>NC_061804.1:4448739-6848739 GCF_021462225.1 Girardinichthys multiradiatus
ACAACTTCAGCACCAACCTCCACAACTGCTGCACCAACAACCACTACTACTGCACTTACCACATCAACTGAGGCTGCAACAACTACAACTGCAGCAGCAACCTCTACAACTGCTACACCAACAACCACTACTGAGGCACCAGCAACCGCTACTACTGTACCAACCACCACAACTTCACCACCATCCGCCACAACTGCACCACCAACCACCACAACTGCAGCTCCAACAACCACAACTGCTTCACCAACCTCCACAACTGCAGCAGCTACAATCACAGCCGCAGCACCTACCACCACAACTGCGGCTGAAACAACCACAACCGCAGCACCTACCACCACAACTGCGGCTGCAACAACCACAACCGCAGCACCAACCACCACAACTGCTGCACCAACAACCACTACTACTGCACTTACCACATCAACTGAGGCTGCAACAACTACAACTGCAGCAGCAACCTCTACAACTGCTACACCAACAACCACTACTGAGGCACCAGCAACCGCTACTACTGTACCAACCACCACAACTTCACCACCATCCACCACAACTGCACCACCAACCACCACAACTGCAGCTCCAACAACCACAACTGCTTCACCAACCTCCACAACTGCAGCAGCTACAATCACAGTCGCAGCACCTACCACCACAACTGCGGCTGAAACAACCACAACCGCAGCACCTACCACCACAACTGCGGCTGCAACAACCACAACCGCAGCACCTACTACCACAACTGCGGCAGCAACAACCACAACCGCAGCACCTACCACCACAACTGCGGCTGAAACAACCACAACCGCAGCACCTACCACCACAACTGCGGCTGCAACAACCACAACCGCAGCACCTACCACCACAACTGCAGCACCAACCACCACTACTACTGCACTTACCACATCAACTGAGCCTGCAACAACTACAACTGCAGCAGCAACAACCACAACCGCAGCACCTACCACCACAACTGCGGCTGAAACAACCACAACCGCAGCACCTACCACCACAACTGCAGCACCAACCACCACTACTACTGCACTTACCACATCAACTGAGGCTGCAACAACCACAACTGCAGCACCAACCACCACTACTACTGCACTTACCACATCAACTGAGGCTGCAACAACTACAACTGCAGCAGCAACCTCTACAACTGCTACACCAACTACCACAACTGCTGCACCAACAACCACTACTGAGGCAGCAACAACCACAACCGCAGCACCTACCACCACAACTGCGGCAGCAACAACCACAACCGCAGCACCTACCACAACAACTGCGGCTGAAACAACCACAACCGCAGCACCTACCACCACAACTGCGGCTGCAACAACCACAACCGCAGCACCTACCACCACAACTGCGGCTGAAACAACCACAACCGCAGCACCTACCACCACAACTGCGGCTGCAACAACCACAACCGCAGCACCTACCACCACAACTGCGGCAGCAACAACCACAACCGCAGCACCTACCACCACAACTGCGGCTGAAACAACCAAAACCGCAGCACCTACCACCACAACTGCGGCTGCAACAACCACAACCGCAGCACCTACCACCACAACTGCAGCACCAACCACCACTACTACTGCACTTACCACATCAACTGAGGCTGCAACAACTACAACTGCAGCAGCAACCTCTACAACTGCTACACCAACAACCACTACTGACGCACCAGCAACCGCTACTGAGGCAGCAACAACCACAACCGCAGCACCTACCACCACAACTGCGGCAGCAACAACCACAACCGCAGCACCTACCACAACAACTGCGGCTGAAACAACCACAACCGCAGCACCTACCACCACAACTGCGGCTGCAACAACCACAACCGCAGCACCTACCACCACAACTGCAGCACCAACCACCACTACTACTGCACTTACCACATCAACTGAGGCTGCAACAACCACAACTGCACCCACCACCACTACTACTGCACTTACCACATCAACTGAGGCTGCAACAACTACAACTGCAGCAGCAACCTCTACAACTGCTACACCAACAACCACTACTGACGCACCAGCAACCGCTACTGAGGCAGCAACAACCACAACCGCAGCACCTACCACCACAACTGCGGCAGCAACAACCACAACCGCAGCACCTACCACCACAACTGCGGCTGAAACAACCACAACCGCAGCACCTACCACCACAACTGCGGCTGCAACAACCACAACCGCAGCACCTACCACCACAACTGCAGCACCAACCACCACTACTACTGCACTTACCACATCAACTGAGGCTGCAACAACCACAACTGCAGCACCTACCACCACAACTTCGGCAGTAACAACCACAACCGCAGCACCTACCACCACAACTGCAGCTCCGACAACCACAACTGCAGCACCAACTACCACAACTGTTGCACCAACAACCACTACTACTGCACTTACCACATCAACTGAGGCTGCAACAACCACAACCGCACCACCAACCACCACAACTGCGGCTCCAACAACCACAACTGCACCACCAACCACCACAACTGCAGCAGCAACAACCACAACCGCAGCACCTACCACCACAACTGCTGTAACCACCACAACTGCACCACCTACCACCACAATTGCAGCAGTAACAACCACAACTGCAGCACCTACCACCACAACTGCTGTAACAACCACAACTGCAGCACCAACCACTACAACTGCAGCACCAACAACCACTACTACTGCACTTACCACATCAACTGAGGCTGCAACAACTACAACTGCAGCAGCAACCTCTACAACTGCTACACCAACAACCACTACTGAGGCACCAGCAACCGCTACTACTGTACCAACCACCACAACTTCACCACTATCCGCCACAACTGCACCACCAACCACCACAACTGCACCACCAACCACCACAACTGCAGCAGCAACAACCACAACCGCAGCACCTACCACCACAACTCCTGTAACCACCACAACAGCACCACCAACCACCACAACTGCAGCTCCGACAACCACAACCGCAGCACCTACCACCACAATTGCAGCAGTAACAACCACAACTGCAGCACCTACCACCACAACTGCTGTAACAACCACAACTGCAGCACCAACCTCCACAACTGCTGCACCAACAACCACTACTACTGCACTTACCACATCAACTGAGGCTGCAACAACTACAACTGCAGCAGCAACCTCTACAACTGCTACACCAACAACCACTACTGAGGCACCAGCAACCGCTACTACTGTACCAACCACCACAACTTCACCACCATCCGCCACAACTGCACCACCAACCACCACAACTGCACCACCAACCACCACAACTGCAGCAGCAACAACCACAACCTCAGCACCTACCACCACAACTCCTGTAACCACCACAACAGCACCACCAACCACCACAACTGCAGCTCCGACAACCACAACCGCAGCACCTACCACCACAATTGCAGCAGTAACAACCACAACTGCAGCACCTACCACCACAACTGCTGTAACAACCACAACTTCAGCACCAACCTCCACAACTGCTGCACCAACAACCACTACTACTGCACTTACCACATCAACTGAGGCTGCAACAACTACAACTGCAGCAGCAACCTCTACAACTGCTACACCAACAACCACTACTGAGGCACCAGCAACCGCTACTACTGTACCAACCACCACAACTTCACCACCATCCGCCACAACTGCACCACCAACCACCACAACTGCAGCTCCAACAACCACAACTGCTTCACCAACCTCCACAACTGCAGCAGCTACAATCACAGCCGCAGCACCTACCACCACAACTGCGGCTGAAACAACCACAACCGCAGCACCTACCACCACAACTGCGGCTGCAACAACCACAACCGCAGCACCTACTACCACAACTGCGGCAGCAACAACCACAACCGCAGCACCTACCACCACAACTGCGGCTGAAACAACCACAACCACAGCACCTACCACCACAACTGCGGCTGCAACAACCACAACCGCAGCACCTACCACCACAACTGCGGCTGAAACAACCACAACCGCAGCACCTACCACCACAACTGCGGCTGCAACAACCACAACCGCAGCACCTACCACCACAACTGCGGCAGCAACAACCACAACCGCAGCACCTACCACCACAACTGCGGCTGAAACAACCACAACCACAGCACCTACCACCACAACTGCGGCTGCAACAACCACAACCGCAGCACCTACCACCACAACTGCAGCACCAACCACCACTACTACTGCACTTACCACATCAACTGAGCCTGCAACAACTACAACTGCAGCAGCAACAACCACAACCGCAGCACCTACCACCACAACTGCGGCTGAAACAACCACAACTGCAGCACCTACCACCACAACTGCAGCACCAACCACCACTACTACTGCACTTACCACATCAACTGAGGCTGCAACAACCACAACTGCAGCACCAACCACCACTACTACTGCACTTACCACATCAACTGAGGCTGCAACAACTACAACTGCAGCAGCAACCTCTACAACTGCTACACCAACTACCACAACTGCTGCACCAACAACCACTACTGAGGCAGCAACAACCACAACCGCAGCACCTACCACCACAACTGCGGCAGCAACAACCACAACCGCAGCACCTACCACAACAACTGCGGCTGAAACAACCACAACCGCAGCACCTACCACCACAACTGCGGCTGCAACAACCACAACCGCAGCACCTACCACCACAACTGCGGCTGAAACAACCACAACCGCAGCACCTACCACCACAACTGCGGCTGCAACAACCACAACCGCAGCACCTACCACCACAACTTCGGCAGCAACAACCACAACCGCAGCACCTACCACCACAACTGCGGCTGAAACAACCACAACCGCAGCACCTACCACCACAACTGCGGCTGCAACAACCACAACCGCAGCACCTACCACCACAACTGCAGCACCAACCACCACTACTACTGCACTTACCACATCAACTGAGGCTGCAACAACTACAACTGCAGCAGCAACCTCTACAACTGCTACACCAACAACCACTACTGACGCACCAGCAACCGCTACTGAGGCAGCAACAACCACAACCGCAGCACCTACCACCACAACTGCGGCAGCAACAACCACAACCGCAGCACCTACCACAACAACTGCGGCTGAAACAACCACAACCGCAGCACCTACCACCACAACTGCGGCTGCAACAACCACAACCGCAGCACCTACCACCACAACTGCAGCACCAACCACCACTACTACTGCACTTACCACATCAACTGAGGCTGCAACAACCACAACTGCACCAACCACCACTACTACTGCACTTACCACATCAACTGAGGCTGCAACAACTACAACTGCAGCAGCAACCTCTACAACTGCTACACCAACAACCACTACTGACGCACCAGCAACCGCTACTGAGGCAGCAACAACCACAACCGCAGCACCTACCACCACAACTGCGGCAGCAACAACCACAACCGCAGCACCTACCACCACAACTGCGGCTGAAACAACCACAACCGCAGCACCTACCACCACAACTGCGGCTGCAACAACCACAACCGCAGCACCTACCACCACAACTGCAGCACCAACCACCACTACTACTGCACTTACCACATCAACTGAGGCTGCAACAACCACAACTGCAGCACCAACCACCACTACTACTGCACTTACCACATCAACTGAGGCTGCAACAACTACAACTGCAGCAGCAACCTCTACAACTGCTACACCAACTACCACAACTGCTGCACCAACAACCACTACTGAGGCAGCAACAACCACAACCGCAGCACCTACCACCACAACTGCGGCAGCAACAACCACAACCGCAGCACCTACCACAACAACTGCGGCTGAAACAACCACAACCGCAGCACCTACCACCACAACTGTGGCAGCAACAACCACAACCGCAGCACCTACCACCACAACTGCGGCTGAAACAACCACAACCGCAGCACCTACCACCACAACTGCGGCTGCAACAACCACAACCGCAGCACCTACCACCACAACTGCAGCACCAACCACCACTACTACTGCACTTACCACATCAACTGAGGCTGCAACAACTACAACTGCAGCAGCAACCTCTACAACTGCTACACCAACAACCACTACTGAGGCACCAGCAACCGCTACTACTGTACCAACCACCACAACTGCACCACCAACCACCACAACTGCAGCTCCAACAACCACAACTGCATCACCAACCTCCACAACTGCAGCAGCTACAATCACAGCCGCAGCACCTACCACCACAACTGCGACAGCAACAACCACAACCGCTGCACCTACCACCACAACTGTGGCTGCAACAACCACAACCGCAGCACCTACCACCACAACTGTGGCTGCAACAACCACAACCGCAGCCCCTACAACCACATCTGCAGCAGCAACAACCACAACCGCAGCACCAACCACCACAACTGCGGCAGAAAAAACCACAACCGCAGCACCTACCACCACAACTTCGGCAGTAACAACCACAACCGCAGCACCTACCACCACAACTGCAGCTCCGACAACCACAACTGCAGCACCAACTACCACAACTGTTGCACCAACAACCACTACTACTGCACTTACCACATCAACTGAGGCTGCAACAACCACAACCGCACCACCAACCACCACAACTGCGGCTCCAACAACCACAACTGCACCACGAACCACCACAACTGCAGCAGCAACAACCACAACCGCAGCACCTACCACCACAACTGCTGTAACCACCACAACTGCACCACCTACCACCACAATTGCAGCAGTAACAACCACAACTGCAGCACCTACCACCACAACTGCTGTAACAACCACAACTGCAGCACCAACCACTACAACTGCAGCACCAACAACCACTACTACTGCACTTACCACATCAACTGAGGCTGCAACAACTACAACTGCAGCAGCAACCTCTACAACTGCTACACCAACAACCACTACTGAGGCACCAGCAACCGCTACTACTGTACCAACCACCACAACTTCACCACCATCCGCCACAACTGCACCACTAACCACCACAACTGCACCACCAACCACCACAACTGCAGCAGCAACAACCACAACCGCAGCACCTACCACCACAACTCTTGTAACCACCACAACAGCACCACCAACCACCACAACTGCAGCTCCAACAACCACAACCGCAGCACCTACCACCACAATTGCAGCAGTAACAACCACAACTGCAGCACCTACCACCACAACTGCTGTAACAACCACAACTGCAGCACCAACAACCACAACTGCTGCACCAACAACTACTACTACTGCACTTACCACATCAACTGAGGCTGCAACAACTACAACTGCAGCAGCAACCTCTACAACTGCTACACCAACAACCACTACTGAGGCACCAGCAACCGCTACTACTGTACCAACCACCACAACTTCACCACCATCCGCCACAACTGCACCACCAACCACCACAACTGCACCACCAACCACCACAACTGCAGCAGCAACAACCACAACCGCAGCACCTACCACCACAACTCCTGTAACCACCACAACAGCACCACCAACCACCACAACTGCAGCTCCGACAACCACAACCGCAGCACCTACCACCACAATTGCAGCAGTAACAACCACAACTGCAGCACCTACCACCACAACTGCTGTAACAACCACAACTGCAGCACCAACCTCCACAACTGCTGCACCAACAACCACTACTACTGCACTTACCACATCAACTGAGGCTGCAACAACTACAACTGCAGCAGCAACCTCTACAACTGCTACACCAACAACCACTACTGAGGCACCAGCAACCGCTACTACTGTACCAACCACCACAACTTCACCACCATCCACCACAACTGCACCACCAACCACCACAACTGCGGCTCCAACAACCACAACTGCATCACCAACCACCACAACTGCAGCAGCTACAACCACAGCCGCAGCACCTACCACCACAACTGCAGCAGCAACGACCACAACCGCGGCACCTACCACCACAACTGCTGTAACCACCACAACAGCACCACCAACAACCACAACTGCAGCTCCGACAACCACAACCGCAGCACCTACCACCACAATTGCAGCAGTAACAACCACAACTGCAGCACCTACCACCACAACTGCTATAACAACCACAACTGCAGCACCAACCACCACAACTGCTGCACCAACAACCACTACTACTGCACTTACCACATCAACTGAGGCTGCAACAACTACAACTGCAGCAGCAACCTCTACAACTGCTACACCAACAACCACTACTGAGGCACCAGCAACCGCTACTACTGTACCAACCACCACAACTTCACCACCATCCACCACAACTGCACCACCAACCACCACAAGTGCAGCTCCAACAACCACAACTGCATCACCAACCTCCACAACTGCAGCAGCTACAATCACAGCCGCAGCACCTACCACCACAACTGCGACAGCAACAACCACAACCGCAGCACCTACCACCACAACTGTGGCTGCAACAACCACAACCGCAGCACCTACCACCACAACTGCGACTGCAACAACCCCAACCGCAGCCCCTATAACCACAACTGCTGTAACAACCACAACTGCACCACCAACCACCACAACTGCTGCACCAACAACCACTTCTGAGGCACCAGCAACCACTACTACTGAACCAACCACCACAACTGCAGCTCCAACAACCACTCTTACTGCACTTACCACCACAATGGAAGCTGCAACAACTGGAACCATCGCACCGCCCACCACAACTGAAGAACCACTAACCACAACTACAACATCAGCCACCACAACTGCTGCACCAACAACCACAACTGTGGCAGCCACCACCAAATCTGCAGCACCTACCACCACAACTGCGACAGCAACAACCACAACCGCAGCACCTACCACCACAACTGCAGCAGCAACAACCACAACCGCAGCACCTACCACCACATCTGCAGCAGCAACAACCACAACCGCAGCACCAACCACCACAACTGTGGCAGTAACAACCAAAACCGCAGCACCTACCACCACAACTGCTGTAACAACCACAACTGCACCACCAACCACCACAACTGCAGCTCCGACAACCACAACTGCAGCACCAACTACCACAACTGCTGCACCAACAACCACTACTACTGCACTTACCACATCAACTGTGGCAGTAACAACCACAACCGCAGCACCTACCACCACAACTGCTGTAACAACCACAACTGCACCACCAACCACCACATTTGCAGCTCCGACAACCACAACTGCAGCACCACCTACCACAACTGTGGCAGCCACCACCACAACTGTAGTACCATCCACCACAACTACACCACCATCCACCACAACGGCACCACAAACCACCACAACTGCGGCTCCAACAACCACAACCGCAGCACCTACCACAACTGCAGAAACAATAACCACTACTACTTCACTTACCACCACAACAGAGGCTGCAACAACTACAACCGTTTCACCAGCCACCTCAACTTCACCACCAACCACAACTGCAGCACCAACCACCACATCCATACAACCAACGACCACAACTGCAGTACCAACCACAACAACTGCAGCACCAACCACCACAACCATAGAACCAGCCACCATAACTGCAGCACCAACCATCACAACTGCACCTCCAACCACCACAAAGGCAGCACCTACCACCACAAAGGCAGCACCATCGACCACAACCGTAGCACCAATGATCTCAACTACAGCAGTAACCAAAACTGCAGCACCACCGCCCACAACTGCAGCTTCAACCACCACAATTGCACCCCCAACCACCACGACTACTGCACCAACCACCACAACTGCACCACTAACCTCTTCAACAGCAGAACCAACGACCACAACTGCTGCACCAACCTCAACTGCTGTAACAACAGCTACAACTGTTGCACCGGCAACCGCAACTGCAGCACTAACCACAACGATGGCTGCTCCTACCACTTCAACTTTTGCACCAACCACTACAACTGCAGCACCAGCCACTACAACGTCAGCACCAACCATCACAACTGCACCACCAACCACAACTGCAGAACCAACAACCACTACTACTGCACTGACCACCACAACGGAGGCTGCAACAACTACAACCATTGCACCAACCACCACCACGACAGCACCAACCACCACAAATGCAGTACCAACGACCACAACTGCAGTACCAACCACAACAACTGCTGCACTTACAACCACTATTACTGCAGGTATTACATCATCTAGCACATCCACTACAACAGGAACAAGTCCAACAAAGCCACCAACGACTACAACCATGAAACCTACCACAAAACCTACAACATCTAACACAACAACACCAACTACTACAGGCACTACATCAACTACCACATCCACCACAACTACAACATCAACAAGTCCAACAAAGACACCAACAACTACAACTATGAAACCAACCACCAAATCTACTACAACAGCTAAAACAACTACACCATCTACTACAGGCACTACATCAACTACCACATCCACCACAACTACAACATCAACAAGTCCAACAAAGACACCAACAACTACAACTATAAAACCAACCACCAAATCTACTACAACAGCTAAAACAACTACACCATCTACTACAGGCACTACATCAACTACCACATCCACTACAACTACAACAATGAAACCAACCACCAAATCTACTACAACAGCCACTACTACAACTACAACCAAAACCACAAGTAGTGCACCTCAAGTCACACTTGGTCTACTTCATCTGCTTATTGGACTGTTTATCTTTATCCTCTAATTGATTTTAAAAAATGAATGAAATGTTACTTTATTGATGATTAAGTTTATTTGACATTTGATTAAAGGTGTATGTGCTTTACATTCAGTAATATTATTTTAAGCAAATATTTAAATGTAAATATAAATTAAGAAAATACCTTATTTATCAAAGCTCAGTTTTTCTATGCTTCTCTTTTCTTTGTAATTGAAATTTGTTTTCTAATCTTAGAAGTTATGTAAGAACAAATTTTGTCTCTTGGTTACTGTTACCAGTGCACAGTTAGATGGACAAATAAATGTTTTGTGTTTTCTTTCTTTTCTGATGAGGAACATGGCTTATATGTCTCAATTTAAATATAATGTCCTGTAATTCAGCATTATTGTTCCTTTAGATTTATGTCAAGAAATTAAGATTTCTCATGTATGATGTAGAGTTTCAAATTACAGATTCACTCTTAACCAAATAAAGAAGAATTATGATTTGTGGAACTTTGAGTATTGTTCTTGAATTTCTTTACTGTCTCCCCTTTCTGAAAGAAGTTTCAGTGTTTAAATTAGACAATACAAGACTTCACTGGATGTTTATGTGGGGAACCTCAGGGTTCTGTTTTTGTGACTTTTTTAAGGCGTAAATAGATCCATTTACCCACTTTCTAGTGGTTCTAGTTAACTTGGTGCCTATCTCACCCTGAGAGAACCTACACATGCACAGGGAGGACATAAACACTCAATGCAAAAAAAACCCTAACTGGGACTAAACCCCAAAACCCTCTTGCTGCATAGTAACAGTGCTAACATCTGCATCTTGGTGCAGCCGAGGTGTGAATGAGGGACCATTCTCTGCTGATCTGTAATCCTAATTAGAGCATCAAAAGGTCCTTCTCTTACTGTCTTAGAATTAAACAGAATCTTGATAACGTTTTGGTTTTTAATCGCCTTCTTTTTGTAGAAAAATAGTTCCTGTTTCATTCTGTCAGTCTACACGTCAAGGTAGTAGGCATAGTTTATTATTAGTCATTTTGTCTTATTTATTATTTATTAAATTTAGGTCTGGCCTTTGGGTTATTCTGATAGACAGATATGCTTTGATAGGTGGAAAACACAGTGCCATAAAACATAACTACAGATTACTTCTGGTTTTGCTTCTTTTGTCACACTTCAATGTTTTAGATGACAGAATACATTTAAAATTAGACAGACAAATTAAGTGGATAAATAAAGAATCTTCAGTGGATGAGGTTTTTCAACATTAATCAAGTGACAGGGCAATGTTAATATGTAAATAGTAGATTTAAACTACAATTAATTATTTGCATGTTTCCAAATAAGTCAGTGTCATAACTCATTAGAAGATTTCTGTATATTTCCCAGGAGTCAAATTTATTTAGAATCAAAGCAATTATTAATTAGCATTAAAATGGAAAAGTGATACAAGTTAATCACTAAAATCAAGTGTTAGTTTTATTGTTAATCAATTATTACTTATCCACCTCTGATCAGTCAGTCATTTTCTACCGCTTCTTCCATAGTGGGTTGCAGGGAAGCTGGTACCTATCTCCAGCAGTGTATGGGCGAGAGGCAGGGTACACCCTGGGCAGTTCGCCAGTCCATCGCAGGGCACACCTCTGATCAATTAAACATCATTTAAAGAAAAACTAATAAATTGCTAACTAATCCACAAACTCTAACCTAAACGGGACATTTTCACAAGTAGAAAATAAACTTTCAAAATAACACTAAACCTAAGAATTTTCAGAAATGTTAAAGTTCCCTTATGTCTAAGAAGGTCGTATAGCCCAATGCTTTTTCTAATCAGTAACTTTAAACTGAAAGGGAAAAATGTTCATGATTCTGCCATGTTAGGTGTTTAATTTTGAGCTTTTTTCAAGTTACTGTTTCTTAGTTCCTCTGTTGTTCATTATGTTTGTATTCTTGTCATATTAGTTATTCCTTTGCGTTTAGTTTCTTAGTGTCATACCTGCTTGTGTTTTGAGTTCTTGAGTTTGTGTTTTTGTAATATTACCTGGTCTGGTCCTTTGTTTTCTGTCTCCCTGCACCCTAAGCCCAAACCTGTTCTGTGTTTTCCCCTGATTGTCTTGTCACTTTGTCATTGGTCTCCCCTGCTGTTCAGTTTTGTATTTAAGCCCGTTTGTTTCCGTTGTTCGCCGCTGGTTCCTTATGTTAAGTTATTTGTATGTGCGATCTCGTGTGTTGGCTACCCTGTCTGTGTCCTGCCATGGATAATAAAGACTCATCTTGCCTGAAAACCTCGAGCTTCAGGAGCTCTTCCCTGCATTTTGGTCCATCAAAAACCCACTTTATGACACTAAGATCATTCCTGCATTAATTTGATATTGTTATTGTTTACATGCATTCATGTGTTTCTCTGTTTTAATCCTACTCAATTTTCTCTCTCTCCCTCAGCTCCCTGCCATTTATACTCCTCAGCTGTTTCTCCTTTCCACCAGACTGCTCTCCCCAGTATATGTCTGGTTTTTGCTCCCCATGTCTCTGTTGCTCTGCTCGGTTCTCTACCTGTGTTTCAAGCGCTTTTCCTGTTCATGACATTTTGTAAGTTTTTCTTTTTTTATTTATTATAGAACTTTATTTTTTTATGTCCACTTTCAACCACATCATCACAATATGGGGGAACAGGGTTGTTTGTTCTTTGGCACAATAATAGAATTAGCCAACTTCTTGCATCAAACTACTGCTTAGCCTTAAAAAGTAAAACAGCATTTTTTATTCCAAAACTGAAGCACAGAACTGGCTGAATCTCTTTAGATAAGAAATGCTTTTCTGATAAGCCATCAGTGAAATAGAGTCTAGAGTCCTATCTGTTTCTTCCAGAGTGAGCCAGTCAGGTGAAAGCTGACAACCAACCCGAAACTGATTTGGGGCACATGTGAGTCAAACTACTGGTTGACTTTGTTTCGCACCAGACAATTATTTTAAGGCATCATCCACAAGCTCCACAAATTTGCAAAACTAACAAAACCTATCACATGTTTCCAGATAATTATCATATGACTAACACTGCGCACAAAGTTTTTTGTATTTCTAATTTAGCAAAATCAGATTATTCATACATGAAGAAATCGAATCTGTATTGACAGTCCCTAAGACAAGGCTTTTGGGCTCTGTTCTTATTTGCTAATGGGTTAATCCAATACATCTTCAGCTTCCAAGCTCAACAACCCACAGATGTTTTCACAAACATTGTAACTTTTTTTTACAGGTTTTTGAATGCAACAGAAACGTGCCTCAAGATAAGATGAGGCAAGTTTATTTTTATGGCACCTTTCATAAACAGAGCAATTCAAAGAGATATGTGAAAAAAGAAAAGCAGGGGATGTTGAATGGCAATAGAGCGGGTGCTTCATGTACGGAGGCTACAGTCCACAACCGAGAAGTCCCGGTTTTGATTCTCGACCCCAAGCTATTTGTTGCATGCCTTGCCCTTCTCTTTCTGTCCTTTCCTTCTTTCTGTCAAACTACTAACAAATAAAGGCCACTAGTGCCACGAAAAAAGACAAAAACCAAAAAAAAAAAAAAATGAATTCATTAAAATATTTTTGTAAAGTGTTGGCATTATATTAAAAATTAAGAGTCTTTCTTAACAAGAAATTAAAATGTTATAGTGTGATTTATAAGTAGCTTCACAGGGGCATGTTGATGCTTGTGTTTATGTTGATGAAACTTCAGACCCATTAGACAATGAGGCGTCGTTAACTTGAATTGAAATACTAAACATGGTACAATTGAGAGCCCTAAAAACCAACATGTGATTGGTTTTTACGGCACTTGGTGTTACTTCCAGTAGATCGGAATACGGCAGCAGCTGTTTTCCGACGTACTGGAAGTTGTTTTTGCATGAGGCTGTGTGGTTGTATAATGCAGCTGCCCTGCATCAAGTGTGTTGAAAAGATTTTTCATAATCATTTTCCCTTTAGGAAGGAACTCACCCATCTAATCCTTTATAATCCGAGCCAAAAAAAAGATCTGTTGTTTTATAACGTCCTTATACTTGGAATAATACAAGACAGTATAACTGAAAGTATTACATGCTTTCTAGTATATGCATTACCTCCAGGTAAAAAAAACATTCCAACTATTGTTAACATTGTCAACATAATAATTTGTCACTTCATTGTAGAAAATAACTTAGCTTCCGCATTCAAGCTGCAGCAGGACTACCGGTCAACCTGGAAATTCTGCATTCAAACAATTAGAAGAGGACTGATTCTTATACCACTTCAAAGGCATACAAGTCCTTCTCAAAATATTAGCATATTGTGATAAAGTTCATTATTTTCCATAATGTAATGATGAAAATTTAACATTCATATATTTTAGATTCATTGCACACTAACTGAAATATTTCAGGTCTTTTATTGTCTTAATACGGATTATTTTGGCATACAGCTCATGAAAACCCAAAATACCTATCTCACAAAATTAGCATATCATTAAAAGGGTCTCTAAACGAGCTATGAACCTAATCATCTGAATCAACGAGTTAACTCTAAACACCTGCAAAAGATTCCTGAGGCCTTTAAAACTCCCAGCCTGGTTCATCACTCAAAACCCCAATCATGGGTAAGACTGCCGACCTGACTGCTGTCCAGAAGGCCACTATTGACACCCTCAAGCAAGAGGGTAAGACACAGAAAGAAATTTCTGAACGAATAGGCTGTTCCCAGAGTGCTGTATCAAGGCACCTCAGTGGGAAGTCTGTGGGAAGGAAAAAGTGTGGCAGAAAACGCTGCACAACGAGAAGAGGTGACCGGACCCTGAGGAAGATTGTGGAGAAGGGCCGATTCCAGACCTTGGGGGACCTGCGGAAGCAGTGGACTGAGTCTGGAGTAGAAACATCCAGAGCCACCGTGCACAGGCGTGTGCAGGAAATGGGCTACAGGTGCCGCATTCCCCAGGTCAAGCCACTTTTGAACCAGAAACAGCGGCAGAAGCGCCTGACCTGGGCTACAGAGAAGCAGCACTGGACTGTTGCTCAGTGGTCCAAAGTACTTTTTTCAGATGAAAGCAAATTCTGCATGTCATTCAGAAATCAAGGTGCCAGAGTCTGGAGGAAGACTGGGGAGAAGGAAATGCCAAAATGCCAGAAGTCCAGAAGTCCAGTGTCAAGTATCCACAGTCAGTGATGGTCTGGGGTGCCGTGTCAGCTGCTGGTGTTGGTCCACTGTGTTTTATCAAGGGCAGGGTCAATGCAGCTAGCTATCAGGAGATTTTGGAGCACTTCATGCTTCCATCTGCTGAAAAGCTTTATGGAGATGAAGATTTCATTTTTCAGCACGACATGGCACCTGCTCACAGTGCCAAAACCACTGGTAAATGGTTTACTGACCATGGTATCACTGTGCTCAATTGGCCTGCCAACTCTCCTGACCTGAACCCCATAGAGAATCTGTGGGATATTGTGAAGAGAACGTTGAGAGACTCAAGACCCAACACTCTGGATGAGCTAAAGGCCGCTATCGAAGCATCCTGGGCCTCCATAAGACCTCAGCAGTGCCACAGGCTGATTGCCTCCATGCCACGCCGCATTGAAGCAGTAATTTCTGCCAAAGGATTCCCGACCAAGTATTGAGTGCATAACTGTACATGATTATTTGAAGGTTGATGTTTTTTGTATTAAAAACACTTTTCTTTTATTGGTCGGATGAAATATTCTAATTTTGTGAGATAGGAATTTTGGGTTTTCATGAGCTGTATGCCAAAATCATCCTTATTAAGACAATAAAAGACCTGAAATATTTCAGTTAGTGTGCAATGAATCTAAAATATATGAATGTTAAATTTTCATCATGACATTATGGAAAATAATGAACTTCATCACAATATGCTAATATTTTGAGAAGGACCTGTATAGCAGGTATTTGTTCATATTGCCTAAAACAGAAAAATCCTTCCTGTCCCTCAGTAGGGAATTTAGTGTAATACAAAGCACACAGATATACCCACAAATTGGTAATAATAATAAGAGAAATAATAAAACTGCATTGTAATCTCAAATATACAAAGTAAGAAAAATTATAGTTATGAAAAAAATAGCAGATCCAGATTTGCCAAAATGTAGAGGTGTAATAATAAAAACAACTGTAGAATGTGTACTTTTGTAAATTTATGCAAAACAGACTAATACAATAATAAGGGGACCCAAGTAGCAGGGATGTAAATAGCTTACTGGGTTTATTGGGAGCAGTGCTGGTAACAGCTGCTGGGAGGGAAATTACCTATGTGTTACAATAACTCTCCTTTGTGAATTCAGGATTCACAATATCTTAAGTTACATCTTGTTTTATATCTATCATCCGCATGAACATTAGTGCTTGATTGTTGTAACTTTTGTAGATGACACTCCTATAACGTTTTCTTTTTTTTTTTACCATGTAACCACTCCTGCAGTCTTTATGGGTTGTTTTACAACTCAGACATTTATATCTCTCAATACATGCTGCCTATGACTCAGTACATGCCTTCTACTTTTTATGACTTCTAACCTTGTCAAACATATAATATATTTCTCAACACTTTTTCCCCCAGTAAACAAATTATAAAGGCATTTAAATCAAAGACTATGCACTGTTTAAAGGTGAAATAGTTTCCTCTACTTTAACACTTAAGCTCTAAATAGGCCATTGGAAATTGGGCTATTACTAAAAAAATGCTTTCCAACACCTTTTTTATTAATAAAATCACATTTGAACTTTCATCAGGTTTTTGATGGAATACAATTTTCCTCATATTTAGCTGGTGACATCACCAATTGTAATGTTAGGCTAAGCTCATATAATCCACAGGTTTTGCAAACAAATCCTTCCAAAGCCACAGCTTCAACATTAAATCAACAAATGATACTTTAAAACGAAGACTGATATTTCCTTTTTCACTAAGAGGAATATTCCTTTCTTTACATTCAGATGTTTACACACACCTAGATTCCTGTACCATTAAACAATTTGGGGATTTCCAAGTAACACTTCATTTGTTGTTATACACTGGTATATGCAAGTATTAGCATGGGAAAGTCCAACCATCATAACATTCAGGAATGAAACGGGTTATGTTTCCCAAAGATGAACATGTTTTCATGCACATGTGCAAATCAGATGAAGCCATAATTCAGACCCTGGTAGCTATCGTTATATTTTGAAAAAAAGATGGAAGCTTGTAAGCCTGAAAACTCCATTCCAGCTGTTAAGTATGGGGGTGGCAGCATGATGTTGTTTGAGCGTTCTGCTGTAAGGGAGACTGGTGCACTTCACAAAACAGGTGGCATCAACAGAGAAAAGAATGTTATATGAAAAAATTGTCATGTCATGACATCATTCATAAAGTTACAACTTAGCAAACCAATGTGTCTTATGTCTAATGATACCGCCAAAGTTAGTTACAAACCAGCTTAGGGACAACATGGTGTGGCCTTTGAAGAGGCCATGACAAGCCTTTATTTCAATTCGACAGAAATTTTATGGGAAACTGAAAAGATGAGTGCAAGCAAGCCAGCTTACAAACCAGAAGCAGTTATACCAGTTCGGTCAGGAGAAGTTGTAAGAACCTTTGGAAGGATGCCAAGGAAATAATTGTGAGTCAGTCAGTCGTTTTTGGTTTTACAATACAGTAAATTACAATGTCTCACACTGCTCCCTCTCAGGCTCACCTGCTCCCACCTGACATCACTTTGAAAACATCTGTCTATTATTAGGTTTTTTCAACACATTTCTTTAAAATTGTTTCCTCTTCTCATATTTCTGCCAAGTTGTTTCTGTTTCACTTCAGCTTTTTCAGCAGATCCATACATCCATTCGACATATAGAATACACACTGTTTATCACGGGATATGCATTTTTACTGGCATGTTGGGTTTCCTAAAACCTGCTGATAAAACGGTAAAGAACTGGACCCAAATACAGGGGCGAGGCAGGCAGGTGAAAATAAACTTTTACTTTCTAAGGGGATCAAAAATAGTAAACCACCATAGGATCACAGGGTAACAGGCTAATGTGAATAACAGGGTCATCTGAGAGACATTTAAGCTGGAGAGGTGATTATTGAACAAGGAGCACATGGTTGATTAGAAACTGGGTGCAGCTGTTAGGGAAGGCAAGAAGAAGGAAGGCAAGTAACTGAAGGTGAACTGAGGAAATGGGAGAGGAATAAGAAGTGCACAGATATCACAGCTGGAGCAAACGAGGCCACTCAAAATGTACCATGTTGTCGACAGAACGCTGAAAACTATGCTCACATATTTTCGCCTGGAACGCAGCTACCCATTTGGAGTCTCATACAATCTGTCTTTCTATCACTTCCCTGTACCTTGCAAATTTACCAGTGGGCCTACTATTCAGTGATTTCTAGTAAGTAAAAATTCCAACTATTGTTAGCAAAACATTTGAGTGGTTCAACAGGTAAACTGAGTTTTGAATACCACACTCATAAACCAACAGGGGATAAAAAAGTTAAAGCTGCAGAGGTATTTGTCTGACTGTTTTTCTGCTACTTATTTTACATGCATCATGATCCCATCTCAGACTTCTTTGCTGCTCGCTCATAGCAATATGAACATGCAAAACAAACAGTCTTTCATTTGAGCTTGACTGGTTTTAGTCAGATTTGTGTCAATGAAAAAACTGAGGATCAAACACTTAACAATTGCTCCTGCAAAGGCCTCACAGACTACAGGACTGATCTAACAAACTAAAGCAGATTGAACTAATGAAACTTTCATGCAAACTCTCACAAGGGCAACACTGGGACCACTAGAATTCCAATAGAACCTCCTAGAACCACCAGAGGTGATCAATGTGAGTTCTTGCCCAAGGAAAATTAACGACAAGCATGACATTTAAAAAGGTCATATTTTGTATCAGTTAAACTGGTTTCGTTTAACCGTACCACTAAGATGAATAGTAGTAAACCAGCAGATAAACCACAAATAAAAGTATATGTGAAATTAGCTACTGCAACACGTACAAATACTGGTCAATAACTTTTCAAGATTCATTAAAATTACTCCAAACAAAACAGAAATCATTCATATCTTCCTCAAACTATTGTCTTAAAAACACTTGGATTGAAGTAACAGCAGATGATATCATACAAAAAAACCTCTGTGTCACATTTATATTGATTAATCTGTTAGTAATATTGCTGCAATATTTTTCCATGTTATGTCCTGTTTAAAACAGTTTTTGTTTTCTCTTTGTGCAAGCCTGGGTTATTTCCATGTACTCCCATTTCTTCCCACAATCCAAAAACATGACTGTTAGGTTAAATAGTCTCTCTCTAAATTGACCCTTATAAGAGTATGTGTGCATGGTTGTTTGTCCTGTGTGTCTCTGTGTTGCCCTGGGTTTTTCAACACAGTGCTGGATCTGCACCACCAAATAAACAAAAAAGATTAGCCGGTTATAATATACATTGCATATTATATTTGAATTATAATTTCCTGAAAGTATGTCACTTAAAAAGTGCATAGCTTTGTTATTTTTTCCCAAGAAATATCTGGCCCAACACAAACAGCTGCAGTCTTCCAGAAACTTACATAGAATCATTGTTTGAGGCACAGTGACATCAATTATGAAGTAGTGGTGCACAAATGCTGTTTTTATTGTGCGTGAGATCATCTTTTGACATGTCCACATAATCCTTGCCAGGCTGATTTATGCAGTCATCAAATTGTGTATCCTATAAGGTTAAAGTTGTAGAAATGGATTACTTTCTTATGGCATCGTGTCTTCCAACAGATACCTGATGCACGATAATGTGGCAGATATTTAATAGTGTGTGTTTCCCCCTCTAACCTCAATGACAGCTTGAAGTATTTTCTCAGAATGTAAAGCTTTCAGTTGCTGTAATTTCTTGGACTATCCTGCATAAACTACACATTTGAGATCTCCACAAAGTGGCCCAATGGTACAGAGGTCATCAGATTCAGATGGCCGCTACTAAACAGTTTTTCTAGGTGTAGGAAATCACCGATGAACTTGGCCTTGTGTTTTAGATCATCAGCAACATTCAAGCACATCCAATAGTGATTGACATTTTCAGTTTCTTGGCTGTATATGATTTTTTTTTCTTTTATGAAGTTCGACTACCTTCTCCTTTTCATGTGGCTCAGTAACTAGCAACGTCAGAGCAGAACTGAATCTTTACTAGAAGCAAATAGATCACAGAAGGTGACCATTCTAAACACTGGTGAGGAACCTGGTGAGATCCTCCTAAAACTGTTGAACGTGAACGTTTTAATAACATTGAAATACGGAGACCTTTCACCATCCCACCTCCCTGCCCTGGCAATGTCCCTGATATCGCTGCAGTCTTTATAAACATCATGCGTATTCTCACTGAATTAGCCGATACTGCAAGATCTTTAGCCAGATGTAACGATGTTGTGCAGCTAGAATAAGTCGGGGAAAATCTGAACCGTAAGGTCACGTTTACCATTACCGATGATGGAAATATGATTCTGCCTGCTTTTGAGGATTTTTTAGATGAGTTAGTACAGTCCAACGTTGAAATGCATGCAGATAGTAACCTGGAATTTGTTCTACAGGTAGTTAATAACCCTGCAGGAGGGTCGAAACGTAAGGTTAAAGGAACGTTAGACTGTGAACTGATTAATAAGAAAACGCGTCACCTGTATATTGTAGATAATGCCGGTAACGAGTTATGCTTTGCCATCAGTCAAAGAAAATTGGTCCATATTCAGTCGATGGGTATGCAGAGATTAACGGTGTCAAAGTTGCATTTGAATTTTACGGCTGTATTTTCCACAGCTGTAAAAAGTGTTACATGCCTCATGACAAGTGTCCGTTGAGAGGGGTAGCATTTGAACAGTTTTATGCAGCCACTGTTGAGAGAGTCAGGGTACTCCAAACTGTGTACGGCCTTCGTCTTGAGGTTATTTGGGAGCATGAGTGGACTGAAATGAAAAAATCAGACCCGGGGGTGATCAGCTTTCTTGAGAAAGTTAATGTACCCGAAACGCTATCCCCCTGAGATGCTCTGTATGGTGGACGCACCTGCCCTATGAGGTTGAGGTACACAGCGGGGCCAGGTGAAACTATACACTATGTGGATTACACATCTCTGCACCCTTATGTAAATGCTAACTGCGTTTTTCCCCTCGGGCACCCCACCATCATTTACAAAGATTTTGATGATCTCAGCAGCTACTTTGGCCTCATCAAAGCTGTGGTCTACCCCCCACGAGGGCTCTTTTTCCTTGTTTTGCCTTACAGAACATCCCAAGGTAAACTAGTGCTTACTCTCTGCCGCACATGCGCTGAAATAAATAACCAGTCACGTCTCTGCAGGCATAATGATGAGGACAGAGCTCTGACAGGTGTGTGGGTGAGTGTAGAGTTTTGTAAAGCGCTGCAGTGTGGTTATCGCCTCGCCAAAATGCAAGTTTGGCATTTTGAGAAGACCAATGACACAATCTTTAAAGGTTACATTCATTGCTTTTTAAAGGGTAAGCAGGAGGCTTCAGGCTACCCATCTGAAGCGGTGGATGAGGAGAGCAGGTCAAAGTATGTAGCAGACTACAAACTCCACCAGGGTATCCAATTAGACGCAGGCAAAATCGAGGTGAACCCTGCCAAAAGACAGGTAGCAAAACTGCTTAAACAGCTGTTGGGGAAAGTTTGCGCAGCAAAGTGATCTGTCTCAGACCACAGTCGTCACTAACCCTGATGAGTTTTTTGGCTTCATGTTCTCGAGTAAATACAGGGTTAACTACTTACATTTCTTTAACCCTGAAATGTGTGTAGTGCAGTGGAACTACAGCAAACGTGTCATCTCTCCCCCAAGCAAGGCAAACAATGTATTTATTGCTGCATTCACCACCGCTTATGCACGTTTAAAACTTCTCAGCAGCATGGAGAAGTTACAGGACAGATTGATTTATGTGACAAAAAGTGGTTAAACTCCTTTGGAGCTGGGAAATTATCTGGGTGATCTTACTGACGAGCTCGCGGGAGACAGCATTTCGGAGTTTTCATCAACAGGACCCAAGAGTTACGCATATCAAACCAAAAACCAGAAAAAGCTAGTGATACGGGCTAAAGGCATTACTCAGACAAATGAATGCAGTGAGAGGGTCAATTTGGACAGCATCAAAGGGCTGGTTGAGGGTTACTTAGTGGGGTCCAGTGAGGCTGTCATTAAAATTCCTCAGCACACGATCAGGAGGGATAAAAAGAGATTCCTCTTAAGAAATGCTACATTTATTAAAAGATTTCTGTTGGTGTATGACAAGAGATGCCTTTTTTCTGATGGGACAACTCTGCCTTTTGGTTATTAGAGCATAAGAACAAGAAGAAGAAAGATAAAATAAAATAAAAAATGTTGCATTCTGCCGATTTACAGGAGATTGATTTTGATCCTAGATTTAGAGCGCCTTTCTCATGTATGATAATAGGACTCAGCGGCTGTGGGAAAACGTTTTGTAAAAAGTGTTTTGAAAAATTGTAACCATGTCATGGATGTTGTTCCAGAAAATATTGTATGGATTTACACATCTTTTCAGCCCATGTATGCTGAATTGCAGAAGATGAATACAAATATTAAATTTGTTGAAGGATTGCCTCATTTTTTTGAAGATGAAAACCTGTTTCCTCCTGATCCAAATCATCTGATAATTCTAGATTATGTTATTGCTCAAGCCTCAGATGATGAAAACGTGATGAAGGTCTTTACCCAGTTTCGTCACCATCGTAATATGAGTGTTATGATGTTGACTCAGAATGTTTTTCATCAGGGAAAGTTCAGTCGCACTATTAGTTTGAATGCTAATTATATGGTGTTGTTTAAGAACCCGAGAGATAAACTCCAGCTGAATATACTGGTCCACCAAATGTTTCCATCGCAAAAGGGTGTCTTCCTGGAGAGTTTTGAAGACGCAACGAGAGAAACTCATGGTTATTTAATCATCTATTTTACGCCTACCTGCCCAGAACATTTCAGACTGAGAACGGGGATACTTCCTCACCAGTGGCCTGCTGTGTACGTACCCAGAACAAAGTAAGTCATCATGTCTGTGCGTATAAAAAGGAATGTCCCATTATTCAAAGCTCTGTACCAAGCCAGTCCACAGAAACGTAAAGATATTCTCGCACACTGCTCACCCGACTTTCTTCAGGCTCTGTGTGAGATTGCTCTGAATATTTTAAAAGGTAACATTAAACTATCACCCTCTCAACACCGGAAATTGAAGAAGCAAAGAAAAATCATCAGGTTGTTGGCTGATAAAAGAACCTGAATAAAAACTAAACAGCTGGCTCTCAAAAACCAGGGAGGTGGTTTTATTCTCCCCATCTTATCCCCCCATCATATTTTCGATGATCTGTCTTTTAAAAATATTACGATGCTTGACGGGTAGAAATCAAAATTTGGAGGGAACCCATAAGAGTCAAAAAAGCTGGCTTCGCCATTCTCTTCCAGAGTCAGAGCCAACCAGTGTTCTCCAGGCATGTGTGAAGGATGTGTGCTCACTATAAAGTATGCGGGTCCTGTGAATGTGTCAACGAGCAGAGACAGCTGGTCGCACGGCCACACACCGTAAAACAAATCTCCCAACAGATGATTCAGTAGATCCTCAATTTCATGATTATTCATGTCTGATTAGATTAATAATAATCCACCAGCACACGCCTCTTTGAATCAGTCTCTAAAATAGAGTCATAACAAGCGTAAATGATCAGCGTGGTGGTATGAGGCAATGGTTGCCTGAAGCGCATTTCCAATCTTAAATTTCCGCTGGAAAGTGGAGATAGAGCATCTGTGTCCTCACCCGGGTTAAGATTAAATGTGAATAGAGAGTATCCTTGATTAAATTCCTGACGTGTTATACTCAGCGGAAGATCTTTTAGATGTCGTCCTGTAGCCGTAAACAAGTTGTAATACTCTCTCACTGAACTACCTTGGTTAAAATTGGGCTGGAAGGCTTTAGCAGGAATTTGTCTGCCATCCTTACACAAAGCTAAATATTCCATATCAAAATGATTAAAGTCAAACGGATTGAGATTGTGTGTTCCTGTAAAAGCATCATGATCCAGTAATGCAATCACCACATACTTGGGAAAGATACCTAAGAAAAGATTCTCTTGGGTGCATACCCTTGAATTTTCAGGGATGGAATATGTTTTTACATTCACACGTGAAAGTGGATACAGAGCATTTGCCTTCATTAAAGCTGAAGCGTGCCCCAGTCGTACAGCTGGAGAGACGGTAACTTTTTTGATGAAAAGAGAGGCTCCTAATATCCTAAGTTTGAAAGTGGAGTCTCTTGCGGCCATGAGACAAAAAGAATCGTTGGCTCTTGTAAGTTTAATTTTGAGGTCAACAGAGTTTAAAAGAAGTCTCTCGCAGAAAAATATGTCTGCATGCAGGGGGCCTAGGAGATGTACCTCCCTGGAATATGCCGTAAAGCCTGCTCTGCTGTTAAGACCTTGGTTAGGGCCGTTAGTTATGACGATAGAGTTCAGAGCACCTGCAGTGTCTTTATAAAAAAGACCAGAACTAAACTGGCTTTTTAAAGAATCCTCAGAAAAGTTTAACAATGTCTCAATCATGGCTCTATATGGATGTGGAGCGCTGGATTGAGAAATTTCTGAACGAATAGGTTGTTCCCAGAGTGCTGTATCAAGGCACCTCAGTGGGAAGTCTGTGGGAAGGAAAAAGTGTGGCAGAAAACGCTGCACAACGAGAAGAGGTGACCGGACCCTGAGGAAGATTGTGGAGAAGGGCTGATTCCAGACCTTGGGGGACCTGCGGAAGCAGTGGACTGAGTCTGGAGTAGAAACATCCAGAGCCACCGTGCACAGGCGTGTGCAGGAAATGGGCTACAGGTGCCGCATTCCCCAGGTCAAGCCACTTTTGAACCAGAAACAGCGGCAGAAGCGCCTGACCTGGGCTACAGAGAAGCAGCACTGGACTGTTGCTCAGTGGTCCAAAGTACTTTTTTCAGATGAAAGCAAATTCTGCATGTCATTCGGAAATCAAGGTGCCAGAGTCTGGAGGAAGACTGGGGAGAAGGAAATGCCAAAATGCCAGAAGTCCAGTGTCAAGTACCCACAGTCAATGATGGTCTGGGGTGCCGTGTCAGCTGCTGGTGTTGGTCCACTGTGTTTTATCAAGGGCAGGGTCAATGCAGCTAGCTATTAGGAGATTTTGGAGCACTTCATGCTTCCATCTGCTGAAAAGCTTTATGGAGATGAAGATTTCATTTTTCAGCACAACCTGGCACCTGCTCACAGTGCCAAAACCACTGGTAAATGGTTTACTGACCATGGTATCACTGTGCTCAATTGGCCTGCCAACTCTCCTGACCTGAACCCCATAGAGAATCTGTGGAATATTGTGAAGAGAACGTTGAGAGACTCAAGACCCAACACTCTGGATGAGCTAAAGGCCGCTATCGAAGCATCCTGGGCCTCCATAAGACCTCAGCAGTGCCACAGGCTGATTGCCTCCATGCCACGCCGCATTGAAGCAGTCATTTCTGCAAAAGGATTCCCGACCAAGTATTGAGTGCATAACTGTACATGATTATTTGAAGGTTGACGTTTCTTCTATTAAAAACACTTTTCTTTTATTGGTCGGATGAAATATGCTAATTTTGTGAGATAGAAATTTAGGGTTTTCATGAGCTGTATGCCAAAATCATCCGTATTAAGACAATAAAAGACCTGAAATATTTCAGTTAGTGTGCAATGAATCTAAAATATATGAATGTTAAATTTTCATCATGACATTATGGAAAATAATTAACTTTATCACAATATGCTAATATTTTGAGAAGGACCTGTATATTTAGTCTCTGGTGCAGGTAACCCTGGCTGTTTTAGCTTCACAAGCTAGTATTTTCATTAGGTATTTGGCAGTGCTTTTAAATCAGCTTCCAAACCATGATAATCAGGACAGAATCCTTTATTGACGCCCAACATCTCAGCAATGACTAATGAAGGGTCATTTGGCGTAGCCATGGTGACAGAAACCTGACATCCTGAAGAGCTTCATTCTATTTTACTAGTTTGCTGCTCAGGAAAATGATAAGTTATTGACATCCTTCATCATTCCTTCCCTCTTCCTGGTTTATAAAAACAGATTTCCATCATTTAGTTCTATATCACATCAACTGTCCAGTTTCAAGAAGCAGGTCAACACAAAATCATTACAATTGCTTATTTTGATTAGGAGTTGATTAATGTAGAAGCATCTCCTGGTGTTGTCGTAATCCACCCAGATCCTCCACTCCTTGGTGCCACTCCAGATTGAAGAGTAATTGGTCTGAATGAAGGAAAGGCAAATGAGAATAAACCACAAATACAAGGTCAGTTGATCATAACTGGCTTATACTGGGCCGATGCAAAGACACACTTGAGAAAGAAAATATTTAACAGTAATGTGGTTTTGATGAGAAAAAAATTTAAATGTGTAAGGAGAGAAAGAATCAAGAGAACAACAAAAATAAAGACAAATTATTAATCATTAATTACCATTATTACATTGGTCACAGAAAGGGAAAACTTGCACCAATACATTGGTTTTCGTCCACAGGTCAGTAATAGCCACCAGGATACAGTTGGTTGATGATATGTGGACACCTCCTTTACCAATTTGAAAACAATTATCAGTCACTAAAACATTTTTAGATACCTTTATGCTGAAAAAGATCACAAAGAAGGCACATAATTCTTGAAATAACAAAGTTTATTGATACAATGAAGGAAGACTCACATACTGGAAACCGAGGCTGGAGATAGGGTGCCAGTCTTTGATCGAGGAATGATATCAGCAGCACAAACTCCTGACTGTTTTCATCAGAGTTGTGCACACAAAAACTGTCAGGAGTTGCATTGTTGAACTTTTGAAAAAGACTTAGGATAAGAGTTGGGCTAACTATAGCAAACCATGTGATCTTTACATAAAAGGTGTACAGTTATTTATGACATACTCTTTATTTTCTGAAATGCAATGGGTCAAAATACTCAACTTTGAAAATACAGCAATGGAGTGTAATGATGCAAAGCTGAGGTAGTTGTAATTCCAAGTTCCCCCCATTGCCTCCACCTCCTGTACGTTGTGTTTCACCTCAGCCAAGGTGTTTCATCCCCATAGTCCTCAACGTGACGGTATTTGTATATCCAGTTGAATAGTGTGTGGGAAGCAGTGGTTGCTGCTATAAAAGCTGATCACCAACAGATCAGGAAACTAACAGGATAGAAGGCGTCTGGTTTTAAAAATAAAGACCTCAGTACTTACCACCACTACTCCATCTGCCCCAATTGTAGCACCAACCATTTCATTGTCTTCTCCACCAGCCACAATAAGAACCCAAACAACAATAATTGTTTCGACTCCCACAGCTACAGAACATGCAGCTCCAAGCAAATTAACAACTGTAACCGCACCCACTATGACCTCAGCAGCACAGTCAGCCACAGTTTCAACAACACTTCCGACAACATCAGCCCCAAGCAAATCAACATCAACAACGGCAACTGCAACTGCAAACATAACCTCAGCAGCACAGTCAGCCACCACTTCAACAACCACTAGTAGCGCTACTAGTGTCAGACTGGGCATGCTTCATCTCTTGCTTTTACTCTTTGTTGTCATTCTGTAAAAAATTTCAAATAATCAGAAGCAATATATTACCAGTACATTAAAAATATTCTCAAATGTCTCCTTTTATCTGCAAATTGGGTATGCATGTAATCCATTCAAAAAAAACATACAGTAGATTGATCACAAAAGAGAAAGACGTGTTTTTAGCTTCTTTTTTATTCTTTTTAGTAACATTATTTATTGATTGTGTTGTAGTTAATTGTTTAACACTATTCAAATATACATTTAAAATATTTTTATTTATGAAATATTGTCTGTATTTACTATCTTAGTTAACTTGTCATCTGCAGATATGCTTTATTAAAATTCAATTTAATTACATGTTTTTATAACTTATAGATCATTAATTTCTTATTCATAAATTTAAACATCCTTGAGATTCTGAGCGAGAAATTCATGTTTACACAAATTCCCTAAGTGCATCTTTGTGATTCTGTAAAATAAATCTGCTTTAAGAAAAGGCTTCTGTAAAGTGTTATTTGAGAAAGACTTTGCTGATTGCACCTAAGCCAGAGCTAATTTACCTAAGCACACTGCTCTTCACAATTATTCGCACCCCTTGTAGTCATGACAAAATAATTAGTCTCGTACTAATAATTTCTTAATAGCTTGATCATTGTCAGACTGTATCCATTTATTAATTTATATTTATCTGTTTCAAATTGTTTTGTGTTTTAAGATTATTAAAATGTTATCCATAATTTTCAGGTAAGATTTAAAATGATGCACCACAAAGGTCAATTCCTATTTGCCACCTTTCAAAATGGGAAACACACAAGAACATCTAATTCAACTAGAAAATTCAGTGTCAATGCTATAAGCTGAATTCTATAGCTGAATTCTATAGCAGAAACAAGTTGACTGCTGAAGTTGACTGCAGAAAATCTTCTGAAATGTAATGAATTAGCAAAAAACAGAAATTGTCATATTGGAGATGGCCGACTTGACCCACATGCAGAAAAACACGAGAAACAGAGAAGCGTTTCAGGAGCTTTATTTTCAGGACCAGGTACTGGAAACAGAATCTGCTGAGCGGCTGCAAGGAAACGGACGCAGGTAAGACACCACAACTGAAACCCTTAAACTGTACTCTGCAAGGGAGCTTACGGTCAGGTTGGGGTTGGTCCACCAGGGAGAGGGATTGTGATCCTGGAGGAGGCAGCGGGCTACGCTGAGCCGCAGGAGCTGGGCAGTCTTGGGAGGAACGGAGGAGGGTGGACACGGTTCGCCTGAAGCTGTGAGGAATCGTCCGATCCGGCAGCCAGCAGGGAAACAAGAGATCCAGAGTCCACGCACTGTTAGACGGTTCTCCTGAGAGGTCTCTTAGTTTGGAGCAAGACTTGGATAACCTGAGACAAAACAGACTATTAGTCAAGATACCAGACTTTCTCAGAGAAGCAAATTTCTCTAGATGCTTTAAACTATGAAATTGGCCAGGTAGAAATACCACGAAGAGGCAAAACACTCAGGCATCGAAGTACTGGCTCGCCTCCCTCTTATAGTCCTCCAGCTGATGACAACATGCAAAACACCTGACCACCCTGATCCTTCAGCTCCTACGGCTCCTACTGGTGGAAAAAGGTTAGTAGCAGGCAAAAGATGACCAGGATCTGACAGAAATGCTAAACACCTCTGCTAAAAGCTGGCAGAAAGAGGCTAAAGTTGACAGCAGAATAATGACTGAAATGAACTGAATTAGCAGATAACACAGAAGCTTACTTCCTCTAATGAGAGCTTAATATTCTGAATTCACCTCAAAACAATTTGTTTTTAAAAAAACATTTGTTGTAATGCAAGAACTGAAAAAAATCTTTAAAAAGGCAAGAAAGAGCTACCAGTAGATGAGCGGAAGAAGCATAGACTTAAGCAAAAATATAGCCCAAGAAGCTCAAGTCAGTGCTAAAATATATGATGAAATGAAAAAAAATGGCATAAGTTTCAGAACTATAAGAACTACCAACAGAACACAAAAACAATCTAAAAATTGCCTGAATAAGGCAGAAATCAGGGTGAGAACAGTTGTAGAAATGTAAGAAATTGGCAGAAAGTCAGAGGAGAGAAAGAGAGAAAGGCTAGACAGAGAGGAGAGAAAGAGTCAGAGGACTGAGACAGGTAGAGAGGATATCATTATATGAGCAGTGTATAAGCTAACATTAGCATTTTCGCAAATCTTAGTTTATAAATGCTAACATTAGCATGTGGGCTATCACTAGCATGTTCGCTAAGGCTTTAGGCTTAAAAGTAAACTTTAGCTTAAATGCTAACATTAGCATGGGGGCTATCACTAGCATGTTCGATAAGGCTTTAGGCTTAAAAGTAAACTTCAGCTTAAATGCTAACATTAGCATGGGGGCTATCACTAGCATGTTCGATAAGGCTTTAGGCTTAAAAGTAAACTTTATCACTAGCATGTTGGCTAACATTATCCTAGTCCATTTATAATGCTTACAACCACCTATATGCAAAACTGTATGAAATTGCCCTTTAAGGTTAATCACTGTTGTCTGTTGGAACAGCTGTACATGATGTTTAAGTACCCAACAAAAATGCCCACCACGTAGTTGCCTCCTATGAACATGGTCAAAGGGTTAGGGGTAGGGTCAGAGCTGAGAAAAAGAGAATCACAGATAGACATATAGACTGGAAGACACACAGAGAAATAAAGGGAGCACTGAGGAATAAATCAGGCAATCGTCATTGACTGTCAGAGGATGATTACTTCATCCTCAGCAAGTGAGACAACATTGGTAATAAGTGCAGAACCTGATTTGTGTTTGGACTGTTTTGATCTTGTGAAGCTTCCTGAGTTATCAGAAATATTAGCTTCATCTAAACCTTCAACTTGTATGTTAGACCCAATCCCAACCTAATTATTTAAGGAAGTGTTCCCTCTGATTACCAGCCCCATTTTAGATAGGATTAATTTATCTTTAGTAAATGGATATGTACCACAGGCTTTTAAGGTAGTTGTAATTAAAGAGAGATCATATTTCTCCTATTTTAGCTTCCCTTCATTGGCTCCCTGTTAAATTTAGAATAGAATTTAAAATTCTCCTCCTCACATATAAAGCCCTTAATGATCTAGCTCCATCATACATCAGAGATCTAACCTTGAAAACTGGCTCAGAGTTTATATTTTCTTTCTTTCTAGGTGAAATGACTAAAGGAGCTACATCCATTAACATTTACTTTTCCTTCTCATAGAAAGTACTCCTGGATCAGTGCTTCTTTGTTCTCTTTGTGTCTCAGCTCTGTTCTCTCAAACCCCCAGTCGGTCGTGGCAGATGGCCGCTCACACTGAGCCTGGTTCTGCTGGAGATTTCTTCCTGTTAAAAGGGAGTTTTTCCTCTCCACTGTTGCTACATGCATGCTCAGTATGAGGGATTGCTGCAAAGTCAACACCAGTGACTGTCCACTGTCTCTACATGCTCATCCAGGAGGAGTGAATGCTGCAAGTCACTGACTGGATGCAATCTGCTGGGTTTCCTTAGACAGAAAAACGTTTTATCCAATTTGAATAAATAACTGAATCTGTCTGCACTGTTCAATGGTTAGGACTAATTGGAATGTACAGGTCCTTCTCAACAAATTAGCATATTGTGATAAAGTTCTTTATCTTCCATAATGTCATGATGAAAATTTAACATTCATATATTTTAGATTCATTGCACACTAACTGAAATATTTCAGGTCTTTTATTGTCTTAATACGGATGATTTTGGCATACAGCTCATGAAAACCCAAAATTCCTATCTCACAAAAGCATATCATTAAAAGGGTCTCTAAACGAGCTATGAACCTAATCATCTGAATCAACGAGTTAACTCTAAACACCTGCAAAAGATTCCTGAGGCCTTTAAAACTCCCAGCCTGGTTCATCACTCAAAACCCCAATCATGGGTAAGACTGCCGACCTGACTGCTGTCCAGAAGGCCACTATTGACACCCTCAAGCAAGAGGGTAAGACACAGAAAGACATTTCTGAACGAATAGGCTGTTCCCAGAGTGCTGTATCAAGGCACCTCAGTGGGAAGTATGTGGGAAGGAAAAAGTGTGGCAGAAAACGCTGCACAACGAGAAGAGGTGACCGGACCCTGAGGAAGATTGTGGAGAAGGGCCGATTCCAGACCTTGGGGGACCTGCGGAAGCAGTGGACTGAGTCTGGAGTAGAAACATCCAGAGCCACCGTGCACAGGCGTGTGCAGGAAATGGGCTACAGGTGCCGCATTCCCCAGGTCAAGCCACTTTTGTACCAGAAACAGCGGCAGAAGCGCCTGACCTGGACTACAGAGAAGCAGCACTGGACTGTTGCTCAGTGGTCCAAAGTACTTTTTTGGGATGAAAGCAAATTCTGCATGTCATTCGGAAATCAAGGTGCCAGAGTCTGGAGGACGACTGGGGAGAAGGAAATGCCAAAATGCCAGAAGTCCAGTGTCAAGTACCCACAGTCAGTGATGGTCTGGGGTGCCGTGTCAGCTGCTGGTGTTGGTCCACTGTGTTTTATCAAGGGCAGGGTCAATGCAGCTATCTATCAGGAGATTGTGGAGCACTTCATGCTTCCATCTGCTGAAAAGCTTTATGGAGATGAAGATTTCATTTTTCAGCACGACCTGGCACCTGCTCACAGTGCCAAAACCACTGGTAAATGGTTTACTGACCATGGTATCACTGTGCTCAATTGGCCTGCCAACTCTCCTGACATGAACCCCATAGAGAATCTGTGGGATATTGTGAAGAGAACGTTGAGAGACTCAAGACCCAACACTCTGGATGAGCTAAAGGCCGCTATCGAAGCATCCTGGGCCTCCATAAGACCTCAGCAGTGCCACAGGCTGATTGCCTCCATGCCACGCCGCATTGAAGCAGTCATTTCTGCAAAAGGATTCCTGACCAAGTATTGAGTGCATAACTGTACATGATTATTTGAAGGTTGACGTTTTTTGTATTAAAAACACTTTTCTTTTATTGGTCAGATGAAATATTCTAATTTTGTGAGATAGGAATTTTGGGTTTTCATGAGCTGTATGCCAAAATCATCCGTATTAAGACAATAAAAGACCGGAAATATTTCAGTTAGTGAGCAATGAATCTAAAATATATGAATGTTAAATTTTCATCATTACGTTATGGAAGATAATGAACTTTATCACAATATGCAAATTTTTTGAGAAGGACCTGTATGTACTTGACTTGTGAAGTGCCTTGAGACGACATGTGTTGTGAATTGGCCCTATATAAATAAAACCGAATTGAATTGAATTAACCCAACACCTGCCGTTAGTTCTTTCTGGCCAGCCCTTTTATCATAAAGGCGCATGGTCCCGAACTACTCCCCATAACTTGTAAACCATAAGGCCTATCGACATCATTCTTGGAGCGTTTGTATCAGAACGGACAAGGGAACGATACTGTCAATCAAATTTGTTTTTTTATATATAAAATTAAAAACACAACACTCGGTAAAAAGAAAGGGAAATTATAGCGCAAAAGTCAAAACTGCCGGAACATGCTCTCGAACAACTTCCTCTAACTCGGAAACTATAAGGGCTATGGATGTTATTCATGCACCATATGAATCAGCAGGCCTTGCTGAACTATCATGGAGATTTTCATGTGTAGGCAAAAACCTTTCTAGATTGTGTGACCCTGTAAAATTGTGGATCATTTTGAAAATTTTTAACCTGAACAATGGCGGGTTTTTTACATGCATCATCATGTACCAGCAGATCAGTACGATCTCTGAAAACTAACGCTCCGTCCGACTTCTTCCATTGGCGATGTCCTCCAGCTGTGCCAAACCTGCCATCATTTCACAATTACGCACAATTTTACGCAGCTGTTTATGGACATGTGTGATTGTCTACAGCTTGTCTGCCTTAGGAATCATCACACCTAACTAGTTAGGAATTAATCTGCTGATCCGACAGTTTTCCTCTCAGTGACAATGAAAGTGGCCCTTAGATGATTCACATGAATTTTATGCTCCTCGGCGCACAGACCAATGAGCATTTCCATCTACAGGTGACAAAAACAGAGGAAGTTTTTCAGTTTACATCAGACTGAAGTTGTTTCAATTATTTTCTGAGGTGTGTTACATTATTGTATGAGGCTAAATGTGATTCAGTTTCATTGCTCAGGTTTAAACTATAAAAGCTCAAACACATGAAAAAGCACTGGGTTTTATGCTCCATGAATTAAATAAAACTGAATGGAGATTCAGTATATTTAGGTGAGGTTTAGTTCTCTGTAGTTTATTATTGTTAATTGAAAAAGTTTGCGTGGCTTCCACACATTTTCACGACAGGTCAACAATTTGCGTGGATTTACGCACACTTTCATGCAACATTCATTTTTGTACATGCCAAATTGTGCGTAAAACATTGTGCCGCAGGTTTTTGTGCGTAAGCACACTTTGTACACGAGGCCCCTGGAGTCCAGGTCAAATCTTAAGTCTAGAGGGCACAAGACTGAGTCTGAATTATTATATTTTTATTATATCTGCAGGTCAGACCTGGATTTTGCTTGTACAATTGAGCTCAGCATATTAAGAACATCACTTTAAGCAGAGTTAATGCATAATTTAACAAAGAGGGGAATAATAACTTTTTTGCAGAGGGCCAGGATGGTTTGGATAGCTGTCCGGTTAATGAATAAAATGATCAATTCAAACTGCTTTTTGTATTTACTGTAATTATGTTTGTCTGATATTAAAATTTTTTATCTGAAATATTTAGGTGTGACAACAAAGAAATCAGCAAGGGGGCAAACATTTTTTAATGGCCCTGTTTATACTCATATATGTACATGATTGTTCTTTTTGTTTTTTAACTCCACTAAAGTTTATATATTTCTTCTTCCGACTGTGGCTCGTTTTGCAATACAAAAGTTGTGGTTTCGATTTCCAGCTTCTCCCATCTCATGTTGATCTGCCCCTGGGCAAGGCACTTAACCCCAGGTTGCCTACCGATCTGCACATCAAAGTATGAATGTGTGTGTATTTGTGAGTGCGATTGGGTGAATGTTGCTCTAGTGTAAATCGTTTTGGGTGGTATTTGTTATGGCCATTTATGTTCAATTTTGTAAATCATAAGTTCTATTTACTTATAGGTTGTTAGAATATATTTCAGTTTGTTTGGAACGATGATATGAAATGTATTGTTTGGAATTATTATGATTTCTTTGGTAACTTTTAAGCCCCTCCCAGTAATTTAAGAGATTAAGAACACACTGTGCGGCCCTTGTTGAAAAAATGTCCGGTGTGATGACGGGAGGTTTTTTACAATTATTCTTTGGACCACTTTTCGACCGTTTTTTGTCCTTGTAAGATGTGTTTAAGCCAATTTTCGTTTACATCAATGTTGTAAGAATTGTTTGGTTATTATTTCGCCTATAATTTTGCAAGAAATAAAAGGATATTTTTCAAACAATAAAGTCGGAAGTGCATTCAAAAAACTAGACCACCTGTTGCCACCGACGGCCTTTTTTTGGAACTATTTTGGCTTGGAAACAGAAAGGCCGTGACAGTATTTATGTCTAGGAAAGTGCTATATAAATTCACTCCATTTACCATTTATATTTAATGCGGGGAGCCTGTGAAACTGAAGCAAAAAATTATTGTTTGTGTGAACAAACTTGGTCAATAAAGTTGAGACTAATTTTTTGCTTCATGTGTTACTTCATCATTACTCTCATATGAGTAATGCACACTTAAAAGTCGTATTCGTCATGAGGTTATTATAAGACTACGTAGCTCTCTTGATTAAATTGGTGATGTCTCCTCAGAATGACTAACAAACTGCTTAAACTAGTGGAATATTTTAGTTATTAATAATGCCTGGAACTGCGTCATTTGTAAATTTGCTGTTTTTAATTGGCTGCCATGCCTGTTGTCTTCATACATAGTTGGGAACTTGAACATCATAGCTCTTTGAGCAAAATTGTCAATCTTGAGAAGAAAGGTTCTGCTTCATTTGTGATTTTAGCCAACTTATTAACAAAACTTAAATAAAAGCAAACCAATAGTGCATTTTAAAGTTATAGAATAAAATGATGCCCTGAAACATTTCTTTCTGTTTAATGAAAGAAATGGTACAACTCACATTACCTACCAAATAATTGTTTTTTGACAAAAAAGGTAATGTGTTTACGTTTCTTACAATTTGAGAATACATTTGGAATTGCTTTCACTATAGTAAAATATTAAGTTGAAAATTCTTCATATTCCTTGAATATTTATGTTTAAAGTAATATTTACATTTCACAAAGCTTTTTTTTTTTTTTTTTTGACTGGAAGTAGAATTTTGAGTCATGGACTATGGACTTTATCACAGGTTTGCCCCCTTCCAATGATTTCACTGTCATACTAACTGTCATCGACAGGTTCTCCAAAATGGTTCACCTGGTCTCCCTCAAGAAGCTGCCGTCAGCTAAGGACATGGGAGAAGTGTTGGTACACGAGGTCTTCTGCCTCCATGGTCTCCCCACGGACATTGTCTCGGATAGAGGGCCACAGTTCATTTCCCTGGTTTTGGAAGGAGTTCTGCTTCATGCTGGGAGTTTCCCTTGTCTGGACATCACCCTCAAACTGATGGACAGACCGAGAGGGCAAACCAGGAAGTGGAGACCAAACTTTGCATGCTCTGTGAGTCTGACCCGACAAGGTGGTCACACAATTTACCCTGGGTGGAACATGCAATGAATTCCCTTTCTTCTAGCTCCACTGGCCTCTCCCCTTTCTTTGTTGTTTTTGCCTTCCAGCCACCAGTATTCACGTTCCAGGACAAGGAGGCCGAAGTTCCCTCGGCCAATGCCACAGCCATGAGGTGCGAGCGGGTCTGGAGAAGGGCCAGGATATCCATGGTCAGGATGTCGGCAGTACAGTCCAGGGCAGCCAACCGCCGTCCTGTTCCTGCACCGGACTACCAGGTGGGCCAAGAGGTCTGGCTGTCCTCCAAAGATCTTCCCCTGCGGGTGGAGTCCCGTAAGCTGGCACCTCATTTTATTGGCCCCTTCCCCATCTCCAAGGTTGTCAACCCGGTGGCTGTACATCTCCAGTTGCGCCGGTCTCTGAAGGTCCACCTTACATTACATGTGTCCTGGGTCAAGCCCTACATTGTTCCTCGCCTCGATGGGCCATGGTGTCAACTGTCTCGTCGACTGGGAGGGTTACGGCCCCGAAGAACAGACCTGGATTCCTGGGCGGTTCGTCCTGGACAGGACTCTCATCCAGGATTTCCACCGCCTCCATTCTGACTAGCCTCAGGGTCCGTCGGGAGCCGGACCTTGAGGAGGGGGTACTGTAATGATTCTGGCCCGCCTGCCTGTTTCCCACTCTACTCTCCCTGTCTGCAATCAGTCTCATCTGCTCCACCTGTTTCCCCTGTACTGCTGCACAATCAGCGGCATGCCACTCACCTGTCCTCCAGCAGTTATATTCAGCCCACTGACAGGCAGACGGTGCCAGAGTTTTGAAAGCCTCCTAGCGAGTAGATATCCAGCATTTTTTCCTGCCTGACCAAGACTTCTGACCACGTTTTTGCTCCCCGGATTCCCCCTTTTGCCTGGCCCTCTTGGGATTACTCTTATTCTGGTTAACGACCCTGGTTCTATCTCTCAACTGCTGCGCCTGCTTCGCCCCTGGATCTGTCAGCCTAAGCCAGTCCTTACCTCCTCCTGCCTGAACTCCCTGTGTTCACCTGGTCCTCTGACAAGTGGTTTGTTTCCGACTTCTTGGTTCTCGCCCAGCTTCTGCTCTGACCATTACCCTGCTGTTGAGCCATTCCCTGGTCCCTGAGAAGGATAGTGGCTTTGGATTCACATTTTTGTCAGAACATTTTTCAAGCCACTAACATGCTTCCCTGTCCTCAGTGGTTCTGGGATTCTGACTGGCTGGTTCCTATTTCCCAGACCCAGAATAAATCTTTTAAACTGCTTAGTGTCTGGCTGAAATTTTGGGTCCTGAGTCCTGTGCGTAATAGTTTCACACCTGGGAAAGAGCAAAGATCCAACATCCAAAACAATGAAAACAGGCGCGGCGCTGGTGGTGTAGGGGTTGGCATGTGACCACATATAGAGGCTATAGTCCTCGAAGTGGCCGTCCCAGGTTCGAGTCCCAGACCCGGCCACTTTTACCGATGTCTCCCCCTCTCTTTACCCTTCCTTCCTGTCTGCCTACTGTCAAAAATAAAGGCCTCTAGTGCCAAACAAATTCTTTAAAAAAAAAAAAACGGTTGTTAATGGACTTTTTGTTTGGATGGGCTATTTTGTTGGTGCTGCGTATGAGCAGTTGAACAATACAAAAACACTTTGAGTGAAGTGAAGGAACATTTTAATTATATACTGACAGGTAATCAGAAGGAGTGTTAAGGTGTGTTGACTTGTTTGTTAGGATACTTTGGTGGATGAACAGATTAATTGTTTTGGTTTTGGCACTATGAATATGGAAACACACAAAATCAGGGAGGTCATCTGTGCAGTATATAAAGTCTAGCACAGCTCTGGAAGTTTAGAATCAGAATCCCGGAGAACTAACCTGCAGGAACCACCTGAACATCACAATGAAGCTGATCTTTTCTATTACTCTCATCTGGGCCCTTTATAGCACAGGTAACATTGGTCATTATGTATATATATTGCACTTTCATTTGTTCTAAAGTTAGAGCACTAGAATTAAAAATTACATCTTTTTTTACATATAATTCCTAATCCTGTTGTTCAAGTAAGCTACAAAAAATTTGCTGATATTTTTAATTATTCTTATTTTATTAGTTTAATTAAAGTTTCTGAAACTGGACTCTTAATTTTCTTTTTGGAATGTCATTGCACACATCCTGGTTGTCATCAGTCATCTTATACACCTTTCTAGTTTGATCTGGTTGTCCTGTTCAACAATAAAAAAGATTAATTTAAATTTAACTCTTCCTAGGCCTAAACAAAATTGAAACGTATGAAAGATTTGGTATAGTTGTACTTACAAATTAATGATAGTGTGTTTTGTTATGGTATTTCATTTTAAAGTCCAAACTCACTAACACCAGTCAGTTTTAGATTTTTAAAGCTCATCTATTAGTTTCTAACTGGTTCAACATATTTTAAACGTTTATTTTTCATTGACTCTTTCTTCTGGTTGCAGTTGGAGCCCTGCAATGTATCACTTGTGCAGATCAGACATGTTTGAGCACAATATCACAAACATGTAGCACAGAGACGATGTGTATAACAGCTTCCATCCTAGGTATAATTCTTCTTGTCTTATTTAACTTTATAATGGAATGCACTGCATGCATTGAGGTTGCATGTGTTTTCTATGAACACTGTCTATGAACACAATCTGCTCTTTGTCTCTACAGCAACTAAACCTGGCACTTCAGGAACACAAATCTATAAATCTTGTGCATCACCCTCTCTGTGTCCGGCTGCAATCACTGCAACGTTTTCAGTCAACTTGGGTTACCAAAGTGCAATTGCATTTGCTCAGTGCTGCAACACCGACAACTGCAACTCACAAACTCTGCCTTGTAGGTTCCATCATGAGTTAAAAAAAATCTGATCATAACTTTATTTCTTTAGTATTTAATGGGTTTCTCTTCTGTTGTGCTGTTTTATTGTCAGCCCCCACTACTAAGCCAACCAACGACCTCCAGTGCATTGCTTGTGACCCGACCACTTCTCAGTGCAACACACAAATAAAATGTTCAGGAGATGAAAGCAACTGCTTCACAGCAACTTGTGAGTTTAACAAAATATAGACTAATTCCAACTATATTTATCTCAATATTAATCAGAGCAGGAACAAAGCAAAAATGACTATACATGCTAGACTGTTACTGTATGTCAGAGAAGTCTTACAAGTTAATAATGAAAAGACAAATCTTAACTTTACCCAACACAGAGCACAAGGAATGGTACTCAGCCATTAAATATGTCATACTGAATTTATGGTGTTTTAAAAAAGTTGTACAACAAAACTCTGCTATTTATATCAACAGTGAAAAGTGGAGCAACATCAATTCCAGTACTGGGCTGTGCAACCGCAAACACATGTGCAGCTGCTGCAACTCTGGGTAGTTTACCTTTCATGCAGAGTCTTGGTGCAGTCACCAGTGGACCAACCTGCTGTACAAGAAGTTTGTGCAATGGTCCACAAGTAACGACAACTGAAACACCCACCACCACAACCACTACAGCTGCCCCGACCACAACAACCACTACAACCACCTCAGCTGCCCCAATTTCTACAACTCTACCAACCACTACAGCTACCACATCCGCACCAACCAGTACAACCACTACGACTGCATTGACCACTAGGACCACTATGACCACACCCACAACCACTACAGCTCCCCCAACTACTACAGTTGCCCCGACCACTACAACTACTACAATCGCACCCACCACCAGTGCTGCCCCGATCATTATAACCACTTCAGCTGCCCCAATTTCTACAGCTGTACCGACCACTACAACTACTACATCCGTACCGACCACTTCAACCACTACAGTTGCCCCAACAACTACAACCACTACGACTGCAACCATCACCACAACCACTACAGCTGCCCCAACTTCTACAGCCGCACCAACCACTACAACTACTACATCTGCACCGACCACCACAACAACTGCAGCTTCCCCGACCACCACAACCACTACAGTTGCCCCAACAACTACAAGCACTATGACCGCATTGATCAGTACAACCACTACAACTGCACCCACCACCACAACCACTACAGCTGCCCCAACTTCTACATCCGCATCGGCCACTACCACAACCACAGCTGCCCCAACTTCTACAGCCGCACCAACCACTACCACAACTACACCTGCCCCAACTTCTACAGCCGCACCAACCACTACAACTACTACATCTGCATCGACCACCACAACCACTGCAGCTTCCCCGACCACCACAACCACTACAGTTGCCCCAACAACTACAAGCACTATGACCGCATTGACCAGTACAACCACTACGACCGCACCCACAACCACTACAGCTCCACCAACTACTACAGCTGCCCCGACCACTACAACTACTACAATCGCACCCACCACCACAGATGCCCCAACCATTACAACCACTTCAGGTGCCCCAATTTCTAACGTTGTACCGACCACTACAACTACTACATCCGTACCGACCACTACAACTACTACATCCGTACCGACCACCACAACCACTACAGCTGCCCCAACTACTACAGCCGCACCAGCCACTACCACAACTACAGCTGCCCCAACTTCTACAGCCGCACCAACCACTACAACTACTACATCTGCACCGACCACCACAATAACTGCAGCTTCCCCGACCACCACAACCACTACAGTTGCCCCAACAACTAGAAGCACTATGACCGCATTGACCAGTACAACCACTACAACTGCACCCACCACCACAACCACTACAGCTGCCCCAACTTCTACATCCGCATCGGCCACTACCACAGCCACAGCTGCCCCAACTTCTACAGCCGCACCAACCACTACCACAACTACACCTGCCCCAACTTCTACAGCCGCACCAACCACTACAACTACTACATCTGCATCGACCACCACAACCACTGCAGCTTCCCCGACCACCACAACCACTACAGTTGCCCCAACAACTACAAGCACTATGACCGCATTGACCAGTACAACCACTACGACCGCACCCACCACCACAACCACTACAGCTGCCCCAACTACTACAGACGCACCGGACACTACCACAACCACAGCTGCCCCAACTTCTATAGCCGCACCAACCACTACAACTACTACATCTGCATCAACCACCACAACCACTGCAGCTGCCCTGACCACTACAACCTCTACAGTTGCCCCAACAACTACAACCACTACGACTGCATTGACCACTAGGACCACTAGGACCACTATGACCACACCCACAACCACTACAGCTCCCCCAACTACTACAGCTGCCCCAACCACTACAACTACTACAATCGCACCCACCACCACAGCTGCCCCAACCATTACAACCACTTCAGGTGCCCCAATTTCTATAGTTGTACCGACCACTACAACTACTACATCCGTACCGACCACCACAACCACTACAGCTGCCCCAACTTCTACAGCCGCACCAACCACTACGACTACTACATCTGCACCGACCACCACAACAACTGCAGCTTCGCCGACCACCACAACCACTACAGTTACCCCAACAACTACAACCGCAACGACCTCATTGACCACTACAACCGCACCCACAACCACTACAGCTCCCCCAACTACTACAGCTGCCCCGACCACAACAACCACTACAATCACATCCACCACCACAGCTGCCCCAACCACTACAACCACCTCAGCTGCCCCAATTTCTACAACTGTACCAACCACTACAGCTACCACATCCGCACGGACCAGTACAACCACTACAGTTGCCCCAACAACTACAACCACTACGACCGCATTGACCACTACGACTGCACCCACCACCACAACCACTACAGCTGCCCCAACTACTACATCCGCATCGGCCACTACCACAACCATAGCTGCCCCAACTTCTACTGCCGCACCAACCACTATAACTACTACATCTGCCCCGACCACTACAACCTCTACAGTTGCCCCAACAACTACAACCACTACGACTGCATTGACTTCTACAACCACACCCACCAAGACAACCACTACAGCTGCCCCAACTACTACAGCCGCACCGGCCACTACCACAACTACAGCTGCCCCAACTTCTACAGCTACCCCGACCACTACAAGCACTTCAGCTGCCCCAATTTCTGCAGCTGTACCGACCACTACAACTACTACATCCGTACCGACCACCACAACCACTACAGTTGCTCCAACAACTACAACCACTACAACCGCACCCACCACCACAACAACTATAGCTGCCCCAACTACTACATCCGCACCGGCCACTACCACAACCACCGCTGCCCCAACTTCTACAGCCGCACTAACCACTGCAACTACTACATCTGCCCCAACTACTACAACCTCTACAGTTGCCCCAACAACTACAACCACTACGACTGCATTGACCACTACAACCACACCCTCCAAGACAACCAATACAGCTGCCCCAACTACTACAGCCGCACCGGCCACTACCACAACTACAGCTGCCCCAACTACTACATCCGCACCGACCACTACAACCACTACAATTACCCCAACAACTACAACCACTACAATTACCCCAACAACTACAACCACTACAACCACTACAATTAACCCAACAACTACAACCACTATGACTGCACCCACCACAACCGCTACAGCTGCCCCAACTTCTACAGCTGCACCAACCACTACAACTACTACATCTGCACCGACCACCACAACAACTGCAGATGCCCTGACCACTACAACTACTACAGTTGCCCCAACAACCACAACCGCTACGACTGCATTGACCACTACAACCACTATGACCGCACCCACCACCACAGCTGCCCCGACCAATACAACCACTTCAGGTGGCCCAATTTCTACCGCTGTACCGACCATTACAACTACTACAATTGCACCAACAACTACTACTACTATTACGACCGCACCTACCACCACAACCACTACAGCTGCCCCAACTACTACAACTGCCCTGACCACTACAACCACTACAATCGCACCCGCCACCACATCCGCATCAAGCACTACACCCACGACAGCCGCATCGAACAAAACACCCACCACAGCTGGATCGAGCACTGCACCCACCACAGCCGCATCCAGAACTGCACCCACCACAGCCGCATCGAGCACTACATCCACCACATCTGCATCGAACAATACACCCACCACAGCCGGATCGAGCACTGCACCCACCACAGCCACATCGAGCACTACATCCACCACAGCTGCATCGAACAATACACCCACCACAGCCGGATCGAGCACTGCACCCACCACAGCCGCATCCAGCACTGCACCCACCACAGCCGCATCGAGAACTACACCCACCACAGCTGGATCGAGCACTGCACCCACCACAGCCGCATCCAGCACTACACCCACGACAGCCGCATCGAACAAAACACCCACCACAGCTGGATCGAGCACTGCACCCACCACAGCCGCATCCAGCACTACACCCACCACAGCCGCATCGAACAAAACACCCACCACAGCTGGATCGAGCACTGCACCCACCACAGCCGCATCGAACAATACACCCACCACAGCTGCATCGAACAATACACCCACCACAGCGGGATCGAGCACGGCACCCACCACAGCCGCATCCAGCACTACACCCACGACAGCCGCATCGAACAAAACACCAACCACAGCTGGATCGAGCACTGCAACCACCACAGCCGCATCCAGCACTGTACCCACCACAGCTGCATCGAGCACTACACCCACCACAGCCGGATCGAGCACTGCACCCACCACAGCCGCATCGAGCACTACACCCACTACAGTCTCCCTGACCACTAAACCCGCTACATCAACCACCAGTGATGCATCTAGCTTCAGACTTGGTCTCCTCCATCTGCTGCTTGGATTTTTTATCTTTATCATTTAAGAGCTTTAAGATAAAGTTTTCCTATCTGAACCAAAGTTAAAAGATTATGACACTGTTGTTTGTTGGGAGAAAAATTAAAAAGAGGGTGTAACTTTATTTAAACTTTATTCATTTAAATGACTATATTGATTTGAAATATCTAATTTAATATCTCTAATAAATTAAGAATATTTTGTCAACTTGTTCTTTATTTTGTGTCATTGATTTTTTCATGTCTAATCTGAAATGAATACTATTAGGTTTAAAAATGGGATTTGTAATAAACTAGGCATTTGAAGTATTTTTGCTGGTAAATATTCAAACCTCTGTTTCAGAAATTTTACTTTTACATCCACACCGACCACTACAACCACTACAATTGCACCAACAACTACTACTACTATTACGACCGCACCTACCACCACAACCACTACAGCTGCCCCAACTACTACAACTGCCCTGACCACTACAACCACTACAATCGCACCCGCCACCACATCCGCATCAAGCACTACACCCACGACAGCCGCATCGAACAAAACACCCACCACAGCTGGATCGAGCACTGCACCCACCACAACCGCATCGAGCACTACATCCACCACATCTGCATCGAACAATACACCCACCACAGCCGGATCGAGCACTGCACCCACCACAGCCACATCGAGCACTACATCCACCACAGCTGCATCGAACAATACACCCACCACAGCCGGATCGAGCACTGCACCCACCACAGCCGCATCCAGCACTGCACCCACCACAGCCGCATCGAGAACTACACCCACCACAGCTGGATCGAGCACTGCACCCACCACAGCCGCATCCAGCACTACACCCACGACAGCCGCATCAAACAAAACACCCACCACAGCTGGATCGAGCACTGCACCCACCACAGCCGCATCGAACAATACACCCACCACAGCTGCATCGAACAATACACCCACCACAGCCGGATCGAGCACGGCACCCACCACAGCCGCATCCAGCACTACACCCACGACAGCCGCATCGAACAAAACACCCACCACAGCTGGATCGAGCACTGCACCCACCACAGCCGCATCGAACAATACACCCACCACAGCCGCATCGAACAATACACCCACCACAGCGGGATCGAGCACGGCACCCACCACAGCCGCATCCAGCACTACACCCACGACAGCCGCATCGAACAAAACACCAACCACAGCTGGATCGAGCACTGCAACCACCACAGCCGCATCCAGCACTGTACCCACCACAGCTGCATCGAGCACTACACCCACCACAGCCGGATCGAGCACTGCACCCACCACAGCCGCATCGAGCACTACACCCACTACAGTCTCCCTGACCACTAAACCCGCTACATCAACCACCAGTGATGCATCTAGCTTCAGACTTGGTCTCCTCCATCTGCTGCTTGGATTTTTTATCTTTATCATTTAAGAGCTTTAAGATAAAGTTTTCCTATCTGAACCAAAGTTAAAAGATTATGACACTGTTGTTTGTTGGGAGAAAAATTAAAAAGAGGGTGTAACTTTATTTAAACTTTATTAATTTAAATGACTATATTGATTTGAAATATCTAATTTAATATCTCTAATAAATTAAGAATATTTTGTCAACTTGTTCTTTATTTTGTGTCATTGATTTTTTCATGTCTAATCTGAAATGAATACTATTAGGTTTAAAAATGGGATTTGTAATAAACTAGGCATTTGAAGTATTTTTGCTGGTAAATATTCAAACCTCTGTTTCAGAAATTTTACTTTTACATGAATTAGATAAGATTTGATGCTATTTATTAATTATGTGGGGTCCCTTAATGTTTGGCTGTAGAATCAAGTCAGATCAGTACTTGATACATTTTATTTAGTTCAGTTAATTTATTTAGCCCTGCTAAATAAATTAACTGAGCTGTCACAGCTAAAAAATGCCAGGCCAGGTGTAACAAAGCTGATAGTAGAAAGAAGGGCAGGTCAAGAACAATTGGAGAGTAGAAGAAAGTAGCAGAGTGAGGGAAACTGGTGAGTATGCCCTCCAGCAACCGAAGTCTATTGCAGCTATTGGCAATTTTGCAGAGGTGAAAAAGGGGAGCTATGGAAGCCTCTTTCATATTAGATTTATAAGACATGTCCAAGTCGAAGACAACACTATGGTGTCATGTTCACAAAACTATGCGCAGGTTTGTATGTGAATGTCTCTCTCTACCTCTCGCCTCCTAGGTTGTGGCCTGTATGTGCAGTTGCCACAGCTGGAGCTCATCTCAAGAGGAGCTTAAAGAGGGGTGGCTTTCCTAAGACAGACGTCAGATTTGTTTTCATGCTCATCTCTTTTTCTGAGCCTTGCCATCCTCGTGTTCCGACACTTACCTTGGTGGCCTTGGAAGAGACCTATTCTCACATTTACACTTTTTTTTGGACTGAAACGACTCACTTCCTTGTTTCTCAGTGTGTCTGGAGTTTTCCTTCCAAGTCTCCCACCTTGAATATCTTCGCTGCTCATCTGGAAGCCCTCCTTGAACTTGCAGCTTGGATTCCTTACCAACAACTCGATACTCACTGATCTGCGTGCCCACCCTCCAGCATCTCCACCACTTTCCAAAACAACCTTAAAAAGGATCCAAGAGAACACCATCATTTGCTCATTTCACCAAGCTCCTGCCAACCTCAGTCTCTGTGTATATACTGATCTCCTTCTAGTGGTCCTCCTTATCTACTGCCAGTAAAAACTCTGCTGCATTACGTTTTCTACAGTCTACATGACGCACCATTTCTGACAATAACCACTTACCTGGAACCCTGCTGAAATACAAAGAAGAACCATCAGACCTTGAACAGGACATGGAACCGGCATGTGCGTAACAGAAAATAGAAACAACAGAATTAGTTGTTTCTGGCAACGCCCAGCACTTCGTACATGTAAAAATTAAAGTGCCTACATTTCTCTCATCTGCATATTTGCCACGAACAGTAGGGACTGAATTTTTCTTCAGTCTAAGTCTTTCTGCAAATCCTGATGTGTACTGATGTGAGTTCTGAAAGCAGTCCGTGGTAAAGGGATTCGCCCAAACTAGTACTGTCTTCGGCAATGTGACTGGAACATTGCCCTCAAAAATAAAATGAAGCTCAAATCTCTGTTATCCGACAGCGGGAGAATGTGCAAGACACATGTGGGTCTTTGCAGCCAACAACAGAACATCTACCTTTAAGGGTAGCCACTGTGAAGCACGTGTAAGGTAACACCAGCCAGCGAGACGTGATACTCCACTGAAAATCAAGCGGATGGAGCTCCGCTTCAATTGCTAGTCAGTGGGGAAAAAAATAAAAAATATATTTATTGCCAAAAAAACGGCTGTTTTTTTTTTATTTTTGGCATTTGCAATGTTTGTAGAAGCATCACAGACCCAAATGGCAGATTAAAAACGATCAGCAAATCCGCATCTCCCATCTTCCAGGATGCAGTCTCCGAATAGGAATAGAAAAAACAGCAAAAGCACAAAACATTTTAACAACAATTTTTGACTATGGCTGAATTATTTGATCGGATACTTGCCAATTCTGATTCAGGTGTTAATAATTGGTCACTTAGTGTTTTTTGTCTCTGACACCACCCAAAAAAATTGCTCTTGAGAAATCTTTCTGTTTATTGTCCCCCCAACGATGAAATGGCCTTTGTGTCCTTAGATAGGCTGAAGGTCAGCCCTGATGATCATCTCTGCAAACTTAAATGTTTGTCGTAGTTTGGTCCTGTGCTGTGTTGTAGATGAGCCAAACCACAAAGCGATGGATGTTTACAGGACAGGCTCAATAATTGCAGTGTAGAAGATGACTAGCAGCTCCTGTAGAAGGTTGTACTTCTTGATTTGTCACAGGAAGTAAAGTCTCTGCTGGGCCTTCTTCCGAACAGGTGGCGAGAAAGGGTTGTACCTAGGAACCGGAAGTGATCCACAGTAGGCACAGTGTTGTTGGATGGTGAGGGGATGGAGTGTGGGGGTGTTCTCCAGAAGTTCATTGTCATCTCCAGTCTTGAGAAGGTTCAGCTTTAGGTGGTTCTGGTTCTGGACCAGCCAATCTACGTCCTGTCTCTAAGCAGACTCATCGTTGTCCTGGATCAATGACAGTGTTGTCATCTGCAAACTTCAGGAGACTCACAGATGGGTCCGCTGAGATGCCGTCAATTGTGTACAGAGAGACGAGGAGTGGGGATACAATACAACCCTGGGGGTGCCAGTGCTGATGGTTCGTGTGTCATAACAAACAGCACATACCTTACACACATAGCCAGGCTTCACAATGTCAACCAAGGTAACCAAGAAGGATTAGCGTTCAGGAGGCTTTAGCAATGCTGCAGAGCATGTCTAACTGTGAATCTGATGGTGGAGATGTGAGCAACCTCACATTTCAGAATGAAAACGTCACCAGTTCTTCAAGTGATGAGGATGCAACTGCTCTTTCACCAGTAAATCCTTCCCTTCAAAGACGCACCAGGAGACGGGCGGTCAATTATGTGTCAGGACAGTTATGTGACTGACAGAGGCTACATCAGATGAGGAGGAAGACACAACGCATGTCAACCCCCCTCGTACTAAAAAACAAAAAGTTTAAAATTTAAAACACTGTTGTTGATTACAACTATTTCAAATACGGAGTTGATATCATGGACCAGAAATTATGCAACTACAACTGCAACTCCAGGAACACAGAGATGGCCCATGGCTGTGTTTTACAACCTGCTTGACATGGCTGTCACAAATGTACGTGTCTTTTACACAGCATGTACAGGATCCAAAGAAAGTCAGCAATTGTTCATGCTGGAGCTTGCAGAGGAACTTCAAAACAGGCTTTTGCAGGAAAAGGCACAAGGGGAAGAGCACAAACAGCAATGTTTGTTTTATTGTTTTTCCAAGCTGAAATTGTGTTTTTTGGGGCACTAATTCAAGCCCTCTGTTTTCTGATGTTCAAAATGTTCAGTATTTCTTCCAGCACCCTAAGCCTATAGCAGCATACAGAGATAGCTCAGGATAACCTAAGCCACTCTAACTATAAGCTTTATAAAATAGGAAAGTTTTAAAGCCTAGACGTAAAAGTAGACAGGGTGTCTGCCTCATGGACTAAAAATGGGAGCTGGTTCCACAGTAGAGGAGCCTGATAGCTAAAGGATCTGTCTCCATTCTACTTTTAGAAACTCTAGGAACCACCAGTAAACCTGCAGTCTGAGAACGAAGTGCTAGTTAGGAACATATGGAACAATCACAACCCCCCTCCAACCCAGGCATGTACGTCTTGAAGACCAGCGAGAAGAAGAATATTGCATAAACTGCCTAAACACTGATACATGAGATTGTAAACTTCACGGAATATTATTTCGGTTGCATTGACGGAGAAAATATAATGTATTTGTTTGTATTTGACGCTGAACACAGTTGGACAGACTATCGCATTGAATACCTATGTGCTGCTGTTTAAATATGTTAACCCACTATTTACCCATCATTCAATAAATCGGTAGACGATAAATAAATGTTTCCAAGCGCTTCATTGGGCGGGGGTTCAAAACGGTTTCTAATATTTCTGCCACCTCTTTATTACAGTCAGCTCTCATTTAAAATAAAATGCGATCCCCAAATAGCCAGAATTGTAGTGTCCATAATCATTTACTGCCCAGCAGCTGCTTCCAGAAGTAAACGGTGAATGCCGCTGCTTGGTAGTGAAAGCAGGTTGGGCGATACCAAGTTTTTGCAGGGAGAAGGGGGGTTACATTACCAGAAGATAAACATGCTACTGTTGTAGCCAAAATTGATAATGAATAAAAAAAATTAACATGTTATTCATGTAAGATGTTTTTTGTAAATCGAAATTATGTGATTTTATTGGGGGCGTTATTGTGATTGGATCAGACCATTGGGGGGGGGGGGGGGGGGGGGGCAAACCCCCAATCCCCCCTGCAAATAACGCCTATGGTTATATCATAGTTGGTGATAATTCAAGATGGTGCTTAGCTCTGTAGCACTTTGCATGTTTTTGTTTATTTAATCTGCTCTTTGCTACAATCATCCAGTACATTTCACTACAGAGGCACTCCTAAACATCAGACAGGTTTTTTTCACTGTTTTTCATCAACCCAGACAACTCTCTGGCTAAGAAAATATTTTATTTAATTCAATTCAGTTTATTTATATAGCACCAATTCACAACACAGGACCCATCAAGGCACTTTTCAAAATCAGTTCAGTGGAATCATACGGATTTCAAGTCAGGTACACACATTTCAGTTAATCCTAATTACCAAACAGTTCAGTTAAATTCAGTTTATTATTTACTGGTTGAAAGGTTTTTCTATCTAAGGAAACCCAGCAGATTGCATTGAGTCAGTGACTTGCAGCATTCACTGAGCATGCATGTAACGACAGTGAAAAGGAAAACTCCCTTTTAACAGGAAGAAACCTCCAGCAGAACCAGAACCAAGCTCAGTGTGAGCAGCCATCTGCCACGACCGACTGGGGTTTAAGAGAACAGAGCAGAGACACAAAAAGAACACAGAAGCACTGATCCAGGAGTACTTCAAACTGTAAATATTTTACAACTGAAACTATGTTTTTGTGCTTCTGGCTTTCTAGGGCAGGATATATATTTTTGAAATCCTTTTTTATTTTACGTAATTTTTTAATTGTACTAGTCTTGTCCACTATTATTTTTCTTTTGTTTCTAATTTTTGTAGATTTTGTCATTTGCCTTTTCTCCTTTTGTTTTTGCTACATCTTTTGTCATCTTTTTCTTGCTATAATGGAGATGGGACAAGAAATTGAACAAGCATTTCGTACCGCATATTTAAGAAAACCATTTGTCCAACAGAAGGCATATCTCCTGTATTTATTATTTTTATAAAGCAACTCTGCCTCTCACACTACAAGTTAAACAGGCCTAATATGGTATTATCAGATGAAGCTTCTAGGATGGGGACCTCAAAAAAAAAAGAGAGTTGTTTAAAATGTATAAGTGCTTTGCATGTGAACCTGGATAACATTTTTAGAGGTAACAGACATAACAAAACAAAAAAACACTAAAAACAAATTGGTAAAAAGCTGCATAAACATTCACAAATGATTCAGCAGACGCCGTACCAAATGGTTTTTGCTTTGATGAAGGGCTTGTTATTATTATTTTCTATTATTTTCACCTATTTGCCTTATTTAAAACCTTTTTGAAAATTCAAATTCTGCATTTTATTGTAATTTTATTTTAAGAAGTGGAAAAATTTTTTGCTTTGTAAATACGGTATGTTCTAAAAATACAGACCAGTTGCAGGCACACACGCCTTGCTTTAAAGAAAGGTAATGAAGTAGAAGCAGCAAAACAAAAGTAAATAACCTTTAGAGAATGACTAAGGACAATCCCTGATCTAAAATGAGGAACAAAAAGAGAAAAATATTTTTAGGATGCTCATTTTGGAGTGATATCATCACATTAATTATTTGTATTGTTTGTGTGAACTGCTCCCTCCACTTAAATGCTGACGTGCTTAAAAGGGTGTGTTAAGGTATGTTTAAATTGTTTTGAGGGAGGCAAAACAAAATAATAAGGTGAGTTTTTTATGCAAACATAGCCAAACATTTAAGGTCACCAGCTAAAAGTAAATTAATGTGCAGGATCTACCTGAGCAACATGAAGCTGACGTTTTTTTTTTTTTGTCTCATCTGGGCGCTCAACAGCACAGATAATTCTTATAATACGTATAATCTTTATAAAACAGTTAGTGTTATAGAAGCAAATTTAAAGATTAGGTTTTTTATATGTAATTATATTATTTAACTCTACCTCCTTTTTTTAGCCTTTTTCTTACATAGGGTAAAATATTGGTTAGATGCTGAAGATTGTGAGATTGTTGAAATGTTAAAGTTCTGAACATAGGTAGATTGGCATGTAGGTTTTAAAACACAAGACTTTTACTTATTTCTTTGTGTTTGAGTTTATAACAGAAAATCCTCTCTAACATATTATTACAATAATTGACTCACTTCAAAGTTAGAGTATTTACATTAATATACAAAAAATTCTAAGACAATCAAATATTCAGAAAGCAAACATAAGTGTAGAACGTATGAACTAAGAGTACAAAGAACAGAAGTTAGTTTACCTTTCTCATATATTTGAATTTCAGATGCTAAGAAACATTTATAAAAAATCTTATCACACTGAATAATTTATGGGTTGAATGTTTGTAAGAGAATTATGAGTTTTAAGACATTGAAAGAACAGTGACAGCTGGAACAAACATATCTCCAGTGCTTGGGTTCATAGCCCTAATCGCATGTGCAGTGACTAGAAGCTTCGGTGCCTTCCCCGTCATGCAGAGTGTTGGTTTAAAGTCCAGTGGCCCAGTTTGCTGTGGGACCAATTGGTGCAATAATCCACAAGCAATAACCACAACACGAACATCTGCAGTGTCAGCTTCAACTATTACAAATGTAGCTCCAGCCACCACAACTGCAACAAGAGATAACAAATAAAAGACTTTTTAGTATTATAAATGCTATAAAAATATAAATAAATATAAAAATAAGCTCAGAAATCCTGATATTTTAGCTTTTGACTGCATCCTTGAAACATGTAAAACAATTACTTTTAATTTCAGTATTTCCTTCTGATTCCAGCTTGAACCCTGCAGTGGATAACCTGCTCAGGTGTGTTCAAGCACAGTTTCTGTGACATGTGGCTCAGAGGTGATGTGTATAACAGCTTCCATCCTAGGTATTCCACTCATGACGTATTTTACTGTATTGCCAAATTCCAGTCAGGGTCTGTAAGGTTTGTTCTCTATAAAGAACAACCTGCTCTTAGACTCTGCAGCTACTTCATCTGGAGCAAAAAAACAACAAATCTTCAAAGGCTATGCCGCATCCTCTCTGTGTCCGAGCACAGGCAGTCAGACGTTTTCAGTTAGCTTGGTTTTCCAAAGAGCTATTTCATCTGCTGAGTGCTGAAGCACCAGTGACTGTCACAACTCACAAACCCTGCTGTGTAAGTTTCATCACGGGTTGAGGGTCTTTATTGTATATTTAAATACATACAATGAAAATACTAAAAATAGTAAATCACATAGGCTCAAAATCCAAGGTTTTTTGTCTACATCTTTCAAATTTCTATTTTTGCTCTACAGTTAAATAGACAAGAATGACTGGTTTTAAAAGGTGGACGATATCTACAATAGCCGGTGGAACAATAGCAGCTCCGGTGTTTGGCTCTAAAACTCCAAACACATGTTCCTGCTGTAAGCCTGGCTACTTCATGCAGAATGATGATTCAATCTCCAGTGGAACCAACTTGCTGTGACAGCAGTGTCCTGTGTCAAGACCTAAATGCATTAATCCTAGCATCAGCCACCACAACTACAGCTCTAGCTACACCTGCAGCACCAACTACAACGCTATCTTGAACCACTCAAAGTACAGATGCAACTACAGCTTCAGCTACAACAAAAGCAGCACCAACATTGGATTTTGTGGGGCAATGTTGGCAGGGTAAACCCACATATTTTGTGGATATCACCTACATTCAAATTCAAATTCAAAGATACTTTATTGATCCCCGAGGGGAAGTTAGAATTCCAGTACAACCCATCCAAACATACATCATGACACAAGACAAGGGGGGACGGGTCACCGAGGCTTTGCTGCCCACTCACAAGCGCTGCCCTTGCTAGATGAGAAAAGAGGCCACATTAGGAAAGTAGAGGGAAAAAATCATATTTCACACTTTATCCTTAGCAGGATACAGTTTGAGATTGCCAAAAACCTCAGCACAAAGAAGCAACAAGTTGACAAAACAACATCATGCCGGGATCGGTGAAGGTGGTGTGAGGGGTGCATATGTTTATCTTGAGCATGTGTGTGTGTGCAAGTGAGTGTGTGCAAGTAAGTCCATGAAGCACTGTCACAGAGGCCATTGTCCTTGATGGTACGTTGGAATGTTCATCAACTGGCCACAAAGTTCTGAGCAGGTCCACAGATGTCCTCAGGGAAGGGAGGGGGCAGAGGGAGCAGAGCGTCATGTTTACATAACACATGGGCCTTGTGTTGGAATATCCAAATGGGCCCGTTATAAGTGTTATGAATTTGGGCCTAGAAAAATTGGTAGATCCATTTGTAGTTTGACCACATTTCCTTCTTGTGGTTACAATTCAAGTGAGATACAAGGCACTACAAACCAGATTTTTGAACATGAACAAGTCATGAAGATATTGTTAATATCACATTTCTAAGGTGGTTTTACAAAATTACACCCTATAAGTGTTGTAGAAGTTGAACTATAAAAGTTAATATTTTTCACATATTAAAGGTGAGAGATCCCAAAATGCTTCACGATGCTGCTTCTCATTTTGCTGAACAATAAAACATTATATGTACTTTCAGGTTCTTATTTTAATAACCATACTGTTGGTGCAGGTTTTATATTTTGTTCTAAATGTGATCTCTGTTTCTTTGGGAACACTATTCACTGTGCTAACCCTTATTAATAGACAGTCTATAGGTCAAACGCAGTTTACAGTGCACGATAAAGCAGTTACCTTTGTCTGTTTGGTTGTAGAGCAACAAGGATTTCTTTGAGGTTTTGCTATGCACATGGACACCCCTCTTGGCATTTGCATCTCTCTATGTGTTTCGAAGCTGCTTGTCTTGTAATATGTGTTTCCAGGGTTGTGTCAAAAATGTTGAACCTCTGAATTAAAGTTGCAATTTGCAGGCTGATGGCTCTTGTTACCAGCTCTCCCAGAGCTCTCCCAGAGCTGGTAACAAGTTGCCAGATTTTCACTTTTTGGTACAACATGCAATCCTATGTGAGATTTTCCCCAATTTTATCTATTTTTTTCTTCCAGAACAAATAATGGACAATTTTAAGGTAAACAGAAACTAAATTAAATTAACATTTTGGCTTGCAATGCGAAAGGAGGAGAAATAACAGATAAACTACACAAACGGCATCCCATTATCAACAGTGTGTTTAGGACCAGTGCTCCTCGAGACCAAACAAACATCTTCTGGTTGTTTGGTCCCAGTGGCTTGGTTCTACCCTCAAGTTACTTACCACAACACCTCAGATGAAAGAGAGTCAGAAACCTGTTCACTTTTACTCAGGTAAAGACCCATCTCTCATGCTCTCTCACCTGCTTCCGTTACCCCAGACAGAGAGCTGCTTACTGGAATAAAAACCCTCAAAAACAAAACCCTCAAAAACAAGCCAAGAACCTCTGTGCCATGCAAACCAGTCTGCCCTCCAACACTCTGTTCCTCTGCCACCATCTCCAAGCTCCAGCAACCCACGGAACCTAATCCTAAAATTCCACAAGTAAGAACAATTCATATCAGAATATCTTTGACCGAGTCCCATGTGACTTCCTCTACTATTCTCAACATTTCAGTAAACCTGCATCCAAATCCCTGGAAACCAAGACCTGTATGTTACGTTGTGTTCTTATAATAAAGTGAATTAAGGTCACTTAGAAAAAGCATGAGATATAACTTAAATGATCATACCGTAAAGGTAAACTTTGCTTCAAAAAGGCCAATCAAAGCAGAACAAAGAAAATGCACGTACTAATGGTAAAATCTTCTTTCCTCAAAGGGGTGATGTTCAAGTTTGTCAGGTATGAGTTTGGAATGTTACAACTATGTGACTCTGCCTTAGGTCTCTGTGGTGCCAAAACGTATATTAGAATCAGAATCAGCTTTATTGCCAGGTTTGTACAGACAAACAAGGAATTTGACTCCGGTACACTTTGCTCTCAATAATAAAGAATATCTTTTTAAATGTACATATATACACAATTGACTTTACAATGGAATATAATATGAGATCAGTCCAAGTATGCAAGGTGTTCTGAAACTCTGACTGTCAAGTATTCAACAGAGAAACAGCCTGGGGAAAGAAACTGTCTCTGTGGCAGCTGGTTTAGCAGACAGTGGTCGGTAGCGCTGATCTGCAGGTAAAAGCCTAAACTGTTTGTATGCAGGGTGTGTGGGGTAGAGGGTGACACAGGAGTGGATTTTCTCTCCTGTCCCATCCCGCTCCCACAGAAAAATGTCTTGTCCCATCTCCCTCCCAGGCCAGCATTTAAAAAGAAATCCTGTCCCGTCCGACTCCTGGTAAATTGACTCCCACTCCCATTCCGCTCCCATTTAGAACGACTCCCACTCCTGTGCCACTCTCATTTTTGTTTTCTTCATTTAGTCTTTTGACAATTTCATTGTTTGAAGAATCAGTTAGGTCCCTGTTTTTAGCTGTAGTAAAGGCCAGTTAAAGTAAAAAAAAATAATAATGAAGAAATAATAAAATATGAAACAAGGAAACAGACCATGCCTTGAATAAACAAAATGTACATAGTTGTATTTTACTCATTTATTAAGTGATTGTTTCCTTTGAACAATGATATTACTTTTATGTTTCAAATTGCTGAAATGAAACAAAAATTCAATTCAATTCAGTTTATTTATATAGCGCCACTTCACAACACATGTTGTCTCAAGGCACTTCACAAGTCAAGTACATACATTCCAATTAATCCTAACAATTGAACAGTGCAGTCAGATTCAGTTATTTATTCAAATTGGATAAAAAGTTTTTCTATCTAAGGAAACCCAGCAGATTGCATCCAGTCAGTGACTTGCAGCATTCACTCCTCCCGGATGAGCATGTAGAGACAGTGGACAGTCACTGGCGTTGACTTTGCAGCAATCCCTCATACTGAGCATGCATGTAGCAACAGTGGAGAGGAAAAACTCCCTTTTAACAGGAAGAAATCTCCAGCAGAACCAGGCTCAGTGTGAGCGGCCATCTGCCACGACCGACTGGGGGTTTGAGAGAGCAGAGCAGAGACACAAAGAGAACAAAGAAGCACTGATCCAGGAGTACTTTCTATGGGAAGGAAAAGTAAATGTTAATGGATGTAGCTCCTTTAGTCGTTTCATCTAGAAAGAAAGAACAGATAAACTCTGAGCCAGTTTTCAAGGTTAGAGTCTGAAAGAGAGCACATGTCTAGGAGAGAGAAAGGGTTAAACACTAAAAGACAGGGCCATGTGGATCATCGGTAGAGGGTGAGCATTAAGTTGTTGCCAGCAGAAGCTTGGACAATGCCCCTCTCCAGAAAGGTGTCACAGGTAGACACAGAGTCAGGCTAGGTGTAGCTTCTAGGAAGAGAAAAGAGAGAACACAAAGTTAAAAGCTGAAATAACAGCAAATAATGCAAAATTGGAGAGTAGTGTGAGAATGTAGCGAAGAGGGTGAAAGTGGTCATTATGTCCTCCAGCAGCCTAAGCCTATAGCAGCATAACTACACAAATAGTTTCAGTTCAGATTATTTAGTTAAACGGCGCTTATTTACAACAATGTCGTCTCAAGGAACCCCACAAAGGGTCCCACTGATGGTCATTGTTATACTAAAAACCACAAGGATTGGGATACCTCTCTCTGTCAGACTGATTATAACCATTGGAAAAGAGAAGGGGTCATATAAGTAGCAGAAATGGAGGGTGTGTTTGCACCTCAACCATAACTGAACTGGTTTAGGCTAAACCTGTCTCCCCCTTACTCCAACCAACAGGGAGGGAGGAAGGCTCCCTCCCTGATAAACTAAGCCACTCTAACTATAAGCTTTATCAAAAAGGAAAGTTTTAAGCCTAGTCTTAAAAGTAGACAGGGTGTCTGCCTCACGGACTAAAACTGGGAGCTGGTTCCACAGGAGAGGAGCTGATAACTAAAGGATCTGCCTCCCATTCTACTTCTAGAGACTCTAGGAACCACCAGTAAACCTGCAGTCTGAGAACGAAGTGCTCTGTTAGGAACAATCAGATCTCTGATGTATGATGGAGCTAGATCATTAAAGGCTTTATATGTGAGGAGGAGAATTTTAAATTCTATTCTAAATTTAACAGGGAATAATGAAGGGAAGCTAAAATAGGAGAAATATGATCTCTCTTTTTAATTTTCATCAGAAATCTTGCTGCAGCATTTTGAATGCACCAAGCAAGAGAACTATACTTGGTGAACAAAATTGCAAAAAGGCATTACCTTCACAATTTTGAAACTGTACCTCAATGGTTCACAGCCCTGGTCCTCAGGGACCCCTTCCCTGCACGTTTTAGATGTTTGTCTGCTCCAGAACACCTGATTCAAATTCTGACATGACCTCCTATACAGGCATCAAGAATGGAAGGTCAAACTGGACAAGATTAATACAATAAAATCATCATAAATAAATGAAGTAAATGTAACATGAAAGAAATGTAACATTAAATGTGCCATTAAATTAAAGGTACCATTTAATTATTTAATACATCATTAGAAACAATAAATGTACCATTATATCATGAAATTGACTATTATGCAATTAAATGTGCCACTGAATAATTAAGTATAATTTTAAAGGCGACATGACGTAATTAGTGGTACACTTAATATTTAATGATGTATTAAATAAATTGTACATTTAATGGTACATTCAATTTTTTTTTCTATTTCACTTCGTATTTATTTAATATCTTCCCTTGATGATGAAGCCTTCTACGGAGCCCACGAGGGGACATGGGGGAATTTCCCGGCGCCATACGTTTGTGTTCTCACGCAATAGTCTTTGTGTTATCTCGCAATACTTTGTGGGGTAGTTTCCAAACCAGATAACTGCAAAAATGAAACAAACACTACACTCGTTTTGAGATTTATTGAGTTTTATTTTGAAATCGGCATTAAATAAAATGATCTTCAATCAGACTAAAAGACAGTTATTATCCATAAGCTGTCAGACTACTGAACTTTGGACAATAATGCTGCATGAAACCACATCTGTGACACTTTATTAGCTTATTGCTGCTGCATGATGTGTACTTTTTTTTATGTACTTTTTTTTACGCCATTAGTGTTTTTGTTTTTATCGTGATTTGAACGGTTCTTCTTATCCTAAGCATTTAATCACATTGTTTACTGCATGTTAACCTGCATATGACAAATAATCCATATCAGTGCTATTTGTTTGGTGAGCAGTTTGTCATCTGTGCTGCTGTTCCAAAATGCACAGCTTTATCAAGGCGATTAACAACTTTTGCTAGCGAACGCAAAAGTATTGCGTGGAGACGCAAAAGAAAATAAAAACCCCATGTCCCCTCACAGGCTTCCGTACCTTACCTCTTAAATCTTTAGCGCACATGCAGCAATTTGTTGGTCAGATAAGACTTGACACATGATGGTACTTTTGGTTTGATGAATGAAGAGATGCAGGGTTGATTTAATCCAGAATCTGTCTTACAAGTGTCCCTTAATCACTGGTGAACTTGATTACGAATAAACACGTTTTACAAGCAGCAGACTGCATGTTAAAACCGCTACATTCAACTCTCCTGAACTTCGGTAATATTTGCAACTTTCCTGTCAGCTCTATGAGTTTAATAGATAAGTCCTTACTTCTGACTTTACGTTACAAATCCAATTTTACCACGTCCAGTTCTCCACCTGCGTTTGTTCCCTCCATTCTGGACGCAGGTGGAAAACATCGATCAGAAGCACTGTTGGCTTGTGGGTCGTGTAGTTCGTTTGACTCGCATTATAGTATAGGCTTCTTGGAAAAAAAACTACACAATGGCGGCGTCGATCCAAGTTTTTTTTTCTTAAAGTTTATAACAAAGTCTCAGTTTTACATTTCCAAGGACAATTGATCCTAGTTTATTTTCCCTCCTATTAGTTAGCTCCCACTCCCGTTCATTTTTTATCCTGTACCGTCCCAATCACGTGATCTTTACTGATGCTGTCTCCCGTCCCATTCCCATGGGATTCCTGAAAAAATGTCAGCCTCTAGTGTGGGGTCTGCAGAGATTTTAGCTGCCCTTTTCCTGACCCTAGACCTGTATAAGTCCTGGCCAGGGTAGAGGAAAGGTCAGCCCTGATGATTCTCTGTCCAGACCGGATTGTTTGTTGCAGTAGTGGATGACCCAAACCACACTGAGAAGGACGAAGACAGGACAGACTGAATTATGGCAGCGTAGAAAATGATCAGCAGCTCCTGTGGAAAGTTGTACTTCTTGAGTTGACTCAGGAAGTACAGTTTCTGCTGGGCCTTCTTCCAAACATTGTCTATGTGTGAGGACCATCTCAGGTTTTGAGAAATGGTGGTTCCTAGGAACTGGAAATTATCCACAGCAGATATGGCGTTGTTGTGGTTGGTGAGGGGGGATATATCAGAATCAGAATCAAAATCGGCTCTTTTGCCAAGTTTGTACATACAAACAAGGAATTTGACTCCGGTACACTTTGCTCTCTGGTTTTTGTTTTTTGCATTAAAGAATATACAATATATATAAATAACAAGGTGGATTTGCAACATCTGTATGCTGTTGTTCTGTACTTTATTAAATGTTCAACAGACAAACAGCCTGGGGGAAGAAACTGTCTCTGTGGCAGCTGGTTTTAGTGAACAGTGCTCTGTAGCGGCGGCCTGAAGGTAAAACTCTGAACAGTTTATGTGCAGGGTGTGTGGGGTCTGCAGAGATTCTTGCAGCTCTTTTTCTGACTCCACAGTCTTGAGTGGGTTGAGTTCAAGGTAGTTCTGACTGCACCAGTGTATCAGCCGATCCACCTGCTGTCTGTATGCAGACTCATCACCATCCTGGATCAGTCCAATGACAGTGGTGTCATATGCAACCTTCAGGAGTTTCACGGACGAGTCCGATGAGGTGCAGTCATTTGTGTACAAGGAGAAGAGGAGTGGGGATAGAACACACCCCTGGGGGGCACCAGTACTTATTGATCTGGATCGGGAGAAGATGCTCCCCAGTCTCATCTGCTGCTGTCATTCCATCAGGAAGCTGTTGAGCCACTGACAGGTGGAGGCTGGGACGTTGAGCTGGGTGAGCTTCTGGTGGAGGATGTCTGGTATGATGGTGTTGAAGGCCGAGCTGAAGTCTACAAACAGGATCCTGGCGTTCGTCCCTGGATGGTCGAGGTGTTGCAGGATGAAGTGTAGACCTAAGTTAACAGCATCATCTGCCGACCTGTTTGCTCGGTAAGTAAACTGCAGGGGGTCCAGCAGGGGGCCTGTGATGTCTTTCAGGTGCTTCAACACCAGCCGCTCAAAAGATTTCATGACCACAGACATCAGGGCTACAGGCCTGTAGTCATTTAATCCTAGGATGGTGGGTTTCTTGGGCATCAGGATGATGGTGGATCATTTGAGGCAGGAGGGGACCTCACATTTCTCTAGGGACTTGTTGAAGATCCGGGTGAAGATCGGAGCAAGTTGATTTGCACAGGCTTTCCGGCATGATGGGGAGACGTTATCAGGTCTTCCAGCTTTCTGTGTTTTCATGCGCTGAAAGAGCCTATTTACATCTTCCTCGGAGATCTTTAGTGCAGGCGGAGGATCTGATGGTGGGGGGTTGGTTGCTTTATGGGAGGAATTTGTTCCTGAATGGGACGTAGAGGAGATGATTTGTGGTGTGAATGGCTTCCTGTCATGTTTGCAGTAGAAGCCATTCAGATGGTTAGCCAGGCGAGGATTCTGTTCAGGATGGGCGGGGGGGCTCCTGTAGGCAGTCAGGTTTCTCAGACCGGTCCATACAGCCGAAGTATCACCAGTAGAAAGGCTGTTCTTCAGCTTCTCATTGTAGCTTCTGGCTACTGTGGCTCAGTAGGAAGAGTAGTGGTCTTGTAATCAGAAGGTTGTGGGTTCGATTCCAGCTTCCTCCTGCCATATGTCGATGTGCCCCTGGGCAAGGCACTTAACCTCAAGTTGCCTACCGATCTGCGTATCGGCGTATGAATGTGTGAGCGTTAGTGAGTGCAATTGGGTGAATGTGGCTCTAGTGTAAAGTGCTTTGAGCGGTCTGTATGACTGGAAAAACGCTATATAAGTTCAGTCCATTTACCATAGCTTCTCTTGGCTGCTTTGATCTCCTTTGTTAGTTTGTTCCTGGCCTGCTTGTACTGCACCCAATCTCCACTGCTGTGAGCTTCTTCCTTTTCCCTGCGCAGATTCCTGAGATGTGGAGCAAACCATGGCTTATTGTTCCCAAAGGTGCAGAATGTCTTGGTCTGCACACACATGTCCTCACAGAAACTGATGTATGATGTCACCACATCAGTTAGTTGGTTTAAGTCAGTGGTTGAGGTTTCAAAAATAGTCCAGTCTGTGCATTCAAAGCAGGCCTGTAGCATCTGCTTTGATTTCCTCAGTCCACTTCTGAACAGTGTGAACCTTGGGTTTGGAAGCTCTTAGTCTCTGTCTGTAGGTTGGGATGAGGTGGATAAGAGAATGATCTGAAAAATCCAGAGCAGCCCTGGTAACAGCATGATATGAGTCCTTTAAAGCTGTGTAACAATGGTCCAGTATGTTTTTGTCTCTGGTGGGACATTTAATATGCTGTCTGTATTTGGGGAGTTCATTGGAGAGGATTGCGCTGTTAAAATCTCCCAGTATTATGATGAAAGAGTCCGTGTGTTTTTTCTCCACATCTGTAATCAGCTCAGCGAGATGTTTTTCAGCGGCAGAAGTGCAGCCTTGCGGTGGAAAATATGAGCCAATTATTATAAACGAGGAAAACTCCCTCAGTGAATAAAACGGTTTACAGTTTATATAAAATGCCTCCAGATCAAGACTACATGTTTTCCCCAGCACTTTTATGTCTGCAACAACCTTCGTTTATATAAAAGCAGATTCCGCCTCCACGCCTCTTCCCCGATTGCTCCGAGCTGCGATCTTCTCTGAACAGCTGGAAGGCCTGCATCAGCAGTGCGCGGTCCTGGATGTTTTCACTCAGCCATGTCTCGGTGAAGCAGAGAACCGCTGATCCGCGGAGGTCCGTGTTTTTACTGGTGAGGAGAAGCAGCTCGTCCATTTTGCTGCTTAGAGAGCAGACATTTGCCAGATGGATTGAAGGCAGTGGTGTGCGAAGTCCTCTTCTGCGGAGTTTTACCAGCGCACCAGCACGTTTCCCTCTCCAACGTCTCCGTCCGCGCAGAATCCCATAGAGTTCCGCAGCTCCGCTTGCCAGAAGCTCAGTGAACCTCGGATCGATGAAAGATGGTGAAAAAATCCCAAGAGAGGACTCTTTGATGTTGAGAAGTTCCTCTCTACTGAATGAGACCACAGAATTGTGGCCCAAGACCACAGTACCGTGGCTCGAAAAACATATGAACACAGAAAATACACAAACAAAGAGAGAGCGAAACTCCGAGGCTGCCATTGTCGGCACCATCTTGGTGTGATCAGGGTGATATGGGGGGTTTCATCTCCACAGTCTTGAGGGGGTTAAGTTCCAAGTGGTTCTGACCACACCAGAGTACTATCCGATCCATCTCCTGTCTGTATGCAGACTCATCACTGTTCTGGATCAGTCCAATAACAGTGGTGTCATCTGTCAACTTCAGATGTTTTACATACAGGTCCGCTGAGGTGCAGTCATTTGTGTAGAGGGAGAAGAGGAGTGAGGAGAGAACAAACCCCTGGGAGGCGCTGCTGCTGATGGTTCTAGTGCGGGAGAAGATGCTCCCCAGCCTCACCCTGCTGCTGCCGGTCCTTCAGGAAGCTGGTGATCAACTGACAGGTGGAGGCCGGGACTTTGAGCTGGATGAGCTTCTGGTGGAGGATGTCTGGGTTGATGGTGTTGAAAGCCAAGCTGAAGTCCACAAACAGGATCCTGCCGTACATCCCTGGGTGGTCGAGGCGTTGCAGGATGAAGTGTAGTACCAAGTTGACTGTATCATCTGCCAACCTGTTTGCCCCGTAGGCAAACTGCAGTGGTCCACCAGGGGGCCTGTGATGTCTTTCAGCTGCTTTAACACCAGTCGCTCAAAAGATTTCATGACCACAGACATCAGGGCAACAGGTCTGTAGTCATTTAATCCTCTGAAGGTGGGTTTCTTACTGGGATAATAGTGGAGCGTTTGAAGCAGTAGGGAACCTCACACAGCTCCAGTGACTTGTTGAAGATCTCAGTGAAAATGGGTACCAGTTGGTCAGTGCGGGCTCTCAGGCATGATGGGTAGACATTATCAAGTTCGGAGGCCTTATTTGCTTTCAGGTGCTGAAAGAGCCTATTTACATCTTCCTTTAAGATCTTTAGTGCAGGCAGGGCCTCTGAAGGTAGAAGGGTGGTTGGTGTATGGCAAGAATTTGTGTCTGAATGGGATGTGGAGGAGTTGGGTTGAGGTGTGAACTGCTGTTTTTCATACCTGCAGTAGAAGCGATTCAACTGATTTGCCAGGTGAGGATTCTGCTCAGGGTGGGGGGAAGGGCTCCTGTAGGCAGTCTGGTTTTTCAAACCATTCCAAACAACAGAAGCATCTCCATGTGAGAAGATTTTCTTTACCATCTCTCTGTAGCTTCTCTTTGCTCCTTGAACTCCTTGGTCTGTTTGTTCCTGGCCTGCTTATACAGGCCTGGTCCCCACTGTCACCTGGTCCCTCACTGCTGTGACCCTCTTCCTTATCCTTGCGCAGCTGCCTCAGATGAGAAGTGAACCAAGGTTTATTGTTATTGTATGTGCAAAAGGTCTTGGTATGCACACATGTCCTCACAGAAACTGATGTATGATTTCACCACCTCAGTAAGTTGGTTTAAATCAGTGGCTGAAGTTTCAAAAACAGTCCAATATGTGCAGTCAAAGCAGGCCTGTAATATCTGCTTTAAATTTGCAGCACAAAGCTTTAAATGTCTGCCTGTAGGTAGGGATGAGATGGACCAGAGAGTGGTCTGAAAGTCCCAAAGCAGCCCTGGTGACAGCGTGATATGCATTCTTTAAAGTTGTGTAGCAGTGGTCCAGAGTGTTTTTATCCCTGGTGGGACACTTAATGTGCTGTCTGTATTTGGGAGGTTTATTGAAGAGGTATGCACTGTTAAAATCCCCAAGAACAATGATGAGACAGTCTGGATGTTTTTTCTACATGTATGTTATATGCTCAGCTAGTTGTTGTCAGCATCTTAAGTGGAGCCTTGAGGTTGTATGTAAGCGCCAACCAGTACAAACGAGGAGAACTCCCTCGGTGAATAAACCGGTTTACAGTTTATGAGAAATGACACCAGGACAGGGCTACATGTCTTCTTCAACACTTTGATGTCTCTGCACCAACCTTCATTTTTATAAAAGCAGAATCCGGTCCTATCTAAACAGCTGAAAGCCCGGTATCTGAAGTGCGCAGGCCGGGGTGTTCTCGCGCAAGCCGGGGTTTTCTCACTCAGCCAGGTTTCGGTAAAGCAGAGGGTGGCAGATCCGCAGAGGTCAGACTTTTTACAGGTGAGGAGAAGCAGTTCGTCCATCTTGTTGGCCAGGGAACGCACTTTTGCCAGGTGGACTGAAGGCAAGGGTGCGTGTAGCCCTCGCTGTTTTAGCTTCACAAGCTAGTATTTTCATTAGGTATTTGGCAGTGCTTTTAAATCAGCTTCCAAACCATGATAATCAGGACAGAATCCTTTATTGACGCCCAACATCTCAGCAATGACTAATGAAGGGTCATTTGCCGTAGCCATGGTGACAGAAACCTGACACCCTGAAGAGCTTCATTCTATTTTACTAGTTTGCTGCTCAGGAAAATGATAAGTTATTGACATCCTCCATTATTCCTTCCCTCTTCCTGGTTTATAAAAACAGATTTCCATCATTTAGTTCTATATCACATCAACTGTCCAGTTTCAAGAAGCAGGTCAACACAAAATCATTACAACTGCTTATTTTGATTAGGAGTTGATTAATGTAGAAGCATCTCCTGGTGTTGTCGTAATCCACCCAGATCCTCCACTCCTTGGTGCCACTCCAGAATGAAGAGTAATTGGTTTGAATGAAGGAAAGGCAAATGAGAATAAACCACAAATACAAGGTCAGTTGATCATAACTGGCTTATACTGGGCCGATGCAAAGACACACTTGAGAAAGAAAATATTTAACAGTAATGTGGTTTTGATGAGAAAAAAATTTAAATGTGTAAGGAGAGAAAGAATCAAGAGAACAACAAAAATAAAGACAAATTATTAATCATTAATAACCATTATTACATTGGTCACCGAAAGAGAAAACTTCCACCAATACATTGGTTTTCGTCCACAGGTCAGTAATAGCCACCAGGATACAGTTGGTTGATGATATGTGGACACCTCCTTTACCAATTTGAAAACAATTATCAGTCACTAAAACATTTTTAGATACCTTTATGCTGAAAAAGATCACAAAGAAGGCACATAATTCTTGAAATAACAAAGTTTATTGATACAATGAAGGGAGACTCACATACTGGAAACCGAGGCTGGAGATAGGGTGCCAGTCTTTGGTCGAGGAATGATATCAGCAGCACAACTCCTGACTGTTTTCATCAGAGTTGTGCACACAAAAACTGTCAGGAGTTGCATTGTTGAACTTTTGAAAAAGACTTAGGATAAGAGTTGGGCTAACTATAGCAAACCATGTGATCTTTACATAAAAGGTGTAGTTATTTATGACATACTCTTTATTTTCTGAAATGCAATGGGTCAAAATACTCAACTTTGAAAATACAACAATGGAGTGTAATGATGCAAAGCTGAGGTAGTTGTAATTCCAAGTTCCCCCCATTGCCTCCACCTCCTGTACGTTGTGTTTCACCTCAGCCAAGGTGTTTCATCCCCATAGTCCCCAACGTGACGATATTTGTATATCCAGTTGAATAGTGTGTGGGAAGCAGTGGTTGCTGCTATAAAAGCTGATCATCAACAGATCAGGAAACTAACAGGATAGAAGGCGTCTGGTTTTAAAAATAAAGAAATTAGATTGGAGCAATACCAAAAATTAACTGTGCATATATGTTTGGGTCTCTTAAGGAAGCCAAAACCTCACTTTTACTTTGCTAAATATTCAGGTTGAAGGTTCAGTAACACTAGACCTCAGACTTGAGGCCTTACATACATTGACTGAGATCACTTTAGTTAAGCAATGATAAAAATGATACTAAAAAAAACTTGCCTAATAATTGTGTGCACAATCTCGTTTTAAATTGTGTGCACTTTACTGCGTCAAAGACTGACGCAGTTTTTGCTGCTATTTAATCCTCCTGTGACACACCTCGAAACATTGTCTTGTATGCAATAAAGAATTTGGACTGTGATACATAACACAAACACATGAATGTAAAATATGAGTCAGAAATAAATACACTTGTCGAAGAACAAGGGGAAAGAAAATGCAAGAATGACATGGCACAAGTGGATAGAACAAATGGAAAATAGTGAGTTAATTTTGGAATCATGAATATATTTAGGTAAATAAACAGGTTGTTTCTATATTATTTCATTCAGGACATCATGTCTTACATTGCTAATATGTCTGTTAGATACTGATTCCTCAGTTCTCAACAGACCAACGTAGGAGGACTTTTCTATCAGCAGCTGCGAGAGTTCATATAAGAAAAGTTTTAACTACTTTAATCTTTAGATTGTGGCTGCATTTGTGCTGCAGATGTTAGCGCTGGGTTAATTTCATGCAACAATAATCCTACTAAATACTGATATGGCTTTTTGTTTTGGTGTCCACTCAAGGATTTTCTGTGGTGCCGATCCTGCCACCTGTTTAGAACTTTTCCAAAGACGATCCTGTCTCACCCGGACCCTTTTGTCATGATATTCGGTGGTATTTATTGTGATAACAATAAAGGTGAAATTAAAAAGTATTTAAAATGTCATTCTTGCTAATAATCTGTCATTGCATAGAGCCAGAACTCCACATACACTCACCGGCCACTTTATTAGGTACACCTGTCCCACTGCTCATTAACGCTAATTTCTAATTAGCCAATCACATGGCAGCAACTCAATGCATTTAGGCATGTAGACATGGTCAAGACGATTTGCTGCAGTTCAGAACAGGCATCAGAATATGGAAGAAAGGTGATTTAAGTGACTCTGAAAGGGGCATTGTTGTTGGTCCCAGATGGGCTGGTCTGAGTATTTCAGAAACTGCTGATCTACCGGGATTTTCACACACTACCATCTCTAGGGTTCACAGAGAATGGTCCGAAAAAGAGAAAATATCCAGTGAGTGGCAGTTCTGTGGGCACAAATGCCTTGTTCATCCCAGAGGTCAGAGGAGAATGGCCAGACTGGTTCGAGCTGATAGAAAGGCAACAGTAACTCAAATAACCACTTGTTACAACCAAGGCATGCAGAAGAGCATCTCTGAATGCACAAGACGTCGAACCTTGAGGTGGATGGGCTACAGCAGCAGAACACCACACCGGGTGCCACTCCTGTCAGCTAAGAACAAGAAACTGAGGCTACAAAATTGGACAATGAGGTTTGGAAAAACGTTGCCTGGTCTGATGAGTCCCAAGTTCTGCGGCGACATTCAGATGGTAGAGTCAGAATTTTGCTTCAACAACATGAAAGCATGGATCCATCCTGCCCTGTATCAACGGTTCAGGCTGGTGGTGGTGGTGTAATGGTGTTGGGGATATTTTTTTGGCACATCTTGGGTCCCTTAGTACCAATTGAGCATCGTGTCAACGCCCCAGCCTACCTGAGTATTGTTGCTGACCATGTCCATCCCTTTATGACCACAGTGTACCCATCTTCTAATGGTTACTTCCAGCAGGATGACGCGCCATGTCATAAAGCATGAATCATCTCAGACTGGTTTCTTGAACATGACAATGAGTTCACTGGACTCAAATGGCCTCCACAGTCACCAGATCTCAATCCAATCGAGCACCTTTGGGATTTGGTGGAACGGGAGATTCGCATCATGGATGCAGCCGACAAATCTGCAGCATCTGTGTGATGCTATCATGTCAATATGGACCAAACTCTCTGAGGAATGTTTACAGTACCTTGTTGAATCTATGCCACAAAGGGTTAAGGCAGTTCTGAAGGCAAAAGGGGGTCCAACCCGGTACTAGCAAGGTGTACCTAATAAAGTGGCCGGTGAGTGTTCACCTATCTTTCTAAAATTGAACTTATCAAATCGGCTACTTCACTATAACAGTTACTTTCAGTAGAGCATCTGTACTACTAAGCAGTAGGGAAATGTAAGCAAAATCTTTAATGAGTTAACTGTGGAAAAACTGTTCTAAAGGAAACAATTTCAACCAAACTCTTTACTTTCTCCCTGCTACAATGTAAGTTCAAAAACCTTTATTTATTTATTTTTATGTCTGGTTTGCCCACATTATTTTTCTCTGTCCTTTGGCATCTTTGTCTCCTTATACTTGAGAGTGGACAGCAAACTATACAGGCCGTTGCCTGGACCAGTATGTTGTACAACTAATTTGAGAAAGCCAAATGTGCAACAAATGAATATCTCCTTTGGTCCCTTTTTGGAAAGCAAGTCTGCCACTGGCACTGCAAAGTAACCACACCCACGATATTGTTTGAGAAAGGACAGAGCATTTAAAACAGGATTGTGCACAATTTAAAACCATTTCACATGGATTTATCAACCCTAATGATATATTCGAAGACGGATATACCTAAACAAAAATGCTATAATCAACAATTATAGAAAAACAAGTTTCAGAATATGAAAAATAAAACTTGAATTGATCTACCAGACCTGTTCCCATCTGTTGTACTGGTTTCTGTTGTCCACTTCCTCAAAGAAGACTACAGAAAGTAAATTTTTTGTTTTCAGTTATATATTTTTATATTTGCCCTTTGCTAATGTCTTTTTAAATAAAAAAAATGCCAATTTTGAATGCAGACTATTTGCTCCAGATGAGTAATTTGTATTGTTTGTGTGAACTTCTCCTTCCACCTAAATGTTGACGTGCTTAACAAGGTGTGTTAAGGTGTGTTTAAATTGTGAGGAATCAGGAGCCAAATGATGCAGCAAACAGGAGAACACACCCAATCACAGAGGCCATCTGTACAGCTTAAAAGCAATAGCGCAGCTGCGATATTTCAGTGACAGAACAAGGCAAACTAACCAGCTGGATCCACCTGAATATTATGATGAAGCTGATCTTTTCTCTGAATATCATCTGGGTGTTCTACAGCACAGGTAACGCTACCCATATTTTCATTAAAACCGCTTTGTACACGTTTAAAGAGCTAAGGAAATATTGTATTTTTAAGTGTTTTACTGATTTAAGGTAAAATATTAAATACATCTTTCATATTTACAAAGCTAAAATCATATTCTGAAAATAAGTAAGCATAGAAGTCTTACAATTCAAAACACTGCATATTTTCTTGTTGGTTTACAACAGGACATAAAATATGGTCCTTATTTAATATGCACTTTTGCCGGATTTCAGCTGGAGCCTTTAATTGCATAACCTGCAAAGACGCATCATGTTCAAGCACATTTTCAGCGACTTGTGGCTCGGAAACTATGTGTATAACAGCTTCAATCAGAGGTATGCTTCTCATGTCATATATTATTTAATGATTAATTGCAGATTATGTGTGGTTCTGTTTGTTTTCTGACACAAACAAATTGCTCTTTGACTCTACAGCTTATTCAAATGGAGGTATAGGAACACAAACCTTCAAAGCCTGTGCATCCTCCTCTCTGTGTCCGGTCACAGGCAGTCAGACTTTTTCAGTCAACTTGGGTGTCCAAAAGGCAGTTGCATCTGCTGAGTGCTGCGAGACAGACAACTGCAACTCACACACTCTGCCTTGTAAGTGTTTCACTATTTTCCTCCTCATACTTCCTTCTTTTCCTTTGTTGTTTATGTGTTTAACTCTGTTATGCTGTTGTTTCACTTCTGTTTCAGACCCCAGCTTTGGGAAACCTAACTCCCTCCAGTGTATTATTTGTAACCCCATGACCTCTGACTGCACAAGTTCAATAACATGTGAGGGAGATGAGATCAACTGCTTCTCTGCAATTGGTAAAATTTCTTGTTCAATATTTCCAAAAATCACATGTTTATAACTTTTACAAAATAATTTAATCTGCAAATTGTAAATGAAACAAGTTAACTCCATTAACATCTATTTCGTATGAAATACATGTTTCAGGAACTTCAGAAATAACACATTTAAATTAATAAATTAGAAATGTCTAAAAGAATCAAACATTCTCTAATGGAAATATTAGCTTAATGACTTACAAACAGCAGGCATTGCATAGTAAGAAGTTAATGCAGGCTGTTTTTATTTGTGCTCACAATCAACACATTTAGAAAAATCATTAACTGGTTGAACGTTTCACAGAACTGATATTAAAATACTTCTTTCATTTCAACAGTGACGAATTCACAACTAACAATACCAGTACACGGATGTATGACTCCAACCACATGTCAAGTTGCCAACAGCCTACGTACTTTACCCTTTATGCAGAGTGTCGGTACAATATCCAGCGGTCCAAATTGCTGTGATACTGCTAACTGTAACAATCTACGGGCATTGGCCATAACAACCATTGCAGTACCCACCACAACTATGGCTCCAATCACCACTGCCGCACAAACCACCACAACTGCAGCACTAACAACGACAGCTATGCCACAAACCACCACAACTTCAGAACCAACCACCACAACTGCTATACCAACCACTACAACTGCAGCACCAACAACCACTACTAATACACTTACCACCATAACAGAGGCTGCAACAACTACAACTGAAGCACCAGCCACCACAACTGCAACACCAACCACCACCACTGCTGCACCAACAACCACTACTACTGCACTTACCACCATAACAGAGGCTGCAACAACTACAACTGAAGCACCAGCCACCACAACTGCAGCAACAACCACCACAACTGCTGCACCAACAACCACAACTGCGGCAACAACAACCACAACCGCAACACCTGCAACCACAACTGCTGTAACAACCACAACTGCAGCACCAACCACCACAACTGCTGCACCAACAACCACAACTGCGGCAACAACAACCACAACCGCAACACCTGCAACCACAACTGCTGTAACAACCACAACTGCAGCACCAACCACCACAACTGCTGCACCAACAACCACTACTACTGCACTTACCACCACAACAGAGGCTGCAACAACTACAACCGTTTCACCATCCACCACAACTGCACCAACAACCACCACAACTGCGGCTGCAACAACCACAACTGCAGCACCAACCACTACAACTGCGGCAGCAACAACCACAACCGCAGCACCTACCACCACAACTGCAGCACCAACCACAACTGCAGAACCAACAACCACAACTGCAGTAACAACTACATCTGCAACACCAACCACCACAACTGCAGTACCAACAACTACAACTGCAGCAACAACCACCACAACTGCACCACCATCCACCACAACTGCACCAACAACCACCACAACTGCGGCTCCAACAACCACAATCACAGCACCTACCACCACAACTGCGGCAGCAACAACCACAACCGAAGCACCTACCACCACAACTGCGGCAGTAACAACCACAACCGCAGCCCCTACAACCACAACTGCTGTAACAACCACAACTGCAGCAGCAACCTCTACAACTGCTGCACCAACAACCACTACTACTGCACTTACCACCACAACAGAGGCTGCAACAACTACAACCGTTTCACCATCCACCACAACTGCACCAACAACCACCACAACTGCGGCTGCAACAACCACAACTGCAGCACCAACCACTACAACTGCGGCAGCAACAACCACAACCGCAGCACCTACCACCACAACTGCTGCAGCAACAACCACAACCGCAGCACCTACCACCACAACTGCAGTAACAACTACATCTGCAACACCAACCACCACAACTGCAGCACCATCCACCACAACTGCACCACCATCCACCACAACTGCACCATCAACCACCACAACTGCACCACCAACCACCACAACTGTGGCACCAACAACCACAACCGCAGCACCTACCACCACAACTGCTGCAGCAACAACCACAACCGCACCAACAACCGCATCACCAACCACCACAACTGCGGCTCCCACACCCACAACTGCAGAACCTACCACCACAACTGCACCAACAACCACCACAACTGCGGCTGTAACAACCACAACTGCAGCACCAACCACTACAACTGCAGCAGCAACAACCACAACCGCAGCACCTACCACCACAACTTCGGCTGCAACAACCACAACCGCACCAACAACCGCAGCACCAACCATCACAACTGCGGCTCCAAGAACCACAACTGCAGCACCTACCACCACAACTGCGGGGGCAACAACCACAATCACAGCACCTACCACCACAACTGCAGCACCAACCACCACAACTGCACCACCAACAACCACAACTGCACCACCAACCACAACTGCAGAACCAACAACCACTACTACTGCACTTACCACCACAACAGAGGCTGCAACAACTACAACTGCAGCAGCTACCACCACAACTGCGGCAGTAACAACCACAACCGCAGCACCAACCACAACAACTGCTGTAACAACCACAACTGCAGCAGCAACCACCACAACTGCTGCACCAACAACCACAACTGCGGCAACAAAAACCACAACCGCAACACCTGCAACCACAACTGCTGTAACAACCACAACTGCAGCACCAACCACCACAACTGCTGCACCAACAACCACTGCTACTGCACTTACCACATCAACTGAGGCTGCAACAACTACAACTATACCAGCAACGTCTACAACTGCTGCACCAACAACCACTACTGAGGCACCAGCAACCACTACTACTGCACCAACCACCACAACTGCAGCACCAACCACCACAACTGCTGCACCAACAACCACTACTACTGCACTCACCACATCAACTGAGGCTGCAACAACTACAACTATACCAGCAACTTCTACAACTGCTGCACCAACAACCACTACTGAGGCACCAGCAACCGCTACTACTGCACCAACCACCACAACTGCGGCTCCAACAACCACAACTGCAGCACCTACCACCACAACTGCGGGGGCAACAACCACAATCACAGCACCTACCACCACAACTGCGGCAGCAACAACCACAACCAAAGCGCCTACCACCACAACTGCAGTACCAACAACTACAACTGCAGCACCAACCACCACAACTGCACCACCAACAACCACAACTGCACCACCAACCACAACTGCAGAACCAACAACCACTACTACTGCACTTACCACCACAACGGAGGCTGCAACAACTACAACTGCAGCAGCTACCACCACAACTGCGGCAGTAACAACCACAACCGCAGCACCAACCACAACAACTGCTGTAACAACCACAACTGCAGCACCGACCACCACAACTGCTGCACCAACAACCACTACTACTGCACTTACCACCACAACAGAGGCTGCAACAACTACAACCGTTTCACCATCCACCACAACTGCACCAACAACCACCACAACTGCGGCTGCAACAACCACAACTGCAGAACCAACCACTACAACTGCGGCAGCAACAACCACAACCGCAGCACCTACCACCACAACTGCTGCAGCAACAACCACAACCGCAGCACCTACCACCACAACTGCAGTAACAACTACATCTGCAACACCAACCACCACAACTGCAGCACCATCCACCACAACTGCACCACCATCCACCACAACTGCACCATCAACCACCACAACTGCACCACCAACCACCACAACTGTGGCACCAACAACCACAACCGCAGCACCTACCACCACAACTGCTGCAGCAACAACCACAACCGCACCAACAACCGCATCACCAACCACCACAACTGCAGCTCCAACAACCACAACTGCAGAACCTACCACCACAACTGCACCAACAACCACCACAACTGCGGCTGTAACAACCACAACTGCAGCACCAACCACTACAACTGCAGCAGCAACAACCACAACCGCAGCACCTACCACCACAACTTCGGCTGCAACAACCACAACCGCACCAACAACCGCAGCACCAACCACCACAACTGCAGCACCTACCACCACAACTGCGGGGGCAACATCCACAATCACAGCACATACCACCACAAATGCGGCAGCAACAACCACAACCGCAGCACCTACCACCACAACTTCGGCTGCAACAACCACAACCGCACCAACAACCGCAGCACCAACCACCACAACTGCGGCTCCAACAACCACAACTGCAGCACCTACCACCACAACTGCGAGGGCAACAACCACAATCACAGCACCTACCACCACAACTGCAGCAGCAACAACCACAACCGCAGCACCTACCACCACAACTGCAGCACCAACCACAACTGCAGAACCAACAACCACTACTACTGCACTTACCACCACAACAGAGGCTGCAACAACTACAACTGCAGCAGCTACCACCAAAACTGCGGCAGTAACAACCACAACCGCAGCACCAACCACAACAACTGCTGTAACAACCACAACAGCAGCACCGACCACCACAACTGCTGCACCAACAACCACTACTACTGCACTTACCACCACAACAGAGGCTGCAACAACTACAACCGTTTCACCATCCACCACAACTGCACCAACAACCACCACAACTGCGGCTGCAACAACCACAACTGCAGCACCAACCACTACAACTGCGGCAGCAACAACCACAACCGCAGCACCTACCACTACAACTGCTGCAGCAACAACCACAACCGCAGCACCTACCACCACAACTGCAGTAACAACTACATCTGCAACACCAACCACCACAACTGCAGTACCAACAACTACAACTGCAGCACCAACCACCACAACTGCACCACCATCCACCACAACTGCACCAACAACCACCACAACTGCGGGGGCAACAACCACAATCACAGCACCTACCACCACAACTGCGGCAGCAACAACCACAACCGAACCACCTACCACCACAACTGCAGTACCAACAACTACAACTGCAGCACCAACCACCACAACTACACCACCAACAACCACAACTACACCACCAACCACAACTGCAGAACCAACAACCACTACTACTGCATTTACCACCACAACGGAGGCTGCAACAACTACAACTGCAGCAGCTACCACCACAACTGCGGCAGTAACAACCACAACCGCAGCACCAACCACAACAACTGCTGTAACAACCACAACTGCAGCACCGACCACCACAACTGCTGCACCAACAACCACTACTACTGCACTTACCACCACAACAGAGGCTGCAACAACTACAACCGTTTCACCATCCACCACAACTGCACCAACAACCACCACAACTGCGGCTGCAACAACCACAACTGCAGCACCAACCACTACAACTGCGGCAGCAACAACCACAACCGCAGCACCTACCACCACAACTGCGGCAGCAACAACCACAACCGCAGCACCTACCACCACAACTTCGGCTGCAACAACCACAACCGCACCAACAACCGCAGCACCAACCACCACAACTGCGGCTCCAACAACCACAACTGCAGCACCTACCACCACAACTGCGGGGGCAACAACCACAATCACAGCACCTACCACCACAACTGCGGCAGCAACAACCACAACCGCAGCACCTACCACCACAACTGCATCACCAACCACAACTGCAGAACCAACAACCACTACTACTGCACTTACCACCACAACAGAGGCTGCAACAACTACAACTGCAGCAGCTACCACCACAACTGCGGCAGTAACAACCACAACCGCAGCACCAACCAAAACAACTGCTGTAACAACCACAACTGCAGCACCGACCACCACAACTGCTGCACCAACAACCACTACTACTGCACTTACCACCACAACAGAGGGTGCAACAACTACAACCGTTTCACCATCCACCACAACTGCACCAACAACCACCACAACTGCGGCTGCAACAACCACAACTGCAGCACCAACCACTACAACTGCGGCAGCAACAACCACAACCGCAGCACCTACCACTACAACTGCTGCAGCAACAACCACAACCGCAGCACCTACCACCACAACTGCAGTAACAACTACATCTGCAACACCAACCACCACAACTGCAGTACCAACAACTACAACTGCAGCACCAACCACCACAACTGCACCACCATCCACCACAACTGCACCAACAACCACCACAACTGCGGCTGCAACAACCAAAACTGCAGCACCAACCACTACAACTGCGGCAGCAACAACCACAACCGCAGCACCTACCACCACAACTGCTGTAGCAACAACCACAACCGCAGCACCTACCACCACAACTGCAGTAACAACTACATCTGCAACACCAACCACCACAACTGCAGTACCAACAACTACAACTGCAGCACCAACCACCACAACTGCAACACCATCCACCACAATCACAGCACCTACCACCACAACTGCGGCAGCAACAACCACAACCGCAGCACCTACCACCACAACTGCAGCACCAACCACAACTGCAGAACCAACAACCACTACTACTGCACTTACCACCACAACAGAGGCTGCAACAACTACAACTGCAGCAGCTACCACCACAACTGCGGCAGTGACAACCACAACCGCAGCACCAACCACAACAACTGCTGTAACAACCACAACTGCAGCACCAACCACCACAACTGCTGCACCAACAACCACTACTACTGCACCTACCACCACAACTGAGGCTGCAACAACTACAACTGCAGCACCAACCACCACAACTGCAGCTCCAACAACCGCTACTACAGCACTTACCACCCAAGCGGAGGCTGAAACAACTTCAACCGTAACACAAACCACCACAACGGCCGCACCAACCACCACAACTGAAGCAGCAACAACCACAACTGCAGCACCGACCGCCAAAACTACTGCACCAACAACCACTACTACTGCACTTACCACCACAACTGAGGGTGTAACAACTACAACTGCAGCACCATCCACCACAACTGCACCACCATCCACCACAACTGCACCAACAACCACCACAACTGCGGCTCCAACAACCACAACTGCAGCACCTACCACCACAACTGCGGCAGCAACAACCACAACCGCAGCACCTACCACCACAACTGCTGCAGCAACAACCACAACCGCAGCACCTACCACCACAACTGCAGTAACAACTACATCTGCAACACCAACCACCACAACTGCAGTACCAACAACTACAACTGCAGCACCAACCACCACAACTGCACCACCAACCACCACAACTGCACCACCAACCACAACTGCAGGACCAACAACCACTACTACTGCACTTACCACCACAACTGAGGCTGCAACAACTACAACCATAGCACCAACAATCTCAACTATAGCCACAATTACAACTGCAGCACTAACCACCACATTAATAGAACCAACGACCACAACTGCGGGGGCAACAACCACAATCACAGCACCTACCACCACAACTGCGGCAGCAACAACCACAACCGCAGCACCTACCACCACAACTGCAGTACCAACAACTACAACTGCAGCACCAACCACCACAACTGCACCACCAACAACCACAACTGCACCACCAACCACAACTGCAGAACCAACAACCACCACTACTGCACTTACCACCACAACAGAGGCTGCAACAACTACAACCGTTTCACCAACCACCTCAACTACACCACCAACCACAACTGCAGCACCAACTACCACATCCATACAACCAACAACCACAACTGCAGTACCAACCACAACAACTGCAACACCAACCACCACCACAGCAGCACCAACCACCACAACCATAGAACCAGCCACCATAACTGCAGCACCAACCACCACAACTGCACCTCCAACCACCACAAAGGCAGCACCTACCACCACAAAGGCAGCACCATCCACCACAACCGTAGCACCAACGACCTCAACTACAGCAGTAACCAAAACGGCAGCACCAACAGCCACCACTGCAGCTTCAACCACCACAACTGCAGCCCCAACCACCACAACTACAGCACCAAACACCACAACTGCGCCACTAACCTCTTCAACAGCAGAACCAACGACCACAACTGCTGCACCAACCTCAACTGCTGTAACAACAACTACAATTGTTCCACCGGGAACCGCAACTGCAGCACTAACCACAACTGCAGAACCAACAACCACTACTACTGCACTTACCACCACAACGGAGGCTGCAACAACTACAACCATTGCACCAACCACAACAACTGCAGTACCAACGACCACAACTGCAGTACCAACCACAACAACTGCTGCACTTACAACCACTACTATTGCAGGTATTACATCATCTAGCACATCCACTACAACAGGAACAAGTCCAACAAAGCCACCAACAACTACAACCATGAAACCTACCACAAAACCTACAACAGCTAACACAACAACACCATCTACTACAGGCACTACATCAACTACCACATCCACCACAACTACAACATCAACAAGTCCAACAAAGACACCAACAACTACAACTATGAAACCAACCACCAAATCTACTACAACAGCTAAAACAACTACTCTAACTACTACAGGTACTACATCAACTACCACATCCACCACAACTACAACAATGAAACCAACCACCAAATCTACTACAACAGCTAAAACAACTACACTAACTACTACCGGTACTACATCAACTACCACATCCACCACAACTACAACAATGAAACCAACCACCAAATCTACTACAACAGCCACTACTACAACTACAACCAAAACCACAAGTAGTGCACCTCAAGTCACACTTGGTCTACTTCATCTGCTCATTGGACTGTTTATCTTTATCCTCTAATTGATTTAAAAAAATGAGTGAAATGTTACTTTATTGATGATTAAGTTTATTTGACATTTGATTAAAGGTGTATGTGCTTTACATTCAGTAATATTATTTTAAGCAAATATTTAAATGTAAATATAAATTAAGAAAATACCTTATTTATCAAAGCTCAGTTTTTCTATGCTTCTCTTTTCTTTGTATTTGAGATTTGTTTTCTAATCTTAGAAGTTATGTAAGAACAAATTTTGTCTCTTGGTTACTGTTACCAGTGCACAGTTAGATGGACAAATAAATATAATGACCTGTAATTCAGCATTATTGTTCCTTTAGATTTTTGTCAAGAAATTAAGATTTCTCATGTATGATGTAGAGTTTCAAATTACAGATTCACTCTTAACCAAATAAATAAGAATTATGATTTATGGAACTTTGAGTATTGTTCTTGAATTTCTTTACTGTCTCCCCTTTCTGAAAGAAGTTCCAGATATCTTAGCCCTCATTGCTTGTGTTTTGGTAGGTTTGCAATTACTGTATGCCATGTTACCTCACTTTTCATGTGATGGATTGAACAATGCTCCGTCAGATGTTGAAAGCTTGGGATGTTATTTAAAAATTTTCTCTGTGCTTTAAACCTCATCACAACTATTTGCGTTTTTGGTCCTCATGATGCTTTATGTTCACTAATGTTCTCCATCAAACTTCTGAGGCCTTCACAGACCAGCTGCAGTTAAACTGAAATTAAAGTAAACACGGGTGGACTGAGGACAATTGGTTGCCCCGTCATTTTATTGAAAGGTAACAGAGGAAAGCGTGCAGAATAGAAAGGCATGCCACATTTCCAGATTTATATCCGAACAAAACAAAAACTAAAACCATGTATCATTTTCTTTCAATCTCAAATTTATGTTCTGCTTTTTGTTGATCTGTCACCAACTGTCACAACTGAAGGTGAACTGAGGAAATAGGAGAAATGCCTGATAGAAATGTAGATAAATATAAAGTCATATGAAATGTAAACCCATGTGAAATGTACAGACCAAAAGCATGAGGAATGTTAAAACTAAGGAATATACTGAATATTAAAGCAAAACACGATACCAAAGTCCCAAGTATTACAACAAAACCTCCCCCTTAAAGACAGATTTCAGATGCCCAATTATGTCTGTTTGCCAGGAAAGAGACATTAGCGTGCTGTCTCACCGGCCAGCCTCGCACAGAGTCCGGATGGTAGACAGCGCACTAATGTCTCTTTCCTGGCAAACAGACATAAACTCTTCAAACTAGATCCCAGGGTGTCATTACATCACACGATCATATGCACAAGTTAAGTACTGATGAATTACTGTTGAAAGAATACGGTATTCATTCCTAAAGGGAGACTTTCTCGCTGAGGGCTGCAGAAGCAAACTGTGTTCCAGAGTTCCCTGCAGAGACGCTGTCTCTACAGAGCAGAGTGGAGCGGTTTTTCCCCGGTCTGAAAGGACAACAACAGGGGCCGCATCCCGTGGTAACGTGCAGTGTGGTCAGCGGACAGAATGAGGCGTCTTCCAGCCACTGCTCCAGAGGTTAGCTGGAAGCTAACCCTTTGTTCACAGTGGACCTTTTTTCAAACGTCGTCGTCGCCCGGACAACTCCTAAACACGGTTCATGAGGTTAGGTTTTGGGCAGAGAGATATAAGTGATTTAGAATGAAATAATCTAAACGTTTTTCCATTTTATGAAGTTTGGTTTTGTTTGTGTCTTGAACTCAGCAACTTAGTGCTAGCGGACCATCTGCAGCACACATGCTCAGCTTTGTGTTCTGTGTTTGTATGTTTTTAAAGTTAAGACAAACTTTACTTGAAGGGTGATTTTAAACAGAACATTGATCATAACGTGCCGTCCACGCTTATACATTTTAACCCTTTTATTAACGGTATTTTAAAGGTATGTGTTTGATTCTGTTGCTAAGCTATCAGCCTCCTTTGTTAGCTTCAACTGCTAACAGCTAAGGACACGTGCTTTCCTCCAAATAATATTTACCCAGAAAGGTTTAGTTTTCAATTCAGTAAATAATGTGTCCATAACATGATTTTACTAAATTTAATAACTAAGTAAACACCATTAAGCCCAATTTCTCCAGAAAGATTTGCTCTTTTCCAAAATATTTCCTTAATAATATTTCTTTAAATATTACTTTAATAAATAAAGGCAGTTAATGAGACCCCGTTGAGAAATGGTCATCCAGAAGGTTGGTTTTATTCAGCAGATCATTCTTAAAACATTATTTTATTAAAATAATATTTTATCTGATCTTGCATTGTGAAGGGTTGTCTAAGTTGGTTCCAAGACTAACTTAACTTCATTTCCAGATTCTTCAAGATAATCCTTGGTTCTCAAACATAAACATTGCATGGTAATGTTGCATCACTCTTTTTGGTCATGATTTCTAATCATCTTTAATCAACTTGTTTATATTGTACATAGTCCATTAGTCTTCATTATTCTTTAATTCTGCTTGGTAGTTTAGTTGGATTGTTTTAGCATAGTAAAGAGTTTGTTGATTGAAATATATTTGATTTTGAGTTGACTTATTTTTGTTAATAAATTCTTGTATTTTAAGAAATTGTGTGAATTCATTCCATGTGTGAAGAGTTTTGTTGTTCAATATTGTCAAAGCTTGGCTCACCCTTTTGACTTTGTCCTAATACCATCGCCTTACTGGGCTGGTATTCACAGGACAACCCTTAACAGACCGAAATATTATTTGATAATATGTGTCTGTCCCTGCCATTCAGAAGGGAATGCTGCTGTTGCCTCATTGTTAAATGAGCTAAATCCAAGGTGTGGCCATTCAGTCTTTAGAGCATTGCTGGTTTGACTTAAGTGCAGCGCTGTTGTTTTCAGGACCACACCTGTCCCAAACTATCTGACAATTAAAGGGGAATTTTTTCTTTTTATCTTTTAAGTGGCTTTTACCGAACACCACCCTTCCAAACAAGAGGTTGTCCTTTTTTGACATGGCACAGAGTTATTGTCATTCAAGGGACAAATGTTAATTTTTTTGACTGATGCACAGGGAGAATGTGCACAGAGCACATGAGAGGCAAAGAAAATGAAACATGTCAGCATGTCTAGCAGATTAAATTATGTTGACTCCATTTACATTAATTTTCAGAGGAGTTTCAGTTCCTGAGCCATAATCACTGAGAAGAATGGAGGCAATGAGTCAGGTTGACAAAAGGTTATTTCCTAATTTAACTGAATTCATATAAAGGTTTTAATTGGGTAGACTGCCTGTGTACCGCCTGTGTTTAGGACAAACAAAAGAAGAAAATGGAAATAACACTACAGGACAATCATCTCCCTGTGATGGTGTCACTCTGAGGTGGTTGTCTCACAGTGTTCAATGTATTGAAACCTAATAAACTCAGAAGAACATCACTTACATTCTGATCTAGCTCTGTCATGTTCTGAGTCATCACTACAAAATGACAAAAAGAACTCCAATGAACTGAAAACGTGTCTGATCATAAATCAATTTTCTTCACAAACATTCATTAGGCATGCGTGAATTTTTGTTTTACTGTTCTTTGTGAGCCCATTTGTTTTGCAAAACACAAGCAGCAGTCTTTTTAGATCATTAACAGTGGACCTAAAAGTGTACATTCCATTAAAATGTAGGTTTCTGTGATGTAAGAAATGTCCTGGAGAATGGTGTGGACAAATAGCTCCACCAACCTGGTTGCATTAGTGAGCAACTAACACATTGTTGAAACAAATTTTGATGTATTAACAGCATTAAGACTTAATTGTAAGACGATTATGGGCATCCCACATCTTCATTGTCACATATTTGACAACTCTACCCTAAGAAAGTCTCAGGTACCAGCCGATTTTGAGGACATCTCTAGTCCTTGGACCTCTTGTGATCACTCCCCAGTTTCTCCCCAGGTTATTTTTAGACTTTTCATTTCATGAAGTCATTGTCGGTTGTTTTTGAAGCCTGCTTGGAATTACTGCAGCGCTGAAAATGACGTTCTTTCAGTCATCAACGAACCCAGGACGGCCGCTTCAAGGCCTATACCCTCTATACGTGGTCGCGCGCTAACCCCTACGCCGCCAGCGCCACGCCAAAGGCATGAACTTTTAAGCTAAAATCTCAGTTCCCTCAAAAGAAGAAGTAATCCCACACCATGATGCTGCCACCACTACAGTTAAGCCACAATGTATTCTTATACAGGTTTAACGTAATCTTGTAATATTACGAACACGCCTCTAAGATTAATATTATTAACATGCACACACATACACATCACAATACCAAGACACTAACAGCATTTCTTTCAAAACTTAGATCAGCAAATATTTAAACCTTAACCAAAGGCTTGGGAGAGAAAACAAGTTTTTAATCTACTTTTGAAAACATTTAGACAAGGGGCCTCTCAGATCTGTGGGGAGTCATTTCTATTTTATCAGATCACAAACACAAGAGGCAGCTTCCCCTGATTTCGACAAAGTTTATGTTATTAATTACCATATGCTATGGACCTGAGTAATCTGGTAGGTGAATACCAAATTAACATATCTCTTACACTATACCATTAAATGCTTTATACATACTTTCCTTTGTAAGTAATAGGAATTTTTGGAAATGATTCTGCATTCTACAGGCAACCAGGAAATTTTTAGTGCCTTGCTTGATTTGCTCCTTGATACTCTACAGGAACTGACAAAAGTATTAGAACCCCTTAATGTTGTTCCATTCTTCTCTTATTTAGTCTTAGAGTAATGGTTTCTCAGCCTTCTGCTTGTAGCTGTGTGAGATAATATGTACGCCACACTGTTAAGATTATGTCTAGGACAACAGGTTTCATGAGAGGCACCTTGAAAACTGTTGTAGCTTCTAGGAGAACCTTTGCTTTGTCTAGGCAGAACGATTTGGCAGCACTATTGAGCACATTTCCAATGCTGTAAAAAGTCCTTCTCTCTTGCAAGATTATAATAAAGCTGATTCTGAGTGACAATCATCGGTCTCTGTCTTGGTAAAAAACAAATTTTTCTACAACAAATGGCGACGGGGATGGGATTCCTTGACTGGGTTCTTCCGAGGACATCGGCAGGAGTGTCTGATCAACCTGGGAAGAGCTTCCGTGCCTCAAACCCTTTTAGTGTTAAGTGGTGGAGGACTTCTGACTCGGTGTTCATGGAGACTCAGCACTGGAATCCAAAAGAACCAAATTTTCTTTCTTCCAGAGACAGTGAGAAACAATGAATCAGCATAATTTAATTAATTATCATCAATATTAATTTGCTTAATAGTTTGATAATTATAACCAAAGGCCTATAAATTAAATTGCAAAATATATTTAAAAAAAACAGAAATAGAGAAAATAATACAAGGGTTAATAATAATGACTTCTTAAATTTTAACTAAAAGGTTAAAACTAACAGTTTTCTACTGGGGACAAAGGGGATCGGAGATTTTTCCCGCCTTGGAACAGGAGCGAGGTGTACGGACCTCGCTGGCGCGGTTGATGCCACGCTGCTTACGGGTGAACTGTAATTCACCAGTAGAGACGCCTCCCTGTACGGTTGAGTGAGGCTCCCCTAACCAGTAAGTTAGGGGGAAGGCGATTAGGGTGCCAGAAAGCTCTAAACTCTTGTGGAGACGTCTGCAGGTTTTAAAGGAATATTCCCCCATTTACCAGTAAGTAAAGGGTGTGGCAAGGCTGTCAGTATGGGACAGCGGTTCAGTTCTAAGGGATTACCTCCTCCTCCCCAGGGAGAAACGTGTGAAAAATATGCGCCACAACGCACCAAGTGCATCAATATATGGGTTAAAACCTTTGCAGCTCTACAATATTAAAAAGGACGGAGGAAGCGACAAAAGAGAAAATAGGAAAAAAAAAGACAATGGATGACAGGTATGTGAAAAACTAACTGACTGACTGACAATACTTCTGTTTGTGCAAAATCTGAACTATGTACTAAACTTTTTTCTCTGCCTCTTACACACACACACACACACATACACATGGGGATTTGAGCGCTCCCTGAACATTAGACACCTGCCCTCCCCACGGCTTCACTCCACCAGAGACGCTACTTCAGCATGACCTGAAAGGGAGAGGTCCTGCCCGCCTGCTGCAGATGACAGCGTGAGAGTTTCCACCAGAACAAAACTCAGAAGAAGTCTGGTAAAAAGCCCAAAACCCACTGAGATGGGCAACAATCCATGCTGTTTGCCAGAGCCAGACGAGCGTTACACTGGACTCATCTTGAGAGCACATCTTATGCAGGCAGAGGAGAAACAGGCTGGAACAAAGTTTTCCCTCCCTCCTGAAGAAGTTAAAGTGGACAAGGAAAGAGCAAATGTCCACCAACAGGCCAGGGGAGGGCCTGTGTTTTTGGACTGATAGGGGACTGTATGCCACAACAGTGCGACTCTGGAGCAGTCAAGAAACTGAGGGGGGTAACGTACAAACACACACACATTTGCAAATATCTTTTCTGTTTTTCTGCAATGAAGAAAGCTTATTAACTGCAGCTGTTGTGGTTTTGATGTTGACAGACACAACAAGAGATTGAATATTATTCCTGTGTTAAAGAGATTCTTTTCCAAAAGGGTCATAAAATAATTGTTTTAGAGAAACAAGTTCTCTCTCTCATCATGGTAGATTCAGGGTCAAGTATTGCTACTAAAAGTCCTTAAAAAACAAAGAGGAATTTTAAACACCTCCAAAACTCAGTGGTAACCATGTGTTTCTATGTCAGCCTCAGGACAGATCCCATGGAGGACCATTTTAAAGTCCATTGCATGTGTAACACCTGATGGACTCTCCTTCAGGTATTGTTTCCTGTTGTCAGAGTGAACCCCGTTAATCTAACAGGTAGAGACCTCTGAGAATAGGGTTAGTTTCACTGCAGAGGGTCTCCCTGCGGTCTGACACAGTACTTCCTGTGGGGTACAGCTTTGGCCACAAGCGTTAACTGAAGCTTGAATGAAAGGTGCAAATTCATTGTTTTCACAGCAGCCGCTGGGAAGAGGTTAGATTAGCTGATTTTCCCACTCTTCTGATTTTATGAAGCCTGCTGACTTACACTGTACCTCATATCTGGTCCTGACAAAACTATGAAAAGCTTGACTCTGTATTTTCTCTTCTGGGAAAAGAAAGAAAATCTAATCACGTCTCTGTTGCATTGGAATGTAAACTCACTTGTTATTTTCTCTAACACCCCAACAGCAAAATGTTTCAGAGTAATGGGTTCAGTTAAACACATCTTCCCTGACAAAAAACTGTAAAATGACAATGGAAAGATGTATTTTTTGGTTCTGAAGGTAAGTAAGAATCTAATTAAGTGGTACCACAAAAACTCTAATATCATGTTCTCTAAATACTCTGCTTAGAAAGGCCTTCTTCCAGAAACTGTGGAGCTATTTCCCACCACAGAACCAGATTTTGAAGCATGCTTTTCCTTTAATCCAAAACAGATCTGTGTTGTTTTATTATTATGTCTGAAGCTCCTTATGAACTCTGGGTTAAAAGAAAATATGACGCGGGGCTAATTTATAGCTGTGAACTAGTGAATGAAACCCCTAAATCTGTTATTGTTGATGCCAGAAATAATAAACCCTTTAGTCTGAAAACATTTAAGGTATTTAATACATTTTCTTTAATTTCTGCAGAAAGCTGGCATCAGTGTTTAAAGCAGTGGTCCTCAACCTGTGGTTCCTGGACGCCTGAGGCCCGTTAGCCTGTTAGATTGTGGGTCAGTGAAGAAAATTTAAATAAATCAATAAAGGTATCATTTAACAGAACAGAGTACATTCAAATAAACAAATAAATAAAAAAAAAAACAAAATACTACACTTATTAAATAAAAGATCTAAACCAATGATGGGTTCCGGCTTTAAAATCTATTAATACTCAAATAAGGATTCTACTCTGGGGAACACAAATTAATAAAGGCTCCTCTTTTAACATTAAAGAGGAAGAGCGGCTCAAACTCCAGTCTCCTCCCCAGGGAGAAATGTTTGATTTCATGACAACTTGGATGAGTTTGAAAATGTTCAAATAAAGGTTTCATTTTTGGGGACTTATAGGGTAAAAGAATAATTAAGTCCTTCACTACCTAGGAGTACCAAACAAAATTCACATTAGTACAAAAGATAATTTCAAATTACCAATATTTCAAATAATGGAACATTTTCTAGCCTTTGAATTATAACAGAGGGGTCCTGAGAATAACTTTCTTCCCCAACTTTCAAAACTTTAATAACCCTAATTTAAAGTTTATTATGTCCAGTCCCTTTTGAAGTGCTATAATGAAATAAAATCTAGTTGGGGATTAAACTTAATTGTTAATTTTTCTGTTTAAGTTTTAACACTGCAGTGTTTGTTTGTTTAGTGTCTGGGTATAACCATAAAATGTCAATGCCGGCCTAAAAATAATTGTCTCCATTTAACCTGAGCAGAGAAATTCTGAAATACAGCTGTGATCAAATTAAACTTAACAAAAAGAGAAATTTAACAGCAACTCTGCTGTCATTACAATGTTTAAAGTATGAAGAATTAGCAAAGAGTTTCAGCAGCAAAACATTTGGATTCATATCAGAGAAGACTGCTGCTGTGCTCCTAAATTATTTGAGATCTCTTTGAATTGTGTTCACTTATCTTTAAACAGGATCCTGATGATTATCAATCAAAGCATCTGGAGATATGCTAAGAAAAACATTTTTGAAAAGAGATTGTTGAAAATGTCTTTAAATTCCTGAAGCTTCATTAAGTCACTGAGTAGATTTGACGTAATTAAAACATTTATTAAATTTGATATTTACAATTTGATCAGGAAAAAAACTAAATTTTGTCCAACTGTGTCTCTGTCTGTGAAGTTTGTCTTTGTTTCATTGGAATGAATGAGTGTTTGTTCATATGTTGCATGCTTTAATAATTCATGTTTAGAATAATGTTTTCTAACCCAGACTGATTAAAAACTTCAGTTTTCAGGAAAGCTTCTTAACTCCTAAGAAGCAGCGTGTTTTTGATGTAAGTTGATGTTAACAGGTCTGCAGTCTAAGGTCCACTAAGATGGGTTGGAAGGACAGAACCGTGGGGACCGCCCACAGCCCACCTACAGACAGCCTATCAGAGGTTGGTTCCACCTGGCTCCGCCCACCTATTAGGTTTGAACACACCTTAACTTCCATGGAAACGCTCACCCCTCCCTTCCTGAGTTCAACACTGTTTGAAAGAAAAGTGAAAATAATAAAGGGGGCTTGTTATGATAACTGCGTTAAAATGCGGGTTTATAAAATGATTGAGTAAGGATAAAGCATGAAATTTAGATTTATGTGTTTTTATAATTAAAATGTTAATGAAATCGTTTCAACTTCTTTAAATAATTAGTTTTGCTTGCAGAATCATTGGGGATTTAATGGTGCCAATAAATTAAACTATCTGAAAGTCCAAGATATGCCACAAATAAGGAATATATTTTGATAACAAATCTGAGTCATGATCCTACACTATAATTAATGATTACGATCAATTGGTAGGATTTATGCATTAGACCTGCATGATTTAAATTTACTCATCTTAAACCAAGACAAATCAAGATGATGTGACTCATTTATAATTGAAACATTAAAATGAACTTCATAACATTTAATGTTTTATTGTTGAAACTGAGGTGACTGCAAATAGAAACAACCAGGTTGTTTTTTCCTATATTTATTTAGATATATTCACAGTGGTGAACTGAGACCATTGACTCATGACATTATCGACAGACACACAATCCTCCACTTCTGCCAGGAGTCCATCGTGTATCCGGAGATAACGTCCCGTCCGGGCCAGCTGGCTCTCCCGACCCCTGTCTTCTCGTCAAGAAATTTTTATCAATTGCATTGAGAGACCAGCTGACCAAATCCATATTTTGGAAGAATTTGGAAGACATGCAAAAAGAGGCTCCAAAAAAAGACAAGACACAGAGCTGAAGCAGGGCAGATATGGGAGGGGTGCGGGAGACAGAGAAAAAGCGTCCACCTCCACTGAGAGCAGGAAAAGAAAGAGAAATATCTCTATTTGAAGATTTTTGAGCTTTAATATAATGCAAACTGAGTTAAGCATCTGGAGTAATAATGAACCACTGCATTTGAATTTCATGCAAAATAAGGGTAGACATAAGTTTCATTTTGTTTTGCTGCAATGAAAACACAAATAATTTATTTATTCTAGAACTGTTGAAGGCCACTGAAAACAGCTATTACTGTAGAAGTTTGTCTGCAACCGTATAGTCAACCGTACTGGGTTATTGGACCAGCCAAGGAAGAGACATCGAAGGTTCAAACGCAAACAGAGTCCATTCCAAGGTGCTGCTGGTGGCTCGAACAGTGGCTGCTTATCGCAGACAGCTTCCTAATCCACCAGATGACTCCACTCCTGAAGGACATTGGCCCAAGCCAATGGGCTAGAGCACTAGGCCTGCTCCAACCATCACAGGATGTAAAGAAAGGAGATCACCCCATGAAGGACAACGGCCCACCACAAGCCAAAGAACTGTAAGCTAATCACTGGAGAGTGATTGAAGAAGTGGGTGAAGAACACTGTTTTTACAATGGGCATAATTATCCCTTGGGCAGTGTAACGTTTGCTTTAAATAAGATCACGGATGAGAAGAAGATGTCTTTTATCTACCTCAAGTCTCCCAAATTGAAGATGTACAGAAGATGGGACTTTTTGCATGTTTGTTCTCTGTCTTCATCATTGTTATGTTATGTTGGTTTATTCTTTCCATGTTTTTTTTTATCAAAGCTTATCAGGTCTGACAGAGCTATCTCCACATCAGAACAACTGAGACAGGTATCCGTAAAGGTAACCCTAAGAATACCACAGTGGCAGCGAGGATTGACCTCTGTGACGTGGTACCCCGCAGAGGTCATGACAGTTGGTTTCAGAATGGAGTAACATGTTCAGATGTTTTAGTGCTTGAGAAAACAGGAAGCTGTGTTATGTATTAACTGTTGTCTATGTAGTACAGAGGCAAGTGAAAAGGGCATTACTGCCAGCCAACTTGTAGCAAATGCATGGATATGTTTTGCAGAGTTAGTTTTTGATAGGAAACTCCAAACTTGCTTTATATTCTTCAAATGATAAAAGTCAGATTTAGTAATATGGGTAATGTGGCTTTTGACATTTAGATTAATGTCTATTATCACACCCAAATTCTGTGCTTAATTTCTGAATTTAACAGACACCGAACTGGAATAGGCTTTAATTTTCTGTCTGTGAGGTTTTGCAGCAAAGAGATTTATTTCTGTTTTATATTTATTAAGTTGTAGGAAATTGTCTGACATCCAGATATTGATATAATTAAGCCATCAGACAATAAAAACTGTACAGTTACAAGTCGTCTCCATGGTTATATTTTATCTTGTGTTTCTAAATAATGTGCAAGAGAAACCATATAAAGATTAAATGCTATTGGTGTCATGATTTGGGGTTGTTTGGTTTTTGGTTTTGGGGTTTTTCCTTATATTTTTCACTGTTGAAGTTTTGAATCATGTTTCTGTTTATTTTCCTGGTCATGCTTTTTGTTTTGTCGTCTTGTTCATGTTTTGTCAAGTTTTGGTTTTCGGATCTGGTTATGCTTTAGCTTCATGTTTTTCTAGTTTGTGTTCAAGAGTCTCTGTTTTGCTCCAGTCACGTTTTGTTCTGTTAATTAAGTTTATTCAGTTCACCTGCTTCAAGTTAATCTGTCTCCTTGCTCCACCTGGTTTTCACGCCATATATTCACACCTGTTCTGTTTAGTCTTCGCGGAAACATGTTTCATTCTCATGCTCATGTCTAGTTCTCTAACCTAGTCTTTTTGATCATGCCTGTCTTGCCTGCCCGTTTGTTTTGTTCCTGCCTCCTGCTGAGTGTGAGTTTTTGTTATTAAACCTTTTTTTTCCACTTACCATCACGCTGCCTGCTCGTCTGCATTCTGGGGTCCAATTCCAAGTAAACCGTGACAGAACCGTGACAGAATGTTTCCGCCAAACATGGACCTCGCGGACAGTAGGCAGGAGAGCGCCAGGGATCTCTGGGTTAAGCAGCAGATGAAGGAGGCGATGAGACTTCTGCCGACTGATTTGGAGGTTCTGCCGTCTCCTCTGCTGCTGGAACAGATGGAGCGTTAGGCGGCCCAGCGCCAGAGAGTTCGGGAGGGCTGTTCTGTCCCTCCGCCTCAGCTCCGATGTTCCCCACCTGCTTCCGTACCAGCAACAAAGCCGTCATCTTCCTCCCGCCGCAAGAATCACGCAGGGATTCCCAGCCGGTCGCCTGGCGAGGAGGTGGTTTCCCTGCCAGCTGACGTGAGGGCTGCAGCAAGTGAGCCCGCACCTTCGTCTGCCAGGCTCGCTGCACCTCCGTCCATGCCGTCTGCGCCCGCTCCAGCCCGGAGTTCTGGGGCAACACCTGCCGAGCTGGAGCAGCGCTTGAGGTTCTATGCACCAAATCAAGATCCTCAGGATGACTGGTCTCCTGTATTCCTCTCCTGAGCTGATGGAGAGGATAAGGCAGATCGAGATGGAGTATGAAGCGGCAGTAAGGTTATTTTACTGCCGTCCTCCATCACCCACGTCAAGTCTCCAGGGCGCTGCTGCAGAGCAGCCCACGTCAAGTCTCCAGGGCGCTGCTGCAGAGCAGCCCACGTCAAGTCTCCAGGGCGCTGCTGCAGGGCAGCCCACGTCAGGACCACATCCTCAGCCTGACTCCAGGCCAGACACACCTCAGCCTGACTCCAGGCCAGACACAACCCCCTCCACACGGCGCAGAAGACGTCGTAAGAGGGACGCCCCGGCTCAAGTCATCGGGGGCCCCGGCGACACCTCTGCTCTGCACTGAGGGTCTGGCCGACGCCTCAGCTCCTGTTCCTAGTCTGAAGGAGTTTAAGGAATGTTTTGTCCTCGTTCTGGCTTTTGAACCCAGAGCTGAGGGTTCGCCAGGCTCTGCTTCAGCCTCTTGAGGGTTCGCCAGGCTCTGCTTCAGCCTCTTGAGGGTTCGCCAGGCTCTGCTTCAGCCTCTTGAGGGTTCGCCAGGCTCTGCTTCAGCCTCTTGAGGGTTCGCCAGGCTCTGCTTCAGCCTGTGAGGGTTCCACAGAGTGTCTGGGAAGTCCTCTACTCTGCTCAGTCGGCCTCCACGTCTTTGGTGCAGGCCTGGTCGCCCGCTTGTTTTTGTTTTGGATAAATATTCTTTTTTAAATGGATACTCTGTACATTGTTTTATTATTCCTTAAGAGATTCCTGCCACTCCTCCTCCTGTTGTGGTTGGTTGAATGAAAATAATGTCAGGGGTAAAAATAACTTTTGGCTTAGCTGTATGTTTCACTGTGTGTATGGTATTTTTGGTGATATGCTCCTCTAACATACCTTTTGATATTGTGACCCAAAATCTAAAGTTTGGCTACATCGAAATATAACACATTTTTCTAAAGGGTTTGTGGAGATCTTACCTAGACCTGGTTGTTTCTCTGGAACCCTTCCCCTCACACTGAGAATATACAGGTCCTTCTCAAAAAATTAGCATATTGTGATAAAGTTTATTATTTTCCATAATGTCATGATGAAAATTTAACATTCATATATTTTAGATTCATTGCACACTAACTGAAATATTTCAGGTCTTTTATTGTCTTAATACGGATGATTTTGGCATACAGCTCATGAAAACCCAAAATTCCTATCTCACAAAATTAGCATATTTCATCCGACCAATAAAAGAAAAGTGTTTTTAATACAAAAAACGTCAACCTTCAAATAATCATGTACAGTTATGCACTCAATACTTGGTCGGGAATCCTTTTGCAGAAATGACTGCTTCAATGCGGCGTGGCATGGAGGCAATCAGCCTGTGGCACTGCTGAGGTCTTATGGAGGCCCAGGATGCTTTGATAGCGGCCTTTAGCTCATCCAGAGTGTTGGGTCTTGAGTCTCTTAACGTTCTCTTCACAATATCCCACAGATTCTCTATGGTGTTCAGGTCAGGAGAGTTGGCAGGCCAATTGAGCACAGTGATACCATAGTCAGTAAACCATTTACCAGTGGTTTTGGCACTGTGAACAGGTGCCAGGTCGTGCTGAAAAATGAAATCTTCATCTCCATAAAGCTTTTCAGCAGATGGAAGCATGAAGTGCTCCAAAATCTCCTGATAGCTAGCTGCATTGACCCTGCCCTTGATAAAACACAGTGGACCAACACCAGCAGCTGACACGGCACCCCAGACCATCACTGACTGTGGGTACTTGACACTGGACTTCTGGCATATTGGCATTTCCTTCTCCCCAGTCTTCCTCCAGACTCTGGCACCTTGATTTCCGAATGACATGCAGAATTTGCTTTCATCTGAAAAAAGTACTTTGGACCACTGAACAACAGTCCAGTGCTGCTTCTCTGTAGCCCAGGTCTTGGGAATGCGGCACCTGTAGCCCATTTCCTGCACACGCCTGTGCACGGTGGCTCTGGATGTTTCTACTCCAGACTCAGTCCACTGCTTCCGCAGGTCCCCCAAGGTCTGGAATCGGCCCTTCTCCAAAATCTTCCTCAGGGTCAGGTCACCTCTTCTCGTTGTGCAGCGTTTTCTGCCACACTTTTTCCTTTCCACAGACTTCCCACTGAGGTGCCTTGATACAGCACTCTGGGAACAGCCTATTCATTCAGAAATTTCTTTCTGTGTCTTACCCTCTTGCTTGAGGGTGTCAATAGTGGCCTTCTGGACAGCAGTCAGGTCGGCAGTCTTACCCATGATTGGGGTTTTGAGTGATGAACCAGGCTGGGAGTTTTAAAAGCCTCAGGAATCTTTTGCAGGTGTTTAGAGTTAACTCGTTGATTCAGATGATTAGGTTCATAGCTCGTTTAGAGACCCTTTTAATGATATGCTAATTTTGTGAGATAGGAATTTTGGGTTTTCATGAGCTGTATGCCAAAATCATCTGTATTAAGACAATAAAAGACCTGAAATATTTCAGTTAATGTGCAATGAATCTAAAATATATGAATGTTAAATTTTCATCATTACATTATGGAAAATAATGAACTTTATCACAATATGCTAATTTTTTGAGAAGGACCTGTATTTATTTGCTAGAATACCCCGGTCAAAATCCTGACCCAACTGAGAATCTGTGGCAAGACTTGAAAAATGTTTTTCATCTAGTCTAATTGAACTTAATCTATTTTGCAAAAAAAAAAATTTTACCTGGTAGAGACATAACCCAAAAGACTTGTAGCTTCAACTGCAACAACAGGTGCTTCTACAAAATAATGACTCAGAAGGGCTGAGGAAAAATATGTCACACTTTTGAGATTTTCATTTTAAACAATTTTGGAAAGCCCTGTATTGTTTTGTGCTACTTTGTATTGATCTATCAAATTATACACTTTAAAGATTGTGTTTGAAACATGACGAAATGTGGATGAGTTTAAGGGATGAGATTACTTTGCAAGGCACTATAATGTGCAAGCAACACCTCTGCATTCCTGAGTTTTGATTTTCTTCTTTTGACTGACAGTCAGCCTGAGGGAGAAGACGCTGGATAGAGATCAGAAGAAACATGGAGCAGGAGGATCCACAAACTCTCAACTGTTGGCTGGTTCTGTTAATCAGGTTAAACAGAACCCTCACAGAACAGAAATAGACTGTAGTTAAAGTTTAGCTTAAAATAGATAATCTGAGCCTTCTTGTTTTGTTAAGTTTTTTTTATTTGAACTTTTTAGCTTTACTTGTATCAAGCAATTTCAGAGCTTTAAAGTCTTTTTGTCTGTTGATAATTGTATTGTTTCATTATATTTTATTAGTACTGAGATCTGAAACTGGGAGTGGTTTCAGAAAAACTCTTTTGTTGTAAAAGAATTTCTACACATCTAATGTTGAATTACCTAAAAACATTTTGTCTGCTGTAAAATAGTTTTGTGAGGAAATCTGCCAAGTTACATTTTGTGCCATCTCAACTGTACTTATATGACCAGCGTATATTTATTAAACTGAGTGATGAAGGACACAAAAAGCCTCCGTCAAACATTTAAAAGGAATCCTCAGTGTTTACATCCCTTTTAGTCACCGCTATATTATGAATGTCAAGAGTGTTTTTTGATTGTTTTTACAGAAAAGTAATAAAGTTAAACAGTTACTACACAATAAACATGCCGATTGATTTCTAAAATACTGTAATAAATAGTAAAAGTTGTTATTCATTTATTACTAATTTTAGCTGGCAGTCGTTACTCTTTTAATAAACTGAAATGCAGCCAGTCTGATATCCATAATGGAGCATTGATGCATATCTGGATAAACTGAACAGACAAGCACAGAAACAAATACACTGGGGAAAAGAGAGACAACATAGGATGTAAATAGAACAGAAATGATCAGGAAAATTTAGTAAAAATATAAATTAATATAAAGAAATAGATTCCTGGATAAACAAAATACATCTTAAATATTAATTAAGAGACATTTACATATGTTATGATTGAGCCTTTATCTTTTGAAGCCTGTTTCTCTCCAGTGGTTATTGTGTTATGATTTATCACAGATCATGTTCTTTTTTTGTACATTTTTGCTTATTTGGATAAATTAGTTTTCTTCTCTGACTTCACAGACCACTTTGCCAAATTGTTTGTGAGAATGAGGAGGAGAATAGAAAATAAAAAATGTTTGGTTTTGAGCACTGCAGATACATAACTGATGGAAGCTCTTTGTGTGCTGAGAACTTAACATTCTCTCTGTTCTTTTTACATAGAGGATATAATGGCCACAATAATTATGCCCTTGATCTTTGATCCCTTTCCTGAGCCGAGCCACTGCTGGGACCAACTGTGTGTTGTCTCTGTGGTTATCGTCCCATGGATCTACTGGCTCAGCGATTTTCAGTTTAACTGTTTCTTTCTTAGACAGGACCCCTAACTGAGTTATTGCTGCCATTAGCTCTGAGTACCCAGATTTCCTCTCCCATAGATAGTGTTCCTGGACCAGAGTTTTATTTTTCTCCCGTGTTTTCCAGTAGGTTGTAGCAGTCCAGATCCAGTTTTTCCAGTAAAAGCAGCTGAGTGAGGAACAGATCTGAACAAGAGGAAGATTCCTTATGTGAATATCGAATAAAGGAATCATCTCTTTCTGTCAAAGGGGGGTTTAGGGTTGGGCCAAAGTGCAGACAAGAGCTTGGCAGAAGCATATTGAATAATCTCCAGCTTTATTCAAAGGTATCCAAAACGTAACATAAATCACTGCAGGAATTAACCAGAGTCAAAGTCCAAAAACTTACATCTGCAAGCCCTGCAGGAACATGGAACACATGGCAGTCAAGGGTAGGACCCAAGTTGAGAAACGAGTAACCAGCAAAGGACAATAAAACAAAACCAACTAATATAATGAGGGAGAACAAAGGCAGGTTATCAAAGGAACTAAGAACAGGTGAGACAAGGAGGCTTGGAGGCAGAGGGAGCCGGTGAACCTAATAAAACTAAAGCATGAGGAAAGGGACTAATGACATGACAGTGAGCATGCCTAAAAAGAAACTATAAACCAAGATAAAATAAAACATAGAATCAAGAATAAACATGAACTAAAGGGAACTGAGAAACTAGGGGTAACACAAAAACCTAAGAACTAAGGACTTAGCAAAAAGAAACCATAAAGAAACCCTGACTACAAAAGTAAACAAACCTTAACCAATACTGATAGAACCAACTGAGAAAGAGGCAGAGGAAGCGAGGACAAGAATAAGAGTAAACAATAACAGAAGCTAACCTATAAAGGAGGGACTGGAAAACTAGAGAAAACAAAGCTAAGAGGGACAAGAAATGTAAAGGGGACTAAAACTGAGTAATAAATAAATAAAAGAGGAAAACTAATGATGAGAGGAGTAACAGAAAAGAAACTAATAAATAGGAGAGTGCAAAGGAATCAATACAAAACATGAACATAAAATGAGAGTATAGCTAAGGAACCAGAGGACTATAATAATAATAATAATGAAACCATACTAAGTACACAAATAGGAAAGAAACACCAAGGGAACTAGGGGCGAGAGGAGAACACACTGGGAGGCAAAAGGAAACCAGAACAGTCAGAAAACAGAAAGTCATAAACATGAATACAAAACCACAAAGTCCAAAATGTCACTTCCTGACACTTTCATTTGGTCTGGTTGCATACCGCATGTGGCTCCTCTTTTCTTTCACAACTGCGTCACGAATAAAAAGGAAAAAAGGTGGAGTTTTTTGTTTGCTTCTGGACTAACCACAGTTAGAGACTTGGCGGTTTTTTAAATTGATTGAATATTTCTACATGTTTTGCTACATTTAATCTGTAATAAATGGATTGAAAAGGCTCCATACTGTAACTGTACGGTTGTATTTCAGATTCTTTTGAAAATGTTTAAAAATGCTTTGAATTAATTTAGTGCAGATGACTAAATGTTTTATTTTAAAATGCCCAGTACTCAGTGCCAGTACTTTGTTTATTTTAGCAGCATGTTTAAATTTCTAAATCATCAGTCCATGTTCTTTAACACAGCTATCTTTACTTTAAATTGTATGTTTTTCAGGGTGAACTGTAGAAAATTATATGTATTAATTCTGGACTCAAAGGTGCAGGTGAAACACTGTAGCGAGAAAACAGTGAGGAAAAACTTTATTTTGGTGCCTTCTAGTGGTTGTTTAGGGTATTACTATCTCTGTAATAAAACAAAATGATTTAATTTCACCACAAGAACTTCAATTTGTCTATTTTTATTTAATATTATAAATAAATCTAGTAAATTATTTCATTTTATTATTATTATCGTTATTATTATTATTATTATTATTATTATTATTATTATCATCATTATCATTATTATTATTATTATTATTATTATTATTATTATTATTATTATTATTATTATACTTCCCTATGTTGCTTATTTTATTTTATATTTATTTTGCAACATACTTAATGTATATCTGTACATTTGCCAACTGATTAGAAAATTAGCCCTACAGCTCCCTCTGCTGGCCGTAGCAGCTAAACCTGCCTTTGTCACCATATAAGAATAGAAAAGAATAGGCATACCCTTTATTGTGATTCAGTGGGGAAATCCAAGTGTGCCAGCAGCAAAGTGACAGTGACAGGAAAGCATGCAAGTTCACACTATGGTAAACATTTAAGGCAAAAAAAAAAAAAGTATAATAGAATGTACAGTAAGGATATTTGTTTTAAGATTTCCTATGTTTCCATTAAAGTTAATAATTAAAAAAATGTACCAAACGAATATTTGGGCACAAAAAAACAGCAGACTATTTACAAAAATGAAAAGAAGCTGCAAATAACAGCAGGCATGTGTACACTTATTGAGTTAATGGGTGCAGTGATGGTTAAAAAAAAGTCTAACAGCTTCTGGGACTGCAATAATGTCCAGGTCCCTCGCATGCAGGTCGGTCATGCATGGGGTGAGAGAGCCCATGCATGACATGCAAGACATAGTCCAACAGAGATGTTATTGTTGGCAGAGAATGTGAAAGTGGTCATTATGTCCTCCAGCAGCCAAAGCCTATAGCAGCATAACTACAGAGTGTTGGGGTCATCCATTTTGGTTGGGAAGCTCGACATGCGCAGCTCAACAGACGTTGCAGCTCTAACGTCACCCGGGATTATAAAACCCGCGGAAAATACATTTGCCATTTCCACTGAGTCTCACGGGACGATGCATCGGAGCTGCATATCTGGAGAGACAAAACCTCACAGGCTAACCTTTGCTCCATACGGCCAGTCCCGCAAGAGCTTGAAAGCTGGAAATCTGTATGATACAAGAAGGTCAGAAGATTCATATACCGATCAAAGACCACACCACAACCCACAGAGGTTTTATTTCCAAGGAGACGAGTTTTCCTCCTGGTTGATTCAGTCGACTAAACGGTTCTTCATATCCCCCCCCTTCTTCTTCAGACCTGATCCAACCTCAACCGGTGGAGAGAAGAAGTCAACATCAAAGTAATTTTGTTCTCTTTTTTTATATTACATCTGATAGATGTATTTAGATGTCTGGGCAGGATGAGGCATAGTGAAGGTGATTTAGAATCACCAGTAGTTAATCCAAGGAATCAACTTGTTGCATGCAATACTGATTTGAGTGTTTTATGCTAAGCTGTTTTGATTTGCTGTGCAAGATGCGTGTTAATGTTTTTGTTTGTCCCAGGAGTTAGAAGTTGGACTTTTAAAGTTTTTCCATTCAATGCAGCTGCGGTCCGGGCCTCGTGGCCTGACCACTCCTTTGTTCCAGTTTTATTACTGGAGTTTTCCACTGAGTTCTCGCCTCAGAGTTTCTGACTCTGTGTTCGAGATTCGGGGCAATCAGCTGCTAGTGGCTAAGGACGCAGCCCACCGTTTACCAGCTGATCGCCACAATCGAGACATCAGAACACCAGGAGGGCTTCTCTTTCCAGGTTAAACCAAGTTGCACATTTTGTCCATAAAACTGCTGGTTTGATCTTCATAGACACTGAATGCGCATATATTTTCTTTTATTATTATTGCTAGGTAGTCATTCTTATCCCCTTTTTGTAGAATACTGCTTGTTAGTTAGGTGAAGGTTTTTGGAACAGAATAATGATATATCAGAATTATGTGGCTTTAATAAATCTTCATATATATATTTAAGAGAAGCATTTGTGTTTATTCTGTGCAAGAGTGATTTATCCGTCAAAATAAGGTCGAAGTTCCCCCACCTTTGGGAAAGCAGTTGAATAAACAGTGACGTTATCAATTATTAATTATAAATAATTAACTCCTGACAGACGGATCGGTGCGGCTGCCACAGTAATGGGGGCGCTGTGCCGGTCCGTTGTGGTGAAGAGAGAGCTGAGCCGAAAAGCGAAGCTCTCAATTTACCAGTCGGTCTACGTTCCTACCCTCACCTATGGCCATGAACTTTGGGTCATGACCGAAAGAACGAGATCCCGGATACAAGTGGCTGAAATGAGCTTCCTCTGTAGGGTGGCCGGACACTCCCTTAGAGATAGGGTGAGGAGGTCAGCCATCCGGGAGGGGCTCGGAGTAGAGCCACTGCTCCTCCACATCGAGAGGAGCCAGTTGAGGTGGCTCGGGTATCTATACCGGATGCCTCCTGGACGCCTTCCTCGGGAGGTGTTCCAGGCACGTCCCACCGGGAGGAGGCCCAGGGGACGGCCCAGGACACGCTGGAGGGACTATGTCTCTCGGCTGGCCTGGGAACACCTTGGGCTCCCCCCGGAGGAACTGGAGGAGGTGTCTGCGGAGAGGGACGTCTGGGCGTCTCTGCTGAGTCTGCTGCCCCCGCGACCCGGTCCTGGATAAAGCGGAAGACGACGAGTACGAGTAATTGTAATTATTAGGAGCTTTGAGCCCATAATCACAACACCAGAGGACATCTCTGATTTATATTCGTAAGTAATGATTTTTGGTTAAGAAATTATTTTCCTGAATTAGGATTTTTAACTATAATTTTTGATAAATATTAATTTATAAATAATCATAATCCTTACAAGAGATAGCTCAGGATAAACTAAGCCACTCTAACTATAAGTTTTATCAAAAAGGAAAGTTTTAAGCCTAGCCTTAAAAGTAGACAGGGTGTCTGCCTCACGGACTAAAACTGGGAGCTGGTTCCACAGGAGAGGAGCCTGATAACTAAAGGATCTGCCTCCCATTCTACTTCTAGAGACTCTAGGAACCACCAGTAAACCTGCAGTCTGAGAACAAAGTGCTCTGTTAGGAACATATGGACCAATCAGATCTCTGATGTATGATGGAGCTAGATCATTAAGGGCTTTATATGTGAGGAGGAGAATTTTAAATTCTATTCTGGATTTAACAGGGAGCCAATGAAGGGAAGTTAAAATAGGAGAAATATGATCTCTCTTTTTAATTTTCATCAGAACTCTTGCTGCAGCATTTTGAATCAGCTGAAGGCTTTTAACTGCATTTTGTGGACATCCTGATAGTAAAGAATTACAATAGTCCAGCCTTGAAGTAACAAATGCATGGACTAGTTTTTCAGCGTCACTCCTGGGTAGGACATTTTTAATTTTGGCAATGTCCCGGAGATGAAAGAAGGAAATAATAATTTTACCTACTGCAAGCATATGGTGAAGAGATTTGGCCCAAGTACTGAACACTGTGGTACTCCACAATTAACCCTGGAGTTTGAAGATGATTTATCATTTACATGAACAAACTGGAATCCGTCAGACAAATAAGATTTAAACCAGTCTAGAGTTTCCCTGATCCCTACAGCATGTCCCAGCCTTTCTAAGAGAATATTGTGATCGACTGTATCAAATGCAGCACTGAGATCTAACAGGACAAGTACAGACACAATAGACACAATGCCTCAATAAAAGATTGAAAAATATGTCCCCCTCACTTCTGAGATAGTTGTTGCGCCCCTGCTGTAGTGGACTCAACTCCACCCTGGACCTCCAGAGCCATCTCCTCTTTGTGACAAAACAAACCTGGAAATCTCACCTGCTCCACGGTTCTCCTTTGCAGCCCTGTTCCCGCAGTTGCCTACCAGCCTGCGCTCCAATGCTCAGATCTGCTCTTTCTGGAAAATACCTACCTCTTCTCGTTGCCTCACTCCTCCGCCCACCACAGGATCATTACCTCTTCCTCCAAAGCCAGATTCACCACCAGAACAATTAAGCTCTAACAATTTGATCATGGAAATATTCTATACCCATCTAATATTCCTCCTGTCCTCCTTAGGGGCTGGATCATTCACTGTAGATAGTTCCACTTTTTAAGTTGTAAATGAACCATTTACTGTTTTCATTCAGTCTCCTACGGTATTTCAGCATTTGGGTTGAGAAACTGAACATGGATACGACACCTATATTCTCCTTAAGTCTGGAGGAGAATGGTATTGGAAGACAGATACCTTATCTTTCAAAGAAAACATCCAGGGCTGGATAAAATCTTCCAAAACCTTGTGGAAGAATGTGTTATAGTCTGATGAAACCAATCTCAACTTTTAGCCACAGTTCCAATGGGTAGGTTTGGCAGAAAACTTCAAACCAAAAGATAGCCATACTATAGTGAAATATGGCAGTGGTAGCATCACAATCCACTGAAAATAATGAGAAGAAGAAAAACTAGTTGTGATATACCCTAGTCGAGGGGTCTTAAATCTTTAGAGCAAATTTTGCCTTCAGTCCAGCTCAATAAAATTGGTTTAGAGCTGCAAATGTTACCTAACCTCTGAAAAACGATAACTTATTATTTTTAATAAATATCTACAAATATACGTGAAAAATATTACTGGTACTTTTAGTGTCATTCTGTTGTGGGTGGCAATTCTATGCAATTACTCCATGAAGAACTGCTAAAACCTGCATATATATATTTAAAAACACTAGCTGGTTCTATATCATTTTTGTCAAAGTTACTAAGAACCATTGTGGAAGGTCCAAAGAGGCACTGATGGCTGCAGAGCCACAGGTTGGAGACCACTGCCCAAGTCAGAGTCCAGATCTAAATATGACAGAAAATTGGTAAGATCATCTAAAGATGGATGTTTATGACAAGAGATGTGTTTGAAAACGTTTGCATGGCAAAGTTGGAAAATAATGGCAAGTCAAGGTGTGGGGGTGATACTGGACTCTTACCAAAGAGGATTAAAAGCACTTTAAAAGTACTTTAACAAAGTACTTAAGGGGGTGTAAATTTAGCTTATTTTTTTCATTTGTTCTTTGGAGTCTAAGATAGTCTGTTAAATAATATAAAACACAATTTTGGTCCTTCAAAGTTAACTAATGTCTCATTTCACGAGCAATTGCAGAAGTCAAATTTAAGTGGGATGAAATCGCTGCATACTGTGAAAATTTTGAATTAAACTATAGGTTGTCTGATTATGCCCTCAATGTCTCGCCAAAAGGCAATGACATCAAATATTGTTGTCATTGTCATTACTCTTTGTTCTGTATAATTTTGAATGTTAAATGAAATCCTGCCTGACAACTGAAACAAAGGACTCAGAAAGAATATTCTTAAAATCAAATAAATCAAAATATATCATTAAAAGGGAATTGATGAATGCTAAACATCTTCAGTAACTGTTTATTCAGTAACTCAATAGTGCAGCTCACCTTAGGTTCCTTAAAGGTGAACGTGTGAAGCAGACATGCAACCACCTACTGGTATTTGGTCGTATTGCCTTGAGATGTTTTGAACACGTCTGAGCAAATCCTTTGCAGCTGCCTTGTTTGGGGGGGTGTTATTTAAAGACCAATAAGACTAACACTAAAACAAAATAGTATTACAGAGCACTTCCAGTGCTTTTAGAAAATAAAACATGCAGGACACTTAGCTGGTTACCCACTGCACGACTTTCACGGCCTGCATAGAATTTGAAATATTTTAAGGAGTTTTAGTTCACACTAACATTTTCAGAAGATGTGTATTTCATGACTGAAAGACTGGAAATCAATTACTTCATTGCGCCTGCTGAGGCATCGCAGACTACAGGATTTTTCAGACACTAAAGCCAGCTGAATGCATCCAACTCTCATGGAAACTCGCGAGGGCGACAGTTTGAAGGCACAAACAAACCAGTAGCTGGAGGTAATAGAAGATATTCTCATGATACGCCAATATTTGTGTTACACTCCCCTATAAAAGGAATGACATACCATTTAAAATACTTCATATTTTACCCACATGTGACAATGATTTGGATAAGGTTGACTGTAGTTTGCTGGTTGTTTGTGGGTTCTGGAATGGATTTTAATGTTGGCTTTAATCTAAAAATTGTATTTCCATTTTAACAGACAACAATATAGTTTGGGCTGGATTGTGCAAACAAAGATTCAGAATTTATGATACATTTATTCTGTCTTTGAATGTATTTTATTGAGAAATGTCAGTTTGTCCTATTATCTTTATGTGCAATATGTGAATTGTCTGGTTTATTTTAATAAGACCCTTCATTATTTACTGTGGTTTAATCTTAAATCTTTATCTAAAAATCTAAACATTGTAAAATATTTTAACTTAAACAGTTAAAACAAAAAAAAAAAGGGGGCTTTGATGAGAGTTTTACTCGCTCCCCATCTTGGTAGAGACAATGAAAGCAGAAGTTTGTGTGTACTTTAATTAAATATTTTTACTAATGTTGGTGGATTTTATTAGTGCATTTGTATACAAACTTTGCAAAACACTGCAATATTCAGCATTGGTGGAAAGCAATACAAACCTCCTATCAGGTAATTCAAAGACAAAAGAAAATATGAACTGCAGAGAGGTATAAACTGGGAAATCACTGGAGCAAAAATGTTGGAATATTAAACCTATGATAAATCTTTAACATCTTCTCACTACTAAGCTCCACCTTGAGTTTAGGATCCATCCGAAAAGTCCTGTATTCTTACCAGGGCTGTTTTAAGGGTTAATTTATGCCCACTGTTATCCTGGTTCCTGCAGAGCAATGAAAGGTATGGAGAGGGTAAAAAACTGCCCTGGTTCCTAAAATGGTACATGCAGTGGGAGAGCACCTTTCAGGAAAGTCCGGAAGAAGACCCAAATCGTCCCACTCAGATAAAAAGAAACTGTATAGGATGTTCAGTAACAACCCAGGAACCACTAAGGTCCAAGTCTTCCATGAACTGGAAACTGCTGGAACATCAGCGTCACTGTCCACAGTATATATATCCAGTTTTACATTTCCATGGATGAAGAATCCCCTGTTCCAAATGAACACCTTTACGGTTGACTGAACATATTCCCATATTGGAAAAGCCTTTATTTTTTCTGGAGAAAAGGTTGATTCTCAGACCAAACAGAGACTGAGGTTTTTGGACACAATAACACGACATGCAGTTGTTAGCACTGTTGCCAAACAGGAAGAAGATCACACCCGGGGCCATTCAGCATGGCGTTTGCAGGTTCTCCCCATAGACCTAGGTTCACCCTGGCTTTTTCCCAAAGGTCCAAAGGTATGCATGCTAGGTTAATAGGTTACTTTTCTAAACTTCTGTTTGTGTTGGACTGTGAAAGACTAACATCCTGCCTAGGGTGTACCCCCATCTTTCTCCAAATTATCCCTTTGTGCATAGTCCTCCATTTTCTTCCGGCTTTCCTTTCCCTATTGTTTCTGAAGTTGTTCATTTTTGGTTTGGCATCGACATGTACGTTTCGGTTAGGGTTGTTAGCCCTTTTGCCTTGCTGCACGAATGCCTGGGATTCAAATCTTAGCCTGGGGTCTTTCTGCATGGAGTTTGCGTATCTCTCTGTGCATGCGTGGGTTCTCTCCAGGTACTCCATTTCCCTCCCACAACACAAAAATATGACTGTTAAGTTACTTGGTCTCTCTTGATTGCCATTAGGTCTGAATGTGTGCTTGTGTGTTTTTTTGTCTTGTGTGTCTCTGTGTTGCCTTGTGATGGACCACCAAGACAGGGTGTACCCCTCCTTTGGCCCAATGACTGCTGGGAATAGGCACCCCCCCCCCCCCCCGCATCCCTGCTTGGATAAGCAAATTCTGGTTATTCTGCAAGGCAGGGAAGGGGTTAAAATATCCAGCCAGCAAGAAGACTGTAAATGGCAAAAGAAAATATGTGGTTGAGATCTCATTTTCTTCATCTATCCATTTTCTAACATTTTCTAAAAGCGCTTCTTCTGTACGGGGTTACGGGGGAGCTGGTGCCAGTCTCCAGCATCTAGAGGCAAGGTACTCCCTGGACAGGTCGCCAGGCCATCGCAGAGCAACACAAAGACAATCAGGACAAACAACCATGCACACACCCATTCATACCCAAGAACAATTTTAAAGAGACCAAGTACAACAGTTGTGTTTTTGGACTGTGGGAGGAAGCCGGAGTACCCGGAAAGAACCCACGCATCCACGGGGAGAACATCCAAATTCCATGCAGGAAGACCCCGGGCTTTAGTGGCAAAGGATATGTTTACTCTGTGTTTAACATATTCCCAATTACCATTCAGGGTAAGTGTAGATGATTACAAACCAGCCTGAGGACAAACTTCATGGAAAGCCCCCAATAAAAAAGAGGAGTCATTTAGTTACTGCTGGTTTTCTCAAATGAGGCTGATCTGAGACAATAAAAAATTTGACGGGTTATTGTCACGGGCTACTCTCTCCGGGTATTCCAGCTTCCTCCCAAAGCCCAAAAACATGACTGTTAGGTTAATTGGTCTCTTTCAATTGCCCATAAGTGCATGTGAATAGGCATGCGCATGTTTGTTTGTCTTGTAAGTCTCTGTGTTGCCCTGCGATGGACTGGTGACCTGTTCAAGGTGTACACCATCTCTCACTCGTAGAACACTGAAGATAGGCTCCCCTGTGAGCCTGTAAGCGGGTATAAAAAATAGATGGATGGATGGGTTATTGTTGCCTGAAATAATTAAACATCCCTGCAACCAAAGCTTAAAGTTGAAAAGTGGCATGTGTGACCAGAATGAGCTCTCAGATTGTGAAATAAGAATATAAGTCTATCATGGAAGCGGTGGTGTCTGGTCAAAAGTGAGAAGAAAATGACTGCTTGACCTCAACAGCAGCTATAAGAGCAGATGACATCTCACATCGAACAATGGGGATTTAGACCTAGCAAAGAAATTAATCAAACACAAAGAATATGATTACACTCACAGACAGGATAAATTAAGCACCCAGAAGGACAGACCCTGATAATGATGTATTTCAGACGTACCTAAGTTCAGTGCTGGAGAACTACTATGCCGCAACCTTTGGATGCATTCCTGCTCCAACACACCTGAGGAAAATGACTGGATTCCCTCATCATCAGCAGTCATTCAGCTCCACAGATGCCTGGTAAGGAGTCATTAATTTGATCTAGGTGTTTTGGAGCAGGGATGCATCTAAAAGCTGCAGGATAGTTGCTCTCGAGGATCACAGTTGGCCACCCCTGGGCCCGTATTCTCAAAGATTCCCAGAGTTCTCTCAGAGAGCTCCTATCTTAGCCGAAAAATTTCTGCCAAGAGTCTCAGTTTAAGAGTGATTCACTTTGCTGCTGAGAGCGACTCTGAGCGAGGAGACAACAGAAATTACTATCTTAGTTAGGAGGAGTGGTTGACCCCATTGCTAGGTGTGACACTGTCTTCTAAGAGCTGTGACTGGTTGTTGCAAAAGACAAAAAAATAAAACAAAATGCGCTCCTAGTAATCAATGCAGAGAAACGGATTAAATTTAGACTGTACTAAGACATGTGTATATCATGATGATAAAACTTAGCAAATTTAAATCAATTGTCACACAGCATTAAATTGTTTGAATATACCTTATTTACAAACTCATCATTATTTGGATTTGCTTATTGTTATGTTTACTCATATTGGACCTTTTCCTGCTTCATTTATTTGATATTGTTGACACTCACCTGTCAGCATTTTACTGTGTTTGTTTTCTTGTATAAAAAGTTTTGATTTGGTAAAACGACAAAAACAAAATGGAGAAAAAAAGGTGGATAAAACCAAACTGGCCAGAGGAGCATAGCCTGCTGTTGGCACCACTGGTGGAGGAGAATAGAGGAGTGTTGAAAGGTAAATTTAGTCCCAGGATCACAAAGAGGCACTCTTGCACCAGCCTGGAATGTGAGCAGCTCTGGTACCTGCTGCAGTCATAGGCACACCAGAAAACCTCTCCTGGATGGGGGAGCATTGTACATGACCATTAAGGTTATGGCTTCTGACATCATCATGTACAATACAGCAAATACTTATTCACCTCATTTACATCTTCCTTCTATGTATATTCAATTCGATTCAAATTCAAAAATACTTTATTAATCCCAAAGGGAAATTAAATGTTTTTATAGCTCATATTATGAAGGTTTCCTCAAAGAGCCGTTGTAGATGCTGATGACTGTGGGCAGGAAGGATCTCCTGTAGTGCTCCGTCTTACAGCAGATCTGAAGAAGCCTCTGACTGAAGACACTGTTGTTGTAGGACATATAGTGTTGAGATTATTATACTATACCTTCTCTAGAGTGTGTTTCTGTTCATACATATTTTCTTTTTTTCAAATGTTTACTTTTGAAAGCATTTTACAGTCTGTAAATAATGTTGAAATTGATCTGTACTATAATGTTTGTAAATTACTTCATCCTTTACTCATGGTTATTTCATTATCGTTTCTATTATTGATTAATCCTTCCTAATATTACCTTACTAGAGGTACACCTTTACCCTGTCCTGCTGCTGAAACTGTTTAATTTTCCCCTGGGGGCATGATAAGGTTAATTTTATCTCTATATTAATAATTGTATTATTGTTATATAAGTTTATGTGCTCATTTACTCAACGGTGGATCCCTGCATGGTCGCGCCGGTAGCATTTAATTAATTAACTGTTGTTCATTGTTCAGAGAATATCTCTCCTTTTTCTTTGTGTTTCCACCATCTTCTCTGCTCAAGACACTCTTAGGCTCACTAAAAGTCCTCCCAACAACTCTTAACATTTGTTCACTTAAGGGGCTCTCTTGTGGCCTAAGGTGCTTTGTGAAAAACTTTTATCTTATTAAGAGAAAATTCTAATAAAAATCTTAGAATTTGAGAAATTCTAAGATTTTTATTAGAATGACGTCATTAGGAGCTAATTTTTTAGGATTCTTGGATTCTTTGTAAATACGGGCCCTGATGTATTATGAGATTTACAAGAAGGTGGAACGTTAAGAACGGCCACCAGAGGTCATCATTGGAAACATCACACATGGACTACAGGTCCTTCTCAAAATATTAGCATATTGTGAAAAAGTTCATTATTTTCCATAATGTAATGATGAAAATTTAACATTAATATATTTTAGATTCATTGCACACTAACTGAAATATTTCAGGTCTTTTATTGTCTTAATACGGATGATTTTGGCATACAGCTCATGAAAACCCAAAATTCCTATGTCACAAAATTAGCATATTTCATCCGACCAATAAAAGAAAAGTGTTTTTAATACAAAAAACGTCAACCTTCAAATAATCATGTACAGTTATGCACTCAATACTTGGTCGGGAATCCTTTGGCAGAAATGACTGCTTCAATGCGGCGGGGCATGGAGGCAATCAGCCTGTGGCACTGCTGAGGTCTTATGGAGGCCCAGGATGCTTCGATAGCGGCCTTTAGCTCATCCAGAGTGTTGGGTCTTGAGTCTCTCAACGTTCTCTTCACAATATCCCACAGATTCTCTATGGGGTTCAGGTCAGGAGAGTTGGCAGGCCAATTGAGCACAGTGATACCATGGTCAGTAAACCATTTACCAGTGGTTTTGGCACTGTGAGCAGGTGCTAGGTCGTGCTGAAAAATGAAATCTTCATCTCCATAAAGCTTTTCAGCAGATGGAAGCATTGAGTGCTCCAAAATCTCCTGATAGCTAGCTGCATTGACCCTGCCCTTGATAAAACACAGTGGACCAACACCAGCAGCTGACACGGCACCCCAGACCATCACTGACTGTGGATACTTGACACTGGACTTCTGGCATTTTGGCATTTCCTTCTCCCCAGTCTTCCTCCAGACTCTGGCACCTTGATTTCCGAATGACATGCAGAATTTGCTTTCATCTGAAAAAAGTACTTTGGACCACTGAGCAACAGTCCAGTGCTGCTTCTCTGTAGCCCAGGTCAGGCGTTTCTGCCGCTGTTTCTGGTTCAAAAGTGGCTTGACCTGGGGAATGCGGCACCTGTAGCCCATTTCCTGCACACGCCTGTGCACGGTGGCTCTGGATGTTTCTACTCCAGACTCAGTCCACTGCTTCCGCAGGTCCCCCAAGGTCTGGAATCGGCCCTTCTCACAATCTTCCTCAGGGTCCGGTCACCTCTTCTCGTTGTGCAGCGTTTTCTGCCACACTTTTTCCTTCCCACAGACTTCCCATTGAGGTGCCTTGATATAGCACTCTGGGAGCAGCCTATTCGTTCAGAAATTTCTTTCTGTGTCTTACCCTCTTGCTTGAGGGTGTCAATAGTGGCCTTCTGGACAGCAGTCAGGTCGGCAGTCTTACCCATGATTGGGGTTTTGAGTGATGAACCAGGCTGGGAGTTTTAAAGGCCTCAGGAATCTTTTGCAGGTGTTTAGAGTTAACTCGTTGATTCAGATGATTAGGTTCATAGCTCGTTTAGAGACCCTTTTAATGATATGCTAATTTTGTGAGATATGAATTTTGGGTTTTCATGAGCTGTATGCCAAAATCATCCGTATTAAGACAATAAAAGACCTGAAATATTTCAGTTAGTGTGCAATGAATCTAAAATATATGAATGTTAAATTTTCATCATGACATTATGGAAAATAATGAACTTTATCACAATATGCTAATTTTTTGAGAAGGACCTGTAATAGTGTTACAGGTATTTACCAAAGCATCCAACAGCAAGTCAAAACAGTGAGTGAAAGTCAGCCCTAACAAGCTTTAGACAGTATCACCAACACCTGGTGGAGTTTAATAGGTCAGGTGGTTGCCTTGTAAAATTGCCGAGCATACTCTTTACAATGTTGTGTGGGATCATACAATGTGTGTGGGCGCTCCTATGTCCCAACTGGCTCCAACATACGGCAACTGTGACATCTGTATTTCCACAGTGATGGTAAAAAAAAAGAACATTCTCAATTCTAGGGTTTTACATATCAGGACATGATGAAGGCAATCTGGGGTTTATCAGGATTGAAATCTTTTTAAATACAGGTGCTTCTCAAAATATTAGCATATTGTGATAAAGTTAATTATTTTCCATAATGTAATGATGAAAATTTAACATTCATATATTTTAGATTCATTGCACACTAATTAAAATATTTCAGGTCTTTTATTGTCTTAATACGGATGATTTTGGCATACAGCTCATGAAAACCCAAAATTCCTATCTCACAAAATTAGCATATCATTAAAAGGGTCTCTAAACGAGCTATGAACCTAATCATCTGAATCAACGAGTTAACTCTAAACACCTGCAAAAGATTCCTGAGGCCTTTAAAACTCCCAGCCTGGTTCATCACTCAAAACCCCAATCATGGGTAAGACTGCCGACCTGACTGCTTTCCAGAAGGCCACTATTGACACCCTCAAGCAAGAGGGTAAGACACAGAAATAAATTTCTGAACGAATAGGCTGTTCCTAGAGTGCTGTATCAAGGCACCTCAGTGGGAAGTCTGTGGGAAGGAAAAAGTGTGGCAGAAAACGCTGCACAACGAGAAGAGGTGACCGGACCCTGAGGAAGATTGTGGAGAAGGGCCGATTCCAGACCTTGGTGGACCTGCGGAAGCAGTGGACTGAGTCTGGAGTAGAAACATCCAGAGCCACCGTGCACAGGCGTGTGCAGGAAATGGGCTACAGGTGCCGCATTCCCCAGGTCAAGCCACTTTTGAACCAGAAACAGTGGCAGAAGCGCCTGACCTGGGCTACAGAGAAGCAGCACTGGACTGTTGCTCAGTGGTCCAAAGTACTTGTTTTGGATGAAAGCAAATTCTGCATGTCATTCGGAAATCAAGGTGCCAGAGTCTGGAGGAAGACTGGGGAGAAGGAAATGCCAAAATGCCAGAAGTCCAGTGTCAAGTACCCACAGTCAGTGATGGTCTGGGGTGCTGTGTCAGCTGCTGGTGTTGGTCCACTGTGTTTTATCAAGGGCAGGGTCAATGCAGCTAGCTATCAGGATGTTTTGGAGCACTTCATGCTTCCATTTGCTGAAAAGCTTTATGGAGATGAAGATTTCATTTTTCAGCACGACCTGGCATCTGCTCACAGTGCCAAACCCACTGGTAAATGGTTTACTGACCATGGTATCACTGTGCTCAATTGGCCTGCCAACTCTCCTGACCTGAACCCCATAGAGAATCTGTGGGATATTGTGAAGAGAACATTGAGAGACTCAAGACCCAACACTCTGGATGAGCTAAAGGCCGCTATCGAAGCATCCTGGGCCTCCATAAGACCTCAGCAGTGCCACACCGCTTTGAAGCAGTCATTTCTGCCAAAGGATTCCCGACCAAGTATTGAGTGCATAACTGTACATGATTATTTGAAGGTTGACGTTTTTTGTATTAAAAACACTTTTCTTTTATTGGTCGGATGAAATATGCTAATTTTGTGAGATAGGAATTTTGGGTTTTCATGAGCTGTACGCCAAAATCATCCGTATTAAGACAATAAAAGACCTGAAATATTTCAGTTAGTGTGCAATGAATCTAAAATATATGAATGTTAAATTTTCATCATTACATTATGGAAAATAATGAACTTCATCACAATATGCTAATATTTTGAGAAGGACCTGTATAACCACAACTGTACAAAAGCACATTTGATATTTCATTCCAGTCATTAGACTACTCCTAAGGTCCAACAGTTTTTAGAACCACATTTAACAGCAATAACACTTGATATTAGCTAATAACATCCCCATCTAACCCTGACCACACTCTGAATCAGGAATATAGACTGTAATTATCAGGTCGAAGATAAAGGGTTCCATGGTATAATAAGGTTAAACTGAGAAATGCTTTTGTTCATCAGTCAATCCTGAAATTAAACATGGAACATTAACCAGCATGGAATTCCATCATCTGCTCATCTTGCAATGTGTACGCTTTGATTCTGTCTGTCTGTCTATATATGCCTGTAAACAATAGTGCTGTGATGCAAGACAAATTTTAGACTTCTTCCGATAATAAAGGACTATCGTATGATATGAGAGACTGATAAAGTCTCTCACATAGTTGTGAAACAACTTTGGACCACTCTTCTTTCCAACTTTGCTTCAGTTTATTGTTTTTTGCAAACATTCATTGCGGCATATCTCTCTTTTAGGACATTCTAGACCTTTAAACAGCGATTTGTTTTATTCAGCCATTTTGTTGTAAATGTTCTGATGTGTTTGGGTTATTGTCCTGTTTATGACCCAGTTTGGGCCAAGCTTAAGCTGTCAAACAGACAGCCTCATATTTGACTCTAGAATACTTTGGTAAACACAGGAGACCCTGGGCAACTCAATGACTACAAGGGGGCCAAGGCCCAGCTGTAAAACAGCCCCAAATCATCAGGACTGATATGATATTTGGTTTTCTCCAAACATGGCTCTGTGCATTAAGTCCAAACATCTTTACTCTGGTCCCATCTGACCAAAGGACATTGTTCTGAAATTCTTGTGGTTCATTCAGATACAGCTTGGTAAATCTGAGTCGTTCTACCATATGCTCCTCAAAGAGAGGAGGCTTTCTCCTTCAGTCAACATACTAAATAAGTCCTGTAAGCTCTGAGATGGAGCTGTTGGGTTTTGTAATTTCTCTGAACCTTGCATGGTCTTGGTATTGGGTATTTTAACTGGATTCTACATTCCTGGGAAAATTGGCAGCTGTCTTCAAGTTTTCTGATTCTCAAAATTATTTCACAAGGTAGAATGATGGATTTCAAATGCTCTGTAAGTGATGTTATAACTCTTCACATAATAGGCAGCAGAGGTTTCTTCTTCAAGGCCATTGCTAATGTCTTCCACCTGTTTGTAAAACTGAAGTAAAACAATGCTTTGTTTACAAATGTTTACACAAAAAAGAAAAACATGAAAGTGTGGAAGTCATATATGTTCACCTTTTGTTGCACTCATAAATGCATGGGTTTTGTAGAGTGTCTCTACCAGTTTTGCACATCTGGAGTGGGGCTGCACGATATCTGAAAATTATGCAATGCCAATGATATTGAAAAATACTGTGATCACAGTATCAGTTATGATAAGTTCGCTTTCTCCTTGCTGCTGTCCATGTGCATCTTCAGCCCTCCCTGAAACCTTTGCATGTTGGACACTTTATTCTGTGTGTTGTGTGGCCATCTCCTAAAGTGGGACTCCATCCAACAAGCTGAATATTTTATTGGCATGCGAAAGGCGAAAATGATTACATTCTAAATAGTCCTTTGAAATATGAATGTTGTATATTACTGCCACAGATTCTCAACTGGATTTTGGTATGGAGTTTGACTAGGCCATGCTAACAAATGAATATGCTTTGATCAAAACCATTCCATTGTGGCGCTGGCTCTTTATTTAGGGTTGTTCTCTGTTTTTTTCCAGAACTGCTCCTTCCAACTTCCCATCAACTCTGACCAGCTTCCTTGTTCCTGCTGAAGAGAAGCATGATACTGCCACCACCATGTATTACCATGGAGCGTGATGTGCACTGTTATTTTTCCACCAGATGTAATATTTCCCATGTAGACCAAAGGGTTCAGCGAACTCTCCCACCTGAGCTGTGGATTTAAGCAGCTCTTTCCGAGTTAACGTGTCTCTTAGCAGCTGCTCTGGTTAATGCTCTCCTTCCCTGGTCTCTCAGTTTAGGGGGTGCCAGGTGGAATGCAGTTGTGCTGTACTTTTTTCCATTTTTAGATGATGGATTGAACAGTGGTCTGTGAAATACTAAATTCTTGGGATATTGCTTTATAACCTGCTTTAAAGTTCTTTACAAAGGTATCCCTGACCACTCTGCTTTGTTCCTTGGACTTCAAGATGCTATATATTCGCTAATGCTTTTTAGCAACCCTCTTAGTTCTTAAGAGAGCAGCTAAAACTTATAGAGAGATTAAATAACACAGAAGTGGACTGTCTGGAGGCAGTTGGTTGCACAGGATTTGATTTTGGTTCGTATGAGAAAAGGGGAGTGAATATATTTTGATTATTTGGATTTTATTTATAAAAACAAAATTAAAACAATGTATATTTCCCTTCTAGTTCCCTGTCATGGACTACCTTGTGTTGATCAATCACATAAAATCCCCCAAAACATACATTTGCTTGAGGCTGTAACAGGATAAAAGGTGAAAAAGTTCAACTAGTATTAATTATTTTGCAAGGATATTGTATATATTATATACTCCAATCACTAATGTAAATTAAAATTTAACTTATTAAAATTTTAGGACTATTGTTTTTTTTTTGTTTGTTTTTTGCCAACTATAAACAGGAAACTTCCTTTTAGGCAGATAAACAATCATGGTGAGGGCAAACGGATTTATGTCAAACTGTACTCTAAACCAGTATCAGTTCTACTTTATACTTCAGTGACTTGAGCTGATAAACCAGTGTTAAAGGTGTTGTATGTAAATGCACATTATTCCTATAAAACTTAAAATAGGTTAACTGACTGCATGAAGATGAGCTGTTGAAATTTTCCAGGATATGAGTAGGAATGTTCTGGTAAATATAAGGACAATGTCGTGGATTTTTATTCGATTTTAGATTTTTTTTTCTATCTTAATCCCGCCCTCGTATTCCGTTTCAGTCGGAAATACGTCATGTCAGTGAAGTAAAAAATTATCCCCTTTAAATGTGATTTTCATATGGAGTTGAACTCTGTGGTAAACTTTGACCACACCTAGATCCTGTGCCATTTCCAGCTATTTAAAAAATAGAAAAAAGTAGAATAGATGAAAAGCTTTTCTTTTTTTTATATGTTTCCCTCCTCCTATGTGGTGCGTTTGTTTGCGTGGCGGCGTGTCCCGGCGGTGTAACCGGAGAGAGGGGCCTCACTGAGAGGGAATGCAGGACTGCAATGGAGCACAATGCAATACAGGTAACGCCGATATAATTTCTAAATAAATGTCGCTTTTTCCCAGTTTTGAACGCAGATTTCACCACACATTGGGGGGGAGATATTTTAACCATATGCCTGGGTGAATTCGAGTCAATTTCCGCCTTTATTTTAGCCGAATTTAGCCGTGTCGTATTGATTGTTTTCCCATATAACCCAGGCGCCGAGAGTTGCTCTGACTGCAATTACAACTTTATTCAGCCAGGCTTAACTTTTTTTTCACCCACCTCCGGAGGTGGCAGATACACGGCTGATATTTGTGTATTTCAGGCCCAGACAGATCGTTATTTCCCCAGGGCTGTCGCCTGGAAGGAAGCCGTAAAATTTCAGTTTAATATCGCAGATATTTTCGTCGTGTTAATGATTAATTTCTTTGTGTGTGAGTGTGTGAGTGTCGTGTCGACATTAGTCTCCCGGCTACCAACCCCCACCCGCATTAGCTTGAAATAAAAATAAAAATTTCTGCCCTCTTTTTCCCCCTGCGTGAAAATATCAGGAAACTTTTTCAGCTCGGTCACATTTTTAGCTAACCGCCTTGTCGCCATTTTTAATTTTTTATAAATTGATATTTTTACCGACGCAATATTGCACATTGGAATATATATATATATATATATATATTGTCGACATGGACAACTAGGTGGAGCAGCAGTTGTGTTGAAATAATAAAATTAGGAAGGAGCATATTGATATTATCACCAAATCCACCCCGACATTTTGTCTCCAGGAGTTTTTAAGGAGGAATGTTAATATTGTGTATGTTTCTGTACTTGAAATAAGGCGGTTATAGTCCTGCCTTAAAAAGCCAGGAAACATGCAAAGGACACACAGATAGGGCGCATATTTACTGCCCTATCTGTGAATACTCCATATTAAACTAATTTATTTGGACAGAAATTTATTTATTTTAGCTTGGCTGTGTATTTTTTACAATATCTCTGTTGAAATATTTATTCACGACAGAAACGAGAGTCTTTATACATATATATATATATATATATATATATATATATATATATATATATATATATATATATATATATAGTTCTCCCCAGAGGCTAAATAGTCTTTTTTTTTTTTTTCAATAACAGGATATAGCCAAGGTCAGCAGTGCTGGCTGGATTTTATTTATGTTTGTTTATTTATTAACTGCAAAAGAGGGGACATTTTATTATTAATATTCATGTTTTATTTTCTCCTTCCTCTTTTTCTTTTGTTCTGAAAACTGTGTTCTGAGAAATATCACGAGAACTGACGCAGGCATGGTGCAGATTAAGGGTTTCCATCTTAAATTCCTGTGTGTGTGTTCACTGCTCAGATTATATTATGTGGCTTTTATTTTCCTCCCTGCCGCTAGGCTGGAGCAATGCTTTAGCTAGCCCTCCCCCAGGCCCACAAAAAAAAAAGACTAGAGCTCTGTGATATCCACACAACACTGCCACACTGCATAATAGCATGTTTATTACCCAGCCTGCGCACTTTATAATGGTATTTATCATGCATCGTCACTGTAATCAAGTTAAATACATGCACACTGCAGATTTAGGGAGTTAAACAGCACATAAATTGCTTTCTTGTAGTCTTTTTCTTTGTTTCCCTGCTCATAATTACAGCTCAACCATCACAGAATAAATTAGCAACATGCCTGATGGTAATACAGGCCAAAAACATATTTTGAAATAGAGCTGATGGCTGAACTTGTTTGTGTCTAAAATATTCAGAAATGATTATTAAGGTTATTCAGTGCACACAAAATAACTGGCAGCCATTTTATGTTGCAGTGTTGCAAAAAAGAAAATGTAAAGTAAGTCAGAATCTAATTGAATAATATTACTGGGAAAGCCAGAAAAATGACTTGTTCTTTAAAAAGAAAGTACTTGTTTAATGTGACCAATTTCAAGAATGTTGAGTAAGCAAACTGTCATTAGAAAGGTAATGAGATAAACAATAAGAACATTAGGTGGTTTTACGTAAGAGGTATTTATTCAGAGTTAAGTGCATGGTGTCCTGAAATGAGATAGAAACAACTTAGAAAAATTCTATTCAATCAGTATACTAGTTAAAAATGTTATATATTAATAACCTAGAAATTGAACATTTGAATCAGAAAGCCATAATAACAAATGATCTAACAAAATAAAACAAAACATCAAGGAAGACAAATAGAATTGAAAAGAATATATATTTTTATTTAGTCAGTAGACTAGTTTGAAATATATTTTTAGAATAAATGATAAAGCGAGGATAATTGAACGATAAAAATAAAAGTTAGTGATAACAAAATAATAGTCACTCAGTCAGTGGACTAATTAAGAATAAAATTAGACAGTGATGGCTTCTTATAAAAAAAAAACAGGACTAATATAGTTTTCAGCTCATCATATCTGGGCTTTATGTCTCTCTTTTTTTCTCTGCATTAACATTTTTGTTTTATTAAAAAAAAAAGTTATTTTGTTGCAAGAGTTGACACTACGTTTGAGTGATTTTGATGATCACCACTAAAATACATTATAATAATCTAGTTTTCTATACTCACAAATTGGCAATACAAAATGAAGAAAATGTTTATTTTAAAATGCTTTCTTAGTTTCTGGTCAACTACCTGCAAATATCCTGAAACTGAAACAATGAACTGGTAAATGGGTGGATTATCTGGACTGAAGTTTATCCTCAAACATGTTTTATCGGTATAGAAAAATACAGTTTTTCCCCTCTTTGTACAGTTAGGTCAGTGGACATTAACTACACTGAAGACGTTTGTGATTTCTTTCATTTTGTTAGATGTGGATTAAATCAGATCAGTTTTTCTTTATATGTCTGTATAAAGAAGACCTGAAATGAGAAAAAAAAGTCAATTAAACTAAAAGTGGATAATTTAAAGTTTTTCCATCAGGTGTATCGTTGTTCGACTGAAACTGTTTATGGTTTTGATGCTATTTTGTCATTAATCAAAATTAATTTTTTCAACTTGATCCAGTTATATTTGCAAACAAGTTGCAAACATATATTTACATTCTTTGGAAACGTTTAATTTGAATTTGTTATATTTGTAATGCATTTTTGAACAAAATAGCTGACTCTAGTTGGTTATTTACCGAATTTTGAATCAGTTTGTAATCATTTGGCAGTGTTAACACTAAAATAAAAGCCATAAAGATTGTATTTAAAGAAGACTGTGTTAAACTCTCTTAAATTACCTAATTTTAACTAAAAACTCACGTGTTTGGCTTGTAAAAGTCACCTGCGGTAATGGTCTTTTCACCACCTACACCTAAAGTCTGTCTGCCAAGTGCCTACAGTTTAAATATTGTGATTATCTTAATATTTCACGATGAGCTAAATTAAAAAATACAAAAACAACTACAGCTTTCAGTGTTTTTACAATTCTAGACTAGAAGTATTCCTACTGTCTGTTAGGTGTGCTTAATATTATTAAAATTATGTCTATTTTTTGCCAGTTTTTGGGGAATGATACAATTCCAAAAAGGCTTAAGATATTCCTGTCCAGTGGCCGAAGATAGGAACTGGTCAGTTTGCTCTTGTGTGGCGGGTTTTATAGAGACGATAATTGGATTTCTTAAATATATATTTTTTTGTCCGCAAAACTAAGAACTTCCATCAATTTCAGTGTATAAATGTATCAATGATTAGCATATACTTTAGTTGTACTTTTTTTTTTATTGGGAAAAGCCTTATCCGCGCATCTCTAGTTGAGCAATATTGCGTATCTGCCTGCTTTGGTTAATAATTATTTATCTGTTGTGATTAACCCACTTTTTCACTCACTTCGTTTTATTTTCCATTCTCAAAATTTCTCACCACTTTTAATGAGTTTTAACATTTGCGCATCTAATATCTACAGGTCCTTCTCAAAATATTAGCATATTGTGATAAAGTTCATTATTTTCCATAATGTCATGATGAAAATTTAACATTCATATATTTTAGATTCATTGCACACTAACTGAAATATTTCAGGTCTTTTATTGTCTTAATACGGATGATTTTGGCATACAGCTCATGAAAACCCAAAATTCCTATCTCACAAAATTAGCATATTTCATCCGACCAATAAAAGAAACGTGTTTTTTATACAAAAAACCTCAACCTTCAAATAATCATGTACAGTTATGCACTCAATACTTGGTCGGGAATCCTTTTGCAGAAATGACTGCTTCAATGCGGCGTGGCATGGAGGCAATCAGCCTGTGGCACTGCTGAGGTCTTATGGAGGCCCAGGATGCTTCGATAGCGGCCTTTAGCTCATCCAGAGTGTTGGGTCTTGAGTCTCTCAACGTTCTCTTCACAATATCCCACAGATTCTCTATGGGGTTCAGGTCAGGAGAGTTGGCAGGCCAATTGAGCACAGTGATACCATGGTCAGTAAACCATTTACCAGTGGTTTTGGCACTGCATTGACCCTGCCCTTGATAAAACACAATGGACCAACACCAGCAGCTGACACGGCACCCCAGACCATCACTGACTGTGGGTACTTGACACTGGACTTCTGGCATTTTGGCATTTCCTTCTCCCCAGTCTTCCTCCAGACTCTGGCACCTTGATTTCCGAATGACATGCAGAATTTGCTTTCATCCGAAAAAAGTACTTTGGACCACTGAGCAACAGTCCAGTGCTGCTTCTCTGTAGCCCAGGTCAGGCGCTTCTGCCGCTGTTTCTGGTTCAAAAGTGGCTTGACCTGGGGAATGCGGCACCTGTAGCCCATTTCCTGCACACGCCTGTGCACGGTGGCTCTGGATGTTTCTACTCCAGACTCAGTCCACTGCTTCCGCAGGTCCCCCAAGGTCTGGAATCGGCCCTTCTCCACAATCTTCCTCAGGGTCCGGTCACCTCTTCTCGTTGTGCAGCGTTTTCTGCCACACTTTTTCCTTCCCACAGACTTCCCACTGAGGTGCCTTGATACAGCACTCTGGGAACAGCCTATTCGTTCAGAAATGTCTTTCTGTGTCTTACCCTCTTGGTTGAGGGTGTCAATAGTGGCCTTCTGGACAGCAGTCAGGTCAGCAGTCTTACCCATGATTGGGGTTTTGAGTGATGAACCAGGCTGGGAGTTTTAAAGGCCTCAGGAATCTTTTGCAGGTGTTTAGAGTTAACTCGTTGATTCAGATGATTAGGTTCATAGCTCGTTTAGAGACCCTTTTAATGATATGCTAATTTTGTGAGATAGGAATTTTGGGTTTTCATGAGCTGTATGCCACAATCATCCGTATTAAGACAATAAAAGACCTGAAATATTTCAGTTAGTGTGCAATGAATCTAAAATATATGAATGTTAAATTTTCATCATGACATTATGGAAAATAATGAACTTTATCACAATATGCTAATATTTTGAGAAGGACCTGTACATCAGGTTTGTGCATCATGGGCAGTGAACAGGCCAGATACATTATTTGCATGCAGAGCGTTGGTGCATGTTGCAAAAATGTAGTTTTCCCTTCTATAAAGTGTCATCATTTCACTGATGCAAGAAAATTAAAAATTCAACAACAAATAAGGTCAAATTTAACGAGGACTAATTCATTTCAGGGAAAACAAGGCAGAAAGTGCTTCAGTAAAACAGCATTTGTTGTTTTTGTGAAGTTAAGCACTAGATGAATACCAGCAACCTTAAAATGTAGAGAAGTTTAGAGTCCGTTTGACATTGATATGGTTCATTTTTGTTCTCATGCACAAAATGCACTGACCTCAGGTTACCTGTATAAAAATGTTGCACCTAAAGGGTGTTGTCTTTTAAAAATTAGGGGAACCTCAGGCCATGGTTTTAAAGGTATCTATTGTGCATTATTTTAAATAAAAGTAATGAATTGTGGAATCCGTTCTCTGTGCTTTTTGTGGCTTTAATAAAGGCAATGATTAGTCATTTTCTTTATGCCTCTCCCTGTACTTGGAATATTCACAGCAATTACCACTGATTCAGATTCCTGGTTTAAACATAGGTACTGTTTGGTATTTATTTTTAAACTTGGCATGCAAAAAATTAACTGCATTTATCCAGGATATATAACATATTAGTGTACAAAATCATTAAGTAGATGATAAAACCATCAAATAGGTGCAATAATATAAACCATCATTTTAACAGCTTGTGACAGAAAGCTGTGCAGCAGTCTGATGGTCCTGCTTTTAATTTTGATAGCACATTTTAATACAAAAAAGGTGGATAAAAGTGCTTCAAAATTTAGTCAAGCTATAAAATAAACAAAAGTAAAACACAATAAAAATTCATAGAATAACCATAACATGAACACCTTAACAGTCAAAAGTTTAGGTTATCCTATTTTATTGAAGTTAAAGGCCAACGGAAAGAGATGTCTTTGACAATTTAATAAATCTCTAGTCGGAGTTGGGCTTCACAATATTAGAAATTATTGCAATGACAATATCAGTTGTAATATATGCCATTTTCATGTTTCCTCACTTTCTTACCGGTGCTTCCTAAACTCTGTGACCTTTAGCATTGTGGGTAATGTCATTTGTGTCCAGTGTGAGTATTTGCTACAATGAGTCTGTCCAACTGGTTAAACATTACATTAGCATGAAAGATGCAAGTCCATAACACTTGCAATATATCAGCCAACAATTATTGCACTCCAAACAGTCCTTTTGCAATATGAATGTTGCTCATGATTATATTGCAGTGATGATATATCCGTGATGTATTGCACAGCCGTAGGTCTGAGCAGTGTTGACATGTAGATATGTACTAGTCCACATTTGTGGGGCAGCAACAGTAAAAGCTCTATCACCTGTACAGTTGCAGTACTGTTTGCTGCCTAATGACAACAGGTAACAAAGTTTAGTGAGAGAGTGTTTCTGATGATGTTTAGATCCCTGTTTCTTTAGCATCTCTGAAACCAATCCTTGACAGAGAGTAGGGACACTCCATTAACCCTCTTCTATGGTTGTCACAATACTGACACTGGTTTGTTTCACAATTTAAGAGCAGACTTAACATTTGTGGCTGATTAACATTTTCCTGCAATAATTCGCGTCACAGTAGAACAGAGCATTGTGTGATTGGAACGAACTTTTGCGTGGTGCAGAACTGCGCATCTCAACGGGGGAGCTCAGACTGACAGAACACAGTCAAGGGGCTGTCCATGTCTGTGAAGCTAACATTTAAAGAGTAACTCAACCCCAAATCAACTTTTTTCTTTGCAGATAAAATGTATAAATTGGGCCTTACGGTGCTATATTTATCTTACTGTGCAATTTCTTACATTTTCATGTAAAGTTGTTTAATTCTGCAATATTTGTCCTAAAAGCGTCTTAGTGCTGCCCTCTTTGGGTTGAACAGTGGCTACTGCAGTTGAATTTTCCTATTGGTTCAAACGGTACAGCTTGGCTCATGTCTACGTCACAGCCCCCGCTTTCGGATGAAAAATCATCTCACTCAGACACGGCCCTATTCTGTCCTCCATTGCCTCGACAGGACTGACTTTGGGCATTGCTGAGTCGGTGCCTTGAGTCAGCGAACTGATAAGACTTGGGCCCGCTGGGGTCCATGAAGCCTCTCTTAACATTCTGTGACGAGGGGGATTGAAAACTCCACCACCTCATAAGATCTACCTGTGGTCAAACTACCAGCGTCGCTCTGCTTTCTCTCCATGTTTCAATATGTCAAATTAAGCTAGCTGTCGCTTTCCCTCGTCCTCCTGACCACACCCCCGCTTAACCCCCTGCACTCATCCCCACACATGGTCACGCCCCTCAACGTATCTTAGCACCGCCCACTTGGGGGGGGGGGGGCATTTTTCAAAATTTGTTTGGGGGCGGGGTTACGCTTTTACATCGAGTTTAGTTCCACTTTAAACAAATGATTGTGGCTTATGTCGTTCGGGAGGTTTACTACTTTACTGTGTCAGACACAGGAGCCTTATTGACCTTTTCAAGTTGCTCTCAGCTTCTTTTTTTTCCCCTGGACATACCGGCAGAGATGGAGTTAGAAGAGACTAAATTTTCTCATTGGTTTGGTCAGGTGATGGAGGGGAGGAGATGTGTTTTTGATATAGCAACTCTGCTGGCGATAGAAGTGGGACTTGTTGGGCCAACGGAATGGGTCAGTTTATATTGATTTTGGTGCAAATGATTGTCTTTGAATAATTCCTTTTTTTTAGTATCGATTATATCTAAATATTGATTATTTTGACAACCTTTTCCTCTTCTATTGCAACTGGAGTACTATGCTAAGATATGTGCACTGCATAAAGAGATGCATGACATTTTACCTCACTTCTTAAATTGAATTAGACTAAACATTTCCTGTTTTGTGTCAGTCAGTCTTACCCAATTCTTTCTATTCACAAAATTCCTATATTAAGATGCTGGCTAAAGCTGGTCTGAGAGTGTCATTATAAACGGAACAATTTCTGTACCCACATGGGCTCACTCATGGGCCACTCAGCGAGGAAGAAGCCCTCATTCCAAAAATAACAAAAAGCCAAATTACAGTTTGCAAATGTACTCTGGGACAAAGACATTCATTTTTGAAGACATGTCCTGTGGTCTGATAACATTTGGAGTAAAACGGGGGAGATTTGCAGGCCTTACAACACCACACCAGCTGTTAAGGATGAAGGTTTCAGTGCATGTAGTGTAGAGAGCACGTATACTTTGCAATCAGCAACCCTGGTTGTCACAAATGAATGACGTTAGTCTCACTGAGAGTAGATTATTGGTACAGTTTTATTTTTAAAATGTAATGGAAACTCAGTTTCAGGGCGCATGCAAAGATTTGATTTAATGAAGGGATGACTCTTTAAGGGTGTTTCTATAATGGACAATTGAAAGCCTAATGATTAAAAAGTGACAACCAATCATGGGTTACATACACAATAACTGAGTCTAACAAAAATGCAGCATTCATCTTTTTTGATGCTTAAAACCACCAGTGAACCATAACAACTAGGCGGTGGTGCATGGTTTTAACAGTGGTGGTAGTTTTGAATCCAACAAAAAAAAATTGGTCCAAATTTCCATATGGGTTCATCCCTTATCTCTAACCCTTGTCTGATTTCTATTAAACAAAAAAGTGCATTAAAAGGACGTGCTTTAAATTGATGGGTTTATAGACTGAAAATGGTGGTTGTTCTTAGTTTTTGATGCATTCAATGAATGGAAGAAAAAAAATCTAGACTTAATAGTGTTTGACCTGTCGACCTCTGATCAGAGTTGCTAGAGGGAAGATTGACCAACTCCATTGTCTGAGAGTTGAATTGGTGCATGTCAAATAAAATTCAAATTAAATCAGCAAAACATGATAAATTTTTGACTCATTTTGAAACAGGGCTCAAAATTAGGCTTGTTGTCCTCTCTAGTTCATGTTATTTAATTGCATTTAAAAAGGAAATATAATAAATTTTGATTTCCTAAAACAGTTTTTACCATAAATTATTTAGACTGACATCTTGGTGCGTTTCTGTGGCGCTTCCTAACTTCACCCTGTTAATGTTGCTGTGACTGTGCTGTGTTTGTTGTTTAGTGTTTGTTCTGATATTTGGCTTATCATCAGAATGTTTCAATGATGGAGCCATAAAGTTTCCACAGATACCCTGTGTTTAATTTAATCTCCTGCAGCTCTGTTATTTCACTTCCTGTAGTTGAATACAGAGTATGTTTGACCTTTGCTAATATTTCTTCTTCAGTTAAATTAATGTTACTTTGAATATAGCAAAGTGACAATGAGCGTTTTTCCCTTATTATTGTCATTTGTGCTTTGTGTTCTTGGTTTTCCCACAGGTCCTTAAATGCATCTCCCCAGTGACGTCATTTATTAATAGTTCATTTATTTTAAAGTAAAACAAATTTCAGACTAGGTTGATTTACAGTGTCTGCTCTGCTGCGAGATTTTATTTTTTTCTTCGTTAAACCGATCCTTGGCCTGCTACAGCTGGTCCGCAGGGCTCATTGGGCTGGTCTGTGCTGGGGGAGGGCGGCCTGTGGTAGGTACAATAGGGGGAGGTCGTGCTGGGGGAGAAGGGGGAGTTAAAATTTGAGAATATTCAGCCTTTAAACAGCAGAGAGGAGGTGAAGGCTGGCGTCAGAGCAGTTTCAAGCAGAACAGGAACGACTGGTTGCTGGTGAGACGCTGCAGTTTGGAAACACACGCCCCTGCTGACTGTTTCTAGGCTGGAAAGCAGAGAAAATAAATTATATGCATTTTGTTTTGTAAATCTTCTCCAGCACCGACCACACCCTCAGCTCATACACTGGGTCTTTTATTTCATGTGGATAATAAGCTGGGGGAAAGGGACCGCTGCCTGATTTATAGCTGTTCGCTTAATATGGAAAAAAACTCAGTTAAAACTGCCCGGCCCCTGAGCTGCACGCCAAATGTCAGAGCTGCTACAGGGATGTGCTGATCAACAGAAAATAGGGTACAAAATTATCCTGTCAGATACGTGTATATCATTTAGCGCCGAAACCCTAAGTTGCTTTAAATCAAGATTAAAAACGTATTTGTTTAGAGTGGCCTTTGAATGTGTTATCTAAACATTATTAGTTAAGTTTTCAGTCCAATTTTCCTTTCGTTTTCTTATCCATCATTCTATTCTCTTTATTTTTTTTAATTACCTCTGTTGCTTGATTTTCTGTATAATTGTAATGTTTTTCCTTATGTACAGCGCCTTGAGTGCCTTGTTGCTGAAAAGCGACATATAAATAAACTTAACAGGACTTGACTATCAGCAAAGAAATATTTGTTTTATAGAATTTGTGGACTGCATGGTGGCGCAGTTGGTAGCACTGTTGCCTTGCAGCAAGTAGGCCTGGGTTCGACTCTCGGCCGGGGGTCTTTCTGCATGTTCTCCCCGTGCATGCGTGGGTTCTCGCCGAGTACCCCGGCTTCCTCCCACAGTCCAAAAAACATAACTGTTGGTTAACTATTACTCTCTAAATTGCCCTTAGGTGTGAATGAGTGCATGGTTGTTTGTCCTGTATGTCTCTGTGTTGCCCCGCGATGGATTAGCAACCTGTCCAGGGTGTACCCTGGAGACAGCCACCTGTGACCCACTATGGAATAAGCGGTATAGAGGATGATTGAATGAGTGAATGAATGAAAATACATTTGTTCCCTTTGGTCATCCTTCACAATTTATACAAAAGTACCTGAATTCCAAACTTCTTCCACTATTAAAGAACTTCAAGATTTTCTTTTAATTTGAATAATTTCACTTGTGAAAGAAATAATTAAGTTTAATGAGCAGTTTGACTGATTGTTTTTTCTTAATAAAGCTGTTTACAAGAGGGACAATCAACAGATCCTAGATTTAGAATATATACTAATACTAATACTTCACTAATTACAAGTTTTCTTTGAGATCTTACCTTTCAATTCCAGTTTCCTACAATTGAGATATTTATTACTACAACAACATTACTGTAGATCCTAAAACATGATGCATCATGCAGATTGCATGATGGAACAAGTAGTTTTGAATCCAACAGAAAGTGAAAGTATTAGAAGATTATCCCCATTGAAGCATGAAGACGTGTCCCTTACCCTGTTCTTATTTTTTACCAGGCGTCTAATGTGGCTATGATGAGTATTGTGCTGAAACAATTAATCAAATTCTTGAAAATAATCGTAACTGATTTTGTAATCAAATAATCGTTAACTGGAGTATATAGACTCTAAAACATACCATTTGCTGAAAGAACAACCCACTCATAGCAGTAATTAGGGTAAAATTGTACAAAAAATATATACATCTTGCATTTAAGATGAAAAACCTTCTTTGTCAGTAAATATGCTATATCAAGAACTACTCAGCTGGCATAGCTTTAGCTCCACATGGTTTAAATGCTGTAGAAATCTGTTATACACCTGTTGCTATCTGATCATTAATTAATTAACCTGAAAAAATCGTGGACAGATTAATCAATTTGCAAATAATTAGTTGCAGCCCTACACAATTTTGCTTATGTTTGAGGTATTGAATGAAATTTGGTATAAGGGAGATTCTCCACACATTTTATGCATATTGCGCTGGTGAATGTTGTTGACCCCTTTGGTTCAACGATCCCAGCTTCATTTTCTGAAAGCACACATCCTCGTCATCTTGCTGGGTCTACTTGTATGATAAGTATTATAAAGTGATCTAAAAAAGAAGAAAAAGGGTTGTTGGTTGGGCGTCCATAGCAATAAGGAACGATGTTCCAACAGGGGCTCATGGTAGCTCTTGTAACTACTCCCACTGCCAGAGAGGGCGACAAAGAACCCTTCATCATATTATTTAAAGCAAAATTATTTGTTACCAGAGAATTTTAATTGTTTTTGCTTCGCTGGTATTTTTTTAAGTATATATACATGTACAAATGTCATTGATTTATGTTATTGGGTATTTTGATCAGACATCCAGGAAATACGTGTTTTGGAATTTTACCCTAATTCAAAAATAAAATAACTACTAATAGATTACTGCTACTTGACAAACCTGATCTTAAACAGATGTTTTTTTAAAATTTATTTATATAGGATTATTTTTTTATACTCCTTTTTGCTCTATACTATAAACAGTGACTGTAGGGAACCAGTAATTATTTTTGATGTGTCACAGGGAAACCAAATGCCATTTGTGAAATCAAATAGTTTGTTGTAAATAAATGAAAATTAAATTGGATATTTCTACTTTTCGTTAGACTGAGCCACTCATTTAAAAACTTTACACCAGCTGTAGAAAATCTGATTATTTTTACACAGCATGAAGATGATTTTATGTAACGGGCTTAAATTACAAATGATCATGCAGTCATTCAGTTCATATTTATGTCATTTACGAATATCTATTTAATATTTTAGGTCCTCTGCAGCCTTTCAGTTTCAGCTGTGGGGCTGTACTTCACGTTTCCTGTAAAGCTGCTGTAATTCACATTTTTTACAGTTTTTTTTTTAGCTGCAAACAGGAGATGAGAGCAGCTGAGGCGGCATGATGGATTTCAGTTTAAGCCAACAGCAGCGTTTCTGAGGCTGCTGCAGTGTGGAGCTGTAATAACTGAGCCCATCCTGTCAGCCGTGTACCGTGTAAAACAGCATGTGAGCTGGTTTCTCACCGTGTCATCCCGATTATTTTTAAAAGATCTGTCTTTAGCAGGAAGCAGAGGGTCAAAACAAAACAAAAAATTTCTTTTTTTCTGGTTTCTTTTTCAACCAAAACATGGAGAGTGTAAAGAAATGTAACGCCATGTTGCATGACAACATGAGAGCTGTGTTGCCTGTGTCTGCTTCCATGGTTACCTGGTTATCATCTGTTTTTATTTAAATAAAACATGATTGGAGAATAGACTGCGATTGAAGTAAATGATTTAAATTATTAACTGTCTGGACAAATTAGGCAGAGGTTCTTACATTGTTTTCGGTTGCAGCTGCATCAAAAGTCTGAGCAGAGATCTGTAATGTTTCATTGAATGGCTGTACACAAAATACAGATAAGCCCAAAATGATTCATGCTTCTGGGGGATTTAGGTTTAGAGTAATTTTAAATTTCACCAGCATGTTTGTTCTGACTGGAAGTGTGTATAGCTTTAAACCTAAGACTGTTAAAAACATTTTTACAATGCAAGGTTCTGGTGAGTCCCTCAGTTTACATCATTCTCATGAAAGGTCGTGATTGTCCTTGATTGAGCCAAAAGGTCTGCTTTGTTACTGTTGAAAACCACATTTTCAGCATTGAACTAGATGGACAACATTGTTGCATGAAACTAAAACAGCATTCTGGATGAATTTGTTTTGCTACACCAGATCGCTGCCAACCCTGTAATTTAGCTGTGTTGCTGACTTTAGACACAATATTGTGGCTCTTCGTGCACACAATTAGGCTAATCAGGAGTTTCCTCGGCTGCCATTTGCCACAAAAATTCAACTCTGGTGAATCTGAGTTGTAAATGTGAGATTAACAATAAAATGCAGGTGGCTGATGTTTAAATGTAGCTTTGTGTTTAATTTCATGTTGATGTGATTCACACCTGAAAATATAATAGATTTGTTTTTTCAAGATCAATTAAAAAAAATAAAAGGTGTATCCAACTTGATATTTGACAGGAAAAAGCCTTAATTTGTTGTTAGGTGAAATCATTTATTTGTTCGTTGTAATTTCAGAGGAGCCTTAAAAGTCTTTCTGATACGCATCATATTAGGAGCAGATGACACAGTATAAGGGAGAGAGCAGTCTGTGTTACACAGTTCTGCAGTTAGACATGATTTCTCTATCATTTTAAGACACAACAAAAAACAACAACAGACCTAAACACCCGTCTAAAATCGTCTGATTTAGGTCACCGGCTGATTTTTCTGTTAATCCTGTGTCAACAGGGTCCTACCTTTCATTATAACAAACAGTATTATTTCATTTCTCATCAAAAATATCAGCACCTAGAACTAAAATACTAGACCTACTTTGAAGCCCTTCTGCCCATGTTCTGAACCGTGTTTTTTCTGAGAATTGCTTTTTTGTGCTTTTGAACATTTGAAAAGTACAAGCATCTTCCTCCATGTGATCAGAGGATCTGGACCTTTTTTGGCTCAATTATTGAACAAAATCAAATCCCAAAAGAAAAACCAAAGCAGGAAAGTTTTTCTTTCGGTCAAAATCTTTTTGTTTTTCTGTGCAAAATGTTTATTCTAGAGCTTTATATGCAAAATTTTACCTAATGTTTGTTGTGAGAAAGAATGCAATGACCAGCTTTAAGAGGCAGTGAATATGGACAAAAGAAATCTCCATTTTCTTAATTGATCACACACATTATGGTAGACCAACATAGCATTACATCGTATGTGTTACGTTGTGTTTTTTAAAAACAAGTTGGTTTTAATAAACTTATTTTCTTCCTCCTTTATTGTTGTTTGACACAAATCAACAATAAAAAGCTGATGATGGTTGGTTGGTCCAAAGTCCTAAGTGACCCCTTCTCTTTCTGGGAAAATAACTACTTTTGCAATACCTCATTTGTAAATCTCATAAAGGACAAAAAAGGGTGTTATGGATATATAACGTGGTTAATCTCATATAAGGAGATTGATTTAAATAAAATTAATAGTTAATATGTTCATAAAAAGCCTTAAAATAAAATCAAAATAACAGAAATTATCTCAAAACATAATACCAATAAATATTTTTACTAAATATTTTCCACTGACTAAACAACCGGATTTTGGGTTCATCATGTACAATTTCCAGGCTGGCGACTGCTGCATCGCTTGTTTTCTGTATTTCTGAAACAAGTGCAAGTCACACAAAAGCACAGTTTTCTGAGTGAAGCTGTGGATCCAAAATGGTGGCTTCTCATCCACCTGAAAGGCACAAAGAGTATCCTTCAGGTTCTTTATTTTTAGGATTTTGTATTAAAATTGATTGTGAGGATCCAGTTTACTGAAAAAAATGATCTCTTTCATTTCTCAGTTTGTTTGTTTTTCGTTTTCCGGTCGTAGTCACACTTCCTGATATGAAGCAGAGAGATCAAAGCTGCAGGTTTATTCAGCAGCAGCTAGAGAACAAGATTTCAGAGGTGTGAATACACTGGAGGTGTACCTGATTTATCGATCCACATGGCTAAATTCAAACAGACGGTGATCAGTTGCACTGTGAATGAGACCGTACTAATCATTTAAACTGAGCCGTAAATGTAATCAATTATAATACTCAGAACAAGCTCCTCAAAAAGAGACTTTTAATAGTAATAATTTGTCTATTAATTTCATTGTGCTTCCAATTGTAGAGAACCTGGTGCAGTAGTTGGATTTCAGTTTTGTCATTTTGTTGTTGTTGTGGGGAACCTTAGTAGCCTTCACAAAAATATTTAGTAACAATATATCTGTGCTAAGATGTTAGCCTTAACCCGAGATGTTGGATGTGTCAGTGGTGCAGAACTCCTCAAAGGCTTAAAATAAAATCCCAAATAAATGTTATTCTAGAAAAATTGTTTTCAGCTGCACATTAAATGATCACTAACTAAATCGTTACTTTAACGTGTTCACCCATGCTGTGGTTTACCATACAGTGCTTCTGGGAAGTTTATAACACCCAAAGATTCGTCTTTTTGCTTTTTTGTGGAACTTGTTTGTTTTAGATCATCAAATAAATGTAACTCTCAAAGATAACCTGAGTAAATGGAAAAGAAGTCATCAATGCAGGTAAAGCTATCCTAATCAAAAGATATGAAATCAACTGATTTTATATCTTGGATCATGTCTTTTTTTATACCCGCAGATTTTCGTTGCCCCGGTTTTAAAATACTGAAACTCTGTATTGGCATACTTCTATTGTTTTCCTCGCCTGAATAAGAACCATTTTTGAATATTTTGAGCTATAATAGGTAGTGCTGTAGGAGTAAAGAGGGAAATGAAGCCTTATGGCAGTTGCAGTCGCTGCCACTAGGTCCCTTTGTATTCATTTTGGGGAAGCGGGGAGTATGTTAATGGCGGTTCAACAAGACTCATCCTCATCCCTATTAGAAGTAATTCTTGTATATAGCTTGGTATTTCCCTGTTGTAGGAATGGATCATGCATTTTCTTTCTGATAAATCTATCTGCTAGTATAAAGTATTTCTGTTCTTTTTATTTTGGAGGGATCTTTATTAATTTAGTTTTTGCACCATAGACATAGAAGAGTAGGCGATGCATTTGCTTCACGGCTTCGCAGAGAAAATATGTCCGCCATACTGTGACTAGCAAGTTAACTGTGAAAGCAGGACAAGTCTGCTTGGAAACGGGGTGTTGCAAAAATGTTCAGCTGATTTGGATTAATTGTTTTTATAACCAATGATATATTTGTTCGTTTCAGCACTAATATTCTTCATCATTGACACAAATGCATACCTACCATCCATCCATCTTTGTACTATTTTGTTTTGGATCATATATTTTATTCATAATTTTTTAATGCTTTCTAATGTGAAATGTGCCTAATGCTAATGCCGCACAGCATCGCAGCAGACCAAGCTCTCACACAGCTTGACCTAAAACCTTTGGACCTGTTCTGCACTTAAATGCCACTAACAATATGACGATCCGGAAGCTAAAGTTGCAACTTTTTCTTATTTTTAGTACTGTCTTCTGTTTTGTTTTGTCTTTAAGTTTGAAAGACATGCACGTGAAAATATGCCGTGTTTTCACTGGCTTAACCCTATGTTGACTCTTTAATATTGGGTTGAATGTGAATGATTGTTGTGACTTAAATTATGTGGATGTGCTTGTTTTCATATAAAAAGCTCACAGACCATATTCTTTTGTTTTTGGTTGTATAAACAAAATGTATTAAAATATTCAGAAGGTTAAAACTGAGCTACACCTGTTTGATTTAACCCACACTGTAAAGGCTTTAGTCACAAAGTGAAAGTGTAAACCAGTCATGAAGAAGCGGTTTAGATGAACTCACTCAATTTGCATGTTGAATCGTCTGCAATACACGTTCTGAATGATTAACCTCAATTCCTGAGTTTATGGCATCTTTCTGGAAAGCTGGGGCCTTTGAATTGTCCTTCCAGCTGAAATAAAACAGCATTATACTATACAATTTTACATTAAACCTATGTGACTTCACTTGTTTTTCCAAGCCACTTTTCGTCATTTTTTTTATCCCCACATTAAGAAATGCTGTTGAAAAGCCCACACGAGTGATTTAGATGAAACGGGTTTCTGCATGTCGAAGTGTTCAGTCAGTTTGGATCAGTGTGTTTCAGCCTTTTATTTAGTGTGTGTGTGTGTGTGTGTTCCTGTCTTGGCATCACAGTGAGACCATTTTCCCGATTTCACCATCAAATTGAGGACCATTTGTACCAAAGTGAGGACATTTTGCTGGTCCTCACGACCTATTTTGCTAACGGTTAGGTTTAGGACTAAGATGTGAATTGAGTTTAGGTTCAGGTTAGGGTTAGGTAAGCACTGGTAATGGTTAGGTTTAGGGTTATTGTCAGGGTTAGGGCATAGAAAGGGTTGAAAATGACTGAAAATCAATGGAAGCCAATGGGAGTCAACACATGGTCCTCACTACATATAGCAAAACAAGAGTGTGTGTCTGTGTGTGTGTGTGTGTGTGTGAGAGAGAAAGGTTGTAGAGCTGCCTTTGTCAGCTTAAACAGTCTAAGGGGTTAATTTTTAACATTCTCTCCCCGACTTGTTTAATATATTACAATTTCCTGCTCAGAAAGCTGTTTGTAACATGTGGAAATGCAGCCTCGTTGCAGCAATGGGAACCCTTTATCATCAGGAGTGCAATTGGCAGAATTGGCACATTTAATTCAAATCTCATTGTTCTCCAAAAAAAAATAATAAAGCCAGCTATGTTAGGGGACACTTCATCAGCCGTCTACAATTTCTATACATTCTTTTCTGTGTCAGCTTTTTGGGTTAAAAATGTTGGTGTGCACCAATAGATACTGTTTTTCAATGATAGATTTCAGTGTTCTCTAACTGGGTTTTAACGGTACACAAAGATCTTGGTTTAGTACAGGTACCAGTTTTTATGTTACGGTTTTGTACATCAAGAAAAAGAAACAAATTTCCAAACTCTAGGTTCGTTTTCACTTATTTTTACCAGAAAAGACCGCTCTAATTAGAGATGAGGCTCTAAAGTAGCGAAGTTTGTTTGTGGGAAATAAAAAACAAAAGTTAATTTAGCCTGATCTTCAGCTAAAATAAAAGGTCTACCAATGAATAACATTGGTAAAATGTTGGTCACTTCTGCAGTTTCCTTGGCATCTTTTTAAAATTAGTTTAAAATGTAAGAAGAGAAAAAAAGGAAAAATTTTGTGGTTTGAAACCATAACTTTGTAAAACATGGGAATACATTGATCTGGGCAACTGGGCTATCTCTAGTCAACTATCTGTTCAAAGATGCATCATTTAGAGAAAGGTTTTCTTTCGGAGCCATTCTTAGTCTGGTTCGGACTTTACTAGGTGGGAAAAGTAAGTTTTAGAAACACTACCAGTCAAAAGTTTGGACACACCTTCTCATTCAATGGTTTATTTTTATTCCTACTCTTGGAAACTCCTTCAGGAATCCTGGAAAACCATTTCAGGTGACTGCCTCATGAGGCTCATCAAGAGAACGCCAACAGATTGCAAGCATCAGAGCGAAGGGGGGCTAGTTTGAAGAATCGAAAATATAAAAGATGTTTGGATTTTTGACATTTTTTAGGGTAGCAACATAGTTCTCTGTACTTTAGCTTCATAGTTGTAATGTCTTCATGATGTATCCATAGTGCAGGAAGTAATAAAAATAAGGAAAAGCCATTGAATGACAAAGGTGTGTTCAACCTTTTGACTGGTAGTGTATATTTTAGTCAGAAAGTTTAAGATTTAGAGACAATGTTTTATTTAAAATGCTTTCACCATCTTTCAGTATAAAAGGGCTGCAGTTGGCTCATGAACTTTGTTTTTCTCGTGTTTAGTCTGTGGACTTACATTTCAAATGTCACTAACGTTTGAAGCTCAAACAAAAATCAACAGTCATACCCTCTTGATCACCACTTATGTTTGTTTTGTCCTGGAAGAAAATGAGGAGTTAAGGTTGTCTCACGTGATAAACAGAAAAGGAACCAAAACATTTCTGGAAACCTGCAAATATTTTAAACTATAAGAACTCCGCAATTCTGGTTTGCTCTAAAGCTGTTCATGTTAGTAGATGATGAGTGAACCTTGGATGTTAACTGCTTGTCCTCCTTCTCTTCAGTGGGTGGGTGCTCCCTCCTGCCAGAGAGGCAGCTACGCCTTCTACAAGTCGGTGAGCAGCAGAGCTCAGCCTGATGGGCCGCTCCAGGTGTGGAAGCTCGGGGAGTTCTACTTCATCCAATGCGGACCACAGGATCCCGTCTGCATCGCCGAGGTGAAACTCTTCCCTAAACCCCCCTGTTGAATCCATCCTCTGTTTTCATGAAACTGCTTTAAATATTCAGATGTTTCCCTTGGGAGGGAGAGTGCAGAGTTAAGGTCCGTTTCTAAGAAATATTTCAGTAAAGAGTTCTAATCGGGGTTTGGAAAAGGAGATGAAAGCGTGGATTTTTAGCTCTGCAGCTGATTGTTTGTGTGACTGAGGAGGCAGTTAGGAAGGGCTGAGATGAGGCACATGAACCTCCATGGACAGCAATGTTTTTATGTTATGAAGAGAGATTTTAAATCATAAAGTAATCTACCCCTCAAAGTTTTCTGTGAACTTTAACCATAATAATTTAAATTATTGTTTAATTCCAAAGGAAAAATCTGGGACTATATCACATTTATGCTAAAATAATCATATACTATCTTTAACTAAGCAGTATTAATGGACTGTTTGTATTGTTCAGCAATTTGTCTTGTTTAAATTTGAGTCATTTAGATAATATCATTACCTACACAATTAGGTGGGTCAATAAAACGGGTCAAATAAGATTAATTTGAGCTTCTGGACAAAGTCCACACTACAGTACACGCAGGCAGCAAACTAGTCAAAGGTTGTTGAAAATCTGGTCAGCAGAGAGACAGACCCCTTTACTAACCTCAAACCTTTCAGCAGCTTTAAAAACAGTTACAATCGTTTTCTCTGTTTATGTTTACTGGTTCATCAGCAGTCCCATGGTCAGTCCCTTCAGCTTCTTATGCATGGTGCTTGTGCTGTTGAAACCTTACAGAGCATCAAGATCTTCATCCTCTCCTAACTTGAAGTACTTCCATACTTTAGACCACTTCAGCCTTTGAAAACGCATTACCCAGTTCTGTAGACAACATTAAGATGCTCAAGCCACCGTGCTTGTTTTAAAATTGTAGTGCAGACAGAGTCGAACTTGGCTGATTTAAAGGCAAACGTGCAGAAACGCAGGTACTGCTGCAGAATGCAGTGACAGGGCTTCCAGTTAAATCTGCAGTTTGGAGGAAAACTGTTTGGTTTTAAACATTTTTTTTATTATTTTAAGAGGGAAAAAACCAAAATCCTGAAAATTTTGTCGATTTAAAAAAAAATATTAATACCGACAGATTATTATAGTTAATATTGTTGATTGTGCAGATATATTACAGCAGGCATAGAAAGCTCTTAACATTTCATGACTGAACAACCAGAGCGAGGGAATATCTCACCATAACTGTGCCTTTTTGCCTGTTGTGTGTATGAATGGGTTGTAAAATAATGTAGCACAGGATGGCAGATTTCTAAGAAGGATCTATTTTCAGTCACTGATGAAGACACAATATTGTATCAATTTATAATACCATCATCCACTGCACCCTCACTCTCATCCTCATCATGGAATAATCTTCATTTGGAAATGTTGATGGCCTTACAGAAAGCTTAGTTAACCTAAAGATCTACATGCATTACTGAAGGGGTGTCCAAAGTATAGAATGATTATAAGAAAATGTTTTAGATCAAGAAAATAGAAAATTTGTTCCAAAAATAAAGAAAATTGCATGCCTTCCTTTTAAACTGGGAAACTTCCTATCTTTTAGATCTAGGATGAATTACATATGCATTTTCTACTAAAATATTGTTTGTTTAGTTATTGTAAAAAAAGGGAAAGAAATCATAACAAAATCATTTTTGCGTTTTCATTTTAGAATTTTTGAGGCCCATGAATAATTTTAACTTGACTATTTTGGTTCGCATTCCAAAAAGTTTGGACGCCACTGCTCTGTAGAGCCCACAAGGAGACCACTGTTTTGGTAATGCTGCCCATGCTAATCACTAATATGCTAAAGCTTTTTTAAAATGCCAACAACATAATTCTTTTTTTACAGTGACTGCTCACAAAGGCTGGAAACAAATATTAATATATCACAGCAGTTTTAAGAAAGTAGTTTAAATTGATATATGATATATAATATAATATATATTTTAAAGGTACATCTCAGAAAAATGACTATTGTAAAAGGTACAGTACAGACCAAAAATCTGCTTTCAAATTAACCATACTTGTTAAGTCTTTTTTTCTGTTTTCCTGTCATGTTAGTTAACATTTAAGCTGCTGAGTCTCAGCTGAAGCTCTTTGCTAATTTATCTGAGAATATCGCTGCATGGCTCTGACTTTGGGGGTGTTGCTGGGATATACAGTACAGACCAAATGCTTGGACACACCTTCTCATTCAAAGAGTTTTCTTTATTTTCATGACTATGAATATTGTAGCTTCACACTGAAGGCATCAAAACTATGAATTAACACATGTGGAATTATATACTGAACAAAAAAGTGTGAAACAACTGAAAATATGTCTTATATTCTAGGTTCTTCAAAGTAGCCACCTTTTGCTTTGATTACTGCTCCATTCACTCTTGGTATTCTGTTGATGAGCTTCAAGAGGTAGTCACCTGAAATGGTTTTCCAACAGTCTTGAAGGAGTTCCCAGAGATGCTTAGCACTTGTTGGCCCTTTTGCCTTCACTCTGCGGTCCAGCTCACCCCTAACCATCTCGATTGGGTTCAGGTCCGGTGACTGTGGAGGCCAGGTCATCTGGCGCAGCAACCCATCACTCTCCTTCTTGGTCAAATGGCCCTTACACAGCCTGGAGGTGTGTTTGGGGTCATTGTCCTGTTGAAAAATAAATGATGGTCCAACTAAACGTAAACCGGATAGAATAGCATGCCGCTGCAAGATGCTGTGGTAGCCATGCTGGTTCAGTATGCCTTCAATTTTGAATAAATCCCCAACAGTGTCACCAGCAAATCACCCCCACACCATCACACCTCCTCCTCCATGCTTCACGGTGGGAACCAGGCATCTAGAGTCCATCCGTTCACCTCTTCTGCGCCGCACAAAGACACGGTGGTTGGAACCAAAGATCTCAAACTTGGACTCATCAGACCAAAGCACAGATTTCCACTGGTCTAATGTCCATTCCTTGTGTTCTTTAGCCCAAACAAGTCTCTTCTGCTTGTTGCCTGTCCTCAGCAGTGGTTTCCTAGCAGCTATTTTACCATGAAGGCCTGATTCACACAGTCTCCTCTTAACAGTTGTTCTAGAGATGTGTCTGCTGCTAGAACTCTGTGTGGCATTGACCTGTTCTCTAATCTGAGCTGCTGATAACCTGCGATTTCTGAGGCTGGTGACTCGGATGAACTTATCGTCCGCAGCAGAGGTGACTCTTGGTCTTCCTTTCCTGGGGCGGTCCTCATGTGAGCCAGTTTCTTTGTAGCGCTTGATGGTTTTTGCGACTGCACTTGGGGACACTTTCAAAGTTTTCCCAATTGTTCGGACTGACTGACCATAATTTCTTAAAGTAATGATGGTCACTCGTTTTTCTTTACTTAGCTGCTTTTTTCTTGCCATAATACAAATTCTAACAGTCTATTCAGTAGGACTATCAGCTGTGTACTGTATCCACCTCCTGCACAACACAACTGATGGTCCCAACCCCATTTATAAGGCTTGAAATCCCACCTATTAAACCTGACAGGGCACACCTGTGAAGTGAAAACCATTTCAGGTGACTACCTCTTGAAGCTCATCAACAGAATACCAAGAGTGAATGGAGCAGTAATCAAAGCAAAAGGTGGCAACTTTGAAGAACCTAGAATATAAGACATATTTTCAGTTGTTTCACACTTTTTTGTTCAGTATATAATTCCACATGTGTTAATTCATAGTTTTGATGCCTTCAGTGTGAAGCTACAATATTCATAGTCATGAAAATAAAGAAACCTCTTTGAATGAGAAGGTGTGTCCAAACTTTTGGTCTGTTCTGTATTTAATTATCCTACTTTCTCAGAAAGTGAAACTCGTTTAATAAATAGTTTCATTAAACATAGAGTGAAATATTTCCAGCATTTATTTATTGTCATTTTGATGATTGTGGCTTACAAATAATAAAAACCCAAAGTTCAACGTCTCAGAAAATTACAATATTACGATCCATTTTTTTTTTTTAAAAAGCATTTTTTAATTGATTTTTGTAGTAAGCTACAGAAGTTCATTGCTAAAGAAGCTGGTGGTTCAATATCCAAGCATATTGATAGAAAACTGAATGGAAGGAAAGAGTGTTGTAGAAAAAGACGCACCAGCAACATTGTTAACCGCAGCCTTGAGAGGATTGTCAAACAAAATCCACATGGCTTGAAGTCCAGTGTGAAGTTTCCACAGTCTGTGATGATTTGGGATGCCATGTTGTCTGCTGGTACTGGTCCACTGGGTTTTCCGAAGTCCAGTCAACACAGCCATCACCAGGAAATTGTAGAGCATTCATGCTTCCCTCTGCTGACAAGCTTCATGGAGATGCTGATTTCATTTTCCAGAAGAACTTGGTACCAACGAACCCACACTGCCAGAGGTACCAAAAGCTGGTTCAATGACTATTGTGCTACTTTGCTTGAATGGCCAGCAAACTGAACTGACCAGAACCCCATAGAGAACCTATGGAGTATTGTCAAGAGGAAGATGGGACACCAGACCCAACAATGCAGATGACCTAAAGGCCGTTATCAAAGCAACCTGGGCGTTCATTACACCTCAGCAGAACTACAGGCTGATCGCCTCCATGCCATGCCGCATTGATGCAGTAATTCATGCAAAGGATCCCCAACCAAGTATTTAGTGCATAGAAATGGACACACTTTTTAGAAGCCTGATATTTCCTTTTTAAATATCCTTTTTTACTGATCTTATGTATTAATCAGATTTTCTGAGACACTGAATTTGGGGTTTTCATTATCTGTAAGCTACAATTATCAGAATTACATGAAATAAAAGCTTGAAATGTTTAATTTTGTGTATTCAATCTATCTGATACGAGTTTCAGTTTCTGAAATGAGTGGAAAAAGATTCAAATTCTAGTATTGACAGAAAGAAAGCTGAATTTTAGCACCAAAATGTTTATATCCAAAAGGCTGTAAACTGAAACGCTTGGCTGAAAATCTCAGACTTTCTTGTCCAGTGGAGAGGTACATCATCCTTCAGCTGTTAGTCTACTGTATGTCTGATATTTCATCAGCTGCCAAATCCCTGACACAATTTTTGGCATAATGTAACAAACCAGTAGCTGAAGCACTGAGTTGAGCCACATTTAGGCAGTAAACCTAAGTTACACAAAGCATTTATGTTAATTATTTTGCAGGTTATACTGTTTTAATCCAAAAAATGTTGTCTTTGGGAGTTTTTCCTAGCCACTGATCCTCTGACAAAAGCTTTTATTATTTAAATAGATTTGAACAGATTGCAAAGATCCAGCAACCCTCCAACAGTCGCTTTAAGTGGTTCAGTGTGAGCTTCAAATAAAAGCAAGCGGAAAGCAGCTGAGAGTCCTTCTTTGGTTCAGTTTTAGACTTTATGTGGTCTTTAAATCTGATCTGTTTGACGTTTGAATCTTCATCTTGCTCATTCACCTCGGCGTTTCTCCTCTGCTGGTTCACATTGATTAAGAGCTTGTGTTTTGTCCAGAGAAGCCATCTAATATCTCAGGTATGTGTGCATCCAGTCAGATGTTAGAAAGCAGAATTGATTAATATAAAACTAACAGTACAACTTCGCCAGAATATGATGAACACGTACTACATCTCTAAAGTGATTTAAACAGATGCTGAGCTACAGGAAGTTTCTCAGATGGTTCAAAAACAGCTGCTGTCTGTTTTTGTTGTTGTACAGGTGACCTTGCTGTGGGAAGATCAGGCTCGATGCCACCTGCTGGCAAGCGCCAGACTCTACTTCCTGCCTGAGGACACTCCAAAGGGCCGAACCAGGGAGCATGGAGAGGTAGATCATTTAAAGCTAGAAAAAGAGTCTTGTTGAGGTATTTAGAGATGATTTCTACTAATTTCTGATTTCAGCTAATCAAAAGCTTATTTTAATGCCAAGCATTGTTTTGCATGGATTTTTGCATATTCTAGGTATTTCACACATGCCACAGGAAAAAAATAGCTTGACACTCCCATTCAGGGTTTCAGGACATTTTACAGTTAAGCCCTCGACATAAAACAATGTAGAAGGAGCATAGTTTTAAAGAAATATATATTTCTACATTTTATTAAAAAGTAGCATGTTGGAAATGATTTATTACCTTCTCAGAAATCAAAAATGTTAATTATTATTATTAGGTATGAGCTCCAACTGTTTGAGGTTGAAAGGCCTCCCTGCTATCACCCTAATCTTTAGCTCCCTCCATAGATTCTCTATCAGATTCAAGTTGGACCACTAGCTGGGCCCCTCCAAAATATTAATTTAATTTCCGGTCAGGAGAAACAGGTTGGTAAAATTAAATAAATATTTGAACATTTAAAATAAAGTGATAACCTTCATTAACTCTTAGTTTGTGTCATATAATAGAAAATAAAAAAACGAAGAGTCAAAATACAACCTGTTTTAATGCATGAATAAGAAAAAGAAGTAATTCCTGATGACCTGAATCACATGATTCTGCTTTTTGTGATTTATGATCAGAGTAATCAGAATCAGCAGGTGAGACCACAAAGGAAACCAAGAATCTGTATTTGTTCATGCCCAACATCTTGTCATTTGCTGCAGACAGATATCCTAACTGTGCCTTTTGTTCTTGTAAATGAATGGAGTTTAGAGGAAATATTTATTTAAAGGTTATTAGAATAGACATTTACTGTTCAAAATAATTAATTTAAAATCCAGTCTTGCAGCTGGTTAATTCCTGTAGACTGAGAATAAATGTCTTCTTAATATAGCCTGAGCTGCACTTAAAGAACATCTAATAATATCCTCGTCACAGGAACACAGGCTCCTTTTTATAACCAAACATCTCGGGGCAGGAACCCTTCACAGGTTAAAATCCAGACGACGTTTCCTCCTGATGACTTTTAGTCAAAATCACTCAGTATCTTTGCTCTGATGTCATTTATTCAGCCTAATCTGATGCACTTTGCTGCAAAGCTTTAACAGTCGGCCATGTTTTTAATGAACACCATAATCTAATGAGATGGAGTGTTGTCATCACATGGAGTCCGATGCTCAGCTCTCATGTGAACGGCTCCTGTAGGAATGAAGCTAATGTAAATCTTATGACTTGTCTGAAACCAAATTTTCCACATTTCATCTTGGATAAAACGTCTCTGTGTAGTTTTTTAAGGAATCGTACCCCAGTTTCTGTTAATAGAAAGAGTTTTAAAGATCTGGTCATTTGTTCATGTGATCACCCTGACATGCTTCTTGTCATTTTTATATAAAGCAACTGAAACTGTTTTGAGTATCAGCCTTTCCTTAATTCCAGTAAAAATCTTCACTCTGTTATTTCTTCTACGGGTGTAGAAATGTTTAAAAAACTGAATTTCAAGAACAGCGTTTCTTTAATTAAAAGGGTTTGTGCAAAAAATGGTTTTAAGTGACACAATTCTAAGAAGATTCTTACGATTGACTCTTCTATGTTCACACCCAGTTGCCAGAACAGTCCTGGCCAAAAATCCAACAGAACTCCTCTTCCTCCCCGTAACCCCGTTAGGAATCTGGAAACTACTCGATGATGGATTAATGGTACTGCTGAGTAATGCAAGAGAAACAGCTGTGTCACTGGTTGCCATGGTAATTCCCACTACATTTAGACAGAAACAGGCGGGAATTTAAGCCTCAAACGGCTGATGTAAGAAAACTATCTTGAACCGTCAGGGGCAGAACTTTCTGGTGGTCTCATCTAAAGGTTTACGCTTTTGCGAGGTTTCGTGTAGCAGATTAAAGAGGCTCCAGAAACAAGATCAGAGGTGAAATCAAACAGGACGGAGTCAGAGTTGGGTTGGTTTGAGACACTGGGTGAAAGCAGACAAAAAACATTTTGCATTTTGATGTAAAAACTGTTCATGTCGAGATTAAACTATCTGCATGAAAGTAGTTTAAATCAAAAAGTTTCTGAATATTTCACAGATTTAGTGTGTGAGCTAAACGTCATGTGAAAAAATGTTTTAAGAATTTCTACAACTTAAACTGGGATTGTTTCAAAACCTTAAATGGCATTAAAATGTAAATTCAGTCACGTGAAGACCAACTTTCTGATGCGTTTTAAACTAAAGTATGGCTGACAATGACAGTGAATTCTTTTTACTTTTTATCATGACTTTAATAGTTATTGCACTAAATATCATGAAAAATCTATATTATCCATCCCTTGCCATTGCAAGCATTCACATGGAAATAGATGCCTATAAATATAAAATGAACAGAGAAAATCTAATCTAAATGTGTAATGGCAACATGAGTCTGGATGTTTGTAAGTCAAAACGACCAAAAACATGCCTGTTATTTTAAAATAACCATTACATTTATTACTTAATTAACTCAGTAGTTATATTCGATCCATCTGTCTGTATGAAGACGGACGGTCTGTTTTTATCTCTGCTCTGACTGTCTGTTCTTTTATTAAACTGATGCTATTTAAACGTTTATACCCACAGAGTCAGCTGTTTTCAGCTCCAGTTTGGGCTGTCACTCATTCACTTCCAGACGATCAGTCAGTTGTTTTCTTGTGGTTTTAATTTGAGTTCTTGGCTTCAACTGACAGCTGCCACATCCTGTGTTTTAGCTGTAAAATCTGTTTTCTGTCTGATTAAATAGAACTGCTGCAGCGGTGTTTGATTGACAGCAGCTGGAGGTTCTTGAGATTTGTTATTTGGAAGCAGACCAGCTCTCACGTTTCGCTCTGTTTTCCTAAGATCCAGAAGAAAACCAGCTCCATTGTTGTATCAGCTCTCCCACTAGTCCAACCATTTAGGTTTCCACTAGTCAGGACTACATCATTGCGTCACTTAAAACGCCTTTTCCAGTTAGTTTTTGATCCTCCCAGTAGGATCGTAGTTTGTGTTGTGATTTCGGACAGTGATTCTGAGTCAGGTCGCCAGTTTGTACCTCCATAATCTTCCTGGCATGTTGCCATTTTCTCTCATCATTCTTCCTTTTTTATACCCATATACCAACTAAAACCCATTTGGTATCTGTTTTAATGTTCTTTGTAGTAAAGTATTTTGATCATTTCTGCAGATAAATATTCATAAAAATGCTTCTGTATAATTTTTTTAACATTTTAAATTATTGTCTGGAAATTTTTTATTACATCCTACTTCTTTTTATTATTGTTCTGTTCACTGTTTGACTCATGAAATGTGACAGATTAGGTCCTCTAATGAAACCAAAATAACTTCGAGACCTCCTATCGGCCGTAGTTGTTGTTTATTAAAGTCATAAAATCACATTTAATTACTGTAGGCTATGAGTAGAAAAGAGAAAATTACTTTAAACTGTGTCGTCAGAGCGGCTACAAACATCCCCTTGGCAGGTACGAGTTGACCCCTCTCCGTACGAATCATCCTTCTGTGGGCGGATCCTTTTTGAACCCGAACAAATCAGGCATTTAATGGCTAATTTGGCGGATAGCGCCTGTGTGGGTTATTAATATTTTTAAATTTGCTCTAAATCTGAAAATGTCCATCAAATCTAAAATATACATCTACTGAATATATTTAAACAATAAAAACAAAGAGAAGGAGGAGTTTAGATCGAATTTTTATTTGTGAAAAACTCACTTGGATGTCAGTAGATACTCCAGGGTTTATCTGTGTCCCAGGATCTCTCGGGTTTTGATCTGAGCGATCTGATCTTTCAGATCCTCACAGAACCAGATCAGCTGTTTCATCTGCACTTTTTGATGCGTTAGAAAACATGTTCTCGAGCTTTGGTTCCTGTTTGAGATATGCGCAGGAAGTAAATGTAGGTTGTTTAGAGTTGTGGCCAAATTTAGGACAGAAATAAAAAACAAAAAAAAACCACTTTCTGCCTTTTCTTCTTTTTCTTGAACATTCTATTCACATTAGCATTTCTTTTCATTTGAAATCATGATCAACCTAAAATAGGCACTTAGAGTACAATGTTTAGATATCAAATGTTTTGCATATTTTACACACAAATAAAGACCACAGGTAAAAATACACCATTTCTTTCCCTGGGATGAGCTCATTCTGAGCTGCAGCAGCAAGAATTTGAGCTGCTCTCTGCTGGCTGCAGCTGAGGGGAGGCGGAGGTTCCTGGAGGAGGGCCAACCCCGACCAGCAAACTGAACAGGAGGAGTCGTCTGCAGCTCCACCTTTACTGTAAACTGATTCACGACTCCTGCTTGTTTATCCAGGAACACCTGAAGGACTTTATGTGCACAAGCTGCAGTCAGACTCGTTTAAACAAAGCTGAATGCAGTTTTTTCTGCAGTGTTTCCTTATCTACGTTTATTGGCCTTTCAAAATTACATTCAAATTAGGAAACACAAGCACAGATGGAGACAATCATACAAATGTCTCTAAATTGTCGAGCCGTTTCTGTCGCTTGCAGTTTGACCTGTTTGACTTTCACGTCCTGCAGAAGTCTGAAAAGACCATGATGCCGGTGTTTTTCACAGACTTCCTAAACGTTGCCTTTTGGACACATTTTCATCTGCTGCAGTGGAGATGAATCAGCTGTGTACACAACCATTAACTCCTGGTCCACGTTATACAGGCTGATGCTACCATTTCTACGCCATCATCACCTGGTTTTGGTGTTTCATTAGACAAGTTAAATCAGTCTTTTACAAGATATGATGATACTATTTAAGTGGTTTTAAAAAAGTAGAATTGTGTTCTCCAATTTGGCTTCTCTGATCCAGTCGGGATCAAAAATGTACGCGCTCGGATATATACAATCACTTAAATCTTTTAAGGTGGTGGAGAAGGTTCTAGGTTATTTTAACCTAATTAAACCCAGGTCTATTTCCTTCAATTGAGTGATCATGATTGAGTGCAGGAGGTAGTTTCTTTATCTGCATCAGAAGGATTCGTTTCACAGTCCAGTGAACTCGAAGGAGAAATGTAAATTTACTGCAAAAGTGTTTTGTAGCCATTTCTAAATAGTTGCGCATTTTAAGATGAACACTTTCAACTACCGTACATACATACAAGTTGTTCAGATGTCACTGCGTTGACGAGTTCTCAAAGAAGACCCAACCTTCCCAACTCAGACGAAAGGAAACTGGTAAGGTGTTTAAGTCTCACTGCCCACAGTGAAGCCAGGTTTACATTGCTCTGGGCTGATGGTCTGCTTACTTGGACTAAAATCGGTGCCTTCAAGCTTAACTAAAACCTTTAGCTATCCACAGAAAAGCCTAATGCCTTCTGGAGGAAGGTTTTATGGCCAGACGAGACAGTTTGAGCAATTTGGCCACAATGACATGAATGTTTGGGGAAGGTGGTGTGAGGCTTTCTACTGAATCTATTGACACAATTTCTACCTCAGATTCCGACGTTCTGTTAAAAAGAGGCCGGTTCGAATGCCATGCGTAGCTCTCATTTTTACTGCGCTTCTGTTACTGATGAGGAATGAACCAATCAACATGGCGAGCTGTGTGTTTCCATAAATTCAGACTAAAAGGGGGGTTTACTGAATGAGACGTTTATAGGCACACAGTAAAAAGCTTGTTCTTTAGAACAGGTGAAGAACAGGTTCCAGCACCTTCCTAGTTGAGCCCTATAACCACTCTGGTAGTTTAACCTTACAAGTGACTGTAATATTAAAAGTATTTGTCCAAATTGTTGTACTGCACCTTAAACCAACAGCTGGATGAGTCAAACCTGGACAAAATCAGATGATACTACAAGATGATGGTCCCGTGTGAAACTGTTTCTGGAGCATCTCAAAATGAACTGTAACAAGCCTTCAAGGAAAGAGTGATCAAATATCCAGACCTCATTCTATTGATGACCACAGTAACCATGTGGTTGATGGGTATCTCGCTAAGAATTAACCAAATATTTATCGGTGTATATGTTTATATTTTACCTTGTATGTCTTATTTTAGCCCCCCTTCTGAATTTGAGAAACTTTTTCCCTTAATTCTTTTTAAAAACCGCTATTGGTTGGATAACCGTCCCACCCTGGAAAAGAAATGAAAAACCTGAAAGGAATGAAACGTTCAAGCCATTGATGACTGGAGACTGAGGAGGAGACAAGTTTGGATTGGACAGAAACAACATTGGATTTTATTAATTCTCTCACAGAATAAAGGCCTGGAGATGGTTGGACCACAGGAGACAATGTAAGAGAATAATTCACGGAGGGTTGAGTTGATGTAATTAAAATGTTGAATAATATTTTGTTAAAAAGGATTTCATGTAATCAGCCTTCAGTTTTTTTAACCTTTAAACCAGCTCGTTGCATTGATATAAATACATCTCCACAATCCTTCGAGCTCATAATGTTTCACTAGAATAACTCAACGGAAGCAGAAAGAGAAGAAAATCTGTCATAAACTTCCTGTTTCACGGTGGAGTGTTTTGCAACTGGTTACAGCGCGATTGTGTGATGTCATCTGTCGCCGAGCAAATGAACCACTTCTCTTAATCAAAGTTTGAAGTGCTCCTTTAACAACAGCTGTGTTTTCAGGTCAGTAGTTCTAGTATTGCTGAGGGGAAAGAACTAGAACATGAAGTCTTATTTAAAGTTTAGGAACATGTTGAAAAGGTTTACTCTGCAGTCATATTTCATCACAGACTCTTCCTTCAACTGTTCAGACTTCTCTTATCCTGCTCTCTGTAGAATCCTTTGTGTCCTCATGTTCTCTTTCTGTTGAAACACGTTCAGCTCGATGTCTTCACCTGCTCAGGTAGGACGGAGGAGGAGCTGAACAGAGCTGGTGTATTCAAGGCCTCGGCATTTTTCTGCAGGCAGGAATAAAAATAAAAAAAGAAACCTTGTCTTGGCCAGGTTTCTGTTAATCTGTGACACCAAAGTCTCTCATCATGAAGGTCTAATTGGTTCATCTTGTAAGGTTTTTCTGTTTTTAACCCTTGAACAAATTTTTATGTTTTTAATAAAGCAACAAAAACCTAAAGGAACAAATATTTTTGAACACAAGTTCTAAAATGTGAGATTAAAGCTGCCTTTAAAACTAACTGAATGATTAAAAAACAGTCCAGCCTCCAGGAGGACCTGTACCGTTTAAAACCGGGACCAAAGGACACAAGATGAAGTGATCAGACAGTTACCAGAGCATCCATCAGTCTGAACAGTGCACAAGGGACCAGCAGACCCAGAGATTGCCTCATAGACTCAATGCACAGCATTCCCAACTCTGTGGAATCTGATAGGCCATTGTGAATTTGCAGCGTTTCCCTCACCTTTATCCAAGGGGGCAGATCCCCCTCGCTCCAACAGTCAAGTGAATGTTTTCACATTTATTTTATAAAAAATGCTGAAGAGAGCGGAGAAGAAAAGAGAAATCAACCGTGGTGGTTTATGCCTTTGTATGGAAGCTTGTATGGGCCAAAACTCAGGGTAAACACTGCTTTCAATGAGGCTCAGTGGTCATGCACCCCCTAACCTCACTGAGCGGTTAGGGGGTCTAAGATGTCACTGTGGAGGAATATGGAAACCAACAAGTACCTTAAGGTATTGAAATATGTAGCAAAGGTTCTGATCACCCAAGACATACCACACCACACCTAGAAAGGACCGTAGTGTTTTGTTGTGCAGTAAACATTACAGAACCCTGTGATATCTCTGCGTCTCATTCTGCACCGACCGTGGGGTCACATGAACAGCAGAGCAGAGTGTTTTCTGTGGTGCTGAATCACGTTCAGAGACTAATCTCAGTTGGGCTGCACAATATAATAAAAACATGGAGTTGTGATATTGCTGTAAATTTTGGCATTGGTTAAGACTTAAAGCATTTTGTGTGATTCAGGTAGAGTTCTCTCCTGCAGGTGTGTAACAGCATGAGAATTTAGCTTCATGATTGTGTCCAAATTAATCAGTTAGCAGAAATGTTCATATTATCGTTAGTAGTGATTGTAATATTTGTGTTTGCTCTTACTGTGATCCATTATATCCATACTGTAGCCCAAAACATTCAGATGTTTTACAGGCAGAGAAGATACTGTAAACTGGTTTTGAATTAGCTTTAAACTAAGCTACTTAGGTTCAGCATTTTATGCATGACTCAGGCTCTTATTGTGAAGCTTTGCAATACTGATGCTATCAAATGGAGGCATAAACCCCTTTGTTATTATTTTGGAGGTCCTGCTGAATATTAACACACCCTCTGATACATTTCTGGTGGTCTAATAAATATGTTAAGTTGGTAAGAAGCTAAACAGAGCAGACTCTTCTGAAAACCGCAAACGTTCATCTAAATGTTTTCTTACCTAGCATTACCAGCTCGCCGACAAATAGCTGGAGGAGAGGACTGATCTTGTAATTACCGTCTACAGGTAGCGAGTACAAAACATCTTCAGGAGCTTTTCTTGTGCTGTTGTGAAGACCAAAGGATGGCTAAATTTAACACTTGTTGCAATTCAGTGGTTCAAATATTCCTGCTGTCCTTCACTGCCTTCTGCTTACAGCCGCAGAGACAAACAGAGCAGTAACTCAGTATGGTTTTATTGGTCATTCATTTCCAAACAGAAATACTAACTTTACTACTACAATACTACCACCATAGTAATTAAAACAGGTAATCATTTATTTCTTGCTGCAAAAGTCAGTTATAAGGATGAAGGAAAACTGAGAAAACCAAACTGAGGCGTCCGAACAAGAGCAAAGAACTGCAATTCATTGAATTCATCTCTGCTCTGCCAGATGTTCTAATCCATCACAATTTAATATCGTTATATCGCCCACACCTAATTTGATCTGATTATCCTTACAGTACAGTCACATGACCTTTTAAAAATATATGCAGCTTCATTTCATTTCTACCGCTCAAGCTGAGGTCTGAACTGTTTCAGTCTGCGAGGGACTTCTGCGTTGTCTAAACTAAGAAACTTTGGTTCTTCAGAGGGCATACGATGTTACTGATGCCAGATTTTCAGCATTATTTTAATGTTCAGATGTTTCGTTTATGAAACATCAAACACAAAAAAGCAGAAATCCCCATCCAACATGGGATTGTTGAACATTCATTGTCATACAAGTAAATGTCATTATTTTTGTTTTGTTTTTTTGGCTCTCCTGGTTGTGTTTTATACTTTAACATTAAAATCAGCAGACTAACCCTAAACCAGATAACTATATTGAAGGGGCATTAAAACACTAGTTTCACTCTTTATATTTCTTTTTATTCACTGTAAGAGTTAATGCCACTTACTTGAAATGTTCATTTTTATTCTATCAGGCCAAACCACCGTCCCTCCGCAGTCCTGAAGCAAATGTCTGTTGTGTGTTTTACCAGGATGAGGTTCTGGCTGTGTCCAGGAAGATGGTGGTACGGGTGGAAGACCTGGTGAAATGGTCACGTACAGAGCCAGCAGGGTGGAGCAGCAGCCTGATGCCTCCACCGGCTGAGATGAATGGTGTCCACAAACCTCCACAGAGCAGCGACGGCAGCACCAGCACTGACGCGCTAAACGCCAGCGGTGAGCTGCTGAAAGTCAAAACGGAGGGTAAAAAAAAAAACACAACTAAACATCTCTGTTTGAATGCATCGATTTAATTATTAGTAGAGGAACATGGGTGATGTGTGTGCAGTTAAATCTGCTTCATAGATTTCATAGCTTTGTTTTTAAAATGATACAAGAATCTGTTTTCAGCATTAACAAGCTGCTTGATGCCTTTCTCTGTGGGGATTTTCTGTCCTTAAACTTGGTTTCTGCTGCAGGAGTTACAGCAATGTTGCAGTTTATAGTTTAATGTCAGCTTGCTACATTTCACCAACACATCTCAGTCTGGGAGATAACCTGCAGGTTTAAGAGGTAGAGGAAAAACTGAGTCATGGTGACATGAATGTGGAGCAGCTTCAAATCCCTGGAAAACAAGCTGCAAAGTGGAGATGTTATAGTGGAACACTAAAGTGTTCATAGCCTTGAACTTTTCCACAAACTTCCATGTATTTTATTGGGATTTTATTTGACAGATCAACACAAAATAGAGAATAATCATGAAGTGAAAGAATCCTGATACATGACTTTCAAATTAGTTTACAGTGAAATGTTTGAAGTGTGGCATGCATCTGTATTCGGCCCTCTTTTGCTCTGATACCCCTACATAAAATCCATTTCAACCAACTCGCTGTAGAAGTCGCTTAAATGGTCAATAGAGTCCACCTGTGTGTAACTTAGTCTTTATGCAGTCTTGAAAAGTCATTCACCCATTTTCCAATAAAAGCATAAAAAAGAAGATTTTTTTTCCGTTTTCTGTTTGACAAAAGTATAATAATGCTTAACAGATGCAATAGTGTTCACTTTATTCATTTTGTCTTTGATTTGCCAAATACCATCTCAATTCTAACATCTTGACCATTAATATTTGTTTTTTTTTGACTAAATGCACATTCCGTCAAAAATAAAAACGGCAAATTTTACTAAAACTTTAGCTCCCCCTGAGCACTCCATCCCTATGGTGAAACATGGTAATGGCAGCATCATTCTGTGGAAAGCTTTCCTTCGGCAGTGACGAAGAGGTTGGTCAGCGTTGATGCGATGGTTGGAGCTAAACAGATGGCGATCCTGTAAGAAAAACTGTTAAAAATAGGGAATCGCTGCCAAGGCATAAACATTTCCGTTCAGACGCTTTCCATCCAATCTGACTGATATGGAGCCATTTTGCTTGAGTTGACAAACTTGTCTGTCCCCAGATCTGCGAAGCTGGTAGAGACGTACTCCAAAAGACCTCTAGCTGTTATTACAGTACAGGGTGGTTCTATAAAGTGTTCACCTGGGAGAACTGGAAACAAATTCACGCCACAATTTTCAGATTTCTATCTGCAGAAAATGTTGAAATTCATTTAGATTTTTCTTCCCCTTAACAATTTTTCAGCACTTTGTGTTGATAAAATATAAAATCCATATGAAAAACACCGGACTTTGATTTTAATCTGAACGAAATAAGAAAAAGGTCAAGTAAGAAAATATGTGCAAGTTATCTTATATATTAAAACTGTGAACAGTAAAGTGACTTTTTTACTATAAATAGTTCCATTGTTAACAAATTGTACATCTCCTGACTGTTAGGTCACATTTTTCCAGCTACACGCAGGAATCGTGTTTGTTTTTTTTTTATTTTTATTTAGGCAAAACATACAGAAATTAACATGAATTCGTGGGGTGTGAATACTTTTTAAGTGCAATTTATGGAATCATTTAATTTATTCCCACAGAAGAAGAAAGCAACGGTAAAGCTCAGAGTTTATACCTCACTGTTTGTCCTGTAAATAAATCAGCTTGTTTTTTGATGCCGTTTGTTTTTGCTCATAATTCCCATTATTGTTGTTGATAAAACCATCAAACCAAACCATGTTTTTTTTTTATGATGAAAATGAACTTCTTTCAAGTTTCTGTGATGTTATATAACACATTTTTCCTGAAATGCTCCTGTTGGAAATGATTGATTGATTGATGTCTCATCCCATCTAAATTCCGAATGTTTTCTTCGCAGAAATGTTGCTTCATCCATTGTAGCAGGTTGTGTTTCACCTCGGATCAACAGTGATCATCATGTCGATCCTGATCGTATGTTTCCATGCTACGTGTCTCTTCCTCATAGATGACGCGTTGCAGCGGCAGACCATCAAAGTGCTCAGCTACCCACAGTACTGCCGCTTCCGCTCACTGCAGAGACGGATCCAGGACAGAGCGAGGGGGCCCTCGCTACAGGACCCCCACCTGCTGGCCCTGGGGGGCATCAAGGTGCTGCCCAACGTCAGAGTCATGTACTGCAGGGACACCTTTAACCACCCGACGCTGGAGAGTAGCGCCTGCTTCTCCTGGCAGTTCAGTGAGTGTCCTAGGGATATAGTCAAACAGAACATCAGAGTGGAGCAGATGAGAAAATGTATACCTTTGAAGGAGTCGCACACCATATAAAATTCAGCCCTGATTTGGAGATGACAATTTCCTAATCAGGACTTATTTGTGCTAAAGTGGCTGAATTACACTTTGCCCTTAAAGGACATATTCTTCCCCCCCTGAGTTGTAATTCACAGGCATCTCCTGAAATGATTTCAGTTCTGTTGTCTCTCACTAAGGCCCTGTCCCCATATTCACACTTCCACCCTTGTGTCCCTGAATGGCGCGTTCCCGTTGATGGGTTCGATTGTGTAGAGTGTCGCAATTCTCCAGAATGGTCCTTAGCCCCGCCCCCTTTGTGGCCTCAGTCTACACTTACCCACAATTATATTATAATTATGAAGTGATTACAATTATATTATACATAGTATATTACCCACAATTCACTGCTGCACATGACGTTCTGAGGAAAAACCAATCACAACCATCAACGTTATCAACCATCAAATCAGAATAATAAGAACTGCATAAACTTTAGACAGCAAGCCTGCTGGTTTTCCAGGCTCAACATTGTAAGAAACCAGTGGGTTCAGAGTGAGTCTGGTCAGTCATTAGGTCATAACACTGAAGTTACCTTTCAAACAAACACTGGCGCGGCGAGAGTCTGGTGTATAAACCTCCTTCGCTTCCTGCACTTTATTCTCCTCAAAACATTTGCTTGTTGCAGTTTTAAATAGTTTTTTAGCAGCAAGACTGAAAACAGCGCTGGTTCCCGCCCTTTTTGATGTTGCAGTTACGGTGCAGAGGTGCAAGTCGATGACGTAACCTCTACTGTCCCAATTCTCCAATTTTGCACGCTTGTAACCTGCGCACTTCAACCCCTACATGCACTTGTACAAAGTACAGACTTCATAGAGGGACGTAGGGTGTAGTGTGAGTATTGGGACAGGGCGTGAGACCCAAAAATGTCTGTTCCTTCCCCCCTTCCTTACAACTCAACATTTGCTTATGAAATGCTGCCCCCTGCTGGACTTTGTAATTAATGTTTAGTTTTAGAAACTGGTGGATAGGAGAACCCCCGAGCAACAGCATGTTTTCAGTAAATAACATATGCATATTTTTTGAAATATTTCCCTGTTCTGCAGGGTGTCCATCTCTGAGTCTCCGAGGACGACCTCGTAAGAGGAAAGGCCGCGACAGCAAAGACTCTCCGACATCCGGCCAACCAGAGTCCTGGATTGAAAGGATGAAGGTCAGTGTGTGCTTGGAGAAGTGAAACAATGTGTTTTTGTTCTGGAAGGGGGCCTGCTGTGAGAAAGCACTGTCTGAGCCTGAAGCCTTCAATGAGTCAAACTCAGAAGGATTCAAACAGCTTTTGCTTGTTCTTCTCTTTTAAACTCAGATTAAGGCACAGGAATTAATGGGAAATTAAAGCAGGAATACAATGATTTAAAAAACACAGGAAACAGAAGTCAAAGCAGATCAACTCATATGAACCTTGCTGTCCTCATGGATCACAGTGTTAACAGGGCTGCAGGAACGTATCAGAGAGCAGTGGCGTGCACAGACATTTTGGGGTGCAGGTGCTCAAGGGGGAAAAAAGGGCACCTTGTGCGGCACATGGAGCTGTCGGTTGCCTTTGTAGTGTGAGATTTATTACAGGCACAGCATGAACATAATTTATATGTATTACTAAGCACCCCCAAAACAAACTGTCTTGTGGGTTGAAGGAAAATGACCACCCAGGAAAAAAACCTCAAAACAAGAATACATTTGACAAAATTCTTAAGATTAATAAGGCAACAAAATTATCATAGACTGATTTAAAGTTAGATTACTGATTCACAATCTGTTTGTCTTGACTATATCATTCTGTACTTTTATCACAAAATGTCTTCTGCATCAAATAACCTTATGCTGTAGCAAAGCAGGTTACACTGCCAAATTTACCAGGTAGGTCTCACTAAATGAGTTATCTTCAGTAGCCAGTGACCTTTCTACAGCATAAATCAACTATACCCAGAAAATGAGTTATAAAATCTTTATAGTCAAAATGAAACCAACATTAGAGCATAAGAAGATTCATCTATACTTCTGCATGTAGCCAGTGTGATATATGACAGAAATTATTCTTAGAGAATAAAAATTAATGAGATTACACATCGAGAACTGATAAGATGTCTTCTATTTAGAAAATAAAATATTCTGATCACATCATCATTTTTACAGAAGTAGAAAATACAACTTAGCCTACATGCCCCACGTTTACTGAACTTTATTAAAGGTATTTTAGTAGTGTATGAATTGTAATGTTAACCAGCTCATTTGGCCATGTTTGCAATAAAAAAATAAAACATGAGTCAAACAGAAGACATCATGAACCATAATAGCAAATGTAATACCGACATCTATGAGATAGATTTGAATTTATTTGTTTCTTCTAATTTAATCTAAGAGTTAAATCGTAGACATTCACCTGGCGCCTGGTGGCGGCCATAGAAGACATAGCGGGTAAAGGTAGGCTGTTGATTGGCCTGTTCTGTTTAGATAAAATGGTGGCAGGTGAAGTTTTAACTTTTTCATCTGAAGTTTAGGAAGCAAGTATATTCGTTTTGTTTGTTTCCTGGACGGTTAGCCGGCCTGTCGGCAGGGCAGGGCTCTATCTGACGGCGGAGGGGAGGAGAAGTAAGCTGGACCAGCGCAGGTCCAACTCTCCGCTCTGCTCGCAGCCCGTCTCCGTTGAGAGACACACGAGGCGGGACATGGATGTGTGTTGGCGAAGGGCGGCGGGGATTTCAAAACGTGGGGCACTGGTATTATAGGCCTTTAAATTCAGAAATGTTACCTTGGGCCCCACACTATACACTGTAAAAAAATAAAAGATTTCAGGAGGGCACTTTTTTCTCCAAAGGTTAAAAGGGCAGGTGCTCTAGCACCACCTAGCGTCTATCTATGCATGTCCCTGTCAGAGAGGATGTAAAAATGTTGGTGAAACATTTTCAGTCACATGATACAGACACTTCTACAGTCTGAATAAAGAGAACATTTGCACTGAAACTAAACTTAAGGACATTTATCCAGGAAGATTTAACAAAGCAGGGCTTTAAAAGAATCTATTCAGAAAACTGCGTTTCAACTTAAAGTTCTAAAAAAAATAAATAACTGGAGCAGATTCAAACACTGCCACGTCGTCTCACTCCAGCTCTTCCTCCTCTTCCTCCTGCAGGAGAATGTGATGGGCAGCGTGGAGGTTGGCTGTGAGGGCAGCTGGCTCCCCCACCCAGAGGAGCAGCTGTTCCTGGATCAGCTCTTTTCCTTCATGGTGCGTCAAGGCTCACCAATCCACAAAGTTCCCAACCTGGGCTTCAAGAAGAGTGAGTCCTCTCTTCTCCTTCTGCTCTCTGGTTTATTGTTCATGTTTCCTTCACTCTGCAACTATCTGCCTTCTTTAAAAAATACATATTTTCAATTCAAAAATACTTTATTAATTCAAAGGGAAATTAAATGTTGTTTTAGCTCATATTATGAAGGTTTCCTCAAAGAGCCGTTGTAGATGCTGATGGCTGTGGGCAGGAAGGATCTCCTGTAGCGCTCCGTCTTACAGCAGATCTGAAGAAGCCTCTGACTGAAGACACTCTGTTGTTGTAGGACAGACTCATGAAGAGGATGCTCAGGGTTCTCCATAATGTTCTTCATTTTATGAAGAATCCTTCTTTCCACAATGATCTCCAGAGGTTCCAGAGGAGTCCCCAGAACAGAGCCAGCCTTTTTTATCAGCTTGTTGAGCTTTTTTAAGTCCCTGGCTCTGATGCTGCTTCCCCAGCAGATGATGGTAGAAGAGATCACACTTTCCACAACAGACTTATAGAAGATCTGCAGCATCTTGCTGCAAACACCAAAGGACCTAAGCTTCCTCAAGAAGTACAGTTTGCTCTGTTCCTTCTTGTAGATGGCTTCACAGTTGCATCTCCACTCTAGTCTGTTGTCCAGGTGAACACCGAGGTATTTATACTCCTCCACCACCTCCACTTCTTCTCCCATGATGGAAATAGTTTTTGACTTATTCCTGTTTCTCTTAAAATCTACAATCATCTCCTTTGTTTTAGTCACATTCAAAATGAGATGATTGTTTCCACACCATGCCACAAAGAGGTCCACCACCTTCCTGTACTCAGCTTCTTGTCCATCTCTGATCCACCCCACGACTGCAGAATCATCCGAGTATTTCTGCAGATGACAGGAGTCTGTCTTGTACTGGAGGTCTGAGGTGTACAGAGTGAAAAGGAATGGTGAGAGTACAGTCCCCTGTGGTGCTCCTGTGCTGCTGACTACCTGGTTAGACTCACAACCCTTCAGTCTCACAAACTCTGGTCTGTTTGTCAGGTAGTCTTTGATCCAGGAGATTGTTGAGGCCTCCACGTGAGTCTTCTGGAGTTTCTGACAAAGCAAATCAGGTTGGATTGTGTTAAATGCACTGGAGAAATCAAAGAACATGATCCTCACAGTGCTGCTGGCTTTGTCCAGATGACAGTGGGATTGTTGAAGCAGGTGTATGATGGCATCTTCAACTCTAACTCCACAGCGATAAGCAAACTGAAGGAGGTCCTGATGGTTTACTGTTTGCTTACTCAGGTGGGCCAACAGGAGTCTCTCTAGGACCTTCATGATGTGAGATGTCAGGGCAACAGGTCTATAGTCATTGAGGACTGATGGGTGAGTTTTCTTTGGTACCGGAACAAGACAGGAGGTCTTCCACAACACCGGAACCTTTTTCTGGGCCAGGCTAAGGTTGATGAGGTGCTGCAGAATCCCACAGAGCTGCTCTGCACAGGCCTTCAGAACTCTAGGGCTGACATGATCCGGACCTGCAGCCTTATTCCTATTCAGTCTCTCCAGTTGTCTCTTCACCTGACTTCTTGAGACACACAGGTGGACGGGGGAAGCAAAGGAAGTATCAGCGTCTTCTGATATGGTTGAAGGCAAACATGTAGAAGCAGAAGGATCTAGGGCTTAAATCTCCTTTTCTTTCTCTGAAATATTTTATTTAGTATTTTCTCTCTTTTAATACTTTTTCAGATATTTTCTTTTTTTGTAAAACTGTCCTTTTTATTTCTCATTTTCCTTTCATGTTTTCTGATCTTTTTTAGTTTTAGTTTGTAAATGTTACTTTTCTTTTACCTTTTTTTGTCAGTAAATGTTCTTCCCAGGTTCTGGTCGTTTTGTCTCTTTGCCATGTCACTCTTTTTTTTTATTTTATTCGTCTTTACAAAAGAATCTGTCAGGCACTGGATGTTTTGTAGCTGCTTTGACAACTTAGGATTTAAATCGATTCCCTATAATCTGCTTATAGTCTACTGTATGGGAAATATAACCTCTCCAAGTAATATTTAGCTTGCTTTCATGAAGGGTCATGAGTCATATTTAATAGTACTTGACCCGTTCAGACAGGAATCAGAACCACCATAAATGGAGACAAAGTGAAATAATGTGCTTGCATAATAATGTGCAAATGAATTGCCAACAATCTGTGTTCTTAGCGATTTATTTATATGCATGATAATATATAACTACCATACAAGATAAACTATGCATTGGTTCAAGTAGTTCAGTTCAGTTTCCATATAGTAGAAAGTTTAGCTATGAAGTTTATTGGTATGAATTAAAAAAGTCAAACTGGGTCTGAAACTAATTGGCTTTATTTTTGCTATTTATTTCCACTTTCATTTCCTTTCTTTTGTTTGTGAACTGACGATTGTTTGGCTATTCAGAACTAGTGTTAATTGTAATTAAAAATTAACAATTATTAATAGAATTATTAATAAAGTTACCCTCGTCTTTTCTGGGGAATCTGGGCTCAGATTCTACAGGCTGGGACCGCAGGCATTGGGTCCCAGCGCCTGCCGTAACGGGGGAGATCTACCATGTACACAGGCGGTGATCTTAAAGCTTTCTTTTTAGATTCTTCGTGCATGTATGTCCTTCACCCGACCAGGAACTTCCAGTCGTCCATTCGTGAACAAAATGCTCCCTATTCATGGAAAAAAACACAGGGAAGAGCCTTGAACTGCGGTTGAGGTTTGCTTATATAACATCGGTGAAGTCAGTGGAATCCCGGAAAAACAATGAATGCTGGGAGATGTAGTTTGATCAGTTCTTTCTTTCCGGGTAAATAGCCTAACAGTAGCCCATTTATTTTTCATTTCTTTTTTATTCCTTCAAATTTCCCTTTTTTCTGTTTTGTTTTGATGTGTTATTATAATAAAACATATTTATTAAAATTTTTAATCACCTTTTTCTTCTCTTCCTTTGTCTCTTTGTAAATTATTGTCTTTCTGATTGGTTTATCCCTGGAGTTTTTGTCATCTGTTAAATTAAAAATCTTCACAGGCTGGATTTCTCATTCCTTTACAATTTAAATAAAAACCTTATATCTGACCCGCAGTGAATAACTGGGAACCTGAACCAGTATGCAGAAATTTGATCTGGAAACATGACATTGTTCTGCTTCATGATGACCTCATAACTTAAAAAACTACAGTTTTTACAACAGTGGACTCAGTAGCAACTCTGTGGAAACAGTTTTACTTCAACAGTGAACTTATAAAACCGAACCGACCACCTGGTACGCATTTTTATCTGTTGTGTTTCTGCCTGCAGTCGACCTGTTCCTCATGTACTCAGTGGTCAAACGGCTGGGTGGCTATAAAAAGGTGAGCTTGAGTTATCTTTTATTTAGATTTTATTGAAAAAACAGCCAAGATGCAACAATGGAACTCTGACAGACCTTCAGAAAGTCCAAAGAACTGAATCAGACCTGTTCAAAAGATTACAGAGAGGTCTGGAAATCAGACAGAAGTTGACGATCAACAGATATCTCTAATCACTTTAAGGCAGGTAGCTCATTGTTCTGTGTGTTTGTGTCAGGTGACCTCAGACCGCCTGTGGAAGGTGGTTTACAACGAGCTTGGTGGATGTCCAGGCAGCACCAGCGCCGCCACCTGCACCAGGAGACACTACGAGAGGTTTGGAGAAATGCACACCATCTTCATCACGCCATTCAGGATCCAAACGTGGAAACACGTGCAGTAAACCTGTAAATGTTTGTGTGATTCAGGCTGATGCTTCCATATGAAGAGCACCTCAGAGCAGGAGGAGCAGATTTTAAAATCCCTGACGTCCCCCTACCGTCCAGACCCAGAGGGATACGAGGGCGGAAACCTCTTCCCAGAGGCAGGAAACCCGGACCTAAACCCAAGGAGAAGAAGGCTGTTGCTCCTTCGCCTTCAGCTGTTCCTTCTACTGTGAGTCACACACTGAAGAATCATTTCACTGAACCTCAGGTTCTGCTGCTGTTCTTATTCGGTTTCTGGACTTTTCAAAAGCTCAACAAAGAGCTATGCAGCAGCAGCAGGTAAAGGTCCAGATCGACTATCCGTGTGAATATAGTGGAGTATAATAAGGCAGAGTTTCTAATTCACAAACCCCAAACAGTTCTCTGGGTGGGACACCATCTTCTGCTGCAGTTAAAATAAGGTTCTGATGCAAACTGTTTGCATGACTGTCCTTGATTTATTTTTTATGAATAAAGGACACGAGCACAAGACGGTCTTTACAACCAGTCCATACTTTTAACTATTAAATCAGATGTTTTCATCCTGGATACAAACTTCTGCAGTGATCATCCAGAATTTTAGATCAACGTGTTCTGCAGAAACAAAAATATTCTTTACCACAGCCAGCTTTGATTGATTCAACGTCCAGTAGCATAAATCTCTCCAAGTGAGTAAACCAGTTAGGCTTAGATTAGATTCTCCCAGTATGATGACATTGAGGAAAAAACCACCACAGTTTTCACACTAATCAAACTTAAGTGTGGAATAAAAATGTGTAGCATATTGAAAACGGCCTGTGAGGTGGTGCAGTTGTCAGCATTGTTGCCTTGCAACAAGAAAGTCCTTCGTATCCAGGTTCTCTGACTTCATCCCACAATCCAAGTACATATTAGCTTAACTTGTCTCTAAATAGGTGGTCCCCAATCCTGGTTCTTAGGGCCCACTGGCCTTTATGTTTTCGATGTCTCTGATCCAGCACAAATGATTTAAATTATCTCCCCAGCATGCCTTGCAGTGTTGCAGAAGCTTGTTTATCACTCATGTCAAGTGTGCAGCAGCAAAGAAACACCTAAAACATGCAGGGCAGGAACATCCCATTGTGGACAGCTCAGTTTCCCAACTAAAAACTAGTACAACAACCGAAACTGCAGGAATAAGAAGTGGCGATGGGGTCCAGAGACCAGAAATGTCGCTCAAAACCGTTGCCTCAGTAAAAGTGATGGGTTCCGCACCGTGACTATTTGTTTTTCTGGACAGGAAATATATTAAACAGTTGAATTGGTCTTATTCCAGCCAGCTGGAAAGCAGTGTGCAGCAGCAAGAGGGGGAGTGCTGCACTATTTGATGCTCTGCAGCAGGCGAAAAGACTGGTAACTCAGGCTCTTTAAAATAATTGATCCTGTAACCAGCCCATACCTTATGTCAGTATTTGTTTGTTTATAGATTCCTCTGCCAAACAACTTTCACTGAGCTTTGTAAAAAGCCTCAATACAGTAAATATGAATAAAATGTCAATCTACTGCTCTCCACTGACGACTGATTTTAAGTATTGACCCAAAGTTCTTCAACAAGTTTGTCAGAAATTTCTGAAAATATTCCCAGATTTATACTTTTTGTTCAGTAGAAGCTTTTTTCTTTTAATGAATCTCAGTTGAAGATTGTGCATTCTAAAAATGTTTAATTAAACGGCATATAGCTTCCTTTAAATTTAGTTTTACTGAACAAAAAAGAAATCTTAATGTTGCTACATTAAAGATGTACAGTCGTGAGATTTATTGCTTTTTTTGTTTCTTTCTTGTTTAAATTAGAGCGACAGACTTTGAAGTAGACAATAAGTTATTATTTTTTTCCTCTACCTGAAGGTATTTGGTCTAAAACAGTCTAAAAAGGACAAACTGAATTTTGGGGATTTTTTTAAATTCAAATATTCTACATAGTTTTTGGCCATAAGCCACACCCACTTCCACCAATCATAATTTTTCAGAATCAGCTTTGAAGAACTGCTCTGAATATATGCACCTCATTTCCTAATAATCTATTCACACCCCTTTTCTTAGATAGTAATAATTTTAGCACCCTTATCTGCAGAAACAACCAAAATTAAAACCACTGCTGAGAACCGATTTATTTCTTCTCTTGGCTTTGAACAGATTGTGAGTCCTAACGGCACTGTGGTGGTGAAACGAGGCAGAGGCCGACCGCCGGGAACCCGAAACAAATCCACCCTAATCGCTCAAGCCAAACTGCTGGCTCAGCAGCAGGCAAAAACCAAACCAGCGGCAGTAGAGTTGAAGCAGCAGAATCCTCTGCTGCCACCTAAAGGCAGAGGAGGACCGACACTCAGCAGCATGCACAGGGTACACAGTGTGATCTTACTGCACTCATTTGTTTTTCATTGAAAGAAGCCAGACGTTATGACCTTTTAAAATGGTCTGGATGAACAGTTGTCCAGGCTTTCTGAAGACCTTTTACATGTTTTTTTTTGTTTCAACTTTGGTGCTTTATGACTGACTTCCTGATCAAGACAGCTTTGAAAGATCACAACAGTCTGGCTCCTTAAAAACTTTCAACAGATCAGTTTTATGTTTTAATCTATATGTTCTTCCTTCCTCCATACAGCCCATCCAGCCGGCCATCCTCCCACTCAGCATGCCCCTCACCCCAGACCTCTCCCCCATGTCTCCTTCCTTCCTCCCCTTCAAATCACCAGAGCTGAAGTCAGACCGAGGAGACTGTGCAGCTCCTTCCTCTGGTGTGCTCCTCTCTGCTCTGCCTCACTTTGTTGGAGGCTCCTTGAGTGGTTTCAGTCCCATCAAAGGTGTGTGTCCTCTGGATGTCTTCAGGGGCCGCATCAGCCTTCAGAGAGGTCCCGACAGCCCAGCCCTGACCCCTCAGGACCCATCGCAGCTCCATCCGAGCATCTTCACCCTCCAGTCAAAAGGAGGGACCCCGGACACCCCTCATCCCAGCGCAGAGCAGTCGCAAACTCAGCCCCACCCGCTCCACCAGCACCACAACCACTGCTCTGGCTGTACCCTGGACGAGGGGGGCCAGAGAGGAGCCACCAGGGGTCGTCCCCCCCTGCCGCCGCTCCGTGTCCTGCCTCTGAACCTAGACTGCAGCGTTCAAGTGTGTCAGCTGATGAGGACTCGTCATCTGGATTCGTCTCAGCTGCAGACCTTCACCCGCCGCCTCTCGGAGGCCCTGTCCCAGGACCTGAGCACCAAGCCCCCCTGCTCCCCCATCACCCCTCCCCCCGAGCAGGCGCTGCCCCTGAACCTCAGCAAACGCTTACCACCCAAAAGAACCAACACTGAAGGACCAGAGCAGAGTCTGCAGACCGTCAACGGAAACGCAGATCCATCGTCATCCAAGAGATACCGGACCAGCTTCCAGGAAGCCCAGGATTTCAGCCTCGGGGGCCGCTCCAGCTCCGGAACAACCTCTGGTGTACAGAACATGGAGGTGAGGAGCCAGGAGGAGCCTGCGGACCTGAGCTCCCCCAGCAGGATCCGGGCCTTCCTGCTTGGACTGCCGCCCTTCCAGGTGAAACTGGAGGAAGATCTGAACGGCACAAAGTTTGTGAAAATTCCTCCTCCAGCTGAAACCAAAAGGACTGAGGTCGGAGAGGCAGGCGTGAGGACGGAGGTAACGCTGGAGGAGCCAGTTGGAAAGGAGCAAACGGAGCGAGATCCAACCCTGCATTCTAGCCCCGGTCCTGCTGAGCTGAAAGGAGCAGGACCATCCAACATGGACACACACTGTTTTTAAAGTTATTCCCATTGTTCAGGATCCCATCGCCTATGTATGAGTATGGAGACTTCTCTTCATCATCAGGTTCCGTGTTTGCCACAGGAGGCAGGGATGTTGGCTCGCTATCTTTCTGTTTTCTTTGGAGGAACGTCATCAAACAGAATCATGACAATCACAGATGAGTTTCAGTTCAAACAAAACGAGAGCAAATTTCTTTCTGAACACTGCCATAACCCTCCGCAACACTATAAACTTCTCGATGTTCCGATAAAAACTGAAGCGCATCCACAACAGTTATATAAGATAAGATATCATGTATGGTGATGCTATGCATCATGACTCCTCCAACAGCATCCACGGTATACAGTCGTCTGCTAGTCCCATTTTTAAATTGTTCTCTACGTCTGTAGGGAGAGACTTATTTTCTGATAAAGTGTTTAAATGTAATCTAGGGCTCGAAATGAAAAGCTGTCTTCACAATGTATTCAGTTAAAGTGAAGCATTTTAGTCGTGCTCGTTAGCTGAAATAAACGTACACAAACGTGCCTTAAACAGCCGGTGACCTGCGTCATCTCTGGCTTCACCTACATCACGCTCAGAGAGGTACCTTGATGTTTCTGTTGTCTTCGTTCAACAACAGATCCACCAATCAGGTTCACCCTCATGTCAGCTTGCTCTCACCTTCATCTCTGTTCACATTCTTAGACCCCACATGTAGCTTCAACAGTCAGACTACCTCAGGTTCTTTGGTTTTTCCTCTTCTTTTTTTTTTGCCCCCGTTTATGGATCGGGAAACCATCCTGACATGCTTGGCACGCTCAGAATGAATCACGACATGTGTAGCATCTTTGATCTTCAGCGGGTTTTCAGGATGAGGCTGGTGTCAAACCAACAAGTTTCCACACAAATCTTCAGTGAGAGCAATTCCGCCTCGGATCTGATCGTATTCGGATTCGTCCGCTGAACAGCTGCATCTCTGTAAATTATAGGTTAATTACACACAGTGATAATGTTCAAGCTTTTATTTCTTATTAATTTTGTTTCTGAGAAAATCTGACCAATATAAAAACAAATTATTTAAAATGTGGACCTTCTGAAAAGTATTTCCATATACGGGACAGCATACACACTTAACGTCGTCTTGACAGTACCCCATGTGCTTCTTTTCCAGTCATGGTTCCGTTACTGTACAGCTCCGCTCTGCTCAATTTCACTCTACTCTGCACGATGTTGTGCTTCCATTGACAGCTGGAGCTGTGGCTTGAAGCACCGCCTCCAACCATCAGCACTGTGCCGCTATTAGGTTGTAGCCCTTGTCCTCTTGTAGCTCTGATTCCACCTGCAGTCCATACCTTGTGAATCGCTCTCAAACTCTTGGACTTTCCTTTACCCTCTTCTCAGTGCTGTAGTTTTCCCTCCACTAAGCTTTCCGTTTAGATGCTTTGGTATGAAACTTTGTGAACAGACAGGTTCTGTAGCAATGACCTTTTCTTGCCTGCAAATTCTTTTGGAGGGTATCGATGTCAGTTAGACAACTGTGACGTCAGCAGTCATGATCGTGTTGTGGGTAACGTAACATAATATAACCATAATCATCAAAACCATCAGAAATAAATGCTTGAAATAAACCACTTTCTGTAATGAATCTATATAATATTAGGAGTTTCACTTTTTGAACTGGATTGTCAACATTAAATCTCACTTTAAACGTCTTCAGATGCACCTGTATTTACAGGGATCTCAGCTCGTCAGATAAAGCGTTTTGTTAAAAATGAGAAACTGAAACGTGCATCCAAGATGCCGCTTTTGGCTTCGTTCTTGTTCTCGTACATCAAGGTATCTCTTTAAATCAGTCTTTCCTGTTCGCTTTTACACCACATATGCTGGTTCAGATTTGCACACCTACTGTACTGCTTTTGCGTTCTAACGCCAGTTATATTTTACTTTCTGCCATAATTTCTCTTTGTTTATATTTGACTGTTTAACCTAATAGGTGCTGTTTTTTTCCTAGTTAGATGTTTGTTGCCTAGCTCATGGCCATATTGTTGTTGGCTTGCTCAAGCCCCAAAAAGTCTTCACCTTGCAAGTCAGAAAAAGTTTAATGGGTGCAAAAATTCACATTGGTTTGTCCACAGAGGAAATATTTTAAAGAAATATTTTAAAACATAAAGATGTGCTTATTAATGATTATTTTTGTCAGATTTGTTTGACTGTTGTTTCAATGTCGAGCAGAAATATTTGTGAATGATTGCATGAAAAATAATGTGTACTCCATATATGGGCAGACGCACCAAAGTGCTCCACCAGACTCCTTTATAATTCTGTTATTGATAGTATTTTTACAATTTTGCTTTATTCATTTTTCTGTTTTCCTACTTTACTGTAAAGAAAAAAATTACTGAAAACATTAATAGCTACAAATGTCACATTTTCTTCATTGCAGTAATATTGTTTCACAACAGGGTAACTACTGTAACTACTGTCTCGCTTTGCTTCATCACTTCAGTAAACCTGTATTTATTGTTAGTAAGGTGTTTTCTGAAAGCAACAATCTCACGTTAAACTTCCCAGAGTGCTTTAAAGGAATTAAGTTTGAAGAACAAGGCAACTAAAAATATGCTGATGGTGCTCAAAGTAGTGTAAATTGGTCCTCCACAAAGCTGCTTTTAGGGCTAACCAGCGCTGACGATAAATTATGCTAGTTCGTTATTAGCATTCGGAGCAACATCTGTCACATTTTCAGCTGCTTTTTGTGTTTTGTATTACATGAAAGCGTTCAGTTAGAAACTGCCGTTGTTACCCTACAGCATTTGGAAAAGATTCGTACAGTGGTTAGCTAAACATGCTAACGTGCTAATGCTCTCGCTAGGTTGTGATCAGATCAAATTAGATTAAGAGCACCTCAGGTTTGAAAGTTAAGTGTTTGGGTCAACCTTGCTTTTTCAGGCTTTCCTAATTTTAATATTCTATATACATTTCAGTTAACGAATGGAGCTGTGGTTATTTCCTGATAGAACAGTGATAACTTTGCTAGCTACACTTGCTAACAGCTAGAGTTTTATTGTTTGTAGAATTTGGGGGGGGGGGGGGGGGGGGGTTTCTTGTTTCTTTTAAAAAAACAAATTTTGCTATATTTTCCTTTTCATCTATGAGATTACCCTACATCAGCTGACAGCATATTGTATGTCAGCCAAGTACGCTAACAGAAATGCTTGTTTTAGGCTATGATCAGTTCATGGTCACCAAACCTTCCTGGCTTTGGTTAGAGCTGAACTGAACATACTCCAGTTCATAATGGACTGTTAGAAAATGCTAGCTCGCCATTGTTTGATTGGCCTTTAACATGGCACATAATCTGCTTTGTGCAGACTCTCGTTCACTTCAGATCTTTAAATGTATTTTATTTTTTACTTCTCTGTACGTCATCGCTACATTGCTGCTACTAGAACTGTGATCATTTTGGTATTCCAGGCATGCTGAGATCTAAGGTTTTCATTGTATCTGAACCAAAGATTCTACCTTTACTTGTAATTTTCTTTTCTTTTTTGATAGCCTGATCTTCTTACATTGGTTCACAGCAGATTGCTTTTTAGCCAACATGTTAACAATGAACGCTTTTATTGAGTTGAATTTTCTTTAAGAACGCCAAACGTCTAAAAATCTTCTGCTTTGCTCAGGCTGTAAGCTGTTCCAAAAACAATCGGCTTGTTAGGTGACAAAGGACCTAAATTCAGTTGATTTTAATAGTGCATTTTGTATATAGATCCTCCTTATGTGTCTCCCAAACAAATTCATAATTTTCCAAAAGTTTTGTTTTTGAATCTATTGCCTGTAAACTCACGCTGATCCTTGTTCTAACGAACCCCAGCTTTCAAAACTGAACTTAAATGTGCAAACTTGTTCTTTTAAAGTACATCTGGGTCTGATCACTCTTACTGGGTTCCTACCAGTTAAAACACATCTCCACTGGACCAGTTATAATCACCTGATGATTTGCTTTAGTTTTGTTCCTTTTTTCAGGATGTATTGAATAGTGAGGACATGCCACTCATTATTTTCATTCTGTAGCTTCTTAAACTAGTATAACATTTATTTTTCTTTGTTTGGATATTTAAGCTTTAGTCTAGCTGTTGTTTTTCTGATCGGTTTCACAATGTTTACATTTTGTTATGCATGTTTTACAGATTTCTTACAGTGTTTTGCACACTACTCCAGCATCAGTCTTGGACGGCACTGCTCATTCATGTAAAGTACTTATAAGTGCCTGATACTTAAATTTGGAGATGATGTTTGTAAGCGAATGAAAGTTAAATTAGCTCATTAGCCTTCACGCCATCGACTTGGACAAGGGGTCCCATTTTAGTCAAGTTTTGTTGAACTTTATGAGCTTTGCGGGTTTTCGCCGATTCACATGTCGAGGATCTGATGTGGAAAGACCCACAACACAAGGACGACGCTCAGCTCCGTCTGTCGGACTGAACCGGACCTAACAAAAGTGACACCAGGTGGTCGGTTGGACATTCTTGATGATATATGATCAAAATAAAGGTGCTACATGTCACATTTTTACGTCTTTGAATCGTTGCATTAATTGGACTGTTCTGCAGCATTATTTTTTTTAAATGCCCTGAAAACTGCCTGTTTCGTGTAAAGATTTAACTTTCAGCAGCATCATGATGCTCTAATTAGTATATTATATTTACTTTGTTTCTTCTTATGGATGAATTTATTGCGATTTATTTTAGTTCCTGAAAAGCGTTTCTGGGTAAGCAAGAAGATCGTCGATAACAAAAAGAAAAATAATCCTGGGACAGTTTTGAACTTACAAGTTGGTTAAGTTTCTCAGATCAAGTTATGCTTGAGGTGAAAAGATCAAATCTGTAGAGCTAAAGAGTGTTGTCTTGATTAAAATTAGATTTTTCTTTTTTACTTGATTTTTACTCTTTTTTTTTTTTTTCCCAGAATGTGTCATTTTTAAATAAGTTTCCATTAGGCATCACTATTTTTTTTTTCTCCACTTAATTCCTGGTTGTTTGCCCTAAAATCTCTAACAGAAACGACGTCTTGATTGGATCTTTTTTGCTTTTAAAAGGGTTTTGTAATCCAAATCAACCTATTTAAGACTAAACATAATTACTAACTGGAAACTTATTCAACTTTCATTTTTCCCAATAAACCCATTAATAAAGCTGTTATATGCAAGTATATAATTGTTTATGTACGTGGAAAAATTTTACTTTTATAATTTACCATCGATAAATCTGAAACCAGTCAGTTTGTCAGAAATAAATCTAAATTTAAACTAAAATTAAGAAATGTGACTGAAATCTAAATTGATAAAAACACTTTTTTAATATTGAAAATGGGCAGCAGGTCCGTTAACAGCACTGAACAGGAAAAAGCTAATTGCATTTTTAACTATAGATGACTTAAATAAATATCCCAAATGCCTCAAAAAGTCAATTTTATGCTGTAAATTAAATCAACCAGATACAGATGGTGGAAAATGCTCCATGTGGCACCTTTACTGACTGGATGTTTCACTTATGAATGTCTGTGATCTCTTATAACAATTGGAAAATCTTTTATTTCCTGCTTAAAATCACGCACAAATTATCTGTAAAATAAGTGTCTTTTCCACAGCAAACTTTGCAGGACTGAGTTCTACCGAAGGAAGGCAGTGGTGGTGATCCCCAAGGCGTTACTGATTTTTGCAGCACATGCTCAGTTTTTTTCCCCTCCTGTTTTAATGGTAAACGACTTTCAGTGTCAGGAACCATTCCACTTTAACACTGTATATTTATATTAAAAGTAATCTGTTAATAAGAGCTGAGTTCATGTTTTTTTTTTTTTTACACAATTTAATAATTTTATGGTAGAGCTTCACTTTGAAGGTTAGAGGCCTACTTTTTTAAGCAGGTATAGTGAATACAAGTACACGTGTCTGACCTTTTCACATACATGTAACTGTTTCACTGCGTCCCTTCAGATTACCTTGATGCACCATAGATTTCACCACGGAAACCTTATTTCATAAGGCATCCAAAATGTAGAAAATATTTTTATAAGCTGACGAGTCTCTAAAGAAATCTTGTTTGAATCTCTGTCAGTAGGTGTCAGCCTGCTCTTAAATGAATCTTAATTGGCCAGTTTAGACATTTTGAGCCTTAAGTGGTTTATTTTCAACCCTGAGATGTAAATCTGTCTGTTCATCAGAATAACTTGGTTTAAACGTTGAATTTGGATGCAGGTTCAGCCTGTAGATTAATTTAAAAAGAGCATGTGTTTACATTCTTGGTCTCTGAGTCTAAAGAACATAGTAGAATCCATTTTTCCTATTGGCTGTCAAGCCTAACTTTTCCCAAGTTCTTATTGGTGTATATAGATACATTTATAGTCATATTCAATCTTTAGAATGTTATTAAAAATGTATTTGTTTCACATCAACTCAGTTCACTAAGTGAACACATGGATTAATTACAGACTGGTGTTTTCAAGCCTTTATTTCTGTTACTTATACAGATTTTCAGCTTACAGTGAATAAAAACACAACATTTAAGATCAGAATATGACATCAGACCAAAGAATTGATTTTAATACAGAAATGAGGGCTTAATGATGAGTATGTTTCATACCTGCTTAAAGGCTCTTTTAATCAGGGCTGCACGGTGGCACAGTTGGGAGCACTGTTGCCCTGCAGCAAGAAGGTCCTGGATGACTCTCAGCCGGGGGTCTTTCTGCATGGAGTTTGCATGTTCTCCCCGTGCAAAAGTGGGTTCTCTCCGGGTACTCCAGGCCCCATTTACATTCCAAAAACAGGACTGTTAGGTTAATTGATCTCACTGAATTGCCCTTAGGTATGAATGAAGGTGAGCATGGTTGTTTCTCCTGTGTGTCTGTGTAGCCTTGTGATGGACTGTCGACCTGTCCAGGGTCTACCCCACCTCTCACCTGTAGACCGCTGGAGATAGGCACCAGCTCCCCCGTGAGCCTGTAAGGAAGAAGCTGGTATAAAAAATAGATAAATGGACTTTTAGTCTGACAAACGAGCCTCATAGGAACGCGCATTCTAATTTATGAAATATGTCTGTATAGATGTTTAGTGATTAGAAAGTCATATATTAACTCCAAAAAACTAAACCATATTTACATTTGTTGGTTTACATTAAGGCTAACTTTAGATTTTTAACACCGTTTCTCATACATATTCAAAATTGTTAGGAAAAAAGTTTCTTTTTACTGTGACAAAAAATGTTTTGGTTTTTAAAAATTAAGAAAAATGTAATGAGCCAATTTTGCAAAACAAGTGTAACATACAGTATGAACATTGATTTTAGTATTCGCTTTTTATTTTAGGAATAACTTGACATACTGTTCTGGTGGCTCTAGTTTCTTAAATGTGCAGAAAGTTATAAGTGTGATTCCCTAAAATTCACAATAGATGGAAACAAATGTTTGATTAAATATTTGGTTTGTTTTTGGGTGTTTTTTGGGTTTTATTATCATAAAAGAACCACTTTAGTTATTTTGTTTCCTCTATTAAAAGACAAAGTCCAGCCTTATTTATCTATTTATTTGTTGCTCTTTTTAATTAACTTCAGGCTCTATTAAGTCGTCTTTTCTGTGTATTTCCGACCCCTAATGAAACGATAGAAGTTATAGATATTTTTTGGGATGTGAGCACAGTAAGACCACAGGAAGAACTGAACACATTCCTTCCCTGCAGGACTCATAAAGCCAGTGTTGGAAAAACCTTCAGAGAGTAAACATTCACACCGAGGAAATGAACGCATTCCTCACCCTGCAGCAGGAGCCTTGTTACCAGCGTCGTGTTAAAGGTCATGTTTAGGCTGCACAGACTTTTTATTTTGGAGGGTGGGGCTTAAAAGCTGCATATTTCAAACCTGACAACATAGAGTCCGATTCCTGGAAGTAAGCCCATACTGAGTTTTTAACCACATTTTATGACAGCATCCTCCTGTGATCTTTTGAGAGTCTTCTTTTGTCAATTATTTGGATATTAGCATGTAAAATAACAGCTGAGGAGTTCAGGAAGCCCCCGTCATTTTAATTTGCATTGTCAGCTCTGGTACCTCTCATCTTCTCCTTAAATATAATCCATAAATTGTTCATACTTTTGCATGGATGCTCAACTCCAGTCCTGTAGAGCAACTATCTTGCAACTTTTAGATGCATTGCTGCTACTACACCTGAATCAAAAGGCTGAATTCCCTCATCAGCATTCAGTCATTCAGCTCTGCAGAGGCCTGGTAATGAGATATTAATTTAATTCGGGTCTGTTGGAGAAGGGATGCAGCTAAACGCTGGCGGATAGTAGCTCTGCAGGCTGGACTTGGGCACCCCTGCTCTATGAGCTTCAGGTCAGGTCATTCTGCTGACCAATCAAGCTCAGTAGCACCATGGTCATTGAACCAGCTTTTGGTACCTTTGGCAGTGTGGGCCCGTACCAAGTCCTGCTGAAAAATGAAATCGGCATCTCCAAAAAGCTTGTCAGCAGAAGGAAGCATTAGGTGCTCTAAGAGTTCCTGGTGGATGAGTGTGTTGACTGGACTTTAGAAAACCCAGCGGACCAACACCACAATTTGAAATGACACCCTAAATCATCACTGACTTTGGAAAATTCACTTTGGAGTCTCTGACTCTCCACTCTATCTGCAGACTCTGGGAACTTGACTTCCAAATGAAATGCAAAGTTGAATTTAACTGAAAAGAGGACGTTGGACCATTGCACAACAGTCTAGTTCTTTTTCTCCTCAGTCCAGATAAGATGCTTCGAGTGACATAAGACAAGGAATGTTTTACAGCTGTAGCCCATTACCTAGATACATCTGTGTGTGGTTGCTCCTTTACCTCTGACACCAGCTGCTTGTGAATCTCTGAAACTCTGAACTTTGCTTCACAACCCTCTCAAGGCTGTGGTTATCCCTGTTGTTTTTGTACTTTTTTCTACAACACTTTTACCTTCCACTAATCTTTCATTGTTCATGCTTGGATATGGACTCTGTGAAAGGCCAACTGCTTTTTCAGTTAACGTTTCTTAAGAGAACAAAAAATTGCATTTATTTTATATTTTAACCTGAACCTAGAATTGCATTTATAAAACTATGTAATACCTATACAAATAAAAAAATGTTCTCAGAAGATACAAATATGGTGTTGTCCAAAAAAATCAATGTTTTACATAATTGTTTAATTTAAATACATGCAACAACATTGTAGTTTGAAAAAAAAAGTAACATTTCTTAATCATTATACAAGTGAAACTGTCTGTTTGTTACTGCTGGTTACCTTTTAAATAATCTGAATCCTCAAATTTCTGTAAAAAATCAACAGGAGCAACATTTTAAAGCCCACAGGTCAGATGGAGATATGCAACGTTAATCCCTGCTTTGTTTCACTCCCACAGAGTTTTTATCTCCCTAATCTGGTTTCACATGTATCTTGACGCCCACATCTGTACTTGGCAGGAAAAATGTAGGTGGTATTTTTACTTCGTAAAGTGATAAACCTGCTTCACATTAACAGGTTTAAAATTCTGGCTGCAGCTGGAGAAGTGAGCTTTTTTTTGTCCTTCATCTTGTCCACCATTCTGCCTCCTCACTCTGGGAGGCGTCTCATGATAGAAGCTGATCAATAAATCCATCAATATCGCTCTGCTGCAGAGGACAACTCTGGATGTCTTTGGAAGTGAAACCATCTGTCTTATGAGTATCATTTTAAGAGTAGCAGAAAAACATCATCATTGTTCCCGTTTTGCTGATGAGTTTTTCCAGAACAGAGGGAGAAGTTAAAAAGAAATTGGCAATGATAGTGTTAAAGTAGCAATAATATAAAATAAACCACAATGGACATTACACTAAGATAAATATTTGTTTCCATTTTTCTAGTCTCTTAGTCATTTAAATAAACTGTGCTCTCGCCTGAAGTGAGAATTTCAGCCTTTCAAGTCACTAACTTGCACCTCAAAATCCAATATGGCTGCCATTGAATATAGCAATAGCTTAAATTTCGTACATCTCCCTCAATGACTAATACACTCTATTGCTAAAAGTATTGGGTCCTAACACCAAATAAATGAATTCAGGTTTTCCAATAACTTTCATGGCTGCAGGGGTATAAAGTTTGGTGTGGAGAAACTTGTCTGGTCTGCACAGACTCCTGACCTCAACCTTCTTGAACACCTTTGGGATAAATTAGAGCGGAGCCTCCAGTTCTGTTTTCCTCATCTAACTATGAACACACTCATGAACCTTGAGGAGGATTTTAACAGAAGAGTTAAAGTTGCTGTTGCTGGCAATGGTGGGTCCATCAACAAATTAAACCTTATAGATTCAGAATAGGATACAAGTAAAAGTAGACATGTACTCCCACAATGCCATGCACCAGCACATTTAGTGATGAATTATTTTTTAACTTTGAGAAATAAAGTCTTTGTGTTGCTAATAGTTAGCCTTGTTACTGAGTTGCTGATTTTTCAACAGTTAGGTGTGACAACTTGGTCTTTTGAGGCAAATGGAACATTGTATTCGTGTGCCAATACTAATCTAATAAATCCTCTCTTCCTGCTTTTATCCGGATAAAACAATGCTTTTGAGTAGAAGAAGTAGTAAAGGAAAAACAAAGTAAGGGTGCAAAAACAAAAGGGTTAAAAAATGTCTCCTGGGACTTTGTGGATAAGTGAAGAGATGCAGGTGCACAACTACCTTTGAAAACCAAAGTACTTACAGAAACCCAGATGAGACAGACATTTTTCTTCTTAATCAGCGCAATACTGCCCCCGAAACAATCTGTTACAACTGCATGGCTTTGTTTGAGTGAAAGCAAACCTGTCGTTATGTGGGTTTCTATTGGACCAATATGCGGGGAAGAATTCCTGAAGCTCGAAGTTTGCAGGTAAGACGACACTTTATTGCTCATGGCTGGACACGGACAGGGTACCATGCGTGCACACAAACACAAACAACACATAAGGAACCAGCGGGGAACAAAGGAAACAGTCAGTCAGTCAGTCATTTTCTACTGCTTATTCCATAGTGGGTCGCGGGGGAGCTGGTGCCTATCTCCAGCAGTCTATGGGCGAGAGGCAGGGTACACCCTGGACAGGTCGCCAGTCCATCACAAGGCAACACACATACAACCACACACTCATTCATACACCTAAGGGCAATTTAGAGTTACCAATTAACCTAACAGGCATGTTTTTGGACTGTGGGAGGAAGCTGGAGTACCCGGTGAGAACCCACGCATGCACGGGGAAAACATGCAAACTCCATGCAGAAAGACCCCAGGCCGGAAATCGAACCCAGGACCTTCTTGCTGCAAGGCAACAGTGCTACCAACTGCGCCACCGTGCAGCCGACAAAGGAAACAAATGGGCTTAAATACAAAACTGGACAGTAGAGGGAACCAATGACACCAGATAATCAGGGGAAAACACAGAACAGGTGTGTGCCTGGGGTGCAGGGAGACAGAAAACAAAGGACTAGACCAGGTAAAATAACAAAAACACAAACTCAAGGCCTCCCCGATCTGAATCTGAGTGGTGTTTTGTTATTGGACGTCTGTGCTAGTCACGGATTGTCCATAATGAACACCATGTTCAAACATAAGTGTCCATCAGTGCACTTGGCACCAGGACACCCTAGGCAAGAGGTCGATGATCGACTTTGTTGTCGTATCATCAGACCTTCGGCTGCATGTTTTGGACACTCGGGTGAAGAGAGGAGCTGAGCTGTCCACTGATCACAACCTAGTGGTGAGTTGGATCCGCTGGAGGAGGAGAAAGCCGGACATACTTGGCAGGCCCAAGTGCATAGTGAGGGTTCTGCTGGGAACACCTGGCGGAGCCCTCGGCCAGGGATGTATTCAACTCCCACCTCCGGGAGAGCTTTGACCAGATCCCGGGGGATGTTGGAGACATAGAGTCCGAGTGGACTATGTTCTCCGCATCTATTGTCGATGCTGCTGCCCGTAGCTGCGGCCGTAAGGTCTGCGGTGCCTGTCGCAGCGACAATACCAGAACCCGGTGGTGGACACCGACAGTAAGGGATGCTGTCAAGCTGAAGAAGGAATCCTATCGGCTGTGGTTGGCTTGTGGGACTCCTGAGGCAGCTGACGGGTACCGTGAAGTCCGGGCGGTGGCAGAGGCAAAAACTCGGGCCTGGGAGGAGTTCGGTGAGGCCATGGAGAAGGACTACCGGTTGGCCTCGAAGCAATTCTGGCAAACCGTTCGGCGCCTCAGGAGGCGGAAGCTGTGCTTCGCCAACACTGTTTATAGTGGGGGTGGGAGGCTGCTGACCTCGACTGAGGACATTATTGGGCGGTGGAAGGAGTACTTTGAGGATCTCCTCAATTCTGCCATCACGCATTCCCTGGTGGAAACAGAGGATGGGGACTCGGGGTTGGACTCTTTCATCACCCAGGCTGAAGTCACCGAGGTGGTTAAAAAGCTCCGTGGTGGCAAGGCTTCGGGGTTGGATGAGATCTGCCCTGAGTACCTCAAATCTCTGGATGTTGTCGGGCTGTCATGGTTGACACGCCTCTTCAACATTGCGTGGCGGTCGGGGACAGTGCCTCTGGACTGGCAGACTGGGGTGGTGGTCCCCCTTCATAAGAAGGGTGACCAGAGGTTGTGTTCCAACTACAGGGGATCAAACTCCTCAGCCTCCCTGGTAAGGCCTACACCAGGTTATTGGAGAGGAGAGTCCAGCCAATAGTCGAACCTCGGCTTCAGGAGGAGCAGTGTGGTTTTCGCTGTGGAACACCGGACCAGCTCTATACCCTCTACAGGTTGCTCGAGGGTTCATGGGAGTTTGCCCAACTGGTTCACATGTGTTTTGTGGACCTGGAGAAAGCATTCGACTGTGTCCCTCGTGATGCCCTGTGGGGGGTGCTCCAGGAGTATGGAATTGGGGGCCCTTTATTAGGGGCCATCCGGTCCCTGTACAAGCGGAGCAGGAGTTTGGTCCGCATCGACGGCACTAAGTCGGACCTGTTCCCGGTGCATGTTGGACTCCGGCCGGGCTGCCCTTTGTCACCGGTCCTGTTCATAACTTTTATGGACAGGATTTCTAGACGCAGCCAAGGGCCGGAGGGGGTCTGGTTTGGGGACCAGTGGATTTCGTCTCTTCTTTTTGCAGATGACATGGTCCGGCTGGTCCCTTCTAGCCAAGACCTACAGCATGCGCTGTGGCGGTTCGCAGCCGAGTGTGAAGCGGCAGGGATGAAGATCAGCTCCTCCAAGTCCAAGGCCATGGTTCTCGACCGGAAAAGGGTGGCTTGTCCTCTTCAGGTTGGAGGGGAGTTCCTGCCTCAAGTGGAGGAGTTTAAGTATCTCGGGGTCTTGTTCACGAGTGGGGAAAAAATGGAGCGGGAGATCGACAGACGGATCAGTGCGGCTGCCACAGTAATGGGGGCGCTGTGCCGGTCCATTGTGGTGAAGAGAGAGCTGAGCCGAAAAGCGAAGCTCTCAATTTACCGGTCGGTCTACGTTCCTACCGTCACCTATGGCCATGAACTTTGGGTCGTGACCGAAAGAACGAGATCCCGGATACATGCGGCTGAAATAAGCTTCCTCCGTAGGGTGGCTGGGCACTCCCTTAAAGTTAGGGTGAGGAGCTCGGCCATCCGGGAGGAGCTTGGAGTAGAGTCGCTGCTCCTCCACATCGAGAGGAGCCAGTTGAGGTGGCTCGGGCATCTATACCGGATGCCTCCTGGACGCCTTCCTTGGGAGGTGTTCCAGGCATGTCCCACCGGGAGGAGGCCCAGGGGACGGCCCAGGACACGTTGGAGTGACTATGTCTCTCGGCTGGCCTGGGAACGCCTTGGGCTCCTCCCGGAAGAGCTGGAGGAGGTGTCTGGGGAGAGGGACGTCTGGGCGTCTCTGCTGAGTCTGCTGCCCCTGCAACCCGTTCCCGGATAAGCGGAAGACGACGAACGAACAAACAAACTCAAGAACTCAAAACACAAGCAGGTATGACAAAACTGGGCAAACTGAAGGAGTGAATTTTCTCACATTTACTATCCCTGGACCAATCACTAGACCGATCCCTTGACCGGATAAGCAGTGTGAAGAGCCAAATCTTTCTGGAGAAATGGGGCTGAATGGTGTTTACTTAGTTTCTCAAATTTAGTAAAATGATGTTAGGGACACATTATTTACTGGATTGAAACCTAAACGTTTCTGGGTAAATATTATTTAGCAGCAAGCACATGTCCTTAGCTGTTAGCGGTTAAGCTAACGAAGAAGCTGCTAGCTTAGCACCAGATTCAAACACACACCTTTAAAAAATACTGTTAATAAAGGGGTTAAAATGCATAAGTGCGGACGGCGCGTCATGATCAATCTTCTGTTTAAAATCACCCTTTAATAAAGTTTGTCATAACTTTAAAAACACACAAAGAACACAACCTGAGCACGTGTGCTGCAGATAGCCTGCTAGCACCAAGATAGCTGAGTTCAACACAAACAAAACCAAACTTCATAAAATGAAAAACGTTTAGATCATTTCAACCTAAATCACTTCTGTTTTTCTGCCCAAACACTTAACCTCATGAACTGTGGTGAGGAACGTTGTCCAAGCGACGAGGAAGTTTGAAGAGAGCTCTGTGAACAAACGGTTAGCTTCTAGCTAACCTCTGTGGCTGTGGATGAAAGACGGCCCGTTCTGTCCGCTAACCACACTGCACGTTACCGTTACCACGGTGATGGGGTCTCTGCTGTCTTCCTTCCAGACTGGGAGACCGCTCCGCTCGGCTTCATAGAGACCGCTTCTCTGTAGGGAACTTCTCTGGGACAGTTTGCTGCTCCAGGCTTCAGAGAGAGAAAGTCAAGCCAGGCGTGTACCTTAATTCCCGTTTTTATGAATGAATACTGGGTACACAAACAGTTATTTACTCATACTTAACTTGTGCATATGATCGCGTGATCTTATGACACTCTTGGATCCAGTTGAAGAGTTTAAGTCTTTATGCCAGCAAAGAGACATCAGCGCGCTTGTCTCCCCTATCCAGTCCCTTTCGAAGGCCGTGTGGAAGAGGACGGATGTAGCAACAGCTGTGCTTTTATTTGGGCAGTGGCGTGCCCATCTAGCACAGGTATTGGGCCAAGGGAATGCCATGATATGGCAGCCCAAACCATCACTGATCCAACCCCATGCTTCACTCTGGGCATGCAACAGTCTGGGTGGTCCGCTTCTTTGGGGCTTCTCCACACCGTAACTCTCCCAGATGTGGGGAAAACAGTAAAGGTGGACTCATCAGAGAACAATACATGTTTCACATTGTCCACAGCCCAAGATTTACGCTCCTTGCACCATTGAAACCGACATTTGGCATTGGCATGAGTGACCAAAGGTTTGGCTATAGCAGCCCGGCCGTGTATATTGACCCTGTGGAGCTCCCAACGGACAGTTCTGGTGGAAACAGGAGAGTTGAGGTGCACATTTAATTCTGCCGTGATTTGGGCAGCCGTGGTTTGATGTTTTTTGGATACAATCCGGGTTAGCACCCGAACATCCCTTTCAGACAGCTTCCTCTTGCGTCCACAGTTAATCCTGTTGGATGTGGTTCGTCCTTCTTGGTGGTATGCTGACATTACCCTGGATACCGTGGCTCTTGATACATCACAAAGACTTGCTGTCTTAGTCACAGATGCGCCAGCAAGACGTGCACCAACAATTTGTCCTCTTTTGAACTCTCGTATGTCACCCATAATGTTGTGTACATTTCAATATTTTGAGCAAAACTGTGCTCTTACCCTGCTAATTGAACCTTCACACTCTGCTCTTACTGGTGCAATGTGCAATCAATGAAGACTGGCTACCAGGCTGGTCCAATTTAGCCATGAAACCTCCCACACTAAAATGACAGGTGTTTCAGTTTCATTGTCCAACCCCTGTATATTATTAGTTTTACACACTTTAATAATCAGTGGTGTTAAGGGGTGACACAATCATTTCCATGTTTGAGATCAAGAATTATGTAAAAATAAAAGCATGAGGGAAACATCGTGAGCACAATGGAGGGGATGTTGCAGCTCAAAGCTGCCAGAGATTGATAACGTTATATTTGGAGCACCAAACATGGGCATCCTTGACATAAGTAGTGAAGCCTTAATATCCAGCTCAAATCTGAGTTTAATCTTTTATGGAGTTTTATACAGTGAAGAGGAGGAAATTAGGATTTATGTTGTATGAGAGAAGCAGTTTGGAAACCTAACAGACCGGCACCCTGCCTATGGATTTAAAAGCACTCTATAGCCAGCCCAGTCTGCATGTCAAAGTCCAATTTGTGAGAAAACCTGTAATTCAAAAAACTAGAATGATGGCTGTGTTCAGGTAGAGATTGTAATTTCTGCCCCAGTTATGAACAGCATTGTGTCTGCACTTGTTTCTCCTGACAGCTGTGTCACCAAAGTAGACTGACCACAGTAAGACTGCTTTATGTTAATTGGTCATGCAAGATGGTCAGGCAAATCATGCAAGTCTCGCTATTTTCCATATAGTCAGTCCATGTTTGACTTGTGATGGTAAAATCATATTACAGTAATGAAGCTGTCAAAACATTATTCAGAGGTTCTGCTAACAAGCAAAATGGACTTTGTTATTTACAGAAAAATGTCTGAATCTAATACAATCCACCAGCTATTGAAGTTTTTTGGCTGCAAATAGCATGCACGCAAAAGTTATTGTACAACTTCCAGAAAAAGTAAAGATGTAATCTGCAGCTTTCAGAAGATAAAACAAATTAAGTTCATATAAGTATTAATATAAATCTTCACTGACTCTTTTCATAGATTAAACCAGACCTCCCCATTTTGTTACATATTAACAAACAGCAGTACTGCTGCCCAATTGGGAATCATTTATAGAATAAAGCAGATCTCCAATGACCTAACAATCTAGGAATTCCCCTTGAAGCCCCTCTCTTCGGGCTTTTGTGAACATTGTGAGTGATGGACTGAAAATGAGTTTCTTTTCTCCTCGTTTCCTGGAAAAGTTGACATTTAGGAGAGTTTTTTTCCCCCTACTGGTTGCCATGGTAACCAGCCCGCCATTGGGTTGCCCCAGTGTTTGTCTCTCTGGCCCAGCCGGCTGGCGCTGAGCCCACATACTTTCGGTTCTCAGAGCTTGGAGGATAATGGAGCAGGGGAGTTGGTGATGGTTGGCTCTTTAAGTGACACAAACAGCAATCGTGTGCGAGATCAAACCTTGAATTATTCATCTTTTCCCATCCTGCTACTTTTACCCCACCAAAGTTTTTCCTTAGTCTTTCTCTCCTATAATTGTCTTCATCCAGAGTGACCCTAGTTGTAAAACTGGGTCCCATTAAACTATACGTCTCTTGGACATCTTACATCATGCACTTTTCATGTTTAGTCCATCATATCTGAAAATCCCTATTGTTGAATATGTTGTGATTCAGAAATGTCTTTTGTCTTCTTTTCTTGATCCATAATAAGTCACAAGGTATGTGAAATCATTGTTTCCAAAGTCTTCAATTATATTTATCTTGTTACTTGCACAAAATAAAGTCAAAATACAGACATTATTCTTCACAAACACCAGAATCTGACTTTCTACAGGCTTCCAGCACTTTGCCAATAAGAAGAAAGTGTGAATTTAGCAGGACGGGGCTTAAAGGGAAAGAAGTTGATAGAGTAGAATATTATTTATGCTGTAAATTGAGATAAATTATCAATGATTTAATATCACAAATCACAATGCAGAGCTGGTATTAACACACATTGACAGTTGATGACTCTAAACTAATTTCAAACTATGATTTAGTAAGGCACAAAAACATGATCCAGGTGGTCCTTGTCTTGCAAAGCACCAACAGTGAAGGAACAACTCAGAATGTCACAGTTTTGAGGCGTACAAAGGGATAAACTAACGCATACTAAGACATGAACCTTTGCCTAAAATGATAGGCGGGGCGAGGATTGATCAGAGAACAAGCCAAGAGGCCAATTGTAGCTGGAGGAGCTGCAGAGCTCAGGTGGGAGAATCTGTAGACACTATTAGGCGGCCTTTATGGAAAGGTGACAAGAAGAAGGTTCATTAAAATGTACCAGTTTTAGTATCCTACAAACCATGGAGGAGACACAGCAAGCATGTGAAAGAAGATTCTCTGGTCAGATGAGACCAAAACTGAACCTTAAGGCCTACATACCCAAAGGTTCAGTTGTGTTGCAAAATACTAATACTTCACATCCCCATGAATCCAATATGCCGATGGTGAAACATGGTGGTGGCAGAATCATGCTGTGGGGATGCTTTTCTTCAGCAGAAAAAGAGAAGCTGCTCAAGGTTGACGGGAAGATGGATGGAGCTAAACAGCGCAATCCTGGAAGAAAATGTTTTAGAGGTTGCCAAAAATGTTCAGAGTCAGGGCTAGAACCATATTAGCAATTCACAGGGAATTTGACTGTTTAGAGGCACAGAAGCGCCAGATTATAAGTATCTCCCTGAACTGGTTATTGGAAATGGATTACATTTCCATAAATGGATTACATTTGTGGCAGAAGTACTGTTAAACATCAAGCAGGCACCCTTTCTTTCACGTTTCTGTGGGGAGTAAAGCTGCTGCAGAGGATGAAACAGGCTCCAAGTCCAGATCTGCCTTTCTAAATGAGATCCAGTCCTGCAGAGCGAGCTGACACTAAACTGCTTTTTTCTTAATGGAGCCTCTGACTGGACAAATTAGCCTGTCAGGGCTGAGCCGGGAGATCCCAGCAACTTTAGCTTCTGGAGGAAATGATCAGCACTTAGAAAAGCTATGGATTTTCATCCACAGGGAGAGGCCAAAAAAGGTCAGAAGAATTAGGTCTACCTTAACTTTCAGTTGGTCGTTCTTTGACTTTTCTTCTTTCGTTGAGGGAGTAGAATAAAACTGACTGATTTAAATAAAGGAAAAACCTTGTGCCACACTGGCATCAGCTCTGATACCTGCTGTCAAAATGTATTGTAAATTTGTTTTATTTCTGACAAAGTTTACTTTACCTTCTGTATCTGATTCACTAGGCAAACACAGAGGTAAAATAAATGCCTTGTTTAGTAAGCAGGATGAATGTTAGTTACTAGTAGAAACCCTTCTGTGTGAAAACATGCCTTTGTTTTGTTTAAAGACGGCCCTGCAGATGGAAACCATTTGAATTGTTTTTAGCTCTTTTGTTCAGTAGGAAAAAAGAAGACAATATGGATAAAAATGTATATCTGTATTGTACTGACAGATGGAAACAGTGTATAGTTTTATCTAAAGCCTCCTTCTCCAGGATATAATGAGGGACGGAGCTGATGTTATATTTATAAACCCCATTAACTTTTGTTCTGTTACATCCACCAACACTGTGTTTCATAAGCTTTTAAGTGATGGACCAACACAACGTAATGCATAAATGTTAAGATGAAGAAAAATGAAACATGATTTTCAAAGTGTTTTAAATTAAAATCTGAAAAGTACTATATACTTTGTTTGCTTCAGCCAGACCCACTTCATCTGTGAAAGGTATCAAACAGGTTCCACATAATTGTATTTTGTTAGTTGAAAGCAAAAAAGATGAGCTATTCTTACCTTATGAAATCATAATTACTAGAATAAATTAATTTAACCCAACAAACACCTTTTTTATGTGTTATCTGGAAATTAAATGTAATAAAGTGGACAACTTCCCTGGTTCACCATTGCCTGATCTCCCTACCACCAGGGTGGAAAGTAAAAAGTACAAACATTATTAATAAATAAATATTTTACTGTAACTTCTTGGAAGTTCCAAAGTGGATCAAATGCTTAAAAACCAAACCAAGAAAGTATCGGTGCAAACTTTATTTCAAACCAACTTGGTGGTTTTTTTTTTCAGGTACAATAGATACATTGATACATTGTTCAAAACTTTATGAATAATTGATTTAAATTATGTTTTTCTTTTTTTTTTTATTGACTAAAATGATTATACTTTTTTCTGTAATCGAGCTGCCCTAAATAAAAGTGGCCTAGGAATGGAGCTTTGAGGAACCTCACATGAGTTAAGGTGTTCCTTGGATATAAACAGCTATGAACCTGTGTATATTTTAAACCACACTGTCACCTTTTTTAAAAACAATTATTTGAAAAACAAAAGTGAAAAATAATATTATTGGGACTTTCTATGTACCCCGCCTCTCGCCCGTAGACTGCTGTAGATGGATGGATGGATGGATGGATGGATGGATGGATGGATGGATGGATGGATAGATAGATAGATAGATAGATAGATAGATAGATAGATAGATAGATAGATAGATAGATAGATAGATAGATAGATAGATAGATAGATAGATAGATAGATAGATGGATGGATGGATGGATGGATGGATGGATGGATAGATAGATAGATAGATAGATAGATAGATAGATAGATAGATAGATAGATAGATAGATAGATAGATAGATAGATAGATAGATAGATAGATAGATAGATAGATAGATAGATAGATAGATAGATAGATAGATAGATAGATAGATAGATAGATAGATAGATAGATAGATAGATAGATAGATAGATGGATGGATGGATGGATGGATGGATGGATGGATGGATGGATAGATAGATAGATAGATAGATAGATAGATAGATAGATAGATAGATAGATAGATAGATAGATAGATAGATAGATAGATAGATAGATAGATAGATAGATAGATAGATAGATAGATAGATAGATAGATAGATAGATAGATAGATAGATAGATAGATAGATAGATAGATAGATAGATAGATAGATAGATAGATAGATAGATGGATGGATGGATGGATGGATGGATGGATGGATGGATGGATAGATAGATAGATAGATGGATGGATGGATGGATGGATGGATGGATGGATGGATGGATGGATAGATAGATAGATAGATAGATAGATAGATAGATAGATAGATAGATAGATAGATAGATAGATAGATAGATAGATAGATAGATAGATAGATAGATAGATAGATAGATAGATAGATAGATAGATAGATAGATAGATAGATAGATAGATAGATAGATAGATAGATAGATAGATAGATAGATAGATAGATAGATAGATAGATAGATAGATAGATAGATAGATAGATAGATAGATAGATAGATGGATGGATGGATGGATGGATGTCGCTTTCTGGATTCCATTTTGAACATTATATGTTCTTGTGTAGTTTTAGCGTTTTTTTAGGGATCCTGATTGGTTTATATTAATTTTAACCAGTTTGCCCAGTCTTTCTCTAGTTTTAATTTTTATTTGTGAAGTTTTTTTTTCGTATATGTAAAGTATTTTTTTTATCAATCAATCAAGCTTTACTTATAGAGCGCTTTACACGCCCCAAGTGACCAAAGTGAAGTGCTGTACAGGTCCATTATAGAAATAAAAGAAATAAAAACATAAAATAAGCAACAAAAGATTTTACAGACGTACAATCTGGCTCTAGGACCCCGCGGACATGTTCCTCTCCTCTTTGTCTCCACCAGTCAGATCCTCCTCTTCCTCCTCCTCCTCCTCCTCTGTGGTTTCATTCCGTGTCTCTCTCCATCAGCAGCGGTCTGGATGCTCGCAGGGACAGAAACATGGCTGTGAATCTCGCCAAGAACAGACTGGCCCTGCTGACCGCCTACCAGGACGTCATTGACGAGACCTCGGACACCAACTGGTGAGTCCTGCAGCCGGACAGCCCTCCCTCCGTCTCCCCGTGTGTCACTGCTTGTCTGCGGGTCTTTTCTCTGGGTTTTTGTGTTGCGGGACTGAGGATGTGCAGGGCAGCGCTGGGTCGCATCAACATCCTCATTATTATTTTTATTATAAGAACAACGTGCGTGAACTCTAAGCTGTTTACTTTCTGGTTCTCCTGGGTTAAACTCCTCCATCAGCTGCGGGGCTGCAGGAAGCCTTTCAGCCGTGGAAGTGAGAGTTTGTCAAGGCTTCTTTCAGTCTGATCCGATCCGAACCGCACTGCAGAATCTCATCACTGTTGCTTTGTTCCCCCCCCCCCCCCCTTCACCAGATTTACTCTGAGCCAGCAGGGAACAGTTTTAAGGGGGCAGCTGTGGCGGTGTGGCTGGGAGGTTTTAGGTGAGGTAGGAAGGCCTGGTCCAGGGGGGAAACGCTGAGCCCCAGCATCCCTGAACCAGGGAGGAGGAGAGGGGCGAGGCCGGTGGGAGGAGGCCGAGGGCGTGAGGGGGCCTCCATCCATCACTGTTTGTGGCTTTGACTCACTCGGAAGTGGTGTGAGGGTAGTTCTTCTTCATACTTTCCTTCCAAAGAAACAGTTTTCTGTATAATCTCATAAAGTGGTCTGGATCAATAGTTCTTCAAGATATAGATCTAGGTTGACTAGAACTACTGCATAAAAAGCTGACTTCTATAATAAACCTCCGATTCGTAGTGTAATTTACCACATGAATAGCTATGCTTTAATCTGAACATAGATATTCGTTGAAGTCTCGCAGGTTTTCCTTGCATGTTTAGCTCCATCCATCTTCCCATCAGCTTTGACCAGACTCCCTGTACCCTGTTTAAGATCTATATCCCAATAGCATGATACTATAACCATGTTTCACCCTAGCTGTGTCTAGTACAGTGTCGTTTTCTAGTTACATTTGGTGTTTTTGTCTTTTTGGTGGCCCAAAATTTGAATTTTGGTCTGACCAGAGATGTTTTTTTGTCTCCTATGTTGAGAAGTAACATTTGCAGAGTGAGCTGTCGATCTCTGCAGCTCCTCCAAGGTTACCATGGGTCTCTTGGCAGCTTGTCTGATCTTTAAAGCTAGGGATATTGGTATTATAATCTAACTCTGCTTTAAAACTTCTCCACAACTTCATCCCTGACCTGCAGTCTTCACTACTGAGAGTTAAAGCAATGCCTGGCTCAAGAGAGTTGTGACTGAGAGGTAGTCTGACTAAAGTGCTAAATGGAAACCTGGGATTGTTCTTGTTCTTTATTAAAAAGAGGAATTACAAAAGGCTTGTATTGTACATGAAAGACTACCCTCTGACTACAGGGGATGAGAAATAGATGTATATAGGCTAGGATGTTTGGAGCAGCATCTCCATGAAGTTCTCATTGGGGGACAGTGAATATGTGTTAGTCATACTAAAGTACTAAAAAGAAATCTGGGATTATTTTGTCAGAGACCAATCATCCTTCAGTTGAGGATTTACTGAAGATCAGCTGATGCTGGTTTTATAACTAATATTAACAGGTAGTGCTAAGTGTAATCAATACCCCTGCAGTTGTTTTCAGCCAACCAGGAAGCCCTGAAGGTTGGACTTCCCTTTAAACAACCCAGAACAGGAATGTTTTTGGTGAATCCCAGAGAAAAACACTGGCTTTGTGTTGCTGCAGGCATGTTCTTCCCCCTCCCCTTCTGGTTGTGTTTGAAAGTAAAATGAGGAAGGACATTTCCTTCTTTTAAGAAGCTGCTGCTCATTGCCGAAAAGGTCTAACCCGACCATGAGCAGAACAATTTAAAAGTTAAACTGTAACCTTCGTCCTCAATGGGTTATAAAGGAACAAGACGTCACATAGTGTGATTAAAGGTGCAGTCTGTGAAATCTGTGGAGAGGCCGAGCTCAGGTTTCAGATCCTGTTTTCCAGTTTGTTTGCGGCCAAACACTCGTGAGTCTCAGTCTTTACGTTGAAATGTGAACTTCTGCCATCTGTTGTTGGTCATTGGTTGGTCATTGGTTCCACATTTTTCTTTTTGTTGACAACGAGCTCTCTAGACATGCAGAAATGTCATGAACATTCTTGATCTCGACAGGAAATTATGTTTTTTTCCACTGAAGTTCTCTGGAGAACTGAATGAAAATCTGTAAAGGTGTGAATTAGGTTTGGTTGGCTTCGCGTGAAGCTGACCGTTTCCAGAGGTTTTCTTGTGCTCCAATGTTTTCGATCTGGCGCAGCAGAGAGATGATGCTCTGGCCTTGGGCCTGCCCCAGTTTTTTACACTTGATGGGATCTGAACAAAGACGGAGATGTGCAAACACCGCCGACCCCAAACAACATGAGTCACCCCCACCTAATCACCACCCTCTGACCTTCTGTCTTTCTTTTAGTTTTTAAAGATAAACACGGGAAGTGGTCTGTTCATTACCTGTAAAAACTCAAACATACATTTATATTTAATCTGTAAGTTGCTGCTGCTTTAATTTAGCCTTAGAATTGCAGTATAGCCCTGCACAGTCATTTTATGTCTTAATAAAGAAGATTATTGGACAACAAATAGCACAAAACACAGAAAGAATATTTCAGGTGCATCTCTGTACATTAGAATATCGCTAAAAAAATTTTTTATTTCCAGTAATTAAGTTCAAAACATGAAACTCATATTATAAGATTTATTACACACAGTGTGATCTATTTCAAGCCTTTTTTCCTGTTAATTGTGATATTTATGGCTTACAGCTAACAAAAAGCCGTAATTCTGATTCATAGAAAGCTAGAATATTATATAAGACCACTAAAAAACAATTTCTAATACAGAAATGTTAATGTATGTTGTGACCTACATTATCATTGACATCTTCCACAAGAGGGCAAGCCACAAAATGTCATTGCTAAAGAACCTGGCTGTTCATAGCTCTGTGTCCTTGCATGTGAGTGAAAAGTTGAGGGGAAGGAAAAACTGCCTAGACAGCTTCAGCAGAAAGGCTGATTGCTTCTAATCTGGGCCGAAACTGAGGCTGAATTCATGCAAAAGCTGTGCCGACCACAGATTGAGTGCATATAGTGTGCAGAACATGTAGGCCCAGATTTCTGCACAAAAAACATTTTTTATTGTCTTTAGCATACGGAGTCTTGTGTCTTGTGTAATGATAACATTTTCCCAGAAACAGAATGTTTTCATTAGCTGTAAGCCATAATCATCAAAATCAAGTAAACAATCGAAATATATCTTTGTGTGTAATGAATCTGTATAATTCTTTTAACTTTTTGATGATATTCTAATTTACTGAGATTAATCTACAGTCTATTATTTCACCTGCATTCATAATGCTGAAGTACGCAAAAGTACACTTTTTGAACTTCAATCAAAATAATACCAAAACTATTGAGTCAGGCTGAAGTACCTTATATTTTATGAGATTCTGTTTAGCTTTCATTCAGATATCTTAGCTAAAAAGAATAATTGTTTTCATTGTAAGGTTGTTGGAAGACCTGAAATAAGAGCTTGTGAGGTCTGCAAACCTTAGTTTGTTGAAAAATTTAAATGGGATCCAGTTTAAAATTTGCCGCCATTTATTCCTCAAGACCCCAAGGCCATCAGATCAGAAAGTACTGTTTCGGTTCAAAGCCCATAGAGCGAGTCCAGGTTATCCGATATCAAAAGTGTCTCCAGACACTCAGGAATGCAAAGCGATCTATGGCTGCTGTCATTTGACCTTTTGACCCCCCTCCAGCTGCTGGAGGAAGCCATTACCTGATGAGTCACATCTTGCAGGCTGACAAAAGCAGAAGAAAATGGAGCTGAGTACCAGAGTCTCACGGTTGGTCTCTGTTTAAACCTCTGGCTCACTCACATTGGAATGTATATTTATTACTGCCTGAGGTGACTTCCAGTTTGGATGCAAAGTCTGTTGCACAGAGAGGACTTGAGAGAGGTCTGAGGAAGGAACTGCACAGAAAAACAACCATTTCAGTGGAAAGAGAAAGCAGAATAAACAAGTGAAATCAGGGCGGTCGCACTGTCTGAATGTTAACATGGGGGTGACGTTCAGCCAAGAAAAGGTTTCTGAGAAAATCCAAACACTACAAGTCCATCCATTCAAAGAAACATGAACCTTTTCAGGGACTCTTGATGTACTATTAAATGTTTTGCTTTAGAAAATAAAACAACCTGAAAATCCATTTTAAGAAGTTCAATAATGAGTAATTTTCCTTACTGAGAGAATATTGTAAAGTTCTTTATTTCTAAGATGAAAAATATAGAAATAAGACTCCAAAACATAACTTCTATTTCAATGTGCTTTAACACTTCAAGGTTAGACAATGAGGAAACATCAGAATGAGTATAACTTCTTAGGAATGGTTGAATAATGATGTTCTTTAGACAGAAGAGACCAAAGTTGAGATGTTTGGTCATAATGTACCATTTTTAGTAAAAAAACTAATTCATATCAGCTATTCGTACCAGCTGTCAAGCACGGTGGTGGAAAGATGATGATGTGGGCAGGTTTTGCACTCACAGGACCTTGGCCGGTTGCAGTTATTGAGTCGACCGTGAAGTCCTCTGTATGCTAAAGCATTCTAGAGACAAATGTAGAGATGCACAGAAAATTAACTAGCTTGATTGACCGGCAGATCAGAAGCTGAGAAATCGGATCTTTTTTTGATCAGTGAAATTCCCGTACGTGAGCACCAGATCGCTCCGATAACAACAATCTTCATTGTGGCTGCAGTTGCTGAGTGAAGAAGATTCAGCTTTAGCTATATTTCAGTATCAGTGGGGAGATTAAAGTGTAGTCGGCATGGAGATGTAAGATGCTGTTTGAAAGGAAACCGTCTTTCTTGCGACATATCATGAAATGTCTGCAGTTCGTTCTAGCTGCAAAAGAGCGAGAGAGAGCAGGACTTTCACCAGATACAAGCAGGATTAACTAAGTTCAGTTACTTAAGTTTGAGTTCAAGTACGAGTATTTATGCAGCATGGCTGGATTTGAAAATATTGAATATGTTATTTGAGGTAAGGATCACTTCTCGAGGAATACACTAGGAGACTGCTATTTTAGGAATGCTGGTTGGGCTAACAGTACTAATCGCATATGTAAGATACTAGACTCCATAATCATTGTGGCTTTGCTCAAACACAGCAGTAAATCTACAATAGGATGGCTGAAAAAGAAAATAATTAAAGTGTTGAACTGGTCCAGTCAAAGTCCAAACCTCTACTTTGAGGGAGCTGTACAAAATTAATGTCTGCAAAGCTCAATGAACTTAAACTACAATGGAAAGAAGAGTGGGCCAGGCCTGACAGACTAAAGTCAGAAAAGGACCTCTGAGAGGTATTAATGGTAAAGATGGTTTTACAAGCTGTCGGATTATGGGGTAGGTTCAGTTTTTCCATCACTTCACAAATTAGGTCTATTTTATATTAAGAAAATATGGAATTGTTAAAGATGCTGATTGTGATTAACTCATGTTTTCATCACTACTCGTCTTTTCCATCAACACGGTGTCTGCACCTCTCTTTGTGAGCTTTAACCTCTTGGGGCATGAAGATCTGAATCAGATGTGGCTACCAAGGACAGTGAAAGTCCATCAAGGTGGCCAAACCTATTATTGGCAAAGAAGAGTTGTGCTCAAACTGTTATAGCCTATCACATATTGTAACACAACAGTCCTTTAAGATTGCAATATTGCACACTTTGTATAGTGTTGACGATTGCAATTCTGGTATATTGTGCAAAATTCGGAATAAAGTGCATGTGTATCAAAAAGCATAAGGAGTTTGCTTTTCCTTAAATGGAAATCTTGGACCACATTTAGTTTTAATCACATTTAATTAAAGTTGCTGGTCTCTGTGTCAAACGGTTGTTTAGTCTAAATATGAATTCCTTCATTTTTTCAGACAACCTGATTATAAATGAGCTTGCAGAGGTTTCAGCCACTGTTTGTGATGACTGACTTTTGAGGTCAGAGTTTCAGGAAATCAGTCCAGGTTTGACCTCCTCTCCCTCCTCCTCCTACTCATCTCTTATATACATCTGCTCTGCTTTATTTCCACAACAGGCATTCTTCAGTGTGTAACACTGGCCTTAAAGCAGTTAGTAGACATTGTTTTTTTTTCTGCTGTGTGAACTGCCGACCGCCTCTCAGATTAATATAGAACAGGGTCAGTAGTACAACATGCAGAAAGCCAGGCTTCTGCTTTTACGCCTGCTGGAGAAAACGCAGTCTGACATTTTCCATCCTCCTCCGGCACTCAACATTTACAACCTTGTCTCTCACAGTTGGAATAATCCTGCTTTAAAATACTTAGAAACATTTTATCACCACCAAGCATATCCACATTGAAGTTACCGGACAGTCGACCGGGTCGTTTCAATCCTTTTCAGCCGTTTTCCTTGTCTCCCCTTCCTCCCGCTGCCCACATTTCTATTTAGTAACCAATGCTTTGAGGTGCAGCTGCGCTGGAATAGGATTAAATAAACTATTTTCCTGGCATCACCAGCCACTCAGTTGATTCAAGGAATGGATGAAAGTCAGAAATAGAAAACAGAATAAAATCAGCATGTGTGCACTGAGTCTGTCTCAAAGTGCAGCAGGGACTTACTGGCTCTCCTGACATCGCTGATATTTTAAGGACCAACTCCAGTTTAGACAAAATGATGTCTGTGTTGTACCCTCCACTTTCAAATCTGCCTGCGAAATGGGCAACTCCAGAAAACAAGACTTAATTGCAGTGTTTTAAAATGGTAACTGATACAGAGGTGTACTCATTCATATCTCCCCTGAGTAGCAGAAGTTATTATGTAGTTATTCATAGTCAATTATGCATGGGAGTAATGTTTTTCACAAAGAGTTGCGTGTTAGGATTTGACTTGAAATGAGTGTATCCAAATGCTGAACAGGAACTGAGTGGGTTTTATTTTGGCAAATATTTAGTTTAAAGATTCCTGTCTGTAGCTTTCAGATATCCCTACTTTATGCTTGTTTTTTCATGAAGTAATTACAATATCGCTAAAGTAAGAGGTGGCTCTAGCTACCACTTTTATTAAGGTTAATAAAAGATCAGGTTTCTATGATAACGGGTTAAAGTTTTACACAATAAACTGCACAGAAAGCTGCGAAAATAATGACAGGAACAAAGACTAAGACTTAAACAATTGAAAGCAAGCCATGAATGACATGCTAACAAACTAAAATTAGCATGCTAATGTTAATTCAGATTATTTTACCCTGTTATAGCTAGCTTTCTCTACACATGAAAGTATGATGCTAACAATAGCATCTAAAGCTAACATTAACATGCTAATGATAATTCATGTTCAGGTTGTTAAATGTAGGAGCCACTACACATAGAAGTATGATAATAACAATAGCATCTTAAATGCAACTTTAGCATACTGTTAATTTGTGTTATGTTAGTTTGTTAAATCTATCTGCCACTACACAGAGCAATAGTATGCTAATGTTAACATCCTAAAAGCTAAAGTTAACGTGTTAAGTTAGTTCTATCATGTTGCATCTAGGTGTCGCTAAATATTGCACTAGTATGCTGATGTTTGAATCTTGTCACTAATGTTATCATGCAAACAATGGTTAGCGTGTTAGAGCTAACACTAGCTTGCTTTCTCTGTGTTGGAGTGTGACTTTTTAACTCCATCCTTTTCCAATTAAAGAATATTGTTTACAATCACTTGTTACATTTTTTCAAATAAAGGAAGTCAAGTACATGATGAGCTGGTAATTTTGGATACACTGATCTAACATTAAAATTTATCACCAGGGTTGCTAGATCTGACTGACAGTTTCCAGCACAAACAGCGTAAAACCTCAATAAAAACCAGCCCAATCTCCACCCCTCTTGAACCCTATGTTAAAGCGGAAAACACACATAATAAAGAATTTGGTGCTATGTTCTTTTAAATCATGAAGTTGCACTTGGATTTCTGTATTTACAATACTTGCAACGGATCAGCCCCCTATTCCTTTCTTTCTATTTCTCTGTATTTTCCCCTCTTCGGCATGATGCTGTCTGGCAATGTCAAGTTAAAGCTTACCAGTAATGGGCTTTAGGGCAGTGCACCTCAGTAATGCTTATTTGAACTCTTAATCATCATTTGAGATCATTACAGACTCTGTGCTTGCTTATTCGAGGCCAATCTGAATAAGCATTATATAACACGAAGAAGAAATGCCTGAAACTTCCAGTTGGGACATAGTTGGGCATAGACTGGATACATAGCGCCACTGTCTCTGCAGATGAGTCTCCCAAAACATCCGCACTCACAATAAACTTTATGTCAGTGTTGGATGTTTTCATCTGAGGAGGTAATGCAGAGATTTATTGATCTGTACCCTGCTCTGTCAGAGATATAATTCCCTCTGGTTCCTCCCTGCTGATCTGGTCTTCTCACTGACTCCAAACTCCCCATCTGATATTTAAGTTCTTGGCTTTGGTTTCTGCTGCACAAATAGCTTCATAAAACATAATATCTGCAGTGGAAGCTTCTCACACAATGAGAGGCTTTATAAAATACAACATAATTAATCTGTTCATGGTTCTGTTAAATCTTTTCTTAATAAGATTCTGTTCGAGGGTGGAATTATTACTTTTCATATAGAAGAAGCAGGAAAAACAGCGAGTGAATGGAGAAAACAAATGATTGGAGTCAACGGATTTAAAAGTGGTGCTTGATGGCAGATTGCAGTTAATTTAAAAGGTTTTGCAGCACCTGAGCGAAGGTTGTGGGTAAATAAGAGCTCATCAGGAGGATCTTTAATTACTGATGTGAGGGCCAGCTTTCAGCACTTTGATGTTACTTAAGATATATGAGACAGAAAGCCTGTTTCAGGCCTCAGGTCTGAGGCTCATTTGTTGCAGATACACTCCAAATAAAAATGATCCTTAACAAGCAGTGTAAGAAACAGCATAGGTTTAGCGATGGATGGATGGATGGATGAGTTAGCCTAACACTGTTTCAGTAGGCCTCTAAAAGCCTCTTTCAGCCTCCATCCTGTTAAATGAGCAGCTCTGAGGCCATCTCTCGGTGCCAGTCTGTCGTTCTGCTACTGCAGGCTCAGGGTTGGAGTTCAAGAGAAAGATTACTGTTTGTAACCTCACAGCTTTTCAGAAACTTTTTCTTCTCTGCACTTTGAAGTCTTGCTGGAGGACTGAAATGAGATGAGATTAAACTGACCAGAAAAGAAGCAGAAAGGAAGTCTTTATTTTTAGCTCTGCTTTCACACATTTCAATTCAAAAACAGAGAGCTGCAGAACTGTTAATGGTTTTGCAAAAAGAAAACCAACAGAATTTATGTGAGAATGATTCTTTATAATGTTCTAGAAAAACCTATTAGCTCTGAATATGCGGCAAGTTTTAAAACTAGTCAAAATATTTCAACTTGAATTTTAACTGCCAAATGATGCTTTTTAAATAGTTGCCTAGGTTAAAGTTAGCTGAGATTTTTATAAATCCAGGACAAGAATCCTAAATCCTACCTGCTAAGGTTTAAGTTTACAGCAGATTGACCTCCAAAACCATGATCATTTGTCTTTGTATGAGCATAATAATTTTAATATTAAGAAAACGCATTCCTAAGTAAACAGAACATCCAATAGCTCCTCAGTCTGTGGGGGATTTTTAAATGTGTTTTGCTTGGTTTGTTTTCGAGTTCAATATTAACTTTCCATTCTCTCTAAGAGGCGTGCTTTCTGGTGTTTGTACGTTTTTTTTAATCACCCTAAAAGCAGAACCTTCAGACCTGAAGTCAGTCTGTATGTTGGATATTTGCATAGTTTAAGTTGATTTCTGCTGTCAGCTCAGGGCTGTAAGTGTCACTTTTTTCGGTAAGAGGAAAAAATAAATCAGCTCGCGTCTGATTTAGACTAGCAGGTTCTTCAGCTTCATTTTGACATCTGCCCAAAGTTTGAGAGTCATGGTCCTCATCTCATATCAAAACCTGCTCTCATGAGCTCAAGTGTAGTTCAGCAGAAATAAATACAAACATCATGTTGTTTTAGGTTCATCATCAGCAATGGTTTTCGCCCAAATAGAGGATAACTTAATCATTTATTTCCCTAACTCCTGGTTGCAGCTGAACATTATCATTTCCCATTACTGTTCTGTAGTTTAGGATGCCATAATGATAATACTGCACAAAAACAGCCCATGTCAAATTGACAGTGTTTCTTAGGGGTACATTTACAAAACTTAAATGTGTGCAGATTCGAGTAAATAGCATCACTCTTTATTGACAGTTTCCCCACTTTTAAAAGAGGCAAGTGGCATGCATTTAAAAGGACAGTCGACCTATACTTATGTATATTTATTTGGAGTATAACGGTACACGTATTCACACTGAAAATGTTCGGTACACATCTTTTGGTTCAGCACATGTGTACCAGATAAATGCAGCTGTTTTATACCTGAACCAACTGTGTCTTTAGAAGCATCTGTTGTCATACAATGTGATATCTAGAGGCATGATACAACAGACCTTCTGGGTGCCTGAAAAAAGGCCAGCACAAAAACCCTAGTGACTTGGGCTGTATATAAGGATGTTAATGGAAAGTTGTGTTAGAAAAAGGTGCAGAAACAACAGACATTGCAACAGCCTTGAGAGGATTGGAAAGCAAAGCCCATTCAAGAGTTTGACGGGGATTCAGAAAGTGTGGACTTTAGACTATGACAATAACCCATAGTGAATCAGTTCTGTTCAGTTCTGATCAACTCAATACCACGTTACACTGATGCTGTAATACATGCAGAAGGAATCCAGACGAAGTACTAAATGCATATACTCTGCATTATGTCAACATACAAACATGTTTTTTACTTTATTGCCAACCAAAAATAGGCAATTTACATACAAACGTTTTAATCCTGAGAGCGAGACTAGGGCTTCACGTCATTATTCATATTCGTACATAGAATCCTAAATAACAGAAAAGGATGCATCTTAGTAAAGATAAGTCACAACGGGGTTCCACAGCCTTTCAAAGTTCTGGGCTTTCAGTTGTAATTGAGCAGTTAATCGTTCCATCGCGTATACATGCTTGATTTTTTTGTATCCAGTGATCCAAATTTAGTGGGTCGGGCTTCATCCAGTTGACTGTAATCATCTTCCTTGCTTTCATTAGAAGAATATGTAGCAGAGTCCTTTGATCATAAGTAAAATGGTCAGAGAACACATCAAGTATAAAAATTACAGGATCAGATGGAATATTTACTTTCATTATTCTTTCCAGCTTATCTCTAACATCTTTCCAATAATTTTGGATCTGAGGACAGTCCCAAAATATGTGGGTATGGTTGCCCACTTGACCACAACCCCTCCAACATCTTGTACTGCTCTTTGAAAGAAAGCCTTTAAGTGGTGATTGAAAAATTCTTAATTTGCACTTCCAATCAAATTATTTCCAATTCTGTCTCCCAATTCCCTTGTGTCAGCCAGAACAAATGTCCTCCCGCAATTCATCTTCCAGAGTGGTATTCAGTTCTATCTCCCATTGTTGTTTAATATGCTGAATTTTATCTGACACATCCATTATTAGTTTTTTATAAATTAAGGAGACTTGCTCTTTAATGGTCACTGAATTCTCAAGTAAATCAATTAAATGTTTTTCTACATTTGTTGGTTCTCTTTCATGTGTTCCCAATCTGAGTGTTGTGTTAAATAATTCCTAATTTGCAGAAATCTATACAGATCAGTTGAGGGAGGGCCAAAAGTATCCTTTAGGTTTAAGAAAATCTTCAGAATATTACTTTCAAATAACTGGTTTATTGTAATCAGCCCATCTGTCAATGACCTTATCATACAGAGAAGGTAAAAACTCCTCATGCCCTCTAATTTACATGGCCCTTGATAAAGTTGTAGTTCCCTTTGATTGTTTCTGTATTTGATTCCATACTATCAATGTTTGTTTGACCCACATGTTACTTATTTAAATTTTTTTCAGAGATCGTGAAATAAGAATTGTGAGATATGAGAGACTTATACCTGGTATTGAGTGTTGCTCAATAGAAACCCACTGTGTTTTTGTGTCCTTAATAATCCATGCCACTATTGATCTTATTTGAGCAGCCCAATAATAAAGTTTTAAGTTAAGCATCCCTAAACCTCCTGTATCTATGCCAGATAACAGAATTTTAAGTCTTATTCTTGGTCTTTTGTTCTGCCAGATAAATCTTGATAAAAGTTTTTCTAACGTTGTAAATATGGTCTGTGATATCAAAACTGTGAGTGATTGGAAAAGGAATAGCAATCTTGGTAACATATTCATCCTAACACATTCAATCCGTCCAAGGAACAAGAATGGAAGCATATCCCATCTGTTTAAGTCTTGCTTTATCTTTTTAATTAATTTATCATAGTTAGAGGAAAACAATTGTGCTGTCTTCGGGGTAAGAACCACTCCAAGGCATCTAAACCCCTGTTTGGATTTCTTAAAAGAATCAAAATCATCTAATTGAGAAGGCCAGTCCCCCACAACCATCATAGCTTTGGATTATTTGTATTGACCTTGTATCCTGATACCGTACTATATTCATTAATGCTGTGGAGGAGAGCAGGGTCAGATGTAATGGGGTTCTCCAGAAATATTAATATATCGGCAGCAAAAAGCGACAATTTGAGTTGAGCATTGGTTTCATCACATATTCCTTGAATCTGGGGGTTTGACCAAATCAGTTCCGCAAGCGGCTCTATACTGAGCGCGAATTATGAAGGTGACAAGGCGTCTCCTTGTCGGGTACCATGTCCCAATGGAAAGAGCTGAGAGCACTGTCCATTCACCCTAACTCTGGATCTGGGGTTCCTCTAAAAGGCTTGGACCCATCTAAGAAAGGTATCATTGAAGCCCATTTGTATGAGTCTGTTGTAAAAAAAACTTCCAGTCTACTCGGTCAAATGCTTTCTCAGCATCAAGACTGAGAAGCATTGATGGAACATCTCTCTTTTTTGCCAATAACTGTACATTTTAGGCCCTCCTCACATAATCAGTTCTCTGTCTTTGTGTTATGAAGCCAGTTTGGTCTGGTTTTACAAGCTTTTTTATATATAATTGGATTCTATTGGCAATAATAGAGGTGAGTATTTTTTGATCAACACAAAGAAGACTGATCAGCCGATAGGATGTGCATAATGTTGGGTCCTTTCCATCTTTATGTATAACACTAATTATAGCTTCAGACCATGACTTGGGAGGTTCTCCTTCTGTTAGTCTATAGTTATAGACCTTCACCAAAACTGGTGTTAGCTCCTGAACATACATTTTGTACTATTCTCCGGGGAAGCCATCCACTCAAGGGGATTTATCATTCTTGAGTCTGAGAACACTGTATCTAACCTCTTCCCCCGTGATAGGTTGAGTCATGAAATAAGTCTTCTCAGCGCTCAACTTGTTAAGGCTGATTAAGTTAGAAAATTGCTTTATTTTTTTAAATCTTATTTGTTTGTTTTTCTTCCTTGTAAAGCTCTTGATAGTACTTGGCATAGACACTAATCTTTACAGGTTTTTATGGTGGCATAATCAATATTAACAGAACAAATCAATTGGAAGATATCAGTCTGTGTAATTAATCTATATGAGTTTCACTTTTTGAATTAAATTACTGGAATAAATAAAGTTTTTGTTGACATTTTAACTTACTGAGATGAACTTGCAGTTTATCTCATTCTACTGGTTTTTACGCGACTGGATACGTTTGACAACATCCATCCCATGACATGCATGCAAATTTTCTGTACAGAGAAAGAAAACATGTTTGATATGAGTCCAAATACGTAAAAAGCAAGTCAATCAAATTACTTCCCCATTAAAAGCTCTTCAGAGGCAATCATTATCCAGGGGTATTGACCACATTCCAGTTCGGTTCTGCTGGCAATCATTACGTCTGTCATCATACAAATAATGAGCATAAATGTGAGTAGGATACAGATAATATCATACCGCATCATGGCAAACTGCTTGGCCATTTTAAAAGGAAGCATCATATTTGTGTAAGACTCAGCAATGACAGCGGTTATTCTTTCAGATCTTTATTTACAACTGCTAGTTTTTCTGTAGCATCTCTCCGAGGAAATCTCTCATCACCATAGGTGATAACCCAGTTCAGGTATGGTCAAGCTGTCCTAAAGAGATGCTGTTCATCTCAGGCTGATCTACAGAAAGCAAAGAGAACATCACAGCCTGACTGTGAGGTGAAATAAGGTTGTGATTACGGTTGTATTTGTATTGAATCTGTGGTTTGAAGCTCTCGACCTTGAAAGAGCTTGTGTGACAACTCGAGGCAGTCTGTGAATAAATGACTGAATATAGCTGGAAAAGACTGAGGCATGCCTGTGTGGGCTGTAATGGTTGATCTTTTACAGGTTTCTGTTTGCCTTTTATCCTTTTCTTAATGTTTAGCAGCAGGTTTTTTTTGTTGGCTTTATCCACAACAAGAAAAAAGATTTCAGTCATTTGGGATGAAGGTTACTAGGATGGGGTTAAGGCTTATAAAACATCATCTTTTTAATCGTATTAATGTGCCTATTGTCCTGTTAAGGATGTATTGCATGCTGAGCATGTAAATATGGCGCTTGCAGACTATTCTTTTCTTGGCTCCATTAGAGTTGGGGGCAAGTTAGAATTGGATTTATGGTGGTGGAACTGGTGTTGAATTACATACAGGTTGTCTGATTTGCCCTCTGAAGAAGGACACACGGCTCCAAATTGCACCAATGCTCCTCTGTACTGGTGGCCAAGAGACCGAAGGAAGTTGAAAGAATTTCAGTTTGTAGCTTGATTGTAAGGAAAGGTCATATTTACCACTAAGTAAAGACACACAGGCAGTAGTTCAAATGGATTTTTTTACCGACTGAGAATTACTGTTATTGTTTCTTAATTACTTCACAAATAAAGTCTAAATGAAGTGCTGTTCATAGTAGGCTGAAAATAATGATGTCAAAAATGCTTAATTCCAGTATATCTGTATTCTCCTTGTTTCAATCAAAAGAGATTTTATTGTTTTAAAAAAACGAAATAAATGTTGGAATTACATGTTTTTCCAAGTAAATTCCATATTTTTCCAGAATGCCTATAATTGATCATCGGCTCCGGAAGGCAGGATATTTCCAGTCAACTTAAGGCTCAGGGGTTATAACGTGATTATTTTGGGCTTTATTTAATTAACAGAAAATATGAGTGTCATTCAGTGTGTTAAACCCTTTTGTTCTGTTTGTGAAGGCAGAATGTCTCTGTTGCAGCAGAGCAGCTTTTTTGCGGAGCTTCCACCTCTTCCTCTTTCCCATCTCCCACAGGTTTATTCCTGCCTTTTCACATAGCTGTTACAGAAATACATCTATTTTTTCTGGAACGTTTTTGTTGTCGCTCCCTCTCCCCATCCTGCCGACAGCAACAAAAGACATTCTCTTCAGCTCATCCTGTCTTTTCTCGGAGTAAACAGTGGAAGGATGGAGGGATTGAAGCCAGCGTTTTTGCTCTGTAGACCTCTGAGTCACACCAACACTGCCTGGAACTTGGAGAGAGATTCATGTATAGGGAGGGGGGAAAAACACCATCTCTGTTATCTCTGTGTGTGGATTGTTTTGTTTGGGTGGGTGTGATGACATCAGTGTGTTTGTTGGCAGGTGGACAACACTGCAACAAATTTAACACAAAATGAAAACGAACTGGAAACTATAATCGGTAGAGGAGATAAGAGAAGCGCTTGTTAGAGTGATGATAATTTCCCCTCCTTTTACTCAAAGATCAGGAAGACCTGTGGAGGTCCACAAAACTGACCTAATACTAGAAATATTTGTCCGATTTCACCCTAACCCTTGATCTCATCTATAGGTGAGGTCAAGGTTTGCTCAGTTATGCGTAACTTTTAGACTTCACAGCTTAATAGAGTAGGATAAAGTCTAGTTTGCTGTAAACATCTGTATTTTGTCAGTCAGTCAGTCATTTTCTACCACTTATTCCATAGTGGGTCACGGGGGAGCTGGTGCCTATCTCCAGCAGTCTATGGGCGAGAGGCAGGGTACACCCTGGACAGGTCGCCAGTCCATCGCAAGGCAACACACAAACAACCATGCACACACCTGAGGGCAATTTAGAGTGAGCTACTAACCTAACAGGCATGTCTTTGGACTGTGGGAGGAAGCCGGAGTACCCGGTGAGAACCCACGCATCCATGGAGAGAACATGCAAACTCCATGCAGAAAGACCCCCGGTCAAGAATCGAACCCAGGACCTTCTTGCTGCAAGGCAACAGTGCTACCAACTGCGCCACCGTGCAGCCCATCTGTATTTTGATAAATAATAATTTATTAAATTATTGCTGTCTGATTCACGTGATCCAAATAAAAATATCTAAAAAATATCTTTATCACTACTAAAGAGGACTGATGATCGTCCACTGAATGTTTGTAAGGGCTCAAAGACCAACATATAAAAATAATAAAACAACGGAAAGGGAGTATCAATTTCGAAAAAATAATTATTCATAGTTTTTATTATTATTTTTTTTTTTTAAATCACATGTTGAAATATATTTTAATATTCTTCTCAATAACCAGTGAAAAAATTATTGGCATTTCATCAAACCCTTCTTACAAGAGCCAACCAGCTTTTTGCACATTTCCACTGGCATTACACAGATTTATCTTCGGTGATGAGCTCCAAGTCTTTGAGATTGGAGGGCCTCCTTGCCATCCCCCTAATGTTTAGCTCCTTTCATAGACTTTTTCAGATTTAAGTCAGTACTCTGGCTGGGCCACTCCAACACTTTAATATGACTTCCAGTCAGAAAAAACACTTTTGTGAAATTCAACTGTTAGTTTTAACCTAAGGTTACGTTCACACTGCAGGTCTTAATGCTCAAATCCGATTTTTTCAAAAATCAAATTTTTTTTTGTATAATCATATATGTCAGCGCCTCTCCTCAACTCCACAGGCAGAAGACTTGATGCAATCCAGTTTATCGGATTGTAGCAGGGGCAGATCATCACATGCTCGGTAACCTCGATAGCATTTTAAAGTCCTCTGTTTGAATGGCTGTATACAAATTTTACAATACAAATTACGTCCCACATCCAGACGGTTCCTATGAGCCTTTCATTTTTGGTTTGAATAAAATTTTAATCTCTGTTTATTAACAAGCTCTAACGTCTCGCTGTCTCTCCACTGTGCCAATTCTAGCCCCCCGTCTGTTTTGCTAACTGCTACCGTTTCCTGGACGGCGCAAAATTGTGACGAATGCGATGGAAAGTGACGTCAAAGTCGCATCTAATCCGCCTTGGTCGTTCCCACTGGAGTCACATTCAAAAAGATCAGATATGAGTCGAATTCAGGACCAGATATAGAAGTGGCTCAAATGTTCTGATCTGGTCACTTGACCCCCAAAAAAATCAGATTTGGGCCACATTTGCCTGCAGTGTGAATGCACATGTAAAGCTTATCATGTTTGTATCGCTAACACAAAGAGTTGTGAGATTTGAACACAAATCTATAAATTGCAACTTTGAAAAGCAGACAACCAGAACCTGATTTGTTCCTAAATGTTCAAGCAGATAAATCCTGGAAGACATTGTTGTAAACGAAGATTTTTGACTCTCCACCTGCATCACTCACATGGAGCTGTCGATAGCAGGTTTGAATTGTTTCAGCCAAGAACATAAAACATTTTAACCCTGGAAAACAGCAGGGCGAAGATTGTCCCTGACAGGAAGATAATGCAAAGAAAAAAATGCAAATGTGTTTCCCTTTGCTTGGTTTAATGTGGTTGAATAGTGAATGTTTTTTTTTTTTTTCAGATCTGCAGATTGACACGATTATTGTTTCACAGCATGACAGAGGATATAGCAGTACCTGAATACATCAAAAAATGGAAGCTGGGGAAATAAGAGGTTAAAACGGCTGGCAGAAGCAGCGATCCATGATGGGGGAGGGCAGCAAAGAGATTTACAGGGAGCAGATGAGGATTTGGGGAGAGATAGAAACTGAAACTAGTAGCTAAAGAGGTCAAAAGAGGAGGAGAGGGAGTACTGAAGTACTGCTGACAGGAGGAAAAACTCCAACTTGGTGGATGTGGAAGGCAAATCATCACAAAACAGCCACATATTTTTATTCCTTCCCCAAAAAATACCCTAAACCAAAAGGACTTGAATTTATTTTTCCTGTAGATTTCATTGCATTTTTCCACTCTGTGAAGTTAGAAGAGTGACTAAATATTATTATTATTAGGCAGGTAATTAATAGATCCCCTGATAGTGAGGCTGCTTATTTCACCATTGCACACAGTAACTCTCGTAGCTTGTTCCAGGTTTTTTACTTTTTACTCGTGGCATGTCCACAATAATGTCAGGAAAAACAACAGCTTCGTTGTGGAAAACAAAAAATATCTAAATTACAAATATCTCTGTATAAATGTTAAAGGAATTATGAAAATATTCAGGTCGGCTGTGTTGTAATGTTTATTTTATAACGGAGGATAAAAACGCCAGATCTACTATGAGGTTTTGAATTTACAATAATATAAATAATAAATTGTGGTGTAAAAAAAATAATTGAAAAATTAAAAGTCTTGAAAAACACAAAAATATTACTATATTATAAAAATATATAATTGTGTCTGAAAACTAGCACTTCCGCAGTACTGTAAATTGGTTACTTGGGTATTAAAATGTGCTGAAGGCCTGGCAGATATCCATTTATCTCATTGGCCTATTTAAAATGCCCCCCAGGCATGAACCTAAACCCACCAAACCACCAATCTTTAGTGAGGCAGCTGTAAATGTAAGTTTGGAGGCTTTAGTAACCAAATCTACTCATTCAGGCTCACAGTGAAAATCTCCCCAAACCTTTCACCCTTGGCTGTGAAGATTAAAGCGGGATTTGCTGGTCTGGCTTGAGGACTGAATCCTTGTGATGTTCAGCCTGACCATCCTGTGGGATGAAGGCGCTCAGATCTCCTTTCACTGGAACAAAAAAGCGTCTGGAGCTCTCGCCGGAGGTCTACAGTGCAGTAGTGAGGAATTTATTGTTCACAAGAGAGAAATATGCCTGTTTGTCTCTTGCAGTGTGTCCATGTCGACCAGTTCTGTCATGTAAACTAGACAGTGGTGGCATATAGTAAGGCCTGGTGTGATGTTAAGCGTCTACACATAGAGATGCACATCCTTCATTCAGGTTTCCTAAGCATTTTCCTTTTTCAAATCCTTAGTTTTCAGACTCAAATGTTCTGATTAGGCAACATTTTGCTGTGAATAAAAGAATGGCATTTGTGCAATACAAGAACGTTCATACATGTACACACCAGAAAATAAAAATAAGAAGCACGATGCTCTGTCCAGTTTTCACCTATTTATGATTAAATAATGCAGTTTGTCTTTTCAAAAGAAGAACAGAGAATAAAGTCTGGAAACTAAAGTATTTTGCTGTACACTATGGGACTGATCTTTAAAAGATTTACATGTACAAAACCGCACGCAAACCTGTTTGCGTCAGCAAAGCTTATCTACAAATGAGGTGCTAATCGGATTGCCTGTGCAAAATCTGCAGAACTGCGCGCGCAAACCTCTGCCTTCATGAATATGCGAAACATATGATAATGACCCAAACGTGCAAATTCATGGCAGGAGGATATCCAATATTATCCCTTACCACCCGCAATGCGATTTTCAAAGCCTGAAACGGTTTGCGGGCGGCATTTTTGCGTGTGGATTTAGCACGTTTGAAATGCCAGGTGCTAATTGGGACGCAAAAATGTCTGCTGTCACTTTGGCCTGAAGGAGGCATAGATAGAATGACAGATGACAGGGAAAGAGAATCTTCTGTACATGTGCCAACAGATTTGGATTGTCAAAAATAAAAATATTAAAAATAGATGAGAATAGAGGATTCTATGTAGGATTATCTAAGCTCTGATTTGGAGCCAATCACAAACAAAAGCCTTTTTCTTTTATGGTAAAACTGCTTGCAACACTTCATTCAACGTCATTCCAGCGTAACATCGCTGTCAGTGATCATTTGCTGAACGAGCACAAACCTGATCATTGCAAAATGCGCACATAACTGATCAAGCGCGCATATCCTGTGATCGCACATCATGAAATCGCACATGCAAAAGACCCACTGTGCTTTGATGTTAATATAATTAGTAGAACAGAACCAAAGACACTATAAGGCAGATTAAATACTTCATTTGCAAACTGGATGCTAAAATCACTTCTTAGCAGATGAAAAATCACAATTTTAAGGCAGATTTTCCATGTGGTGACAAAGACAGTGTTTGCTTTAACCTTGTCACTAAACAAAACACATTGCATTATTGATAGTAACATTATGTCATTGCAGGGCAATCAGAGTTGGATCAGTTGGATTATGTTGTTTAAATGTGAACATATGCTGGGGGAGGGTTTTGTTTATGCAGTAAAAAAATATTTTGTTTCACCAAAAAGCAAAATGTGGTTGTACTTTGACAAAATGTGAAAAGTTCAAGTTGTATTAGCGTGTTTGCAAGGCCTTGAATGTTTAATTTCCAGATATTGCCTGTGGACCAAACCAAAATCCTTAATTGCCATTAAAAAAAGGGGGAAATGCATAAAAACATGCACATCTCAAAAAAATTTGCTGCATTCAAAGCTCTCAAAACGCCATGCGTAACGCACAGGTGTGCTGCTGCTACAGGATTGACACAACTTCAGCAGTGACTAAATAACAGCATTACTCAAGCTCAGTCAAAACTGTATTGTGTGCATTGATGAAGATTCACTCACGTCAGCATGCCAGAAGCTTGAACCTGAAAGAGACATCTTGGTCTTCTTTCTGATTCATTCTGCTTATAATTATCCAACCATTTGGGGGCAACTCATAGAGCACTGAAGTTTCATTCTCAGGTGGTCAGTTGATCCGTAAATGTGTTACAAAATAAAGAAATTAGATGAGATGGTAACAAAACGACAAAAGTAGCGTACACTATCCTGATGCAGCATAACGCTGTGATTTCCACACCTTTGATCCCAATGCACACACACTATTCAGAAAAGATAGCATCAAAGTGATATTAATACTTAAAAAAATTACAGCATTTCATGTTACACATGTAACATGTTTTTCAACCCCTCAGCATACATCGTAAGACGGAAGTGTGACAGCAACTTTTAATTTTCTTGCTAAAAACCGTGATTGAATCAGGATGGGAGGTGTTCGTTTTTTATATACCGTAGTTATTTTTTTGGAAAATATGCATTTGCCTGGATTCATTTTGTATAAGCCACAATAATCCCTCTTCGTTCCTATAATGCATTTTTGTGTTTTGCTGCTTAATAATTATTTTTAACTTTTATTAGGTACTTAAAGTATTGTAAACCTCAAATTCGCTTTTACTTTTACTCTCACAATGTCGCTGTCTCAAATGCACTGAAACACACAAGCTATAGTTTTGCCGAACCAGGATTTGGGCATTAATCTCTATTTCTCTAACCAGCCGTTATCCATAATCTCTTCTACTAAACTATAAGTGGCCCTCTCTCTGCCGAGTGAGCTCAATATCGGACTCTGATGGTCCACACTTCTGCGCTACATTAAGCCTCAGACATGTAATGGTCCTGTGTGTGTGTGTGTGTTTGTGTTGTGGTGTTTGAACTGGCCTGACCTTTAGTTCAGAGATCTCCCAGCTGCTAAGTGTGTACAGTTGAGTGATGAAAACTCTTAAATCACCTTGCTGAGGAGGAGGAGCGTTCCCAGCTGTGGAACAATCTCCGGAGGGTTGGACTTTGCCCCAACAGCCTGCAGACATTATTGCTTCCACATGTGTGGATGAGACAAAACCAAACACATGTTGAGGAGCAGCTTCTAATGTCCCATGAGAATGTGAGTGGAAACCAAAGATGCTGCAGGAGGAAGATGCTCTGCAGCTGAAAAAGCATCTTCGGTGTTAACCATAGTATTGAAGGGACGTTTGGGTCCAAATCGATAATGCTTGTCTAATTTGTTGGTATTTCTGCTTGTTAATGTCTCTGTCAAAATAATCAGCCTGGAAAGGAAACTGTGTGTAATCTTTCTTCATGTCAGATGATCTGTCCTATTTTGGATATTTTCCAAAGTTTGTAAGACAAATAAAATTTTGTCTGTGTTTCTAAAGACCAAACCTAAACGTTTTGGCCTACATGCAAAACTCTGAGCAGGAAAACAAACACAGCACATCACCTCGAACACACCATGACAAAGCCCAGTTACAGGACAATATATTAGTCCGCAAAAAACTTGAGACGTGGGTAGAGGTTCAGCTCTTAGAAGGACAACGACCATTATTGTACAGCCAGTGCTGCAGTGGAATGGTTTAGATCAAAGTGTATCCATGTTTTAAAATGCCCCAGTCAAAGTCCGGATCTAAATCCAACTCAGAACCTGTGGCAAGTATTAAAATTGATATTCACAGACGTTCACCATACAATCCGACTGAGGTTCAGCTATTTTGCAAAGAAGAATGGACAAGCATTTCAGGATCTAATTTGGCAAAGCTGAAAGAGACATACCCCAAATACAGAAGCACACAATATTGTTTTTGTAAATTTCAAACTTGTAAAATTCTCCAAAAGGGTTTTAGTCTATTAGATAAAATCCAAATAAAATACAGTGAAGTTTATGACTGTAACGTGACAAAACGAAAAACATTAGGTATTAATACTTCTGCATGGTACAGTATATTGCAAAGGGCTAATTTGTTTATGGTACATTACTATAATTAGATGTTCCTGTGAACTTTAAGTTCGAGGAAGTAAATGAATGCATTGGCATGTTTATTTACTGCATTTTTAACAAACACTGGGCATTTGATTCAGGTATGTTTTCTAAGACATGGTTATTGGCCTTGGCCAGGAGAAACTTGATTGGTGCATCTCTAGTTTTGTCTAAACGCTCCCTCTGAGCTCCTTTTTGAACTCCTGTCCAAGATTCTGCCCTCAGTGTGCCTCCTCCTGTATGTTTAATCGGAACCTGTCCTTGCATGCCCACAGTTTACCGAGTCAATCTCTATTTATCGTTTTATCGGACCCCTCCAACCCCAGGCCTCTCACGCAAACAACTCGTCCAACTGGTAAATGACGGTGAGATCAGTGTTCTTCCTGGAAGACCATGGAGTGGAAATCCTGCTGACTGACAAAGATGTGGTAACAATTACTACCAAGCTGTTTACTTTTTGAACCATCTCCCCGCCATAGTTTCAGTGATAATGACAAAACGTCCCGTTTATCTTCCTCATTCTTCTTCTGAATGTGCCGTTGGCTTTATTTCCCTGTTATCAGGCGCCAAGCATACGATGGGATTTGAAGCAATAGTTTTTTTTCTTGTCTTAGCTTTCCTTTAAAGCAGAAACATCTGACATCAAGACGTCTGAGTTGCTCCTCATTTACCTTAAACTCTTCCAGTTACTTTCAGGAAGATAAATTCCCTCCTTTGGGGCAGCAAATTTTACCTGTCCAGTTTGAGAATACCCAGTTGTTTACTTAGCCTCAACAAGCTAGTAGATGCATCACTATTTGTGCTACCAAGGAGAAAAGTGATCCCTAAACATCCAAACCAAGTCCATTAAGTTGCTTTATGACAGTGTTCATGCTGTCTATTCCACTATTTTTCAGAAATAGTTGCCTGTCCTCAACCACCATGCAATAAGTACAAACCTAAAAGCAGCATTAACACAAAGAAATCACATAGTGGTTCCAGGATGGCTGAATAAACTTCTGAAACACTTGTGCTGCCACTGCTGTCTGACTCAGCAGCTCAATCGCTTTTATTCAGAAAGTTTTTAATGTGGTTCAAGAAAAATCTAAAAATAGCAGTCATCGATCTTTACTTCCATTTTTATCACATCCCCTTTATTCCTCTGAGCTCATGTTGCAAAGAGAAGTGTATCAGATACTGTTCAAGTCTTTAATTCCTAAAGTTGGTACTAATCGGGACATATTTTATGACACTTTAAAAGGAAACTTACAGTAAGGGTTTCTCGAAGTATGGAGTATAATCTGTTATCATTTTCAGGCCTGGAAAAATGAAAAAAAGCAATTAGTGCTCCTTCAGTTTTCAAACCATTGAAATTTGTGTTTGTCTTTCATGTATTAGCCTTCTTGCAGCTAGCTGATCAGCAGTATGCAGCAACATTTGTGGGAGGGCAGACCTGCCTGGCTCTACTCTTTCTTTGGTATCTCATTAACAAGAGATTTAACCACAGGAATGGGATGGCCAAGAATTTTAGTGGTTGAGACTATAACTTTAGTAAACCTTGATGGTGGTAAACTGCCCAGGTGGATGCTTGTTTAGTTTTCACACCACTGTCAGTGTTTTTCTTGACTGAAAAATTTTCCAAATAGCTGAGTCTGTCTTTTTTGTAAATAAATGTTGTGTAATAACCTCCTTTCAACCAGCTGACCATCTGCAGTACTTTCTGCTCCATATACCTGCTTTTTCTGGCATTTGGCAGTTTAAACTGCAGGAACCATATAAGGGGAAATTCTAGCGATTATGAAATCATATCTAATTAGAAACTGGGTGTACTTGGATCAGGCAGCCAACCAATTCCTAGGTGGCACTCCTTTTGTTTCCACATGACTGTATGTGTTTTTCGTCATCAGAAGTGTTTCCAAACTGCCAAATTTATCTTTTTTTTGCAAGCGATGGAAAAGAGTAGCAGCACTTTCTCTGGCATCGCATTAAAATGAGTTAATCCATAGGAACGGTGTGATGGAACGTTTGCCACTTTTGAAACCCTAGCGGTTTTTGAGCCTTGGTTTACCTTGTTCCCATAAACTGGCCTGTGCCTTGGTAGCACTCCAGTGTTTTTTCATGACCTGGAATATTACATTTGTTTTTCTGCAAAGCATGGGAAAATGAATTGTCGCATGCTTTCAATTAAATGTGGCATTTTATGATGCGAGTAATTTTTTTAAATTAACACAGTTCCGTCCTAGCCCTACTTGTTAAGACATAAGCCCTTTATGCATATTTATACCTGGCATAGTAATTTTAAGAACTGCACCCTTTCATAATATCTTTTTTTTTTAGTTTTGTGTCTTTCATGGAGGTCTTTTAAAAAGTTTACTGCTTTTGATTAATACCTTAAAATGCACACAGAGAAAGGTATTTTAAATGTATTAATGTGGTTACTTTAAAACATCACGAAGGGTATAAACAGTGATAGCTGAGCATCTCCTGTGGCTAGAATGTTGAAACTGGTGCTAAAACATGTTGGAACAGAGGTTATAGACAACAGCTGTGTTCAGCAATGTGAATTTTAATTACTGATTCAAACCTGGGAAATTTCTTCCTCCTGCCTGTCCTGTTCTCGTTGTGATGGATTCAAATTTCCCTTCATGTGATTAACTAAACCTTCAGGATCACAATTTCCAGTTTGTGTGTTACAAAAATGATTCCAACCCTCAATAGGATTCACCTCTCTCTGCATCACCATCCATCCCAGTTTTCTTCTCATCTGGCTTCATTTTCTTTGTAACTGAATCCCTTTGCTGCCTCTCTGTCTCACAGATTTTTCCCTCCAAATATCATGTTCTCGCAGAAGAAGACACACTTGCTAGACGTGTCTATAAATGAACTCCAGGTGGAAAAAAATGTGCCAAAATCCCCTGAAATGAGCTGGTTTTCATGCTGCCAACCCCCCTCCCCTCACTTTCCTCACATCAACGCGTTCAGTGGATGACGGCCGAGGCTTTGGGATTTATGCAACATCTCCAGTGATTTATGGAATAGGGGGAGGTTTTCAGGCTCTGTAGATGTGTAGGATGTTTCATACAGAGTTTTGCTTCAAATAAAACTTTTTTTTAATAGGCCATTCATTCTGGAAAGATTAAATCACAATCACAGGGACGATGCAGGAGGACGAAAGGCTGGAACCAACGGGTGTTTTGTTGTCATTTATGAACTGAAAACTGGTCATTCGTATTTGAAACTGTTTTTTTAGGTCAGTTGTAGTAGAAAGCAGCACTGGTTTAATGTAACAACAGGTTGGTCGACATAACAAATGATTTGGAGTCCTGAATGAATATAAATACCTTGTGCTGCAACCATGAATTAGCTGTACCTACTCTGAAATAAATCTGTATTCCTTCAATAAATAAGAGTTTGCACTCAGTCCTTTATTTTTAACAACTCCAGCTTTTAAAGCAGAGCTTTACTTTCTTATTGGAGTGCAATTTTTGAGGGCCCCAATAGTGTTTGGTGTCCAATTTATAACACCATAAATTCTTCCTAACGATTTACTGGGTTATATGGTATACTTGCCTGCATAGAAAGTCTTCAGATTTTGTTCTGTTCTATTGATAGAAAATGTGTATAAGGAATGCTGCCTGTAGCATTCCACACCAAAGCAATGCAAGAATTCTGATAATGATGAAACACCTACTGTTTTTTTTTTATCTGCATTTTTAAAACAGAAAATAAATCAACTACTAAAACCTCAGTCAAAGGATAAATCAATCCCAGTTATTTGTTTTGACGATGCTGGCCTTTACAGTAGAGCTTTACTTTGCTCATTAATGTGTGCAACATTTGAGGGCTCCACAAGGTTTTTTTTTCACTGCTGCTAGGTTTTTTTGACTGATGTCTAATATTCAACATAGAATGATGTAGTATTGCATGTAATTTACGGCATTTTACATGTTTGTTTTAACCGCATTTTCTGAGTCAAATGCTGCAGTTCAATTTTAGGAAGATAATTCACTAAGAGCAAAGCAACTTAGCTTTAAATATTAATGATATAATAATAATTATTATTATAATAATCACAAATAAGTAGATTAGTAGTTAATGTGAAAATAATTATTGTTTAGCAAAATGTTTGTAGGATTTTGTGGGATGACGACTCATGATGCACTGTTATGAAGTTTTCTGCACCTAATAATGGATGTAAAGATGAAAAAAGGTGCATTCTGTTCAACATTTTCTAAAATAATCCTGTTGTCTTTTCTCAGCAATGTCAGTCTTCTTATCTTGAATGAAGGAAAATTAGAAATTTCTTATACTTGAATTTTTCTGAATATGTTTCCATGTTATACTTGTTTACATTTTCTATATAATTATAAGGAATATGAGTGTAAATACATGAGGTTTGCTTCATTTGCGTGAAGCCTCTGCACTACGTCGGATGCTGTGGTTTTAGTTTGCCTTTGTTTAGTTCTGCTGCGGCTCGATTTGACCTCCTTTCTTTGCGCCTCAAATGTCTCCCTTTTCTCCATGGACTCATGCATATTCATCCCTCTGCTCACATGTGCTAACACAGTTAAAATGTCTGTAATTAACTCCTCCATACCGGATCAGCAGAGGAATGTCTCAGTCAACTCAGTGCAATTATTTGATGCAATTTTGAGCAGGTTCAGCTGTCCAATGATTTATTTCCATTTTTGGGGCTCTTGCTCTGTTTTCGTTCTTTAATAACGGTGTACCGTTTTCTATTATATTTTCTATTTTCTATTATATTTTGTCTATTATACCAGTATAACAGCAATATAGGTGTTTTGCAATATTAAATAAATTGATAGACAATTCTAAGATTATCCAACTAAATATTCTTATGAAGTTGGGTAAATCCTAATTTCTTGGGTTCCTCCTATCTGGAGATGCAGCGGTTGAAATGTTCAGGGCCATTTTTTTATTTAAAAACCTAACCCTAACCCTGAACAACCAATTTGAATTTTTATTTATTCCAACACAAGGGTTTTTCCTTTTGGGGGTTTTCAATTCGGGATGCATCTCTGGTGCAAGTTGGAGATTTGTCAGGGACTAATACAGCATAAAAAATCCTCTTACTCAGCAAAAACAAATGACGTTCCCTCATTAAGTTTGTATTAGGTTTCACCCAGAGCCATGGGTGTAAAGCAAGTTTCTGTTGTCTAAACAGAATAAAGTACTCCAGCACACAGGCGGTCATTTTTGTTCGGCATTTGAGTTACATGCAGCCAGCATCAGTTTGCCCTCTGGTGTTTTTTGCAGAAACTGAGTGCATGATTTGGCTTCTGCTGCCTATTGGAGAGGAAACATGGCTTTGGATTTGTTGCTGGATGCAAACAGCTGATCCCCTACATGTCTGCCTGTCCTCAAATGTCCATTAATCCTACCTGAAACAAGTTATTTATCATGTAGCGTAAATTGAAAGTGTGTATTGTCATGGTGTAGTTTGAGATTTATGATTTTATGCTGAACACATCTTCACCTCGAGCAGCAATGCTTGAATTTTTAATTCTCTTGGTTGGTTTTTGCAGGGAAGAGTTTTCTCTCCCTGCAGAGTGGAGAGGTTTACAGAGGCCTCCAGTGAGAAAATACACAGGAGGATAGGTGAAGTAGAGATGCTTTGTGTTCTCCTTCTCTGTGTATACCCATTCACTGTGTACGCCAAAACAGAGTGCACCTTGAGGTTTGTATTTGTGCATCCATGTGCAGCTGTGACGGTGTTTGATGATTGGTTCTTTTGTTCTGAGCCTCTAAAAGCTCCTTGTTCTCCTCACGGAGGATTCAGTAGCCGGTGAGTTAGTGAGATGCATTTTTAACATAAAATTTATTTAGCAGTGCATCGAAAGATCTTTTTTTAAAAAGAAAACAAAAATGTCAAACAATTTTTTTATTTTTCAGCCATTCCGTTGCAGATTTGCTGCTATGTTTGGGATCGTTGTCCTGATAATTACCCAGTTTGCTGTCTCACATTTGACTATTACATTTATTAGAAAGTGGAGTTTTGATTGACTCAATGCCCAGGTTCTGTGGCTTCACAGCAAACCACATTATCAACCCCCACTACCGTGCTTAAAAGTTGGCATGAGGTGCTGTCTTAAAATCCGGACTCTAAATTTGAAGTGGGGAAATGCATCCTAAACGATGCAGGTATCTCTAGGATGCTGGTTTACCTCTGAACAAATATCTTAACAAAATGCTTTATTAGAGGAAAATTGTGAATGAGGTTTTAATGGAGTAAAATGATGTAGCTGTTGTTTAAATTTCTGATTAAGTTTCTGTTGATTTTTACAAACTGTAAATGTTTCCCATATTAGAACTTTAGATTATTTACAATACATTTACAGCTGCTTTATTCTTTAGTTGCTGTTTCCCATATTTATTTTGTAGCTTTAACACACAACACGACAGAACCATACAATTAAGGCCGAGAGAGAAACAAGTAATAGTGTACATTCCTGGAACCTATTCGATATTTTCCTGGAACTTACAGGTTACCTTTTCATATCCTACAAGGTTCTTTCCAGAACATTCAGGATCCCTCTTGGAACTTGCAGGCTACTTTCCTGAAACTTTCAGGTTATTTTCCTGGAACTTTAAAGTTACCCACCTTGAACTCTCAGATCCTTTCCCTGTGAATTTCAGGTTACTTTTCTGAAACTTTCAGGTCACTTTTTCAAAATGTACAGGTTGCTTTCCCCTAAATTTACACATTACATTTCCTGAACTTACAAGCTATTTTGCCTGTACTTACAGGTTGCTTTTTACAACATATTTGGTTCTTTAGCTCCAGTTTCAGGGCACTTAAAGCAACCAGGCTTTACTATGAAGTGACCTATCACCTGACACTTTACAGGAACTTTGCAAGTTCTGGGAGATTATTCTGCATGTTCTGGAAAGTACTCTGCAGGTAACAACACAGAATCAATAGATTACTCTCTAGAACACAAGCTACTTTCAGGAACTCAGGTTGTTTTCCTAAAACCTAAAGGTTACTTCCTTGGATCATAAAGGTTGCTTTCTTGGAACCTCCAGGATACCTTTCTAAAACTCACACAGCACAAGTGACCATAATGTATTATAATATGACTTGTGTACTAGCACTTTCTTGAACTTACTGGTTACTTTCTGGAGCTTTGCGGGGAATTTTCCAGAGCTTGCAGGTTCCTGTCCTGGAAATTATAGGTTACTCTCCTGGACTATTTAGATTATTTTCAAGATCTAACAGGTTACTTTCCTGAATCCCCAAAGTTATTTTCTAGGAACTCAGAGGTTATTTTTTGCAAACATACTGGGTACTTTCCTAAAACTAGCAATTACCTAGAACTCTGCTTTTTGAAATTACTCTCCCAGACCATATGGGTTCCTTTCCTGAAACCTTTCATGATTTTAGAGGTTAATTTCCTGGGATTTAGGGTATTTTCCTGAAGATTGACATGGAACATCTGGTGAACAGAATGTACTATGAGTTGATTTGTGTACTAATACTTTCAAGAACTAAAACAACAGACAGTTTTATGTTATGTTACCTTTTTGTATGTCAAAAACTGGTTGTACAGAGATGTCTTCAAGCTAAATGTGGATTCAAAGGTTTTCTTGGTTTGTCTTTATAACTTGAAAAATCTGAAATGAAAAGATTAATATTACTGAATATAATTTAATATTGCAGCTGAAATCACTGGGATGTCAGCTTAATACTCAACCAAGACAGTTTTAACCAATCAGTTTTATGAAGGGAAAACTATAAATAAGATTTAAATTTAGTCACAAAATGTAGCTGTTCATTAAATTAGTTCAACAAATCTTTAGAAACTGTATTTTATATACAGGTATTGTATAATTGGTTGTTCTCTCTATTTATTGCGTTGCTTTAAGTGCAGACTTTGCAGTCCAGAAACCTGAAACGCAGACTAAGATAGAGCCAAGAGACAAACGGGTGATGGCAGCTTGGCCTGCAGTGTGCTGAGTTCAGCACTCTGCCTTATTGGTGTGTGAATGTGAGGAGGGCAGGTGGAAGCCAATATGAGTCCACAGGGGCACGGTTAGATTGCCACTTATGGGACTTCTTTGTCTGCTTGGATACAAGCATCTCTTCCCTCATCTCTGCATGGGTTTCCATCTGACTGTTAAAACAAACTGTTTTTCAGGAGGATCTTCTTGTGGTATCTGCCATGTTGTCTTGAAATGCACATTTGCAAATATTCTATGTATACACAGCATCTGATGGTTCCTTTTTAAACCAACAGTTCGCTGAATTTGTAATAATTACATGCCATAGTATGGAATGTTGTGTGTTTATTTCTTTAAGTACGACTGGTTAAGAAGAAATAGTTAAAACAAGTCAATAGCATCGTACGCATTACTCATGTCTTGGTTGCTATGTTATTAGCAGCATTGGGGATTTAGCACTGTTTGTACTAGACTTTAGCACAATAAGCACTTTCTTAGATAAAGATTAATATTTATTTGTCAATATGTACTGGAATTTTAATTAAAATTTTTTTTTTTCTTTCACCTTATAAAATCTTATAAATCAGATAAATATTTGTCCACCCCTGGTAGTTATTCCTTCAGAGTTTGATTTTATTTCCACAAGAACTGAGTTTCTGTACTTTCATAAGCAATAGTCATTAACACACCAAGTTTAGTGGGTACATCGTGCAGTCTCTCACATAAAGTGAAACTAAACCCCATGTAAAATAATAACTCTGCCCCCAGACAAATTTTGAAAAATGCCAGCAAAGTGGGAGGTGCCAAGTGACGGGATGGTTAAGTGGGGGTGTGGTCAGGAGGACGAGGGAAAGTGGCAGCTAGCTTAATTTCACATATTAAAACATGAAGAGTGAGATCTTTTGAGGTGGAGCATTTTTAACCCCCCTCATCATCTGAGGTTAAGAGAGGCTTTGTGGAGCCCAGCGGGCCTGAGCCTTATCAGTCCGAGCCGCTTGCTCAATACGCTGACTCAGCGATGCCCAAAGCCAGAACTGCCGCAGCAGTTCAAGGAACAACTTCAACTTCTGAGTGCGATGGTTTTATACCTGAACACAGGGCTGTGACCATGTACCAAAATGTAACGTTTAAACCAATAGGAAAATTCAACTGCAGTAGCCACCCTTCAACCCAAAGAGGGCAGCACTAAGATGGTTTTAGGACAAATATTACAGAAATAAACAAGTTCACATGAAATTTTAAAAAATAGCACAGTAACATAAAGATAGCCTCTTTAAGGCCCAATTTATACAGTTTATCTGGAATAAAATTTGATTTGGGGATTTGTTCCTCTTTAAGCATTGTTAGCATCATTAGCACAATTGAAGTTAGCTGTTAGCACTTTGCTCTAGCCTTTGGCACTCTAAGCACTAGCCACCATAGACATCAATACATAGATGCCCTATCAAATGCTGAAAGGTATTCCGACGTCGGCGTCGTTTTTGTGAAGTCAAGTTGGAGAGCCAAAATGCCTCGTACGTGTGCAGCATAATATTGTTCGCTTAGGTGTCCAAACCAAATCATGTAGAGCTGCACTTTTTTGTAAGAGTTCTCATAAACATTCTGACTTTATTCTTGTAATTTCAAATAGCCTGGCCCTGATTCTCTGTCATACCTACTAACATAAGTGTGTGTGTGAATAAATAAGGTGAGGTATTAACTTAAATCTCTCTTAAAATGTGTTTTATAAAATAAAGTCCATTGGTCTCGGTCTTGGTTGTGCAGTCGGGCTTTAGTAATGTAAACACCATTTGTTCCGTTGGCACTTGGCTCTCTTGTCTCTAGCACATTTAGAAATGGCCTTTATCCATATTAGTGATAGATTTTATAACTTTAAGCAAAGATTATTAGCACTTGCCTTTAGCATCTGGTTTTGGACCATTAGCACTAACCTTTAACACTAAGTGCTGTTAGCTCTTTTCTTTAGTATTTTCTGCTTTAGAAGCAAACGTCATTAGCATTTACCTTCTTTACGATTAGCATTTACCGTCTGTGGCTGCATTTTTGTACCTTTATGTACTAGTTTTTAGCATTATACATGCTGTTAGCTCTGATCCTGATCCTAACTCACCAGCTTCTCACATTGGGGGATTTTCTCTCATGGCTGTTTTTTCTAATAAATCAGCTGGTACGTTTAATGCCTTGCAACTTTATAAACTTGAATGCCAGTTGGTACAGTTTTTGTTTTAGAATTTCTAATCAGTCTCTGCAAAGACTAATTTATTTCTAGTTTCATTTCTTATGGTTTTTTTGTTGTTTTGATTATCATAATTACTGTATAAATTTTATTTCTCTTAAATGAGCTTTGTGGCTGAAATAAGTTCTCAATACTCTGGGGGACTTCAGAGGTTAATTGTTCAGATCAAAGTGAGAACCAGTAACAGTCTTCATCTGTAACTCCTTTCTGCTTTCACACATCACACGTTCTCAGACCATCTGGGTGCTGTTAGGGAACAGCTAACCCTTCTGCTGCTCTCTCCTAAAGCCCAACAACTTTACACTGTCACACTTTGCTCTTTGATCGAATCTAAGGAAGATGCGATGGACAAGCTAAAAGATTTGTGGATGATCAGGAAGAGCTTCAACTCAGGAAATGAACCTCTGTTTTAGTTTTGTTTCGTTTGCTTTTTTTTACCACCCGTTGTAAAGCAGAAGGAGAGGCAACTTCGGAGGTTTTCATCAATGAGCCACATGCAGAAACTGTTGGGGCTCAAGTGACATTTCTGGAATATCAGAAATGATAACTGTTGGAGTGGGATCATCAAACTCAGCTAAACAATGATGAAGAACGTCATTAAATGATGACATTTGGAGACACCAATTTAACCTATTTTCCAATGTAATACATGGTTTATGATGATGTATGTTTTCATTCTACTACCTTCTTAACTAGTGATCTACTTGATCTGAACAAAACAACTAATATCATCATCAGAAAAAAATCCAGATAAAGCATCCCTTGAACTTTCTCACATTTTGTCACTTTACAACCACAAACTTCATATGATTGAGTAGCACAAAGTAGCACATTATTGTGGAAGGAAAACATTTCAAATGTTTTACAAATAAAAATCTAGAAAGTGTGACATGCTGTTGTATTCAGCCCCCTTTAATCTAATATATCTAAATAAAATCTTATGCAAGTCACCTAATATGTAAGTTGACATTAGGAAAAACATACACTGCACACCACTCTGAACACACAATTCCCACAGTAAAACATGGTGGTGGCAGCATCATGCTGCAGGGGTGCTTTTCTTCAGCAAGGACAGGGAAGGTAAACAGAGTTAAGGGCAATCCTAGAAAACGATTGGTTCACTTTCCAGCAGGACAGTGATCCTGAATGATGAACAAACAGCCAGAGCTACAAACAAATTATTTAGATGAATTGAATAATGTAATAGAATGGCCCAGTCTAAGTCCAGATCTAAATTCAATTGAGAATCTGTGGCATGACTTGAATATTGATTTTCTCAGACACTTATAATGTAATTTGACTGAGGTAGAACATTTTTGCATTGAAGAGCGGTCAAAGGTTTCAGCATCTCGATGTGCAAATATGTTTGATGCAAAACCCAAAAGACATGCTGCTGAAATTGCAGCCAAATGTGGTTCTAAAAAGGTATTGATGTATTATTAGCGTTTTTGTGTTTGTGTGTCACAAAAATCCCTATAAAATACATTGAAGTTTGTGGTTGTATTGTGACAAAATGTAAAAAGGTTTATGGGGTATAGATACAGTGTCTTTGCAAGACTGTACATCTGTATGGTTACACCAGACAAACTGTTTTCACTGTATTGTTTTCTGACCAACTTTAGCTGCCAGCAAGCATGAAATGCAGATTTTTTTCAAATAGTCTTCAGGTCATAATTAGCCTTTTTACTAATTTTTATTCTTGATCTGAGCACTTCTGCATGCATTGATTTTGTTTTGTCTCTTTATATGACTTATCTGCTCCATAAATAGTTAATTTGTACAAGTATGCAAAGGAACATTAAAATTAGCTTATCAGAAGTCTGAAAACATAATAGAAATATACATTTGAAATCCCACCAGGCCCAAATTAAGCTCCATTGACTATCATCTTCTCAGTTCTTTAACGTATCTTTGTCTTATCATCTTGGAGGCAAATAAACTCCCAACCCACAGAGAGGGGTTATGTTTTTGTTTTTTTTGTTTTTTTTTGCTTCGACTGAATCCGAAGCTGGAGCTGCTCAGGAAAATACTGTTATGTAAAACGTGAAGCTTACTCTGCAGTCAGTACAGTTTGTGCCTGATTTCCTGCAGCCACACACAGCAGGATGTGATTTTTGGTAAATCTCTTATCTGTTCCTCATTACAACTGCCGAGAGTTTTGTTTTTATACACAAGCAGGACATCATTAATTTTGAATAGACCAACTTTCATCTGAGAAACTCTGTTCTTTTTGATGAAAACCAGGACATTCTTGGCGGTTTGGAGGAAGGCTCAGTTGGGTTTTCTGGTGTTTGGTATCAGGCAGAGAGAAGATGAAAATAGACTGAAGCCATCGACTCTGAAATGTAAAAGCAGAAGCTGGTGAGCAAATCAGGGCAAATGAGAAGGAAGTGACTTTTCTGAGAAGATGCTGTCAGATAATACAGTGTTTGTAAGACAAACATTTCTGATGTAATCAACATTAATTTAGGTTTGTTGTAGATAACACTAAGTAAAACAATAATGCACATTTTTGTAACTCATTTATAAAGCCTTTAAAACTTTACATTTACAAATGTATTTTCCTCCAAACCTTTAGACAGAAGGTGATTAAACTTGTGGTAAAGACCATACTACCCCAGAACTCATGGGTTGATAAGATACGGTCCCAGAACTTGCATGCTACTTTCTTGGACCAAACTGTATTATAAAGTGTAATGTGACTTGTATCCTGGTACTTTCTGAAACCTACCGGTTACTTTTTCACGTCTAGCAGGTTAATTTTACCAAATTTTATTATTAGTTTTTAGAACTTACTGGCTACATTCTGCAAACATATAGGGTACTAACCTGGAACGTTTAGGTTTTCTTACCTTAACAGAGGGTACTAAACTGGAACTGACAGGGTACTTTCATGGACTTTCATAGACGTAATGTAGAGAGTATTTTCCTGGAAATAATAGGTAAACTATTACTGGAACTCGCAGGGCACTATCTTGAAACTTAGAGAGTACTTTCACATATTTGGCTGCATCATGAGGTGACTTGTAACCTGATATAATCTGGAACTTTACCAAGAATTACTAGGATACCTTAACAAAACTTACAATGTACATTCCTGAACCTTACAGGTACTTTCATGGACTGGGCTGTATTATGACATAACTTGTAACCTTGTACTTTAAAAGTTACAAGTTACTGTGTCGGAACTAACATAAAACATTTACGAATTTTACAGTTTGCTTATAGGTTTTATGGTTACCCTCTTGGAATTTACAGAATACCTAACTAGAACTTACAGAGCACTGTCATGGATCAGGATGTTTCATGAAATAACTTGTAGCCTGGTATTATTTGGAACTTAAAGGTGACTTTTCAGAACTTACGGTGTTGATTCCAAAAATATGTAGTGTATTATGCTGGAACTTACAAGGTAATAATTTACAGTCCCACTATGCTAGAACTTTAGTGGTACTTTAGTCCAGTGGGTTGTGTTATGAGGCAGGTTGTAAGTTGGTACTTTCTGTCTGGAACATACAGGTTGCTTTTTGGCTACTTTACTGGAACATGTAGGGTACTTTTCTAGAACTTGATGTGTACATTCTTGGGCCGGGTTTTATCTTGAAGGGATTTTTAAAGTACTTTTTGGAGCACGTTTCTTTCTGGAACTAACAGCATGCTTTATGAAACTTATAGATTGATTTCGGGAATTCAGAGACTTTCTTGGAACCTGAAGTTCTAATTTCCAGGATATTACAGGGTACTTTTTCAGAAGTCACAGAGTGCTTTTGGTGACCAGGTTGTATTATACAATGACTTGTAATCTAGTATATGAAATCTGCCAGTCCTTTTTTTAAATTTCTCCACTGGCTTCCAGTGAAGCAAAGAATAAATATTAAAATACTTCTTTCTGCCTTTTAAGTTTTAAATGACCTGGCTCCCTTCTGTGTTGCCGATATGCTCCAAAATACTGAATAAATGTTTCAATGTATCTCGATTACTCTTATTTTTGTCCTTCCACCTCTTCACACCCACATATTTTCCAAAATATGATTAAAACAGTCTGTACTGTACCAGTACTCAAATAGTTGGTTGTATCTGCACTGAAAATAAGAAACTGCATATTCTTTCACCATGCAAAATAGTTCTGGATGAGATCAGCAGTTTGAAAACGCAGATGTAAATTATAGAAAAGGTGGGGGACCAGCAGCAGCTTCAGTGACAGATGCTCCAGCAGAGAGACTATACATATCTTCTGCCGGTTAAAAATAACCCTGCAGGATGGCAGCTGTAATTGAAAACAGATAAGTGGGAAACGAACTGAGAAGAGATAGGTCTATTGTGTCTTGTTGACTCCATCAGTTGTTTTGATCAATCCTACTTAAAGCATAGATGTCCAACTGGACTAAGACCAGACAGGAGGAGGTAACGTAAACATCAAGAGCACACCCAAAAACAAAGAAAGATTATTCTGAGCAGGTCAACAAAAGATCCACTTAAAACAAAACAAGCTTTTTATAAATGTTTTTCATTCCCTCCTTTCCGTTTTTAAGCAAATGGTTAAAAGTTAATAGCTAAGGGGTCAGAAAAAAGCAATACACAAATGGATTAATACATTATAAATTGAAGAAATCTATTCCATACAGCTTTATTATATTCAAAACGGCATTTATGTTTTTTACTTTCTAAAGAAAAAACAACCTATCATAAATAGAAAATAAATGTCACAGAGGACAAATAGCATGTGGCTACCTACAGCGAAATATGTTAGCAATATCAAAAGATTCATCTGTTGAAACAGGAATAAATTAAGACCATACATGCAATTAAGCCAGTGATGTACTACAAACAAATTTGTTAGCATTGCAAACGGATTAACAATCATAAATTTTAAAAAGTTATGATGCTCATAAAAAATATTACTGTATGTGCTTATTAGCATGTTAATAACTACAGGTAATTCCATTAGCATTCTAAAAATGTATTGAAGTCATAAATGGAAGATGTGTATATGTCATACATGCTAATTAGCATTTGGGTAACAAAAGGTAAGTTTGACAGCATTCTAAAAACATTTGTAGTCAGATTAATCCATTTAATTAATTAACGCCATGCACGCTACTTAGAATGGGATGAAGTGCTGCTAATTTTAACATTTTAAACATAGATGAATTACTTATATATGAAGGTATTTAACACTATGCTTGCTAACTAGCACAAAGCTAAATATAGCTACATGTGGTAGGTAGCATTCTACAAATTGTATGATTTATGTATTTATTTATATTAAATGGAACTAATGCAACTAATATCTAGCTATTTACAGCCAAGTTTTGTAGCATTTTAAAAGTGGATAGAATCATTATATGTAAACAATTAACATCACACATGCTAATTAGCATATGGCCTTATAGCGTATAGCTATGTCTGGTAGCATTCTTAAAATAGATTAATTCATGCTTTATTTCATGATAAATTTGAGTTTATTAACACCATGCATGGTAATTAGCATGTGGCTAAATACAGCCAAGTTTGTCTGCATTTTATAATGGATTATTTCATGGAATAATCTTTTACAAAATGAAGAAATTAACTTCACTTATGTTAACTAGCGTATAGCTGTGTAAACCTAAGATTGCTTTAATTTTTTTAAAAGAATTGTTTTGTACTAGTGGCCTTTATTTGACAGAAGTTTGAAAGCAAAGACGATGGAAAGAGACATCGAGGCCTATAGCCTCTGCACATGGTGCGTCCGCTCTACCAACTGAAATGGAAGTGATACGACCACATATGCTACTTAGCATGTGCCTAAGTAACGCTATGCCTGGTGGCATTCTAATGCCTGGTTCATACGGCAGGATTTTCAAATTGTCGGCTAATTTTCAAAACCTGAGAAACCCCACATGTAACAATAAAAAATTGTAGGTATAACAGGTTTGGTCCTACAGTGTGTGGTGTCCAGCCACACGGCAAGCACAACACACCACACTCGAACAAATTTCACTTACAAACAATCAGATTTCATGGAAATCTCGCAAACCCTTTCGAGATCAAACATGAGTTGAGAGTAATTCCCTCTGTGTTTTTGTCACCTCGCTTTCTGATTGGCCACATGTCACATTCAACAGGCTGCGTGCCTGTTTGTCCTAAGGGAACACCCCACACAGTAGGATATCAGGGCAAGACAATCCAATATGTTGAATATCCCCAATTTGAGGTCGGAGCGGTCCCAATGTCCTTCTGAGCAGACTAGATCACTTTTAACACACCACACATGGCAGGAATATCTCATGAGATTATCTTAAGAGCCATTACGATTATCAGGGCATGTCGGAAGGGGAAGATTGGTACAAAAATCGGCATAAAAATCCTGCACCAGGCATTAAATATTCTGGATTAAATATTTTGGATTAAATTTGTCATAAATGGAAGTATTTAGGATCATACTTGCTAACTAGCATTGGGCTTGAGAAAAATCTGTACCTTGCTGGTAATAACAGCCATTTTGCTTTGTGTAGGACACTGAAACGTTTCTTACTGAACTAGACCATAACTGATATAGTGCTTTACTCTCAACATCAAGCCTTTCTTCATATTAATAGTTAAGTTTAAGTCTTTGACATTTTTGGTTATTTTATTAAGTAATTTAAAGCCACTTTGGAGGGTCTAAAGAGCCACATACAGCTCCAGATCCACAGGATGCAGTACACCGGTCTTGCCTATCAATTAAATTTACAATTTTTTTGGAAAACCGGCATATTTTCCATTAATAATTGTTTTTAATACTTGTTTTCTCCATGGGTCTCCATGGTCATGCTTATCATTTGTTTTTCAAGATGGCTGATAGGTACTTTTGAGTGACATCATTGCAAACACCTTATAGCTAAGTTGTAACGTAATCACCTGGAGATGAAAAATGAGAGATCATCTTATTCTCTACCTGTGATCGATTTTAATTTTATTGTCAATTTGTGCCTGTCTTCCAGCATTTTTTCACGTTTTAAACTAATCCAACCATAAATTCTCTGTGGTACACACAGTGTTGCCTTTCATATGTTTCACTGTTGTTGCCTCACCTTCACAAACTAATATCAGAACGTTACAACCTGGCATGGCACCTTTGCCTCTCAGTAGGAGTCTGACAAAAATAGAGTGCAGTGACGCTGCCTCCTGCAGCCACATTCTCTTATTAACTGTAATTTCTGTGGCATTCGGTACTTATTCAGGGGCATTTATTGGTGCTGTGCTCTACTTAATTTCTTGCGACAGCTCCATCAACAGCAAATATAGAAAAAAAACATACTTTTTAGTAAAAATGTCAGAAAAAGCTTCAAATTAAACTAGCTAGACAAAAAATAGACAAATAAAAGTGTTATTTAACTTAAAAGTGTGAGTTTTTGAGGGATGGCTTTCAAAAAGGGTGTTCTTATGTGACCAAAATATTTTTTTTTAATGTTCTCTAATTCTGAGGAATTCTGATAAGTTTTATCTTTGTTCAACAACACAGATTTCCCAAAAATATTATTTAAAAACTCTCTCTAAGGGAGATAGATCCAAAAACACTGGTTGTCATAAATGTATGATTTACAATAAAACTGTTCTCACACCGATATGCAGAGATCAAATAAATGTTCATGAAACTAAATTAGCTGAAGGTCCAGAGTCCTTGGAGGATTTCAGGCTCAAGCTGGAGGCCAAAACCAAAGCTTAACTCTTGTATGTTTTCATTTAACTTACAACCCTGGTGGAGAAAAGTTTTCACCGTTATAAATATTAGATTTAAAGTATGAGATTAAATTGCTGAAAATGCTAAAGAAGCGACTCAGCAACTATTGCTGTACTTTGCGGACTCACTGTGCTTTTGATCCTGGGAGAAGATTCTCTGCAGAGTTTCTGAAATTTAATTTTAAGATGACATAAATTACATCATGTAGCTTTTTGGCACTGAGGGTACGGCACTGAAGCTGGCTTATTTTCTCCCTTAATATTAAATCTCTGTAAGGTATAGATCTTCAATCAAGCTTATTTTATATCATTATATTACAGAAAAGCTTTCCTCTAATTATTTTTAGTTTATTTTAAACAAGTGGGCAGATTATATTTAACTTTTTCAGTTATTTAGAGATGAACATGAAGATAATTAGTGAGGCTATCTGCTCAGATAACTAGCCTGCAGTCAACTGTTTAACAGATACGTCACTGTGGAGCTTCTTTGGTTGTCACCCATTGACTACATATTTACTGGAAGATTTCCAAAAAGCCTAATTTCTCTGTCTTCTAAGCAAGAAAAAGGTGTGGGAGCCTTCTTTCAGCCAGCTGGCCAGCAATGGGTAGCAAAAGGTGGGGGGAGGGATAAAGGGGTGCTTCAAAGAACCGTAGAAAAGTTTGGTATCTGGAACTTTCTTAACCTTACACCTAAGTAAGGGTATGATGGAAAATTAAACAAACGTAACTTTTTTTAAACGTGGTTGATACCGCCGTGCTCAGTTGTGAAATCAAGACCAGAACATGAATCATTTTTTTTCCAGAATTGTTGACAGTGGTTTATATTTTTTGGACAGTTTGTGTTTCACTTTCACATTAAATTTTTGTTCTTGTTGGTGCAAACAAACCCTAAACATTGAATAAAAAAATTCTAACTTGAAAACCTTTCAATCAGGAATCTTTTTCCAGCAAATTCCATTCAGAGATTTTACACTAAAGTTCAATATTTTTCTCTGCAGGAGTTTAATCAGTTCGAGTAGCTGTACCTGCACTTTTTATATTTGAACAATTGGTTGTTTGGTTTATTATGAGGGTCCTAAAGGACCAGAGCATCGCTCCAATAATCTAATTATCTGAATTGGGATACCAGATTAAGGGATTAGCCAACTGGAGCTCCCAGCTGAAGCAGCCGAGTTGGTCATGTTTGTTAAATTGCAGTGTTGTTGCCTTTCATCCTTTTTATATGTTGGTTTTCTACTTCCTGGTAGCAAATATGAACCTCTAGAACTGAGACGGTGTCAGGAACTGCAAGATTACAGTGCTGAGGAAACAGTTTTAGGAAAAATCTGATGCAAGCTTTAATATATAAAAAAATGTAGTTTTTCTGTATATGTTGAGTAATTTTGAAAAAGGGAAAATAAGTTGCCCACAGTAGTTAATGTCCTCCAGAGATGATGCAGTGTCTTATAAGCATGGGGGCTTTTTGTCTCAATGTTAGAAAGTTCTGCATTACTTTTAAGGCTTTTGGGGTAAACAGCGTTTTACTTTATGAATAAATTGTGACTTCCTGCCATTATCTCATACATGCTGCAGTACTCGTAATACAGCAGCTGGAGGAAATGGGGCATTTCTTGGACTATTTTCAGCAGCAACTGGATCCATATTTGATACTGCACTGAGTGAATATTTGGGGCAGCAGGACACATTTGTGTAGGAATGAAAATAAATACAAACTGCTCTGTGTACAGTCATTGTAGTTTAAATCTATCTAACAGCTAAAAAATTTAAGTTTGATTTGAATGATCTTTACAGATGATTGAAATTTCTCAGAAATGATGTGAAAATAACAAATGAGCTGCAGGATTTTTTTCTGTCCTACTTCCTCTGTTGCACAGCATGCTGAGGAGCTGATGAGCACAAGTTGGATTTTGTGCAGCAGCATGTTTTCAGGCCTCTTAGGTCCAGTCCGGAGGAAAAAACAGCATTATTTAGGCAATTTCTGATTTTCTTGTTTTGTTTTTTTATGTAGCTCTGCTCAGATACGCAATCCATCCGACGCCCTGAAATGTTTCCTGATGATGCTCGCATTAGAGCTGAAAGCTGCTGCTGCACACGAGCGGATGGTTTAACCCCCTCACTCTTGTTTCATGCCCTTTATACATGCATAAATGTGTCACACTGACTTAATCAGAAAACTCTTCATGCGTGTCATACAGCACACACACGCATTCTGATCATAGGGAAAGAATTGCACACATCCCCCTTACACACAGCACATGTTGCCCTGTGTGTTACAACAGAGTAGCAGCTCTGATCTCGGTGCACGAGAGCCACATTTCAGAGTGAAACCTAGACTTTTAACAGGGATGTGGCTATAAAATTAAATATTTGTTTTTCAGTTTTAAATAGTTGGTTTGAGTTTGAATGGAAATCACAATTTTAAAACCATTACAGGTTTCCATCACATTTTTTAAATGGACAATTTGGACAATAGTTCTCCAGGCTTTCTGGGGGTCTTTTAGACATTGAATATTGGATTATTATTATTATTATTATTGTAAAAACAAATATGTCACAAAGTCCTCTCTTCAGATGAAAGTAAAGTTTGTATTTCATGTGGAAGTCAAGGTCCCAGTGTCTGGAGGAAGAGTGCAGAGGCACATAATCCACGCTGCTTAAAGTCCAGAGTGAAGTTTCCACAGTCGGTGATGATTTGAGGTGCCATGTCATCTACTGGTGTTGGTCCACTGGGATTTCTGAAGACCACAGTCAACACAGCCATCTACCAGGAACCTTCTGCCAGGAACCTTCTGCTGACAAGCTTTATGAAGATGCTGATTCCATTTTTTAGCAGGAGCTGGTACCGGTCCACAGTGCCAAAGGTACCGGAAGCTGGTTCAATGACCACGGTGTTACTGAGCTTGATTGGCCAGCTAACTGGACTGACCTAAACCCCATAGAAAACCTATGGAGTATTTGTAATAGGAAAATGAGAGACACCAGAACCAATGATGGAGATTGCCTGAAGGCTGCAATTAAAGCATTCTGGGCTTCCGTTACACCTCAGCAGAACCACAGGCTGATTGGCTCCATGCCACACCGCACTGATGCAGTAATTCATGTAAAAGGAGCCCCAACCAAGTACTGAGTGGATAGAAATGAAGGTACTTTTCAGAGGCCTGACATTTCTATTTAAAACATACATTTTTATTGATCTTATATAGTAATTTAATTTTCTGACACACTGAATTTTGGGTTTTCATTATTTGTAAGCCACAATAATCAACATCACAAGAAATAAAGGCTTGAAATATATTTCACTTTGTTTAATAAATCTATATGAGTGTCAGTTTCTGAAAGGAGTGGCAAAACGATATAAAAAATTTTTTTACGATATAGTAATTTTTGGAGCTTTGGAGCTAAACTATTTGAAGTTTTGGAAACCTAGTAACAAACTGTAAGTCTAGGTACAAACGGTGAGTTCCCTTTAAAGGTTGCAGATGCTCATAGAAAAGTGGGATGTGCTCTGTGGGACTCTTATAACTGATAGCAAATCTGAAACTCCTGCTTGTCCATATAATATAGTGTTGCTAGATGTGCTCCAGATGTCCTAAAATACCAAATACATCTGTATTATTCATTTATAGTGAACTTATTGCAGTCAGGAGAAACTCTATATTCTGAGTTCCCTGTCTGTTTGTAATTTAAAACTTTTTCCTGCTAAACTCTGCAGGTAGTGTTGTGTTTTTTTAATTTTACATTTACCTTTACTACTGCCAGTGCTACAATACATTAATACAGCAACAGAACCCAGCTGCTGTTTTACGTAAAGCGCCACGTCTAACTGAAATCTTTAACTTTTAGTTGTGGTCATGATAGTTTAGCACCAGGAACTTATCTTTAAAGCTATTTTATTAATTGATTGTTTAACTAGTATGACTAGCTTGCTGAATAATGTAATTACATGGTGAATTACTTTAGATGTTTCTTCAGATGTGCGTTCCACAGTGTCATTGCAGTCCAGTTATTAAAAATATCATGGAAGCGACTCAAGTCGTTTTTCTTTCTGTTTTTGCACTTTAAGATAAATGATCTAAAATGGAGCAATTTTGATTGAAAGTTTCCTATTAATTAAATGAGCTCTTAAAGGAATAGCCTGTCATTACTACTGCAATCATCTGGAAATGGCAATCATCTTTATGGCTGTCAGCAAGGCAAGGCAAGCTTATTTTGTTTTTAATTTAACCATTCATAAACCAGGCAACTGCAAAGGGTTTTACAGGAACAATAGAGACAAATGAATAGAAAATAACATTACAGACAATAATTAAAAAATAACAGTAAACATTGAGCAACACATAAAAGAAATAAACATGATAATATAAATTTTAAACTTATTATTTAAAGGAGGTATCACTTTCTGCGCATCCCAGGATTTCAGGAAGCTGGTTCCGGAGCTGAGGGGCAAAGAAACTAAATTCTGCCTCTAAATTAGTTCTGGTCCTAGGAGCACAGAGTGAAGTCCGGATGACCTGGGGTTGTGTAAGACTCATACTTGAAAAGCAGCTCGGTAATGTATTTAGGCTGAACACCATAGAGTGCATTATTTATCAGTAACAAGAGTTTAAAATCCACCTTTTTAACAAAATCAGAGCACGTGCAGTGATTTAAGGGCTGGTGTGATATGATCCATTTTTCTGCCATTGGTCAGGACTCTGGCAGAGGCATTTTGGATTAGAAGCAGCTGCCTGATTTGTTTTTTTAACCTTGTACTTTTTACAATGGCTTGTGTGTTTTCTATGATAAACTAGAGGACATCTTACCCCATTTACTTACTGATATTATGGGTACACTGACCCAGTAGCTGATCATGTGGTGACAGAAATATAAAGTGGTGTCATCAGCATTGATATGATAAGATATGTTTGATTACACCATAACCTGCGCCACATGGTGCATATAGATATTGAATAAAAGTGGGCTCAAAATGGAACCTTGAGGAACCTCACATGTGATTTTTGTTCACTCTGATTTATAATTGCAAAGTTATTCAAAGTAGTCCCATTCTGGTAAGTAGGAACCAGTGTTACAGTAACCGACAATCCCAGCCACTTTTCCATTTTTACCAATCAGCATTTTAGATGTACTACATTGTTCTTTAATCAATTACTTCTGTCTGATAAAGTGAAACTGCTGTTTTGTATTTTTTTTCTGCCATTGGAGAGGTTGTCCAGTTTGACTCATAATTGGAAGAATTATTTTGTTTAATATAACTCATTGTTTTCCTTGTTTTTACCAGTGGCTTCCTGTAATTCTTTGGTTAACATCTTCCCAATAGTACATTCCAGTTATTGTACAACTGCATAGTTTTGGTCAGTCAGTTTGCCCACACCCACAGCTCTTCAGCCCCAATCTATTCTGGTTTGATGTGATGGGGGGAGTATACTATCCCTTTATAGGCAAGAGCACTGTCAGCTTTTGGGCAGCTGCAATAAAAAATAAATGGGATGGTTACAACCATCCACTGCAGTGCCACACAGTTTGAATATGTAATTACAAGGTACCTTTCTTCACTCATGGCACCGCCAGGGAAAGGAAACTGTTAAAACGTTCTTTTTAGTGACCACTGGTAAAAACTGACCTATGTGTCTATTTAGATGATGTTCTGCTTAAAGGACAGCACTAGACAGTAGTAAAGAAAGCTCATGGTGAGCTAGAGGATCTCATCGTGTTGGACTCTATCCAGAGACCGTCCTTACTCTTCCTTACTCTCAACAATTACAGACGTAAGGACAGAAAACAAACAGGATCTGGCCTGTAAGGAACAGAGCATTGCCATCTGTCTGCAGGGAAAACAGCATGCTGGGACCCCATGTGGCGTCCTGGCACAGAGCTCAGCCTGGGTCTGATGACAGCTTCTAATCTTTAATAACTAAAAACACGTATTTGTTTCATTAGATAGAGCTGATTCCTACCTCTAATATAATATTATAGACGTTTCTGTGGAGGCTGACTGTGAAAGAGCACACCCCTTCTTTATCCAGATAACAAAGCTCTCTCTGTGACCCCTCCTCCCATCCCCGTCTCAGTATATGTGTGTGCACACTCGACGTCCCTGCTGGCCAAGTTTCTGAGTCATTCTTTGTGCTCCTGCTAAAAACATCTCGACATACATTCTCCTTTTCTGGCCACAAGCTCTTCATCCTATAATCTACCGTACTCTGTCCCGTCAAGGGAATAACGAGAGTTTTCCTTCCCTCAGCAGGGATGAATTATTGCCTCGCATCTGCTGGCAACTCTAGTTGGAATTGAGGAATGCCTTGATGTAGACCAAACCGTTAGTTTCTTTGTTTTAAAGTATGTTTAGCATTGTCCTCTTTCTACACAAGGAATTCAAAATAAAATATCTGACAGGTTTCATGAAGGCAGCTGGCTCTAAATCTGTCTGTACTGGCAGTTTGGAGGTGTTAAAGGATCATGTGGTGAATGATAAATATGTCTTCAAACCAAAACAATGTGTCCATGTTTGCAAAAGAAATGTGTATTAACAAGGTACTATGGATGTTTTTTGTTGGTTTTATGTGTTTACCAGATAGAAAAACCTTTTACTGTATGTCTCTACCAACTTTGCACATCTAGAGATGTTTTTTTCCGCTTATTCTCTTTAAACTAGCTCAAGCTCTATCAGATTGGATGGAAAGCACTAATGAAAAATCTGTCATAATGTATGGTCACAAATTGTCAATTGGATTTAGGTCTGGACTTACACTGGGCTGTTTTAACTCATAATTAATGCCTTTGATGATCTAAACCATTTCATTGAAACTCTGACTGTATGTTTTGGGTTTTTGTTCTACTGGAAGGGGGATCTCTACCCCTGTCCCTCCAGAAAAAGAAAGGCCTCTCCATAAGCATGATGCTGCCAACACTATGTTCCACCATGTTGTGCTGAGGGTGATGTGTGGTAGTTGTTAGTTTGTTTTCCACCCATCATTGCGTTTTTTGTTATCCTGGCCAAAAAGTTTAATTTTGTTCCAGTCTGACCTACATGTCTTGTAGCAAACTGCAAACACTTTCTTTCAACAATCTCTTTCTACTAACCACTATTCATTAAAGGCCCAATTTGTGTGCTGCACAGTTTATATTTGTACTAATAATTACAACTCTAAACAGCTTTAACTGTTTGGTAAAGGTTGTCAGTTAGCAGCTCAGCATGGAACAACTTGTGTCTTCTAATTCTAAAGGATTTCAGTTTTGTAGGTCAGTTTGCTCAACAAATAACAAGGTAGATAAAGGATTGTCAAAGAATTTAAAAACAGTAAATGTTGCTGCCATTTCGCAGTCTCTTGGTTAGACACTTAACTAAAATAGTGGAGAAGTAGCTAACTAAGCTAACTTTGGTTAGCTAACCCTTCACCAGTTTTGACCTCTGTGGCTTTAGAGGAAAAATATTAGCAACATTTTCAGCATTCAGATCAAAAATGTTTACTGAGGTCAAGTTTCCTAGCAGTAGGCTACATGCTTGGAAGTTTTATAAAAAGCTGTCAAATCATTCATGTAGTTGGCAAGATTTCTAACTTGCTAATCTATTAGCCAAAAGGCTAATAGATTAGCAAGTATTTTATAACCTACATGTTACTTAATTCTAAGTCTTTAAACCCTTCAGGCTATGTAAATCAAAAATTTATATTTAAACTGTTTTAACCAAAGTTGTAGTTGGAAAACGTTCTCCTTCTAGCTAATTCATTAGCTAACATTATAATGTTTAACAAGTTTTAATGACCTACTCTTGTAATCACTGGCAAATTTCAAATAAAAGTCTTGAAGTTAGAACAATTTTTCAAGAGCTAATCAAAGTGCTAACGGGTTAATGGTACTAGATAATTTCCTAGTCTATTCCTTTTTTTATTTCAAACAAGTTTTTTATTTAAATTGCTAAGTTGTGCAGGGTGCGGCGCTGATGGTGTAGGAGCTAAGCGCGCGACCATATACGGAGGCTACAGTCCTTGAAGTCGCCATCCCGGGTTCGAGTCCCGGACCCAGCGACATTTGCCGAATGTCTCCCCCCTCTCTCTACCCCTCTTTCCTGTCTACAAGTCCTTCTCAAAATATTAGCATATTGTGATAAAGTTTATTATTTTCCATAATGTCATGATGAAAATTTAACATTCATATATTTTAGATTCATTGCACACTAGCTGAAATATTTCAGGTCTTTTATTGTCTTAATACGGATGATTTTGGCATACAGCTCATGAAAACCCAAAATTCCTATCTCACAAAATTAGCATATCATTAAAAGGGTCTCTAAACGAGCTATGAACCTAATCATCTGAATCAACGAGTTAACTCTAAACACCTGCAAAAGATTCCTGAGGCCTTTAAAACTCCCAGCCTGGTTCATCACTCAAAACCCCAATCATGGGTAAGACTGCCAACCTGACTGCTGACCAGAAGGCCACTATTGACACCCTCAAGCAAGAGGGTAAGACACAGAAAGAAATTTCTGAACGAATAGGCTGTTCCCAGAGTGCTGTATCAAGGCACCTCAGTGGGAAGTCTGTGGGAAGGAAAAAGTGTGGCAGAAAACGCTGCACAACGAGAAGAGGTGACCGGACCCTGAGGAAGATTGTGGAGAAGGGCCGATACCAGACCTTGGGGGACCTGCGGAAGCAGTGGACTGAGTCTGGAGTAGAAACATCCAGAGCCACCATGCACAGGCGTGTGCAGGAAATGGGCTACAGGTGCCGCATTCCCCAGGTCAAGCCACTTTTGAACCAGAAACAGCGGCAGAAGCGCCTGACCTGGGCTACAGAGAAGCAGCACTGGACTATTGCTCAGTGGTCCAAAGTACTTTTTTCCGATGAGAGCAAATTCTGCATGTCATTCAGAAATCAAGGTGCCAGAGTCTGGAGGAAGACTGGGGAGAAGGAAATGCCAAAATGCCAGAAGTCCAGTGTCAAGTACCCACAGTCAGTGATGGTCTGGGGTGCCGTGTCAGCTGCTGGTGTTGGTCCACTGTGTTTTATCAAGGGCAGGGTCAATGCAGCTAGCTATCAGGAGATTTTGGAGCACTTCATGCTTCCATCTGCTGAAAAGCTTTATGGAGATGAAGATTTCATTTTTCAGCACGACCTGGCACCTGCTCACAGTGCCAAAACCACTGGTAAATGGTTTACTGACCATGGTATCACTGTGCACAATTGGCCTGCCAACTCTCCTGACCTGAACCCCATAGAGAGTCTGTGGGATATTGTGAAGAGAACGTTGAGAGACTCAAGACCCAACACTCTGGATGAGCTAAAGGCCGCTATCGAAGCATCCTGGGCCTCCATAAGACCTCAGCAGTGCCACAGGCTGATTGCCTCCATGCCACGCCGCATTGAAGCAGTCATTTCTGCTAAAGGATTCCCGACCAAGTATTGAGTGCATAACTGTACATGATTATTTGAAGGTTGACGTTTTTTGTATTAAAAACACTTTTCTTTTTTTGGTCGGATGAAATATGCTAATTTTGTGAGATAGGAATTTTGGGTTTTCATGAGCTGTATGCCACAATCATCCGTATTAAGACAATAAAAGACCTGAAATATTTCAGTTAGTGTGCAATGAATCTAAAATATATGAATGTTAAATTTTCATCATGACATTATGGAAAATAATGAACTTTATCACAATATGCTAATATTTTGAGAAGGACCTGTATATTGGCATTACCTTAATATCTTGCAATAAAAACAGCAGTCCTTTTACTGGATGAATAAACAGCTGAAAGGCTGATTCAGGACAGATATTGTAATATTTGAGTGGTTCCTCCCACACAGCAGGCAGCTCTGTATCTAAATGATCTGCCCACGTTTTCCTCAGGAGGCAGTGCAGCTTATTTCTACATTTCCTTTAGGCATTAGCCAGTGCTGCTCCATTTATGAGGTGGAGAGCAATTTTTCTCAGGAAAGAGATGATTGTATTCCTGTCACAATAGTAGTCATCCTTATTCCTTTTGCCATTTATTTTTCCATTCATTTTCTCTCCCTGTCGATTAAACATGCTGTTAGGTTTGTGCTGGGTAGATCCACGGGGAATAAAATTCACAGCCTTGCTCCAGAAGTTGTTTCATGTCTTCTAATTTCTGGTGTGGAGATAAAATAAAGTAAAAATTTTTTCACTCACATGGAAGAATGCAGAACGGAAACTAATTGTGACAGGAAAATATAATTTAGTTTTTTATTGTTAATGAAGAGAAGGAGTGACAGCCAGTCCACTTTACTGAGATGTTTAGTTTAATTATTATCTAGTTGTAATGTCACTTTAATAGAAATTCGGAAAACTGTTTTTTTTAATGGGCAACAATTGAAAACTACAATTTTTGATAACCAAGTGTAGGTGATAGATTACTATCTGGTTGGGTCAAATGGAGTCAAAATGCTTATATAAATTTAGTTGACAATATTAAATCATGTTTAATTGTCTAACTATGTGAAACATGCCTCATGTGATTTCTTTAAACATCAAACCAGTCAATAGAATATAATGTTTTAGTGTCATTTATAACCATGTATTTTTCTGAAAACGTTTCTAAGATATTTTCGATGGTTATGTGATCTCTAATAAATTGCTTACGTTTTCTTTCTTTTTCTAGTAAATAAAGTTATTGCTGTTTTAAAGCAAACAACTGAAATAGCTATAGTTAGCATGTCTGATGTTAAATCAACATCATAATAAGTTAATACTATATAAACTGATCAGCCCAAGATATATATCGATATAGCTATATAATAATTTATGAGTTTAAATGCATGAAGTAAATCACATTTAGCATTTTTACCATTTTACTTCTTACCATTGAATTGTTTTGTTATTTATTGTTTTAGAATTTTTTTTCTACCATGAAACTTTGGGAATATTCCTCCAGGATATCATGCTGTCAAATATCATGCTGCGCTGTATAACAAAGCAGCAAATACAGACATATTAAGTAAATTAGAATATGTGATTTGATGAGGATCGTTTGTCAGATTAAAAGTACCTTTTGAAAATAACCTTTAAGCAGATATTAAACATACTTTTCATTAAGCGCACATCCCTGTATTAAAAAGATTTTTTCATTGGTCTGATCTTAAATGAAACTCATCATACTTGACAGAAATAAAGGCTTGTAATTCATCTATATAATGTGTTTCAAATACTGAGTTGAGTTACTGAAATAAATAAACTTTTCAAAGATATTCTAATTTATTGAATATGACTATATATATTTGACGTGATATAGAACATTCACACCAAAACAACGTTTTTATTCAAAATAAAAGCAGGAAACTAGAGAAATGTGTTTCAGAAGATGATAACAGAGAATTTACATATCTTTCATTTGACATTTAAGAATAAATAAGAGCTGTAATTAAATAAAGAAGCATTTAGACCCCAGAGTTTTTTTAGTCAGTTATGCAGTCACTTTGCAGGTTTAATGTGTGATACTAATGCTCCTTTTCTCTCTTCTCTTCCATGTTTGTTTGGCTGCTGTTTCATCCCCTCAGGTAAGAAACGCTTTTTCCATATTTTTTGTCTCCAGAACTTCGCACAGGCTGTGCAGAGGTTGGTGGTCAGTCTTTCTGTGGGTTCCTGGGAGAGGATGGACTGAAACCTCTCTCTGCTGATAATATCTGAGATTTGGCTGAGGGTGTGGAGCTGTTTTTGCTCGAGCAAAAAAAAACAAAAACCTGAGCTCCAACCTTTTTTATGAAGATGGTTTTTGATAGTAATCAAAGGAAAGTGTTTGCCAGCTCCCTATTTCAAGCTAATTGGAGGGTTTTTGACCTGGAACTGTATAGGTGACGCCTCATATTGTGCTGCCACTCAGATCTCCATTTTCTGGTTCTAACTGCAGGCTGTTAGCATTAATTAAGCTGCCATTCAAACATGTTTTGAACTGCCTCCTCAGCAAACGCAGTGATTACAGATCTAAAGGTATTTAAAACCTCATTATTATATTATTATTATAATCCAAATCATCGCTATTTTTTGGGATTTTTCCTGCATCTTTTATTTATTATTAAGGCTCTGTAGTGTCCTGCAACGCTGCATTTTATACGGCAGCTCTGTTCCACAGCGTCGACCCAAAGAAACCCTTTCACCCATTTTCAGGTACTGTGCCTCTGGAAACACCAGCAGGACAGTCTCTTATCCCAGTGAGGAGCAGGCCCTTAAAAGTCCACACAAGCAACTTTGCTGGAAACTTACAGAGCTGTGATTTATAAAACTGATCGAGAACAATAAAGAAAATTCAGTTTCTCTGAAAAAATAAAATTGGATTGTATATAAAGAAATGTTATTTTATGGCCATGTTATGGCTTACACAATCACAGATACTTTGATAGTTGTCCAGCAGACAGTCAAGGACACCCTCCACAAGGAGGGTTAAGGCACAAATGGTCACTGCCGAAGAAGATGGCTGTTCACAGAGTGCTTTGTCCAAGAGATTAATTGAAAGTTGAGTGGAAGGAAAAAGTCGGGCAGAGAAAGTTGCACAAACAGGGATGACTGCAACCATGAGGAGATTTTGAAGCAAACCCCATTCAAGAGGTTGGGGGAGATTCACAACACATGGACTACAACTGGAATCAGAGCTTCAAGAGCCACCACACACAGGCGTATCCTGGACATGGCCTACAATTGTGGCATTACTTGTGTTAAACAACCCCTGGACCAGAGACCACTTCAGAAGCGTCTTACCTGGGCTAAAGAGCAAAGAGACTGGACTGTTTCTCAGTGGTCCAAAGTCCTCTCTTCAGATGAAAGTAAATATATATTTTATTTGGAAACAAAAGTTCCAGAGTCTGGAAGAAGAGCGGAGAAGCTCAAAATGCAAGCTGCTTGAAGTCCATTGGAAAGTTCCCACAGTCAGTGACAACTTGGGGTGCCATGATATCTTCTGGTTTTAGTCCACAGTGTTTCATCAATTATAAAGTCGGAGCAGCTGCATACCAGGACATTTTATAGCTCCTGCCTCTGTAGAAAAGCTTCATGGAGATGCTGATTTTATTTCCAATAGGACTTGGTACATTCCCACATTTTCAAAAGTAAATGATCACTATCACCGTGAATGGCCAGCAAACTGATTTTTTTGAGTGAAATTATTAAGATAAATTAACTTTTTCAATGATATTTATTCATACGCACCTTTTGGCAGTTAATACCTTACCTGGTGTAAATAACTTTATTTAGTATAAATCCAGACTAGCTGGACCAAGAGGCTGAAGCTGATGGCTAACCCATAGAACTTCTCTTCAAAACTCAGCTATCCCTTTAAGGTTTTTTGAAACGATAAAAATGTACATCTGAAGTGTGGTTACCTTTATGATACCAGTTGATACACAGACCCAGTAAATTAGAATATTGTTGAATAGTTCATTTATTTCAGTAACTTAGCTCATCAAGTGAAACTTTTTTAATACAGAAATGTGGGCTTTTTGAAAGGTATGTTTTATAGCTGCTTAAAGATTATTTTCAAAAAAATACTCTTAATCTGACAAACAGTCCTTATTGGAAAATAAATTCTAATCTGCTGAATATGACTGTATATGCAAACTGATGATGATGCACGCACAGGGATATGGATAGAATAACATTATGTATCACAGTTTAATGAATGCAGTATGTAAAAAAGCTCTTTTCTTTACCTTTACCTTGTTTTGATAAATGGCTGATTGCTGTGTTCAGCAGTCATCCTTCGATGAGTCTCTTATCGGATCATGACTTCTAATTCGTAGAAATCCGAGAACATCGATGTCCTCCATTGCTTGTTTCCTTCGGGCAGCAGCGCTGTCCCAGGCATTCAGGTCCTACCGTAAACAAAGTCTACCGGGTTAAAAGGGAACGCCTGCATTGACAGAGCCAATCAATAACGTTCTGCGCCCGACCACCGAGGTGATGAGGCGACAGACGTCCTCCAGGGCTGACAGAGGTCATTAAATGCAGCTGAGAAATAACACCTGGGCCCTGTTTATGGGGAAACAAATATCATGTTAAATGATTTAAAGAAAGATCATTTGCTCATCAGTTATCTGTTGTCTTCTGTCACAGCAACCACCTGCACATCTATAAATCCACCATAGATAGATAGATAGATAGATAGATAGATAGATAGATAGATAGATAGATAGATAGATAGATAGATAGATAGATAGATAGATAGATAGATAGATAGATAGATAGATAGATAGATAGATAGATAGATAGATAGATAGATAGATAGATAGATAGATAGATAGATAGATAGATAGATAGATAGATAGATAGATAGATAGATAGATAGATAGATAGATAGATAGATAGATAAAATATCTGAGGACTTTTCTGATGGGTTAGTCTAAAATAATAAATACATAAACGAAAATAAATAAACGAAATAGATAAGGCTAGACAACTAAACTAAAAAGAGGAGGAAAGAGGACAAAATATGGATTTAAAGCCTTTGAATTGCTGGTTAAAATGCCTGGCCACAGGGGTCTCTGTATTCACACCTCTGCTCAGAGATGCTGAACAGACTCCAACATCATTTTATAAAAAGCCTTTTCATTCAGTTTGCTTCATACAAGCTGAACTACAGCTGTTGCTGGGATGCAAAATGGTTCATGTGGAGCTACAAAGTTCAAGCCACACGTTGTTTAACAAAAAGAAGCAAAGAAGTGTCCACAACCTTTTTAGAACACAGTTTTTATCAGTTACATTAAAGCACATTGTAACACTAACAAAAAACGCTATGTTATTGTTTAACAACTACATCAATGCAAAAGAAGGTAGTTAACAAATTAGTCAATCTTTACTGCTTCTGCAGGAGGTAAGAAGCAACCAGGTGCTGTTGATCAAAACAATTTATTCAACTAATCAACATCAATGTGTCTGCCTCTATAAAAGCAGGCGTTTTTGGCCGTTTGCTGATCTGGAGATTTAAGTTGCACAATGCCAGAGTGGAAAGACATGGGCAATGATCTTAGAGCTGGAAATGTTTATATAAGGTTGTTTCTTAATAGTCTGAATTCTACAGAGCAAGCTATTATTCACATTTGGAAAAACATTTTTCAATCATCCTGGGAATGTACAGTACAGACCAAAGGTTTGGACACACCTTCTCATTCAAAGAGTTGTCTTTATTTTCATGACTATGAATATTGTAGCTTCACACTGAAGGCATCAAAACTATGAATTAACACATGTGGAATTATATAATGAACAAAAAAGTGTGAAACAACTGAAAATATGTCTTATATTCTAGATTCTTCAAAGTAGCCACCTTTTGCTTTGATTACTGCTCCGCACACTCTTGGCATTCTGTTGATGAGCTTCAAGAGGTAGTCACCTGAAATGGTTTTCACTTCACAGGTGTGCCCTGTCAGGTTTAATAAGTGAGATTTCAAGCCTTATAAATGGGGTTGGGACCATCAGTTGTGTTGTGCAGGAGGTGGATACAGTACACAGCTGATAGTCCTACTGAATAGACTGTTAGAATTTGTATTATGGCAAGAAAAAAGCAGATAAGTAAAGAAAAACGAGTGGCCATCATTACTTTAAGAAATTAAGGTCAGTCAGTCCGAACAATAGGGAAAACTTTGAAAGTGTCCCCAAGTGCAGTCACAAAAACCATCAAGTGCTACAAAGAAACTGGTCCACATGAGGACCGCCCCAGGAAAGTTACAGTTTAGATAAATAACATTAGTGGGCTGGCTATGATGTTGTTGTTAAAAGCTGAAGTTAGCATATGTTTTGTAGCTTCTAAAAAAGCTGTTTCACTCATTTAACGGCGAAATTGTAAGCTATGAATTCTGCCATTAAATAACTTAAGATTTAGAAGTGTGTTCATTGTTAGATGAGAAAACCAGAACTGCAGCCTCTGCTAATTCATCACAAAGGTGTTCCAGAAGGTTGAGGTTAGGACTCTGTGCTGGACAGTCAAGTTTCTCCACACCAAACTTTATATACCTGCAGCCTTGGAGGTGATTGGTTTGGTGGTGTGACCCAATACCTTTGGCAATATAGTGTGTATCACTGTCCTATTTCTCCTAAAGAAACAGAGGAACAACAGTCAGTAAAGCAGACCTGGACCTCGTTCTCCTGAGGTACGTGAATGTCCAGCAGGTACCCTTCACACCGGTGTCAACCTTACATCCACACATATTGAAGGTGACACAAACTGTCGTCTAAAGACAGTGTCACAGCAGCCTTTGGTAATTGGAGAGTGGATGTTGTGAAGTGTGACAGCTTCCAAGGGGGGCCGAGTGTCAGATAGTGTTCGTTCAGCAGTTAATTACAGTTCATCACCGTTTACGTCACCTCGATAATCTACCCAAGGAGATAACAGCTACCAGAGCTTGCTGCTGTTCGACCGGAGACGGAGGCGGACAGAGGCGCTGAAGTTCTCTTCTGATAGCCATCACTGACTTGTTGTTCTGCATGCATCTCACACCTGTTTGTAACTCAACCTTCATGTCAGCTTTCCTCCCTTAAGTACATCCTCTCATCACTTTCAGTCCTACGTAGAAACATTTATGTCTAAGGACTTGAGAACTGAAACAAATCTGCAGAGGGTATGGCACCACATCAGTTTTTTTTAAATGAAAAGTTTTTGTAAACACACATCTGATCTTTATAACTTATTTAGTTAAATAAAAGTAAGTAAAGGGTATCATAAGAAGCCAAAGACACATTCCCAAGTTTATTAAATCTACCCACAAACCAAACATTCCTTCCATGGCCTTCACCGAAGTTTTGAAACTAAACTGCAGTCTGAGGATGTTTTAAAGTTTGGGCACACTTTGATCCATCAAAATTTATGACAAGATCTTTCATCCTTTTAAAGAAACCATGACAGATCAAAGCCACGCTTCTCTATTAAGCTCAAGAAGACCTCTGCAAAGCAGTAAGAGCATGAATGTTGAGCACCGGTCATCCATTAAAAATAACCTCTGTATGCATTCAGACTTTTCTGTTTCATTATGTACCTTCCTCCCACACACAAGCTCCTTATCTCTGCACCCATGTGTGGATTCACATCTGAGCCACTTTAAACAAAAATAACTTCTCAGAGTGGTTTATATTTACCAAAACATTAATTTATGTGCAGCTTGATAAGTGCTCTGAGCACTTTGTGTTGGGTAGTTTTAATACATTACAATCTACCATATAGTCAGATTCAGTTCCAGTTACACCGGTCAAATTGAATCTAAATTATAGTAATATACAATTAAAGTCAGTGATTGTTCATTTAAGGTTGGTTACAACAAGTTGTCTAAGGAAATCAGGGTAGGGAATGTAATGTATTCCCTGTTTCTAAAGAAAAACTAAAGGAGCTCAAATACAGATCCTTTGGGTACACCACAACTTAACCGAACCATTTAAGAAGAAAAACAATTTTACTATGAGAGGTTCTTTTCAAGAGCTTAGATTGTAGGACATTCAAAGCCAACATCTTAATGATGACTGAGGACCCAGCATTTTGCAAGACAAATGGCACCAGTTTATGTCCAGTTATATAGAATCTATTTCAGTCCGCATTGAATGCAGTTTTGCATTTTTAAACTAAAATGCAAAACTGTTAAAAACAGAGGTTTATCCTCTTGCCTCTTAGTAATTTTGTATTTCTGTAGTTTTTCTGTATTCATTTTATACAAAACGTTTTTGGGTCCAAAAGAAAAAAATCTTTTTATCTTAAACTTGTCCCACTCCATGCTCTTCCTGTGGACGTTTTGTACCGACTGTATCAACAGAGGACTTAAACTAGTTTTCTGCAATCTTCTTCCAGCCTCCTGTTGGAGATATGGTCATGTGTCTTGGTTTGATCAGGGTCATAACTCTTTTAATTAGTGATTACTGGCCCAAACAGGGATCAGAACAATAATCAATTGAAATAGTGTAGTATTAAAGTCTTCAAAAAATAAAATGCAATTAATTTAATTATAGGTAAGATTAAAGATTACACCTGACGTGTACAGCCCAAGCAGATGCTCATCCTTAGAGCGCACGCTGCCTGCATGTGCCGATTCGAGAAGACGCTTATCCCAGGCGGCTGGTCCAAAAGCAGCTGCCACATCTCTTCTTTTCATTGCCTGCCATGCAACTCATCACCCCTTGGACCTCCCGTTCTCCTGTCCCTTAGAACGGTTCATGTAAGAGGTTGTGTCTGGGCAGAGAAAATGTATGGTTAAGCAATTTAAAAGCTGTTTATTCTCAATGTGTTTTATTTTCTTTGTGGTTCTAGCTTGCTTGAGTCTTAACAGCCCTCTAAGCCCTGAGGCTACTTTATTTGTTTTGGGTTGTGTTCTAAAGTTAAAACAAACTTTATTTAAATGAGTGGTTTAAGCACTAATGGTCCACTAACTTGAGTTTGCCCCATTTTATCTGTGTTTTTCCCTCATCTCCTGCCAAAATATACTGCTCAAAAACATAAAGCGAATACTCTTGAGGTGACTGTGGCTCAGTAGGAAGAGTAGTTCTCTTGCAATCAGAAGGTTGTAGGTTCAATTCCAGTTTCCTCCTGCCTTATGACAATGTGCCCCTGGGCAAGGCACTTAACCTCAAGTTGCCTACCAATCTGTGTATGAATGTGAGTGTAATCGGCCCTAGTGTAAAGCGCTTTGAGTGGTCTGTATGACTGGAAAAGCACTATATAAGTTCAGTCCATTTACCACTTACACTCAAATAACACATCCTAGATCTGAATGAACGAAATATTCTCATTGAATACTTTGTTTTGTACAAAGTTGAATGTGCTGACAACAAAATCACACAAAAATCATCAATGGAAATCAAATTTATTAACCAATGGAGGCCTGGATTTGGAGTCACACACAAAATTAAAGTGGAAAAACACACTACAGGCTGATCCAACTTTGATGTAATGTCCTTAAAACAAGTCAAAATGAGGCTCAGTATTGTGTGTGACCTCCACGTTCCTGTATGACCTCCCTACAATGCCTGGGCATGCTCCTGATGAGATGGTGGATGGTCTCCTGAGGGATCTCCTCCCAGACCTGGACTAAAGCATCCACCAACTCCTGGACAGTCTGTGGTGCAACGTGACGTTGGTGGATGGAGTGAGACATGATGTCCCAGATGTGATCAATCGGATTCAGGTCTGGGGAACGGACGGGCCAGTCCATAGCTTCAATGTCTTCATCTTGCAGGAACTGCTGACACACTCCAGCCACATGAGGTCTAGCATTGTTCTGCATTAGGAGGAACCCAGGGCCAACCGCACCAGCATATGGTCTCACAAGGGGTCTGAGGATCTCATCTCGGTACCTAATGGCAGTCAGGCTACCTCTGGCGAGCACATGGAGGCCTGTGCGGCCCTCCAAAGAAATGCCACCCCACACCATTACAGACCCACTGTCAAACCGGTCATGCTGAAGGATGTTGCAGGCAGCAGATCGCTCTCCACGGTGTCTCCAGACTCTGTCACGTCTGTCACATGTACTCAGTGTGAACCTGCTTTCATCTATGAAGAGCACAGGGGGCCAGTGGCGAATTTGTCAATCTTGGTGTTCTCTGGCAAATACCAAGCATCCTGCACGGTGTTGGGCTGTGAGCACAACCCCCATTTGTGGACATCAGGCCCTCATACCATCCCCATGGAGTCGGTTTCTAACCGTTTGTGCAGACACATGCACATTTGTGGCCTGCTGGAGGTCATTTTGCAGAGCTCTGGCAGTGCTCCTCCTGTTCCTCCTTGCACAAAGGTGGAGGTAGCGGTCCGGCTGCTGGGTTGTTGCCCTCCTACGGCCTCCTCCACGTCTCCTGGTGTACTGGCCTGTCTCCTGGTAGCGCCTCCAGGCTCTGGACACTATGCTGACAGATACAGCAAACCTTGCCACAGCTCGCATTGATGTGCCATCCTGGATGAGCTACACCACCTGAGCCACTTGTGTGGGTTGTAGAGTCCGTCTCATGCTACCACGAGTGTGAAAGCACCACCAACATTCAAAAGTGACCAAAACATCAGCCAGAAAGCATCGGTACTGAGAAGTGGTCTGTGGTCCCCACCTGCAGAACCACTCCTTTATTGAGTGTCTTGCTAATCGCCAAAGATTTCCCCCTGTTGTCTTTTTCATTTGTACAACAAGATGTGAAATTGATTGTCAATCATTGCTGCTTCCTAAGTGGACAGTTTGATTTAACAGAAATTTGATTTACTTTGAGTTATATTGTGTTGTTTAAGTGTTCCCTTTTTTTTTTTTTGAGCAGTGTATGTCTGCATAATCCTTATAAAAATGCTAAATTGTCTCTGGTACCCCTACTGATACAGCTAAAAGCTAATAACTCTGCTACTGCTAAGCGGTAGCCACTATTAGCTCTGCTGTGCTCACAACACAGGTTGTTTGTTTGTTCGCCATCTTGTGAGAGCAAATAATAGTATGTTAACCTGAATTTGAATTATTTTTGTTAATAGATTCTTAAATTTTGGAAAGTTGTTTGTTTATTTTATATATATGTGTAGGGCTTGCTGTTTGAGAACGCCAGTGTTCGAATTCACTCTTTCACTGATTTTTCTAGAATACCGCCACATTGGGCTGGTATTCACAGGACAGTCCCTGACAGACCGAAAGTTGTCTGTCTAAAATTAAATATTCAAACTTTGTTAATGATTTTGTTAATAACTAATAGTTATAATTACTAATTGTTGCTAAAAGCCAAACCAAATCAATATTTCACTTTAATGTTGAAGGACTTTCTTCCCTTTGTTATTCATGGTAATTCTAAACTTCATTAAGTCTTAACTTGCTAAATTTGGTAGAATTACGGCAAATAAGAAAATCTTTTTGTGGTCTGTTTGGATGCAGTTTTATTATGACCTATCACTAGTTACAGCAATATGAGCTCACCTTCGGTTTTATTGCGTCAGTCCTTTCTAAAGAGAGTTGTTGTTTTTTTTTTTACCAGCCTTGTCTGTTAGAAAGCAAAGTTCTCAGGCCAAGATTCCTTTTTTTCCACCCACAATAAGGTTGTCTTTGGGCAAACAGGGCCGTCACTCCATAGAGGGTTTGGTGTCGAGCTCTTAAGTTTCCATTTGTCACTTCATGTGCAGTGGGTTTTCCCACAGGATGCCAGACATTTCGTTCTGGCAAATAGGACAAATCTCACCAATCAAACCGTCAAGCTGGAATGCACACCCACACTTTATAATGGTACCCTTCCGTTACTGCAGCCAAGTAGATTAGATTTTACAGTTCATCTGTAAAAATTAAATATCTCCTGACCAATTAAATGTATACCAATCATTCTCAGAAAGTAATGCTTTGTTCATTCTTTGTGTTTAGAGATGAGATCTCTCTTCTGATAGTGCGTTAAAGTATGTGTGTGTTCTTGGAAAACTCCCCCTACCAGTGCGTGTTTGTGGACTGCGATGGGTGACTGGAGCATGACATCATTTCACAGGGTCGTTTCATGGGAGAAGGGAAAGCACAGGAAGTCTCATTAATGTGGTGAAGGTTAAGTCAGAGTCTTCACAGTTCACAATGCCCTTGAAGAGACAATGCTGCGTGAATCTGTAATCCTCTCTATACAGGGAAGTAGTGTTATCAATAATTCTTATTTACACATCAGATTTTTAATCATAAATGTCGTCACTACGTAGATTATACAGAAGTTCTAAGGATTTGTTTCGTCCAATGGATGCACAAAATACAAACACAGAATTTGAAAAATAATTGTTACCCATTGCTTTCACAGATTTGTTTGAGAGCAGTGGAAAGTAAATATGAATACTTGCCTGCATTCAGTGTAAAAAACAGTAAAATACATCCTGGTTCTAATGGAAAATCGAATGGGCCCAAGTTCTAAACCCTGGAGTACTACACGGCTTTACTGAGGCCCTGTTTACAGGACAACAATCCATTGAAAACTGCATTTTTTTTCAGTTTCTGTTAACACATCTTCATGACAACGTTTTAATAGCAATCTCAGTAGAGATGCGAAGGTGGTGTAATTCCCCCTTCACACCACTAGTAGACGGTATGTTCTTTGAAACTCAATAACATGTACAAACACGTCTTGCTTACAAAACAGGGGAAAAGGTGAGCACTTTGTTGGAGAGTCAACAGCACAAGTTATTACTCTGCAATTACTGTTAACATCTTTTTCTGTGGGTTTTAAACTGGTCCGCAGCCATTAAGCTGTATGTGTTCATTTCTACTGATTAGTCATACTGCACATGAGCCGGGGCTTCCCCTTAAGAAAGATAAAATAGTTCCTGTCTACACAACAGCGGAGACCGGGACGTTTTCAAACTACTACACTCTGGAACCCGTTTTCAAATTCTGCTATTTTCAGAGAGAAATGCACCTTTATGTTAACGAACATTAGAAACGCAACTAAACTTCTGCGTTTTCAACAGAAAACGTTGTTGTGTAAACCGGCCCCTGAGCTACCAGATTCATGATATAATAAAGATCGGAGAGTGTTCCCTTTTAGTTCTTTTCTTCTTTATCTGTTTAATCTTTACTTTTTTTCAAATGTAATATTTTAACAAAACAGAAATATTTTCTTTCAGATCTTCTTTTAAAGTTTCACTGAAAGTTGATTAGTTATAGAAGTTTGCTAGTAGGCAATGCATAAACAGAGTAAGTGCAATTTATATTCAGGGGTTACATTTTTCTGGAGAATGCTTGTAATAGCTGGTAAGAGATTTTAATCTTGTGGAACGATCAGATCTACGGCTACAACTCCTGTATTTGGCGCTGTCAGCACGCCTGCATCTGTTAGCGACTCGCCGTCTGAAGCCAGAAACATGAGAGAAGAAACAACTGAGATGTTGCAATGATATATTCATTAAAGTTTATATATTGAGAAATAAATATGTTAAATTGAAAAATTTTGAGATTTTATTATTATGCGAATTAACATTTATTACCACATACACAAAAGTACCAAAAATTGGTACTGTTGAGTACAGATACTTATTCCCAGGTACCGGGCATCGGTACCATATCGGTTCAAATGTAAAAGGTACCCATCCCTATTAATGAATAAATACTATAAAAGTAGTGCAAAGTAAAAGAAAAATAATGAAATGACTCAGATAACTTCAACAGATCTATACTGAAATATTTAAATGCAAAAATATAAAACCAGAGGACAAATTTCAAAAATGTCTAAACTCAAAGAGCAATATACCATAAAATATTCCTTAATTAGTACCTAAAAGAAATAAAAACATTTATTTGAAATAAAAACAAATTTATTCAAAAAAAAAAATAAAAGCAAAGCATGAGAAAGGTTTCATATTTGCAGATACTTGTTCATTTGTTCATATCTTATGTATGAATTTGTTCGGCTATAAGCTTACCACTTCCATCTATTTAATTTCTTTAGAGACTGGCACCTCTTTCATTCCATACAGTTAAACATAAACAGCCTCACCTACTCAGATGTGCTGTGATTTTCTTGATTGAGTGAACGTCATGTGACCCGCTTCACACCGAGGCTGAATGTGAAACTGTGTGTGGGCATGAGTGTGTGCTTGAGTGCAACGTTTCGATGTTCGGGCCACTGTGACAGTGGGATGTAGAGGGGAAAATGAGGGGGTTCTCTGGCTGCTGGCCAGCGCTGACCCACTCTGGGAGGACGGGGCTCCCTCATCACCCATAAGGGGTTCTGTGTGTGTCTTCCCCTTTGAAATTCTCTCTTTTTGTTTTTAGCTGACACAACAGGAGTTTCTGTTTGCAGCTGCAACACACAATCACATAGAGCCATGGGATGAGAGGAGAAGGGAATAAAATGTTCAAATAAGCAAGCAAAGCAAAATTATTTGAAATGATTTTTTGTCACCGTTTAACCACTAAACAAAGCATCATGTTCATGTATGGACAGGGAAAATAACAGCCCTAAATTAAGAAACATCAAATACTTTAAATCTAATTTAAGGGAACATCAGAAAACTCGTTTTGCTCCAAAATTACCAAAGTATTAAACTCCTCCTGTTCTGCTCCGCATATAGTGGGCGAGGGATGGGAGGGTATTTCAGCCATTCGAGGGGCACCAGTTACAGCCTAATCATGCCTCGTCCTGTCACCATGGAAACACAGATTTGTAGAATTTGTGGAAACGTTTGGGCTGATGATGGGTAGTTGAAAATGAAAAACTAATAAAAATAAAACTCCTAAAAAAGCAACAAGAATCCACCAAAGCAGCCAAAACATTTATTGTGTTTGATTTTGGAAAGGTGCTTTAAATGCTTTTGTTCCATGTTAAATGTGGTTCCATACACTTATTGTTTGATACCAGGCAATAAACTGAGCACACTAAACGTAAAGGTTTAAAGAAAAGTTGGATAGTCGAGTCAACTGAAGAGAACAAGAATGTCAGTTTAAAAAATAAAATAAGCTACGGAGAAATAATCCCCAAATACTGGAAACTGTGAGTTTTATTAGAGGAAGTGGAGAGAATGTCTGAAGGACATTTTGCAGCAGAAATGTTGAGAATTATGTTTGACATTTCTATGCTGCACCATGGGTTCAGCAGCTCCATCAGCACCGTGGCCTCTGGTGGTGTTTTTTAGGAGCTCTTAATATCCGAGGTGAGGACAGATAGTCACACAGGCAGAAACACTTTCTGGCAGCATCTGGAAGGTTTGATATGTACTTTATCTAAGAAACAGAAAAAGCTCATAAAAAGCTCAGAGGTTTGTTTTTCTGCATCTCTGCAGACCACCATGTCCTAGATAAAAATCTGTATCAGCAGTCTAAACGTTCTGTTTCTCTCCTGCTTACACTGGTCCACCTCTCTCATGGCATTGGCCCAACATTGTTCTGGGCCCTGTAACGGTCAGTGCTGAGATGTGATTGGTGCAGATCCTACCCAGGCTCCACAGCCACAGGAAGTCCATTGTAAGGCTTAAAACAGACAAAGCTGGGCAATGAGGGCTGCTGAGGCAGAACTGACCTGTCTGTGCCCCTAAAAATAGTCCTCGACTGCATCCACATTCAATGAACATTAGAGGCAATCTGAATATAATCATTTGTTTTTATAATAAAACTTAGGCAGAAAAGAATAACCTTTCAAAAAACAAACACAGACAATATATCTGCTATAGGGAGGTTCTAACAAATGAAACTCTGTATAGCAAGGTGTAACTTCACCTTAAAAATGAACTGAAAGATATTTCCATGATATCAAAATGAAAGAAAATAAAAACAATGACATTAAATTTCATTTAACCTAATAGTGAACCTATAGTGAATATAATAATGCAAAATATAAGTGACTTCTGCAATAAATACAAGTTTTTACCCTTGATGACAAGCCTGATGGGAGATATATTTAGTGGAATTTTTCAGTTGAACCAGTTACACTTTCTGAAACATTTCATAGTTCAAGAATGTATGACACGATGGCTTGCCATATTTACGCCACTGTGACATATGTATACTGATGGTTTGCTATGAATACATGTACGATTTCACTATTAGTGCTTGTTTTTTTATTTTAAATTAATTAAATGTCATTAGTCAACAGTTATAATTTGAGCTAATTTTTGGCTACTTTGTTTGATCCCATTTTGTTTGTGTTTATGTTAACCTTTGTCCCTTCCTGGTCTGCTTTAGAGAAATCTGACTAGCTGACAGTAAATGTCAGCTGTCCTAGAAGACATTTTACTGACATTTGTTTATTTTTATTATTTATTCTTAATGCAGTGTTTCTTCATTTTAGCCCAACCAGATTTACTTTTATTTAAGTTGATTTTTACAGGATATGTGTCACATTAAAGGTAAAAGAGGTTTTTAAAAGGTATTTATAATACCCTTTCTGCTTTTTCATCCCAGAAACTGACCTTTTAGTTGTTGTTTTTTATTTTTTTTATCCAATTAGTGTTAATGATTGCTTTAGCCAGATGTTTTGAATGACTTCTGAACATGTCCTGAAATACATCAACACCTTTGCCTCAATCTTTTCTTAGTTTTTACCTGAGTTGATGCCCTAATGTTAAATTTCTTGGAAATATTGCTGTTTTGCAGCCTGGGGTTGGATCTGAACCAGTTCATCTGTCTGTATATATTAGCTTTTTTAAGAGATATATCTACCTCCTCCATTTGGTTTAAAGAAAACGACAAGTTGCCCTCGGATGGCTGAACACTAAATGTTAAATAAAATCCTGGAAACATTGCTGTGTCTCTGTCACACATTCCCAGAAACAATGAATTGTGTTATTGTATGAGATGCCTGTCCTGCTGAGTCAACCAGTCCTCCATCCTGGGAGAAAGACACCCTGGTCCACATCCCTGGGGAACTGATTAGGGAATGCAGAAGTGATGGTGATGTGTCCTAAGGGCCCAGAACAACTGAAAAGGAGACTCATCTTGCTGAATAAGTTGCTGTGACAGACTCTGGACCCACAGCTGAGGCTGTTTGGACTTTCCTGTCTTTCTACAACACTCTGCTTTACCTTACAAGTCAGCATCTGATGACTTCCAGAACAAATAGAGTGCAGTTACATCTTGGATGGGGCAAAAACACTTTTTTAAATATTAAATTAACCCATTAGGCAATATGCAAATAAAATATCAAAGAGCATGTTTCCCTAAAGTTGAAATAATTACCGTGAATTATAGAAGGACCTATTACTTGAGTGAAAGCCTCGACTTTTACCCGGGGCTTTTTATTTTAACTAACTGACATAGATTCCAAACTAAAGCAATTGTCACACTGTTTCCTATCTATATGTGCTGGGGTTTTGAAAAAACATGTTACGTGCTTTTAAACTTGAGGAAATGAAATGTATTTTGTGGGACATGAAATCTTTCCATGTCTGTGAAGTATGTGTGCTGCTTCTGATGTGCTCTCATTCTGACTTGTGTATGAATACTGAAAACAGTGCGGTGAATTCACAGTGTTCTGCTGCATTGTGACCAGGTACATTATATTTTTGTGACTTCACCATATTGTATAACTGTTTCCCATATTAAAGCATTAACTGACCATCTCAAAGACCTGAGACTAGACTAGGGCTTACTTTTCAAAGATTTAAAACTTGAGTTGGATCTGCCTCTCAAAGACTTGAGACTTAAATTAGACTTACTTCTCAGTCTTGAGATTTAAGGCCATCAATCTGGCCCTCAAAGAACTGGAACTCACTTAGATTGCCCTAAATAATAATAAATAAATGGATAAGCCCCTCAAACACTTCGATTTGACATAAAAAGACTTGCGACTTGACTTGCAATTGCCTCTCAAAGACTTAAGACTTTGGTAGGTCTTGCCAGGCAGACATGAGATTTAGAAAACATCTGGATCAGGAAATCCTGCTTGTCTTATGACAAGTCTTCCCCATTCTTCTTTGGGTTGTCTATTGCTCTACATTTAGTTGGACTGGATCCAATCTGTTGTAACAAAAATATGTCTGAAACAGAAGTGAAACCATTTGTTTGTGTAGACACTGAGGCCAATTCTCCATTATTTCCACTGGTATTTAACCTCGAGTTTGACCTTGAGTCCATCTGTTGACAGACTCTAGGTCCAACTTTCTTTTGTCTTATCTGTGTAGTTTGTAATACCTTTATTTATCTACCTTAGTGACGTGAACGCTTTGAGTTTAGCTCTAATTTGTCCCAGCTCACTGAAACAACCCATAAATCCGACAGAAAACCAGCCCAAGCAGCCTTTTCTCAAGTTTCAGTTCTGCAAAAAGCCCTCTGCCCAAACATGGAAGCAGATTTTTGTTGGTCGAGTTGGGAGCCTGATGGTTTGCTAAACCAAATTCTTGGGTATTAATGGAAAATGTTCCCGCAATTATATCACCACCTCAGCAGCTTCTAGTTCAGGAAGATTACTTTCCATCTGGTGGATGCATTATTAACCACAAGTATGCAAGATTTTTTACTGATGCGTGGTGGGAGAGATCAGGAGGAGCTGTACAGTTTGAGCTAAAAAAAACAGGCAGAAGTAGAAGCAATATTCACTTATTCCTCATGTTTCAATATGGTTCTGCAGGGGAATCTTGTTTCGGGTTTCAGGCTCATATGGACCCACTGCAGTCAGTAGTTTCAGAGTGAAAATGTGCAGATATTCCTGGGTAATGTGTTGTTCTGTAGGAAGCTCGTTTCTGCAGTGAGGCCACATCTGTTTTCACTGGGGGAGGTAGATTTGCTGAAATCTCTGCTCTGAATCATCATGCTTCCTCGTCTCATTGCTGGTTAAAGGCCTGAGTGTGTTAACATGGGTTCTGTTTGAAATGTGGCTGCTGGGTAAATATCTCTAAGCAGACGCTTTGTTTGAACTGGATACAAAAGCTTGAGTGCGTTTCTGCTCTGCAGGAGGCTTATAACATTATATCTGTTCTGTTTCAACAGATATTTTAAGATGTAATTCTTATGTTTTAACATATGTTGTATGTTAAAAACCAACACAAAGGTAGTGCATAAATGTCAATACTTTGCAGAATCACCTTTCTCTGCAGGTCTTTTGAGGGTATGTCCCAACAAGCTTTGCAAATTTAAAGTCGAGTTTTTGTTCATTTATCTTTGCAAAATAGCTCATGCAGACAGATTGGAGGGAGAGTGTTTATTTTTCAGGTTTGGCACAGATTCTCTGTTTGATTTTGGTCTGGACATTAACCGGTCCATTCTAAATGCTTTGATCTAAAACATTTCATTGTAGCCATGGCTGAATGTTGAGGGTCGTTGTCATGCTGGAAGGGGAACCTCTGCCCCAGTCTCAAGTCTTCAGTTAGCCCCAACTATCTTCCCATCAAGTCTGACCAGCTTCCTTATCCCTACTGAAGAAAAGCGTCCTCACAGCATGATGCAGCCAACACCATGTTTCATCTTCTTGCACGTCTGCTATGCCCCCCATACAGCTTGTCACAAACTACAAATAGGAATTTGTTTATCCAGTGGCTTTCTTCTTGGAACTCTTCTATAAAAAGCAGATTAGCTGAGTGCACGACTAGTAGTTCTCCTATCAGTTTAGTTGAGGGCCATATATTGGTAGGTCAGCAGTTGTGCCGTAGTATTTCTATTTTGGTGAATGATGGATTCAACAGAACGCTGTTGGATAATAGAGTTTGGTATATTTATTTCAAACCAATCCCTGCTGTAAAACTCCACAACTTTACCCTGGAGCTGTCTGGTGTGTTCCTTGGTCTTCATGGTGCTGTTTATTCACTAATGGTCTCCAGCAAGCTTATGAGGCCTTCAGAGAACAGCTGCAATTTATATTGACATTTCATTCAATACATGTGGACTCTATGTACAAAAAATGTGACTTTCCAAGGCCACGCTGGATTTTGTTTAGGGGTACCTGATTAATAGGGGTTGAAGACAGATGCCACCACACTTAATATGTTTATTTTGTTAAAAAAAAGAATGTTGAAAATTATAATTTCCTTACATTTCACAATCATTTCTCTGTGTTGCTTTTACATTAAATCATAATAAAAGTGTGATCAAGTTAAAGTGGTGTTAAACCTTTTGCAATGTTCAGCTCAGGACCACCGACACAACCCAAAGGACCACCACTTGTTCCTCAGACTGCCCTCATGTGGCAGCAACGTAGATGACATGTAGATGTGCTTTGCTTGCTTATTTCTTACTGTTTTGAGACTGATTAGCTACAACAAGCTTCAAGAATGTCAAAAACTCTAAAGGTGCATCTTCAAATGTCACGTCTTGTCCACATTCACTGCTGCAGTTTGTCCAACATCCTATTTATATCCCAAAATTCTAGCAGTTTTAAAACTGCCTGACCTTTAGCATGCTGAATAAACTGATTTTCTTTGTATCTTAAGAGCTTCTTGTGTGCCTTTGTGTTGCTGTGTGGGCAACACTTCTCTGAAATGGAAAAGCTTCAAAGCAGTATTTACCTCCTGAGAGAGGGCATTAGTGAGCAGCTCCACCTACACGGCTGGATTTGCAGCGAGCGGACTTACATCCTGCTCAAACTGCTCCATTAGCAAACTGCATTGGAATCTGCTGCTGTTTTACTTTTACATCCACGCATCATTTATTCCCAGATTCCTGCTCTCTTTCCCGACAGCAGAGCCAGACATTTCCTTTAAAAGATGACCCAATACTCCCTGTTCTTATTGTCCGCCTGATTTTTGGCATGTTAAATCACCATGTAGGTATGTGTCTCTGTAAATCAGGCTACATTATCCAACAGCAGGAACAACAGCCACTGCCAGAGTATTTAATCATCACCCTCCTCTGTCTTCTCTCTCCTATTCGCTCTCTGGCTCTTTGCTCTCAGCCTGAACTGATGATTTGACTAAATGAGACTCGGCAGTCTGTTTTTCTCTGACATTTCATCTCCACTGTGTCTGTAGGAGAACTGACAGCAACTGAGAGGTTACTGGCTGGTTTCGTAACATCAGCCATTCAATGAATTGTGTCCAAGAAGCCTAATAGGAGATGATTTTGTTTCCGTTTTTAGTCTTTTTAAACTTACTGGAATTGTCTTAGGATGTGCTGCTCGTCTGACCCCTATAAAGTGGTGAGCTAGGCCAATTTTCATTCCTCACAGCAGCTGATCCATTTTATAGGTGGAAGATTGTAAAACTGATTTAAGAAAAATAAATTATCAGATATCTTTTGTGCACATGAAGGAGGGGCTGGTGAATGATGCACCTGGGAAAGCAACTCAGGTCCCAACAGCCTCTTGGCCTGTTTCATTGAGTGTTCTGATTCATAAAATTAACTGGAATTCAGGATTGGAAATGTGGATTTGCAGTGAACACTTGTAGCCAAGCTTCTGGTGATTATCGGTGGCCTAAAAATCAGACTGTAAATGTATCCATTCATCCATCCGTTGTCTGTACCGAGATCCTTGCAGGGTTGTGGAGGGAGGAGTTGGTGCCTATCTCCAGCAGTCATTGGGTGAGAAGCAGGGTAAAGCCTGGACAGGTTGCAAATCCATTACAGGGCAACACAGAGACACTCATGACACCAACCATGCATGCTCACACTCCTACCTAAGGGCAATTTAGAGAGACCAATTTACTGGTTTTTGGACTGTGGGAGGAAGCCGGAGTACCAAGAGAGAACCCATGCATGTACAGGGAATATGAAAACTCCATGCAGACAGACCCCACACCAGGATTCAAACCAAAGACCGTCTTGCTGCAAAGCAACAGTGCTACAAACTGTGCCACCGCACAGCCCTATAAACTAATAAACTAATAATAATAGTACATTTTATTTAGAATTGGCTTTCAGAGGATCACTGTACAAACAAAGCAATATACTGTAAGTGAGGTTAGGTGAACCAATATTGTATTTTAGATAGGCATGTAGTAAGAGAGGACAGTGGAAGAAAGGAATTTGGTTTACTAAAAATGTAGAGCTTGATGTCATCAGCAAAACAGTAAAAAGGAATTTTGATTATTGAAGTTGAAATTATTGCCAAGAGGAAGAAGGTAAGTAATGAAGAGGGGAGGACCTAGGACACAGCCCTGGGGCACATCTGATGTAATAGGGAAGGGGTTAAATCTGAAGGACTTGAGTTAGGTGAACTAAAATTTTATTTAAAAGAAAGTATTGTTCTAATAGGCATCATCTTGCTGCTTTGTTTCACCATCTGAATCAGTTTTGATTACTTATTAGGCTGCTGCCACACTGTTTCTGATTTTGCCATGTTAGCTGGTGTATTGAAAACACATGTAACATGACTCTTAATGTGAGAAAACGAATCAGGTTTTGTGACACATTAAGTCCTGAAGCCCTGTCACGTCTTTCAAATCTTTGTTTCACCGTTGATGCACTGCCAATATGACGATATGAGTAGTGTGTGGGTCTTGGGATCAAGGGTGTGGAATTCATCGCGTTTATTGGGGAATGAAATTTTGATGCTGTATAAGTGCCTCCAAATAGTCAAATATTTATGGGCGCGAATTAATCAGATTGTAAATCAAGCTGTCAGTTTTCCTTTAGTTTAAAGCCTACATCATACAGAGGAGAGTGAATCCTTACTAATGCAGACTGTACAGCATAGTATGAAATTATTTGATGTTTTTCTGGTTCATTGCTGGAGTATCAAGTTGAGTCAAGAGTCAAAGTTGTCTTGATTCTGTATGCATACTGTTTGACAACTGCGCTGCTCATGAAAAGTCATTTTAGACATATTCAAACAAATATGAGAGACCCTGGCTTATCTGGTGATCAAATCTTGCATGCTACAGTGTCAAATATGTATTAAGGTGATGCCACAGCTTTTTTTCCAACATTGAAATGAAATGCAGATACACACAGTGTGGAAATTAGTACTATGTCTGTTTAAAGTAAAAGTACACAAAAATATCTACGTTTTGATATATAAACTGTACATGGGAAGATCAAAACTATGAGCATGAACGTAATTTAAATAGAAAATTTCTGCTTCCTTCACCAGATGAAAGTCTAGTGTATGACATCATCACATTCAAATATTCAAATTTTGATTGCTGTAAAATTATTACTATTGTTCTGAAGCTCGAAAAGGTCTGGTTTTCACATTCTTTTTGCTAAATTCCCATTATAGCGTGTTGAGTATTTTTCCTTGTGTTTTAAAATTTTGTTGTTAATTTATCGCTACCAAACGTCAAGCACACAAGTCACAGATGGGCAATACATGTTCTTTCAGTTTTCTTTTGGCATGGAGTCAACTCTAAGATAAGTATCAAGACAAGAAACAAGAAATCGTGACTGAAACTAAATAAAAATACACTGAATTTCAGTGCTTTTGCATCGGCACCCTTCATTAGAGTGTTGGGATCAACAAATTTTCAATTTAGACAATTTTTACTTCTTAGATTCTGGCAATAAACGGCAGGAGCCACATTGAATGTCTAAACAATCTTTTCCCAAAGATAACGCGGAGATAATTGATGTAGTCAGTTTGATCAGCATCAGTGTGTTTATCTGTTTCTTTCTCAAGAATATGACACCACAGGATTTCTATGTAAAGGACTTCCTGCAATTAGGTGAGTCGAGCTGCTTTAGGTCAAGATTATTCTGTTAGATTTTGAGTGTCTCCTCAATATGAATCCTTAAAGCTAAATATAAAGAGTTGTCATAGGTCAGGGTTTGTACACAGGTTAGACTCATAAATCGTTACACAACTATCATTTAGCCCACCTTGTTCCTTGACATTAACCCCCCCCTTAAGTCAGAAACTGCTGCTACCGAGATAACAATGGGGGATGCTGCCTGGTTGCCATGGTTCTGCTCCCTGTAGGGGTGTTAGTGTGTACTGGGGGGTGATTCATTTGTCTTGGCTACAGTTTTATTGAACAGCAGTTTCTCTCTCCTGATGGGCAAAATGGCTTTTTGTTTCAGAGTACGACATCGTCTGACTGCCATCAAGAAGGAAAAGCATTCGGCTGTCCTCAGAATAATGTACAGCATCAGTATGAGAAGCCGCAGCAAATACATCAGAGTTAGGAAGGAAAGGCCTGACTTAATGGTCACTGTCCAAAAGTTGACGTTGAATTGTCCGTTTATCGGTAGGACTTCAGTCTGTTGTCATGTCTATCAGTCTAGATGACATGAACACATAAACAGATGGTTTTATTTATCACTGGTGGATTTTGTTTACATAAACACTGCATTTATGTTAAGTATAAAAGCATGATCTGCTCTTCACAAACGAATAGGAACATGTTGTACACTGAAAGACCCTCTTTGAGATGAGAGCTTTGCAGTGATTGGACTCACAGTGATGGAGATGTCTCTCAGATGAAAAGGTTCTGGATTGAGTCTGATTAGTTGATTAACTCAGCCCTCCTCTGTCTTCGTTATCCAGCTCATATTTCATCCTTACTTCTTGACATTCTTTCCACTTTTCTCTGCAATCGTTTTGTTACTGTTCCTTATATTCCTCATCTCATGAGGCGCCCTGTCTTTTTCTCACTTTCTTCCACTCGTCTTTCCCCTCAGCTGTTTCAGACAAACACACGTGGGACAGTTTCTAGGTCACAAGGACCTTGAATGAATAATAAACAGCTGTCTACTTTAAAGAGAAATATTTATAGACTGCGACTCGCTCCTCTGTCACTAAGTCCTGAGCTCTTCCTTCTTTTGTCTCAGGCTGCTGTTGTCTGTCATCTTTTCATTTCCTAACAGCCTGTTTGTTTCTGCCTGTGGGACTCTCTGTTGCTGCTGGTTCTTCTGTAAATGTTGTAGTACTTGTAATGGCAGCTATAAACTGGATAAACACTTGGCAAAAAATTAGATAAAGTGAAGTTGAAACGTTTAAGCTATACTTTCTGTGATCTTTCAAAGTTTTCAATTTTTTTGGCTTATTTCTCACTCATTTTAAGTCCATAAATATCTCAATTATGATTCATGAAAAGTGCCTGAGCTCAATGAATGAGCCAGTGTTGTGTTGATAACTGATAACTTTTCTACCCGTCTTGGATTTAATGATGTTACCAGCTTTCTGTGACAAAGGCAGGATTTGTTAACATATTTTTAGTTTGTAATATTAAGGATGTAAGGATTTGCGACCAGAAAATATAGTTTAAGCTCAACCAAAGGGATTCCCAAAGTGATATTTGCATGACGCATCTCCCATGTTCTTTGAAAGTGCTTGGGAATGTTTTTCCTGCTTCTTAGGGATGGTTCAAAATTACAACAAATGCTACACCACCCCAACTAGTAAATGTCTGACAACGTTATTACCGTATATTTTTCAATCAGAATGGTTCCTTCAGGCCATATCTGACTTAGAAATAGTCCACCTGGCCTGTAAAGGGCTAATTTGGTTATAAATTAGACACAGTCTAATGCAGACGTTAGTTGTAGCCCACCTAACAAATAGCTAATGGTAAAAATACTTTACTGTTTAATAATGGTTGAGCTCTTTTATTAGTCATGTGCTGTTCAAAATATTCCAACAGTTTGTGCTAGGCCTAGTCAATAAGTTAATAAAAAAACGTTTTTTCACATTCTGAACCCTGTTTTGTAAATATTTAACTTCTGAATGATGTTGGACAGATTTAAACTATTTACTTAACACGATCAGGCAGCTACTAGGTGAAGCTAATAGACTAATAGCTAACAACATTAGAATATAAAGTTAAAACAATTATTTTTGGTGGTGTATATGGTTTATGGTATAGTTTTTTTTAGCATGTTAGTGCCAAAACCCTATGTAGCTAACAAAATTAGTACAAACCACCGAATTATATTTTTGTAATGTTGCAGAATTATTGCTGATTAGTAGGATTTAAACTCCTGAATTAGAGTTGCTCTTAAAAAGAAGACAAAAACTAAATTCTACCCTTATAGCTGATGGCTTGGATAATAGTTTAACAGTTAGTTGCAGTGGCATTATTTATTTGTAAATTATTTACTGAACATTTACCTTCTGAGCTTTTTTGTTTATTAAGAGTATTGCCTTTTTATTTATTTTTCTTAATATTATTTTAGCATATTTTAGCTATTTCCTTGCTTTGCAAATTATTCTTACTTATATTATCCTAGCTGACTTTTTTAATTGTCTTATTTGAATGTCTATTTGTTTGATATGTTGGGTTTGCCTTGTTCACCACCTTGTATTTGAGAAGTGGTAGACAAATAGAGCTGAATTTAATTAAAGTGAGCTCTGTTTAGTCACTCAGTTATACTCCTGAATTATTAAGTTGCTATAAGAAACATTTTGCCTGTAAGTGCTAGGTAAAGCTAATAGGCTAAAGGGTAACTAGCATTATTGGAATGAACAACAGAAACAAATAATATCGGAAGTATGATTTATTTTTTTTCTTTTGTAAAGTTAATCCCAGTATGATCTACTAAATTAATGTTTTAACAGTAACTGCTAAGCTAAGCTAATAAAATTGTTAGCTCATTAAAATTTTAATTTTTTTAACCAACTGCTTTGAAACAAATGTACTTTATAGCTTAGTCTATCAACAGTTAGCGCTAGGCTAAGCTAATAAGTAGCAAAGAAAATGAGTATGAACCACAAAAGCAGTTTTTACCATTGAGAAATCTTTTTGTAAGGTTGTTACATTCCTGTTGTTTAGCAAAATTTAATCCTTTGCTAAAATTGATGTAAAAAAATAGAAAACAGGCAGGGATATATCAATCACTTAAATTAATATCTGTAAAGTGACAGGAATGGAAAATTAGGATTGTATCTCCAACAATGTGAGTCCTAAACACCTAAAATCCTGTGACAAGATTTTTGTCTGCTGGAAAGGTAATAATAAAGCTTAGTTTAAAGTTTATGAGAAAGTCTGGTTTCAAGGCTGTGATGGGTTCTGATTAATGACCAGTCATTTCTGTTTATTATCATCTTTCTTTTTGAACCTTAATCAGGCAAGCAGGCCATCCGAGTTTCTGGTGAATTATTTTGTTGTCTATCTAATTTAACCCCAGAATGATAGATTATGTTGACTCTAAGATGTCTGTTTCATTATCTTAACAGGTGTAAATACAGCTGAGTAGAGCTTTTTGCTGATGTTAAAATCAGAGAGTAAATGGAGAGACAAAAGCTGCCAAGTGACTCTGCAGAAACAGGATGGAGGGAGGCAAGCTGAGGTTAGCAGGAAGTCAGAGAATGACCAAACTAAAGCTTCAGGCTCAAACAGTGTGAGGTTGCTTGAGTCTAGCCTGGCTGATAATCCAAACACAGAAACATACAGCACACAGGGTTTAATATGTCCAGAAGCCATCTACAAATCTAACGCTCTTATAGAAGCTCTCATGGAGATTAAATCGGCAGGGAGATCTTGATGGAGGAGACAACAGTAATCAATAAAACAATCTGAGACTAAATCAGATTAAGAAAGGAAATCAGGATTCTTTAAATAACATTTCAATATTCTGAGTAAAATAAAACGTAAAAAAGCCAACGGCAATAGGCAGTAATGAATGACGTAGAAGGAAACTGCTTCAGATCCTGTTTACTTCACAGCTGGAGATGCAACAAATAAGTTGCAAGACTGTTTACGGCAACACCAAAGCACCAAACGATGCAAAACCTTTGGTGCTCGCTAGTTGTTTTGGCAGTTTATCTTTTAGTTTGCTGATAAAATCCTAAATGATAAATTACATTATATAACTTGGTATGTCTCTGAATGGAATAAAAAGGTTCAAAACCTGTTCTACCCAGATTCTAATAAGCTGACACATACTGTAGTTGTGAGGTCTTCATAAAATTATTCAGTTTTGTTCTGATCAAATACAACAGAATTGTGGTACAAAAGGCCTGTCATTGGGACTCTTTTCTTTTACTTGGGGTGTTCACTTTTCATTTATGAAATTTGTTTTATTCTGACGTCAGCCACAAATTATTAACAAATTCTTGAACACATCTGGATGAAGAATAAATGTCAAAATGTGAGTCTTCCTCAGCTAAACACATAAATAAATGCGTACCTGTGTTGACTGCTTTTACCTGTTCTGCGTCTTGACAGGCAGTCGCTGATTAGCTCAGTGATTTCCTGTAACTGCTTTGTTTCTAATGAGGGATCTTTGCCTAATTTACGTCCCCCTCTCTGTGTTTTCAACAGGGCCTTGTACACCTATGAGGACGACAATAATGACCTGACACTGGCTGCATCTGGAGGTGGGTGTTTCCATCGCTTTTATTTCCCTTCACACATTTCATCCCTGCTGGGACTCCCTCAGGAGGAACTTTTCACAGTTGTAATTTCCGTGTTTTTAATGAAAATTAGTCGTGAAGCTGTAAAGCTGATGAGCTCTGTAGGTTCTTCATCTTCTGATTGGTTGTGAGACGTCAGAGAGACATTCATCGTTTCTGCAGCTAATGATGCACACAAGGACCAGGACAGATTAACGCTGCTTCTTTATTTTTGATTCACATACATTCTGTGTGTTCCTGCACCATGCAATCTTGTCTCTACTCATAAATTAGCGAATGTACATATGGACTAAATGCTTCAATACCAGAGGAGAGAAAACAGAACTCCAACCTGCTTCAGCTCAGGTTTCTTCAAAAATGTTCCAAGTTGGCAACTAATGGACGACTAAATGCAGCTCTGACTTCTTACATTTACACAATTCTGTTTACTTTCTGCTAAAAACGAAAAGCCCTGGTTGCTTGATAATATTCTAAGATGCTTTCTGAAAAATATTCAGGGTTTTAGGCATAATTCAATACATATCCTAAAAATGTAAGTGTAATGGAATGAAGTAGTCATTTAATTTCAGCGTAATATAATTAATGATTGATTGAAAGTTTATCCAATTGAATTTAATCCCGTTTTTGTTTAATTTATTTCCACATGTATTCCAGTAAATAAGCTGTAAACTTCCACTTTGTTTGTCTTAGGAAGCCAACAGATTACAATGATTTGAAATTTACACCATATGTTTTAACACTAAAATGATAAGTTATTCATGAGATGCATCTTCAGAAAGCACCCAAATAGAGATAGGCAAATCTGCAGATTGTAAGGTGGAGATGTGAACGTGTATGTGTTTAGTCCACATAAACATTGATTGGTTCGTTTAATTTGCCCTGTTTTCCCTCCATTTTCCCTCTTTTGTTCCTTACTTCCAGCAGTTGCAAGGCGGGACTAAAAGACTGAAGTCATTCTTCAGTCATAAAGTTCAAGTTTTAGAATTATATTTTAAATGGTGTCAATTTATATTATGTATGTATATAAATATATATAAAAAAGCAACTAACAATTAAAAACAAAAAGATACACCCATGGTGACATGCTCATCCAATCACGCTTTGCTTTAATTAGGTTATGCCTTTCCTTGTTGCAGATATACCTACTTGCCCAAACACACAATGGGATAAGAAATACGCTGAGAAGGGATAAAATTACATTAGAATTCACCTGTGAAGAGTACATCTATGTTTTTAGTGCTCTGCCTACCCTGTGCAATCTTTTGGTCTGTGTCTTATACATTTCTAAACATGCATGCTTTGTTGGTAAGTATCCTCGGATCTTTGCCTCTTTTTGTTTGTATTGCACGACAGGGCCTCAGTCCTCTGTCCAGTTAGAGCAACTATAGAGAAGCCTAACCTCAAATTGTTTTGCTTCCAGTGATAATTAGCTGCTCTAAGCCTGTGTCTGTGCCAGAAGGCTTAGAGAGCGAATGCTTAAAACAAGTAAACAAAATACTAACACTTAGGAGGAGACCTCCAGCTGAACCAGAACCAGGAAGTTCAGCCATCTGCTTCTACCAGCTGGGGGCAGCCTGTTGCAGCATAGCCAAAGAGGTAGTTCAGAATAGACCAATCTATGCACTGCAGTTTCCATACCATAACTCACTGTACTGTCTTGCAAAAGTATTCATGCCTCTTTATCTTCTTCACATTTTGACAGATTTCAAAGACAAACCTCAGTCTGTTTTACTGGGATTCTTTGTGACACACCAACACAAAGTAGTGCATAATTGGGAAGTGGAATGGAAAACATATGTAAAGCGATGCTTTGTATTAAGCCCCCTGGAATAGAACTACAAGCTTTGCACATCTTAGGACTGGATTGGATGGAGAACATCTGTCAACATAAATTTTAAAGTCTTGCCACAGATTCTCAATTGAACTTTGGTCTAGACTTTGACAGGACCATTTGAACCTGCCTTTTGCAGTTCATGTTTTACATTTTAAATTGTAGGTTGTGTCTTCAAATTGTGTAGTTTTTATAAAGAGCTGGAGGGAAATATAGTTCAAATGAAGTGGTAAAAATGAGTTAGGAAAACACAAACAGACTTGTTTTGATGATTTTAGGTTAGGCTGTCTAAACCCCTCAGTAATGCAGCAGTAAAGGCGTCTCCTGTTCTTTCCCGCAGGAGGAGGTCTGGCAGAGATCACGCTGACCTTCGACAACAGCAGTGTGATGTATGGCTTTTGCAGCCTGAAGGAGCCCACTGCAGCTCTGCCACGATACATCCTCATCAACTGGGTGAGTTGCTGTTTGAAGGAGGGACAGGAGGGGAGGGGAAATGAAGCAAAAATTTCCTTTACTGTGTTAAAGGTGGATGTCCGAGTCATAAAGGGTCGTAGCACATTTTTTATTTTGTAATTTTTCCTTCAGGAAATTATTTGAGCGTAGTTAAATGCAGAGCTGTTACAGATTTGAGGGACAAATTCATTACAACACTGGCACAACAATCTGGATTAAAATATGTATGATTGGTTTATATGATTTTAAATACATAGAAAAAAAAAGCTAATAGTAACCAATAAAACACATTTTTGTTCTGACTTTTCTTGTAAATCACTGTATTTATATTTCAGATATTACATTTTTGAGTTTGACCATATTGTTGAATGAACTATCAGCTCAAGCAGAATGTTCATGGAAGAAATATTTTGTTTACCTCTATCTGAGAGTAACTGCTCAAGTCATAACAAAAGTCATTGACTTAAATTGTTTGAACTGAATTGAATTTGAAATAATAATTTCAGTAATTAATATTTTGGGTGTACTCCTGCTCTCTAGATCAATATCGTTCTCACCTATTAGCTTAGCTCTTGTATTAGCATTTTATCTTTTTACGACATCTCTCCATTTCCAGAGTTTATCTCTAATTAGCTAAAGTACTTCCATCGTTAGCTCTTTCAGAATTAGACTACAATGGACTGTTGCATAGCATTGAGATAAATTTATTATTAAATTTGTATGTTATCAGCCAGATGGGATGTTTTTGAGAGCCAGACAAGGCTTCAGAATTGCACCAAAATTACCTCACCCATTCAAACTTGTAAAAGCACCTGAGAGATACATTATCATTCAGTTGATCATCTTTTTGTAGCTTTCGCTAATCACTCTTTTGGAAGTATTAAAATTGTGTAAAATAGTATTTGCTGCTGGTTAAACTGTGATACCTTTGGGATTTGGGATAGATTGAATAAATACAGACAATATCTTGGAAGTATATTGTTTGATCCAGATGAGAGAAAATGTAACACTAGCGAAAGCAGGTTTGATGTTGTCGTTTTCATCAGCCAAATTGCAACCTTTTAAAAACTAGGCCAAATTGAAAGGACTAAAATAACCTCAAATATAACTGAGCAAAGAAAATACATAATGTAGATGAAAAAAGAAGGAAGGAATTAATAATTTGTAAAGTTGAGCTCATTCATTCTCAGTGAGTCTCCGACAAAGTGTGTTAAGAGCATTTGAACGCAGTCGGACTCCTGAGAGCCTCGAGATGAATGTTTTACTTTGTGAACCTGACAGCAGCGGGGGCTCACTGAGCAAGTACATAATGACAGAGTGCAGAAGGACAGAGAAAGAAAGAAACCTTATGTTCAAATACTGCCTAGTTTTTTGAATTTGTTCCCAGGACCAAAGCTGCAGAGGTGAGCAGAAAAATTTCATCCAGAGATCCTTTCATTAATGCAGCAAATTGTGATTGAAAGAGTGGGACAGGAAGACATTTGGTGGTTAATTGAGACTGGGATCACAGCCATTTGTGTTTTTTATAATCAAACAAGAGAAACAGCCACAAGAGCAACAGACTGGGCTAAAATGAGCCAAGCCGGTCTGAACTGGGCCAAAATTGGGGATTTAAAGTTTCTAAATTAAACTTTCCAGCTGTATTTTTGTCTGATCCTGGCACACAAAACGATGAAATTTAGATAAATTGTTATAAATGCAAATGAGATGAGCCTATTTTTCTGTCTAATTGGTGCAGACTTTGCTTTGTGCTGGTATGAATGAGTTGTGATTAGTGAAGTGATTCAGTCTGCTATAATAAAAACTGTTTCAGTAACTGACATAGTTGAACAAAATTACCAAGTAAGAGCAAAGCAAGGGCCAAGGTGCTATTGAATGTGGGCACTCAAAGGGAAACTAATGAGTAATCCTGGAAAAAATACTTTCAAATTAAAATATTCAGTACATCTGGGATTTATTTTTCAAAAACGTTTTTTTTCTTTTCTTTTGTTGGTCAATGTCTCTTTCTGTATTAAACAGGTGGTGTAAGTTTTGTCGTCTATGCGAGCAACGCTGCAGTTTCTTTTTAAATTGCAGCCATAAAAATCTTTCAAAACTGTGTCACCTTTGACTTGTGGTATATTTCTGAAGAATGAAATGGGCTGGTATAGATTCTCAGTCATCCAGGACATGACAAAAAAATATTTCTCTTGTTTCTTGGGTTTTTTTTGCTTCTCATTCAGTTGAACTGAAGAAACCTTTTGGATCAGGAGAAGTCCAGTTGCCTTCTACTTACGCACTTAGGAAAGTACTAAATAGTAAATGACAGATCATATTTTAGGGCCATAGTTTCAGTTTTGATATATTAAACTTTCCCAGAAGAATTCTACTTTTGGGAACATTGAGAAAACATGTAGTCCTCTTGAACATTTATCTAAGCATTCCTCAGTAACAGAGCTAATATCCATCAACTGACCACTCAGACTTTACTATTATTAGTCTGAGTGTCTGGAATAGTCAGACCAGCGTGTTTGACACCAGCTATCATGCCAGCTTCAAAGTCTGAACTTAAATGCCCTTTCTTCCTCATTCTGAAGCTCGCTTCAAATGACTGGATTTCTAAATTCACTGAGTTCCTGCCACATAACTGGACTGTTAACACCGTGTTAGCAAGCAGTCAAACAGATGTACCTAATAAAGTGGCCCAACACAATTGAGAGCATAACATTTAAGGAGGGGTTTAGATTCGGAGAGTGGAGCAAGTGCAGGTCAAAATGGAGATTGCTTTTAACACTTCCCCAGTGTGGGCCCACCACCTACAGGGGGAACCGTGAGGGACCGGTGCAAAGAGGATTGGGTGGCGGACGAAGGTGGAGACCTCAGCGGCCCGATCCCTGGATGCTTAGGCTGGCTCTAGGGACGTGGAATGTCACCTCGCTGGGGGGGAAGGAGCCTGAGCTTGAGAGGAGCCAGTTGAGGTGGCTCGGGCATCTATACCGGATGCCTCCTGGACGCCTTCCTCGGGAGGTGTTCCAGGTACGTCCCACCGGGAGGAGGCCCGGGGGACGGCCCAGGACACGCTGGAGGGACTATGTCTCTCGGCTGGCCTGGGAACGCCTTGGGCTCCCCCTGGAGGAACTGAAGGAGGTGTCTGGAGAGAGGGACGTCTGGGCGTCTCCGCTGAGTCTGCTGCCCCCGCGACCCGGTCCCGGATAAGCGGAAGACGACGAGTATGAGTACATTTAAGGAGGGGTTTAGATTCGGAGAGTGAAGCAAGTGCAGGTCAAAATGGAGATTGCTTTTAACACTTCCATGAAGGTCACCAATGTACTGAAACTGTTACTGTTTAATGCTTTTTTATTGTTTTTCCATTTAAGTTTTACGATTTTATCAGATTTTCCCACAGACATTTCTGATCATTCTCCCCTCCCACTGCTGTAGGACCCACTGTCTTTTTATAATTAACCCCAAAGTGCCGAGAACCCAACTACAGTTCCCTCCCACTATATTTCGTTCTGAATTTCTCTCTAAACCTGGAACTGAAGGGTGTTTTAAGACTTTAATATCACCTACATAAAACACTGCAAGCATGCAGCATAAAAACATTTGGACATGTGGACACCAGAAGGTTCTACCACTCACGGTTCAAGACATTTTTCAAAATGAATTGTAGTTTTTACGCAGTAATTGCCTGAGGGAAATGTATTTCCTATCCTTTGTTCCCTACCCCGCTCTTTAAAAAAGGCGGGAATCACCATAGCAACCACTTTTTGTTAGCTCTCTCGGTTTTCAGTCTGGTCCTTTATTTCAATACAGCATTGAGTCATGTCCAATTCCTTACAAAATTTTGTTGTTATTCAATTTGACCTCTGACTTTAGCTCTCTGTGGGTCATTTTGAGCTTAATTTTAGATGTTACACCAGTTTCATGGATGCATCACATACCTACTGAAAGATGTCACCTATGCTTATGAAAGATTTGGTCACCAAAGTCACATTTTTGCTCTGCTTCTGATTAGCAACAATACCTTTATTGTACCAACATTTTATCAAAATCTTTATTTCATCTGAAAAAAAAAAAATATATATATATATATATATATATATATTCATATTAAAAGGAATCGTAGGAGACTATTAGGATTGTCACCAATAATTTGTCTATAAAATGAGAATGTATCCTGTCCAGTTTGATCTCTCTTGACCACTTCAGCCTCTGTGTTGGCAGCCTATTTATTTAGTGCTTGAAAGACTTGAGTAACTCTGCTTAGACCAACAAGTACCAACTCTTAAAGTGGAATTAAACCCGATGTAAAAGCATAACACCTAGACCAATTTTGAAAAATGCCACCAAAGTGGGCGGTGCCAGGAGACACTGAGGGGCAGTGCCAAGTGTGGGGATGAGTGGAGGGGGTTAAGTGGGGGTACTGTCAGAAGGACGAGAGTGAGCAGCGCGACGCTGGTAGTTTTACCACGGATAGGTCTTTTGAGGTGGAGGATTTTTCACTCCATTCGTCACCGGAGGTTAAGGGAGGCTTTGTGGAGCTCAGAGGGCCTTAACCTTATCAGTTCGAGCTGCTGGCTCAAGGTGCTGACTCAGCAATGCCCAAAGTGGCACTGCCAAGGCAACAGAGGACAGAATGGGTCCAATATCTGAATGGAAAACTGCTGTTAGCAGCAGCATTGCTAACATGGGCAGACTTTTAGAAAGTTTAAGAATCAAGAATCCCTATTGTCATTATGGACCCAGAATGAAATTTCTTGTCGGCTCAGAATGCACATAGATAAAAGAAACACACAAATAAAAATTATAAGACACATCAGGAGGAGCACTTTTAGCAGCTGAAACCATTCCTAGAGAGAAGTATGAAATATGTACCTGGGGATGTAGTATGACATATTTACATAAAGTGCAGCATGTGCTAGAGCAGCCTGTGATCGGACATTGGTCATGAAATGGACTATTGAGTGTCTACAGAGGGGTGATTGCCTTCACAGCTCTGGGAAAGAAACATTTACATGTAGATTTATATTATCTCAAGTAACGCATATTACCGAAGGTATAAAGCATAAAACACTATGATCAATGCTTGTAATTCCAACTCCTGACTCGGCTACGGGGGGCATGTGTCTCTGAGTGAACGCAGGGCCATGGCGTAAGCATGGACCAAGCTCTACCGTTTGAACCAATAGAAAAATTCAACTGCAGTAGTCACCGTTCAGCCCAAAGAGGGCAGCACTAAGACAAATGAAAATGTAAAAATTTGCACAGTAAGATAAATATAGCACCGTAAGGCCCAATTTATACAGTTTATCTGCAAAAAAGATAATTTGGGGTTTAGTTCCACTTTAAGGTGTCACTAAATAATTTTTTATTTGGTCTCATTTCTGTTTAAAGTTAAATCCTACTTTTTTTTCTCTGAGGCAGGTGGGAGAAGATGTCCCGGATGCTAGGAAGTGTGCTTGTGCCAGCCACGTTGCCACAATTGCAGACTTCTTCCAGGTCAGAACCTCTATCATACATGAGTAAAATAACCAACAGGAATACAAAACTTATTTACCATTTGTGGTTCAATCAAACACCACCTACACAAATTAGGACAATGACATCACAAGTAGAACTGAATTATTCTGTTGGGTTTTAAGTTTATTAAATACAGTCCCTTGTAAAATTTGTAGTGTCTGAACTTTTTTACATTTTGTCACATTATAACTACAAATATCAGTGGATTTTATTTGGATTTTATGTGACAGACCAACACAAAGTGGTGCATACCTGTGAAGTAGAAGGAAAATTATATTCGGTTCTCAGTTTATTTTACGAATGAAAATCTGAGAAGTGTGGCTTTCACTTTGATGCCACCTTAATAAAACCGCAGAGGCCTCAGAGATTTGTTAGAGAAAATCAGTGGGCAAACAGTGCATGAAGACCAAGGAGGGCAGCAGATAGGTCAGGGAAAAATTTGTGGATACAATTAAAGCAGGATTAGGTTAGAAAGCAATATCTAAAGCTTTGAATATCTCACAGAGTTCTGTTCAATGCTTTATTTGAAGATGGATCCAGAAAGGCACAAAGGCAAACCTACCAAGATATGGCCGTGTTCCTAAACTGACAGGCCAGGCAAAGAGAGCATTAATCAGAGAACCAGCCAAGAGGCTCATGATAACTCTGGAGGAGCTGCAGAGATCAGGTGGAATAATCTGTCCAGCAACAACTATAAGTCCTGCTATCCACAAATCTGACATTTATGGAGAGTTATAAAACCATTGCTAACAGAAAGCAATCAGGAGTCTAATTTGCAGTTTGCCAAATAACATGTTGTGGACACAGCAAATATGTGCAAGAAGGTGCTCTGGTTAGATGAGACCAAAATCTGCTTCTTTGCCTAAATTCAGACACTGTTTGATGTGGAAAACTAACATTGGACATCACCCTGTACACATGATCCTCACAATGAAACCTGGTGGTGGCAGGAACAGGGAAGCTGGTCAAAACTGACAGGAACATGGATGGGGAAAAATTCAGGACAATCCTGGAAGTAAACCTGCTAGAACGCTTTGAGACTGGAGATGGAGTCCACCTTCCAGCAGGACAAGAACATTCAACATCCGACCAGAGCTACAATGCAGTGGTTTAGATTGAAGGAAATGTATATGTTAGAATGGCCCAGTCAAAGTCCAAGACCTAATTCCAACTGAAAATTTGTAACAAGACTTAACAATTAATGTTCACAGCTGCTCTCCATCCAATGTGACTGAGCTTGAGTTTCAGTCTATACAGGTCCTTCTCAAAATATTAGCATATTGTGATAAAGTTCATTATTTTCCATAATGTCATGATGAAAATTTAACATTCATATATTTTAGATTCATTGCACACTAACTGAAATATTTCAGGTCTTTTATTGTCTTAATACGGATGATTGTGGCATACAGCTCATGAAAACCCAAAATTCCTATCTCACAAAATTAGCATATTTCATCCGACCAATAAAAGAAAAGTGTTTTTAATACAAAAAACGTCAACCTTCAAATAATCATGTACAGTTATGCACTCAATACTTGGTCGGGAATCCTTTAGCAGAAATGACTGCTTCAATGCGGCGTGGCATGGAGGCAATCAGCCTGTGGCACTGCTGAGGTCTTATGGAGGCCCAGGATGCTTCGATAGCGGCCTTTAGCTCATCCAGAGTGTTGGGTCTTGAGTCTCTCAACGTTCTCTTCACAATATCCCACAGATTCTCTATGGGGTTCAGGTCAGGAGAGTTGGCAGGCCAATTGAGCCCAGTGATACCATGGTCAGTAAACCATTTACCAGTGGTTTTGGCACTGTGAGCAGGTGCCAGGTCGTGCTGAAAAATGAAATCTTCATCTCCATAAAGCTTTTCAGCAGATGGAAGCATGAAGTGCTCCAAAGTCTCCTGATAGCTAGCTGCATTGACCCTGCCCTTGATAAAACACAGTGGACCAACACCAGCAGCTGACACGGCACCCCAGACCATCACTGACTGTGGGTACTTGACACTGGACTTCTGGCATTTTGGCATTTCCTTCTCCCCAGTCTTCCTCCAGACTCTGGCACCTTGATTTCCGAATGACATGCAGAATTTGCTTTCATCCGAAAAAAGTACTTTGGACCACTGAACAACAGTCCAGTGCTGCTTCTCTGTAGCCCAGGTCTGGGGAATGCGGCACCTGTAGCCCATTTCCTGCACACCCCTGTGAACGGTGGCTCTGGATGTTTCTACTCCAGACTCAGTCCTCTGCTTCTGCAGGTCCCCCAAGGTCTGGAATCGGCCCTTCTCCACAATCTTCCTCAGGGTCCGGTCACCTCTTCTCGTTGTGCAGCGTTTTCTGCCACACTTTTTCCTTCCCACAGACTTCCCACTGAGGTGCCTTGATACAGCACTCTGGGAACAGCCTATTCGTTCAGAAATTTCTTTCTGTGTCTTACCCTCTTGCTTGAGGGTGTCAATAGTGGCCTTCTGGACAGCAGTCAGGTCGGCAGTCTTACCCATGATTGGGGTTTTGAGTGATGAACCAGGCTGGGAGTTTTAAAGGCCTCAGGAATATTTTGCAGGTGTTTAGAGTTAACTCGTTGATTCAGATGATTAGGTTCATAGCTCGTTTAGAGACCCTTTTAATAATATGCTAATTTTGTGAGATAGGAATTTTGGGTTTTCATGAGCTGTATGCCAAAATCATCCGTATTAAGACAATAAAAGACCTGAAATATTTCAGTTAGTGTGCAATGAATCTAAAATATATGAATGTTAAATTTTCATCATTACATTATGGAAGATAATGAACTTTATCACAATATGCTAATATTTTGAGAAGGACCTGTAGATGTGCAAAGTTGGTAGAGACATACTTGCAGCTGTAATTACAAGAAAACGATAGTTCTACAGAATATGACCTGAGGGGGGTTGGATACAAATGCAGAACAGACGTTTCACATCTTAATTTCTAAAAAATAATCTAAAAACCATACATACTTTTCCTTCCACTTTACAATTATGTGCAACTTCTAAAAGAACACATTAAGGATTGTGATTGTAATCTCACAAAATGTAGGTTCAAGGGGTATGGATACCTTTGCAAGGAACGATATTCACAGGGCATCATCGTGCAGAAGCAGAACACACAAAGTACGTTAGAGAATCACAGCCTGTTGGTGAGTGTCTTGATTTGGGCAGACTGCAAGTGAAACTAACTCAAAGATTCAAGCACTGCTCTCAGGAAAGAGTTGGACTGTAGCACCAGTTTGTCAGTGCTATAGTCGATGCACAGAATGCTTCACTTTAACATAGACATACAAACACAGAGATTTTAAAAACCTTTACTTTGGAAAATTGTTTTTTTCTCAACAAACAACATTTTTTCTCCTGCAAAAGATCTGTTAGTGTGGACAAGACCTGAATATTTCCATCAAACCGTTGGCAGTGAAAGGAGCCTCATCACATTAAAACCTGTAGGAGGATCAAAGAGGAGGGACAAGTGTGTGTGACAAATTGCATCTCTTTTTAAAGTGATCTCGTTGCGCTGAGAGCATGGAGCTGACGTGTGTGTGGAGGGAATCATACAAAGCAGTGTTTTCACTCCTGCACACCTGGCTGAGTGTATTTTAGGATTTATGGAGCAGATAAAAGATGGAGATTAAAGCAGAGGTGATGTTTTATTTATACATTTTTTTTCTAACAGCTGAGCAGAGTGTGTGTTGGAGTGTCATTACTCTAAGTGGCAGCTTTCTCTCCCACACAGAGCCAACTTCATCGCACAAACAGGGTTTTAAATAGCCCTTTTAGGGATGCAAATATTGTGTTTCCATCACTTTATAGGGCATTGCAGAAGCTGAGATTAATTTTATGCAACCTAAAAAAGTCCAATTATCAAAAGCATTTGCAAACATACAGTCTAAAACTGAAAAAGCCTTAATTATGCATTGGTGGTATCCTCTGCATTAAAACAGCAGTTGTGCAACAGCCCTGATAAGTTACCTTACTGTTATTTGACATCTCTGTGAGCTTTTCTTGGCGGTCGCATCACTGCAGAGGAAAGCTGTAAGTCAAATGTTTTCACAGTATAAGTAACTCTTGGTCCCAGGACAATTTCTTTTTTAAAGGAGGGTTTATAAGCAGTCAATACCTCACCTGTAACTATTCAAGATATATTTCCATATTCTGAAACAGTTATGGTTGAGGTGCTAACACACCCTCTATTTCTGCTACCTTCTCGCTGACCCCTTCTCTTTTCCAATGGTTATAATCAGTCTGACAGAGAGAGGTACCCCCAATCCTTGTGGTTTTTAGTATACCAATGGCCGCCTGTGGGCTCTAGATGGACAAACTTTATCAGTTTATTATTTTACTTATAAAGCCAACTCTAAAATGGCCAAACTCTAACACTCAGTAGTTTAATCTAACCTCCCCAACAACCCTATACCATTCCTAACCCTTTGTGAAGAGCCTTGAGACGACGTGTTGTGAATTGGCGCTATATAAATAAAACTGAATTGAATTAAACTGAATTGAAACACCTCCAAGATAAATGTATGAGTTTGAGCAAGCCAATCTCACTTCAATTTTGCTGCAGTCGCATTTGTTTTTTTTTTTAAGCAGATAGTTTGTTGTTATGCTAACAGCATGTGCCGGCACGACTAAATATAGTTTGCAAATGACCTACCATCTAATCCTGAAACATCAGTAGAAGTTGGTCGCTATGAAGGTTTAGCAATATTTAATATGATAATTTAGTGAAGTCTCGCATAGTAATACTGTGGCAATTAACTTTTTAATGGGGTTTCCCTGATGATTAGAACAAATTTTAATAGTTATTAACCTGAGTTACTGTTAGCTCGACTCGCAGTGTTAACTTCAGCAGCGGCTAACTTGACTCTGAGTAGAGGTTAGCTTTACTCAAGGTTAGCTTCAGTAGCTGTTTGCTTAACTCTGAGTGTTGGGCTGGGTACCTATTAGCTTTAGTAGTTGTTAACTCCACTAGCTGTTAGCTTTGTTCTAAGTAGCTGTTGGCTTTAGTCGCTGGTTGCTTCAATAGCTGTTAGCTTGACTCTGAGGAGCTATTAGTTTTGGTAATATTAACCTTAGTAGCTGTTAGATTGACTCTGAATAGCTGGCAAGTTTGGTAGTTATTAGCTTTAATAGCTGTTACGCTTAACAGCTGTTAGCTTTAGCTTCTGCAGCTGTTAGCGGCAGTAGCTGTTATCTTGACTTTCATTTGTTACATTGTTGCTGTTAGCTTAAGCAGCAGTTAGACAGCTGTCTTACTCCAGTTGCTTATAAATGCAGTAGCTTTTTAGTTTAAATTAGCTTGACTAAATAAATACATAGCGTCAAACAAAACTGACAGTTGAAACCAGAGCTCATTTATTTAAAAAGAACTACATTTATCCTTTTCCAACATCTTACATCGTTGTTTTTTCAGGGTGTGGAGGTCACCGTCAATGCCAGCACCCTGGATGACATTGATCCATCAGCCATCGGGCAGCGGCTAACCAATGGGACGGCAGCGGTGGCAAGCCCAGTTCTGAGTCGACTGAAAACCAGAGATGAAGAGCACGCAGATGTGGTACAAAAACAGGAAAAACATAAAATCAAATCAAAATTTTTTTCAGTTTGGAAATTTATTTAAATTAAAAATGTAAAAATTCTTCATTTAGCTTTTATTTTTATTCATTGGTTATTCTATACCTGTTCCCAAATTTAAGATTTCAAAAAATGTAATTATGATAAACCTAACTAACTTAATGTAAGAATCTTAATGTAAAAATCGTTGCAGTTTTTGATCAGTGATTTCAACTTTTTTTGTAAGTGGTTTTTTCATAAAGGGTTTCATAAAGACTGAACTCAACAGTACAATCAGAGGTTTAAATTTGCTTTACTTTCTTTGATTACATGACTGACTAGAAAAATGCATCTCTGCTTGATTCATGTTCCAGGGCACTGTGTACGAGAAGACTAATGCAGAGGTGGAGATGAAGAAAATCAATAGAGAGGAGTTTTGGGAACAAGCCAAGGTACACAATGAACTCAAAATAAGAAGAGGAGGAGAAAAATAGAAAAGGAAAATTACAGGAAAAGGGTTTCATCTTGCTTTCATTTTCAGGGGATAGCTATTGTTTATTATAATAATGGGATTATTTTAAACATGAGAATGTTACTCATAGTTTTTTACTGCAAAAAAAATGTTAAGGTTTGAGAGATATGATCTGAACCCTGATGAGGTTTAGTAATTGTGGATGTTTTTGTTTCTCTTTGTTTCTGTAGACTGGGTTTAGTTTTTTGAATACAAGATGAATCACATTTGATATGGAAACCTGGAGCCATTACATTTCCTTTTTATCTAAAGAATTATTTCAAGAATTTTTTTGAATTGTTTTTCTTATTACTTTTATCTTCGGGACCATTTTTCTATCCACTGCCTTATCATTTTCACAGAACGTTTTGGGATTTTTGAGGCCACATAACTCTCTCATTAATCATTCAAGCATATAAAGACATCTGAACTTAGGGAATAAACCTGTTTTGTAGGAAACAAATGGCATCTTAGTATACTACCTATCTAACATTGGCTCTTTTGGCTTTTTTTACTAGCACTCTGACATGAAAGATTTTTTCATTTTGCTGAATAACCCCCACAGTTTCACGTTACCTCCAACAACATGATTTCCAAAGAGAAATTAGCTGAAGATTTGGTTTACAGTAGATGATTAACTTTAAGATTAATCTATCTCTCAAGCCTTATGTCGGTTGTTCGTTGGATTTTCTTTTCCCTGTTACTGAGGGAAGACTCCAAATCCCAACTAGACACTAAACTGGCCCAACTAGTAAATGTTGACCAGACTCAGTACATTTTATTTTAAGTCAGAAGACATTGGTCATTACCTTGTCTCAGTCTGAGAACTATCATATAAATGCTGATTTATTAATAAACTCAGTCCAATGCAAGATACATTTGTGGCCCAGATAAGACAAAGCTGATGAAGGAAGTACGTTAACTGATAATAAAGAGAAACAGGATCACAATCCTCACCAACTGCATGGTGAAAAGAGCAAAAGTAATTAGTTGCTTGTTGTTGCATATCACTGGTTTACACAGCCAATCCTTTTTTTTGTAAATTTGCTGCCCAGATCCTGTTAAATGAAACTTGAACTCCTGATTCAGCTGTAATGTAACAGAAAAATGTGTGCAAGGCTAAGCACATGAGCTAATTAGTACTCAACAAAATTAGCATAAACTACCCATGCAGTAATGTGCATTTTACATTAGCTGCTATTTGTATTTCCTGAACAGCAAAACTCTCACTGTTTAGTGAGAGTTAAATTCATTAATTAGTGAGTTACTGTATGAAAATAATTACATGTTGCATCAATATCTGCTGGGCTAAACTACCAGGCTAAAATTAGCCAAAAAGGTTAGCATTACCAACCAAAGCAGTAAGTCTTTTATTGTGAATTTTTTCTGACTAACTTACAAGCGTAAGTAGCTAACAGAATTAGCATAAACAACCCAAGCAGGAATTTTTAATTGTATATTAACTGCTATTTGTTAAGTTCCTTCTTAAGCTTAGTTTAGAGTTAAATTCATCAATTAGTCTGACTGTCTGACTGTAAGAAAACAAATGTTTCCACTAGTAGACCGTCCACTGTGAATGCTGCAATTCACTGATTTGATGCAACCTGCTGCGTTTCCTTAGATAGAAAACCTTTTAACCAAACTGAATCTGACTGCACTGTTTGATAGTTAGGATTAATTATAATGTATGTACCCGACTTGAAAACCTGTATGATTCAATTGAATTGACTTTGTAAAGTGCCTTGAGACAACATATGTTGTAAATTGCTGCTATATAAATAAAACTGAATTGAACTGAAAAGTAGCTGCTAGGCTAAGCTAATATGCTAAAATTATCTAACGATTGCTCACTGGAGGCTGTTGAATTCTTTAATTATAAAGATAAATAAAGGTCTCTAGTGCCAAAACAAATAGCTGAAAATGAAGTATTAGGTGCTATGCTCAAGCTGAAAAAGTTAATAAACAGCTAAACATTGCGTGACTTGAATTTAACATGCTTATTTATTACCTTCATTTTTCAGGCCTGACACATCTGTTAAGACACAATGCACGGCTGGCAGGAGACTGGTCTGAATATGAGTTAAAATGCAGCAAAGGGAAAAACAAAATCAGAAAAATCTTGAGAAAGCTTTAAATACTATTAATCAAAAATAATAATGCTTGTGGTACAGGTCCTTCTCAAAAAATTAGCATATTGTGATAAAGTTCATTATTTTCCATAATGTCATGATGAAAATTTAACATTCATATATTTTAGATTCATTGCACACTAACTGAAATATTTCAGGTCTTTTATTGTCTTAATACGGGTGATTTTGGCATACAGCTCATGAAAACCCAAAATTCCTATCTCACAAAATTAGCATATCATTAAAAGGGTCTCTAAACGAGCTATGAACCTAATCATCTGAATCAATGAGTTAACTCTAAACACCTGCAAAAGATTCCTGAGGCCTTTAAAACTCCCAGCCTGGTTCATCACTCAAAACCCCAATCATGGGTAAGACTGCCGACCTGACTGCTGTCCAGAAGGCCACTATTGACACCCTCAAGCAAGAGGGTAAGACACAGAAAGAGATTTCTGAACAAATAGGCTGTTCCCAGAGTGCTGTATCAAGGCACCTCAGTGGGAAGTCTGTGGGAAGGAAAAAGTGTGGCAGAAAACGCTGCACAACGAGAAGAGGTGACCGGACCCTGAGGAAGATTGTGGAGAAGGGCCGATTCCAGACCTTGGGGGACCTGCGGAAGCAGTGGACTGAGTCTGGAGTAGAAACATCCAGAGCCACCGTGCACAGGCGTGTGCAGGAAATGGGCTACAGGTGCCGCATTCCCCAGGTCAAGCCACTTTTGAACAAGAAACAGCGGCAGAAGCGCCTGACCTGGGCTACAGAGAAGCAGCACTGGACTGTTGCTCAGTGGTCCAAAGTACTTTTTTCGGATGAAAGCAAATTCTGCATGTCATTCAGAAATCAAGGTGCCAGAGTCTGGAGGAAGACTGGGGAGAAGGAAATGCCAAAATGCCAGAAGTCCAGTGTCAAGTACCCACAGTCAGTGATGGTCTGGGGTGCCGTGTCAGCTGCTGGTGTTGGTCCACTGTGTTTTATCAAGGGCAGGGTCAATGCAGCTAGCTATCAGGAGATTTTGGAGCACTTCATGCTTCCATCTGCTGAAAAGCTTTATGGAGATGAAGATTTCATTTTTCAGCACGACATGGCACCTGCTCACAGTGCCAAAACCACTGGTAAATGGTTTACTGACCATGGTATCACTGTGCTCAATTGGCCTGCCAACTCTCCTGACCTGAACCCCATAGAGAATCTGTGGGATATTGTGAAGAGAACGTTGAGAGACTCAAGACCCAACACTCTGGATGAGCTAAAGGCCACTATCGAAGCATCCTGGGCCTCCATAAGACCTCAGCAGTGCCACAGGCTGATTGCCTCCATGCCACGCCGCATTGAAGCAGTCATTTCTGCCAAAGGATTCCCGACCAAGTATTGAGTGCATAACTGTACATGATTATTTGAAGGTTGACGTTTTTTGTATTAAAAACACTTTTCTTTTATTGGTCGGATGAAATATGCTAATTTTGTGAGATATGAATTTTGGGTTTTTCATGAGCTGTATGCCAAAATCATCCGTATTAAGACAATAAAAGACCTGAAATATTTCAGTTAGTGTGCAATGAATCTAAAATATATGAATGTTAAATTTTCATCATTACATTATGGAAAATAATGAACTTTATCACAATATGCAAATTTTTTTAGAAGGACCTGTATATTAGGTGTGAATGATGTACTTGGTAAAGTATGTTAAAACTGCTGCTTGTTGTTTCATTGCCTGATGAGTCTAGAATAGTTCTTGTGAATCCCAGTGAAGCTGGTGTTGAAAAGAGGTGAGAAACAAAGTCACTTGTTGGCGAGTCCTTTGGCTGTTTAGCTGGTGGCCTCTTCAGATGAAATACAAAACGACGGCATGAATCATCAAGCCGCTGGTTGTTGAACAAATTTACCCTTCAAAAGAAAGAGAAGCTCTACAATCGTACATGGAAATTTACACAGAAAATAATACTAAATCTCTGTTAATACATGAGGAATCTGGTTAGTTTTTGTTACTGCACTTTAAGCAGAGCTTATTGGACACATTATTGCCCAGACATATTTAAGCTGCTGGAAAAACATGGTTTTCATTTATGTTTTTAATGTTTGTTGTTGTCATGTTGCTCCAATTTTTGGATCATGAGAAAAATGAAGGTCTTATCACAGTTTATAAGTCACTTATAGTGCCAAATAGATTTGATTTCATATCACTGATCGAAAGTAGAAGCTTATATGTTTGGAGGATATTAGAATTGACAGTTGGAACGCAAACTGTGGAGTACTTACCTGTACATGTTCTGACCAGTGGCGGACGCTCGTCTTTCAAGGAGGGGAAGCTCAATTTCAAGATCGCTAAGGGAGAAAATAACCAGATGAATGATTTGAGTTTGCTTGAGTCTGTGTAATTCCCCCGATTGATGTAATATGTAAATATAAACATATAAAATGCTTACCAAATACGACCTTTATTTGTCTTTATTTACCTGTAATTTATTTACTGATTGTTAGGCTTAACTAACAGGTGGTGAGTTTAAAGCTAAAACAGATTAGATAGCATAGGTAGCATAAATAACTTACACAAGAGGTATATTGTTTTATTGTTGTGTAATTTTAAACAGGTAAGGTTTCACCTAATCTGTACTGGTTGAGGTTCTAGGTCCAGACCAGCCTTGGTGTAATGGATGGTGATTTTTTTCTTTCCCTCCTGAAATTTTAAGCATCGAATTTGTGAATTTTTTACAATCTTGGTCTTTTGAAAGTAAAATTATATGTCAGCAGTGTAGCTAATGCAAAGAAAAAACATCAGCATTGATTTTTCTCACCAAAATTGCTTCAGTTATAGTGGTACCAGCTCTTTCTGTTTCCACCTGCTGAACCCTAGAAAAAACAAAATGGTGCAGCTTGAACGGGCTAAGACCATAAACCTGTGACAACAATGTAAAAACTATTTCAGCTTGTTTGAATCTGATTGTTCTGCTCTCCAGCGTGAAGAGGAGATGAGAAAGGAGGAGGAGCGGAAGAAGGCCGCTGAGGAGCGGCAGCGCTTCGAAGAAGAGCGGATGGAGCTGGAGAGGAAGGAGCAGGAGAACCGAGAGATGAGGTACCGCGAGAGAGAGAGGCAGATCGAGGAGCACAGGTGGGCATCCAACTCTCATCCTCTCTACATTACAAATGGAAACCTGCCAAATCTGTTTCAGGGAATATGTCTGAGAGGGATTTGTAAGAAATGTTTAAGGTCTGAGGCCTTCGGAATATATACTGAGAAATGTTAATTATAAATTCAGACAATCAACACTTCAAGTAAGGAGCAAAGATGACACCTGTAGTGGTAGGAAAACCCTAAGAAATTGGATTCAGCTGTCTCACACAGCTCCTAACATCACACCATCACTGAAGCTCTGAAGCAGACTCGGGATTTTCTTTTTGTTTTCATGCCTTGTACAGATTAAGTGGAGTAGAAAAGATCTACACATAGTCTTTACACCCATCTGCAGGTATTTTCATTAGTAAATACTTAATCTGAAATGTGTGAACAGGAAGAAGATGCAGGAGGAGGAGGAGGCAAGAGAGAGGCTGCGGAACCACACTACCATAGTAAGAGTATGCTTATAAGTCCTATTAAACCAATGAATCATATACATTTATTATTATTAATACCACCTATGGTTAAATTAAATCAATCATTAAATCGACTGCTGGTGTTGTATGCCATGTGATATTTGCACACTGTCTTGCCTCAGTCACAAGGTTAATGTTTCTGGACCTTAATTAGGGCCAAATTATTTATTTGGATGAGAGAATAAATTAAAATAGATTAAATATGTTGAAAACTCTGGTTTTAATCTGATCTGGATCTAATATTGTCTGCCATCATATATAGAGAATAATTAGGGACACAATATTTGCATTAAACGATTAGAAAAACTTAACCGCATAAGAAAAATATATTTGAAATATATATTAAAAGTAAAAGTTTTGATGTTGATCTTGGGAGTAAATTTGTGTTAAATAAAATAAGTCAAATGCACCAAAAAATGATCTTAGATACTGAGGTGTTTTTGTTTCCTTTTAGTATTACATTATAAAAACGTTATTTTAATTAACAATATTTTTTTAAACTTAAATAGACACATCTCAGTGTTATTTTCATCATCCATTCATGTCGTTTCATAGGTATAAGGAAGGTAAAAACAGCTGCGTTTTAAATGATTGCAGTTCACAACACAACAAATAAACTGTAAAAAACAAAAATATTCTGAAAATCATAAACCAAAACAAAACCTTTACAAATGTACTAGAATCAAAATTTAAACATGAATCAGAACAAATAAGAGGCCAAAATGAATATAATGTACTGCTATAAGGTTCATTTAAAATGGGCAAAACAATTTTTTTAATGAATCACCATTCAAACTGAACATTTGGTTTATTCTATTGTTTTTATTTTAAAAGATTTAAAACATGATTTTGAGTTTAACTTATTTTATTTAGTCCACATTTATACTTTGGCTCTGAATAAGCTCCATGCATTTGTTCTTTAAAAATTTTGTCTCTGTGTTTATTAGCACATGAATTAAATTCGGACCAAAATTCTGCAGAACTTTTACCACTGCCAGCAAATCTGTTTCCACTCTCTGGGCTTGACCGTAAAGCGCATTGGTTGAAAAGACGTATCTACTGCCCTCTGCTGGTGATGGTGTGCAGTCACCTTTGTATTTCACATTTGTTGAAAGATCTGCATGACCTTTATTTTTTCTCCTCAGGCATCTGAACCGAGCATCGAGGACCTGAATCTGGACAAGAAGGAGTCTGAGGTAGAGGTCAGTTTGATGAAAAACATGAGCTCACAAATTACAGCAGCAAATCCATTGATGAAATGTCGGAGCAATTTAAAAAACTAAGCCAATTAATCTTCACTGCTGTAGTTTAAAGCTCTTGGATTTCAACATTATTAACTGGCAGTTAGTTTGATAAATATAACAGTAAAGAGACGCTTTGTCACTTTGTTTTTATCCAAGGAAATGTTATCCAGTGGTTTTGTTTTATTGGCTGTAAAAATTAATAAAAGTTGAAGCATGGTTTAAATGTGGTCAGTCGTAGTTATTTACTGCGTTTTTACTTTTCCAGGAAGCGAAGGCCATCATTGCCCAGCGATCTGGGAACCCTCGAGAGTTTTTCAAACAGAAGGAGAGAGCAATGACCATCAGTGTCGACACCTCACCTGTCTCCATCCACAGGACCGGTAAACATTTTGGTGCCCCTCATTTTAAATATATTTTCTCTCCAAGAAGCATGGTAATGTTTTAAAGTGGTCTTGATCCATAAATCTTCAGGCTTTCTCATGTTTTAAGAGTTTTTCTCTAATTTTCGGTCCCGTCCACAAAGTCTGCGTCCTCCACGGCAAAACCTCAAGAAATAAGAGACGTTCAGGAGATTTGAAAATTTTTCTAGTTTTCAGGTTTCCCGGTGTGTCGGTTGATCCGTGAAACTTTTTCTACATTTCTCTCTTAAACTCACATGGACAAAACTCTGGGGCAAACAAAGCTTATAAATCTGCTAAAGCAGATGTAAACAGCATCAGTTTGCTGATCTGGATAAATTGAAAGATGAGACACCTGAGAGGATGAAGGGATGAAAATAATATTTGGTTTTGAGAAAGTGTGGCAAAAAGTAAAGCATGTTCATAAATTTATGGGAGATTTACAAGGTATGGACTGAAGCTGGAGTAACAGTTTTAGGAACCACCACACACAGACATATCCAAGACATGGACTACAGCGGGCACGTTCATTGTGTTAAACCACTGTGGAACCAGAGATCATGTCAGAAGCATCTTACCTGGACTAAGACATAAAGGTCTACCAGGACATTTTAGAGCACCTCCCTTCAGCTGACAGGCTTTATGGAGATTCTCATTTCATTTTCCAGCAGGACTTGGTACTGGTCCATACTGCCAAAGGTACCAAAAGCTGGTTCAGTGACCATGGTGTTAGTGTGGTTGACTGACCAGCAAACTGGAGGATTGTCAAGAGGAAAATGAGAGGCTCGATACCCCATGATGTAGATGACCTGAATGCCGCTTTTAAAGCAACCCGGGCTTCCATTACACCTCAACAAGACCACAGGCTAATCGCCTCCATGCCACGCCGCATTGATGCTGTAACTCATGCAAATAGAGCCACAACCATGTATTGAGAGAAAATACCGTAAAGCAAGTGGAAATACTTTTCACTTTTCAGCCAACAATATTGTAATTTTCTGTGTAACAAAAATGTTGGTTTTTATTGGCTGTAAACCATAATCATACAAATTTATCAGGGCCAAAATAAAATAAAAATTAAGAAATTAACACTTGAAAAATACCAGTCTGTGTATAATAACTATGTAATATGACTTAACAATGATATTGAGTTGCCCCTGTACAAAGTCATATCCAGCACCACACCCATTCTGTCCGTCCTTTAGCTGCTGCTTCTTTAAAACGTCAGTATTTCAGAGCTGTTTCCCTTTGCTGTAAACACTTTATTACACTGAAGCGTTCACAATTTGTCCTCTGGAATCAACAACATGTAGGAAAAAACACCTGATCTTATTAAAGACCTGCCCCGTCGGATGTAGTTGTATGAATTTCATTTGGTTAGAAGCACATTTTCACAGTGCAGGGTAGCATTAAAAAAATTATGTTACATCTAATACCTAACAATGGTTAAAGTCACAGAATCTAGTTTTAAAACCAATGAACTCCTGAATTAAAGAAGCTGTCAAACTTTGCTGCTTTGCATAACTGCATGCTGTCTGCTGTCAGCATGTTTATAAATTACACTAATTGCTTTTCTTTCTTTCTTTCTGTCTTTTTCTCCTTTTTTTCTTCCCGTCTTTGTGTCCACCATCTTTACACCCTTCTGATTTTAATTTCTCCACTCTGGTTTTCCTTCTTGTTGGGCTTGGACACACCCTGATAAACTTCTTATCTCCTGGCTTCTCCTCCTTCCTGTCTGCCATCGTTTTGTCTCGTCACACCCGTCTGTCGTGGTCTGTCGCTTCATGTCCATGTTTTCTTGTCTGTGTCCTCGTGTTGGACCATGTGTGGCCACTGTGTGTCGTCCTGACCACCAGGCCGTTTGGACAGCCCATTCTTGAAGCAGCCTCACAGTCCCAGCAGTCCCAGTACAAGTACCCCACCCCGGGGCGTGTCGCCCCTGCGCACCCCGCCACATGCACGGAAGCAGCCCCCTGCTGCAGCCGGTAGGTACAGCACAGGAGCTTTAAACAGGAAATAAAAAATTCAAGATTTCTCTCTGGACGTCAACCTCCTCCATCCTCTGGACTGATTTTGTGCAGCCCCCGATCATTTAAGAATGCTTCAAATTTGGCCCGCCAGCACAGGCACTTTATGCATTTTATTTGTAATAATGAAAAATTATTACTTAATGACAATGGAAAGTGTAAGATACAACACAAAGTCTATGTTTTTTAATAACCACACCTTTTGCTTTCTTCTTTAAATTCATAATCAATAGGACCACATATAACCAGTGACCTTTACTCAAAAGCAGACTTTGGTGCATCCAAATATGCTCATTAATTAAGTCATTAAACGAGGCTAAGAAAAAGGAGAAAGAGTGACCCAAATCCTGTTCTAAATGCTGAGAATTGACTATATTCTTTAAAGGGGTTGCAAGCTGGATGCTTTTAAGGCAAACGTACAAAACCCATTTGAATATTTGGATCTAAAATGATCTACCTGTCCCTTTCCTACAAAAGATTCTGATTGCTTTATTTGAATAATTGACCATTCAGTAACAGACTGACATCTTTTCCACAACCGCAGAATGTGTCTTTCAACAAGGTTGTTTAGGAAATGAGAAGCTACTCATTGCATCAACTGGTGTTAAATAACTTGTTGCCAGATAAAAAATAATCACCCACACAGTAATTATCCAACAGGTTCGTTGCTTCGTTAAATCCACGTACCTAAAGCTAAATGAACGGCATTACTAATAGCAGATTGTCATTAACAGAAATCTTTCCTTTTTAGTTCCTGGATGTATGTAAAGAACAACTGGCCAAAGAGAGACCAGTAATTAGCATAAATAATTATCAGCCTTATTAAAATGGTATTAATAAAAGTAGATAACAATAGAAAAACCCCCAAAAAAAGGCTTTTTCGTTCTTGAATAAATCTAAAGAACAACTGATAGTGAACGCACGACTTTCTTGGGGCGACGCTGGCGGCGGTGGTAGGGTTCGTCCTGTAACTGGCGGGTTGATTGACTGATTGTTGTCTAAAGGGCTTTGGGATCCTCGGACTTGATAAAGCGCAGGTCATTTAACAGGTGGTGCTAAACGTCACAAATGAGTTTATGATGATGAACACAGACCGATCCTGTGTTTTTCTATTCCTGAAACTGAGCAAGCAATAGTTAATCTAAATCTTTCATGGCCTTAAATAAGTAGTATTAGTTCTTAAATAAGTTTAAAGAACAACTAATAGTGAACACCAACCATTAAACAAGTTCTTTCTTTTCCTGAAACTAAGCAATAATTAGCATAAATATTTCTTAACCTTAAAAAATTTGTACTAATTTCTGTCATTTATCAAAACCCCAAACATTTTTATGTTCTGAACCTATGAAAAGCCCAAATGAAGCTCCAAAAATACTGATCCCATTCAAGAGTCCGATGCTGGTTGAAAGTGCTACAGGTTTTCTTTGACCGTCATCCGTTGATGTTCTCACATGGGCTGTGTTGACCTCTCTTTAGCTAAAAGTCCTCCTCTACAGTCCCTTACAAAACTATTTCCATGGTTCGTTGCTTCTTAGTTTGAGTTGTGAATTCCCTCTGAGTTTGGCATATGTCACCGGGGGAGTTTCCTGCTCTTCCCTTCAGGAATTAGTTTGGAAATTTGTAGTTTCGTTATTTACAATTAAATGATTAGGTCAGACGACCACTTGAACTTGCTTGTTTTTCAAACTTTTTAAATTAAACTGGTTCTGACCAGTTTAATTTAGACAACCCTCAGTAAAAGATAAGTCGCCCTTTAGAGCCGTGAACCCTTCAGCTATTGGTGGGTTTTTGTGTTTCAGTGGATGTTGTCGTCATGCTTTCGATGTGGTCCAGTCTGATGTGATATTACTTTTATAAATGTTTCTGTTTTAGGGTGTTTCTGGTTTGATTTAGCAGCAAACCGATTTTACAAGAATAACTTTAATGTTGTCCCTTTTCTGAATATGTTCGTTTTAATCTTGCGCGGGCTGATCGTGGACTGCATCACCTTCCTGCTAACGCTCAAAAACCCATTCCTGCTGCTGCCTTTTACCCTGACCGATCAACTGACCTGTGAGTTTTTGTTTGAAATCATCTTGTAAGTCGTCTACAGCTTGTTGACAGTGGATTTCGTGGATTTCTTTGGAGGTTCATGTCGTAGTGTATGAATGTCAACATAAAGACCACAGTGGTGACTGTTTTTTTTTCGTCTTATCTGACTTATTACAACTACAAAAGTTCTGTTGACCACTTTCCACAGAGCAATGTGTTCTGCAAGGTGGATTAACCAAACATTTACACTTTTTACACTCCTGAACCAGATCATTTCATGACAAAAATGCATTTGAAAAAATGGCATGATTAAATACTTCTATTTTCTTTCTTTTGAGAACATTCTGAACTTTTTACGTCCAGTTATACTAAACAATCAACATGTTGCTTTAAAGAATATGATACACAGTTAAAACAAATGTACGTTATTGGAAAATGGCCAACAATGTTGTAGTTAATAAAATGGCAGAGAATTTACTAGGTTGATAAAATAAAGAAAGTTCATCTCCGTTTACACAGAATGTAAAAATGAACAGTACATTTATTTAAGAAGAGCTTCCTAATTATTTGCAAAGAAGGTAGAAATGTATTTGGTTCAGAAAAACTTTTTTTGATCAGCTGAATTTCTTAGTTTTTAATGAAATTGAGAAAAAAAAACAGTTTAAATATGTGTAAATATTGTCTGCCTTTTTATTGTATTCCTTCATTTGCGGTTTGTTGTGTTCATGGTGAAGTGTTTTAAGCAGATACCAGAGTATATATGACACTAGTGGATGAATCATCTGTAAAAAGTCTTGGTTTGTAATGTGGATGTGAAAGCTGATGCTGTGATGATGTTGGTTGTCAGGGTTCCCAAACTGCCTGGAAAAATGATGTATGGGAAAAAAATCCATCCATCCACCCATCCCTCCCTCCCTCCCCTTACAGCCTCTGCTTTTTTCAGTCTCTATGTTAAAAGCCTGACCACTGTTTAAAACAATCACAGTTTATGTTTTTATTTAAAAAATGGGCAAAAAGCACTGAGGAAATTTGGAAATTTGAGTTTGGAAAAGTCTAATCTGTAGGTAAAACATGTAGGAACTCAGAAATATGTATAGTTTTGTAAAGTTTGGAGGATTAATGTCATTGTGTCATTATCTTAGAGTCCCTCACTTCTAAACATGGGTTTGAGTTATCAGGCTTATAGGTTACAGTGAAAATAATTACAGTAATAGGGCCGTTAAGGTCACTAATGGAAGTTAAAGTCCTGTGACCGCTGGTTTTACAGTAGACTGTTCCATGCCGTTGTCATTTGACGATCCAAACATTTCGACTAACAACGTGAGTTGTTTTGGTCACATCTCTCAAGCTGAGACATAGCTAATCAGGTACAGATGGACTGTAACAGACTTAATTAATGTTGATACATTTTTTCATTTTTTTCACAGTGACAGTATAAGCTATATGATTCTTGCGACAGTTTGATGATGTCGCACATTATTTACTCTTGGAAATGATCCAATTTGTTCTTTATACAATGGCATTCACCCAGTGTGACTCCTGCTGCTATAGGTTTTCGAGTTTTCTGTTAGATCATCCCAGAATGCAGAGTGCACAGCAGGTTAGGAGTCTCGTTAACCCCAAAACCCTCGTTAAAATCCCAAAACATTTAAACAACAAACTCACAGTTCAACATTATGTTTCCCCCTGGCATTTACAAGATTTTCCGTTGTCACTTGATGATCCAAACATGTAAACAACATGTAAGTTGTCTCAAGCTGTGCAATGCTGTGAAACCACCTTTCACATGGGAAGACGAGTCAAGGCTGCGGTGTAGGTGTTAAGAAGATGAAACCTGGCAACCTCTTCTTTTTAGTCTCGGTTTTTCATGTCTAACATGAGGTAGCTTCTTTCACTCCTCTTTCAAACCAACAGTGTTGTTCAGAACTGACAAATTCTTTTGGATGAGAAGTGAAACATTTTCGAGAAACAATAGGAATAGTCCAGTTGCCTTCTAATTAAACATTTAGAGGATCATCATGTATCATGTCCTGGATGACAGAGGATCTACACCAGTGCTTCGAGTTTTGCGTCTTTTGCGTTCTTGTCTAAAATGAACAATATTTTACTAGTATCCACTGTCACATCGAAACACTGCTGGAGTCTTGCAATTTTCCGATGTTGCGACTCTGCAAAGAAAGTAGATGTTGTTCTGGATGTAGCAACAAAGGCTGGGGCAGCAGAATCATATTGAGTTCCTCTATGGAGGGACCGGTGGTGGAGAATTTGAAACACGACCACAACCCCATCATGGCTGTCACATTGTGCTAATGTGGTGTGGCCATTCCTTTACGATGCTTCATCGTTTTTAATCCATCCCAGTACTGAGAAATGTTTCATTTGAACCCTGAATTTAGAATTTTATGAGTTCTCATTGGGATTATTCATGGAAACCAGCAGCAGATCTTTGAAATGCTGCGTTTCAGCAGTCTGTGAATTATGTTTATCTGTGTTTGTTGCTCATTTAACAGCAAATTGGGAGATTATATTTTTACATTTATTTCTCATGTGTTGAAATATGAAAACATCCCTCTGGAGGTTCATATGCTTCTAAACTCCACAGCCCAAATTCATGTCCTTTACATTCATAAATATAACAAAAAACATATAGATGTATATGTAAAGAGGCACTGCCTGTGTTAATTAGTGGAATATGGTTGGTTGATCTTTTTTCCTTCTTGTTTTTCATCCACTTTTTTCCTGTAGGTGATGATGATGATGATGAAGTGAGCATAGAGCGCAACATGGCCGCGGTTTCACCCATTCCTAAAATAGTCACTACGCCAATCAAAGAGGACTTTAGCAGGGAGGAGGAAGACCATGGAGAAGAAGAGCGTGGTATGAAGGGATTTCATTCACCTTGTAATTCTGAAACTGGAATAATGACACTATAATTAAATCATTTCCTGCTTGGAGCTCAATAATTCAGCTGTTCTTCACAACAGACACGCCATTCAAAGTCTAAACATGACACAAACAGATGGTTTGTACCTGACTAAATTAGCATGTTGATTAAATTGACCTTTTTTCACAGTAGCAATATAAGCTTTATAATTTTCAGGATTTTTGCGACAGAGTTTAAAGATGTCGCGCATTCTAAATCTTTTACTGTTGGAACTGATCCGATTTTTTTGTTTACTTCAAACTATTGTCAGGCATAAAGGTTCTCCTTCACATTTACAATGTGTGCACCAAAATGTGGGCATTCATGACTCCTGCTGCTATAGGATTTACAGTTTTCTGCCACATCATCCTAGAATGCAGAGTGCACAGAAAAAGTTAGAAGTATCCTTAACCTGCAAGATCTCAACTCAAAATTCAATGCAAAAGTTTAATACTTTGCATGCATGGCAACCAGAATATTCTCCTACTCACAGATGATTGTGATTTTTTTTTTTGGTACATCTTTCGGTTGTACTGTTTTTTAAGCAAGTGGTGCTGTGGGCATCTCTGACCCCTGCTACCAAGTGACCCAGCAGGTTATGTACAATTTCAGTTATTTTTATTTCATTGTAGAATTGAGAGAATGTTTAGAACTGGTTTGAAATCCCAAAAGAAGGGAGGTAACTCACAATTTGACATTAGGTTCCCTCCTGGCACTTAAAAGATTTTCTTAAATTAAAGACAATTCTAGTTGTTTGATGGCTTCTTATTGTGAGCTTCCTTCAAATCCAAATTAGCCTGACAACAGGACGTTGATTTTTGTTTAATAGTTGCTTTGGCATTTTTTGAAAATATACTTATCTTCATTTCTATGACTGAAATAACAATTGTGTTAAAATGTGAAAGAATAACACAAGCCAGGTACGAACGCAGACACAAGTTGGCGAATAGTGATGATGTTACAGAATTCATAAAATGAAGATTTCAATGGTTAGTTAGACAGTAATGATGGAGAAAGGTCAAGAGAATCGACACCTAAGTCCAGTACCTTGGAGACGTAACTGACCGGCACCCTATGGAGGGATTTAAAAGCTTTTTGTGGTGATCTGAGTCTTTCTGTAATTCACCATAGTGGTAAAGGATCACTTTTGACAAAAACTGTTTTTCAAAAAAAAGTTTTGGCAGCATTGATATTCTGATGCCAACAACCATTAGCACTCCCATTGCTCCCAACCACTGTTTAACCAGAATACTTCATATTAGGAAGTCAAAACATGATTCTGCAAGTCTCACATTCTCCCAAGTCAGTCCTTGTATTACTCATAGCAGCACTACAGTAATGTAGTGACACTGTCTGTCATGCAACTCAAAATTTAGAAGGTCAACATGTTTTTTGATGCTGAGAGTCATTTTAAACTTATACCCCGTTATGTGGTGGAAGGGACGTTACTGTCAAATGTTCTCTGCGTCATTTGGCTCAGAAACGAGAAAAAAAAAAACCCGGCCACAGCTATTTATAGCTAAAAGAAATCATTTACAGCTCATTTATCAGCTGTGGGCAAGACAAAATGTATTTTTATAGCACATTTAAAACCACATTTGAACAAAATACTTCACACTGTTCAAAATCAACTGTAACTTAATCAAAACAACTACATGCAAATATTAAAGACAATGAAATATAACCAGATAAAAAAGGCTATGAAAATAGTTAAACATGGTGAGTTCCCACAATAGGATCCACTAGTTTTAAGTAAACTAAAACCACTGAAGATTGCCTTGATGGTCTGGCTGTTGACTTCCAGCTCGAGCCATCGGTCATAGCAGTGACATGAACTCTGTTGTTTTTAGTTTTTCCTTTCCTTAATTCCAATATTCCAATTATTTTATAGTACTGAAGGTAAAAATGTTCCCCCAGGTTGAATTTTCTGGTGGGTGAGCAGAAATCCATCCTCTTCACCGGTTACCTAAACAGGTTTCCTACATAGATGATCTTTGTCCCAGAAGTGCTCACATCTTTTTTCAGATTTTTCAGTAGGTTGCCACACATTCATTCAACATGGTACTCTTAAATAGGTATTTATTCCTGAGAAAACAATCAGATCTCTGCTTATGGCCATAGAGCATGGCAGACTTCAACATGTGGACACTACAACGTCATCATCCATTTATGGTCGTCCCTCCGCTTGAAGTGGATTTGATTCCAAAAATGTTTGTGTTTGAAAGTGAGCCTTACAATTACTTATCCACCTAAAAAACCAATGGAAAGGCAGAATCTGACCTATTTATGTTTCATACTTTCAATATTTTTAGATTTTCTGACTCTAATATGTGATATTTACACTTTAAGATGTAACTAAATTAATTTGAAAAAACAATCAAGACTCTTTTTTTTTTTTTTTTACTGGCCTGAAGAGGATCATTTGTCTTGAAATATTATTCTCTTCAGATTCAGCGCTAAAGGAGGAACAGAATCGGCCCGTTCAGGAGTCGACGGCCACCAAGCCTGTGCAGAGCGTCGCACCGCAGGCCCGCGAACCCTCCGGTATTTCTGCATGGGACTCCGGGACGGACAACCTGGTTGACCTGTGGGACAGCAGCTCCACCCCTGTCATCGACCCCACTCTGTCCACCCACTCATCCAATCTGGTGGACCTGATGGGAGATGGCGATGTTCTTTATGACAACGTCCCACCCAACACAGCCGCCGGTAGCGGCAGGCCTCAACCCCTTCTCAGCTTCGACGAGATGATGGATGGGAGCTTCTGCTCTGGCACTGGTGCCGAGGACAATCCCACCAGTCTGGTGGATGTAACGGGCTCTGACCAGATTACCCTCAGCTACCAACATGCACTGCAGCACGCTTCTGGTGAGGGGCAGGATTTGGATGATGGACAGCTGCTGATGACCAATGGGGAGACGATGCTGAAAGAAGGAACTCAGGTCAGACAAGTTCAAACTACTGATAATTTTCAGAGTTTTCTATCCTTTTGTTTTATCATCTGTTTATGTCTCCTCTCGTCTGTTTGTAGGCGAGTGAGGGCTATTTCAGCCAATCACAGGAGGAAGAATTCGGCCAATCAGAGGTGTCATCAGCTAAGCCAGCACCTGTGTTTTATAACAAGCCTCCAGGTTTGATCAGTCGTTTCATCTAAATCACACAATGCTAGTTTATATCTTACTTTATAAGACTTTTGAAGAGATTTGAGATACTCTGTATTAACATAAATGCTTAAATGCTTCTGCCTGAAAAGAGCTGCGTTGTGGTAAAAAGGTGCTTTTTGTTATGGTCAATTATCTTCATCATGGTTGGTAAGTTGGACGGATGGACGGATGGTATCATCATTTATCAAACGTAAATATTTGTGTGGTCCCTCTGTTATTTTTAAACACAAATTGCTATTTCCTGTTTGGTTTTTTTCCAAAGTTCTTCAGATGTTACTTTGTTTATCTTTTAGTTCATTTATCCTTTCCTGTTCCTGTCTCCGTCTTAGTTACGCTTTCATTTAGAACTTTGTCTTTTCTAGAGAATAAAACCTGCCTTGTGTGTGTTTCTGTGCATATAGAGATTGACATCACGTGCTGGGACACGGATCCTGTGGTGGACGATGAGGACGACTAACCAGCTGTCTAACATCATCGCCGTACCTGGAGGAAGTAGGAACCAAGCTTCTTGAAGAAACAGATTTCTTTTTTCTAAAAAAAAAACGCAAACAAAGAAAAAAAGTAATAACAAAACGTCTTGCATTAAAACTCTTTCAGTATAATCTTTTAGAGGAAGCAGTAGCCACCATTTGAGTTGAAAAGGCTCAGATCGGATCTGTTTTCCGTGTTTATTTATTTTTGTTTTTTTCGTTTCTATGCAGATGTTTTTGCTGGGATTGAGGGGTTTTGTTGCGTACATGATTTATTCCACGTAGCGCACTGTTGCATTAGAGACAACGAAGCTGAGTGTGCGGCCGGCGGCCCACACTGTTAGTTTGTAGTGCTTTAATAACACCTAAAAAAAAAGAAATCCAGCGTATCAGAACAGCTGCCATGTTTATCTTCACTCTCTTCTTTTCTCTCCTTCCTTCATACCTGAACATATTCACCTCTGCCGCTCAGTTAATCATGTATTTAGACTTCACTTTCATGGAGGAAAAGTTATTTATTCTGGTGTATCTGAACTGAGAGTCCTTTGAACAAGTCTGTGGCGCCTTTATTTCTCCTTTTTCACTCCTTTTGTATGATTTTAAAACATGAGTTCAACATTAAACAGCTTTTTTTCTGTCCCAGTGCACTTTTATGCTTCTTCTGCCTCCTTGTTGAAGGATTCATTCAAATTTACCACTCACTATATATATTTACACAAACAAAACAGCAGTTTAGATAAATTTACTGTAGATATTTTTCAATTTTTTTAAAAGAGCATAAAAATGCAATACTTTTTTTCTGTTAAAGTTTTTGCAAAAGATTAAACTTTCTGTCCCTTTCTTGGTTTTTAAATCTAATTTCAAAATTTTAACTGCTCAGACAGAAAATGGTGAGATCAAGCAGCTGGACAGAAACTTCTTTTTTCGTTTTCAATATTTGATAGTTTTTTTGCCATGTATTGATCTGCAGGGGACCAGATGTCCAGGATTTGTCTCCAAATTCAAAGATATCAGCTAAACGTTTGCTAAAAAAGTATTTAGCATTTTTTTTCTTAACAACTTCCCTCTGTTGGCTCTATCATGAATGTAAATCTTACTTATGTTGGATTAATATAAAAAAAAAAAAAAAAACATGTAACTGCCAAGTAAGGTCAGAAACTAGAAATTTGAGACTTTGAGAAAATCCTGTATTTGTGGTTGCTATGACGATTCCGTCCTTTTTGTGAGTAGCAGGTGGATCCTGCAGCAAAACGTTTTATCACAGGAAAACAGAAACAGAAAAGATTTTAAGTCTCAAACAAACTGTTTCGGTTTTAAAACGGAGTTCTATCACAAATAATTGGTGGACCAACCATCTGGTGGTTTCATGTGGTATTCGTTATGTGTTTTTAATGTTTTATGTTGGAGATATGACAGGTTTAAGAGACCCTTCAATTCTAGTCCTTAAATAAAAATTCAGAGCTGATATATAATGGGGATGAATTAGAGTTATGTTGTGCTCACTCTAAGGTCAGCAGAGATTTGATGGAAACCTGTATCTCCTACAGCACGGTGAACCACAGCTTGAAGGTGAACATAATTACCTACGAGTTGGATGTATAAACTGGAAATGTGGAGATAAAAATATGAGCTTGAAAGTAGTAGCGCTTAAAAGGTTTTTAAATATTTCGCTGGGACAGGACCTAAAGTGTGTGATATCATCACACTCAGCAGAACATTCTATGGTGAAATCTAAAAACCTCATGAAACATAAACTACAATTGTGTCAAAACAGTAAAAGTTATGAACGTGCCAATTCAGTCAAGTACACTCCAACTTTCTATGATCCGTTGACACTTCGCATTGTGTCGCTGCTATAAACTGGGGCTGATCTGTGGAGCTTCAAAGCAGGTTGGGTTTTTCCTTTTTTCCTTTCCTTTTACCTAAATTCTGTTTTTCGCATTTTTCTGCAAATTTGGTTATACTGTTTATAGTCCAAGCACACTATTTCCAATCAAGCCGAACATTTTATGTTCTTGTTATGAATTTTATCAACGCTTTGGATGGAGTAGCAAACCAGAAATGATGACAGAAGCCAAATAGTAATGTAGTGAAAAAGTAACGGAGTAACAAATCAATTATTTTGCATTATAATCAATTGGCATAAATTGTTCAGCTTAATGTCATATTCTATGTATTCTTATACAACTAAAATCTAGTTTTGTTTTTTTTTGCCCTTCAGGAGCGCACATTTAGATTAAAATGTCACCACCTCCCAGGTCTGCGGGAAAAGGGTTGTAAATGAATAAATCTGAAATGTGCAAAGCTAATCAATTAAATCGCTCTTATATTAAAAAATAAAAACACGTTTTTTGCTGAACTATTTTTTGCCATCACTCTGTGCAGAATACCAAATGGCACACCAACATTTTTATACAATTAACCAGCCTTGAATACTCATTCCCTACGGTGGTACTATTACCTGACAGTTCTAGCTTGTTTTGATTGTTTCAACTTAATTTGTTGCCTCTAACCGAAAATATTATGAAGCGACATAGCAGGAATCCTTTGAGAAAAAATATATTACCTCATGTTCACTATTTCCGGTGTACCTCATGGTTTAGTCCTCGGTCTTCGGTTATGTTCTGGATTTTTTTTTCTTTTAGTCATCTCCCTCAGGAGAAGAAATTGGGGGTAAATTGAACAGATTTAGTCAATTTGCATCATGTTTTTAGAAAAGAAACCGACACTTCCATGACATCTGGTACTCAAAGCAGCTCAAAATATATACATAAATGAAGAAAAATTATTATTTTTACCCCACGCCTGCACGTCTGCCACTGATGTTCTGTGCCAAGATGAAAGACCATGTTTGAATTTTGTTGCTTTTGGTTGCTAAGCAATGAGTTATTTGGTTGCTGGGGAAACTGGACCTTGAGGTGGGGCTTGTGGAGGTGGGAGCTGTATGTGTTTTTAATAACCTGTCAATATGTGTGATAGAATCGATTTTCAGATCCCTTTTTTGGATTTTGGCACAACAGTGTTGGTCTGTTTGCTGTACATCCCTGTAGACAATAAAAAAGCAATAAGAGCAGCTTTGTGTGAGTGTGTGATTGCCTATAGAAGTCGCGGCACGTTCACACTCTCAAAAACTTAAAGATTGAAGTGTGGTCAGTTAAAACAGGGCTTATTTAACATATTATTTATCTATTATTTTTTGTAAACAACTAAAGTTCCTTTTAAAGATTTACAGTTTGCGTCAACATTTAACGTCATTAAAATATTGACATAAACAAAACATCAACACTTACAACTCTTACCTAATTTTTGTGAAAAATTCATCTTATTAATAACTGCAGATTTTGTATGTTTTTAGTGCGTCATCAAAGGAATTTCACATATTAAACTAGCATCTATTTTTAAATTAATTATTTAATTAGCTTTTCGGAATATACAATTTTCTCTTAGATCATACTAATTTTGGAAACTTCTGGAAAAGAATGACCTATTTATCCCAATCTAGACAAACATTAAGGCAATTGTATATAAAAAGTAATATAACAAATCTGTTTACATTATAAATTTCTGATTGATTTATGAATACAAATTTCTCCAAACCATTAGAAAGTATGTAATACTATATGAAACTTTAAGCATTACACATGTTTATACATACAAACGTATGTTTATAAACGCTTTGACTTGACTGAGATATTCTTGTTATACTTTACAAATGTTTTTAATACATTTCCATAACAACCTCTCAAAATGTATTTGCATTTACTCTTTAAATTTTCAAATAGTGTGTACTAAATGTTAAATTACTGAAAATTATATATTTTCATTCACCTATTTACATCAAACTATCTCTTTTTTTTTATTATTTCTTACTGTGTCCAAAAGCTGATCTACCTTTTTTCGTTAACAAAACATCTTTGTATCATCAGTGAACAAAACAACTTTTTAGAGGTTTGATATATTACAAATACCACCGATATACAAAATAACTTTGGCCCGAGCATAGAACCTTGCGGGATCCCAGATGCAATCTTTAACATTTTATATGGGTTTTCTCATTAGACCCTTTACAAAGATGTGCATCAAAATGAACGATTTAATTAAATATAAAGTTGATTTATTTATAAGTTGTTGTTTAATCAAGTTAGAACATCCTTAATTGTGTTTCAGATATGTTCAGACCAGTTTAAAATTATTACCAATGTAATGATTGGTATTAACGATAAATGATAGTCCATGTTTGTCTCGGCATTTGAAATTTTTTTGTTTGATGTAATGCAATAATATTAATTTCAGTGAGGATTCATAAGACCTTTCTTGAATTTCTGGTCTCTATCAATTTAAACAGCTGACTTCATTATCTGAGCCTGCCAGACATTATTTACTGAAGCATTTCATATTAAAGTGGAGCAAAAGTCTTCTCGATAGAAACTGTTAATTCAGCCCATTTTGCTTAACTTTGTTCATGCTTAACCAAACTTTTCCTAAGTTCTGTTAAGTTAAAATATAAATTGATTTTAAACATATTAATAAGCTTGAAGCTTTATATAAGTCTGGGTTTTAGATTTTATTTTACCTAATGGCTTCATTTGGTAACAATTAGTATAGCTAGTTGCCTAAACATCCGCTGCAAGTCCCAGCTCTACCACCGGGTGTCGCCTTTCTCTTCCATTTAGTGGAACTGATCTCCACTGACAGGAAGAATAAAAAAAGTGAACAAAGATATGATGAAGCTGAACTTTTTTGACCTCAAGATGTCCTTTAAATCTTATAAATCTAACAGTTCATATTTTTCATGTCATTTAACCTTCGACCTTATTGTGCTATTTACCCATTTCAGGAACAAATCCATAAAAATTAAATAACTAATTCTGATTTCAGTATTGTTAAGACCCACAGTGCTTTAAAAAGCATTGATACCATTTGAACGTTTTCATTTCTTGTCATGTTACAACCATGAAAACTTCAGTGTAATTTACTAAGGGTTTTATGTGAATGACCAACACAAAGTAGTGGAGGTTCAAGAAAAGTGATACATGGTTTTAATTTTTTTTTTACTGAATAAAAAAATCTGAAGAGTGGTGTGCATTTCTGTTGAGTCCCTTTTAGTCTGATACCTCTAAATAAAATCAAGTTTGTTAACTGAGTCCACCTGCGTGTAATTCAATCTCAGCAGAAAAAAACATCGGTTCTGTGAAGGCCTTAGAGGTTTGTCAGAGAACATTAGTGGACAAACAGCATCATGAAGACCAAGGAAAACATCAGACAGGTCAGGGAGATAGATGTGGAGATGTTAAAAGCAGGTTTAGGTTATAAAAGAACATCTTTGAACAGATCGGAGTTCGGTCCATCATTTGAAAATGAAAAGAGTATACGACAACTTAAAGATACCCACCTAAACTGACAGGGCGTGCATTATTCAGCGAAGCAACCAGAAGCACCCTGGTAACTATGGTGGAGCTACAAAGATCCAAAGCTCTGATGGGAGAATATGCTAACAGGACAACTTTTAGTCATGAACTTCAGAAATCCAGCTTTTATGGAAGAGTTGGAAGAATAAAGCCATTTCTGAAAGTATATGACACAGCTGCAAACCTACCAAGACATGTCCTTCGACCTAAACATGCCGGGTAAGGTCAGCATTGTTCAGAGAAGCAACCAAGAGGTCCATGGTAACTCTGGAGGACCTGCACATTTATGCCTCAGGTGGGAATCTGTACACTGGATAACTTTTGGTTGTGAACACAATAAATTTGTTCTTAAAGGAAGATTGTTACAACATTAAAAATGTTGGAAGTGGTTCCCTTTGCAGTTTGTCACCACTAATTTAAGGGAAAAGGCAATCACATGTAAGAAGAAGCTATGGTCAAATGAGACCAAAATGTAACTTTTTGGCCTAAATACATCACCCAGAACCCACCATTCCCACAGTGAAACATGGTGGTGGCAGCGTCATACTGTGGGAATGCTTTTCTTCAGCAGGGACAGAAAATCTGATCAGAGTTAATGGGAAGATGGGTGGAGCTAAAAACAGGACAATACTGGAAGAAAACATGTTAGAGCCTGCAATAGACTTCAGACTGGGGTGGATGTCACCTTTCAGCAGGACACCAACAGCCAGAGCTACAATGAAATGATTAGAGCAATGTATCAAGGTTTTTTCAAGGATGCTCTGCTCTCTATTTAATCTGATAGTTGAGCTGTTTTGCAAAGACGAATGAGCGAAGATGTAAATGTGCAAAGCTGGTACAGACATACCCCAAGAGACTTGAAGCCACTAAAAAGGTGTTTCTATCATTTTAAGGGCTCACTGGGGCAGAATACAAATGCATGCTGCACTTTCCAGATTTTTTGTGAAAAAAATTGTAAAAGCTAGGTATCATTCACTTCTACTTCACAATTATAAATTAGTTTATGTTGGTCTATCACATAAAATGCATTGAAGTGGAGAAAAGAATGTCGGGTACAAACACTTGATGTAGCAAGTTATGCTACAAGTATCCATCCATACATCCATATATGTTATACATATATATATATATATATATATATATATATATATATATATATATATATATATATATAAAACACCACAGGGGAAGTGAAGCTGAAGATGAGTCTCTCAGATGTTGCCGGTGTTAACAAAATCACATTCTGACATTGGGGAACCAAAACCTGCAGATGAGGTAGCATTCTGCAACAAGGGAACATCAGGGTGTTTGGGTCCTAGTATTCAAGCAAGCTCAGTGAAAGAGGCAATGGATATTTTCTCACATCTGAACTAATGGAGAACCTGCATTTCATTCAATCTAATTATAAAGTAAGTACAGTCCTGTTCTGACAAATTGTAACCCAGTCCAACTCAGGGGACATCCCATTCTCAGCTGTTGTTATAGTGATGTGACATTGGGGGTGGATGAGGTTATCTCTTTATAACATCTAAACACTGCTGAGCCGGTTTCCAGGCAACTCATGCCTCACAGGTGTCATCCCAGACTGGATGAAGAGACTTGAGACGGGTCTGATGCACGCGAAACTTCTCCGCTGTGTGTTTTTGTTGTTCTTGTTTCAGTGGAAACGTTTGTGCAGGAGGAGTCACACTGCCAGACTGTCTGATTTCTGCCAAAGAAGCATCATCATCTTCATGTTTCAGCCACGTTTCTCCACACCAAACTTTACACACCTGCAACCATGGAAGTGATTGTAACACTGTAATTCATTGATTTGGTGATGTGACCCAACAACTTTGCAATATAGTGAATATTTCGTGTTTTGTGACACCAGCTGGATTTCATTTAGTATGATGCATTAATTTTAGACTGCAGTAAATTCCAAATAATGTTTCAGTAAAGCTTTTACAACTTTGTGATATCAAGATTCCTTCTCACAAGTCTAGTCTGCATTTTACTCATTTTTACATATAGTTGTAGGTTTACATATTTATTTAATTATTGAAATATAAAGAAATTATAAATACGTTCATTTATCTAAGGCAAGGCAAGTTTATTTATACAGCAGATTTCAGTAGCAAGACAATTCAAAGTGCTGTACATAAAAAAAAGAAAAAGTACATTACAGTGGCATAAAGGTAATTAAATAATTAATGAATACAAATAATTAAAGAGAATAAAAAAAAATAATAATTAAAATGATAAGATGATAAAATTAGGAAAAATTAATGATAAAATGATTGACAAGAAAATGAAAGGAAAGTTGGACAGAAAACGTAATAATGTTTAGCTAGCACAGTCAAAGGGCCCTCTAAACAAATTTTATTTGTGAAGTACCGGTAACTATTTTGAGTTTTCAAGTTCTGTTATCACATACATGCAAAAATGTACAAATTGATTAGGCCTCTTATTTGGCTGTTGATTCATTAAGAATATTTGTACTAGCACAAAAAACATAAAAGTTTGATTTTTTGTCATCATGTTAGTATGCTAATGTTAGAGGATTTATTCATAAACCTTTTTACTAAATGTGACCTCTAAATTCAATATGGCTGCCTCGTGAAATAAAAAACTTTTCTAATAAACTGCTAATTTGCAGTGAAATCAGACACACTATAACAGATGTATTCGTGTTCCTTTAGTGTCGGGAAGGCTCTTTCAGCGCATGAAAACAAAGAAAGCTGGAGGACTTGATAACGTCTCCCCATCATGCCTGAAAGCCTGCGCACATCAACTTGCTCCGATCTTCACAAGGATCTTCAACAAATCACTGGAGAAGTGTAAGGTCCCCTCCTGCCTCAAACGAACCACCATCATCCCGGTTCCCAAGAAACCCACCATTCTAGGATTAAATGACTACAGGCCTGTAGCCCTGACGTCTGTGATCATGAAATCCTTTGAGCGGCTGGTGTTGAAGCACCTGAAAGACATCACAGACCCCCTGCTGGACCCCCTGCAGTTTACTTACCGAGCAAACAGGTCAGCAGATGATGCTGTTAACTTAGGTCTACACTTCATCCTGCAACACCTCGACCACCCAGGGACGTACGCCAGGATCCTGTTTGTAGACTTCAGCTCGGCCTTCAACACCATCATACCAGACATCCTCCACCAGAAGCTCACCCAGCTCAACGTCCCAGCCTCCACCTGTCAGTGGATCAACAACTTCCTGACGGACCGACAGCAGCAGGTGAGACTGGGTAGCATCTTCTCCCGATCCAGATCAATAAGTACTGGTGCCCCCCAGGGGTGTGTTCTATCCCCACTCCTCTTCTCCCTGTACACAAATGACTGCACCTCATCGGACTCGTCCGTGAAACTCCTTAAGTTTGCAGACGACACCACTGTCATTGGACTGATCCAGGACGGTGATGAGTCTGCAGACAGACAGCAGGTGGATCGGCTGGTACACTGGTGTTGTCAGAACTACCTTGAACTGAACCCACTCAAGACTGTGGAAATGGTGGTGGACTTTCGGAGAACACCACCCCCATACACCCCCCTCACCATCCTCAACAACACTGTATCGCTGTGGACCACTTCAGGTTCTTAGGAACCACCATCTCTGAGGACCTGAGATGGTCTTCACACATAGACACTGTTCGAAAGAAGGTCCAGCAGAGACTGTACTTTCTGAGGCAACTCAAGAAGTTCAACCTTCCACAGGAGCTGTTGGTCATCTTCTACACTGCCATCATTCAGTCTGTCCTGTGTTCATCCATCTCAGTGTGGTTTGGTTCATCCACAAAACAGGACAGGTCCAGACTGCAACGAATAATCAGGACTGCAGAGAGAATAATCAGAGCTGACCTTCCCTCCATCCAGGACTTATACAGGTCTAGGGTCAAGAAAAGAGCTGCTAAAATCTCTGCAGACCCCACACATCCTGCACATAAACTGTTCAGAGTTTTACCTTCAGGCCGCCGCTACAGATCACTGTTTACTAAAACCAGCCGCCACAGAAACAGTTTCTTCCCCCAGGCTGTTTCTCTGTTGAACATTTAATAGTGTACCAAAAAACAGCATACAGATGTTGCAAATGCATCTTTTCTATTAGATATGTGTATATTGTACATTGTAAATATGTATATTCTGTAATACAAAAACAGAACAAAAGAGCAAAGTGTACCGGAGTCAAATTCCTTGTTTGTATGTACGAACTTGGCAATAAAGCTGATTCTGATTCTGATATAATACATGGTTTTTGGCTTGTATTGCTAACAGTAGCTTGGTCAATGAGAACAATAGTTCAAATATTTCAGAGGTTTCAGACTCAAAATCGAAATCCAATCAGCTCCTATACAAATTCTGACTTCCAAGGCAAATGAAGCGCTCCAACAGTTTTGTATCATTGTGGATTATCCTTAACAAGCATATAAAATAGCAAAAAATCTAAAAGAAAACTGTAAATCCCAAACACCATGTCAAGAGCATTAATTTGGTCATTGCAACCAGACTGAAATGCTGTGGTGGGACCTTCAGAGACCTGTTAAGAAACAAATGTCTTCAAACCTCAGTGAGTCACAACAATGTTGGAAAAATTCAAAATTCATCCATGGCGGCATGAGAAACTGAATACGGTAGACTAAAACAACTACTGAGAGTTAAAGCTGCAGAAGGTGGTTCTATGAGTTGTAATTAGTTTTCCCACACAGTTTCTCCATGTTTGCATCATCTAGTGCACAATTTGCTGTGTTTATGAACTCATAATGGTAGATTCATATCCTTGTAGAACCTTGTAAAGACTGGACCATTTTCATGGTGTCCTGATACAGAAAACACTATTGTTTGAATTTAAAGTCCTCTAATGATGATATATTCAACAAAAGTGATGGCTGAATTTAGTCTGGTGCAGAGAGAAAAACCTTAAATATGAAAACAAAAAAACAGAACAAAATGAAAACATCCTGACGTAGAGAGCAGACGTTTGTGCTGTTCCCCGTCCAGAGACCCTTTATTACTTAAGACCACATGTGTAGTTGTGGAAACGCTCCTGAATGGCTTCTTTTTCTCTGTCGCTTTATATAACCTCACAGGGTGAATCATTAAAGTGTTTGTCTCCGTGGTGAAATGTCTCTCTAAGCTAAAAAAATTCACTTTGTTTTCTCAGTCTCCTCAAGGCCAAGGGATAGTTCTCCGAAGGTGTGAAAAGGTTGTGAATTATCAGGCTGACGCTGCTGCTATTCGTCACATACAGATAAAAACATAATGTGTCAGTTCGGTCTCTGGTCACTCAGGGTCCACACATTCAGTGACTGTAAATTAAGACTGATCTCTGGAAAGAACATGAAATGACCATATTGTAATTCAAAAGCTGCACATTGGTGAGTATAACTAAGAAGGTACTGCCTGTTTGGACCTGCACTGCAGTTATAACTTCTAAAGAGGACGTTCTGTACCTGGGTGAAGAGGTACAAGTTGCTTTGGTGTAAGAACAACAAAGAGATTGGGGTTATGAACAGTTATGTGATGCTTAATTCTTGTGAAATGATGAAACACCGAGCCTTCAAGGAGAGCTTGCAGACATCAGGTTGACTGGCATTAAACTGATTAACGACTGGAAGGGCTTTGCATAATTCTGCCATTACAGTGAAGAGTATTAGCAAACCATTTGGTTCTCTGTGCTCCACGGAGCTAGCACCAGTTTACAATAAATGTTGTCTCAAGACACTTTATTTATATACAGAAATATATATTATAATATAATATTGATACAATAAATAATCCAAACAGATCATAGAGACAGATTCAAAGTCAATTCCAGTTCAATCCTAGTAATGAAACCGTGTGGCCATGTTCAACTTAAATGCAATTAATTGGTAAAATTGTCTATTTAGGGAAACACGGACAACTGCATTTGCTGCATTCCCTCTTAATGAGCAAGTAAGCTGCAACCAGTGTTACCAGGTGAGAAATGTAGGATTATCGTACTAGAGACATAAAATGATCGTACACTCGTCATAACCAAAATAACAAGTCTGTTGATGTGTTGAATAGCGTCTAACAGACACTCGCAGCTTTGTGGCGTCAGAACGGAATGGATTTATCAACATCTATAGCCCCACAGTGCCGGGCTCTGCTTCTTCTTCTTTTCTTTTTTTCATTCCTCAATCATGGGCGGGCGCAGCGGACTATTCAGCCAATCATGGCCGTTGTTCTGAGGCCAACGCATCACGTCACACGTAGGTCACATTTAGAAAAGCACGATTGGCTGGGATTTCCAGCATTTGTTTCCGAATCCGGACACAGATGCCTTCAGGGTTCACAAAAAATCTCCGACAGACTTTGGCGATAGACACATTCACGGAATGGTCAAATTATCGTACATTTGGCCATTTTTAGGAATATTGATCGTACAGAGAGCAAAATTATCGTACAAATACGATAATTATCGTACACCTGGAAACACTGGCTGCAACAGAGGAGAAGACACTACTTTCAAAGGGAAGAAACCTCTAGCAGAAATAAAGTTGTTTTAAAGAAAAACTGCTGTTTTATCAGCATGGATAATTTCTCTCGGTGAGGCGCGGCTCCTTTAAGAGCGCGCTACGTATGCGAGCGCGCGTGACAGATTGAATTCAGAGCGCCACTTGTAAAACGGAAGAAATCCGCTAAAACAAAGTTCTGGCTGATAATGTACTGATTATAAATTACAGCTACAAACTCTTCCAGCTGACCGCTGCTGCTGCTGAAGGTTAACATAAAGTAAGCTTGGCGCCAGGTGGGAAATTAACCTGATGAAGATGAAGGCTGGTGATGAAGAAGGACGGACACCTGCGCCACAGTCAGAGGTAAACACGGCTGTGAGACAAAATAATAGCATTCCTCTCAGTCAGCTTCTAGCTGTTTAGTGCTGTGAGAATAAATCCAGAGGTGGGTAGATTCGCCATATTGTACTCAAAAGGCGTCGTTAGACCTGGGCTTCTGGGGCTGAGGCCCCGGGTCTCATTTGCCACTGAATACGCTTTGTATTAGGATACATTTTTTGTATATAATGGCCTAGTTAAAAAGAAAACTTAAGGTTAACCTGACTGGCTCACATTTGCTGTCATTCTGTATTATTCTTAAGAACCAATGAAAACGGAGCATTCCTCCCGCCTTTACAAAGTAGAAGCTGATTCGTAGCTTCTTTTTCAGCATTAAACTAAAGAGCTATTCCGCTGCATTTACCAATTGGCTCATAGCACAATGTGGCTACTTGTCATTCGCTAATCGAAAGTTGTGAGGGTGAGCACTTCCTGTTTGGTTGTTCCGAAAGCAATGGCGTTGTATTACACCCGCTGCCTTCAGGACTTCCCAAAAGTCAGTGATGTTCTCCGCTTGAAAAAGGTGAGATGGCGGCGCGCACAGACGCAGCGGCTCGGAGCTCCTCTCGTTGTTAGCTGTTCTTTAAGGTTTATTGTTTCATTAGTATGTCTAGGATCACCTACAGCAGACATAGTCTTTTCTGTATTGGATTATGGAGCGAATAGTGCGTGACATAGCCCAAAAACCGAGCTCCTCGTGGACTGTTATCCCAACGGTCAGGTGGAAGAGGCGGCGAAATGACAAAAAACAAAAGCGAGGGTGCCGGTCTGGCCTCTTGGCACAACTACGGAGAAGGCCACACAAACTGCCGCTACCCAGCATTTTTCTCTCAAATACCAGATCCCTCACAAATAAGATGTATGAGCTGAAGCTTCAGCTAGCAGCAAACAGTCTCATTCGTGACTGTTGCATTTTGCTGATTACGGAGACCTGGCTCCACTCATCCATTCATGACACAGCTATCGAGCTTGGAGGACGCAGAGCGTACAGATATGATAGGAGCCATGACTCCGGTAGGAACAGGGGATGGGGGCTCTGCATCTACGTGAACAACAGCTGGTGCACAAACGCCACGGTTATTGACAGGCACTGCTCAGCAGACCTGGAATTTATCACCGTCAGATGCAGGCCGTTGTACCTTCCGCGTGAGTTTACCGTTGTCATGGTGACTGCTGTTTATATTCCACCTGATGCCAACACCAGTGCTGCTCTCAGCCACTTGGACCATGCTCTCAGCCGGCAACAGAACAACCATCCAGAGGCAGTGCATGTGAATGTGGGAGATTTTAACCATGCTGATTTGAAAGTAACACTCCCTAAATTCCACCAGCACGTTAAATGTGCCACTAGGGGAGCTAACACGCTAGATAAAGCATACTCCAACATCAAGCATGGATACAGGGCCACTCAGCTGCCCCGTTTGGGCTCTTCTGATCACATGTCCCTGCTTCTCATTCCAGTATACAAGTCTGTGCTGAAGTGAGCACCCCCCAAAATCCAGACTGTAAAATCTTGGCCGGATGGTGCCACTCAGCAGTTACAAGACTGTTTAGGACAGACTGGGATATTTTCTACCACCAGGACCTGGAAGTATTCACCTCACCAGTACGCTATATTCAACACTGTGTTAACACCGTCACAGTGGAGAGAGGCATCAGAGAGGCCAAGGCAAACTACAAGCAGAGGATTGAGAAAGAATTCAACAGCAACAACAGCCGGCAGGTGTGGCAAGGGGTCCAGCACATCACCAACTTCAAATCAAGCAACACCATCGCAATATCTGGGGATGCCTCAGTGGCATAGGAGCTAAACCATGTCTTCGCCCGTTTTGAAGCTGAATCACCAGCAGAGCCCATACTGCAGCTCTCATCCCTCAACACCCAAACCATCCCTGTAGAAGTACAGGAAGTAAGGAGAACCCTGGGGGCAGTGAACCCCCGGAAAGCTGCTGGACCTGACCGTATGACGGGAAGGGTGCTAAGGGACTGTGCGGATCAGCTAGCTGGGGTTTTTACCAGCATCTTTAATCAGTCCCAGTGCTCCATCCCATCATGTTTAAAGTGCCCCACCATCATCCCACTGCCAAAAAGGAACAATATTAGCAGTCTCAATGACTACCGGCCAGTGGCACTAGCACCGATCATCATAAAGTGCTTTGAGAAACTGCTTCAGGGTCATATCACTTCATGCCTGCCACTCACACTTGACCCCCACCAGTTTGCCTACAGAACCGACCGGTCTACAGAGGATGCCGTCGCCACCGCTCTGCAGACCACGCTGACACACGTGGAACCGTGAAGGAGCTATGCAAGGCTACTCTTCCTGGACTTCAGCTCTGCTTTTAACACCATTATTCCGAGCAGATTGGTGAACAAGCTGGGGGTCCTGGGTCTCCCCCACAACATCTGCTGCTGGATAAGGGATTTTTTGACAAACCGATCCCTGAGAGTGAGAGTAGTCCTCAGCACTGAGCACCAGCACTGGCACTCCACAAGGCTGTGTCCTAAGCCCCCTACTCTACACCCTTTACACCTATGAGTGTACCCCCATCCACCCGAACAATTCCATCATAAAGTTCGCCGATAATACCACGGTGGTGAGGCTCATCTCTGGAGAAGATGAGACCAGGTACAGAATGGAGGTGGAACGGCTGTCTGTCTGGTGCACCACCAACAACCTCCTTTTGAACACCTCCAAGTCGAAGGAACTGATTGTCGACGAGGTCCTCTTCAGGTTGGAGGAGAGTTCCTGCCTCTAGTGGAGCAGTTTAAGTATCTCGGGGTCTTGTTCACGAGTGGGGGAAAAATGGAGCGGGAGATCGACAGACGGATCGGTGCGGCTGCTGCAGTAATGGGGGCACTGTGCCGGTCCGTTGTGGTGAAGAGAAAGCTGAGCCGAAAAGCAAAGCTCTCATTTTGACTTGTTTGAAGGACATTACATCAAAGTTGGATCAGCTTGTACTCGTACTCATCGTCTTCCGCTTTATCCGGGACCGGATCGCGGGGGCAGCAGACTCAGCAGAGACGCCCAGACGTCCCTCTCCCCAGACACCTTCTCCAGCTCCTCCGGGGGGAGCCCAAGGCGTTCGCAGGCCAGCCGAGAGACATAGTCCCTTCAGCCTGTCCTGGGCCGTCCCCTGGGCCTCCTCCCAGTGGGACGTGCCTGGAACACCTCCCGAGGAAGGCGTCCAGGAGGCATCCGGTATAGATACCCGAGCCACCTCAACTGGCTCATCTCGATGTGGAGGAGCAGCGGCTCTACTCCGAGCCCCTCCCGGATGGCCGAGCTCCTCACCCTATCTCTAAGGGAGTGCCTGGCCACCCTACGGAGGAAGCTCATTTCAGTCGCTTGTATCCGGGATCTCGTTCTTTCGGTCATGACCCAAAGTTCATGGCCATAGGTGAGGTTAGGAACGTAGACCGACGGGTAAATCGAGAGCTTCGCTTTTCGGCTCAACTCTCTCTTCACCACAATGGACCGGCACAGCGCCCCCATTACTGTGGCAGCCGCACCGATCCGTCTGTTGATCTCCCGCTCCATTCTTCCCTCACTCGTGAACAAGACCCCGAGATACTTAAACTCCTCCACTTGAGGCAGGAACTCCCCTCCAACCTGAAGAGGACAAGTCACCCTTTTCCGGTCGAGAACCATGGCCTCGGACTTGGAGGAGCTGATCTTCATCCCAGCCGCTTCACACTCGGCTGCGAACCGCCCCAGCGCATGCTGTAGGTCTTGGCTAGAGGGGGCCAGCAGGACCACGTCATCTGCAAAAAGAAGAGACGAAATCCTCTGGTCCCCAAACCAGACACCCTCCGGCCCTTGGCTGCGCCTAGAAATCCTGTCCATAAAAGTTATGAACAGGACCGGTGACAAAGGGCAGCCGTGCCGGAGTCCAACATGCACCGGGAACAGGTCCGACTTAGTGCCGGCTTTGCGGACCAAACTCCTGCTCTGCTTGTACAGAGACCGGATGGCCCCTAGTAAAGGGCCCCCAATTCCATACTCCTGGAGCAACCCCACAGGGCATCACGAGGGACACAGTCGAATGCTTTCTCCAAGTCCACAAAACACATGTGGACCGGTTGGGCAAACTCCCATGAACCCTCGAGTATCCTGTAGAGGGTATAGAGCTGGTCCAGTGTTCCACGGCCGGGACGAAAACCACACTGCTCCTCCTGAAGCCGGGGTTCAATTATCGGCCGGACTCTCCTCTCCAATACCCTGGCGTAGGCCTTACCATGGAGGCAGAGGAGTGTGATCCCCCTGTAGTTGGAACACACCCTCCAGTCACCCTTCTTATGTAGGGGGACCACCACCCCAGTCTGCCAATCCAAAGGCACTGTCCCCGTCCGCCACGCAATGTTGAAGAGGCGTGTCAACCATGACAGCCCCACAACATCCAAAGACTTGAGATACTCAGGGTGGATCTCATCCAACCCCGAAGCCCTGCCCCCGCGGAGCTTTTTAACCCCCTCGGTGACTTCAGCCTGCGTGATGAAAGAGTCCAACCCCGAGTCCCCAGCCTCTGTTTCCACCAGGGAATGCGTAACGGCATGATTGAGGATATCCTCGAAATACTCCTTCCACCGCCCGATAATGTCCTCAGTCGAGGTCAGCAGCTCCCCACCCACACTGTAAACAGTGTTGGCGAAGCACTGCTTCCCCCTCCTGAGGCACCGGACAGTTTGCCAGAATCGTTTCGGGGCTAACCGGTAGTCCTCCGGTAGTCCTTCTCCATGGCCTCACCAAACTCCTCACCAAACTCCTCCCAGGTCCGAGCAGCTATGGGCGGCAGCATCGACAATAGAACATGGTCCACTCGGACTCTATGTCTCCAACATCCCTTGGAATCTGGTCAAAGCTCTCCTGGAGTTGAGAGTTGAATACATCCCTGGCCAAGGGGTCCGCCAGACATTCCCAGCAGACCCTCACTATGTGCTTGGGCCTGCCAAGTCTGTCCGGCTTTCTCCTCCCCCAGCGGATCCAACTCACCACCAGGTGGTGATCAGTGGACAGCTCAGCCCCTCTCTTCACCCGAGTGTCCAAAACATGCGGCCGAAGGTCTGATGATACGACAACAAAGTCGATCATTGACCTCCTGCGTAGGGTATCTTGGTGCCAAGTGCACTGATGGACACCCTTATGTTTGAACATGGTGTTCATTATGGACAATCCGTGACTAGCACAGAAGTCCAATAACAAAACACCACTCAGATTCAGATCGGGGAGGCCATTCCTCCCGATCACGCCTCTCCAGGTGTCAATGTTGTTTCCCACGTGGGCGTTGAAGTCCCCCAGCAGAATAATGGAGTCCCCGGGAGGGGCACTGTCCAGCACCCCCGACAGGGACGCCAAGAAGGCCGGGTACTCCTCACTACCACTCCGCCCGTAGGCTGAAATGATAGTCAGAGACCTCTCCCCAACCCGAAGGCGCAGGGATGCGACCCTCTCATCCACTGGGGTAAACCCCAACACTAGACGGCTGAGCTGGGGGGCAACAAGCAAACCCACCCCAGCCCGCCGCCTCTCCCCGTGGGCCACTCCAGAGTAGAAGAGAGTCCAGCCCCTCTCGAGGAGATCGGTTCCAGAGCCCACGCTGTGCGTGGAAGCGAGCCCGACTATTTCTAGTCGATATCTCTTGACTTCCCGCACAAGCTCAAGCTCCTTCCCCCCCAGCGAGGTGACATTCCACGTCCCTAGAGCCAGCCTAAGCATCCGGGGATCGGGCCGCCGAGGTCTCCACATTCGTCCGTCGACCAATCCTCTTTGCACCGGTCCGTCACGGTTCCCCCTGCAGGTGGTGGGCCCACTGGGGATGGTCTCTCGTTCGGGCTTGGCCCGGCTGGGTCCAGCGAGGAGCAACCCAGCCACCAGGCGCTCTCCGACGAGTCCCGACCCCAGGCCTGGCTCCAGGGTGGGTCCCCGGCTCCGCAGTACCGGGCGATGTCACGCGCCTCGATTTTGTAGTCGTCATGTGGGGTTCTTGAGTTCATACGAGAAGTCTGTACCACAAACTAAATGTCTGGTATTTGGTTAAAATCTGCTTGTTCTTCACTCTGTAAAGTAGGGATGCTCCGATCAGGCTTTTTGCTGCCGATTCCGATACCGATCACCCATGAGTTCCGATCATTGCCAATCACCGATCACATGGATTGGCAGTAAATTTTTCAATTTAGCTATAAGGGCTACTGGCTACATGATGTGGAAAAAAGGAACCATAGAATCACCTTAATTCAGATGAAAAATTTGTTTTTACTTACTTTTTCAAAATAAAAAATGCAAAAAACATGTAGGAACAATGCAGCAAATATTTAGCGAAAAGGACAACTGAAAACCTGCTATCAGTAATGCAATCTTTAACAGAGTTAAGTCATTAAGCCTCTTGGCGAATAATGCAGTAAAAATAAATCACATTGCCTTAATCAAATTATGTTAAATAAAAAAGGAATTGTTCAAAGGCAAGTGCAGGTTGCATTCAAATAACTGTCATAAGTGCATGAGCAAACTGTTGTGGATTGTCAGAAAAAAAACTACATGTTTACCTTTCTTATAATTTACTAAACAAATCAATACTATGGGTCTGTTGCTTCATATATAAAATAAAATAGCCCATTTGCTACTCAAACAACATTAACATGGTCTTAAAGATCTTGAAACAGAAAAACAGCACAAGTGAAATTAAAGTGCATTTGCTTTGAACAGGCAAAATGTTGAACAGCATTTTTACATGCTAAATGCCTATTACTTATTGGTAAGCATTGTGGGAAGGTTCTTTTTAATAAAGAGAAGCATCTCAGCTTTTTCAGTCATGAGTCTATTCCTGTGTTCGTCCACAATGTTGGATGCAGCACTGAATAAGCGCTCACTCCACACTTGTGCATGGTGCAGACAGGTAAGCTCTTGCTACTTTAGCAATGTCTGGAAAACGTTCCTTATTAGTTTTCCAGTATTCCAATGATGATGCACTCCGAGAGATGGGTGGCTCTGAGAGGTAGATTATCATCTCTGATGGCGTTGGACTGTCGGTGTGAGCCTGCTGCGAGGTTTCTTCTGCCAGGATCTCACCGAATATTGAAGACAAAGATCCTGGTCGTGGCACTTTCTCTGCTGGCTCCCCTGTGCTGTTAGCTTCATGTTCTTGGTTTGGATCCCTCTGAGCGGCTTCTGTCATCAGACCAAGAAGCAGTCTGTGTGTTTTGGTCTTAAGTCCTTCAGAATAAAATCTGTCTTTGTACCTTTAGGGGAGGGGGTCACATTAATTTTCAGGCCAGTTGAGAATAAAAAATGTAACTATGTTGCTTTTATAATTTCTATAATGCTTTTTTAAATCCATCATTATTTTGATGATGATTAGCTCACCTTGGGTCTATGACTGTTGCCAAACTGTAGAGGGGCTCTTCTTCAATGTCAGCAAATCTTTTGGTGACAGCTTCCAGCAACGTGTCCTTAGTTGTCTTCACACCATGATCTGCTGCAGTCTCTTTGGTCAGAATATGCTTTAAAACCATCACAGAGGGTTTTGACATCAGCAGCAGATGCAGTTGATGAGCATATTTCCATAGTCAGCTCTTCAAAAGGTTCCAGCAGTGTTGTCATGTTTTCAATCAATTCCCACTGAGAAGATGTAAAGGTTGCAGGTAGCTCAAAGTCAGCAGCGTAAACGCCCAATACTCGTTTTTGCTCAAGGAGACTGTGGAGCATATAATAAGTGCTATTCCACCTAGTGCTGACATCTTGTTGCAGTCTTTTGGTGGGCTGGCCAAGTTGTTTCTGTACACTCTGAAGTCTTGCATACGCTAATGGGGAGTGCCTGAAGTGCCCCACAATGCGTCTCCCTTTGGCAATAATGTCACTTACACTGCGCTGTGACAGCACTGCCTCATGGATGGCCAGCTGCAGGGTGTGTGCCATACACCCCAAACTTGGTAAACCAGCATCTATCATAGCTTTCACCATGTTTCTGGCATTATCTCTCAGTATCACGTGTATCTTGTCTTTTGGAATATGCCATGTTTGAAACATTTTCTCAAATGTGGTGGCTAAAGCTACGGCAGCATGGGAACCAGAAAACTCCTGGGCATGCAGAACAGCTTTATGAAGTTGAAAATCCGAATCAATCCAGTGAGCTGTTAAACTTAGCATCGACACAGGACTGACGTCCGAGCTCCATATATCACTCGTGAAACTTAAAGAGGATGAGACGCCTTCTTTAAGGAGATGTTGGACGTGAGAGTACACTGTCTGGTGGAGCTCGGGCAGGGCTAGATCTGTGAAGTACTTACGTCCCGGTAGCACGTAGCGGGGCTCCAAGTGTGAGAGCAGTCGGCGGAACCCAGCGTCTTCCACCACGGAGAAAAGCTGGTCATTTAGCCCGATTAATTCAATTATTTTTCGAGTTATTTCCTTAGCCTTCTGACTGCCACGCTCATACGAGCGAGTGTTGGCAATGGTGGGCTGCGTTAACTGCCATCTGACTGCTCCGGTTGCCTTCTTTTCATTCTCTGCAGTGAGCCTCGAAAACTCACCATACTCCGCCAAGTGCTTGTTCTTTAAATGTCGTATTAAATTTGTTGTGTTGAAGCATTTTGACGTGCTTCCCCCACGAGGTATTTTACCATTGCATGTGTTGCAGGACGCAAACTTTACATCACTCTCACAGACCGTATAAAAGCTCCAAACAGCAGACATGTTTGTTCAGGATTTGCCGCCGCGCGCTTGCGCAGTTTGTAGGACATTGGGAGCTACACTACACTGCAAAGTATGAGGTACATGTGATCGGGTTCTGTAATCGGCAATGAAAGACACTGATCGGCACACGTCGATTACATACTTTTTAACGGAAATCGGCAGATAATGATCGGTGGCCGATCGATTGGAACACCACTGCTGTAAAGTGACCAGATGTGGGTAAAATACACAAAAGCTAAACTTAGAAAAGAGTACAGCTACTTAGAAGTGTTGCTTAAGTAGAAGCAATAATATGGTGCCCTGGAACTACTCTTATTAATATTTTAAATAGTTACTCAAGTAAAACTTATTACTACCCATTAAGTCTGTTGAGCCAATTTAAAAATAGATGCGTTAAGAAAGTATTCACTGTATTACTACATTAAATCTACAGAAATATTAATGTTAAGATAACAAATTGGCTCAAATTTTTAATATCGGTGCATCCCTATTTGGGTTGATGAAAGCAAGAGGATAAAAAAATAAGAGGGAAATGCCAGGATGAAGAGGATAAATTGTAAAACAGCTGTTCCACTTAATGGCTCAAGAAAAGTCTGAAAACTCTTCTCTGCAGAATGTACAGGTCCTTCTCAAATATTAGCATATTGTGATAAAGTTCATTATTTTCCATAATGTCATGATGAAAATTTAACATTCATATATTTTAGATTCATTGCACACTAACTGAAATATTTCAGGTCTTTTATTGTCTTAATACGGATGATTTTGGCATACAGCTCATGAAAACCCAAAATTCCTATCTCACAAAATTAGCATATCATTAAAAGGGTCTCTAAACGAGCTATGAACCTAATCATCTGAATCAACGAGTTAACTCTAAACACCTGCAAAAGATTCCTGAGGCCTTTAAAACTCCCAGCCTGGTTCATCACTCAAAACCCCAATCATGGGTAAGACTGCCGACCTGACTGCTGTCCAGAAGGCCACTATTAACACCCTCAAGCAAGAGGGTAAGACACAGAAAGAAATTTCTGAACAAATAGGCTGTTCCCAGAGTGCTGTATCAAGGCACCTCAGTGGGAAGTCTGTGGGAAGGAAAAAGTGTGGCAGAAAACGCTGCACAACGAGAAGAGGTGACCGGACCCTGAGGAAGATTGTGGAGAAGGGCCGATTCCAGACCTTGGGGGACCTGCGGAAGCAGTGGACTGAGTCTGGAGTAGAAACATCCAGAGCCACCGTGCACAGGCGTGTGCAGGAAATGGGCTACAGGTGCCGCATTCCCCAGGTCAAGCCACTTTTGAACCAGAAACAGCGGCAGAAGCGCCCGACCTGGGCTACAGAGAAGCAGCACTGGACTGTTGCTCAGTGGTCCAAAGTACTTTTTTCGGATGAAAGCAAATTCTGCATGTCATTCGGAAATCAAGGTGCCAGAGTCTGGAGGAAGACTGGGGAGAAGGAAATGCCAAAATGCCAGAAGTCCAGTGTCAAGTACCCACAGTCAGTGATGGTCTGGGGTGCCGTGTCAGCTGCTGGTGTTGGTCCACTGTGTTTTATCAAGGGCAGGGTCAATGCAGCTAGCTATCAGGAGATTTTGGAGCACTTCATGCTTCCATCTACTGAAAAACTTTATGGAGATGAAGATTTCATTTTTCAGCACGACCTGGCACCTGCTCACAGTGCCAAAATCACTGGTAAATGGTTTACTGACCATGGTATCACTGTGCTCAATTGGCCTGCCAACTCTCCTGACCTGAACCCAATAGAGAATCTGTGGGATATTGTGAAGAGAACGTTGAGAGACTCAAGACCCAACACTCTGGATGAGCTAAAGGCCGCTATCGAAGCATCCTGGGCCTCCATAAGACCTCAGCAGTGCCACAGGCTGATTGCCTCCATGCCACGCCGCATTGAAGCAGTCATTTCTGCAAAAGGATTCCCGACCAAGTATTGAGTGCATAACTGTACATGATTATTTGAAGGTTGGCATTTTTTGTATTAAAAACACTTTTCTTTTATTGGTCGGATGAAATATGCTAATTTTGTGAGATAGGAATTTTGGGTTTTCATGAGCTGTATGCCAAAATCATCCGTATTAAGACAATAAAAGACCTGAAATATTTCAGTTAGTGTGCAATGAATCTAAAATATATGAATGTTAAATTTTCATCATTACATTATGGAAAATAATGAACTTTATCACAATATGCTAATATTTTGAGAAGGACCTGTATTCAGCTGTGCAGAAGAAACTGTTGTACATACAGTTTCATGTTTTCTTGGCCTGGAGAAAAGACTGGAACTAACTCAAACAGTTGAAGAACATGAGAGAAGCAATGTGTGCAAAACATGCATGGTTTCATAAGACCACCAAGATCTTTAATATTGTTAGATGTGTAGATCAGGACATTCCTGTTAGGGGCTTTTAGTACACATGCGGACCATGGGAGAAAGTCCAGGGCTATCTTTTAAACTCAGTCCACCTCTGCTCCCATTCTGGCCTCGGAAGAGCTGAACCTCATCTCAGCCACTTGGTACTCAGCTGTGAACTGCTGCTGCTCGTAGTGAAGGTTTGGACTGGAAGACAGGGACAGAATCACATCATCTGCAAAAAGCAAGAATTCCTCAAATGTGTTGTATAAATAGGACCTTATGTTGGACCCATGATGAGACACACAAGGACAAAAGGGACACCTGTTTTAATAAATAAGAGAATTACTGTAGTTTAAAGGAGTACACTAGGTTCAGTCTTCAGTTTTACTTTTTAAAACAGCTGCTGGTCATTTCGTACCCTTGCAGTTTAGGTCATTTGGTACCTGACTGTTGGTTCCAGCTATTGTCAAACATACGTCAGCACATACCCACCAGGGTGACGTTTGGTGTCCATGTTGACAACAGTGATTTCAAGTAATGTTTTGTATCCTATTTATAGTCCACTGTAAGAAAATGTGGTTATATGACTGTAATAAATAGTATCTCCCAACAGGAAGTCATGTAAAGGTATTTAGGGTTTTTCTGGCCATCTGACCCAAGCGGGATTAGAATCCAAATCAATGGAAATGGGAAATAAAACTACCTTTTCAGGAAATAATATACAATTAAACTAAACAAATGCTTAATTTGGGCATATTATTATTATTATTATAATCTTCATAATTCTTAAATCTTGTTGGTTTGAGTTCAAAATGGACGCGTGTAGTTATGTAATGACCACATTTGGGGATGAATTGAGGGTACAAATTGACCTGGAGCCTCGCTATTTTAACTTCAAAAAATAATTATTGTGACTTTAATGAAACAAGTAAGTGCATTTAGCAAATTATTAATTTTCGTACTAATTTCAGAAAAACTCCATACTTGCTGAACGACAAAATGTTACTGTAATCACCACTGCCATTTCCACATCCTGCTCGCTGTTACTCTATCATAATAACTGTCTCTGATATTATTATCACTGAGACTCTTCACCCTCATGAAAACCTGGATATGATGAGGGATTGAGAGCATGTGGCATTTAAACAAATTGCTCTGTTTGTTGCTTCCAGGCTGAGGCTGTGAAGTCAAATAGAGCTTTGTAGTTTAGAATTTGCCCGTCATCACTGATGATCAGTTTAAAGGGCAAATCAACAGGGGATTCTTCTGTTGTGGATTAGAAAAGTTCAGATGAACTTGTTTCAACTGAGGTCGGGCTTTTTAGGATGGAAACTTCCAACACCTATCTTTTTTCATCAATTTACTTTTACCCAAATTTAAAAGGTCAGGTAGATGAATGTGATCGGGTTCTGGTTGGTACCTCACAAGTTGGATTTCCACTCACTGGAGTATTTCAGTTAGCGTTTCGGTCAGGCGACCCCAAACGCCAAACTTCCTTGTACAAAGTGAACACACCCTTATTACAGGTCCTTCTCAAAATATTAGCATATTGTGATAAAGTTCATTCTTTTCCATAATGTAATGATGAAAATTTAACATTCATATATTTTAGATTCATTGCACACTAACTGAAATATTTCAGGTCTTTTATTGTCTTAATACGGATGATTTTGGCATACAGCTCAAGAAAACCCAAAATTCCTATCTCACAAAATTAGCATATTTCATCCGACCAATAAAAGAAAAGTGTTTTTTTATACAAAAAACATCAACCTTCAAATAATCATGTACAGTTATACACTCAATACTTGGTCGGGAATCCTTTTGCAGAAATGACTGCTTCAATGCGGCGTGGCATGGAGGCAATCAGCCTGTGGCACTGCTGAGGTCTTATGGAGGCCCAGGATGCTTCGATAGCGGCCTTTAGCCCATCCAGAGTGTTGGGTCTTGAGTCTCTCAACGTTCTCTTCACAATATCCCACAGATTCTCTATGGGGTTCAGGTCAGGAGGGTTGGCAGGCCAATTGAGCACAGTGATACCATGGTCAGTAAACCATTTACCAGTGGTTTTGGCACTGTGAGCAGGTGCCAGGTCGTGCTGAAAAATGAAATCTTCATCTCCATAAAGCTTTTCAGCAGATGGAAGCATGAAGTGCTCCAAAATCTCCTGATAGCTAGCTGCATTGACCCTGCCCTTGATAAAACACAGTGGACCAACACCAGCAGCTGACACGGCACCCCAGACCATCACTGACTGTGGGTACTTGACACTGGACTTCTGGCATTTTGGCATTTCCTTCTCCCCAGTCTTCCTCCAGACTGTGGCACCTTGATTTCCGAATGACATGCAGAATTTGCTTTAATCCGAAAAAAGTACTTTGGACCACTGAGCAACAGTCCAGTGCTGCTTCTCTGTAGTCCAGGTCAGGCGCTTCTGCCGCTGTTTCTGGTTCAAAAGTGGCTTGACCTGGGGAATGTGGCACCTGTAGCCCATTTCCTGCACACGCCTGTGCACGGTGGCTCTGGATGTTTCTACTCCAGACTCAGTCCACTGCTTCCGCAGGTCCCCCAAGGTCTGGAATCGGCCCTTCTCCACAATCTTCCTCAGGGTCCGGTCACCTCTTCTCGTTGTGCAGCGTTTTCTGCCACACTTTTTCCTTCCCACAGACTTCCCACTGAGGTGCCTTGATACAGCACTCTGGGAACAGCCTATTCGTTCAGAAATTTCTTTCTGTGTCTTACAGTCTTGCTTGAGGGTGTCAATAGTGGCCTTCTGGACAGCAGTCAGGTCGGCAGTCTTACCCATGATTGGGGTTTTGAGTGATGAACCAGGCTGGGAGTTTTAAAGGCCTCAGGAATCTTTTGCAGGTGTTTAGAGTTAACTCGTTGATTCAGATGATTAGGTTCATAGCTCGTTTAGAGACCCTTTTAATGATATGCTAATTTTGTGAGATAGGAATTTTGGGTTTTCATGAGCTGTATGCCACAATCATCTGTATTAAGACAATAAAAGACCTGAAATATTTCAGTTAGTGTGCAATGAATCTAAAATATATGAATGTTAAATTTTCATCATGACATTATGGAAAATAATGAACTTTATCACAATATGCTAATATTTTGAGAAGGACCTGTATATTTTAAGCTCAGCAATTAAGCTACCTGTTATTAGCAATGCAAGCTATTGATGTATGGGGCAGCTTTTTTGGATGCAAAGTACCATTGTACAGATTGATGTGCACAGATGTGAACAGATTTAATGAGATACAAACTGATAGAAAGTTATTGCCACTAAGATGAAGAGGGCAGCCATGTTGGATTTTATTATCAGGGTTGGAAAGATTTCCTCGAGATTTTAAATCAGAAAGTCACATTTAAAGGACCATTCCGCTTCCAACTGTGAACTTGTAAATTCCAACCTCCAAATTCAAACAGAATGCACCAAAGATTTAGATTGAGCACATTGACCAAGCTGGCTAATATTAACACAACAGCATAATAATATTTTGTTCAGTAGGATTTATTTGCACATATTGTAGCAACATGTTCACTAGCAGTTAAGACAGTACCATGTGTATGTCTGATTTTATGGGATATACATTTTTTTTTTCCCCATAAAGAAACCTGAAGTGAATACACAATTATCTAATTTTAAGCTCAGTGACCAGGTTAGCGAAAATTCTAATTGTATGGGACAGCATTTTGTACATGCAAACTCTGCTCAAAGGAGCACTACAGTCAACTTTGGAAGTTGTGAATTCTTAATTTTAAGTGTAAACAGAATGCAGCAGAGCTTAATAAGAAAAGCATAAAAGGTCTGACTCCTTAGTTCCAACAAAACATACCATAACTCAAGCTTAAGCTCAATTATTGAGTTAGATATTATTAGCAATACTGGCTAATTACAATGTACTGTTTAATTAGCCAGGGCATACATACACTGCCTGCATAAATTATGTATGTGTTGGACAGTACTTTATGTGCAATTGATTTAATTATACCTACTCAAGAAAGAGCAAACAAATATTTTCCTGCAGTGTTCGTCAGCTTTATGTGCAAGGCAGCCATGTTGGATTTTGATATCCCAACCTGGTTGGCTACTTACGACTTTCCAAGTTAACATTTTGTCTAATGGGGATTTTTTTGACAGGGAACTAAAGATTCTGACTTCCAAATTCAAAGAGGATCCACCCATGGGGGTTGCAACCGTGAGGGATGTGGGTGTTTTAACACCCACACTTTTCCTTGTGAGATTTCACCCTCACTTTTCACACAGCGCTTCCCGGCTCTTTCCTCCATCTTGTGCTCACTGTATTTACCCCCTCCATCCCGTTCCTCTCCACCTCCGCCTTAAGTCCCGTCTGTCCTGCGGTTGTCTTACATTCTGTTCGTGCTGAGGATACACTCGTATGTCACAACACAGAAGTAGCTTATTGCTAACATATTGTTTCTCTTGACGTGCTAGCATATGTTAGCCAAAATAAACAGTCTCTCTGTCATGTCTGTCATATTCATGAAACAGTCATGTTTTTATTGTCTTTTCATCACTCAGTATGATTAAGATACAGAAAAGAAAAAGGCAAGAGAAGATTGGCAACTTTTTCCAAGAGAAATCTTGTAAGTGATATCACTGTAAAAAGCTAAAAGCCTATTTAAATGAAAAAATAACATTTTTTTTGGTTTAAGCTTTTTTGTGTAAACTGAGCCTTAAAGTATTTAAATCATTTTGAGCCCAATCTTTACCACTGTACTCTTCTGGTTTAGGATTGGTAGTTACAGGAGCCATCAGTTTCAGAGAACACACGAAGGTTCAGCGGTCAATAATTCAATAAATGTAGGTGTAAACTTTATTATGTTTTAGTTACAGTGAAAGAGGTCAATTGAAGCAGACGGTGTCTGTCTGATGCTTACTTCCATCCCAGGTGCATCTGTCTAAGGGTTTATAAAGTTCCCAGTTTAGTTTGAAATGTTTTTAGGATGTATTTTAAGATGTGGCCTGGAGTGATGATGACAGAGAGGTAGAAGTTATGTTAAAGTAAACATAGCTATTAAGAATCCCAATTCATAGCCGATGCCACCTACAGACAAAGGACTTCTCTCACACTTTTCAAAAGCTTGCAGCACCACTGATCCACCGTTGATTAATTTTATGGTCAGTGACCAGGCTAGCTAATATTAGCAACACGAGCTAAAAATGTATTACTACAATTCCATAAATTTCTCAAAATTTTGCTTCGGGATCTCTGTCAAATCCAGAATGAAATCTGACATCTAAAGCTCTGAATGAGCTCTGAATTTTGATCTTTGACCTCGTGTGGGTTGGGGGAAAAACCACAATAAATTTATAAATTTATATTTTGTTTGTATGTTGCACAATCATTTAAAAAAATCAGTAAATCACTTTATTCATCCCAAAGTTGAGTGAATATCAACCTAAATTGTGTGTCAGACGTAACCCTTTTTTGCTTTATTTTTGCTTCTTGAGAACACTTACTCAAAAAAAAAAAAAACATTATTTGGAAAGAATTTCTCAAAATCTCTTGGACAGCCAAGCCAACTTTTTGGTGGCATTTTTCTTCCAAGTTTGTTTTCTGGTTTCCAAACACCACTGTCTACTGCAGTAAAGTGTTGGTTTAACACTTATTTCAACCCTGTAAAGACTCATGATAAAAACACAAAGATGCCGATTAGAGAGGTTAAATAGCAGATGTTTATTTCTTTGGCGCTCGGACCCTGAATGAAGACATGAATGACATGAGCTTGAATGAATGATTTAGGATTAGAGATGTCTCCCCCCACCGGGATCCGATACTGGTGATGGAGTGGAGGCCCGATAATAAGGGAGCTAGGAAGCCAGATGGTGGCGATGGGGTGGTGGAGGGTCAAAGGTCGGCGGGAGAGCAGGGAAATCCATGGTTGGAGGTCCTTAAAAGCGAAGCCTTGAATGGGGAATTGGCTGAGGAGGAATGCAGACTTGACGCTGATTGGTTGGTGCGGAGATGCATGATGGAGTCATAGTACAGAGCCAGTGGTGGAGGTGAGTCTTCCAGATTGAATTTTTGTCAAAACTCCATCTTTAAATGTGCTCATAAATAAACTGACTCTGCATTAATAAGAGATGATTAAAAACTGAAATTGTGCTGTACAAATGCACCGAGGTCTGTCCTGCCGATTTAAGACTACAACACTAGGGTGTGAAAATGTGCTACAGATTCCTTGATACAGGAAGTAGTTTTGAATCTACCAGAAAATGAAGGATTGAAGATTCTCCTCATTTACACATCCAATCATATGCATAAATCTAAAACGTACAATCCATAATTGAAACAAGTAGCTACTTTGTTCCATACAGAATGTTTTTGATCTGTAGTTATTACTGTTGTGCTGTGAAAAATATTTCCACCGTTAGTTTTCTTCAGGTTTTGCCTTTTTAGTCGCATTTAAATGTTTCAGATTATCAATCGAATTATAATATAAGGTAAAGATAATCTGAGTGAACACAAAAAGCAGTTTTCAAATTATTTTAGAAAGAAGGGGAGTATCCTAACCAACCTGGTCATATGTGAAAATATGGTTGCACCCTAAACATAATAACTAGTATTAAGTGTTTGTGGTAACAATCAATGAGTCTTTCACGTCGCTGTGTTGGAGTTTTAAACAAATCTCATTTGCAGAATTGTTTTCATTCAGGTTTTTGAGTGTGAATTACCCATTTTGGGTGCCACTGTGCCTCAGTGGGAAGAGCAGTCATCTCAGTCATCTTGCAATCTGAAAGTTGTGGGATTGATTCCACCTTCCTCTTGTCAGATGTTGATGTGCCCCTGAGCAAGGCACTCAACCAAACGTTGCCAACCAATATGCCCATTGATATGTGAATGTGCGTTTGTGAGTGCAATTGGGTAAATGTGGCTGTAGTGTAAAACATGTTCTTATTGTTAAATCAAGATTGTGACTGAGGCAAGTTAAGCCTGCACTGCTTTAAATGTTGTGGGTTATTTCATGACCTCCTGGATGAATTTTCAATGCGCCTATGGAGTAAGCTTGGAAGGCCTGCCACTCCTGGGAAGGTTCACCACTGTTCCATGTTTTCTTCATAATTACACATAATTGTTTGGGTTAATAAATATGGCTAGAATGGAAAAAGTGGAATTTGGGATCAAATAAAATGGATTTCATAGAGTCCTATAAGTGTGACAAAAATGCAAAAAGCTGAAGAAATTTGTAAGGGGATAAATCACTTTTTCAAGGTGTTATAATCTCTATCCTTTTATTTTTTTACTACTGCAAAAAGTGCATAAAAGTGTTGATGTGTTTACAGACAAAAACATTGTGAGGATTCTTAGTTTTACATGTACTGAATAAGAAAGAAAATCTGATTTTTCCATATTTGGCCGACCAGTCACTGATCAGTCGATTTAGGGAAAACCTGTTGATTTGGATCTCTAGCTGATTGATTTGTGCATCTTTTGCATTTAGTTTTATAAAAACAATGGTTGATTCAACCCGATTTCCCTTTTTGTTACTCCATTAAAAAAAGGGAAGAAACATGGTAGTGGAGAAATATTTTATTACACAGGGAAAAAAAGGCCTTTCTGACAATGTTTCACAGATTGTTTTTGTGATTGTATGTGAAAAAAGGTCCTTTTCATTTCAGAGAGCCAGCTGGCATGTTGTGATAAAAAACAAAATCCCTACTGACAGTCAAGACGGCACTGAAAATGACAAAGCAGCAAGTTACAAAACAAAAATCACTTGGTTCTGTTTAGTTCTACTCCATCCCAAAAAGAAGCTTGGCCTTCTGTTTGGAGTCACAAACATGATGTCTGGGTCCCACTGAAGGTCACCGTGTGCTCCTTTTCTACGTCTTAATTCTCACGGTTCTTGGGAGGATGTGAGCTGAGTTTAAAAAAAATCTGAGCAGATAGAGTAAACGGGCAGTTCTTCGGAGCCATGGCAACAGCAGGCCGGTACAATGGGTGGCTCAGAGACAGAAGCAAAAAGAGAAGGTGGTTATGGAAATAAAGACCAGGAAAGGTTAGATTTGCAGCTCGTTTGTTGCAAATCTTTACCTCATTATGGCTTCTCTCTTCTTTTCTGCACCTCCACAGTTCTTTAACTTAGTTTCAAATATGACGGCTGAGTACAGTTGTAGCTCAACAATACTGGTTCAAAGCTTTTTGTTTCCTTTTCTATGTGCACATTATCCCTGAATGGTAAGTAGTACACTCCTGCCCCATCTGCAGCCCCTGGGGGAGTATAATCTCTACTTGTAGCAGCATTTATTAGCATTAAAGGAGTTGTCCCGGCAGTGAGTTTGTCTTTTGAAGAAGTCACATACTGTCTGTCTTATTGGCTGGTTAGATGTTCCCAGTGAGGATCCAGGTTCAGACAGCAGTGCTCCGACCCAGCAAAGGGAAGGCGGTTGGCATGCCGCAGCTATGCTCCAAACTCAGTCTGTGAACCCCCTGAATTCCCTGAAAGCCTCCCTGAAAATCCTGCATGCCCCCCTGAAGTCCACTTATTTCACCTCGCAGACCCTCATGATGAGTCCTGTGCTCCCTGCGTGGCATTGTTGCCATGGCAGCGGCGGCCTGAAGTGAGCGCGCCCCTGGCGGGGTCAGACTGTTTAGGTTCAGATCCATGTTGGACAGGAGATGACCCAACGAGTCCCAGCGCTGGGATGAAGGTAGGCGAATAAGCGAGGAGTAACCCCGGTTGGGGAACACTGTCGCCACGGGGAGCTTGCTGGTCTCGGACGTGACAACTGAACACGGGTCACGGTTTTCCCTCAAGTGCAGCGGCGCTCCCCGGAGTGGGATGGGCTTTAGGTAGGTTCCCCCTCGTGGGTCGGCCAAGACCTCGCTGTAGGGCGGAGGGGGATCTTCCATCAGGACTGCTTCCTCATAACAGGGCGGCATTCCAAATATATCCGTGTCTGGAAGAGAGAGAAGACTGGTTTAGAGGTGGATCAGGCAGAAAATTCCTCAACATTTATACACAATCTTGTTTCCCAGGGTGCTGATGGTGTGTAGACAAATCAACATCTTTGCATCCCAAAGTAGATATTTTGTTGGAGTTCAAGGTCAAGATTACTTTACCATTCACAACAAGATTACTTCAAATAAAGTACGTATGTAACTAAAGTACTTTAAAGAATGTTTCACTGGAAAGTTCATCATTATGGACTTGGACAACCTCTGGTTCATCAGGAACACAGCTCCTCCAGACAGCATTCACAGCCCTTCATTTTTTCAACAAAAAATAATTTTTTATTAAAAAGCACAAAAATAACTTTTATTGTGAAATTTGTTTCTTTATCTGCTAAACACCAAACCAAACATGCATTATTTTTATGAAACAAAGTTGCTTAATTTTTGTAGAGAACATTTTAGGGACACCAACCATAAAACAGTTGCTTGCTGAGTTACATGTGATAACATGTTCAGCTGCAGGAACACAAACATCTGCTGTTCTATATCAGGCTTATGTTTCAGGCTCTTTCTGCCTCTTTCTTAAGCCTCCAGATTTGTTCTGTTCAGAGAAACTGCAGTACATCAACAGCAAACAAAACCACTTATTGGTTTCTATTTGTCTCATCACTCCATAAATGCATTTCAGCTCTCCTTATTCCTTTTGGTTTGAATGGTTTTTTTTAGCAGTTTGTCATCTGGCATTTTCTGTGGAGAGCGCTGAGATATTCCCACAGTGGGAGCAAAATGCCAAACAAACCCACACGTTACGGAGGTGAGAATCCGAAGTTATGAAACGGCTCATGTGTCAGCGATGTTGCAAACTGATGATGGCCGAGATTTCCATTTACTGCTCATCACTGACTAATACTGTTTATTATATACAATAGACTGTAGTGAATGAGTGACAGAAGGTGTAATTTCACATGCAGGGTTTTTTCTGCGCTCTGACAATATCAAGAAACAATTTTCACTGATTGATTTATTTATTTGTTTTTTTTTTTTGCACAGTTTGTCAGGGTTTTTGTGTCATTGTTTAAACTAAGACTTTATTATAAGCTCTTTTATGCTTTCCATTCCTTGGGATATTATTCACTGTGTACTGGTCTTAATTCATTATCATTTTCATTTGCTACTGGAGAGTTTCATTGGATCCATTCTTCCTGCATCCACAGTGTATGTCCTGGATGAAAAAGTATTGGCACCAAGGTAGGAGTTTATAAACTTGCATGTTTTTTGCAGTCACCAGTACCACACTCATCAGCATCCCTGCTGTTAACTCTTTGTATTACCCCCTTTTGCTAGCAGGAAAGCACTTAGTCTTGTACTAGAACATTTCAGAAGGTGGGAGGATACAAACCTCTTTGGCTATTCCTCTTTTCTTTTCTAAATTGGTAAGAGTCCCGGGGCCTCTTTTGCTTTGTTCTCTTCACCGTACCAAACTGATTTTCTACAAAATATATGTCTGTGGGCAGAGGTGGTCATAAAAGAGGGTTGGTTTTCATGCCTGTTGAAGACTTTTGGTTTTAATTTGGCCATATGTCATCCCCACCTGATGACCACATGATCTCAACATGAATCTCGGACTTTATCTCTGACATGTTGACGTGGATGAAAGCCCATCACCTCCAGTTAAACTTCTCTAAAACTGAACTGCTGGTCTTCCCAGCCAAACCGACCATACATCACAATATCTCCATCCAAACTGAACCCCTACCTTTTGCTCCACCAAAGGTAGCTAGAAACGTGGGTGTCATGATCGATGACCAGTTGATCTTGAAAGATCCTGTAAAGATACCTCCGTCACTCCATTGTGCTGCTTTGTGTGGTTAAACAAGAAAAATCTGACTATATCTAACCCAACATGCCATCCATCTTTTGGTGCAGTCTACGGTCATCTCTTGCCTTGACAACTGCAACCCCTTCCAAACTGGTCTCCCAGCCTGTGCTGTTAAACCTCTGCAGATGGTCCAGAATGTGGCAGCACATCTGGTCTTCAATTAGCTTAAAAGAGCACACGTCAACCCTCTGTTCATAGAGCTCCACTGGCTACCCTTAGCCACAGTCATCAAATTCAAATCACTGATGTTAGCCTTTAGAGTGCTTAAAGGAACAGCAAAGGCTTATGTCATGACTCGGTCACTCCGTTCATGAAGGGATTGTCTGCAGTGCCTATGACATCTTCAGTTCAGACCCGTTTCATGTGTTGTACTATGATGGTGGAATGACCTGCTGACCGCTGCAGCTCATTATGCCCTGCAGTGAAATGTGCAGTCTCATTCAGAATTAAGGGTAAAACAACTGCAAGCAATTTAGGAGCCCTGGAAATAAGACTCACTGCTTGATGCTGGAGGAGTATCTGCTGCTAAATATATGAGTAAATCTTTTATTGTTGCTCGTTTAGTCTTCTGTTACTGCAGTGAACAATGTGTGGAAAAATAAAGTAGCCTGACCTTTTCATCTAGATGGCATTATAGCAGCTGGATCTGCTGATTGTGGTGCAGTAGAACATGGAAAAATAGTTGGGAAAAACTGCATTTCTATGAAATGCTCAAATGGAGCATTTCTAGAAAACTTCTTGCAGGACCCTGAATGTACTGTAAGAGAGAAGGTAATATCTTTTGTGTTTTGTGTGTATAAAAGCATCAGTTTCTGGTGACTAACCTCCCCACGGCTGCAGAGGTTTTTCACATTTTCGGTCAAGTGAAGCCAATATCTTATTTTTAGTGTAGAGAATCAGTACAAATTCAGATTGATATGTGTTGAAATGGTGCACTCCTGCTGTCTGGTGACATGCTGGTCCTTTCAGACACTCTGTCGCAAAAACATTGCACCTTGTTTCTTTCTCTTCTCTTTTATTCATTTAGGGTACATTTGCAAGGTGTCAGTGAAAATATAAGAGCATGCTGTTTGCAATTTGAAGTTGTAAAAAAGATGATTCCATGTCCAGTAGCTACCATATTTATGGGAAAATCAAACATGAAAATTGCAAGGGTGCAACGCAGCTACTGCTCAAACTTGTAACAGTCTTCTGTTAGTCCTGTCGGATACTGGAACTACTTGATGATGATGAATTAATAAAAATAGAAAAAGAAGCAACAGAGCACTGTAAAAATAAAAAAGTCACTGGTTGCCATGATGATTCCCGCCTTCTTTTTGATAATTTTTCATTTCAGTGCAAGTAAACCCAAGAATAAGGTCTAGAACACTTTAGAAAAAAAAGAGCCACAGGTTGCTATGGTGATTCCCACCCTTTTCTCCTACACAGGATTTTTGTTACTCTTCTATTTCTGTGCATGTAAGCCTTTCTGGGGAGTAGGGCAGGGTAGTGAAAGCCAGGAATTAAGCCTACAAACAAACAGTTGTGTGTACCAATAATTACAAGTTGTATGGAAAACAATAATGGACTGTAAGTGCGAGGACCCTCTTTAGGCCACACCTAAAGTTTTTCTTTATACAGTGTTTTATGTTGGAGATATCACAGCTTAAAGAGAGCCTTCAATCCCAGCTTTAACAGAGAAAATCTGAGCTGAACTATAGTGGGAGTGGATTACAGTTTGGCTGTGAATACTGCACTCTGGGGTGATTTGACAGTGTTGGGGTTATCCATTTTGGTTGGACAGACCGACTAGGCTGCGCAGTTCGACATGCGCAGCTCAATAGGCGTCGCAGCTCTGATGTCACCCGGTATTATTAAAACCATGGAAACCAAACTTTCGTGGCCATTTCCAGCGTGTCTCACAGGACGAGGCAACGGAAGCGCATATCTGAAGAGACAAAAGCTTTTCCTCCACGTGGCCATTCCCAGAAGAGCTTGAAAGCTGGAACTCTGTCTGATACAAGAAGGTCAGAAGACTCATAACTGATCGACGACCACGCCAACACTCCGGCACAGGTGAAAACCCACAGAGGTTTGTTGCCAAGGAGATGAGTTTTCCTCCTTGTTGATTGAGTCGACTGCAACGGTTCCTCATATTTTCCCGTTTTGGACGGATGAGAAGTTTACCGTTTTTGAGTTGATCACGGACGTGTGACACTCTGGTTCCACCCCTCCCGTTTTCTTCAGACCACCTCAAACCGGTGAAGAGAAGAAGCTAACGTCAAAGTAATTGTGTTCTTTTTATTAAATTGGATAATGGCATTAAGAGGTCTGGGCAGGATGAGGGATAGTTAAGGTGATTTAGAATCACCAGTAGTTAATCCAAGGTATCAACTTGTTGCATACAATACTGATTTGAAGAGTTGAATGCTGAGCTGTTTGGTTTGCTGTGCGGCTAAATCGCGGAGCGCAGATGCAATCAGCAAGGTGCGTGTTCATGTTTTAGTTAGAAGTTGGACTTTTCATTTAAAGCACCTGCGGTCTGGGCCTTGCCTGACCACTCCTTTGTTCCAGTTTTATTACTGGTGTTTTTCCATTGAGTTCCCACCTCAGAGTTTTATGACTTTTTGTTTGAGATTCGGGGCAATCAGCTGCTAGTGGCTAAGGGCACGGCCCCACACGTTCTGCCAGCTGATAGCCGCCATCCAGACGCATCAGTGCACCAAGGTTTTCTGTACAGTGGTTCTGCTCCACTTTCCAAGTTAACCCAAATTGCACATATTGTCCATACAAATGCTGGTTTGATCTTCATAGACACTCAATGTGCATATATTTTCTTTTATTATTCTTTTTAGATAGTCATTTTACTCCCTTCGGTAGAATAGTGCATATTTAGTTAGGTGAAGATTAAAGGACCAGAATAGTAATAGTATTACAATATGATCAATAAATTCTCACATATATGAAGAGAAGCATTTGTGTTTATTTCGTGCAAGACTGATTTATCTGTCAAAATAAAGTCAAAGTTCCCCCACCTCGGTGAAGCGGTTGATCAGTGACATTTAGCGTGGTTTTAGTTAATGATAATTAACTAATTGTAATTATTAAGTGCTTTGAGACCATAATCACAAAATCAGAGGACATCTCTGATTTCTATTCGTAAGCAATGATTTTTGGTAAAAAAATAATTTTTCTGAATTATGATTTTTAATTATAATGTTTGATAAATATTCATTAATCAATAATCATAATCCTTACAACAGGAAACAAGTACTTCAATGGCAGTGGGAGACACCTTGGTTGAAAGTAGACCAAAGTTCCTTAAATTTGATGTATTTACCTTATATGTTGGGATTAAACTATGCACATGGAAGAAGCAGTTTAAATCAAATAGCTTTGAATATTTCAGTAGCTATAGGATGTGACATCATCACACTTGGTAAAATCGCATAAAACTTGAACCATGATTGTATAAAAACTGTAAAATTATAGTTTTGTCTGGTAAGACTAAATTTTCTATGATTTGTTTAAGTGGCTAGGTTTAGTCCCTTCTTTCACTAAAATCCTGTTGTCTTTTGGGACATTTTCAGTTTTTGTGAATTTATTTACATCTCATGAAGTCATATTACAGTACTTCCCCATTAAGGTGCACATTTTAATATTTTCTGTATGTGTTCTAAACCGTATTGATGGACTAACAAATCTGTAAAGTCTTTGTCTGCAGGGATTTCTTTAGTCCAGAACAGACAAGTTGTTTCACACCATTCTCAGTACAATGATGTGAACCCATCAGTGTTGCCAGTATTTTAAACGCCTTGAAATGAGCTGCAGCTCACTCTGGAGGCATTTATTTATGTTCTATTTAGTTGTAAATGGCTGCTGCAGACTTAGAGAGGAACTTAGGATTTGTCGTATTTAATTTTGAGAACTAGACAGGATCTGATTTTCCTGTAGAAAGCAAAAGGTCACAAGCCGTTAAATATATATTTGTTTGTGATAATGCCTTGGTTTCCCATTTCATTAAAATGATTTTTTGTTTACAATAATAAAAAAAGAAATACATATAGTACTCTTTAATTAAAAGTCAATTATGTTAAAATCTTGCAATTATTTCAGGATTATTTGTTTCATATTTCCTGTGTAGCAGTTGGGCATGACATAATTTCACCCTGACTAATTTAATTGACCCAAACATTTGGCTGGTTAACCTGCTCAGCAAGCGACATCATTAAAAAACAAAGTAAACGATTATTTTATTTAACAATTAAATAATTTTAAATGAATACAAGATTTATCAAATTTATAATTTAATGTCAGCATTTAATTTACAAAAATAATTATTTCAGTATTTATTTCATAGTCAGGTTCACCAATCAGATGTTACATTTCACATGCCAGACTGTTAAATATTAAATATATAATTAAATAATATAAAAAGAAATAAAAGCATTTAAGGACAAAACATCTTCAAATTTTTAATTAATGATTTTTACATTTATTTAGTAAGGTAATTAGTACATTGAAACATTTAAGTTATTGTATCTCAATACATTTATTTATTAGATATATTTATTTATATTATCACATAAAACTATTTATTTAACAAGGCACTGTTGGCCCTGTATCGTTTTCTGCTTTGAGCAGTATGGTCAGCTCACAAACTTTGATGTTATGGGGACCACAATTGTTCAAATTTATTTCCATTCTTGTTTTAATTATAACCTGAGCCTAACTTGTCGGATTTTCTGGAAACAATCTGTAAATGTGAGGATAAATCACAACAGCTTCAACCCACGTGATTTCTCAGAGGACCTGTGCACTGTTACTGTACACCCAGACATCACTGTTGAAACTAACAGCTGTTTGCTGAACTGTTGCCATGGAGCTGGGTGTACTTATTGACGCAAATGTGTTTGTGTGTGTTCATGTACCTGGCTACAGTCCATCACCTCCCCCGTCATGGCTGACAGACACCTACAGAAGCTGAGCTTCATTGTTTCTCGTGTCGAAGACGCTGCTCCGAACAATACGAGCAGCTGCCAGAGCGGCTTGAAATAAATATTAACCACATGGAGACATAAGCAGCTCCGACATCAAGGTGGACGTTAGTTTTCACAGGGACAATCACAGATGTACTCCCACTGGACAGTTGATGGAAATCTCCTGCAGCTACTGTTAATAACTTAACCTCGTCTTATAAAGTCTTACTCTCTTATCTCATTGGTCTTCATTTGCCAGTCTCTTTCTTTAACACACCTTAATAGCAGGGTAGCTTCTCTCACAAATATTATTCTTTCAAAATCTACATCAGAAAACTAATTATTTTCAGGTTTAGATTTTGGTCTTGGTATAAACTGATCAGCTAACTAAATTCCAGTCTAATAATCTCATCAGAACAGCTAAAGCTGTAAAAAACATTAGCTTAAATTCCTCTAGCAGTCTAGTCTAATCAATAAAAAATCTCTAAAGAAACCCCTGTCTTTTTGTGTTGGCTCCAAAGAAATGCTTGCAGGCATCTTAACTTTCCATAAAAGTGACCTTGCATGCAGGAAACTGCCGCTTGGAATTTTACAACTGAAAGAACCCTTTAATGGAGAATCAGGCTCAAGGTTTGAGGTTCAGCTGCAGAGAAGGCTTCAAGATGTCCAAAAGGGTCCCACAAGCTCTAGGAAGCTTTACAATTACATTGACATCAGTGCAGAGCTTGTTTAGAATCGACTAGAGGTGGATGTGAGCATATCTGCAGAGTGAGACGAAAGAGAAGCAGGGGGCCAGAGAAGCCAATTGTGTTCAAGAAAAAAACTCAAGAGCAGGGTGAGATTCTGCAGAAATAAAAATGATGAAAAGCAGAAACTGGTGCAAAGTTTTTCTTTCTGCCAACAGTGAAGTGTCCTGATACAATCCATGTGTGGGGGATGCTTCTCATCCAATGGAGTGGGCGTCCTCCCAATTCTGTCTAAGAACATGAATAGAGAGTGGGATCAAAACGTACGTCTAGCAATCTATGAGCAATCTGCTGAGCACCATGTCACAAGGCAAAATGGGTACTAAAACTATTCAAAGATCATAAAATTTAAATTTGGGATTTGTGGTTAGGAAGCTTCCCAGATCTTAACCCCACCAAAACCCAGTTGTCGATCCTCAAAAAGCAGGCGTAGGACCATAAACCAAACAAATTAGAATCAACTGTAACTGCGAAGACATGATGGGGTCTTCATCAGTCAGAATGTGGTCCAGAAATTAATATCCGGTATGTCAGAGTTACAGAAGATATGAAGGTTTCCCTAAATAATGGTGAGGATGCAAAGCTTTTACTATTCCAAAGCTTTGTTATAAATGTTTGGCTTTGCTACTCTTTCAACAATCTTGGGAAAAACCAAACTGAAAACGCATGAAGTTGAGTGTCTCAAAGGGCCATCCTGTGCTTTGACTGTTGGTATTGATGCATCAAATAATGCCTTTACAAAATTCCCCAAATTAAAATATATCCCATATAGATTATAATGGTATTTTGGTGTAAAAGTAAAGAAAACTCAGTCCTCTTTGGTGCTCCATAGCTCAGTCGTACTTAACAGTATAAACACCATTCAGTGTTTAAACAGGTCTCAAAATTGGATTGGGCTTGACTGAATTAGCCTTTTTGGACCTTTAACTTTTTTTACACAGTTTGGATTATTTATTTTCCTTGATTTTATGGTAGTGATAGGTTTTAATTTTAGGAAATATTCAGAAATTGTGATTTAAACTATTTTTGTACCCAAGAAAATATGCATTTTGTTATCTGTTCACCCAGTGCATCTCTGTCCTCTATAGCGGGTTCTGTTTCCTGTCAACTTACCCCAGAGTTATTTTAATAACTTCCCACTACAATATTTCTGCTTTTTTCCTTTAAATCTTGGAACTGAAGGGTATCTTTAACCTGTTATATCTCTAATAATAAAATACTCTAGGGACATGAAAAAAATACGTTTGGCCACTAGAAGGTTCTGCTACTTGCAGCTGTAAAAATTATGTAATATGGATTACAGTTTTCACAAGGTACAAACAACATTCCAGTTCTCAAACTGTTAAAGAGTGCCTGAAGGCCTTTGCGAATGAGCTATGTGGGGATCTGCAGCACTTCTCCAACCTTAGCCTGACCCAGGTGAAGGTGCCAGTGCTGTGGAAGACATCCTGCCTTGTTCCGGTACCAATGAAAGCTCATCCACCAGTCCTCCATGACTATAGACCTGTTCCCGTCACTTCCCACATCATGGGAGTAAGGCCCACATGAGTATGCAAACCCATACCTTACAGGACCCACTTATGGCCCGCTTATTTGCTAATGGCTGTGTAGTTGGAGTTGAAAATGCCATCATACACCTGCTTCAACAAACCCACTGTCATCTGGACAAAGCCAGCATCACTGTGAGGATCATGTTCTTTGATTTCTCAAGTGCATTTAACACGATTCAACCTGATTTGCTTTGTCAGAAACTCCAGAGGAGTCAGGTGGAGGCCTCAACAATCTACCTGACAAACAGACCAGTTTGTGAGACTGAAGGGTTGTGGTTTTAACCAGGTAGTTTGCAGCACAGGAGCACCACAGGGGACTGTACTCTCACTATTCCATTTCACTCTGTACACCTCAGACTTCTTGTACAAGACAGACTCCTGTCATCTGCAGAAATACTCAGATGTCACTGTAGTCGTGGGGAGGATCAGAGTACAGAGAGCGGCTGGACTATTTTGTGGCATTATGCAGAAAAAAAATAATCTTGAATGTCAACAAAATAAAGGAGATTATTGTAGATTTTAGGAGAAACAGGAATAGGACATACATGATTTCCATCATAGGAGAGGAAGTAGAGGTGTAGGAGTATAAATACTTCGGTGTTCACCTGGACAACAGACTGGAGTGGAGATGCAACTGTGAAGCCATCTACAAGGAGGGACAGAGCAGACTGTACTTTTTCCAGCAAGTCTTCTATCAGTCTGTTGTAGAGAGTGTGATCTCTTCTGCCACCATCAGCCAGCCTTCTGATAAAGAAGGCTGGTAAAGGCTGGCTGGTACTGTTCTGGGGACTCCTCTGGAACCTCTGGAGATCATTGTGCAAAGAAGGATTCTTCATAAAATGAAGTACATTATGGAGAATCCTGAGCATCCTCTTCATCAGACTGTTGTACAACAACAGTGTCTTGAGTCAGAGGCTTCTTCAGATGTGCTGTAAGACGGAGCGCTACAGGAGATCCTTCCAGCCCACAGCCATCAGCATCTACAACGGCTCTTTTAAGAAACTTGGATAAGTTTGAGTTGCATTTAAATTCATAAAGTACTCCATAAAGTATTTTTAAATTGAATTTGAAGAGTGGTGCTGAGACCCCCCGCCCCACCCCCCCAATACTCGACAGAAAAGCCAAAAATCACCATAGCAACCAATGACTCCCTCTTGTATTACTGAGCAGCTTCTTCTTTCTTATCTCAATCCTTTATGAATTAACTTCCATAACCAGGAAGGAAGCTAGTCTGTGCACCGTTTTCAGGCAGCAGCTGCACTCTTTAAAATTTCTAGTTTTTAATCACATCTTTTTCTCCTTTTAATATTTGTTCCTCTCATTGCCATTTCTTCTGCATTTCAAGGACTTTATTATAGTCCAATAACCTCTGTTGTCTCAGCCTTTAGGAGAGAAATGGCTACTGCCTTCTCTTCTGCCTTGCCCTGCTGGCTGATTCTATGATGTGTTAAATATTAGGGTGTGATGGCATTAATATATTTCTTTGCTGATTTAAACCTGCTTGCTGGTGCCTCAACAAACAGAGCTGAAATGATTTTCAGAGGAAAAAGAAGCCTATTTTCCTCACAGCTGCAGATTTTCCCTTCTCAAACGTCTGAGGTCATAGCATCTCCACAGCTCTTTTTTATTCACATTATCTATGACTGAATTGTGCTGCTTTATTCCTGCTGCTGCCTGGTTACTGGAGATCTTCATCAGTCTGCCTTGTAAGCAAGACTCCAGCCTTTTGTTTTCTCCTCTTTGTGAGTCTCTGCTCATTACGCATCTCTGACAGGAGTTTCTTTAAGTCTAATCTTTTATCTCTTCTTGTTTGGTTAGTATCGTGCAGAATTTTAAACGGATTACTAAGTCTTTTATTTGTCTGTTTATTACTTTGTTTTACTGTGTAGAAGACCATGCATTCATTTGCGCATACAGTATTTGACATATATTCTGTCAGGTTGTCCAGAATGCTGACACAAGCTTAATAATAAAACTATAAGTTTCTTATTTATTGCTACAAATCAGTGGTTCAGTTATATTTTCCCTCTTAGTGCATTTTTATGTCCTTCCCGATTCTGGACGTTTTGCGCTTCAGAGTGCTTGGGATTGCTTTTTTTTTTCCAAGGCTGAAACATGAATTCCTAAGAAGCAGTTTTTACCTTTTTGTGAGGAAGGGAAAGCAGTGCCCAGATCTCATGAATACATTTAGGTTTAAAACCTGCAAAATTCTGCTTTAGGCTGGCAGTTTGTGAGGGAAACGGAACGTTGAGAATGAGTAGTTTAACTTTTTAGGAGATTAGCTTCTTGTTGCATATGTTCTCATAATTTTGGTACATTAAAGCTGGTAAAATATACCTATATACTGGGATTGATTTGATAATGTATTTCTGGATATGAATTGCATCGTTTGTCTTACAAAGGATCCTTGAGATGAGACTTGTTGTGAATTGGTGCTGTGGTAATGAACTGAACGGGACCAAACCAGTTTGCTTCTGCAGCTGAGAAAAAATGATGAAACAATTGTTTGAGAAGTTTCAGTGTTTGTATGGGGGCAAATCTGTTTGGCTGGCTCTACTTTCTGCCTCAGATTGCCGTTTTGGAGGGGGTAGTTTGTCTAAATTGACCATGTTGTTGCTCACTCCATCACCGCTCAGTCTTCACAGCTGACGCCCACGCTTCAGGTGTCATCATGACGCCTTACAGGGGGGACCGAGAGGCCCAAAGAAACCAAAATGTGACTGTACATGATGTGGTTTCACGGTCTGCATCCGAACCAATCTCATTACATATTTTACCTTTCATTTCAAAGAGGCTAACATAAAGTGACAGCGAGTAAAACAGGAGTGTAAAGTTTGCTTGGGATTTAAACTATGAGCTTGTCTTCAGATAAACACACCTTGCAAAAGTTATCAAACCACTGAACATTAAGACATTTTGTCAACCACAGACATCAATGTATTTTAATTGTATATCATGTGATAGAGCTTTTATAAGTTATGAATTTTTTATCCAGCCCATTTTTCTCTGAAGACTCACGAAGAACTAAGGAACACAGCAGATGAGACAGAAAGTTGTGGAGACTTGCAGGGTCAGGTTGTAAAAACAATATCCCAAGCTCTTAACATCTCTGAGATTGATAAATCCATCATCTGAAAATGAAAAGAGTATGGCTCAATTGCACAACTACCAAGAGATAGTCGTCCACCTAAACTGACAGGCTGGAGGAGGGCATAAATCAGAGAAGCCCATAGGAGCATCGTAGTAACTCTGGAGGAGCTACAAAGATTCACAGCTCTGATTGCACAATCTGTCGATAAAAAAACTGTTAGTACTGCCGTCAGTAAATCTGGTCTTCATGGAAAAGTGCGAAGAAGAAATTTAGTGTTAAGAAGCCATAAAACGTCTCGCAGTTTGCCACAAGAGACAGCAAACGTGAAAGAAGGTCCTGTGGTCAGATGAGACTCATCGTTATTTTGATTTGTATTATTATTATCCTACTTCATCTATTATCACCAGTCAACATTTACTGTGATCTTCTTGTATAAAGAGGTTTGATTTGGTAGAACGACTATAACCAACCAGAGAACAAAAGGTGGAAAAAAAAAACGAACTGGACAGAGGAGCAGAGCCTGCTGGGATCACGGTACGAACTGGGATTCCCAGCAGATCAATGCGTCGCTCCTTCTGCTTTCAGCACCAGCCTGGACTGTAAGCAGCTCTGGTACCTGCTGCATTCAGGAGCTAGAGAGGAGATAGCAGCACACCAGATAACTTCTCCACAGATGACCATTTAGGCTTAGGCTGCTGACATCATCATGTACAATACTGCACATACTTATTCACCTCTGTACGATATTGTTTGTAATTTTGTTCACTTTTTATTCATGGTAATTTATTATTGTTTCTATTATTTATTTATCCTTCCTAATATTGCCTTACTAGAGATGCACATTTAATCTGTCCTGCTGCTTAAACTATATAATTTCCCCCTGGGGGGGATGATGAAGTTAGTCTTCGCTCTATATTAGTAATTGTATGATTATTATTGAGGTTTATGTGCTTATTTATTCTACTATTAAGGGGGTGGATCCCTGTGCGATGGAGTTGGTAGCGTTTTATTAATTCACTTGAGAATCTGTAGCCAGACATGATTTTCACCAAAATCTAACTGAGCTTTTGCTGATTTGTAAATAAGAATGAGCTTAATGTTCTTACTTCAGGTGCGTGAAGCTGGTAGAGACATACCCCCAAAGATTTACTGCTGTTACTCTACAAAGCATTGACTTGGGGCTGAGTACAAATGAACACCACAGTTTTCAGATTTTTATTTTTTAAAACATTTTAAAACCATGCATTTCTTTCTTTCCACTTGACAATTATTCCCTACCTTGTGCTGGTATGTCACGCAAAATCCAAGGAAAATACTTTGAAGTTTGTGGTTGTAACTTGACAAAACAACAAAGTAATTTTTTAAGGCACTGTTAAAGTATGTTCTTGCTGCCTCTGTAAAAATTTAAAAGGGATAGTAGCAGCCAGGGGCTGCTGATGAAATGCAGTTTATTTCCGTATTACCATTAGGTGTGACCACCTGTATAAAAACAAGAGTCTTGGCTGGTTGCAGGTCTGGAGCAGTCTGTGTGTTAACAGTGTCGGGGAAGAAAGACTTCACCAATGACCTTAGAGAAGCTATTGTTTGCTCTATGTCAATCTGGGAAGGGTTATAAGGCCCTTTTTAAAAAATGTAAAGTACATCTATTTACAGAAAATGGGAAACATTAAACGCATTACCAATTTGCCCATGAGTGGGAGACTCTTAAGGTGTCAGGTAGCAAGTTAAATGTTCTAGCAATTAGAAGAAAATTGAACGGGGTGCGGCTTTTTGAGAAAAGCTGAAGGAGAAAGCTTCTTTTCTCTATAAAGAATATTGTTGCATTGCTTAGGTTTGTAAAGTTGCATCTGAATGAACCAAAAGACTCCTGGAAACAATGTCCTTTGGACAGTTGAGAACAAAGTGCAGATGTTTGGTAACACCAAACGCAACAGATCTAACACTAACATCTCATACCACTGTAAAGCACGGTGGTGGAGGGCTTATGGTTTGGCTTAATTTGCAGTTATAAGACACCATGATTTGATCATTAATTCCTTCGAAAACCAAAGTATTCTAGATTAAAATATGACGTAATCTGTCCCAAACTGGGCGATCAGCAGGACAACAATCCCAAACGCAGTAACAAATCTACAAAGAATGGGTGAAAAACAAAAGGATCAAGGTGTTGCTACAGCCTAGTCCAAGTCCAGATCCAAACTGATTTAAATGCTTTAGTGGGACCTTAAGAAAGCTGTGCAGTTACAAATGAAATGTAATGCTGTTTGTACTTAAGCATTTCACATTGCCACTCATATAGCTCTTTGAAACATTACCTGGCATGCTGACCCAGTTCGCTTGTGGCATCAGATGAGGAACAGGCAGAGCAATGGGTGGACCCAGCGTCTGAGAAGGGCAGATCTGCGACGGGGGCTCCCTCTGCAGCTGCGGTGGCTGTGCCGGTGGAGGCGCGAGGGGATATCCGGCGGGCTGAGCGGCGAGCGGCTCCATCTCCACAGTCCGCAGACACTGTTCTCTGAGCCGGTCATGGCGCCGCTTCAACCGGCGCTGCAGGAAGCTGCAGAAGCAGCACAGCATGACGATGAGGGCCCAGACCAACCAGAAGCCGGCGAAACAGGCCAGGAAGGTGTAGGTGCCCTGTGACATCACCATGGCAGTGACGGAAAGAGTGGCAGGTTCTCACCACGAGGAAGAAAACGTTTTTTTAATAGACGATGAAAAATATATAATATTCCTAATACAGAAAAATATATTCTTCACAACAATAAAAGCTGCAACAGGACAGGATTTATCTAAGGGAGAAAAGACTGTCCACATGGAAGGTAATATAGCTTGAAACTGATTTCTATAGAGTGAAAAATACACTAAACGTCAAGTTGGAAGTCTGAAATAAATCAAAGTATTACGTTAAAAATAGAAACAAAAGTCTGAGATTAATGTTCATTTAAGTGCTAAAAAATCCATGTTTTAGTGTTAGATGTGTTGCTTGAATCCCAGACAAAATCTGGCTTTTCCTCCTCGTTACTGCAGCAAACATCCACTTAAAGCCCCCATGGAACTCTGCAGGTTTCACACGACTGAAAACATTTTCTTGTCAGAGAAAAAACAAACAGCATCCCTTCAGGTTGTGATCTTTGGATGGTTGAATGTAGGTCACATCCAATCAGAAGCGCCAAAGTCCACAGTGATGTCTTCATCCGCAAACAGCCCAACAGCTGATCCCTTCGGGGGGTGGGGGTCCCTCCAAGCTGCCGGGAAGCTGAAATCCCGGCAAGACCCCTCGTTCTCCCACCGCTCTGCTAACAGAAACACGAGGAGAAGAAACTGTCACCAGGATAAACACGGACAACATTTCTGACACGGCAAGGAATAAAAACAGCGTAGAGGCCAAGTGCTTAAACATGGCTGCTAGGTTAATGGGTTACTCTAAATTGACCTTAGGTATTTGTGCTGTTTGTTCTGTGTTCAGTGTTTCCCTGTGATCGACTGGCAATCCAGGGTGTACCCCACCGCTCATTGAAAATACGCACCAGCTTTCCCACAACCCTGCAAGGATAAGCAGGTATAGATAGACAATGGTAATGATAAACAGATTTTAAGTCTTAAAAAATAAAAATAAGAAACAGCAGTACGTCCAGAGATTTCAGTTCTGTTTCTCTACAGTGATGCACAGACTCTTTTGTTCACTTTAAGGATTAATTCTGGAGCGCAGAAGTTCCCGCAGGGTTCCATGTCAACAACCCCGAACAGAGAGATGGTAATTAGGCCGTGGACCTCCATCTGTCCAGACCTGACTTTCTGTAGAGTTGTCAGCATTAACATTTGTTCAGATATTTTTACACCAAACTCTTTGTGTGTCTTTCTGGTTGCTGGGAAGTATTCCACAGATGTTACTCACTAAAAGTATTATTTAAATGCACACTGACTCTTATAGTCAGTGTGTTTTAGTTTGATCAAGTCAAAGGAAAACTGTAAAAATATAGAACTGAACTATTGCAGGAATTCGCGTATAGCCCCTTTACTCTAAAACCCTAAAATAAAAGCACACACCTAATTAGTTAATTAGGTTACTCTTAGGTAATGCTCTACCTCTATGCCACGTGCCATGCCACCTAAATACCCTTTTTTTTCTGTAGCTCGTACTCGTCATCTTTCTCTGGGCCACCTGGAACGTGCCTGAAACACCTCCCAAGGGAGGCGTCCAAGGGGCATCTGGAACAAACGCCCGAGCCAACTCAGCTGACTGCCCTTGGTGTGGAGGAGCAGAGGCTCTACTCCAAGCACCTCCCGGATGGCCGAGCTTCTCACCATACCTCTAAAGGAGTGCCCTGCAACCCTGCAGAAGAGGCTCATTTCAGCTGCCTGTATCTGGGATCTTGTTCTCCCCCCCTTACTTTGACACCCTTAAAAAAAGCAAATACAATCACTTGCCTTCAGAAGTCACCTAGTTAATTAATTAGAAAAATTACAGACATGTCGGGGAGAAAGTCATGCAGAAGTATGAAACGCTGTTCAATCCGTCATCCAAAAATGTTTGTTGCAACTGCAGGCCTACCAAGATATGGCCTTTCACCTAACCTGACAGGACGGGGAAAGAGAGCATTAATCAAAGAAGCAACCAAAAGGGCCATGGTAACTCTGGAGGAGCTGCAGAGAGCCACATCTTAGGTGGACAAATCTGTTGACAGGAAAACTGTATAAAAATTCTATAACTCTAGCCTCTCTTTAACGATTACCACAAGCATGTAGGGGGGCGCAGCAAACACATGGAAAAAGATGCTCTGGTCAGATGAGACCAAAAATTAAGTCTACATGCAGAATGCTATGTGTGACAGAAGACAGAGCGCTGCACATCCCCTGAGCACACCATCACCACCGGAAAACATGGTGGTGGTGGCAGCATCATGCTACGGGGGTGCTTTTCCTCCACAGGGAAGCTGGTTGGAGTGGATGGGAAGATGAATCGAGCTAAATACAGAACAATCCTTGAAGAAAATGTGTTAAATAATGCAAGACCTGAGACTGTGGCAGAGGTTCAACTTCTAGCAGCACAACAAACGGACAGAGCTACAACGGAATGGTGTATATCACGGGATATTCATCTGTTAGTATGGCCTAGTCAAAGTCCTTAATACAATGGAGCTTTTGGGCAAATGAAAAAGGGGGAAAATCCAGCTGGTGGATGTGTAGAACTGCCAGAGACACACGCAAAAGACTTTAATCAGTAACTGTAGCAAAAGATGTTCTACAAAGTATTAACTTAGAGGCTAAAAAGCAATGCACCACACAGCTTTTTGGATTTTTATATGTGAAAAGTGTTAAACCCTGTATTGTTTTCCTGACATCTCAGGATTATGCATCACCTTGTGTAAATGCTACAGAATGTGAAAAAGGCTCTGTAGCTTTGCTAATGACATGAAACTGCATCTGTTAATCTAAAAATGTAACCATTTAGTCTTCAACATAAAAGCCATCTATTTTTTTTCAAGCTGCTTTTAAGAACTGTACCGTATCTTTTTCCTTTATGTTGTAAATCTGCCCTTACTGTACAGCCTCATTTCTTATTTTTTTTGTTTTTCTATTTTGTGTTAGTCTTCCATGTTGCCTGTCACTTCGCTGCTACTACACTTGAATTTTCCCACTGAGGGTCAATAAAGGATATTTCTCTATTCTACCCAGTCAGCTCTGAGCAATCGGGACATTTTGAGCTGTTTTATGGTTTCTGGCGTCCAAACTCTGGCAGTGATTCTGTTCAGGTCCACTGGGTTGTGCAGGGTAATAACTCCACATGCCACAGACTCTCCATTGTGTATTTCAAGAAGTTCAGCTGTGTAAATGCTTCGAATTGATCTCGTGTTTCCTTGTTTTCCAAAATTGTTGCAAAGCCAGTCAGTCATTTTCTACCGCTTATTCCATAGTGGGTCGCGGGGAAGCTGGTGCCTATCTCCAGCAGTCTACGGGCGAGAGGCAGGGTCCACCCTGGACAGGTTGCCAGACCTGTTGCAAAGCTTTCATAGTAAAACACGCTCTCACTGGATGTAGGTAGTTTTCATGAGAAGATGCAGTTGGTTGGTTTCAATGAGGTGTAGGAAATATTACATTGGATTAATACCAAGGTTTTCCAGCAGGATAATGTATTTGATGAAAATCTATTAAATCGACTCTATTTTGCCCTCATGTTCAATAAAATGGCTGTTCGATGAAGACACCTGCTCAAATGTATTCATTATTTTATAAAATCATCTGTTTGACCAATTTTAGAGAAATAAAAAAACAGCAGTGTTGCAAGATGCTGCAGACATGATCAGGATATGTGTGTCCTTTTGCTTGTAAATTATTCCACGTTATGAGTGCAGGTTAAACTGAAAACGTGACATTTCCTCAATCTAAAGTGCTATATCCACCCAGCCGAAGTGTTTTTCCATCTCTGGACCATCTCTAGCACTGTATTACAGATACATTTACAGCAGGAGTAGAAGTGTTCGTGTCATCGCCCACCCCTGCAGTATTCCTGGGGACTCGCATCACGGTGCCCGTTGTAATTTAAAAGAACGTGACTCATCCTGTGAGGTCGAACTGCCACTGGCATTTCAATCTGGAGGTGCTGATGTGCACCAGAGCTTCTGTTTATTTCCCATGCAAACTGCAGCGTTCTACACTCGTAAACCTACACATGTACAGCCAAAACAAAGTTATGCTGCATGCTCAGGCTATTTCTATCAGGCTTGTATCCCCACCTCATCTGACGGATGTCATGTTGATGTAATAAAGACTTGATTTGTCCGAGATACAAAAGCAGTTAAAGGGAGTGACATAAGTGGTTTTATTACATATCAGCGTACAATAACAGGACCTTTTAACTTGAAATATCAAATCCTTTCAACATGATCTGGCATCATACAGATCAGAGGAGCTACAGCATCCTCAGCATTTATTGGTGCCTCTGGTAAATGTCATAATACACATTTATACCAAAAACATTGAGAAAAATCTGTTCTTCACCTTGAGTACATTAAATCAGTGGGAAGAACGTTGATTTGACCATTGGCTTTGAATTATTATCTTGTCAAAACACCCTGTAATGACAAATTTTCAATACCAGGCCCTCTGGTGGTCAGAGGGCCCAGTGGCACCGATTGTATAGCACCGAAGCGCTATACAAGTTAAGGCCATTTACCATCTGTCAAAGGATTTCTTTTTTTTTTTTTATTAAAACGTTCTGGTGTTTTAAAAGAATAGCATGCCCACAGCATCACAGATCCTCCACTGTACTTAACTGTGCTTTTCCACATATTCATTCTGGTCCACTTGGACTGTGTGTTTCGGAAAGAATCAACCTCAATCTTATCTGACCAAAGCACACAGTTCGTTTTAAAGTCTGTAAATTTTAAACTGCATATCTCTTCTACCATCCTCCTCGGTGTCTGTGTTGGTAGGACAAACGTACATCCTGGTTCAGTCTAGTTTGTCACAGTTACAGTTGTTTTAAACTTTATTTTTCTGACTGCAACATGGAGAAGTTTTGCTAAATAACAATAAATAATTTCTTTTTTTTTTTTTTAAGTTCTTTTTTTTAGGAAACTAGTGGCCTTTATTTTTGTTATTTTTCAAAAGTAGGGAGACGGGAAGTGGGATAGAGAGAGAGGGGGAAGACATGCAGCACAGACCAGGGCTGGGAGTCTAACCCGGGACAAATGCGTCGAGGACTGAGGCCTATATGCCACACGCCGCGTCCCCTAAAGGGCCATTTTCTTGTAGCTCGTACTCATCGCACTTGTACTCGTCGTCTTCCGCTTATTCGGGACCAGGTCACAGGGGCAGCAGTCTCAGCAGAGACCCCCAGACTTCCCTCTCCCCAGACACCACCTTCAGCTCCTCTGGGGGAAGCACGAAGTGTTCCCAGGGCAGCTGAGAGACATAGTCCGTCCAGTGTGTCCTGGGCTGCCCTCTGGGCCTCCTCCTGGTGGGACGTGCCTGGAACACCTCCCTTTCGGCTCAGCTCTCTCTTCACACATTTTCTTGTATATATTTATTGAGTTATGAAGATCAGCACACATCTGCCTTACTTCAATGGGATGTTCTCTTGTCCTTCCCATTTAGAAGAGTGACTAAGAGAAATGGACCCCAGGAAAATAGGAAGTCATGATTACTAATTAAAAGTTTGTAGACATGGAACAAATTTAAAAAGTAAAATATAAATTCTAAAAATGCTTCAGTGACGTATATTTTGAAGGAATCACAAGTGTTGTGGAACCAGTGAATATCCACCCATCCAACCCTTTGCTATATCCGTTTAATCTGTGCAGGGCTATGGAGGACACACAGAACAAACAACTGTGCATGCGATGAGGGTCAGCCAACCTAATATGCATATTATTTTTGGACTGTAGTAGAAAGCGAGAGTACCCAGAGAGTACTCACACATAAAGATTTCATGCAAACAGGCCCACGGACCAGATTTGAACACCAGACCTCCTTGTTACACGGCAACAGTGCTAAGAACAATGGCACCATGCAGCCCTACCAGTCATTGCCGTGTTTTTTAACCCCACAGAATAGTTTCATTCAAACTGAGGTTGGATTTTATGCAACAATAAATTGTACAGCCTTTAACTATGTCTGTCCGCCACCCTGCATTCAGTCTCCATGGTAACCAGCTGTTCTACTGGCCAATGGGGTAGTGGGAATCTCTGCAACTTCAGAATTTTTCCCAGCAGACCTTTGGCTTTGTGGTCTGAACAGAAGGATGTTAGCTGTCAGCTACACTGCTGTTTCTGAGTCAATTTACTCCTTCCTTTGGTTGAAATGAAAATTAAACCGAAACACTATGCGATGGCAACAGGGCAAAATTGACAGCACCCACCATGCTGCATCCAGTTGGATTGAAAGGCGTTGCTATGGAGACGACCTAAAATAAAAACACTGCAGCCTTGTACTTGCAGCTGTAAAATAACAAATCCATCTTGTTATTCTTTTAACTACAGTGCATAGTAAGAGAACAGAAGCTTAATAAAAATTGTGCTCTGTGGTTCTATAAACAGCTTCATATATCAGCCAGGATTCAAAACCAGGAGTTCCTCCATTTTTTGAGGTGGGTCTGTGCTCAAAGGCACAGGATGTCCCAGCTTTTTCTCTGAAAGCAGCAGATCTGTCATCAGATTTCTCCTAATCACCAAAGTGTCAGATAATAATTCCAAGATGCACATTTTTTTTAGACAGCTGAATTTTTAGCCCTGACTCTTTTTTTGTTTATTCCTCCACGTGTTCAGCTTTAGATACGATTCTTACAGCGCACTATCATGAGATGCCAAAATCACAGTTAATACTCCTCTGGGAATCATGTTGGTTCTCCTTTTAAGCTTTTGCTCTCTTATTTCCTCTGGATTTAAAAGACTGGATCATAACTGGATTTCCTGAACTGTTGCTGTGATCACCTCCTTTAATTGCATAGCAGGAATGATGGGACAGAAAGGGTCATTTTAGCCTTCAAATTGAGGCTTGGACTCCCAAATAATCTGTAAAAATAATTTACACGTTACATTTACACTCTTTTATGGAAGCAGTATTGCCTGATGGCCGTTGCCTTTTCCAGCAGGATAATACGGGCCTCCACAAAGCATAAATACTTCAGGAAAAGTTTCAGGAGTGCAACAACAACTTTGAGTTGTATGACCTACAAGGTCCCCATATCTCAGTCTAATCAAGTATCTGTGGGATGTGCTGGACAAACAAGTCCAATCTTTGCAGACCACACCTTAAAGAAACCCCTGAAGGCGCCACAGCACACCTTTGTGGGTCTGTGGATTTCATGCTTGGATGTGTCAGGGTGTTGGGCTGGTGGTTATTGTGTCAAATCTATTGGTGTATAATCCATAAAATGATATTAAGCAATAAACAGGTTTTACTTCAATGCAAGCATGTACTCTGTACGGCTGCTTGAACATTTGCTTTAACTCACTTAAACCTGGAGATTCTTCATCCTGACCAATAACCTAAAAATCTAAATCTTATTGTTTGTATATAAATAACTTCAGCCACCAGACATTTTATGTAACTTCTATAGAGCCGGCCCTAGGCATAACTAAGCCCAAACCATCAGGGACCTGCTGGTCTTGTCTCTGTTAGACGCTTGACATTTAACAGAGACAGTAGATCCAAAATGTTTACATAATCAGATTTGATGATTTCAGCATAGATTAATTGAAAGATTTTCAATTGTGGCTGCACAGTGGCGCAGTTGGTAGCACTGTTGCCTTGTAGCAAGAAGGTCCTCAGTTAGATTCGCGACCGGGGTTCTTTCTGCACTGAGTTTGCATGTTCTCCTCGTGGGTTCTCTACGGGTACTCCAACTTCCTCCCCAGTCCAGAAACATGACTTAGTTTAATTGGTCTCTCTAAATTGCCGTTAGTAATTTGCCCGTAGAATGCTGGAGATGGGCACCAGCTCCCTTGCGACACAGTGTGGAAGAAGCAGAAATGGATGAGTGAATTTTAAATTGTTTAAAATTTTAATTTAGGATTAAAGGTTTAGTTTATAAAAGTGCAAAGAATAATCTTGGTTGTGTTAACATAGTTAAAATGTGATGCTACAAGTTTAATCTTTGAGTACAGTTAATTCACAAATGCATCTGAGGAAGGAAGAACCATTTATCCATAATTGCTTTTAGCTCTGCCAATTAAACGTGGGTCTCCTCTGTCTGATTTCACCAAATCTGGATTGCTAGAGGTGACGATTTTTTTAACAGGAACAGGACCCCAAACCAATTTCTGCTCAAGGCCCCGCACTACTTTGGGCCACCCCTGCCTATAGATATATTTAACCGATAATATGTGGCATTAAATCAACTTCCAGTCACCCTGACTGTTTTTGAGCAGGATTTTTACGTTATGTAAACCTCTAAGATGCCTTTCAGTTTCTCTTCTTCAACTGTCAGCCTGAGGTTGAGAACAAACATGATGATGAACCTGAGGAGCCTCTTGCTGCATGTCTGAGGCAGATAATGAGGAGGCAGCTCAGGTATAATAAACCTGTTCCTGCGGAGAAACTCACCTTGAATCCCTCTGCCGTTCCCGATGGAGTAACGCACTCAACTCATTCCGTGGCGGCGAACTCTAAGCCCGAAATCTACAGAAACCTGCGGATAAACGCATCCTCCCTCCCGTGTCTGTGGGATCATTCCAGCGGCTGCGCTCAGACCGTCACCCGGGGACAGAGGCGCGATTCGCGGCTCCGCTTCTGTTCTGCAGGTCGGGGGGGAAAAAAACACCGAGCTTTATGGGTTCACCTTGTCAGCAGGACTCCTCCCCTGCCTCTGCTTCATCCAGTCGGTCCTCTGCTCATCAGCGTTTCGTGACTCTCAGACAGACTTTACTATGGAGAGCCGTTTCATTCAAAATTAAATAAATAAATACTGCTATTGATAAATTATTAATAAATATGCCATGAAATAAATATCCCCATGAAATAAAACAAAGTAATTATGTTGAAAGAAATGTTCACCTTATTTTATTTTATTCATTTCAAGATTTATTTAATTTACTTAAATATTTATTTATTTATTTCATAATGCAGTTTTATTTTGTGACACTTTTATTTTGTAAAGCTACTTTATGTATTTCAGTGACTTTTACTTTTTAACCCCGTTTTTCATTTTAAGCTCTTTTTATTTCATGTTCTTATATTCAAATGAGGGGGCGGGGTTTTATCTGCTGGGCGGCGCTGGGACAGCAGGACCGAGCTCAATTCGTGGCTGTGGCCGGCAGAACCATGCCGCTGCCTGCCAGAAGACAGCATGCTGGAGGGAGCCAGGGGATTCTGCGAGGAATCCCCTGGCTCCCTCCGCTGGCTCCGGCCATAAAAGCGTGCCACGGCGGTCGCCGCTGTTTTTGTGGAAACCGATGCTGATTATCAGCAAACGGGATGTCATTATTGTTATAGCCTGTTACTTTTAAATGATTATGTCTTTATTGGTTTTTATTTAATAAACAGCGTTAGACCCATAACATAAGGTGGCTGTATTTACTTGAGATGGGAAAGAAATGGCACTATGTGTGTGTATGAATGACGTGCTGAAAGAATGACGAAGACTTATTGCACAAACCATCAGTTTATTATAGAACACGAGCGGCTATTCTGAATTGTCACTCACAGAAAATTATAAATAAATGCTTAAAAACACGCTGGCACTCTATGGAAGTCCCTGGCCACAAAGCTGCCACAGGGTGCATGGCATGGGGTGCCAGACCGGCCGTAAAAGCCTGCCACGGCAGCCGCCGCTGTTTTTTGAAAGCCAATGCTGATTATCGCAAACAGGATGTTGTTATTGTTACTATTGCCTGTTAGTCAGTAATTACTTTCAAAGGATGATGTCATTGTTGGTTATTATTTAAGAAACACCGTTAGACCCATAACATAAGGTGGCTGTATTTTGGATGGAAAATAAATAGCACTATATGTGTGTATGACGTGCTGAAAGGATGACGAAGACTTATTGCACAAACAGCTTCAACAAAAACAGCGGCAACCACCGTGGCAGGCTTCTACGGCCAGAGCCAGGGGAAGGAGCCAGGGGATTCCTCCGGCTTGCTTCTGCCGACCAGAGCCACGAATTGACCTCGGTCCTGCTGCCCCAGCGTCGCCCAGCAGATAAAACTCCGCCCCCTCATTTGAATATAAAAACATGAAATAAAAGGAGCTCAAAATGAAAAACGGGGTTAAAAAATAAAAGTGACTGAAATACGTGAAGTAGCTTTACAAAATAAAGTGTCACAAAATAAAACTGCATTATGAAATAAATAAATAAATATTTAAGTAAATTAAATAAATCTTGAAATGAATTAAACAAAATAAGATGAAATTTTCTTTTAACATAATTATTTTTGTTTTATTTCATGGGGATATTTATTAAGCAGTATTTATTTAATTTTGAATGAAACGGCTCTCCATATTTTTCTGCCTCTCTGTGTCTGTCTGCTGGATGGGAATACAAATCAAACCGCCAGCAGGAAGGGGGGGTTTCCAAGGAGGCTCGTCTTGGCTGAGCAGCACCAGAGACACAGACAGGTTCTCATGTCAGCTTATTGGCCAGTTTGTATTTACGTCCCGCCCCATCACCCCTAAAAAGACCTTTTAGTCCTTTGGAATTCTGAACTTAATCGGAATCAGAATCAGAAAAGCTTTATTGCCAAGTACGTTTTTGGACATACAAGGAATTTGTTTTGGCGTAGTCGGTGCAATACAATACAAATTAAACAGTATAAACACATCTACAATATAATATAAATATATGTGCACAGTTTTAAGTGAGTGAGAGTAAATATAGAGCAGTATAAGATGCAAGAGCAATACAACAGTGCAGGTGATCATTGTGCAAGTAAAGCAGAGTCCAAGCTGAGCGTTACAGGTGTCCTGTCAGCAAAAAAAGAGGGGGTGTGGGGGACAGGAAGAGTGTCAGGGTGGTTTCCGGGCTTTGTTAACCAGGCTGGTGGCAGATGGGAAAAAACTGTTCTTGTGGCGTGAGGTTTTGGTCCGGATGGACCGCAGCCTCCTGCCAGAGGGGAGAGTTTCAAAGAGTCTGTGACCGGGGTGGGAGGGATCAGCCAGAATCTTCCCTGCCCGCTTCAGGGTCCTGGAGGTGTACAGTTCCTGGAGCGACAGTAGCCTGCAGCCAATCACCTTCTCAGCAGACCGAATGACACGCTGCAGCCTGCCCTTATCCTTGGCTGTAGCAGCGGCGTACCAGATGGTGATGGAGGAGGTGAGGATGGACTCAATGATGGCTGTGTAGAAGTGCACCATCATAGTCTTTGGCAGGTTGAATTTCTTCAGCTGCCGCAGGAAGAACATCCTATGCTGGGCTTTCTTGATGAGGGAGCTGATGTTTGGCTCCCACTTGAGATCCTGGGAGATGATGGTTCCCAGGAAGTGGAAAGATTCCACAGTGCCAATTGTGGAGTCGCAGAGGGTGATGGGGGCAGGTGGGGCTGGGTTCTGCCTGAAGTCCACAACCATCTCCACTGTCTTTATAGCGTTGAGCTCAAGGTTGTTCTGGCTGCACCAGTCCAACAGATGGTCCACCTCCCATCTGTACGCGGACTCGTCACCATCAGAGATGAGTCCGATCAGGGTGGTGTCGTCCGCAAACTTCAGATGCTTGACAGACTGGTGACTGAAGGTGCAGCTGTTGGTGTACAGGGAGAAGAGCAGAGGAGAGAGAACACAACCTTGGGGGGAACCGGTGCTGATGGTCAGGGAGTCAAAAGACGTGCTTCCCCAGCCTCACGCGCTGCTTCCTGTCAGACAGGAAGTCAGTTATCCACCTACAGGTGGAGTCGGGCACACTCAGCTGGGAGAGCTTCTCCTGTAGCAGAACTGGGACGATGGTGTTGAAGGCAGAGCTGAAATCCACAAACAGGATCCTGGCATAGGTTCCTGTGGAGTCCAGGTGCTGGAGGATGAAGTGAAGGGCTAGGTTGACTGCATCATCTACAGACCTGTTGGCTCTGTAGGCAAACTGCAGGGGGTCCAGGAGGGGGTCGGTGATGTCTTTTAGGTGTGAGAGCACAAGGCGCTCAAAGGACTTCATCACCACAGAGGTCAGGGCGACGGGTCGGAAGTCATTAAGCCCTGTGGTCCTTGGCTTCTTGGGAACAGGGATGATGGTGGAGGACTTGAAGCAGGCTGGCACATGACATGTCTCCAGTGAGGTGTTAAAAATGTCTGTGAAGACTGCAGACAGCTGATCAGCGCAGTGCTTCAGGCTGGCTGGTGAGACAGAATCCGGACCAGCAGCTTTCCGGGGGTTCTGTCTCCTGAAGAGTTTGTTGACGTCCCTCTCCTGGATGGAAAGAGCCGTCCTCGGCGTGGGTAGGGGGCTGGTGGGGGGGAACTTCAGGGTGGGGGTTGGAGGTGCCAAGGCCCCTCTTGAGGTTGGGAGAGTGGGGGTGGTGGATTGTGGCTGTAGCTGTTGGGGGGCGTCGTGGGGGATGGTTTCAGGACTGTCCCTTTGTCTTTCAAAGCGGCAGTAGAACTCGTTCAGGTCGTTGGCGAGGCGTCGGTCGTTGATGGAGTGGGGGGCTTTCGGCTTGTAGTTGGTGATTTGCTTGAGCCCTTTCCAGACAGACGCAGAGTTGTTGGCTGAGAACTGGATTTGGAGCTTCTCAGAGTACAGTCGTTTGGCCTCTTTCACTGCCTTGCCAAACTTGTACTTAGCCTCTCTGTATATGTCTTTGTCCCCACTCCTGAAGGCCTCTTCCTTATCCAGTCTTAACCTTCTGAGTTTGGCTGTGAACCAGGGTTTATCATTGTTGTAACTCACCCTGGTGCATGATGGTACACAGCTGTCCTCACAGAAGCTGATGTAGGAAGTCACAGCCTCTTCTGTGAACTCGTCCAGACTGTTGGTAGTAGTCCTGAACACATCCCAGTCTGTACAGCCTAAACACGCCTGGAGATTCTCCACAGCCTCACTGCTCCACTTCCTTGTCGTCCTCACAACAGGTTTGCAGAGCTTTAGTTTCTGCCTGTATGCAGGAATCAGGTGGACCATGATGTGGTCGGATTGGCCCAGTGCAGCACGTGGGACGGCGTGTTACACCACTCTGATGGTGGTGTAACAGTGATCCAGAATGTTGTCCTCTCTGGTCGGACATTTTATAAACTGTCTATATTTGGGGAGTTTGTGGGTGAGATTACCTTTGTTAAAGTCGCCAACGACGATTACTAAGGAGTCCAGGTTGGTCCGCTCCACACTCAGTATCTGGTCGGCGAGCATGCGCTGTGCGACCTGCACGTTAGCTTGCGGCGGGATGTAAACACCGACCAGGATGAACGAAGCGAACTCACGGGGGGAATAGAAAGGCTTACAGTTTATGATGAAGGCTTCCAGGTCTGGAGAACAGTGCTGCTGAATCACTGTCACGTCATTGCACCAACCACTGTTGAGGTAAAAACAGATTCCTCCACCTTTCGCTTTGCCGGAGAGTTCCGTGTCTCTGTCCGCTCTGTAGAGCTGGAATCCTGCCAGCTGCAGCGCAGAGTCCGGTATTAATCCACACAGCCAGGTCTCCGTGAAGCACAAAACTGCCGATGAATAAAAGTCCCTGTTTTTCCCCAACAGCAGTTGTAGTTCCTCAATTTTGTTGGGAAGTGAGCACAAGTTAGAGAGAAATATTCCAAGTAACGGTGTTCGTAGTCCACGCTGGCGAAGACGTACCAGCACCCTGGCCCGTTTCCCTCTCTTCCGGCGTTTCACCGCGTGAACAAAGGTGAGCGCACCTTTGACCAGAATGTCCAAAAATTCCAGAAAAGTGGGAAATAACTCCTCTGGTGTAGTAGCCCTGATGTTCATGAGTTCTTCTCTGGTGAGAGAGCTCCGGGTACCATCACAGAAGACCGTTTTAAAGCAAAAAACACAACAAAACAATGCGCACCAACTGCGACCATCTGCGGCGCCATCTTGGATCCCTGCTAATAATTTTAGCTTTAAAAGCTTTACTTGAGTAAAATGTCACAATAATATTCAGGTAATACACTTTTATTAATGCAAATAATGTAATGTTGATTAATGAAAAACAATTTAACAGCTGACATTTTCCTGTATTAAGTTATGGAATCACATTTGACCTGGGCTGGAGCCCCGGATGTTTTCTGAATAGCCCCGGACTTCTTGATAGAAGAAATGTAGAAGTATTAAAAAGATGCAGCCACAAAAGGGAATTGGACTTCACATTTTTATTTAGAAACAATCAGATTTTTTTTATTGTGTTCCACATAGTCACCTCCCGCTCCACCTAACCTGACAATTGAGTTTAAAGGAGAAGACAAAACATTATTATTTGCGCACTCGCGGCACCACGAATCCGCAACTACGCTTACAGGTAGAGAGGACTCCATTCTGGAGAAGTCCAGAACAGCAGTTCTCTCCAGAACCGTTGACCTGCCCCCTTAATTACCCGAAGAGTTACACTGAGTGCCTCGAACAGGGCTCATTTCAGAGCCAACCGGAGAGAGGGAGCCTGGTGTGTGTGTGGTCAGGAACAGGTGGACGCCGAGCGGTATAACCCAGGCTGAAGATAGCGGTAAAACCTGAATGCTGACTCAGAATCGGCAAATTGTAAGTTACAGCTAATTCACCCAACTACACTTATTCAGCCAGTAAGACATGAGGTGGAGGTTCACTCTAATGAGCATCATCAGGATCATGATGAGGAATGAGAGCAGAGAGACTTTCACCTGAGCTACAGGTGCTGCGGAGGACGGCTGGAGGATTGTTTGTCCAATATAATCACAGTCATCAGAGAATCGGCAGGAGAAATCCGGGATACTATCAGCCTTTTGGCCTGGATGGGAGTTGCAGGCAGAGATCAAAAGGTTATCAAAGTTTCACAAAGAGTCACAAAACTAGAACTGAATACCTCAAAATGTGTCATTATCTGCTTCAGCAAAATGGTTTTTCATCAGTCCTAAACTCTGTTTCTCCTTATCCTTCATTCAGCTTCTAACAAAAATTAAAATGTAAAATTATTGCAAACCTTTTTAGTTTGATTCACAATAACTTACATTCAATCTAAACCCAGCCAAGACAGAGAACTGGTACAATATGTCCTGTGTTATTTTAACTTTAAATTACTTAGAAACTGTCTTATGGAATATTTATGGTGCGGGCTAAAGACCCCAATGTTTTGAGACCCTAAAAACGCCCCACGTCATTTTTAGAAAAAACAATATGGAAGGGATAATAAAAAATATAATATTATTCATACACAGTAATAATAAATAACACCAACATAATAATACTAATATTGATAAATAACAAAACTGTTTATTTAACAGTTATTTTACAGATCAAGGTTTAGAATCACTACAATGTTAGAAAGCAACAACTAATGAAACGATTGTAAAACAATACAAATGTATTGTTATTCATAAATTGGTTGTATCACATCATAAAATAATAATAAATAAACAATAATTAATAACAATAGTTACAGAATCACCCTGTTTTTAGAGGAAAATAAATAAATTATCGAACAACTGAATCATAAAAAAGTATTGAAGGTAATAGAAGACACTGATGTCAGTGTTGATAAATATAAATCAACAATCAACATCAATAGATCTCAATAGAAAGACGATTGTTTCAAGTCTGTTGGTTCTAGAATTTGGACCAAGCCTCAATATGTCTTCAAAAAGGAAATTGCACAACAAAAAGAATAAAAGACATGTATGACCAGGTTCTAACCTGCCAAGCTCATCTGTCAGCTGCTATTTGAGGAAACTGGGTCCATGAAGGATATGTCTCATTAGTGAATTTCATACCTGAAAGAGCTAAGGCTGCATGATAAGCCAGGAGGAGAAACAAAGTACTAACTGTGATGTTTATTTAGCTTTATGACTCCATACTTATATGGTTTTCATATTTTTTACTATACTTGATTTGTAATCACAAACATCCCACTCATTACAACAATCTCTTTTAATATTTTAGGTACGTTTCTGAAAGCCAAACTGTTTACTGTAAAATAATACTAGTATTATATCTGTGTCTCTCAAATTGTCTTGTCTTAGATAAAGAGATAAAACTTAGTTGGATGTGATGTTTTTTAAATGTTTTACCATCCACAGTCTTTCTAATCTACAATCTTCATGCAATGCCATAAATATATGATTATAAATGGCTTCCGCTGGTCTTTTTATTTAAGATGTGTTACAAGCATTTTATTTCCATTAAATATTCAATCCTTTACAACAGAATCTAAAATGAAATTGTATGTTACTTTAACATCTTTACATACATGTGAGACCCTGGCCAGTCCAGCAGTTAATATCCACACTGGTCCAGCTCAGGTGACCAAAAGTCCCTTTGGCACCTGTTCTCAGTTTACCTGCAGCTGATTTGACTTTCAAACCTCCTCATTAGGTTGCATTCAAATCATGATAAAGTAGGTTGTATCTGCAGCAACCAACCTGTTCTCCTTGTCCCACATGTTGAATAAAATGTCAAGTAATAGAGTAATATGTTTTACTTTTTATTTTGAAACAGGGTTGTGTGTAGTAGGTATGACCAGTCAGTATGTTACCTTCAGTAGACAGCAGTGTTATGTTAGGAATTTTCATTGAGGAGGCAAGCTACCTGCTACTCAAATTTAACAGCTGCTCAAGGAAATGGTTCCTCAGAGTCAAGTGATCAGTTGAGCTAATAGCTTTTCAAATTAATGGATTTACAACCGTAAGATAACTTCTAAGCCGAGATGACAGCACCCCAGTCAAGTTAACAACTACTAAAATCAAACTAAAACCTACTTAATCCAATGGCTACTCAGATTCTGGTTAATAGCTACTCAAACTAATACTTACTCAAAGTCAAGCTAACAGTTTTTTAGAGTCAAGCTAACAACCAATTAATCCAAACAACAAGCAACTGAAGTTGATGGATATTGAGATTTAAAATAATAACAACCTAAGTCAAGCTGAAAGCTACTCTAGCTAACAGCTACTCAGACCCAAGCTAGCAGCAACTCGGGTTATGCACAAGAGCAGGGACATTTTAAAAGAGCATTTCTTCAATCTTTAAGTGGTTTCCAAACATTTTAGCTTTTGATCAATAAAGTAACAGTGGCGGAGACTATCCAGGACTGTTGCTCGTTGAAATATTCAAGCATTGATAATAAACCAATAAAAAAGGCCATAAGGACCACTCCAACATTCATCAAACTTTGTTTAACTTCTAAGGACATTGCCGTGGCCCTCTGCTTGGTGTTTAATGAAAATGAATCCTGACTTCAGTCTTGGGACCCAGTAGTCCAAAACAACCAAAACTCTCAATTGTTGTTCTTGTTGTAATGTCACCATGTATGCTCGCTGGTGCCTTGTAGCAGTGTCAGCTTCTGAGAAATTATTTACATACTCTTTGTAGGCGTGCATTTGTCCAAAATTAAACCTAAATTGGACTAATCTGTCAGGACAGGTCTTCCTAAAAACTAAAGAAGTCAGATGAACTTCACTAAGTTTGATATGAAGAGTAACACACAGATGATGTATTATTACTCTCAAAAGAAATTACGCATGTTGGAAGCTACCTATTATTAATCTGCTACAGATAAATAAACAGCAATTTGCTTGCTGTAGTGTTTGAGTAGTTTTTCCAATGAATGGTTATATGTATCATGCTTTATCTCCCAAGAGACTTTGTAGCGGCTCCTGAGCAGGATGTAGGAGGTGGATACTAAGTAGTGGTGTATATACAGGGGTTGGACAATGAAACTGAAACACCTGGTTTTAGACCATAATAATTTATTATTATGGTGTAGGGCCTCCTTTTGCGGCCAATACAATGTCAATTCGTCTTGGGAATGACATATACAAGTCCTGCACAGTGGTCAGAGGGATTTTAAGCCATTCTTCTTGCAGGATAGTGGCCAGGTCACTACGTGATACTGGTGGAGGAAAATGTTTCCGGACTCGCTCCTCCAAAACACCCTAAAGTGGCTCAATAATATTTAGATCTGGTGACTGTGCAGGCCATGGGAGATGTTCAACTTCACTTTCATGTTCATCAAACCAATCTTTCACCAGTCTTGCTGTGTGTATTGGTGCATTGTCATCCTGATACACGGTGCCTTCAGGATACAATGTTTGAACCATTGGATGCACATAGTCCTCAAGAATGGTTCGGTAGTCCTTGGCAGTGATGCGCCCATCTAGCACAAGTATTGGGCCAAGCGAATGCCATGATATGGCAGCCCAAACCATCACTGATCCACCCCCATGCTTCACTCTGGGCATGCAACAGTCTGGGTGGAAACAGGAGAGTTGAGGTGCACATTTAATTCTGCCGTGATTTGGGCAGCCGTGGTTTTATGTTTTTTGGATACAATCCAGGTTAGCACCTGAACATCCCTTTCAGACAGCTTCCTCTTGCGTCCACAGTTAATCCTGTTGGATGTGGTTCGTTCTTCTTGGTGGTATGCTGACATTACCCTGGATACTGTGGCTCTTGATACATCACAAAGACTTGCTGTCTTGGTCACAGATGCGCCAGCAAGATGTGCACCAACAATTTGTCCTCTTTTGAACTCTGGTATGTCACCCATAATGTTGTGTGCATTTCAATATTTTGATCAAAACTGTGCTCTTACCCTGCTAATTGAACCTTCACACTCTGGTCTGACTGGTGCAATGTGCAATCAATGAAGACTGGCTACCAGGCTGGTCCAATTTAGCCATGAAACCTCCCACACTAAAATGACAGGTGTTTCAGTTTCATTGTCCAACCCATGTATGTGTATATATATATATATAATATATATGTGTGTGTGTGTGTGTGTGTATATGTTATATAATATAATATTATACAGTACTGTGCAAAAGTTTTAAACAAACAATGCTTTCAAAAAAGGAAGTGTTAATCATTTATTATCATCAATCAACAAAATGCAGTGAATGAACAAAAGAGAAATAGAAATCTAAATCAATCAATATTTGGTGTGACCACCCTTTGCCTTCAAGACAGCATCAATTCTTCTAGGTTCACTTGCACACTGTTTTTGAAGGAACTCAGCAGGTAGGTTGTTCCAAACATCTTGGAGAACTAACCACAGATCTTCTGTGGATGTAGGCTTTCTCACATCCTTCTGTCTCTTCATGTCATCCCAGACACACTGGATGATGTTGATCAGGGCTCTGTGGGGCCATACCATCACTTCCAGTAAGTCTTGTTCTTTGCGCTACAGATAGTTCTTAATGACTTTGGCTGTATTTGGGTTCGCTCACTTAGCATTTTGTAAATTGATAAAGAAAAACAACTATTTCTATTTCTGAAAGCATTCTTTGTTTACAGCATTTTTAGGCACACCTGCCTAAAACCTTTGCCCAGTACTGTGTGTATCTATCTATCTATCTATCTATCTATCTATCTATCTATCTATCTATCTATCTATCTATCTATCTATCTATCTATCTATCTATCTATCTATCTATCTATCTATCTATCTATCTATCTATCTATCTATCTATCGATATATATCGATATATATCGATATAGATATATAGGATTTTGATCAGACATCAGTGCGACTTATTATTCAGCAATGTCTATGTTGAGTGATGCCAATCAACTGATGTACTGGCCAGTGGGTGATTGTAGTACCAACTACTTTAATACTGTTTCTGGTTTTATCTCAGACGTTCTGCTGCGTAGCCGAGAGGAGCTACAAGAACCATATACAGATTGAGCAATAAAAGCCTGTAATAAATGCGGTAGCAACTCCAAAACAACTCTGCGGACGTTAAACTGCTTAATTTTTCTGTTTATGCATCCAGATATTTTCACGTGTTTCGTTCCTTGAGTTCATTTGTTGCTTAATTTGGTGCATTTAATGTTTAATTGCTCAGTTTATAACACCTTAATTAACCCAGTAACTGATCTAATGTTAACAACTGTGAATATAGAGACGTGTATGTGTAAAAATATGTTTAAATTTGTGTTATATGTGTTTATTTATGAATATAGCGAAATCTAGTCCATCTTTGGTGAATTATTTAAAAAAATCTGGATGGTGTGCATGTTCTGTTTCCTGGTGATGTGGTGTGATTCATGCATATTGAGTCTGGCTGTGCTCTGGCATCTGGCAAAAATGGACTCTGGTCGACGTCTGCAGGCTATAGCACTTGTGCTCTGATGAAAGCTGACTTTGTTCTTCTGACTCTGCTGCGTCTTTCTCTAATAGTGACTGAAAGGTATCTAAAGAAACATCAGATTCTTCGCTGCTGTCTGTCTTGCTGCCATTATAGCCGCAGTTAGTTTGCGTGCCGGGGTTCCCTTCTGATGTCATAAAAGAGCGCAACAAAATCGGAAAGGAGTAGTCTTGAAATTACTTTTTAGTGAAATTTATGACCATATATCTCAACAACCATTCATTTCAGTGGCATGAATTTACTTTTTAAAATATTTCATCAATGTTTCCTTTCCATAAATGCAATTGGATTTATCATGAAAATGTGATGTCACAGGCACTTTGAAGTAGGTGAAAAACGCTAGAGTTTCTTTAGTAAAATTTTATTACTCATTCCCCTTTGGCCCCTTGACTTGACATTGGGATTGAGGTAAAGTGGTGATGTAACCGGGGTCCACCTTTTCTTTTATTAATTTTTTTGTTTTTCCCACCTGTCTTGGTATTTCTGGCACATCATATAGAGAAGCTGGTTGCCTACATGTGCCAGGGCAGTTGTGCTCTACAAACAGGATGCCGCAAGACAAAATCCTAATAACATGATTACCTTTATTAAATTGAGACTGGATCCAGCATTAAAGTAGGCAGGTCACATTGATGTAATAATAACCTGTTTTGTATGAATTTCAAACATTTGGATTTTCTGTGTGTGAGTGGGTAAGTGTATGGGGAAAAAATAAGTGTGCTTGAGTTTAGCGGGTGTATGTGTGCACATTTGTCACCTGGTGGTGTTCAGTTGTTAATAAATTTAAATAAAATTCTCAATACATTTTTGGTTGTAATTGAGCTAATTTTAGGGAATTTAAGATAAATAATGGCTAAATGGAGATGGTCCAAGTGCTGCTTCTAGCCCTCATGGGATATTTTGTCCAGCAGCGTTCTAATTTAGTTGGTTTCAAGAAGTTAACACCTGTTGATTAGAAATCTCTCAGGGGGATCTATTACCAAAAGCTACATATTCTGCAAGAAATAGAGGGGAATTTATGAGATTTTTTAAATAATATGAAATTCCAAATATCCTTTCTTTCCCTTGCAGCCTTCTCCCCTAATAGCTTTATGATTCTTCCATCTATCTATCCATCCACTTTTCTTAATTTTGTTTTTTCTTTATTTAAAGCCTCCGGTTGTCCCAGTTGCATCAGTTCTGCCTAATCCATGTCAGCTATCAGCTGAATGATACTTCAGCCTGACTGCAAATATCAGGGTTTTTGAATATTGCTGCAATTTGTTAATGATTTTGCGTTTTTAGTTGCTGTTGTTTTCCCTCCATCTGAGATGAGCAGCGATGTAGTAACAGTTCATTTTTAGACTGACAGCGTTTCTAAAAATGCTCTGAGCCATTTGTGGTTCCCAGCAGGTGGACCAAAGCTCTGAGTGGAAACTGCACTGAACAGCTGACGTGGCTCCCACTGATTGGAGTCCACCTACATAGAGGAGTGGGTTATATGTGAAGCTGCAGAGATCAGAATGCAAACTGGTCCACCACTTTGATCCAGACTAAAATACCTCAACATGACAGCTACTTATGAAGCTATAAAAGTGAATAAATTTAAAGGTCTATCAAATTAACATTGTCTTTAAATTTTAGAGACAGAAAACCTTAAAATCTTGAAGATATGGAATTCTTTCAAGATACTTACATTGTTTATCAAATCAAATAAGTAAAATAATAAATAAATAAAAACTTTAATGAAATAAAGAATTGAGTCCCACCCTCAAAACTGGATATGCACTTCTATATGTGGATGAAGATGCAGCTTCTGTTACTGCACGATGTGAAAGTGTGTCACTGTCTGTGGCTTTAAAAAAAGAGATGGATTGCAGATGGGTTTCTTCTCACCTACCAAAAAACAGTCACTTCCTTGGAAACTCTTTTTGTCCCAGAATTTTGAAATAGTGGGAATCTTGTATTAAGGGATAAAACTACCCAAAACTAAGGGAGGAGGAAACAACACAGTTCATGCCACAGCTATAACAGTCAGCAAGGAGTCAACAGCCAGACTAATGGGGCGACTGTGGGAGTTGTTTATGAGCACGAAGTTTATCAACTAAGAAAATGTGTTCTTTTTTGGGGGTTTTTAGTTTTTATGTGTCCTCGGTCTGTACAAAAACGGCTGCTGTCTAGGAATTGTGTTATTATTATCAAATCAATACTTGTCATTTTAACTTCCCTTCCAACCATCATATGTGTGGCATTAGCTTAAACTGACTTTTAGGGCAAGTGACATGTTGGAAAAACAATTGCAGATGGACTGTTGGTGTTTGAGTGGAGTGACAGACAGCATCGTCATAAAAACGTGTTGACAGCTATATTACTGCAGCCTCAAGATTATGTGGAGACACTTACACAACTGTTTCGTGGCTCTCTAACTTACGTTATTCTGGTAGGACAATTGTTTGGAGAAAATGATTAGGGCTGATGCCTGCGTGTATCAGAGCGACAATACTGGTCAGAACTGGAGCATAAATTACAATGGCTATCTGAATCTTTCCAGAAGGTTTGTGTTTCAAATTATACTTTTTGTCTCAAGATTCATTTATCGCTGTAATGGATTACAGGTAGACTAGACACATCATGGAATGCTTTTAAATGTATCTGTACCGTGCTGGTTTATTAGGTCTCCATGCAGACATCATCTCTCCTGACTTCCTCCTCCTCTCTGGATAAATTGATATAGAAAGATTCATTGTATGACCCTGCTATTATTGTTTCTGTCGTTAGTGGATATTATTTTATGTACCAAGCCAGGTTTGGTGTTGTACCTTTATGTAACTAAATGTAAATTCATCACTCTGCTGCAAATTTTGGTTTGCGTTCTGAGATGCCCCTCGTTTGCGTTTTTTCTGTTATGTTTTTCTTCTCAATTTGGACATTAAAATGAATGTTGTGAGTTACACAAAAAATAGTACTGAAATCATAATATGTTTAAAAACTGTACCAATCAAGATTATTCATTTTATATCGTTTTAGTGTCAGTAGGACCTATTTGAAGTATTGTTGGGAATAGAAACGTTTTGGAGAAAGAGTAAGAAGCTCAACATTCGAGCAAATAACAATTATAATGATCCCAGAAGATGAAAAGCGTAATGAACAAAGTAATAAAAAGGGGATTATACAGCTACTAACAGTATATTTAGAAAACTAAGATTGGATTACTAATTCAATTCAAACTAATTAAACAACACTGTTGGGGAGAGAGATTTCTTCATTTATGTATTTTTTTTAATTAGTGTCATAATATCAATAATCTTCTTATTGGCTTTTATTCTAAAAAAATAAATAAATGAAAAAATATTCGACCAACTGTTTCTAAAGATAAATTCAGACACATGGTTAAGCATCCTCGTTCTCATACGTTAACACATACAGTAATACATTGTTTCATTTTGAAACAATGTATTACCAAACAAGTACCACCTTCTTCCAACCTTCTTATTATATGTTTGATTCTAAATTTGGACATACAGGGGTTGGACAATGAAACTGAAACACCCGTCATTTTAGTGTGGGAGGTTTCATGGCTAAATTGGACCAGCCTGGTAGCCAGTCTTCATTGATTGCACATTGCACCAGTAAGAGCAGAGTGTGAAGGTTTAATTAGCAGGGTAAGAGCACAGTTTTGATCAAAATATTGAAATGCACACAACATTATGGGTGACATACCAGAGTTCAAAAGAGGACAAATTGTTGGTGCACGTCTTGCTGGCGCATCTGTGACCAAGACAGCAAGTCTTTGTGATGTATCAAGAGCCACGGTATCCATGGTAATGTCAGCATACCACCAAGAAGGACGAACCACATCCAACAGGATTAACTGTGGACACAAGAGGAAGCTGTCTGAAAGGGATGTTCTGGTGCTAACCCGGATTGTATCCAAAAAACATAAAACCACAGCTGCCCAAATCACGGCAGAATTAAATGTGCACCTCAACTCTCCTGTTTCCACCAGAACTGTCCATCAGGAGCTCCACAGGGTCAATATACACGGCCGGGCTGCTATAGCCAAACCTTTGGTCACTCATGCCTATGCCAAACCTCGGTTTCAATGGTGCAAGGAGCACAAATCTTGGGCTGTGGACAATGTGAAACATGTATTGTTCTCTGATGAGTCCACCTTTACTGTTTTCCCCACATCCGGGAGAGTTACGGCGTGGAGAAGCCCCAAAGAAGCGTACCACCCAGACTGTTGCATGCCCAGAGTGAAGCATGGGGGTGGATCAGTGATGGTTTGGACTGCCATATCATGGCATTCCCTTGGCCCAATACTTGTGCTAGATGGGTGCGTCACTGCCAAGGACTACCGAACCATTCTTGAGGACCATGTGCATCCAATGGTTCAAACATTGTATCCTGAAGGCGGTGCCGTGTATCAGGATGACAATGCACCAATACACACAGCAAGACTGGTGAAAGATTGGTTTGATGAACATGAAAGTGAAGTTGAACATCTCCCATGGCCTTCACAGTCACCAGATCTAAATATTATTGAGCCACTTTGGGGTGTTTTGGAGGAACGAGTCAGGAAACGTTTTCCTCCACCAGTATCACGTAGTGACCTGGCCACTATCCTGTAAGAAGAATGGCTTAAAATCCCTCTGACCACTGTGCAGGACTTGTATATGTCATTCCCAAGATGAATTGATGCTGTATTGGCCGCAAAAGGAGGCCCTACATCATACTAATAAATTATTGTGGTCTAAAACCAGGTGTTTCAGTTTCATTGTCCAACCCCTGTATTTTCTTTTAGCCTTAACTGCATGCCTGGTAGAAATTAGGGACGCACCAACATGAACATTTGGGCCAATTTTGGTATCCGATATTAACATTGCTGTTATAGCCGGTAACGATAACTGATATTATATATAATTCCCTACCCCTTTCAACTCCCCGACAAAATTAGCTGAAGTTTGCTGAAATGTTGGTCCATTATACCTGATAGAACTGGTATAAGTGATTAAGGTTTGTAGGCCGTCTTGCTCTCACAGACCTTCTCAGCAATGCACAAAAGAAGTCCAACTGAGACTGAGATCAGGGCTCGGTGATGGCCCGTCTAAAACATTTACTTTTTGTCCTAAAGACACTTTGTAACTAATTTGGTGGTATATTTAGCATCGTTGTCCATCCGTTAGACCCATTTGTTAAAGCTTAAACATCCTGGCTGAAATCTTGGCTGATTTCTTATGGTTTCCCCATGATGTCCCTTAAGTAAGCAGTGTGTTTCTGCTTAATCTGCACCCACAAGTGTGCTTCCAGCTGTGACATCATCATCTCGGCAAATCTCTTAAAGGCATAGTACTTTTGGTGTATGTAAAAAAAAATAAATATAAATATCTTTACAGAAAAAGAAAAAAGTTATCAGTCTTATTATTCTGACATTTAGCAAATAGAAATATTGTTGGAGATTATTATGACCATCTAAAGATAATTTATTTCCTCAAGTGTGCCACCTTTGTAAGTCTCTTCCAATTAATATATTTTGTTACAATTTAAGTTGAAAATTTAGACCTTAACTGTATGCCTGCAGTAAATTTACAGAAATATGTATTTTTGGAAATATTTCTTCTTGGTGGTGCTGATGGTAGAATATCCATCATCTACCTTGGTAATGGTGGTGTTTGTAATCTGATTTATCAAAGTATGAAGCATCTCTGATTTCATTCGTCAGGATCTGGGAAGATCAGTTTACCCGGTGAAGCGTGTATGACTGTATGAAGCACGAGCAGTGTGGGATCTCACCCAGCAGATGGGACAAAGCAGCAGAAAAGACGATGATTTAAAAAGAGAAAGCAGCAGCCTGAGTGGATTCAAGGTGACGTAGCTGCTCGGAGGTTACCAGACAAAGTGACTTCAAACTGACACCATCAGACAGCTCAATGCTGAGAAATGCGTGCGTGGGTGGAAGTGTGAGAGCATGACGTCCGATCCAAAAGTGACACGACGACACATAGTGGAGGTCTTTGTTCTGGAAGTTCACCAAAATACGTCTCAGTCCTGATTCACTGTGGGAAGCTCTGTAAATAAGAGATTAAATGATTCACCAGGGATATGAAGTTTTAATTAAAACATTTACTGGATTTTTTTCATTTAAGCAACCTGATATTAGAGTTTCAGGAAGGTTCTATGTATAAATGTTTCGGATCCTCAAACTAATCTTAATATCAGACAAAGATAACCTGAGTAAATACAAAAAGCTGTTTTTCTAATGGTGATTTGATTTTTTTAATGTATGGAGAAAAGTAATTGCTCCCTAAACCTAATATCTTCGTCGTGCCAACATCTGCCATCAAGTGCTTACCATAACTGGTAATGAGTCTTTTACATTGATGTGGAGTAATTTTCCACCCGCTCTTCTTTACAGAATTGTTTTATTTCAGCCAATATGGAGGGGTTTCCAGCCTAAATGGCCTTTCTAATGTCATGCCAACCCAAAACCTGCTGGTGTGCTTCAGAGCATTGTGGGACATTCTCTTTCAGGAATTTTGGTGGACAGCAGAATTCATGGTTCCAGACCGTCACACTAGTACCACCATGTCAGACTGTTGATATATTTTTCCGAATGTTGTGTTAGATTTACCCCTTCCAAAAGGCTCCACTTTTGTCTCGTCAGACCACGGAGTATTTTCTCTAAAGTCTTGGGGATCATCAAAATGTTTTTTATTTTTTGGCAAATATGTGACGGGCCGTTCTTTTTGCTCAGCAGTGGTTTTTGCCTTGGAGTTCTACCATGGTGATCATTTTTACCCAGTTTCCTTCTTGTTGTTGAACCCAAAGCACTGCAAGCGAGGCCTGCAGTGCTTTAAATATTCTGGGTGCTTCTGTGGCCTTCTGGATGAGTTGTCTATAAATTCTTAAAGTAACTTTGGTTTGTAAGTAAGTAAAACTACTTATTTACATTTTAAGTTTAAAACAACCACACCGTGCCAACAATGCACAAAAAGAGAAAATAGCAAAAAGCAGATTTAAAGATATGGTTTTAACTGGCTTGTAAAATAGACCAGAATCCACTGATCTTAACTCCTATGGAAGAGAGTTCCAGAGTCTGGTGGCCACTGAAGGCTCTGTCCTCCTTTTGTTTTCACCTTAGAATTAGGAACCATCAGCAGGGCCTGGTCACTGGACCTCAGGGACTTGCCAGGGACATATGGGGTGCAGAAGCCCTCCGATATAAACTGGTGCCTTTCTTTAAAGAGCTCTGCAAGTTTTTTGACTCTGGTGTGGCATCAGCCATCTTCTATGGTATAATATGTTGGAACCATAGCTTATCTATTGGTGTCCAAATGGACAGTGACCCCAAGCATACTGGGAAATTAGTTACAAAGTGGCAAAAGACAAAAAAGGACCAAAATGTCAATGTTTTGAAGTGGTCACCACAAAGCCCTGATCTCAATTGCATAATAAATCTGATAAAAAGATATGACCTACAAAGTGACCTACTAACCTGACCCAGTTACAAGTTCTGTCAAGAGGAATGGGCCAAAATTCCAGCAAACTATGGCGAGAAGCATGTGGAGGAACACCTAAAATATTTGACAAGTGATTCAGTTCAATTCAGGGCGACGGTGGCTCCAGTGGTAGGGGTTCGTCATGTATCCAGTGGGTTCCAGGTCCGAACCCCCTCCGTCTGTCTCAGTCGTCGTGTCACCGGGCAAGATACTTCACCTGCCTTGGCTGCTCATGTGGTCAGAAAGCTCGTCTGGCGCCGATTCTGTCAGTCTGCCTCAGGGCAGCTGTGGCTACAATGTATCCTACCAGAAAAAATTGAAATCATTATTTTGACTTTAAGCAAATAGAAATACTTTTGGTAATACTAACTGACCTTAAGAAAGAAGAAGCATAGTATGATTTAATGTCCAACAGTGTGAACATAGTTATATATCTTTTTATACAGTGTGTATATATCTGGTTTCAGCTGTGTATATAGTGGGTTTTTTTTTTACTCTAAATGGACTAAAAACACTTTACTTTTGGAGAATTGCTTATTCTCTCTACACTCAGTGAGAGGATACTTTAGACGTACAACAGGATGACTGATTTATTTTAATGACGGTGAAGTATCAGGTGCTCCTCCCTGCTGGTTGAGTTTCTACATCCATTACAAAGCTCACGACCAGATACATGAGAGGGCTCGCATCCTCTCAACCTCCGCCGCCTCTCTTCATTTTGATCTTCTTCATGATGGAGGAGTCTGTAATCGGGAAAAATAACCTGCAATCAGCTCCATTGTCACTCTCAGATGAGTCGTCCTCTGAGCACCACGCAGCAGCAGAGAAATTTAAAAATGTATTCCACATTGTCAGCTTGCCAATTTTCTTCGAATGCCACAGTTAAACAGTTAAACCACACCAGACATGCGTCATGTGTTTGTTGAAAAGAAAGTCAGAGCTGAGCCCATATGTTTAATTTATCTTCATGAATCACACCTGTGAGGGCGTGGTCATAAGGCTCACCTGCTGAGATCTGCAGGGCTTGTCACCTTTCTCTGCTGATTTTAGTACAGGTCTTCCCTACCCTGTGGGAGGAGTGGTAGACTGGACATCATGATAGAAATGGAGGGAATAAGAAGTAGAGCTTTGGGGTGGATTCTGCTGTCACTTAGCAGTGAAATCTGCAGCACCCTACGTGTAAACCACAATTTTAATGTGATGCAAACATACATCACATGCATGAGGGGATACACTTATAGGCCATACCTAGTGGTCTAGTAGAGGTGCGGTCCACTTTGCTGTGCTGGTGGATTAAGCCTAACTAATCAGTGTGCTTCAGTGCACATTTCTCCCCTTAATGAGTAGTTTGAGGAACCTTAATATCAAACGTGCTAATACACAATTCACACCTAATTAGCTATCATATGCAAATACAACCAAAGAATTCTGAATTATTTCAGTAGTTGAATTTTAAAGTTTATATTTAAGGTGTGATAACTTTCTTTACATGACCTGCTGCTATGTTTCAGATAATTATTAACATTCAGTGTATTTGTGTAATGTTGGAAGAAACACATATGCATTTTTTACATTGAAAACAACATTTTCTTGTTTCCGTCATATCAAATTAACAGGAGGAAAAAAAGTCAACCATGCGTACAGTCAGAGGTATCTCATTTTAATAGCTTACAAACAGAGGCCATATTCTTCGAGGGTTTTCCAGCAGAAGAATGTCAATGTATCATCCATACAGACCCGCTGCAGTCTCAGGGTTGAACCCGGATCTTGGTTAGACCTGCCGCTATTCCAGCTGTGATCAGGATGAGATGGATGTCTCTTTATGGAGGCATAACAACAGGTTAATTACCTGAAGTCAAATCATTTTGTTGCCACTTGTAAACAAGAAAATAAACTGAAGAAAGAAACAGAAATCTTTCCGAAAGCTATAGAAGGAATTCCAGTTACAAACTGGTTTATAGTGGTTACAGTGGAAATAAACAGTATATTAAAAAAAACAAAAAACATTAGACTAATGGATCAGTGAAGGCACATTTGATCCATCCATCCCCACATTATTGTGCATTTCTTGTTTTTCTTCTTGTTTATTCCTTATTTAAACAATTGGGATCAACGTATAAGAGGACTAAAAGGAACAAACAAATGTCCATCTATTAGATTGACTATTATAATATAAAACCACTTTTACAGGGCAGGAATAGGCAGCAAGGAGATTAAGAGGTTTAAATGTAATCCAAACAATAAAATAATTTAAGGGATTTTAAACAATATTTTTCTAATAATGCCAGCCCATTTGGTTTAGATCAACATTTCTTTTAATAAATAATGACAGAGTGGAATCTGTCAGATTTAAATAATTCAGACCTCGGTATATTTTATGTGGTAGAACAACACAAGGTAGTGTAAAACCAAAGAGGAATGAAAAGGATACATAGTTTTAAAAATATTTATACAAATGTGTGCATATGCATACAACCCCCTTCACTCTGGTGCCCCTAAATAAAATTCACCACAACCAACTGTAGTAACCATGCCTACTTTTGACCAATCACACAACAGTTGGCAGACACCGCACAAGAAAAAAGTTCTGCACAGATGATGTTACCAACAAACTGATAAAACTACTAAACCAGGGCTGCAAGAACAGAATAAAGTATATTTGTTCCTGCAATCCTGGGAGAGAGAACACATTTCTCTGTTCTTGCAGAGCATGTATAGGCTAGTCCTGGTGAACAAGAAGATAAGAGCCAGATAAAGCTTGTCACAAGCCATGTAGGGCAACAAACATGTGAAAGAAGGTGGTCTGGTCAGATTAGACCAAACCTGTGTGAAAAGAAAACCAACACTGCACATCTGCCTAAGCACGTCATCCCCACAGTGAAACATGGTGGTGGCAGCATCATGCTGGGGGGATGCTTTTTTTCAGCAGGAACAGGGAAGCTGGCAAGAGTTGATGGAAAGATGGATAGAGCTAAAGACAGAAAGGTGATCCTGAAAGAACATCTGTTCAAAACTGCAAAAAACCTGAGACTGGGGCAGAGTTCACCTTGCAGAATGGCAATGTCCATAAACATACAACCAGAGCTGCAGTGGAGTGGTTTGGATCAAAGCCTATTCATTTTTTAGAATGACCCAGTCAAAGTCCAGACCGAAATGAAATTGAGAATCTGGCAAGATTTAAAAATGATGTTCACAGATGCTCTCCTTCCAATCAGAGTTTTGAGCTATTCTACCAAGAAGAGAGGACAAAATCTTTAGTCTTTATTTGTTCAAAGATGGTTTGAAGCTATAATCACAAACTAAGGTAGTTTTACAGATTGTTGACTCTTGAAGCTGAATACAAATGCATACCACACTTTTGAGATATTTATTGGCAATCATTTTCTAAAACCATGTATCATTTTCCTTCAACTAATCAACTATGCACTACTTTGTGTTGGTTTATCACAACATCCCAATAAAATACTTTTTAGGTTTGCAATTGTACAAATTACGATGACGTTCAACAGGTGTGAGTATTTTTTGAGGAACTGTATTATGTTTAAAAAACATTTTAAAATTTCATTGAATTTCTGTAAATCATCTCAACATCCCCCCGCCCCTATTGGTCTTTTAAGATGAATTCAACTGCTCTATTAACAAGCTGTAAGGAATAAACCATTACTGTCGTAGCTTTATATAAAACCATGTTATATGAAAAGGCAGCTCTGTAAACCTGGAACCTTATCAATGAATTCACCTGGAGCTGCTCTGAAACAAGCAGCCGATTGTCTGGAGAAATCCAACAAAGAGAAAAAATAAAATATGCAGAAGCAGACTGCATGTTTGTACATGGGAAAAAAGCTGAAGTAGACAAAACCAGTAAAAAAAGAGCAGGTTTGTGGAGGGCATGTGGAGTGAAGTGGTCACAGTTCATGGGCTTAAAGTCACTGGTTATCCCGACCCTACGAGAGAGGAACGTCCACTCCTCCCTGAGTAATCCCTGCCACGTTGCCCTCGAGCAAGGCACTTTTTACAGCAGACTCTTGTTCTAGCTGAGCCGCTCGACAGCAGCACCCAGTTCAGTTTCTGAGCAGCGAAGGCTAACCTTCCCCTAGAACATAAAGTCAAAACGATAAAATTTAAAACAGAATTTTCTGTCCGTCTGGGTTCCTAGTTTGAAACATGTCCAGTGATTTTTTTTTTACACTTTTAAATAAATTCAAACATTATGACTATGCTGAAAATATACATTCTGGCAAACGTTGTGCAAAAGTTGTAAACAAAACATATTTCAATTGGGTGGTCCGTTGGGTGTGTGTGTCACAGCCTGGTGGGCTCATCGTCACTGTCGCTACAGTTACCACAGCAGTCCTGCAGGGGGAGACAGAGAGTACAGAAACTGAGAAGCCATCCAATGGTTTGTTTAATCGTTTAAAAGAAATACTGTGGTCTCATTTTAATTCAGTTTATTTATAATTATTTGATGACAAAGGTAATTTCAAGGCACTTTACAAGAAAAATTAGAAATGCTAATCAAATCAATTAAATTATATAGAAAGTCAAATTTTATTACATTATAATTAAACCCTTGTTTTGACACAGTGCAGTTAATGTGTCAATTGATAAAACTTTCCTATCTAAGAAAATCTAGCTGACTGCAATGAGGTGTAAACATTGAAGAAATTCTTCATACTAAGCAAACGGGGCGAAAGGTGAGAAGGAATGACTCCCTTTTAACAGCAAGAAATGTCTAGTGGGTCATATTTTATTTAAATCAATGTAAGAACCACTGTATTAATTAGGCATTAGCTTTTTGCTCTTTAGAAAACTTAAGACAAAAATAGGAAAATCAAACATTTTCCATAATGAATTTTCTTTTTTCCATACTTATCCAAGACTGGATAATGATGAAATAAAACTCTTCCTTACGTAGGAATGCTGTTCTCACCTGTCGGCCAAAGAGCCGCTGCAGCAGTCCCTGTTTGGGTGTCGGGGACGGCTGCCCTCTCCAGTCCAGGTCCGGTGGAACAGCGCCATCCTCATAAAACACATTCAGCTCATTGAAACACTCTGTCTCGATCATCTGAGAGACAGAACATGAAAAGGTCAGCAAAGGTCAGATTCTGTTTTACATTTAGATTTTAAAAAAAGCAGTAAAAATACCATGTACAAAAATGAGTCTGTCATTTCATTAGATCCTGCTGCTGTCATCTGTTAAAAACCAGGATGTTAGTGGTTGTCTGGACACATGAGGGGCTAAAATTGGACTGGACTCTGGAAGCAGAGGGGTGCTGCTTTGGTATCGGGAGATGTGACAAATACTGATCAGTTTGTTTATACGGTATTTTTTAATGTGTAAACAAAACTCGGCAGCAGAACGTTTTAGCATATTTCCAGCAGAAGGAAACCAGCAAACTAAAACAAAGGTAATGAAAAAAAATCACAACCATCCATTATTCTAGCTGTACTAGCAACATGGCTTCTGTCATTGCACCAATAGTAATCAGTGGAATGACATAATAATTTGTTTTGTCATTCCACTAAATTTTCCATATTTTTAATGTTTTTCTTTGATCAAACTCATCAACATTTTGGATGTGTTCATTTGATTTGTTCCCCTTGATTTCTATTTGTTTCAGGGTGGAAAAAATTGCTCAGCTCATATTGGAGGAACATCAGTTTTCAAGTCTTGCCACAGAATTGATGTAGGTCTGGACTTTGACTGGGCCATCTATGCACATGAGCATGCATTGATCTACAGTGTCTTGCGAAAGTACTTGGCCCCCTTGAACCTTTCAACCTCTTGCCACATTTCAGGCTTCAAACATAAAGATATAAAATTATAATCACACATCTGGCCTTTATGGAAGAGTGGCAAGAAGAAACCCATTTCTCAAAGATATCCATAAAAAGTCTCATTTAAAGTTTGCCACAAGCCACCTGGGAGACACCAAACATGTGGAAGAAGGTGCTCTGGTCAGATGAAACCAAAATCAAACTGTTTGGCCACAATGCAAAACGATATGTTTGGCGTAAAAGCAACACAGCTCATCACCGTGAACACACCATCCCCACTGTTAAACATGGTGGTGGCAGCATCATGGTCTGGGCCTGCTTTTCGTCAGCAGGGACAGAGAAGATGGTCAAAATGGATGGGAAGATGGATGGAGCCAAATACAGGACCATTCTGTAAGAAAACATGTTGGAGTCTGCAAGAGACCTGGGACGGAGATTTATCCTCCAACAAGACAATGATCCAAAACATAAAGCCAAATCTACAATGGAATGGTTCACAAATAAATTTATCCAGGTGTTGGAATGGCCTAGTCAAAGACCAGACCTGAATCCAATCGAGAATCTGTGGAAAGAGCTGAAGACTGCTGTTCAGGAACGCTCTCCATCCAACCTCACTGAGCTCCAGCTGTTTTTCAAGGAAGAATGGGCAAGAATTTCAGTCTCTCGATGTGCAAAACTGATAGAGACAAACCCCAAGAGACTTGCAGCTGTAATTGCAGCAAATGGTGGCGCTACAAAGTATTAACGCAAGGGGGTCGAATAATATTGCACGTCCCACTTTTCAATTTTTTATTTGTTAAACAAGTTTGACACATCCAATAAATTTCCTTCCACTTCATGATTGAGTCCCACTTGTTGTTGATTCTTCACAAAAAAAATTTATTTTATATCTTTATGTTTGAAGTCTGAAATGTGGCAAGAGGTTGAAAAGTTCAAGGGGGCCGAATACTTTCGCGAGGCACTGTAAACCATTCCATTGCAGCTCTGGCTAACATGCTACAAATAAACATGTTATCTCCAGGAGGAGCTGTCACAGCAGTGACCTTTACAGCATGGGTCTAAACTCCATCCTTTGTGGCTGCAAATCTAATAAGAATGAGGTGAGAGTGATTATTGTTCATTTATTAGCTGAACAATCAAACTGAGTCAAGTGATTGCAAACAGGTTGCTGGATAACATGGATGGTAGGCAGGTGCATCTAAAAGCACAGAACTTCCTCCTATTGTGGTGCTGTCCTCTCAACACGTTGTCTCTTCCTACTTAATGTAGGATCGAAGGAAAACAGAAGGGATAGTTTACACCTGCAGGTATGCACCCAACATCTTAATGTGAATTTGTGCCCGATATAATGATGTAAAACCCAAATAAGCACTGCAAGCGGAGGGTTGCTGCTTGGGCATCAGGAGATGTCAGATACTGTTTGGATTGGTTTACTTGGACCATCCCTGAGTGTTCCCACAAAACTTGGCTTTGAAATATTTCCAAAGAACAAGCAAAGAAAAAAAAACAAGGTTTTGGTGGATGCTAATGAGAAAAATCCCACCCCCCCATGTCACATCCGGCAGAGATAATTTTCTGCATTTGGGTCAACAGATTGAAATACTGTATTTTTAACTTGCATAGCTTTATCCAAACCTATAAAGATACTGTTTTAGATTAGTGCATTTTTATTTGTTCCTGTTCATTTATATCTTTGTCTTGGTGGAAATAAAAATCAACATTCTTTTTTATTTTTTTATTTTTTTGTTTAAATTGGCTTCAACAACTGGTGGCATGAATGGGATATTTTTCACATATCTCAAGAAAACCACATGGAAATATTTATGGAGGAGAGACCCATTCTCTGCTTTAATAAACCATTAGCCATGCTCTGAGGTAACAACAATATCGCCACCTACTGGCAAGGAACATGCACATCACTCTTTTTTGTATGTCTCATCTGGATGGAGCTAATTTTGTTTCAAAACTGAGGTAAAAATATCCATTAAAAATATCTATTCATATGACTTAAAATTTTAACAACAAGATACAAGCTGTGATTTTAGTAGAAAAACTGGTTCATCTGTGCTTCGAGTCATTTATGGCCTCTCTGCTTTATTCCTAAAATAAACTGGTCCATTTTATAAATATTTGCCATCTCGGCCATTTACTCATGTTAGTAAATCTGAAGGTGAGACTCCTTTTGGTGGATTGTTTTATTGTCCAAGAACAGAAAAAAACTAACTTTTCTTAAACTATGCTTGTGAAAAATCCAACAGCGACACAATTTCCTCAACAATTTTGATAAGCGTTGTTTTGTTTATGATGGTCGCTCGGTTCTGACCTCATTCTGCCAGGGGATGGAGACGCTGCCTGTAGACACTTTGCTGTAGAACGACTCGTCTTCCGGGTCCAGCTCCACGCCCTTCACCGTAGAAAACTGCTCAATGTCCAGCACATCTTTGGCGTAGATGGCCTGAGGCTACAAGCACAAAAATGGACCGAAACAGCAGCATTAACATAACTGGCCTGGCAGCAGAGGTTAGAGACACTCAAACCGTTTAAAGATGCGAACAACAAAACAAATCCCTCTGCAGAACTGGAAACCTGCTGCAGGACGACAACTGGTCTCAAAATAATTTTAATTTTACATTTTAATCTCGCCTGAGCCTCAGTGACGTTCTGATTGAAAAGATTAATTAACTTCACTTCCTGTGTCTATTTAAAGAGCTTCTCACTAGAAGAGAAGTTTCTTCTTCAGTTATATTATTAGCCTGTTCTCATCTAAAATTACTGATAGTGTTGAGGAGTGAGACAACCCGAGTATTTTGGTAAAATAAGTTCATTATTAGTTGGTTAAACTAAAAATATGAACAATGTGAACAAAATAATGTGAATACCAAGATTAGAAAAGCTTTTGCACATCTGAAAGTTTGCAGTTTCTTTAAATTAAAACTATCAATAAAAAACCTTACCGACAAAAAATTACTGAAATGAACTAACCAACTCAACTCAGCATGTTGTGTAGTTTCTCCCCAAAAAACATCTGAGCAAAATGCTCAAGTTCTTGTTTTAGGCCTCAACGAATATCTACAGCAACTGAAGAGTATGCTGGGGACTCCTCTAGAACCTCTGGAGATCATTGTGGAAAGACAGATTCTTCATAAAATGAAGAACATTATGGAGAACCCTGAGCATCCTCTTCATGAGACTGTCCTACAACAACAGTGTCTTCAGTCAGAGGCTTCTTCAGATCTGCTGTAAGACGGAGCACTACAGGAGATCCTTCCTGCCCACAGCCATCAGCATCTACAACGTCTCTTTGAGGAAACCTTCATAATATGAGCTAAAACAACATTTAATTTCCCTTTGGGATTAATAAAGTATTTTTGAATTGAATTGAATTAAAGTCTGCAAGAAATAAAAGAATCCAGCAAAGGTCTTACAGGATCAGTCACAGGTCAGTGTGTTGGAGCGAAACACCAGAGCCGAAGGATGAAAACTGAAGCTCTGGTTCTGTTGGTCAGTCAACGTTTCAACCCTATGGTCACGACATATAAAGATGACTAAAAGACTAAAATCCTAGAGCTACAATGGTTGTTCATCCAACCAGGATCCATCTATTTGGCAAGGCAAGTTTATGCACATTTCAGTAGCAAGACAACTCAAAGTGCCGTACATGAAAAAGAGACATAACAGGAAAAGTACATTACAGTAGCATAAAGATAATTAAATAATTAGCGAGCACAAATAATTAAAGAGAATAAAAATTAATAATTAAAATAAGATAATAATAAAAAGATAAAGAATTTAAAATTAATGACAAAATGATTGATAAGAAAATGAAAGGAAAATTGGACTGAAAACTTAACTAATAATGTTTAGATGGCCCAGTCAAAGGCCACTCTAAACAAATACGTTTTTGATCTTGATTTGACGCAATTTAGGGTTTCGGCGCTTTTACAGTTTTCTGGCAGTTTATTCCAAATTAGTGGAGCATAAGAACTAAAAGCTGCTTCTCCATGTTTAGTTCTGGTTCTGGTTCTGCAGAGTAGATTTGAGCCAGAAGACCTGAGAGGTCTGGATGGTTGATCCACTGACAACAAGTCTGTAATGTATTTTGGTGCTAAGCCATTCAGTGATTTATAGACTAACAGAAGTATTTTAAACTCTATTCTCTGAGCTACAAGGAGCCAGTGTAGGAACTTTAGAACCGGGCCGATGTGCTCCACTTTCTTAGTTCTAGCGAGGACGCAGGCAGCAGCGTTCTGGATCAACTGCAGCTGTCTGATCCACTTTTTAGGCAGACCTGTGAAGACACCGTAATAATCTGAGTTAGGGGGAGCATGTAGATATTGAATAGGAGGGGCCCTAAGATGGACCCTTGGGGAACGCCACATGTGATTTTTGTGGTCTCTGATGTAAAGTTACCTACTGACACAAAAAAGTCCCTGTCCTTCAAGTAGGATTTAAACCAGTTGAGTGCTGTACCAGAAAGGCCGATCCAGTTTTCCAGGCGCTCTAATAAAATGGAGTGATCAACAGTGTTGAATGCTGCACTAAGGTCCAATAATACCAGCACTGTGGTTCTTCCACAGTCTGCATTTATACGGATGTCATTGAACACCTTGACAAGAGCAGTCTCTGTACTGTAGTAAGCAGGAAGCCTGACTGGAAGACATCGAAGCGGTTGGTCGTTGTTAGGAAGTTATTTAACTGCTGAAACACAGATTTTTCAATAATCTTACTGATGAAGGGGAAGTTTGATATAGGCCAGTAGTTCTGTAGTAGCAGCTTGTCCAAGTTGCTCTTTTTCAATAGAGGTTTGATAATTGCTGTTTTTAGGGCCTGGAGGAAAACACCTGACAAAAGGGACGTGTTTATTATTTGTGTTAAATCAGATGTGTTTACAAGCAAAGCTTTCTTAAGGAAAGCTGTGGGCAAAAGATCGAGACAGCAGGAAGAAGAGCTTAGTTGGTGCACGATTTCTTCTAAGTATTCGTTGTTTGTTTGGTGAAATTGGGAAATTTTGTCAAAATCAGTTCTAGTTGGAGACAACTCTGGTACTGGAGTTGATGTGGATGTGCTGAGCACCCCTCTGATTCGGAGGTTTTCCAGGGACATCCAAATGGGCAGATGCCCCAGGTCCCTGGAGGGACTAAACATCCCTTCTGTACCAGAACAAATCTAATATTTCTGAAAAGAGCTGGAGCGTGTCACTTTGGGATCACTGGATTTTGAAGTTTTAAACTTCACTGCTATTAGATGTCTAAACAATCTGTGCTTGATAAAAATCTTCAAAATGCTTCAGAAATCCTGCAGAAAAAAAGCTCAGAAGTAAAATTAGGAAAAAGTCAAAAAGCGGACTCGAAACACAGTCCAGGACTGTGAAAAGGAAGAGATGCTAGAGCAGGATTTGATGCAATAAAATACTTTTTTCTATCCCATACTATTCTAAGACAAAAACCAATAAGTTCCTGTGGAAAAACTCAGTCTTCAGACTTATATGAACATTTTTATCTGTATGAAATCTCCACCCAGTGGACTGTTTAACACCATGTTTCCCATGTTTTAAAGGCTTGTTGGAACAGTAAAGTAATAATCCTACTTTTTCACTCATATAAAAGAGGTGGGCCAAGCAGAGACCCCCCCAAAACTACAATTTGCAACCTCTGCACAGCTTATTGATGATTTTGTTTTAGCAACAATGCCTCTGAAAGTAAAATTTAGGAATACAGCAACAACTACTTCTTCAACGTGTTAACTTGTGACATTAATAAGCACTGTTAATTTCTCATTTAGTTTTCCAAATGAGAACTATGCTGAGCAAAAAAGATTTTAAAGTCTAAAGAAAAATGTTTAAAACCTTCAGAAAACAAGAAGTCAACCACTGATCAAGACTACTTGGAAAGAATTAAGGATAAAGACAATCTGCATTAGAACCATTTTGTATATTTTCCTGCTGCAGATATTTGCCGTTATTCTGATGGACTTACATCGGGAATGAAGGGTGTTTGCAGCATGCCGGCCTCCAGCCGTTTGAAGTTGATGGAGCGGAAGATGGGGTGACCTTTAACCTCAGCAGCCCCACCCCCCAGGGATCCCAGCCTCTCTGTGGGATCTTTGACCAGCAGCTGAGGGAAAAGATTCTGCACATGAGTACAAAACTTAACAGAGCTAACAATAACTTGCAAAAAAAAAAGCCTGAAACCTCAGCTTTATAAACACCACAATTAAAAGGGTCAGTACCAGACTTCTTAAAGTGATGTAGAGATAAGCAGGTGTTTGGATTAAAGCTGGTTAGAGAAGCAGTGATGGGGAAATGTAAACCTACCATTTTACAGATGGACTTGGCATACTCTGAGAACTTCTCAGAGTATTCCTCCTGCACCTCCCTGACCAGCCGCTCCACCTCCTCCCTCTTGATCTTCTTCTTCCTCTGCTGAAATGGTGACTGGCCCTCGATCATCTCGTACAGCAGGCAGCCCAGCGCCCACCAGTCAGGGCTGAAGGTGTACCGCTCGTTCATCACCACCTCCGGGGCTGCACAACAAAAAAAAGGAAACCTTTAAAGCTGGGATGACGACATTATCACTGCAGTAGAATAATCTCGCAGAAAAAATCATAATATTTACATTGTGTGAGGAAACAATCTGATATTAAAATGTTTTTAAATATAGACGTATAAAAATATATAACAATCATTTTCTTAATTTCTACTTTGCTTTAATATTGATCAGACTGTCTAGGAATTGTTAATTTGTTAGCACTGACTTCCTGTTTGGCTGGGGTATAAATATGATGGGACACAGGACCCTGTTTTTCTTAGCTCTCTTCAAAGTGGCAAAAACAAAAAACATGCCATTCAAATTAGGCAGGTATGTGTTGGTCCTAATGAGTCAGGAAATATAAGCGGGAACATTGTAGAGTACATGGCATCAGGAACTATTTCAAATATCAGGACATAAAATTTTGTTTTCCTCATTGTTTTGTATTAGTATAATAAGTGAAGAATATTTTTTTGAGAGTGACACCAGTAAGTTTTTAGGGTGCTGTACCTTGGATAACGGTCAATAAAGATATTTTTCAGGAAAAAAATCAAATTCTGAAAATCTGAATTTGAAAATTAAAAAAGGTAAATCCAAATGTGTCTTAACTGGAAAAAAAACAACAAAAAAACGATAAAACATGAGTAAACATACTCACCCATATATCCAACTGTTCCCACCCGTCCCTTGATGCTTTGTCCGTCCGGCACATGGATGGCGAGACCCAGGTCTGATATTCTGATATGACCTGAAAACAAGGACACATAAAAGATATATACAGTGACTTTGGCATGTTACCTAAGTTTTAAATAGCACTTTTTAAATTTAGCTCAGACCATTTTGCTCCCTAACTGGTGTAATTTGTGCCAATATCTGTTATAATTCAGATCAATGAATATTTAAATCAAAGCAACACTTATTTAATTTATTTCAACTGATGTCTGGTCCTGAGGGAAAGACATATGTTATTTCTTTTTTTAGGCATTTCATAGCAGAAACTGAAAAACAAATTTATTTTAAGCCCTTAAAAATAAAAATATTTTCTTTAAAACAGATAACTATTGCGAAAAAGTTAACTGAAGAAAAGTGAAATCTGAGTTTTTCTTTGCTGTTGTGACCTCAAAACTATCCTCTTCTAAGACTTTTTTATTTTTTAGTGAACTTGCCTTTGTCAGTGAATTACAAGTGTTTACAAGTATTTTTTAACAGTGTTTATGCTCTCAGTGTATAACCACAGTATAAATGAGAACCTGTTTATGAGGTCTGAGACTCACCGTGGTCATCTAGCAGGATGTTTTCTGGCTTTAGGTCTCTGAGTGACAGAATAAAAAACACATCCACAGAGTGAGAAAAAGGATGAGTGAATAAGATGAAGTTGGTTTTGTCTTTAAAGGAGCTCACCTGTAGACGATCCGCTCTCGGTGCAGGTCCTCCAGACCGCAACAAATCTCAGCAGCATAAAACACGGCTCTGGTCTCATCAAAACCTGCCTCCCCCATGTGGTAGATGTGAAACTTCAGGTCTCCGCCGTTCATGAGAGTCAGCACAAGACATAGGGCATCTTTTGTTTCGTAGGCATAGGCTAAACTCACCTGCACACAAAACAAGTCTGATTTAGATAGTATTTCCTGTGGGGACTTGGATCATGCTTACCTGCTGATCTACACAACTACAGTCTGATCTTTAAAGGGATTTAGTTAATACAGAAAACTATGTCCAAATCATAGAGCCAATCCTGTGGAGGGGTAGAAAGCTAAGGATACTATTGCAGGTAACAACGCAGCTAAAGTTGTGCATGGCTAATGGCAAACTTAAAGCATAGCAGCCAACTAACTATAAACTACAATCAAAAAGGACAAACCCTAACAACAATGCATTTATAATGTTAACCAGGACCCAAATTATACTTTAAGTACTTTAAAGAATTAAATCACTAACCAGACTGCTAATGTTGTAGGTTGCTAACTAAAAGCTAAAGCTGTGAAGACTAACTGCATAGCTAAAGTCAATAAAATAGCAAAGCTAAAGCTCAACCAAAAAAAATTTACTTCAGTAAAAACAAAAATGAAACTATAAAGCTAAAGAGGCAGTCAAGCATTCTTGGGTAATAAAAAATACTAATGACAGTACCTTAGTCATTTTAAAAAAGGTAGCTAAGCGAAAACTAACTCATAGGAAACTGTGCAGCTAAAGTTGTGAATGGCTAATGGCATCTCTAAAGCATAGCAGACAGGTCGAAGCTTAAAAACTCCAAAACTCTATAAAATCTACATAGGGTTGTCAAAATAATTTAAATTTCAATAGTATGAAAATGAACTATTCAAAGATACTAATTTTTGTAAAAATTGATATAAATTCACCCGTTTACATTTGCCCAAATTGTGGCACTTGTTCCAGCAGCAGCGCCGCAATAACAGACACTCATCTCCTCCCCCCTAACCAAACCAATGAGTTTCTGCTGGAAGTTTTAAACTCTGCTAACCTGTGGAGTACATCCAGAAAAAAACATGCTAAACTTTTTAGTCGACAAAGCAAACACAAAAGCGTTGTTAGGAAGTACTTTTCCTATAAGGTGGACATACAGGAAAAAAACTAAATGCTGAATGATGCCACATGTTAGCTGCACTAATGTTACAAGCTAACACAACGAGGCTGATGTTTGAGAGCAACTTGAAAGGTCAGTAAATCTCTAGTATCTGCAACAGTGAAGTAGTTAACCTCCTGGACGGCATTAGCTAACACCATCTGTTTGAATATTAGCTAAATGGACAGAAACAGCCCAATGACAGTGTTCTCTCGGTCTGAGTTCCCCTGTCAACATGCGCTTTAGCTCCTTTCTGCTGTGGTGCGAATTAACGTAGAAAAACACTAAATGGTGGCTCAGTCGGCTATTAAATAGTGAAGCAATGAAACAAACCTGTCCATTACTCCTCTCTTTAATTGTAAAGCTAGTGGGGGCTAATGTGGCTAATAATTGTACAGGTAGTGGAGCCAGACTAAAGCTGACGATTAGAACAGAAAAAAGTAAGAGCCTGTACCAACCTACCCTGCTGCTATAATTGATCACTAAAGAAAATGTTCAGCAACATTAACAGAAAGACCTAAATTATACAGGGCTGCTGCTGAATACATGGACCAGATCCGTGTTTACACTGTAAAAATTTTTTATTTTGTATGCGCCAGATCCATGTTTGTTTTGAAACCCAATTTATATTGATATAGAATTATCCTTTATTTGTTCCTCAGTAGTAAAATTTATTTGTATCAACGTGCACACTGTGACACACTAAAGATTAGCCATTATAATAAAATAAAATAACTGCATAACTAAATCAAAGGTGCACACTTCCATAAAGGATATTAACACTTACTAAGTGTTGTCTACTGTTTTACCAAACAGTAGACAACAATTTTGAATTATATATTGTACTAAATGAGGGCTGATTGGTCTGGTTTTTTCCTGTTTAAGGAAATTACAATATTGTTGTATTATAATTAATCAAAAAATAATCTCTTAATTAGAATGAACCCTGTGCCTTCAAACAATTTGTTGCAGTATTGCAAATTGTATCAAGTATCGGTATAGAGCTTGAAATTTTAGTATCATGACAGCTCTGCTACATAGTTAAAATCGTAACCAACCAGCCAATGACAATGCTTATGCAATTAAGAAAAAACACAAGTCAAACAGAAAATGTTTTGGGCAAATTTAAAGCAAAATTCAAAAGACGGCTAACGAAACAGCTAAAGTCGTGGATGGCTAATGGCAAAGCAAAAGCTTTGCAAATTGCTATTAGCTAAAGGAAAAGAAAAATGCATACAAGACCCCCTGCAAACTATGCTACTAAAGTTATAGCCAAGCTGCAAATGACACTTCTTACATCTTTAAATAAATTCCTTCTCAAACAACTAAAGTTGTCGGCAGCATGCTGAAAGCTACAGTTACTAAGGCAGCTAACAACATAGCTAAAGTCATGGATGGCTTACAGAGAGGCTAAAACATCTATCAAAAATTAAAATAACAGAACACACACATAATCTATAAAGCTTAAGCGGTAGCCAAGCACCTAATAATACTTAAGCCTTAGAAAAAATGCTTATCACACTGCTAATGGTGTAGGTGGCTAACTGAAAGCTAAACACAGCTAGTTACACAGCTAAAGTTGCAGATGGAAAAGGGAAGAACAGCACAAAATTTACTAAGATATGAACAGAAATGAAAATTACACCTTGCTAACTATGACACTTAATTACACTTTATAAATCTTTCATATTTGCTAATCATACAGCTAATATTATAATGGCTAATATTATAATGTCTAGCTAAATACAAAGCTAAAGTTGTGGATGGCTAACCGCAAAGCGAAAGCAGAGTGGAAAATAACTACGAATTAAATCATAAGCAAAGTAGACAAATGGGAATAGAAACAATTAACAATCGGCTAAAAATGCCATTTCAGATTTTCAATTTTTTTGCACATTTAAACATTTACCTTAGCAACATGTAGTCTTTTCTAGTGTTTATGAGAAAAAGAGTATCTCAATTCAAGAATAGATAAACAAGTACTCATCCAACATTTATGACCATGTTTTGTTTGTGTTTTATGGATGTGTTTATTTTTTTAAATAACATTTCTATTCAGTTCTAAGCCATCTTTTCCCCCTAACATAACTGCTTCTGTGGTAACTCCATTCTGACTCTGTGGGGCAGTATTTCACTGCATATATATTGTTCAGCGAAGCTTACAACAAATCTACTGTTGACTTTCTCCAGAATCTGCTTCTCATTGAGCGCCATCGACTCTCCTTTCCTCTTCTTTATCCTCTTCTTCTCCAGCTTTTTGCAGGCATACATTTTCCCTGTGGCTCGTACCTGACATGCACATACCTGAGAGGAAATGAGACAAAGGCAGGAAATCCATTAGGCTAAGCAGCATCAAATGCATTAATTAACTGAGCAGCAGTTAAGTGAATTTCTCTATAAAAGCATAGTTTTTTTTTTGCAAGTGCCAGTTTTCTGGTCTTGGGCATAATCCTAAAGACCTTAAAACAAGCAACTATTGTCATCTGTCTAACAGCTTAAGCTTGACCCAAACAGAGTAATGAAACAGGACAATGATTCACTACAATCCTACACATTTGCTCTGGTTTGCAGCAGAGAAGACAAGCGAGCGTGAAGCAAACACTTCCTGACCCCTACTTCTTTTCATGTCCCTCAGTATCTCATGACCCAATGCTCTTACATTTAATGTGTTATCACCATGAGACTAGCATGGAATCAATAAGGCCTCTGCTTGTTACACAAATATGCCAAACAGAGATGCCATTCAGTAGAGTGTAATGGGATTCAGACGTCAGTGGTGGAGTTCCTCTTTTCAGATGCCAATGAGAAGATTAAGTAAGAAATGTTGCACCTCCCTGCACATTCATCTAGTCAAGGCAGAGTTTTAGGCCTAGCAAGAGAGAAATCTCCATTGTTGCCTTTTTTGTTTCTGAATGGTAAGGTAAAAACACAACCTCAGTCATGGCCATCCTAAAGATCAGGCCTAAACAAACTAATTGGAAATGGTTTGCTTACTTTGCTTTTAATTTAAAATGTAACGTACAATATATACAGGTCCTTCTCAAAATATTAGCATATTGTGATAAAGTTCATTATTTTCCATAATGTCATGATGAAAATTTAACATTTATATATTTTAGATTCATTGCACACTAACTGAAATATTTCAGGTCTTTTATTGTCTTAATACGGATGATTTTGGCATACAGCTCATGAAAACCCAAAATTCCTATCTCACAAAATTAGCATATTTCATCCTGACCAATAAAAGAAAAGTGTTTTTAATACAAAAAACGTCAACCTTCAAATAATCATGTACAGTTATGCACTCAATACTTGGTCGGGAATCCTTTGGCAGAAATGACTGCTTCAATGCGGCGTGGCATGGAGGCAATCAGCCTGTGGCACTGCTGAGGTCTTATGGAGGCCCAGGATGCTTCGATAGCGGCCTTTAGCTCATCCAGAGTGTTGGGTCTTGAGTCTCTCAACGTTCTCTTCACAATATCCCACAGATTCTCTATGGGGTTCAGGTCAGGAGAGTTGGCAGGCCAATTGAGCACAGTGATACCATGGTCAGTAAACCATTTACCAGTGGTTTTGGCACTGTGAGCAGGTGCCAGGTCGTGCTGAAAAATGAAATCTTCATCTCCATAAAGCTTTTCAGCAGATGGAAGCATGAAGTGCTCCAAAATCTCCTGATAGCTAGCTGCATTGACCCTGCCCTTGATAAAACACAGTGGACCAACACCAGCAGCTGACACGGCACCCCAGACCATCACTGACTGTGGGTACTTGACACTGGACTTCTGGCATTTTGGCATTTCCTTCTCCCCAGTCTTCCTCCAGACTCTGGCACCTTGATTTCCGAATGACATGCAGAATTTGCTTTCATTGGAAAAAAGTACTTTGGACCACTGAGCAACAGTCCAGTGCTGCTTCTCTGTAGCCCAGGTCAGGCGCTTCTGCCGCTGTTTCTGGTTCAAAAGTGGCTTGACCTGGGGAAGGCGGCACCTGTAGCCCATTTCCTGCACACGCCTGTGCACGGTGGCTCTGGATGTTTCTACTCTAGACTCAGTCCACTGCTTCCGCAGGTCCCCCAAGGTCTGGAATCGGCCCTTCTCCACAATCTTCCTCAGGGTCCGGTCACCTCTTCTCGTTGTGCAGCGTTTTCTGCCACACTTTTTCCTTCCCACAGACTTCCCACTGAGGTGCCTTGATACAGCACTCTGGGAACAGCCTATTCGTTCAGAAATTTCTTTCTGTGTCTTACCCTCTTGCTTGAGGGTGTCAATAGTGGCCTTCTGGACAGCAGTCAGGTCGGCAGTCTTACCCATGATTGGGGTTTTGAGTGATGAACCAGGCTGGGAGTTTTAAAGGCCTCAGGAATCTTTTGCAAGTGTTTAGAGTTAACTCGTTGATTCAGATGATTAGGTTCATAGCTCGTTTAGAGACCCTTTTAATGATATGCTAATTTTGTGAGATAGGAATTTTGGGTTTTCATGAGCTGTATGCCAAAATCATCCGTATTAAGACAATAAAAGACCTGAAACATTTCAGTTAGTGTGCAATGAATCTAAAATATATGAATGTTAAATTTTCATCATGACATTATGGAAAATAATGAACTTTATCACAATATGCTAATATTTTGAGAAGGACCTGTATACTGAATGTAACAATATAACTTAGGCAATAACAAAATAACATTTATTTTTTTAGCAACAGAAAGTAAATAAGAATCCCCTTCTTATTTGATCCCTGTATAATTCAACCTGAATGGGGGAAATGTGTTTTAAAATCACATTTTGGCCTAATAAGAAAAACTGACCCAAATTTAGTAGAAAATTAGGTACTCACCTCCCCGAAACCTCCTTTTCCTAGAATTCTGTACTGTCTGAACGTGTTTTTTGTCACCGGCTGCCTGTTGGACAGAGACAGACATGTATTTATATCACACGGGCAAGTACAGTGCTGTGAAAAAGTATTTTGTGTTTTTGCTTTTTCTTATCAAACAAACTTTATGGCACCTTGATGGCTGTTGTTGGTGCCAAGGGTTGGTTTTGATATCTTTCTTTTTAATAACCTAAATCATCATTTGAAAACTGCTTTTTGTATTTCCCCAGGTTATCTTTGTCTGATAATACAATTTGTTTGATGATCTGAAACCTGTAATTGTGACCAAACAAGCAAAAACAAAAGAAATATGTAGGGAGGCACATACTTTTCACTGCACTGTATGTTCTAATTGCAAAGTTCACCTTCGCAACCAAATCTAATGTGAAGGGGAACTCTAAGGCTGAGGTTTTATCTTCTTTGTTGTCTTTTGGAGACTTCTGCTGCTCCACAGCCAGTTAGAGGTTAAAACCCCTTGAGTTTTATTTTGGAAGAAAGCCCTTCAGGTAAACCTCTCCTGCCTGCCAAGCTGTGGTTCCCCTTCAGTGGGATGAAGTATTTTTTGAAAACTTGGTGACATGCAATATGAGTCATCCTAATTGTAGGGCAGTGGTTTGTAGACACAAGCAGCTACAGCATTTGCCCATTAAACATTAAGCTTTTGAACTACAAAATGTGAATCAGTTTGGGGTTTTATGTATTGTCAGCAAAGCCATTTTTTTTATCTTCTAATAAAGCAGAACAGAAACCAAACAAGCTTTTTTTTGTAATTTGGAAATTTGTGTTTCTTCTACCTGAATTTATTTTATCATGATGTTTACTTTTACTAGTTTTAATTTTATTCTTTAAAATACCAGAATTTGCACATGACCCTATTTTTTTAGATAGCAAAATTTTCACAAATAAAAAAAAAATGTTATGTTCGCCGTTGCTCGGCACTTGAGTAGCCATTGTATCAAATAGATTTCTGCTCTTAGTTGAATGATTTTTTTCTGCTTGAGTGAAAATATACAGAAGTATTGCTAATCTTACTAGAATAGAGTTTTTGGTTTCTCTGCCCACCTCTGGATAAACTTAAAACCAAAGCAGAACAATGAAGCTAACTACTGAGACCTAGAATTTCTTTCTTTTAAAACCAGAAACTGCAATAATTAGCATTTTAAAAGGTTCACTTTTGATGTTTTAAAAATGGAAATCCTAAATTTGTAAATGTTATTGTAAATGCAAATGGGAAAGACCAGAAACAGGACCTGAGAGATGCATCATCCTTCAGCTAATCATCTACTGCTCTTTGGGTATCACCTTATCGGAGCTACAATGATAAACCCTTAAACTGTTATTTGTGGGATATTTTAGAGATTTAACTCGGTTCTCAATAGGAAAAAGGTGAATTACTCTCTCCAGTTCGGGGACCAGTCTCTATCCGATGCAGAGGCGTCTTGTTCAAGAGTGATGGTAGGACAAAGCAGGAGATGGATAAATGGATTCGGGATGGGCTCCAGTAGTGTGATCCTTGCTCTGGTCTTACGTGGTGAAGGAGCAGAGCTGAAAGGTGAAGCTCTTGATTTACTGGTCTGTCTGTGTCCCACCCTCACCTATGGTCATGAGACATGAATCAAGACTGAAAAAGCAAGATCCTGGATACAAGTGACAAAAAGAGCTTCCTCTGTATGGCGACTGGGCTCAGCCTTAGAGATGGGATGAGGAGCTCCATCATCTAGGCAGCCTGAAGTAGAGCTGCTGCTCTTCTGCATCAAAAGGAGACAATAGTGGAGGTTCAGGCATCTGTTTAGGGTGCTAACTCCTTTAGGTGGTTTTCCAGTCCTAGAGGGCCTGTGTTCTTCAGGTTTTAAATGTGTCATTGCTCCAACACAGCTGATTAAAATGGCTGAGTTACCTCCTCAACATGTCACCTATTTCAACAAAGCACTGCTAAGGAATCAGTATTTTGATTTAAGTGATTTGAATCCATCGGGGCAACTCAGAAAACATGGACGACACCAGCCCTTGAGGAGCAATTTTGGACACAACAGATCTAAAGCCACTGAATGGTGGCCGTCATAATAATCACAAATCTACTGCAATTTGCTGCATATTTCATAGTATTTTAGACACTTGGAATCTGTAATTGCTTTTAAGTTTTAGTGTTGGTGTAAAACATTTTTCTTTGCCCATTTGAATTTCTGTTTGTTTTTTTTTTTATTGTTTTTTGTGTGTTTTTTTTGGGTAAATGGCCTGTACTTGTATAGCACTTTATTAAGTCCAAGGACCCCAGAGCGCTTTACACTACAACAGTCATCCACACATTCACAAACTGACATACTACATTGTAACAACAGCTGCTCTGGGGCAGACTGACAGAAGCGAGGCTGCTGTACAATTGGTGCCATCGGGTTCCCTGACCACCATCAGCAGACAAGGCGGGTGAAGTGTCTTGCCCAAGGTCAAAACGACTGGGAACTGGGAACCCATCGGTTACAGGGCGAACCCCTACCATCGTCACCCATGAGTTTGAACAGAATGGTTAAACCCCATCCTTCAAACAAATACATAACACAAATTAATGTTTCTTTTGTTGGCAGTACAAGTCTTGCCATACCTGCTAGTAACAAAAAGACCAAATTTAAACTGTTGTTTTATGCTAAGTTGTCCGTTATGTGTTGACCCTACACTGGATCATGCCTTGAGTTTAGGCCACTAGTAAGACATGACAGAGATGACATTCCTCTCAAAATGTTTCGGTACTGTACTGAAGCTCCTGTGGGTCTTACAGAAAAACTCTGAAGACAAACAAATCTCATAATGAACATCAGCCACCAATCTGGTTCCTCCTGGGTTCATTGCTCCAATTTCACCCCCCTCTGGACCAGTTTGATCATTGAAGCAGGATAACGAACAGGACTCTGGGGTCTACACTCATTAACACCATGAGTCATTTACTGTTTAAAGAGGCCAATGATTGGGAAGCTGCTGCTTGTTGTCAACAGGTATTATTTATCCTAGTATCTGTGCCACCTTTCAGGTTAAAAACTGCAGCATTAAAGCTTTTTGTGGCCAACCGCAATCAGCATTCAGTTATAGTGCAGAAACATGTTTGATCTTGTTGAAGACACTCAGTATGAACATCACAAATGAACATTTATATCAGCATGACAACGAGGACAGGCACAAAGCTACCCGGTATTTATGGATTGTTGTTATTATGGTAAATCCCATAGCCTCCATCCAGTCTGTTTGCTCCCATTTGCCCTGGGGGTGGTACTGAATGCATGGAGTTCTTTATAAATAGTCTGTTTTCACCCTGAGGTTTTCGTTGAAGGATCTCTTATCAGTCTTGTTCTCAACACCTGAAACTTTACAACAAATGATTTGTTGGTTCTTAAACCCACAAGAGTCAAACAAATTTGCTTCATAGTTGGAAACCCCATTAAAATAACATAAACAAAGATTTTCTCTGTGTTGTATTTGGCTTCAGACCAACAGATTGGAGGAAAAGCAGATATCCTGCTTGATCTGCTCATCTTGGGTTTAACAAAGAAAGAGGATTGGGATACCAACTCTCACCTATGGTGATGAGATTTGGACCATGACTGACAGAACATGACCTGAGATACAAGCAGCTGAAACAAGCTTCCTTTGTAGCGTGGCCAGGCTCTACCTTAGAGAAAGGTGAGAAGATCGGAGTAGAACCTGTGCTTCAAATCAGGAGTCAGCTGACATTATTTAGGATTTGAATTAGGATGCTTCCAGGACGCGTTCCTTTGGAGGTTTTCCTGATAACATCCAACTAGAAGGAGAACCCAGGGGAGACCTAGAACCTTCTTTAAGAACTGTACATTCACTGCCTATTTTACTGGGTGCACCTGTTCAACTGCTTGTTAATACAATTAGTAAACTAGCTAATCACATGGCAGCCACCCACTGCATTTAAGCATTTAGACGCAAAATAGATGAGATGAAGCTCAAACCAGCATCAGAATGGAGAACAAAATCATGCTAAATACCAAATCTGAACACAAAGAACATCAAACCTTGAAGCAGTCGGGCCACAGCAGCAGAAGACCGCACCTGGTGCCTTCCCTGTCTGCCAAGAACAGGAAAAAAAGCCTACAATTCACTCAGGCTGACCAAAATTGGACAATAAGAGATTGAAAAAATGTGTCCTGATGTATTTTAATTTCAGCTGCAGAATCCAGATTTGGCAAGAATCCATCCTGCCTTCTGGCAACGGTTCAAGTTTGTGGTGGTGGTGTAATGGTATGGGGGATATTTTGTTGGTAAGCACACTTTAGTTACAGCTGCGCACTGTTGAAACATCCCAGCTTACATGAGAATTGTTGTTGTCCATGCCCATCAACTGCTTCTAGCAGGATAATGGACCATAATAAGCCTGAAATCACCTCTGATTTTATGAACAAGGCAAAGACTTCACTGTACGAAAATGGAAAAAGCTTCGTCCCTAAATTGTCTCTTAAGTGTCAAAGCAGCACGGTTTCATTCCTGGAAGTAAGAGTCCTGAATCACTCAAAGGTCAGCAGTAAGATATTCCTCTGAATATGGTCTGGTACTGAATTGAAACCGAATGAAAAAGCAGCCAAAGTCTAAACAAAAGCTTGAAGGACTATTGATCACCACAACTTTAAAAGATTAGAGAAGACTTTGGCTAAGTGGAAGGGAAATGTGGATGGGTCAGGACTTTTGAATCAGACTGTGCCATAGAACAACACCATTTGTATATCTTGTGGTGATTTACTGCTCCATCTACATTCTGGTCTTCACCTAAGGCCACGAGATATGGATTAAAGGTCTACCCTGTATTGGGAGGCCTACTAGACAAGGCTCACTGGAGGCTTTCTGGGCACGTTCCAGTAAAAGGAGACAGAACTAGAGGGATTATATGTCCTTTCTGTCTTTCGACTATTTGGGGTTCCCCCAGGAGTAACTGGAGAGACTCAGAAGTTATACATATACCTATATGGAGATGGGAGATGTTTGCCTTATAAAATATATACAAAATAAAGTTCATATATGAAATATTTTAAGTTCATGATTATTTTTTCCCAACAATTAAATTTGAACTTAGTCTTTTAACATGCAGTTCAGTCAGGTTTGATATAATATATATTTTTGATACAATACTTATTAATATTACTTATTATTAGTAGAATTAATTTTGAATTGCAGCAACAGAAACATGTTTTTACTTTGTTCTTGATGCTTTTTCACTGCTGTAAAAGGATTACGTCTCCCTCATGGTAATTCTGTGACTATTTTTCTATGTCAGCACTGTTAAAATCGACTTCATTAGCTGTTAAAAGTTGTAGTCAACAGTACCTAGAAAACTAAGTATTAGATCCAAAGATAGTTGGGTAAGCAGGGGTGGCAGACACATCTCAGTTTGTCTGCCACTCAGGTCGCATCACACGGATAAAAAGAAGACTTGTAAGAAAATTTAGTTTGCCGATTTGCTGTGTTGCCTGGTATGGAAGCAAATCGTTCCCATATTTCAAATGAAAAAGCATTTTCAGAAATGCTTTTTCATTTTAAAAATGTGGCTGCATTGTTTGACTCATAAATGAAATTAGTAATCAATCATCCTATTTGCATTTTAATTTTCTTCTTCAACACTGTTCATTCTTTCACCTAATTAAAATGAAAAAGAAAAAGACATTTGAGATTTATTTTTCAAAATATGCCCCAGCAAATAGATACCAAAATTCAATTTGAAATGTAAAATTTGAAAATGAAAAAGCATTTCCAGAAATGCTTTTTCATTTTAAGAATGTGGCTGCATTATTTGACCCATAAATAAAATAAGTAATCAATCATCTTATTTGCATTTTCTTCTTCATGACTGCACATTTTATGCCATAATCAAAAAGAAAACAAAGCAGACATTGCTTTTTCGTTTTCGTGGTCTGCCCACAAAGTACTGCCCAGAACTCGAAAACGAAAAAGCATTCCGAGCTCCGGGCGCAGCAGAGTGACGTCAGCAGCCGCTCTTCCTCAGCTCCCTGCTGACTGAGCTACCTGTCTTGTTCGGTAGGGGGCGCTGTGCACGTCTGCATTGCATTACATTGAAAACGTGCCGAGAAATTGATTGAACTGCAGCAGGACCGAGCTCAATTTGTGGCAGTGGCAGAACTGGTAGTTCCGGTGGCATCCTTGTGGCCTGGGAGATCCAGCGTGTTTTTAACCATTTATTTATAATTTTCTGTGAGTGACGATTCAGAATAGCCGCTCATGCTCTATAATAAACCGGCTGTTTGTGCAATAAATCTTCGTCATCCTTTCAACACGTCACACATACACATAGTGCTATTTATTTTCCATGTCAAGTAAATACAATCACCTTATGTTATGGGTCTAAAGCTGTTTGTTAAATAATAATCAATAATGAAATCATTATTTAAAGGTAACAGGCTAAAACAATAATGACATCCCATTTGCCGATAATCAGCATCAGCTTCCACAAAAACAGCGGCAACCGCATTGGCAAGTTTTACGGCCGGTCTGCCACCTTCTGGCATCCTCACGGAATCTGTGGCAGTTCCGGTGGCAGCTTCGGTGGCAGGCTGTGGCGGAACTGCCACAGCCTGCCACCGGACCTACCAGTTCTGCCACTGCCACAAATTGAGCTTGGCCCTGCTGCAATTCAATCAATTTCTCAGCACGTTTGCAATGTAATGCAATGCAGACGTGCACAGCGCCCCCTACCGAACAAGATGGGTAGCTCGGTCAGCAGGGAGCTGAGGAAGAGCGGTTGCTGACGTCACTCTCCTGCGCCCGCAGCTCGGAATGCTTTTTCGTTTTCGAGTTCTGGGCAGTACTTTGCGGGCAGACCACGAAAACGAAATAGCAATGTCTGCTTTGTTTTCTTTTTGATTATGGCATAAAATGTGCAGTCGTGAAGAAGAAAATTAAAATGCAAATAGGATTATTGATAACTAATTTTATTTATGAGTCAAACAATGCAGCCACATCCTTAAAATGAAAAAGCATTTCTGGAAATGCTTTTTCATTTAAAATATGGGAACGATTTGCTTCCATAGCCTGGAAGTTGCTCTCTAGGGATTTTATATCAGGCTTAATCGAAGACCAAGTATAGTTTAAGTAAAACTTAAACACAAAACCAAAGTCTGTTTATGCTATCACTGAAGTTTTCAGAAAAAACTCTTGGAACAATTAGGGATCCAGGAAAACCTGTTTGTCTGGAAAGAAACATGATGAAACTCGTTTTACCATTTCCTTGTGTTTTTGACCTCTTTGCAGTTACAGTGTGTCGTTCCACCAAAGTCTCGGATACCCAAACATTTGATCATTTTAGACAATATGAATGTTCATTATAAAACTGCAAAAATAACAAAAATCCTCTGAACTACAGCTGATTAGAGGAAGTTTTTTTTACTAATTTATTTCTTTGGCTTTTTTCAAAGAACAAACATTAAAATGTTTGACGCATAATTGGAAAATTGCGGGTTGCAGAAAAAATTACCTGCCCTTTGTTAACTGATTTCAATATTTCATCCAAAACAAGTAAAAAGTCAACTACAAAACAGCCATCTGTCCTTCCTTTTTTTAAATTTTTTTATTCAAATTTAACCGTGCACATGGGCTGCACGGTGACGCAGTTGGTAGCACTGTTGCCTTGCAGAAGGTCCTCGGTTCGACTCCCTGCCGGGGATCTTTCTGCATGGAGTTTGCATGTTCTCCCCGTGCATGTGTAGGTTCTTTCCGGGTACTCCGGCTTCCTCCCACAGTCCAAAGACATGACAGTTAGGTTAATTGGTTTCTCTAAACTGCCCTTTCTTTGAAGGACCAGTTAGGTCCCTGTTTTTAGTTGTAGTAAAGGCCAGTTAAAGTAAAAAGAATAATAATGAAGAAATAATAAAATATCAAACAAGGAAACAGACCATGCCTATCTTAGTTGAATAAACAAAATGTACAAAGTTGTATTTTACTTATTTATTAAGTGACTGTTTCCTTTGAACAATGACATTACTTTTATGTTTCAAATTGCTGAAACGAAAGAAAAATGCACCTAGTAAGAGAACTGTACTTGTTGAACAAAAGGCCAAAAAGGCATTACCTTCATAATTTAGAAACTGTACCTCAATGGTTCACAGCCCTGGTCCTCAGGGACCCCTTCTCTGCTAGTTTTAGATGTTTGTCTGCTCCAGAACACCTGATTCAAATTCTAACATGACCTCCTATACAGGCATCAAGAATGGAGGGTCAAACTGGACAAAATTAATACAATAAAATCATAATTAAATAAATAAATGTTGTGAATATCCCATAAGTGAAGTAAATGTAACATGAAAGAAATGTAACATTAAATGTGCCATTAAATTAAAGGTACCATTTATTTATTTAATACATCATTAGAAACAATAAATGTACCATTATATCATGAAATGGACTATTATGCAATTAAATGTGCCACTGAATAATTAAGTATAATTTTAAAGACGACATGACGTAATTAGTGGTACACTTAATATTTAATGATGTATTAAATAAATTGTACATTTAATGGTACATTCAATTTTTTTCTATTTCACAACATATTTATTTAATATCTTCCCTTGATGAAGCCTTTCTATACGGAGTCCGCGAGGGGACATGGGGGAATTTTTTCTTTTTTGCGTTCTCACGCAATAGTCTTTGTGTTATCTCGCAATACTTTGTGGGATAGTTTCCAAATCAGATAACTGCAAAAATGAAACAAACACTACACCCATTTTGAGATTTATTGAGTTTTATTTTGAAATCAGCCTTAAATAAAATTATCTTCAATCAGACTAAAAGACAGTTTTTATCCCCAAGCTGTCAAACAAACTACTGAACAATAAAACTGCACGAAACCACATCTGTGACACTTTATTTCCTTATTACTGCTGCATGATGTGTACTTTTTTTTTGTACGCCATTAGTGTTTTTGTTTTTATCTTGATTTGAACGGTTCTTCTTATCCTAAGCATTTCATCACATTGTTTACTGCGTGTTAACCTGCATATGACAAATAAACCATATCAGTGTTTGTTTTATGAGCAGTTTGTCATCTGTGCTGCTGTTCCAAAATGCCGAACGCAAAAGTATTGCGTGGAGACGCAAAAGAAATAAAAATCCCATGTCCCCTCACGGGCTTCCGTACCTTACCTCTTCAATCTTTAGCGCACATGCAGCAATTTTGTTGGTCAGATGAGACTTGACACATGTTGGTACTTTTGGTTTGATGAATGAAGAGATGCAGGATTGATTTAATCCAGAATCTGTTTTACAAGTGTCCTTTAATCACTGGTGAACTTGATTACGAATAAACACGTTTTACAAGCAGCAGACTGCGTGTTAAAACCGCTACATTCAACTCTCCTGAAGTTTGGTAATATTTGAGACTTTCCTGTCAGCTCTATGAGTTTAATAGATAAGTCCTTACTTCTGACTTTACGTTACAAATCCAATTTTACCACGTCCAGTTCTCCACCTGCGTTTGCTCCCTCCATCCTGAACGCAGGTGGAAAACATCGATCAGAAGCACTGTTGGCTTGTGGGTCGTGTAGTTCGTTTGACTCACATTATAGTATAGACTTCTTGGAAAAAAAAAACTACACAATGGCGGCGTCGATCCAAGTTTTTTTTTCTTAAAGTTTATAACAAAGTCTCAGTTTTACATTTCCAAAGACAATTGATCCTCCTATTGGTTAGCTCCCGCTCCCGTTAATTTTTTATCCTGTACCGTCCCAATCACGTAATCTTTACTGATGCTGTCTCCCATCCCGCGGGATTCCCGAAAAAATGTCAGCCTCTAATTTTGAAGTGGAAGCGTCACAGCTCTACTCTGAGCTCCCCTTACACACTGTTATGGGGAAACACGTTTGACTGCTGTTAACGTTTTTTGGAGACCTTTGAACTCAACAATGTTTTTTAAAAAGTAAGACATGAACTAGACGCTCCTCTCCCTAACGTCATTCAACAGTGTAATAGTCAAGAGTGAACTCTCTATTAGCCAAGAAACATTTAGGGCAATCTTTTTAATCTTTTCAAAGAAAATCACAATTCCCCTCCAAACCAATAGCTTTATATGTGTGTGTGCTACTCAGGCTGTTACGCACACATGCCTTGTTACAAAGTATTAATAATAGTCTACCCATTGCTTTCCCAAGGTCTCCACAAAACTGATTATGATTATGCCCCCTGTTTCCGCTGTTTCGGTACAGAGCCTGCTGCAGGCAGGAGACCAGCAGTGGGCCTGCAGGTACAGCAGAGATCTGGACTGGGGCTGAAAGCACATCTGCCTCGAGGCTTTGTTAAATTCTCTTTGACTATTCAGCGCACAGTGCTCTCACTTTCGCTAATGATAGCCTACGCTGCAAGTGACACAATAAGCACGTTTTCGTTTGTAACCATTTTCACTACAGAGCTGGGTAGCAACGCTGTAATGATGTTAAGTCAACCAGAAAGAGCTGATCTTCTGACATATTGATGTTAGAACTTCTTGTTTTAGCTGCAGATGCATCCTTTGCTACAAATGTTAATGAGTACACTAAAGAAGTGCTATGTTATGGATGTTTCTTTTAAGGAATGTAATTATTTGCTGTCTTGCATTTTCTCTTTCATGTATTTCTATTACACATAAACTAATCTTAGGTAGTTTAATTAAAAATCTGCAGAATATGCCATTTTTTACTGTGATTACTCAATCGTCAGAATAATCAGTTGAATACTTGATTACTAAAATAATCGTTAGCTGCAGCCCTAGTCTGGACCAACATTTTAATGGATTCTATCCCTTCTAACTTTGCTGTCTTTTGCCATCGTTCAGGTCAGCATTGCTGAAATAACTGCACAGATGTTGTCTTTCAGTTTTAGAGACAATATTTTGAGATGAGATTTTTAAATCAGAAGGACACAAACCTTTGAATGCTTTGAGTTAAGGGTAGGCATCACTGAAAACAGCCTTAATGAACAGCCCTTTTTGTCAGAATTTCACTCATTTTGCATTCTAACAATTGAAGTAGGCAACTTTATAAATAAGAGTAGATTTAATGAGAAATCATTCAAATTAGGGAGAAAATTAAACATACTGTATTGACAGGGGGTAGGCATTAATATGCAGCACGATATATATATATATATATCTATATATATATAGATATAGATCTATATATATATAGAAAGCATTCAACTGTGTCCCGCGTGATGCCCTGTGGGGGGTGCTCCAGGTGTATGGATTCAGGGGCCCTTTATTAGGGGCCATCCGATCTCTTTACAAGCAGAGCAGGAGTTTGGTCCGCAATGCCGGCACTAAGTCGGACCTGTTTCCGGTGCATGTTGGACTCCGGCAGGGCTGCCCTTTGTCACCGGTCCTGTTCATAACTTTTATGGACAGGATTTCTAGGCGCAGCCAAGGGCCGGGGGGGTCTGGTTTGGGGACCAGAGGATTTCGTCTCTTCTTTTTGCAGATGACGTGGTCCTGCTGGCCCCCTCTAGCCAAGACCTACAGCATGCGCTGGGGCGGTTCGCAGCCAAGTGTGAAGCGGCTGGGATGAGAATCAGCTCCTCCAAGTCCGAGGCCATGGTACTCGACCGGAAAAGGGTGGCTTGTCCTCTTCAGGTTGGAGGGGAGTTCCTGTCTCAAGAGGAGGAGTTTAAGTATCTCGGGGTCTTGTTCACGAGTGAGGGAAGAATGGAGTGGGAGATCGACAGACGGATCGGTGCGCCTGCCACAGTAATGGGGGCGCTGTGCCGGTCCATTGTGGTGAAGAGAGAGCTGAGCCGAAAAACGAAGCTCTCAATTTACCGGTCGGTCTACGTTCCTACCCTCACCTATGGCCATGAACTTTGGGTCATGACCGAAAGAACAAGATCCCGGATACAAGCGGCTGAAATGAGCTTCCTCCGTAGGGTGGCCGGGCACTCCCTTAGAGATAGGGTGAGGAGCTCGGCCATCCGGGAGGAGCTCGGAGTAGAGCCGCTGCTCCTCCACATCGAGAGGAGCCAGTTGAGGTGGCTCGGGCATCTATACCGGATGCCTCCTGGACACCTTCCTCGGGAGGTGTTCCAGGCACGTCCCACCGGTAGGAGGCCCAGGGGACGGCCCGGGACACACTGGAGGGACTATGTCTCTCGGCTGGCCTGGGAACGCCTTGGGCTCCCCCCGGAGAAGCTGGAGGAGGTGTCTGGAGAGAGGGACGTCTGGGTGTCTCTGCTGAGTCTGCTGCCCCTGCAACCCGGTCCCAGATAAAGCAGAAGACGACGAGTACGAGAATCATCAACACCATTGCAGCTAATAGTTTTAAACTTGCTGTTGAATAGGATTGTTTTAAGTGCCTTGCTTTGCCTTGCATTCTTTTAAATGTTTTTCTTTTTAAATCTGACTGAACACTTGTCCAACCTGCTGGGTCTATTATCGATAAAATTCAAGAACAAAAGTCAGTTCTAGTGTTGGATTCAGACTGCAGAAACAGGAGTGAACGCTTGCTGCCAACGTTCAACAAAAAAGTGAATGCTCTCCATTAGGCAATTTCCAACTTGTCTTTTGAAATGTGTAATGGTGTTGTTGTTGTAACCCGAAGGAGAACAGGAAGCTGTGAGGCAACGTTCTGTGAGCGTGTTGCTACTGGTATCGTGTATTTGAAAGAAGAAACAGTCAGAAACTCTTACCTCTCCAGCCACTTCCACTGCAGGAACCTGTTGAAGTACATGCTGTCAAGGTAGTCAGCAAAAGGCGCCACACTCAAGTAGTCGTGTATCAATCTAAAAAAACAGCAAATTAAAATGAGTGGAAATACATTCTGCTTCTTTTTTAGGCTGCTGGTCATTAAATCTAAAACAATTAATTGCTTGAAATCAGGGATTGCTGAGGGGGAAAAGTCATTAAAACACATTATGGTGAAATAAGACCTGCTGAATTAAGATTTAACAATCATCTGGGAAAATTTTATAAATTTTGGGATTATTTTCCTCTTAGTTTGATTTTCGTTTCTTGTTTTACGGAATTAACAATGAAAACCTGAGCAAGGCAGTGAGTGGGAATCTGCAGTTTATGGACACTTTAAAAATATAAAATCAATTGTTGTAATTTCCTTAGCAAAGCTCTTTGTAAAATATTGATGAGAAATTGTTTTCAATTACACTACTGTCCCAACCCTTCAAATACAGCGCTCATTAAATTGGGCAAATATAAAGGCACTGGAGCATGATTAGTATTATTTGGTGCATTTCTTTTTATTTTCACTACTCCATTTAGTGTTACAAAAACCCGTACAAACAAAACTCAACAAAATCGTTTAAATGAGTCCTTACATCTTTAACTTTACCTGACAGAATCAGCGTTTTTATTCCTCAAATAGTTTTACATAATCAGTTTAAGGTTTATATATATTTTTAGATTTCTCAATGGAATGTTTAGTTCAGAGTGGGTTGATGTCTCACTCTAGATTTTTGAAATATCCAGAAACATTTTCGATTTAAAACTATTTTAGAACCTATAGTGTTATCTCTGTATGTGCAGTTTTTACATCAAAATGTTAACATTTTCGTCTACTTTCACCCAGTGTGTGTCTCACTGCTATAGGACTTTTGGTTTTTCCTTAGGACTGCACAGAGCACACACCGAAACCTTTATATTTCAGCCCGTAATCATTTTTCCTTCACTACTAATTAAAGCCCTATTTAACAGGTCATATCTTCTACATAAAACACTGTAGACACAAAAAAACATTACAAGTGAGGCCACCAGACGGTTCTGCCACTCATGGTTCAAGAATCAATTTGATACCTCTTATAGTTTTCACACAGTGACTGTTTGATCCCTAAACGTTTGTCCGTTTCCGTTTTTGGCTGTGTGATTAGAAAGGTGTTGCTCTGGGTTCCGAGTTCCTGGCCCAGCAGAAAAGGAGGGAATCACCATAGCAACCAGTGACAGAGTAGGGCGAGGTCTTCTTTGCGGGGGTGGGGTGTTTGTCTGGACTTCGGGCCGCTTTTCTCATCAGTTTTAAATCCAGTACCTTTAGTTGAATGTCTTAATGCAACCTATGAATAATTTAGATATAAAAAGTCTCTCAAAATCAATGTTGTGTTGAAAGATAACCAACAACTTATCAAATAAATTTTAAATGGGAGCTTTAGGCACAAAGTGTTATTTAGTCACAGCTATGAAAAATCCCCCAAATATTTTATTTTTCCTAAAAGAAATCTTGTTTGTTTGTTCTGTATTTAATGTTTTCTACATTACATTTTGTAAAGTTAGTTTTGGATTTTTGTTGCTTTGTTAATTTTAGTTTTTATGCATGTAACTGTGAAGTCTGCTCCGTGGATTGTTTCTTGCTCTTTATTCACACCTGGTTTTAGTTGGTAAATTACTGCACCTGCCTTAGATCAGTCATCAGCCCAGTTGGGTTTTCATTGGTCCTCTCTGGAATTTGTGTAAATCTAAACTTTTGTCACAAACGATTTTGGATGCTTTCTGAAATTCCTGCATTTGAATCAGAACTAGCTTTGCTTAAAAAAAGGTTTATTTCTAATCCTCTGGCTTCCACCTTAACCCAGTTGTACATCTGTTACTTTTTAAAGCAGAAAGGCTTTATAACCCTCCAAACACGACATAATTCCAGGAACCTAGATCAAACTATGAACATTGTAAATAAAATTGATGTGAGACGGCTTCATTCAGTGTTAATAATTAGTCTTAGTGTTAATAACAGTCTGAATGGGCTACCCTCTGATAGTTGTCACTTATTTAAACAAATAATATAATAAATGATATATATATATGTTTTAAAAACATACATTATTTTCCTTCCTTCTACTTCACAATTATTCTCAACTTTGTGTTGGCTAATTGCACAATAAAATACATTGAGGTTTGAGGCTGAGTTCTGAGGAAATTTGGACAAAGTTCAAGGAGAACGAATACTTTTGCAACACATCGTAAATTTGTTAAACCATTCAAAGACTTTCTTCAAATCTCTGTCCTTATTCTTATGTTTTGTTTAAGGTCAAATTGGAAGCAACTCGGTGATTTTAGAGTCAAATGACAGTTTTTTGTTATTTCAATCGGGTAAAACTAATAACCTGCAACAGAAGTTGAAGTCCTAATCTTTAAAATTGTATTTCATGTTTCCTGCTTTTAGATGCAAATAAAGCAAAGTTTCAAAAGTTTTTGTGAATTATTTTTGTTGTTCAAGTTTTTTTTGTTTTTTTTTTATTGCTGCGAGTCTGAGTTAATGTAGCCGACGACAGCCTTTGCATAAACAAATTACTTCCCCAGTATGCCCAGCATGCTTCCTCTGACTTTGTCATCATTGTTCTAGAGGATCTGACTGACATTACTCGAGCAAATGCTGTCTGTGTTGCAGGCATTGACGTACCTCTCTGACTGCTGTTTTGAGGCTTATTTCATGAAGATATTTATACATTTTGCACTGCATGTAAAGCCAGCCATATTTCTGTAAATTACTGTCAGGGTAAAAAAGTGACTAATTCTCAACAACAAGTACTAGTTGTGACTTAACGTTAGCGTGAAATATAAACAGTCTCCATGTTGAATGTGATTCTGCATGCTCTGCATGTCAGCAGCGCCTTCCCATCCAAAAAAAAGTTTCCACGTTGACACCTTAACTGAAGCAAGCTCCCTGATCTGGCACGGTCGATAGCCTGCATCAGGAATCAGCTAGAAGATCATGCTACAGCAACACAAAGCTGCCACCAAGACAAGAGCCAAAGAAAATAATTTTTCCGCTTCAGACGTTTGGTGCATCCTCAAAGCCCTTTGCAAACTGCGTAACAGGGCACCTTAATACACCCGTAAAGACCTTGTCAAGTTGCTTTAGAGACCAACAACATTCTAACAGATTTCCTTTATGTCACTGTTAGGTCTTCACCCATTGTGTAGTGGTATTAAGAGCTTTGCCTGATCAATATCTCAGTGTATTTCTGATAATCTCTAATATTCAGGTCTTCCAACCAGTTAACATCCACATATTTAAGGACCTGGAGGGACTACATCTTGGGTTTGGTTATCTGCTTCTCTAAAGCTCAGTAGCTTAGCAACACATCCAGCTCAACGGTGTTGCACACCAACCGGAGTTGACTAAACATTATTGAAAGTGGACTGTGTAGAGTAAAAGATGTGAAGAGGATGCTTGTTCTATAATGTTCTTCAATTTATAACGAAGAACATTATGGGCAAGCCTTTTTTTCTCTCAATGAATGATTTAAAAAAGCAGGTACTTGTATTTGCTCCAGTAATCTCTGATAATAAAATTGGTTTGATGATCTCAAACATTTAAGGTTGCAAATACTTTTTCATAGCTCTCTATGTGACTAGTTTTCACTCTGTTTAAGCAACTTTTAAATCCCAACAATTTGATTGTACAGTAATAAAAGGCTACCGCACCTGAGAGAAAGCCAAGTTGGGTGTGGATGCAGCGCTCTTAATTACATAAACATTTACATAAACATAAAACATATAGAGATAAGCAACGGTCCAAGGACAGATCCCTGGGGGACACCATTAGCTACAGTAGGTGAATTGGAAGCAAAACCTTCTGCCTTTACGCATGTTCTGTCTGCAGGATAATCAGCACACCATACGCAAACAGGCTGATCAAATTTTCTGTTAGTTTTTTACACAAACCAAATAATTATTTGTTGTTTTTTTTTTTTTTTGTGACAAAAATGGGTGTTGAAAATTTTGTCAGAAATGATTTTACTGGCAAAAATATAATATAAAATCTTCCTTGGAATAAGTAAATAAGCTATATACTGTAATAAACCAGTTTCTCCAACCATCGCTGTGACCTTACTTGGTGCAGTCCTTGAAGAGCTCCTTGCAGGCTTCTTGCTGCAGCCTCTCTGTGCATTGAGCCATCATGGCTGCCTCCACCTCAGACACATGGTCTTCCGACTATATAAGAAAACAAATGTGATTAAAGATTAAAAAAAAATAAGTAAACAGGCTGGAGGAACCGTCAGAGATTCTCATCGACACTCTGCAGACTCTGGCGTGTTCAGACTCGCCTGAAGATACCAAAAAGGTCGGGTTGAAGAGATAAGACGTAATCAGCAGAGAAACTTCAGTCTGATCAGGAACACAGATATTTTATTTAGATGTTTTTATTTTATAATCATGTTCTGCTGTCACACTAAGAGATGTTTGTTATGGCAGAAAAAAGCAGAAGGACATAATTATTTGGTTGATTATACTTCAATACATTTCAGATTTTATTTCCGATTTTAATCAACTTAAAAAAAGGTCTGAGCTAAATATAGGATGTATTTTATGTATGTTAGCCTTAACATTGAATTTAAGCTATTTCATATGTATATTTTGAAGGAACTCTATATTAAAATTGATGTACAATTATGCAAATATAAAACAATTATTTATTTTGTGTAAGGTCACTACAAAGCCAGTTATGAATATTACTTCCATGTGAAATGGTCTAAGCTGCTGAAAAAAAGGAAAAATAATTTTGCAATTGCTGCACCAAAATCCGAAGTAAAATCACTGAATGCCATGCATATGAATAAAAAAATAAATGCAATTTAAGTCAATTTTTACAGTTTGTTGACATTTGTAGCATAGTTTCTGGATTTACAGTTTTGGATGCATCGACGTTTTTTCTTCAAATTTTTCTGAATTTTTTGTACTGCTACTTGTAATATCCACCAATTGAAAATTGTGATTAAAAAAACAGCTGTGGGGGCGTGTGGGTGGTGGTGTTGGTGGGTGGTACCTTTGGGTTGAAGTATTTGTCGATGAGTTCCTGTCCGCACTCCTTCCTCCTCTCGTCTGGAGTCACCTCATACTCCGCCTGTAAAAGTTTGTATTTTAACAAGCAATGAGTTTGACATTCAGTTGTGTTGGAATAGAAAATGGAGATGAAAGCTTCAATGAGTGATTTTAGTTTTCATGAAATAAAACTATTTCTTCAGGTTTTCGGCAAACATTTGTCACAATTTGATCTAAAAAACAGCAACACAATTACAGCACCAAAGCTGGTCTTGAGAGCTCTCTTGTTTGCAGTGGATTCTGTTTAACTTGATTTTTCTCTTGCTCCTGATACGTTGTTTTATAGATGGGTTTTTGTAGTTGTGGATTAGTCACAAACAAGCTGTGGTAATCAGGTTTGACTTCATCAGTCTCTCACTTCGTTGTGGAGGAATTTGAACCCAACAACTTTCTTAAAATAGAAAAATAAATACAAACCAATGAAAGTTATTGGATGTTGCATTTTAAGGCAGCATGGGAAAACTTTATTCAGAAATGTTCTGGTTAAATGCTCGTCACACAACAACTGTGTTTCCTGAGTGACAACAATAACATTATTTTCCACCTATGGAGATTCTTCCTTTTCTGAAAACACCTGCAGCAAATCAACTTGCAGGTATTGTCCAACAGCTTGTTCTTCTTGATGACCAGCTTCATGGGATTTTACGATACAATTCCAGTTGAGCTATGAATGGTATCACTACAAATGTTTGATATTCCTGCTCCACATGCTGCAGCATATGACTGGATCGTATCTCCTCCGTCCTGCAGTAAGATGAGCCTGAATGGAAACATCCAAAGTGCTTCCTCTCACTGGGAGCGCTGGTAAATGAATGCTAAGTGACAGTACAGGCTGTTCAGATCTGATTTTGCCTGTCCGTCTCATACTCTCGTTGTATTCCCAGAGAAGAGACTGGAACTGGTTGGAGGGGTAAAAATAATAGCTGATTTGCTGTGAAGCTTCAAAGCCATTTGGATAGTCAATAAGTCAGAATGGAGCCAACTGAAACGGGGCCGGTTGTCAGATTGCACCACTACACTGAGAAAAGCCTAGTTTCCTTTTATTTTTACATTTGACATTAAAAACAGAATCCTTGCAAGTAGCTGTAAAAGCAGAACTTTCCCATGGGAACAAGCCCAAAAAACCATCAAAGTGAGGACGTCTCAGAGCTGCAAGGACGTCAAAGTCAGTCCGAATTTGAGTTGGGAATGAAGAGAAAACTAAATGAGGGGTTCAGCTGGTTTGTTTTTGCAACATGGGAGGTATGAGAGGCTGACTCACGGACATTGTTTGCTCCAAGAAGTCAAGAGTTCCTGTATTTCATTAAACACACTTCCTCAGGCTTTCTGCAAGCTTTAAGTGCTTCATTCAGGCATTTCAGGATAATTAAAGCTTCCTGCATCAAGGAGACAAACATGAGAACCAGGTTTTATTTTAAACTGCATCCTGCTACATGTCCTTTAACGATGACTGCAACACGCATATTTTCTCAGATTCACACTCTTGATTCAGGGTTCTGCTTGTCTTTATAAATTGCAATGGTATCTTTGAATCACTAAGTCTCATTTTGTAAACAGGTAATAAAGAACATTTGCTAAATCTGCTTGTAGAAGCTGATGCACTGCAGCCTTTCCTTTGTTTTAGTTCTCTTCTGTTCGTACAGTGATAACTGTGAAACCTTTTTTCCTGCCACTCAATGGGACGTTTAGTGAGTTGAGCAAGACCTGGTCACTGCTATCAAAGTAAACCAACGTTTTACAAATGTTCAATTTCAAAACCTTTTGTCATGCCATTACAAATAAAAATCTCCAAAGTGTGCATTTATATTCAGCCCCCTTTACTCTGATACCCCTAAAAACATCCAGTGCAACAATCGTCTCCAGATGTCATCTATTGAGAGTTTTATAGAGTCCACCTGTTTGAAATTTGATCTCAGTAAAAATACATCTGTGGAACGTGAAATGGCCTGGTACCACGTGCCAAAAGTCGGAAGTCATTTTTAGCATTGGCTTGTTTCATTCATTTGCGGAACTTGAGTCGCGGGTTCAAGGTTCATATTTTGTGTTCGGATATCTAGAATGTTATTAAAAACAAGCAGGAAACACATAGAAATTTTAAGTCTGGAGAAACCTGGAATCTTCTAAGGAAAAATGTGTTGAGGTCACATTTTTCTGAACTAAACAGCCATAACAGGCAACTGCAATAAACCTATAATTGGATCCAAATAGATAAAGTGCCACAAAGAGTCTTAAACCAACAGAATAAATGCAAACAAATGCAAAGTAGGCAACAAAAAGCAACTCATGAGAATGCTTCCTTTAATAATTCGGATTTGTTTAAAAGCTGACCTAAACACTACAAAACAACATTAACTGAAAATACCAGGACACTCATTGAACTTCTCTTTTGAAATTTAACAATAGGAACAGTGGATTCCTCCCTAAGATCAACACAAAGCTCTAATGAGAAACACAGTCCAACATTTCTATTAACCCTCATTAGCATAACCATTTTCAGAAAGCATTACATGGTCTTTTACTGTTTGGTAGATGATCTTTAACACAATCTGTCTACAAACAGCCACACTGCTATTAAAAACTACAGAGCTGGCCAAGAGATGTTCAAACATAGATGGAGAGATAAACCTCCTTAATCTGAACAAAAACAAAACTGAAACCATTTTATAGCCATTTAAGAGGTTAGGTTGTGATGTGGGGATATACTTTTAAATGTGACAAACCAATTAGAAATGTTGTAAAGACAAGCTTTTTTAAACTCCATCTGCCCGATAAAATTAAGGCCTACATCCCTCCTAACCAGTTTTTGTCAGTAATCCGTCCATCTATTACATCTCACTTGAATTACTGCAACTCCATGAATGTTGGTGTTGATCAGAAGTTGCTAGTGTATCTTATTAGGCCCTTAGGCCCTGTTTATATGACAACGATCCATTGAAAACAGGCCTGTTTTTCCCTTTCTGTGAATACATCTGTATGACTACATTTAATTACGCTCTCCATGCACGACACCAGTAGAAACATGTAATTCCCCTGCCACACCACCCGTAGCCAGTATGTTCTTTCAGACTCAACAGCATGCGTACAAATACTCCTTGCTTAAACAAAAACAGGGTAGAAAGTGAGCACTTTTTTTGGAGAACCATTGTTAGTCCGCAGCACAAACAGTACTCTGCAATCCGCCATTGTTATTGGTCATATGTTCTTCTTCACCTGTGTGTTTTTAGTTTGCTAGTTTTATTGATGTTTTATCATGTAAATGACTTTGATCAACCATGTGTGTTTTTTGTTTTTTATTAGATGTGCTATAGAAATAAATTCGACTTGACCTCAGCTGAAATATCTTTTTAGACCTAAAGTAAATCCTCACTAAGACCCTCTGAGGAGACAGGACAGACAGACACAGAACCAATCGTTAGAATTTCTTACCACAGCATCCAGGAACTTGACACAGCGTCTGAGCTCGGGTCGTGTATCGCAGAACTGTCGGAACAGTAACCGTCCGATAGGCTGCCGCTCACACAGGCTGCTGTAGTCCTTCTCTGCACAAACACAAAAGGGACACATGGTTGAAACCACTCATTTCAAACCCTGGACATACTATGCAAGCTTAATGTCATACAATTTTTCACTGTACCATGTAGGAATTACCAGATGTTAGGTGGGTGGGATTTCTTACTGCAGCGGAATTGCAATACAAACATGGGTCAGACATAATCAGTCCAACAATAAATGGAAGAACTGATGTTTAACAATCTTGAAGAGGATAATTGAGTAAAAAGAGGACAAGAATCAGACTTCAATCACACTAGCAGTCACATCACAATTTCTCTAGAAAATCTTTATCTTGATGCCTGATTGTAGTTGTAGGGGGTCTTTGATTAAAGGGGAACTAAATCTGCTGTTGGTGAGACTGTCACACCGAGTGACAAGCTTGCACCCAAAGATTGTCTCAAAAAAAACTTTCTGGTGCGTCCCAATGGGTTTTAAACACAGAAGGATCTCATACAAATAGTGCATCCCGAGAGTTCTGGGTCTTTACTGGAATCTCTTTCCAGTCAGATACTCCAAGAAAAACAGATGGCGTTCTGACCAGCTCTACTTTTACATCCATCATCTAAGGCTAAGTCCATCCACCCCACAGTGGAATCTTTTAATACCGGTTTTGGTGTGGGGGTTCTGGTTATTTCGGCTATGGATTGGTAAATGAAGAGCCTTGTTTTTTGGCTTGGCTTGTTCTTCACCACAAGAGATTGCATCAGATTGCTCATTACTGCAGATAAGGGTCCAATCCGTCTTTTCTTCCCCTGCACCATCCTACCATCACTCATGAACAAGACACAAAGACATCTCAACTCCTCCGCTTAAGGCACAGACTGAAGCAACAGTAAGTTCCGAGTTAAAAACAGAAAACAAACATATTTATTAAATAAACTGGTTGTTCAGGCTCATTTTGGTTTATCTACATGTACTAACTCTATAAAAGTTCTTGATTCAACCCTTGTTATTTCCTTTAGATTCTTCCAAGCAGTCAGACTGTTTCTGAGCGCGTTTAGTTCTCTAGGCTTTCTTAAGTTTTTTCATTTTTTTATTTGGACCTTGGCTGCTTTTAACTCTCCTGTCCAGTTCTGGTACATTTATGACATGTTTATCTAGCGTTTTCAACAAACTAGACAACTGGATGAAAACAAAAGTAGAGTCAGGCCTAATCATGTTGGATGTTCTGTTTTTTTAATCAAATCCCATCCACTCCAAACACTAGATTTCAATAGACATATTTTTGTGGCTTTTTAGGCCAGGCGGGTCCTTGTCATAATTTACCACAGAAAGTTATTTGGAAATTAGACTTTTTTTTTCAAATTATAGGATCCAGAATGTAGCCGAAACAAAGATGCTGAAATTAAATCTTGGTTAACCATTCCTCCATTTTATTCTATCCTGTCTCAAATGTTTCTAACTTTTTAATTATAAAAAGGAAACAATTGTAAAAATTGTCTAATGTTCATTTAACTCTTCCTTTTCCTCAGTTTTTTACACAAGTGTTTTCTACAAAATAATCCAACAGTCCATCTTTTATTAAATTTATCACTCAATGTTTCTGTATGTGAGACTGCAGGAGTATGCAAACAGTGTCACATATCTATGCAAATATATCACATCTGTTATATAGTAGATACTATCTCATTTACCACAATGCTGAAAACTTTACATATTGCAGAGTTGGTGGTTTGGACTCTGCTCATTCTCTTCATCAAGTTTGGGGTCAGATAAGAAGCATGTGAACCTCTCTGTTTAGGAACCTACACCTACTACCCAGACCTTTTTTATAAAAAATTTAACTAAATAAAGTTATGTGTGAAACAACATGTCATCATCTGTTTTTCCTTTTTGTTTTGCTATTTTTTTTTTAAATTGGAAAAAGCGTTTGCTTCCACCTCACCATTCACAGCAGCAACATTATGACTAATGCCCGGTTCACATGGCAGGACTTTTATGCCTGAAAATAATCTTATGAGATATTCCTGCTGTGTGTGGTGTGTTAAGAGTGATCTAGTCTGCTCAGAAGGACGTCGGGACCGCTCCGAGCTCAAATCAGGGATATTCAACATGTTGGATTGTCTTGCCCTGATATCCAACTGTGTGAAGTGTTCCTTGACGACAAACGACCACACAGCCTGTTGAATGTGACGTTTAGCCAATCAGAAAGCGACGTGTCAGAAACATGGAAGGGAATTACTCTGAACTCACGTTTGATGTCGAGAGGGTTTGCGAGATTTCCCTAAAATCTGTCAGAAATCTGAATGTTTGTGAATGAAATCTGTTCATGTGCAGTGTGTTGTGCTTGCCATGTGGCTGGACCCCACACACTGTAGGACCAAACCTGTTATATCTACGATTCTTTATCGTCATGTTTGGGGTCTCTCAGGTTTTGAAAATCCCGCTGTTTGAACCAGGCATTAGTAACTTCAACCACAGTGTACCAATACAATTCAATACAGGAAATAAAACTGTCAGGGCCATCACCTAACATCCTTTCTTGTCCACTGGGGAACAAAACCTCCCCTTGAAGACGTCTACTGCATGAGCCATTCTAATAAGATGTCCAAACCAGACCTACTAAGTCTTTTTGATCCAGAGGAGCAGCATTGAGTAATGATTTTAAAACTGAGGAAGAACTGAAACTAGTCTATAAAACAAACACCAAAACATCGTAAACATTGTTTTAATCACCTATAACCTTGAGAAAAATTTTCCAAATCTTTACAAAGGAACTTTATTTTGGTTTTTGCAAATCGGGTTGTTGAGTTCATGTGTGTTTAACACAACATTATGGAGAAAAAGATTTGCATTTGAGATGCAGACAGATGCAAAACAGCAAAACATATTTTACTCACAAATAAACGTGTTTCAGTGAGGGCCACATTGAAACATATCTGCTAAACCTTCCTACAGAGAGGTTTTACATCAGTCTGACAACATTTATCTCTAGAATCCATATCTCACAGCTCCAAGGAAAACCCAACAAGAGGGAGAAAAGCCCACTTGGATACTTCTACCACACAAAAACACAAAGAAAACCCTCAATTCTGTTAAGTGTATTGCATTGTTTTAAGCAAAAACATGCAAATACCTGTAAGCAAAGTCTAGCTATAATTTATAAAATACATTTACAAAATGTGGGAATTGATAATCTCAAATGCAACCATATAATGAAATACCATAATATACACAAAATTGTCCATAATTAGTCTCAGTTTTATGGGCCCAGTATGTGAAGGGTTTGGTTTGATGAGATTCCTTCAGTTGGTGTTTTGGGTTAGTTTAATTTTTTATGCTTTACTCTTGTATTACATCTGTCCCATAAGTTGTTTCTGTTGGCTTTGATTTATCCTCTCATCTCACATCTGGACATAATGGGCTAATCATCATACTTGTTTCTTATCCACTACAACTTTCTTATCTATACAGCTGTAGCCTGCTGTTGGTCTTTTGTCATAGATTCTCTATGTTCTATATTAAATTTTTTCCATATGTTTAATTAAATCTATTAGATTAAATTTTTTCTCTATTTCCAGATTCAAATCCTCCTTGATAACTCACTAAAATGATCTAGGAATTTAGAGGTTTTGTATTAAGGGTTTTAAAGTACTCGTACTCGTACTCGTCTTCTTCCGCTTCATCCGGGACCGGGTTGTGGGGGCAGCAGACTCAGCAGAGACGCCCAGATGTCCATCTCCCCAGACACCTCCTCCAGCTCCTCCAGGTGGAGCCCAAGGCGTTCCCAGGCCAGCTGAGAGACATAGTCCCTCCAGCGTTTCCTGGGCCGTCCCCTGGGCCTCCTCCCGGTGGGACGTGCCTGGAACACCTCCCGAGGATGGCGTCCAGGAGGCTTCCGGTATAGATGCCCAAGCCACCTCAACTGGCTCCTCTCGATGTGGAGGAGCAGTGGCTCTACTCCGAGCCCCTCCCAGATGGCCGAGCTCCTCACCCTATCTCTAAGGGAGTGCCTGGCCACCCTACGGAGGAAGCTCATTTCAACCGCTTGTATCCGGGATCTTGTTCTTTCGGTCATGACCCAAAGTTCATGGCCATAGGTGAGAGTAGGAGCGTAGACCGACCGGTAAATTGAGAGCTTCGCTTTTTGGCTCAGCTCTCTCTTCACCACAATGGACCGGCACAGCGCCCCCATTACTGTGGTAGCCGCACCGATCCGTCTGTCGATCTCCCGCTCTATTCTTCCGTCACTCGTGAACAAGACCCCGAGATACTTAAACTCCTCCACTTGAAGCAGGAAGTCCCCTCCAACCTGAAGAGGACAAGCCACCCTTTTCCGGTCGAGAACCATGGCCTCGGACTTGGAGGAGCTGATCCTCATCCCAGCCGCTTCACACTCAGCTGCGAACCGCCCCAGTGTGTGCTGTAAGTCTTGGCTAGAGGGGGCCAGCAGGACCACGTCATCTGCAAAAAGAAGACATGAAATCCACTGGTCCCCAAACCAGACCCCTCTCTGGTCCTTGGCTGCGCCTAGAAATCCTGTCCAGGTGACAAAGGGCAGCCCTGCCGGAGTCCCACATGCACCAGGAACAGGTCTGATTTAGTGCCAGCAATGCAGACCAAACTCCAGCTCCGCTTGTACAGAGACTGGATGGCCCCTAATAAAGGGCCCCCGATTCCGTACTCCTGGAGCACCCCCAACAGGGCATCACGAGGGACACAGTCGAATGCCGTTTCCAGGTCCACAAAACACATGTGGATCGGTTGGGCAAACTCCCATGAACCCTCGAGTACCCTGTAGAGGGTGTAGAGCTGGTCCAGTGTTCTACGGCCGGGATGAAAACATCCTCAGCCTTACTAGGGAGGCTGAGGAGAGTGATCCCCCTATAGTTGGAACACATCCTCCGGTCAGCCTTCTTATAAAGGGGGACCACCACTCCAGTCTGCCAGTCCAGAGGCACTGTCCCCGACCGCCACGCAATGTTGAAGAGGCGTGTCAACCATGGCAGTCCCACAACATCCAGAGAGATACTCAGGGTTGATCTCATCCCGACGCCCTGCCACCATGGAACTTTTTAAGCCACCTCGGTGACTTCAGCCTGGGTGATGAAAGGGTCCAATCCCAGTCGCCAGCCTCTGCCTCCACCAGGGAATGCGTGACCGGTTTTAAAGTAAAGTAAAATAATTAAAGAACACATTAAATTCACAATTTTTTTTTATTTTTACATTTGTCACAATTCTATGTTTGCTACTATTCTCACTAAATTGGAAAAAGCTATGCAAACAAATTCAAGAAAACATGTGGGGTAATCACAAATATTGGGCTAGAACTTTTATGCTTCAGTTCTTACTGTTGCCATGTGGCCTAACCCCACTTTAGCAACCAGCAAACTAGCATATTCTCTAGTTCTGTTGTTGCTCAGCTGGTTGTTTCTTCTTTCTTATAACTAATCCATCACAGCTTCTATAAACCTACACGGGCTTATTCAAAAGTCCAGTAGTTAAAGCTTATTAGAAGACCTTTAAAGACAGGGTCATTAAGAAAGGAGTTTTTTTCCGTTATGTAAATTTTTAATGCTTGTTAACCTTAATGCAAGGTGCTCAGAATTCTACACAAAAATGTGCAATTAACATGTGTCTTTTTTTGTTTAGTTTTTTACTGAATTATATTGGGTTTAGGATGGACGGGTTTTAAATTGAACAATTTAACCTCTCTGTTGAAGGTATTGAAATAACTTTGGATGACACTGAAAAGACTTGCGGGCAGGAGATGGCCATACAAATGCCTTGCTGAAGTTAAAATTAAGTACCTCTAGCATTATTTTGTCCAGCCCTCCCTCTCTGATGCATTACTTAAATATACCTTAGCTGAAGCATCCTTTTCAATTCTTCCCTGAAGCATCTACTGAGTTATTTCCCCTCAATGACTTAGTGACTTATGTCTATCCATGTCACAACCTGGTTTTTCCTCTGTTAACAGTTCTTCTGCTCTAGTTGTCTTCATTCTGCTACAGTCTTTTCTCCTCTCCTTACTCTAATGATCTCTCATTCCTTCCACCTACGTCCTGTTGCAAAGTGAACTGAAAGGTCAGTATAAAAGGAAGCAAAGCTCAAGGCAAAAGAAACAATGACACTGTCTGTGAAGAATAAAGGAAGTAAACCAGAAAGCCAAAAACTGCTCAATATCTGGACGGTCAAATTGAAAAATCTGTGACTCTATTTAACAGACTATAGCACTCTTTCTAATTACATAAACCACTGTTTTATTTTCTGATAATTAGCTTCATGATACATTACAAAACTGTTTGTCGGTCCCATGTGGACTCTTCATACTTTATTAATCCCAAAGGGAAATAAAATGTCGTTGTAGCTCATATGATGCAGGTTTCTTCAAAGAGACGTTGAAGAAACCTGATGCTGATGGTTGTGGGCAGGAAGGATCTCCTGTAGAGGTCTGTCTTACATCAGATCTGAAGAAGCCTCTGACTGAAGACACCGTTGTTGTAAAACAGTCTCATAAAGAGGATGCTCAGGGTTCTCCAAAATATTCTTCATTTTATGAAACCCAGCAGACTGCATCTCTAAAGCTCCCATAGGCAAATCAGGTCACAATCTTGTTTTTCTCTGCTTGGAATATAAACCACTTGTTCAGAGGCAACCTGTGATGAAGAGAACTGTGAGGAGATGATCACAGAAGGCCGAACAAGCCCTGCATGATTGTTTTGAGGCTACAGACTGGGATGCACAGAGCAGCCACATGGAGAGGACATCACTGCCCAGCAGGCTAATGCTAAGGTTTGTATGCTCAAACTTATGTCCCCATAATTGTGATTTTCAGACTTGTTAAAACTGTTTTCACAACTGTTAAATATGTTGAAATGCTGCATTCAATTTTGTCCCTTTGTCTAGTAAAGGTAGTGTACAGAGGTTGTATGGTACATTGGTCGAACTAGCTGAACTAGCTAATGCTAACATTAACATGCTGAAGCTTCATCCACAACTAATAAAGAGATTCTGAGCCTTGGTAAAGTTGTTAAAATAAACAAGCACTGTTTTAATTTCACTTTCTCCCGTAAAAGTAATGTACAATAGATTGGTCAAACTAGCTGCTCAAGTACGCTAATGCTAACATTAGCATACTGAAGCTAAAAACTTCTTCTAATGGGATTTTCAGGCTCGGTAACACTTTTTTGTAGCTTTTAAAATTAGTCAAGCACTTTCGCAGTTTTTCTCACTTTGTCTAATAAAAGGGTTTGTGCACTACGCTGGTCAAACTAAACAACTCCGCAGGCTGCTGCTAATATTGTCATGCTAAAGCTAATGTCCACAAGTAATGTGTTCTGAGCCTTTACAAATTTCTTGTTGTTAAAAATGCACAAGCACTGCATTTTGTCACTTTGTTCAGTAAAAGTAGTGTACAGAGACTGTACATTAGATTGGACAAACTAGCTGACCGAGCAAGCCAATGCTGCCACTTGCATATTAAACTATTCCCCTCTGCTAATTATGTGGTTCTGAGCCTTGCTAAAAATGGTACAGTTACAGTAACAAAATGTAAAACCACTCCAGAACATTGTTGACATTTTGTCTAGCAGTATCATACAGAAATTATAAAATACATTGGTCAAAATGGGCAATAATGCACTGCAGCCTGAGCCAACAAACAATGCTCAAACTAACGTCCATAGTTAATCTATGCCATTTTCAGACTGACATAATTAATATAATTACCATTGGAGATATCTACTAACTATTTAGATTTTGGTTCATAGCCTTCTTGATGTTTGCTTTCTTCCAAACTTCCAAAAACACATTAAGATCCATTTTTTCCTTTAAAACAAAAGACTATTTTTAACCAAAAAACAAAAAAACAACCCACGAACTGCAAATGTCATAAGACTTCTGCATGAATCTCAGCAAATTAAATTTTAATTTGCACCCAAAACAGACTCAATGGAGCCAAAGAGAAGAACTCCACTTTTACAAGCATGTATTTGTTCAAAAGTGTTGTTAATGCCTCAGGACGTGCTGCAAACTTTTCATGGGGTTTTCTTTTCTTATACTCTCATCATTTCTAAAACAAAAGATAAATAATAACTCAGCATTTTTTATATCGTTTTTTTTTTTTTTTTTTTTACAAATAAACAAAATTATTGGCCAAAATAACAAATAATTAAAAACTTGACAAAGTTAAAAGTTTTTTCTGATTTACTTAAAATTCTTTGACATAAAGATGCTCTGGGATGAATAAAGATCTTGCCTGATATATTGCCTGAAAATTTATTTAGGTTTAGATTTAGGTTTTCCTGAGTATTTCGATTAAAATTCCTGCATTTCTTATCAAGACAAGAATTTGGATTTATTGTGACCATGATAAATTCCAATTAATGATGTTTGATGTATTTTTACTACTTTCTTCACTGTTCCATGAGAGCACCAATAAATATCAACAAATTTGAAAATATGATTAAATGCAGTTACTGGGTGTGGTTTATTGATTAAAAACAACAAGCCTACTTATAGGTAAGTCTTTTAGGATCATTTGTGTTTGTGGGGCTAATATTGCTGCGACATGCAGTCACAGCCATGCAGTTTCCTAAAAAAGACTGAAAAAAGGCAGTAAATTGCTCTTATTGTCACTTTTATTGTTATCTCAATAAATATTATAAAATATCATAGTAAAATTTTAAAGTATGAATTATATTTATAATGTACAACCTCCAGCATGACAAAACCAAATTAATTGAAGCCCTTTTTTACATTAATTCACCAGAACATTTACTATAATATGGCATTGTTCAGCTATATGCATTATTTAGGAATTTGTCTTGTGAATATTTGATTCATTTCACATTTTCTTCATAAGTAATTATTAAAACAGGATTAAGTCAAATTTAATTTGGGCTTCTGCAAAATTAATTATCCTACTCAGTTGCAAATTTCCTCGAATAACTGTACACAGTTTTTACTTGTGTTGTAATTTTGCCCTCATGATACAGTCTCTTATTTTATATTATTTTTATATTTGACATTTCTGTGAATCTGCATGTTTACATTCGTCCGTTACTTTGCTGCTGATACAGCTGTGCGCCTAAGACTCATATTCCAAACGAGAACCAGAACTAGCAACAAGGAAGTCCAGGCAAATCAAAGTTTTTGTTTTGTTTTCTAACTTTGAACCCATCTTTGTTTTTTCTTGTCTCTGACTTTCCCATTAAGTTAACGTTAGATAATAAAACTTTTGAAAAACCTTTCTATAAACTCCAGGAAGAGAACAGTTAATCTGTTGAAGGGGACGTATCGTGCTTTTAAATCCTTCCTTTTCACACTTAAATCATTCAGTTGTGGTCTATATAAAGTGGAACTGCAATACTTTGGTCTGAACTTGTTATTGTAGCTCCACAGGCCCCTCCTGTACCCCTGTTCTGAGGTGCGTCTGAGAGCATCCCATTTTGATGCCATCTCTTTAGATGCTATAGAGGCTCTTCACACCCTGTCCCTCTCCAGATCAAGGTTCGCTCCACTTTAACCCGTTCGGCCATTTTTGCCATTAGATAACAATTATCTAGTACCGCAGAAACTGCAAAAACAATGCAAAATTGTTTATGTAATAATATTCAAAGTATGCAGTACGGTTCTGTCCTCAAGGAGCTTAAAGCAGCACACAGCACTGACATAAGCAGAAGGCACGATGCTACTGTTATCAAAACAATGACCAGGACGTCATATCAACACACAATAAATTCATGTCTAAAATAAAGTTTGTTATCATTTTAGCATTATTTGCAGCTTAGCACTTTGCTGTTTCCGTCATCTCCATAGACAGAAGGAAATGACCCCTTAATCAGATGAAGTCCTTCAGCAAATCCTTTTGGATACTGATGGTTGCTGAAGAACTTGTCCTTGAAGTGGGGGAAATAGAAATTTTCCCAATGATGTGGGAACATTTCCATGAAAAATAAAATTTAACCAGGCACTTTGAATAGGTTCTGATGCAGCAACAATCGAACATAACTTATCCTCTTTCAGCGTAGGCCTACTTGAGCTTGGACTACAAAACTGCAGAAATAAATAAATATGGCGGATACGAGAAATTGATCAGCCGGATGTCCATGACCTTGTTTAGCTGTTCCACAGCAAATACTGTGACGTAACAGTTCAAAGAATGTAACAGATGATAGAGAAAGTTGAATGGACTGAAAAGTATGACACCTGGAGAGACTAAATTCAACTTTTCAGTACACAATTCAATATTTCCTCATTGGCGGTTTGTACGATCACACGTGGGGTGAATTTCCTGCACATGCCTGGCATTCAGGGAATGATGTTCACTCTTCAAAATCTGGGTTTCTCTTATTTTGTGTCACTAGAAACACAATCATCCTTACGTTCTGACACAACTAAACCAGATTACATGCTGAAGCAACTAAATATTTAAAAAATGTGGCTGAAGTTCAATCTGTCAACCCACTTAAAAAAGTCACAGGATGTTTCTTAACAAAGGAAGTGCAACAAATAGAAGTAGGTTATTGGTTTTTGACCAATATGTTTTAATCTGTGATGTAATTGTTATAAGATAGGAAGGTAAAAAGAACAAGCTGTCTCTGACTACCAAGGAAGTTGTCTTTCTGCAAACCTTATTACTTCTTGTTGCACTGAAAATATTACCAGATTCTGGTGATTCAATTGTGTGCAACCATTGTATGCTCATGTGAAAGTTTGTGTTCTGTCTCATTTGTCTTTTTATTATTTCTCAGCTACAACTTCCTGCCTTTTTGTGTAAACGAGTTCAACTGAGCTCATCTGAATTACAGCCTTGAATAGAAACTTTGTGGAAGAAAAGCTGCAAAGAAAGCTTGTCTGTCTTGTTTGTTTTTTTTCTCAACTGAATCTAAAAAAAAAACCATAAAACATGACAGTTTCTCAGTGTTTTTACTATGTTCACGTCAGCACCAAAGCATCACAGGTGAAAACGTGGTCATTGTGTATAATTTAATATTTGTGTTAATATTTTAGCATCACATGAGCTTTAATATAAAGGTTTGACCTAGATCTCTAAAGTTTCCTGTATGACATGACCTTTCTTCTAATAAGGACAACTTAAATGTAAGGCTGTTCAATATATTGTGAATATATCATTACAATGTACACATGGCTGAACAAGTACAGTAGAGAGAATAATCCTTTCTCCCTGATTTAATTGAAGCATCATCTGTCTGTCACCTCAGTACACCTCGAGGCAAACCAGTTTTATCACAGGTGATAATCTGCCTTGCCTTCCTGCTTGTTCTTCCACCAAACAATAAGGCCAGTGTGTTTTCTCTGTTGCTTTGGGTGTTGTGTATGAATATATACTGTAAACCATGTGAAACCTCAGAACTAGGAAAACAAATGAACGGGAACTCTGCTGTGATGGGTGTCACAGTTCACATCATACTAACATCACATGTTCCTTTAGGAGAGGTGCCAACACACCACAGGGCATCTATTCCAGTATATAACCTTTGGATTAACATGTTAGAGGTCAGAACAGACAGACCGCAACTATACGCAGTGAACGGTAACCAAATACTTCAATGTAGAGGTAAATTAAAAATTCCTGAGTAATGAAGAAAATACTAAATCAAAATTATTTTATAGAACATCGTGTATTTACTGATGACAAAAAATAAATTAAGAGGAACAAGGCTGTCAAGTCCATCACCAGAACTGTTTAAATAAATGTGAGCCGAAGACAGAAATAGAAAAACAAGTGACCCTGATGATATTTGTTTCTTCAAAAACAGCCCAAGGAGCTCACACCAACTGCTTCCTCAGAACAAACTCAATCCTCTCTTTGTTTTACCCACAACAAACCTCCTGAACATACAGACCAAATTCCAGAAAAAGGGTGTAACAGCTTCTAATGACAGTGACTTACTATATAAGACACAGATTTACACAGAAGCTTGCTAGCATCTTCTGGTTTACCGAAAAAACACAAACCCAGTTTCATCTGAGGGTTTCGCATGAATACTTTTTATTTGATCTGGTTTTTATTTTCACATTTTCTTCCAGCTCTCACAGGGGATCTTACTGACGAAATAGACGAAACTAAATTAATATTTTGGATCAATATAATTTGGTTCATATTGTAACCTTTCATCGCTGAGAGGATGACGTATTCTGGACATAAATGGTCGTAAAAATTGAGCTTTGCGCAGACGTACTGTAGACGTACGTGCGACTACAGGTCCTTCTCAAAATATTAGCATATTGTGATAAAGTTCATTATTTTCCATAATGTCATGATGAAAATTTAACATTCATATATTTTAGATTCATTGCACACTAACTGAAATATTTCAGGTCTTTTATTGTCTTAATACGGATGATTGTGGCATACAGCTCATGAAAACCCAAAATTCCTATCTCACAAAATTAGCATATTTCATCCGACCAATAAAATAAAAGTGTTTTTAATACAAAAAACGTCAACCTTCAAATAATCATGTACAGTTATGCACTCAATACTTGGTCGGGAATCCTTTGGCAGAAATGACTGCTTCAATGTGGCGTGGCATGGAGGCAATCAGCCTGTGGCACTGCTGAGGTCTTATGGAGGCCCAGGATGCTTCGATAGCGGCCTTTAGCTCATCCAGAGTGTTGGGTCTTGAGTCTCTCAACGTTCTCTTCACAATATCCCACAGATTCTCTATGGGGTTCAGGTCAGGAGAGTTGGCAGGCCAATTGAGCACAGTGATACCATGGTCAGTAAACCATTTACCAGTGGTTTTGGCACTGTGAGCAGGTGCCAGGTCGTGCTGAAAAATGAAATCTTCATCTCCATAAAGCTTTTCAGCAGATGGAAGCATGAAGTGCTCCAAAATCTCCTGATAGCTAGCTGCATTGACCCTGCCCTTGATAAAACACAGTGGACCAACACCAGCAGCTGACACGGCACCCCAGACCATCACTGACTGTGGGTACTTGACACTGGACTTCTGGCATTTTGGCATTTCCTTCTCCCCAGTCTTCCTCCAGACTCTGGCACCTTGATTTCCGAATGACATGCAGAATTTGCTTTCATCCGAAAAAAGTACTTTGGACCACTGAGCAACAGTCCAGTGCTGCTTCTCTGTAGCCCAGGTCTGGGGAATGCGGCACCTGTAGCCCATTTCCTGCACACTACTGTGCACGGTGGCTCTGGATGTTTCTACTCCAGACTCAGTCCACTGCTTCCGCAGGTCCCCCGAGGTCTGGAATCGGCCCTTCTCCACAATCTTCCTCAGGGTCCGGTCACCTCTTCTCGTTGTGCAGCGTTTTCTGCCACACTTTTTCCTTCCCACAGACTTCCTACTGAGGTGCCTTGATACAGCACTCTGGGAACAGCCTATTCGTTCAGAAATTTCTTTCTGTGTCTTACCCTCTTGCTTGAGGGTGTCAATAGTGGCCTTCTGGACAGCAGTCAGGTCGGCAGTCTTACCCATGATTGGGGTTTTGAGTGATGAACCAGGCTGGGAGTTTTAAAGGCCTCAGGAATCTTTTGCAGGTGTTTAGAGTTAACTCGTTGATTCAGATGATTAGGTTTATAACTCGTTTAGAGACCCTTTTAATGATATGCTAATTTTGTGAGATAGGAATTTTGGGTTTTCATGAGCTGTATGCCAAAATCATCCGTATTAAGACAATAAAAGACCTGAAATATTTCAGTTAGTGTGCAATGAATCTAAAATATATGAATGTTAAATTTTCATCATGACATTATGGAAAATAATGAACTTTATCACAATATGCTAATATTTTGAGAAGGACCTGTATGTTTTGCCCTTAAGAGATACAATAATTATTCGGAATGTACTCACACAGATTCAATTAAAGCTCCTCTGTGTGTGCTGTAGGGACATCTAGTGGTCCAACTTCATTGCAACCAACTTTATGCAATGCCTTCAAACTACCCAAAACACAAATGACCCCATAAAGGAATTAGCCTCATAAGCAACAAACTCTGGGACCTTCTTATCCAAACAGACACTAACGTCTTTAACAATCTGAGTAGAAGTTGCTTGTCTGCTGGATCAGATCATACGGGCCAACTTGCAACCTTCCATTGATCACTTCTGATAGATATTGCCCATTGCAGACTGGGAACACCCCATAAGAGCTGCCATTTTGGACATGCTCTGATCCAGTGGTCCAACGTTCACAATTTGACCCTCGTCAGACTCAGTTAAATCTTTATGCTAGACCATTTCTCTACTTTGAACACATCAGCTTATACTATACTATCCATTAACTGTTGCCATGATGAAGTGATTTATAGAGAATTAATAACCATTAATAATCTGAATTGTTTAAAGTGGAACTAAAGCCCAAATCGACTTTTTTTTTTAAATAAATTAGGCTTAACGGTGATATATTTATGTTACTGTGCATTTTTTTTAATTTTCATGTAAACTTGTTTAATTCTGTAATATTTGTCCAATAACAGTCTGAGTGCTGCCCTCTGTGGGTTGAACGTTGGTTACTGCAGTTAAAATTTCCTATTGGTTCAAACAGTACAGCTTGGTACGTGTCAATGTCACATCCCCGTGTATAAAACCATCTCAGTCAGACACGCCCCTGCAGCGATTAGCAGTTTTGCTAGCATTGATCATAACGTTTTATGCTTTATTCCTTCGATTGTATGCTTGAAATAATATAAATCTACATCTAAATGTAAACTTTTGAAAGTTTGTTACGACTTTTAATGTTAGTCCATGTTAGCAGTCATAACTTTACCACTCAGAAACTGGACCCGTTCTGTCCTCCACAGCCTCGGCAGTGTTGGCTTCGGGCTTCGCTGAGTCAGCGCCTTGAGTCAGTGGCTCGAACTGATAAGGTTAAGGCCTGCTGGGCTCCACAAAGTCTCCCTCAACTTCTGGTGACGAGGGAAGTGAAACATCCTCCACCTGAAAATATCTATTCATGGCAAAACTACCAGTGTTGCTCTGCTCACTCTTCATGTTTCAATATGTCAAATTAAGCTAGCTGCCACTTTCCCTCGTCCTCCTGAACACACCCCCGCTTAATCCCATCCCCCCAATTGGCCACACCCCTCAGTGTCAATTGGCACCGCCCACTTTGGTGGCATTTATTTAAATCTGTGTGGGGGCAGGGTTATGCTTTTACATCGGCTTCAGTTCCACTTTGAGGTGCAGTTTTTCCTGTCTATAAAATAAAAAAGCTATATTAAAACCCTTGTTATTGCATTCAGTTTTTGTCAAGGGTTGCCATAAAAAGACAAAATTCAGCATTTTTTGAATTAAAATTTTTCTTTAAAAACAATCTTTTTTATAAAAAAGTGACGTGTCCTAGAAGTCAATATTAAAGCTCTCATCGCAGCAAATTTATCATAGTTTGGGTTGTTTAAAGGGCAAATATTGTCTGTTTTCTTTTTCCTGTGCATGTCTTAACTGCTGCTGTAGGAAATGCTACTGAAAGCGTCCTATTCTGAAACTATATCTCTATGTTTCTGTGCTATAGTAGAGCTAAGTGTTTTAGCACCATGTTGCAGGATCCTTCCTTGAGGCCAACATTAACCTTTTAAATGGTTGAGTCATGTTGCAGCGCAGGTTAGATTCAGATACAGAAACCCGTTTTTTTTTGGTCTGTTAAAAAGAAAGCAACTTTGCAAAAACAGCAATCTGCTTCTTCTTTCTGCTGTGCCCACAGTTTCCTGTGTGGTATCTTTTAAATAAGTTTTTCTTCTCTTCAACGTATGAAGTGAGTTTTATGCTGTTAAACCCGGAATGGGACAAAGGTTGTCCTAGAACAGATAGCAGCTTGTTATGGTACACAACAGGAGCAGTTTTTTAACTAATACCTCCCTGTCAAAGCTAAAATCCTAATTTCTGTCTGTCAAACCTTAAGTGGTGAGATTACATTTGCAATGTCTTGTGTTTCTCTGGAAGTGGCCTGGTCGGTCTTGACAAAATAGTTTGTGAAAAAACATCCTGAGTCCAATTTAAAAACTCAAATTGTTGCTTTTTTAGGTCAACTTTGACATCTTTTAATGTTTTTTATCTCTTTGAACACTTTTCCCTGTAGAAATCAAACTCATGGTTTAATTTTTTTCTCGAAATTGGAAACACCCCTGGAGCTCTTAAGGAAGCACTTCATGTTACGGCTTGTTGAGATGGTAAAAACTGGGAAGGTGGGGCTATAATTTGGTAAGATACAATTTGAAATAACCAACTGCTTTATTTCTAGGAAAAATACTAGCATCTCTGGCTACTTCTCTTAAAATCCAACCGCTCCAATTGAAATCCAATTATAATCACCGACATAAATAAATTCAGCATCCAGAAGGAACGGTCCGACTTGGATGTACAGTGACCAGATATCGAAAAACAGATTGCAGTACAACAAGGATGCTTTTGAGGGACATTGTGGGACACATTACCAACACTATGATGACGTCATAAATTTGAATTTAACAAAGATCTCACATTACATTCATCAATCCCTGCTTTGCCTGTTAGTGCCCAACAATGAATTAGCACAAGTTTGAGAAGACTTTACAAGCTTTTAAAGTTTATCTTGGCTGCTGTTACCTTGTCTGTCTGGCAGTCATCTCTGAGTTTGAGTAAAAAGGAGTCTGTAGATCAGCAGGCAGCTTTTTCAGCTGTGCATTTCGTGTGCGACTCAGTTTTACAGTGTCGCTTTTAGTCATGCTCCCCTTCATGTGAAATTGAAAAATAACTTTGGCAAACTTTACACCAGTCCCTCAGAGATCACCTTTTCACTGGCCTCATCCAGTTATAAACCGTTTCCCAGTCTTTGTTGTAGCTGCAATTTCTTTTCCGTGACATACTTTCCATTATATTCTGCATAGTCCACTGATGTAAGCTATACAAGAAAATCCTTGTCTTGTTCTGTTTTATTTTACTAGCAATGTGGCGCCCAGGTTGGTCATGACATGGGACGCTGCTGCGTATTTTGATTGACAGCTGATGCGGCTCTGTGATGATGACTGCAGCTCTGCTTTCTTTAAATGTCAGAAAAGCTCCAGTCGAATAGTTTTTTTGACTTATCAGAATTTGACCCAGTCAAATGTGAGACATTGTTTCTCTTTGAGGTACACCGGGACAGGAGTTAAACACCAGCCTCATCGGATTACATCTAAACTGGACCATATGACTTGGCACCTAACCTCTTTGGTCAATGTGTTACTAAACAGTTTCTACTGTGTTTTTGAATTTTTATGACCTAAACCTATTCAGTGTTAGTGGCAGGTAACTAATTACCTGATACTGTAGCTATGGGTGATTAAATGTAAAGTACACTATTACTATCTTAATACTGAGTAATCTTAATACTAAGTAACCTAAACTGAACAAAGGTAGAAGTCATATACTGTCCATTACATCCTAACAACCAATAAATAAAGTAAGCCATTGAATTAAATCAAAACTTTACTGTTATAAACTTCTAAAAACGTCTAATTTTTAACATATTTTACAGTAGGTCTGTGTTGCATAAATGTTGTAAATGTTAGAACGGTTTGACAGCCAGAGGGAACAGAAAGACAGAAAGAGGTTGCTATGAAAAAATGGTTTCAGAGGCCTCTGACTCAACTGACACGTAAAAGACTACAACGACCTTCCTGAGATGAAAGCCCTGCGCTGTGGGACGAAAGGGGGAAGACCAAGAAATCTTTACCTGTGGTCTGTCGCAGCTCCTCGCACAAACTTATGTGGGGGAACTGCAGCATCTGCTTCCATTTCTTGCTTTTTCCTTTTCTGTTGCCGCCACCTCCTAAGAAAATAAAAACAGAAAGATGGTGATTTTTTTTTTTTAACCTGACAACATAACACTCTGAACAAGATGAAATGGAGACAAAATAGTAAAAGGCCTGCACTTGTGTCCAAGGACTCTTTACACTACAAACAGTCATCCACACATTCACACACCAACGGTGGTAAGCTACCTTGTAGCTACAGCTGCCCTGGGGCAGACTAAAGGAAGCAAGGCTGCCATACAATCAGCACCACCAGCCCTTCTGACCACCATCAGCAGACAAGGCAAGTGAAGTGTCTTGGCCAAGGACACAACGGCTGAGACGGACGGAGCAGGGGTTCGAACTGGCAACCCAGCGGTTACAGGACGAACCCCTACCACCGTCGCCACCGCCGGAGTATACCATCCTTCCTAAACTTCTCACCGAGCTCTGATATTAGCAGATCAAATGTAGGTTGAAATATGATGTTCTTGTAGCTGAGGGATTGAATATGAAGAGGCAGAATGTTTAAAAGTGATGATTAAATCCAATTTCTTAATTTATATGCTTTAAACAGATCAGCCAAAATAATAATTTAATACACATTTTATATTTCTTCTCTTAACTCTTTAAACTGAGAAATCTCCTGAGGAAGATCAAAAACTGATGTTTAAATAGACAGATTTATGCCAAAAAATGTTTCTAGATTATACCGATCCTCTTAAATGACATTATATATGAACTTTCATATTTATACAAATAAACTCCAAATTATTCACACCCCTCATAGATGTAGATTTAGAATAAAAAAAAGTTTTGTATTTTACCAACACATTTCTGAATTGAATCTGATAAGAGTATCTGTGGAGGGAGCTACAGATCAGGGTGATGGCAAGGAGGCCTTCCAACCTTAAAGACTTGGCTTTCATCACCAAATATGAATTGACAAAAATATCAGTGGAATCACACAAAACACTGGTCAGCTATTATAAGAACAGTTTGATATGCCAAGAAACATTTCCACAACTGTAAATGAAGAAATAAAAACATCATATTTTTTAATAGTTTTTTTTATCTTTTTGATTTCTTTACAATTACTAAAATAAAAAACACTTATCATTGTGAAACAAGAGTATAATTTGGTAATTACCAAAAAATAAAAATAAAAATTTGGAAGGGTAGTAACAAAAAGTCTGAAAAACAACTTTTAAACTTAATTCCTTAGCCATGCTGCCCAGGAAGTTGCAAAAAATCTACATTTTGCAAAACTTCAAAATTTTTTGTCTTTTGTGAAATAATGTAAAAGTCAGTTATTTCTTTCTCTTGCGGATTAAAAGATGAGCAACACAGTCTGATGCCAAAAAGGAAACACTAAGAAATGACTTTGCATTAGTTGCTTCATTAGTAAATGAGATTGCATTAAAGGGCATTTTTTACTATTCATCCAGTTTACTTAATCTTCAGTTTCATTAAAAAATTCTGTTTGCTACTGTCCTCACAGTGTCGGAAAACCCCAAACATACACTAAACTCTGTGCGTCATCCAGGATTACTGTGCTATGACCTTTAGTGGTACGTTGTACAGTATTTACAAACTAGGAGAAATAATCGTTATGCATTGTTGTGGGATTCTGACAAACACAGTGAGGGTGAAGACCTTTTGGTATCTCCATGGCTCAGTCATATTTTACAGTACCAACATCATTCCATGACCCAAACGGGGCACAGAAAGTTGGACTTTAACTAAATTATCAGCTTTTCGTCACAATCACAGATAAAGTTTATTTTTTCCTGTAATCACAAAATATTTGGCTTAAAGTGTGATGACTTTATTGAGAAACTGTTTGATTTAAACCACCACGGTTTTATCTGCACACATGCAGTTCATACGTCAGAACTTGGTCAATGTTGTTTACTTCCAGAGTTTCTCCCACTGCCACAGGACCTGTGGTTTTCTGTTAAATCATTGCAGAGTACACAGTGCCCGCACCACTGCCATTACATTTCAGCTCTGAATTGTTCTTTTAAAACTATGTGACGGGTCTGTTTAACCTGTCTTATCTCCTACATTAAACACCGCAGATACATAAAAATGTACACACTTGGCTACCACAGGGTTTCTCCTCAAACAGTTTCAGCTTTTTTTGATACAACTTACAGTTTTCGCAGAGTAAATGTGTGTTGAGGTATTTATTTCGCAGAGTAAATGTTTGTTGAGGTATTTATTTTTGTCTCGCTGTCTGATAAAAAGGTGGGAATCGCTATGGCGACTGACAGTCTGTTGAATGTTAAATTCTTAACCGGTGTTACAAAATTCTTTGAATTTTTTTGTATGACAATTTTATTTCTGTATTATTTCCCAATACAGTTTAGAATAAAATTTTCAAATTTGTATATTTTTTTCTTATTCATTTGAAGGCTCAGGCTTTTCTAAACAGGAACTACGTTTTACTCAGTAGAGAGTAGAAACCTTTCTAAACTTCTAAGTGTTGACGGTGATTTTTCCTTAATGATGTTGATTTGTTCTTAAGGAAACAGGAATGTTTTGAACAATTAATTTCCAATTAAGCTCCGCATGATGATAAAGATATTCCTGATATATTAATCTTTAATAAATTATACATTAAAAAAAGGTGTTTTTTTAATCTTTTGTTTAAAGGCTGTTGTGGGTCAATCAAGTTTAATCATTACTTTCAGGCTTCTTGAGTTTTTTAAGCTTCTGTTGAAGTTTAAACTGCGGTAGTCCTCCAGGCGATAAATGGCTTGAAACATGGTGGGAAAAGGAGAAGCTAGAAGAACTTCCTGTCCTTTCTGTGTTGATATTCTGTCTGTGTCTCGATCAACAGCCACACCGTTTCTGGTGCAAGTTCACTCACCACAAAGCAAGAAGCGGGACATGAGCCGACACGATGCTCAGTGTGCTACTTCAGTTTTAGAGGGTTTCAAGTATCTGCAGGCTCATTTTGTTTTTGTGGGATAAAAAGGAAGCAGCCATGATTTTCCATTTTAATGCTTTTCTAGTTTTATTCTCTGTCTGCCTTGTTATTTCTAATTAAAATGCCTATTTTACTAAATAGATAAGGTAAAATACATTCATTTTCTCAACGTATTAGTGGTACTATTGTTGGGTCAACCGCTGACTTATCAACCCTGTTCTGAAAGGTAAATAAAAAAATCGCTACATAAAAAACTGAATTGTAATGTTGCGCTGCACAATAAATCTTTAAATTAGCTACATGTTTTCAACCTAAAGGAAGGAACAAAAATAACAAGCTGGCGGAGGACAACTTACGTGGAACTGACTCTGTTTTAATACAAGTGCCATTGTCCTTGCTATAGCCTATAAGAGCTAAATACCCCATCAGTCATTGGACCTAAAGAAACTTTCCTAATAATAGCAAAAATATCTTCAATATCCAAGAAAAAGCCATTATGTCCCTCCAATCTACTTATAACTTAAATTCTATCCAGATCCCAAAAAAAAACAGAACATTGTTCTGGTTTCTTGAGTGCGATTTCTTATTACTCAGAGGTTAGCTCACTTACCATCGTCTGTAGGGGACGGAAGAAATCAGTCTAAAATATACCTCCATATGCTGCTATTTTTAGGTACAAAAGTTGAATTGCTTTTTTTTTTTTTACAAATATGGAATCAGTCAATCAAATGACACCGCTACCAGCTGTAATCTGCAAGCTTGATCCAAACAGCCAGGTTTGCGTTGCATCGTGGGATGTAGTAGAGCAAACAAACTAACGAAGAAAGCCTGTGTGTCTTTTTCTTACATCATAAAGCCCTATGCAACTTTCAAGATGTCTTCTCAAAATCATTTGGTATACTTCTAAGATGGTTTTGCCTAAAATATTACCTAGAAACACACTGTTAATATGATATTCTCCATGTTTTCTGCTTGCTCAGAACACAGCATCTGCTTCTTGTATTTACATTTGGTTCTCCTACCCCAGAAATGTCTGACCAATAAACAGACCGAATGTTCTAGGCTAGTTTGTAGTGACAGGTTTTGATTCGCTTTGAGGGTTCTCTGTGTGGAGATAAATCGAAACACCAGAAATAGTTACAAATTAACTAATTAACTTAAAAAACTATAGGTATAAAAACACGGCATGGTTGTTTGTGCCGGATGGGTTAGTGTGAGTATTTCACAAACTGCTAATCTACTGAGATTTTCCTGCATAATCATCTCCCTGGTTTACAGATAATTGTTCTAAAAAAAACCAAAAAACAGAAATTACCTAGTTATCAGCAGTTGTGTGGACAAACATGCACTGTTGATGACAGAACAATGAGCAGACTGATTCATGATAGAAAGGTGACAGTTGCTAAAATAACCACTCATTGCCACCAAGGTATGCTAAATACCATTTCTGAACACAAAACACGTCAAACCTTAAAGCAGATGAGCTATAGCACACATCACACAGGCTCAGCAAAATTGGAAATATTACCATTAATTTCTGCTGCAAAATTTTGTTAAGTGATAATTAACAAAAATGATTACACTGAATTAGCAGATATAGTGAGCTAAAAATACTGCCAACCACCAAAGTGGATTATTGAGTAGGTTTAGTAGCTTATTAACTATAAGCTTCAGAAGGCCAATTTCTAGCAAAAAAAGCTAGAACTTTATGGGCACTATTAGCCAAGAGATGCTACTGGTTAGCATTGTTATTCTAAAGAACTCTTAAGTTCTTTTTGGACACCAAAATTCAGCAAAAAAAAGTGTCAATTAAAATAATAAAGACAAACCTGGTTATCAATTAACATAAAAGATCAGTATATATTTTTAAGAATATAATCAATCTCCGAGTTCTACATGCTAGTTTATAAATAGTTGCCAAATCTTTGGCAAAAAAGAGGATAAATCAAAATGATCCGCTGTTAAAGATAGCTTTAAGATGCTAGTAGATAAACAATTTGGTTCGGTTGCTAGTTCTTAGCTTATACATGCTAGCTGTTAGCTTCACAAGGGTAATTTCTAGCTAAGAATGTTCAAAGTGCACTGGGGCAATTTGCCTGGAGATGCTAACTGTTAGCATTGCTCTGCTAATAACCAGTCTGTCTAGTGGATTGTTAGTAGATTTTCTGCAATGTATTTTTGCATTTAAATAGGTTAAAAACCTGTGATGCCGGCTTTTATTTTAATACTAATGGTGAAATTACTGGCAAATCGAAAATCTGCAGGGATGTATAATGTTCTGCTCTAAAAATGTCAGAATCATAGATAAGAACTACTAGTACAAACTAGTAGAGCGTTATGCACTGATATCTCACAGAAAGTTATGTAAAATGTCTTGAGGATTTTTTGGTTAGGAACCAAACTAACGATAAAAACAACCTTAAAATTGAAATTGGAAATTTACAGGAATTCGATGATGATTTGAATTTGAAAGGGGAGATAAAGATGTATGTCTAGCTCTACCTTAAGATGGGAATGTAATGCACTTTTCTACAAAAACGCCGGACATTATCAGATATTTTAAAACATTACTGAGAGCAAAGCACAGAGCCAAAATCATGTCTTCAAGATTTTTTACTTTTCAGTGACCAACCTTAGAGACAGACTTATGACTAAAAAGTCCTGTGATATTTTCATAATGCAAAACCTCTATGAATGCTTATATTTTAGGATTATAACAGTTGAAGAGATAGACATTTGGTAAAACTGAGGTAAAAATATTAATTCTTTTCTTGTGTCGTTTACAAATCTTTCTTCTAGTTCACACTTATTTGGACCAAAAGCCATGATCCAGAACAATGTGTGTAGAGCCCATTTAAAGTATTAACTGATAGTATAAAATTGCTGTTTGCACCAGCAACCTCGAGGCGTGTTTATTTCAGCACCAGACTACTCTAACAAGTAGAAAAAAATCAACGGCATGCTCTCGGATTTGGTATTCAAATACTACAAAGCTGCTGTGTGAGCAAAAATCAATTATTGTCATAGATACACTGCAAACAAGATGCTTGGTGCATGTGTCCGGGAAACAGAAGATCATATCAGAGTCACAGATAAATTGATTGATGAATGATGTCCGCTGTGTGCACTAGTGACAAACGGGGGTAAAGGCAGCATGGCATGAAGACTGAGATTATCCACAAACAAAAGATAAATCAGTCCTTGAAAATGTTTCAAGAATAATAATAATAATTAGAGGTATTATTGTTTCTTTGGTCAGTGTACATATGAAGGACCAATCCTGCCATAATTAAAAATAAATACATAAATAAATAAATGACTCAATAAAATAATTACTGGGCCAAAAAGTAGCTAGAAATATAAATTAAGTGTGCCATTAAATGCAACAAAATAATAATAAGAAGAGATTTATTCAATAATTTATCAAATTATCAGATATAAATATATATATTTGTATTTTAATCCACTATTTTTATTTAAACCACAAATTTTCAAATCATATATTTTCTTTCTTGAACTCTGTTTTTTTAGTTTTTTTAATACAAGTGAATTTCTTGCTGTTTTATTTTTCCTACTCATGTTCCTACAACATGTTTGTTTCCTCAAAAATGTTTTATTTTTCAAATTATTCTATTTCTTAAGCACTGATATATTTTCCCCTCTAATATATCCCTGTTGTATTCTTTATCCAACTGCTTTCCCTGAACCCATTTATTTCCCTCTTTCTTTGTCTCTGTATTGTCTTTTCCTCCTCAACATGCAGCTGAAAATGTCAATACAAACGGGGCGGGACTGAGACAGAGGGGGAAGTCTTTGGAACAGCGTCACCGCCTCAGCTTCTCTCCTATTGGCTCAGGTCAAGCCTCTAGGAAGTACCTGCTGAGCCTCATTATGGCTGCCTGGTTCTGAGAGGAGCTAGCAGAAACGATTAACTTCTTGTCATGTTGCTAAAGAAGTCAGAACTGTTGTGGATTTTGTGGCAGATAGCGCTGTTAGTTGACTGTATCCTGACAATCATACTTCTTTAATAAGGTTCAAATATACATTTTTACTGAACAGGTGATCAACATGCTTCTGCAGCACTGCTGTCATGCTAAGCAGGTGATGCAGTACCTTGAATCAGGTGTACATGATGGACAGTGGAGGAGCAGGATTGAGAACCACTGGGCTAAAAACAAGTGTCACTTTAAACTCTTCTCTCAGATGTTATTCTAATAGTTCCTCTGATTGCAAATTGAGTTTAAACTTCATACTTTTCTGGTGCTTGTTGAATTCACGACATTACAGCTGGCAACTGAGAACACCAGCATCATACTGGTACTCTTTTCTTTAGTCCATATAAGTAGATAATTAGCTCAGACAAGCACAATAAGTTGTTAATTCAGATCAGTTGGAATGTATTTATTTATGTTCGCTTTGTGTATTGTAAAATTAATCAAATCCAATAGATTTGTTATTTTACTACTATCACATCATGGAAGAAAACTGTAAATAATAGCCAGAACCTGGAGGTTCATAACACTGCTGTAACATCACAGAATCACTGTGTCCAGTCTAAAAGATATAAGCAGGCTACTTATGTTAGCATAAGCAAACTTTCCAGCTTAAGATCCGATCCAAAGGTGTGGTTAAAAAAAGAGAGGGAAATCAGGTGTTTCTGATATTCACTGTTTTTGTCTTCTTGTCCCACAGTGTTTAAGATAACCAAACACATTTTAATATTAGGCAAAGATAACCCAAGTAAATACTAACAACCCTAATAGTTACAGGGGTTGGACAATGAAACTGAAACACCTGGTTTTAGACCACAATAATTTATTAGTATGGTGTAGGGCCTCCTTTTGCAGCCAATACAGCGTCAATTCGTCTTGGGAATGACATATACAAGTCCTGCACAGTGGTCAGAGGGATTTTAAGCCATTCTTCTTGCAGGATAGTGGCCAGGTCACTACGTGATACTGGTGGAGGAAAACGTTTCCTGACTCGCTCCTCCAAAACACCCCAAAGTAGCTCAATAATATTTAGATCTGGTGACTGTGCAGGCCATGGGAGATGTTCAACTTCACTTTCATGTTCATCAAACCAATCTTTCACCAGTCTTGCTGTGTGTATTGGTGCATTGTCATCCTGATACACGGCACTGCCTTCAGGATACAATGTTTGAACCATTGGATGCACATGGTCCTCAAGAATGGTTCGGTAGTCCTTGGCCTATCTAGCACAAGTATTGGGCCAAGGGAATGCCATGATATGGCAGCCCAAACCATCACTGATCCACTCCCATGCTTCACTCTGGGCATGCAACAGTCTGGGTGGTACGTTTCTTTGGGGCTTCTCCACACCGTAACTCTCCTGGATGTGGGGAAAACAGTAAAGGTGGACTCAACAGAGAACAATACATGTTTCACATTGTCCACAGCCCAAGATTTGCGCTCCTTGCACCATTGAAACCGACGTTTGGCATTGGCATGAGTGACCAAAGGTTTGGCTATAGCAGCCCGGCCGTGTATATTGACCCTGTGGAGCTCCCGACAGACAGTTCTGGTGGAAACAGGAGAGTTGAGGTGCACATTTAATTCTGCCGTGATTTGGGCAGCCGTGGTTTTATGTTTTTTGGATACAATCCGGGTTAGCACCCAAACATCCCTTTCAGACAGCTTCTTCTTGCGTCCACAGTTAATCCTGTTGGATGTGGTTCATCCTTCTTGGTGGTATGCTGACATTACCCTGGATACCGTGGCTCTTGATACATCACAAAGACTTGCTGTCTTGGTCACAGATGCGCCATCAAGACGTGCACCAACAATTTGTCTTCGTTTGAACTCTGGTATCTCACCCATAATATTGTGTGCATTTCAATATTTTGAGCAAAACTGTGCTCTTACCCTGCTAATTGAACCTTCACACTCTGCTCTTACTGGTGCAATGTGCCATTAATGAAGACTGGCTACCAGGCTGGTCCAATTTAGCCATGAAACCTCTCACACTAAAATGACAGGTGTTTCAGTTTCATTGTCCAACCCCTGTACCTTCAGGCCAGCAACACCGAACAAACGACAGAAAGGCTACATGTTAAATATTTAAACATTTATCTACATGCCTCTGCTGGCTCTATTAAGATTTGAAACTTACTTGTTGACAGAATAATAAAAGAAAGAACAAGCGGCTGAGACTCAGAAAATGCTTTGTCACTGGTTGCCATGGTAATTCCCGCTCCTTTCTTTTCCCGCCTTTGCCTGCAGCACCATTCTCCGCCTCAAACACCGATAAGAATTCAAATTTTTTCCGACAGTCAGGTGACAGGACAGCGGTGGAGAGAGGAGAACATGTAGCAAAGGTCGCCTGGACTGGGAGTTGAACCAACGACGAACTACGTCATGGACTGAAGCATCTGAGCATGCGTTGCACGTAAAGCACCCAGCCCATTAGCGATAGTCCTCTACGTAGCTGTCACGGGTTGGACTCCCAGTATGTTGATCTTTGCTGCATGTCTTCCCCTCTCTCTCCACCCCATTTACATTTTAGTGACCACCTTTTAAAAAACATTTGAGTTTTCTGATTATCCATCAAAGGTATTGTCTCCGATGCGTTGCAGCAGACGCGAGCAGAAGGCAGTAAAAGTCAGGCAGGAATAATTAAACCACCAAACAGCACAAAGCTATAGCTATACTGCGCAAGGAAGACTTTTGAAAATGTTTCGTCCTCACTACGTTTAGAGGGAAACTACAGGAGCTGCTACTAGCATCCTAGCAGCTAATGGTGAATTGGTAAACATCTAGCTGGATTGTTGGGTGCGTCTGTTTAACTTTAACTTTAATACGCTCATCCGATTTATTTGACTGCTAACATTGTATACAAGAGTCTGATTACACTCATTACACACAGCATCTGAAAACAATAACACAATGATGTATGCCTCTATTTATAGCGTCAATAAGGCCAACCTTCACAATAAAACCCTCACAGTTATAAAGTGCTTTCAGGTAGCATAAAGCAATCACACTGCTGGTCCGGTTCAGGGATTGCTAAAAGTGAGAAAATTCACAAGAGTGAACTTCATGTCTCAAGAATGGGAACATATTTCTTAATTGTTGATAGTGCTTGAAGCGTTTTTAGCAGTTCACCCACCCTTACTCAGAGCTTAAATAAATGGAAGATAACCAGTTTGGTTGTGTGTGTTCTGCACTTTAGGGAGATTTGACAAGAAACCCAAAGTCTAATAGCAGCAGTAGACACACTGGGGGGGAAATAGACAACATTTATATGTATGAACTGTACATGTGGAGAGGGAACTAAGGTCATAAATGTTTAAATCAAAACGTTTCTGAATGTTTCACAGGGTTCACATGTTGTTTACGACATCATCACACTAAGCTGAACTTTATGTGGTACAAAATTACACAACTTCTTCATTTGTCTGAGTAAGAACTATAAAAATGTAAGAAAATGTGTCAATTCTCTGTTTGTAGAGGTTAAATGTTTAGATTTTTTTATTGTATCTTATTTATTTCTTTAATCTGAATAAGCTTCCTACTGTAGATATTTATGTAAGGTTATTTTTCCTTAAAGTGTCATTTAGCAAACTTTAGCTAGCTGGACTAATGACCAATATTGCTCTTTGTATTGAAAGCAACCTTTCAATACAATACTGAATCCTTGCTAATTTGGCCAAGGCATACATTAGGGTACTTTTTATGTGGGGTTTTTTTAAATTTCAGTTCAGTTATAGTTGCAAACCATAAAAGGTGAGGTAAAAGCCATAGTTCAACCGTAAATTAACACCATCTGGACACATTCTTACATTTCCTTTGATTGAGAATGCAGATTTTCTTTAAACTTTATACATCTAATGCAGTATAAAAAAGGTTTAATACTTTTCAAAGTAAGTTAGGATTTGAGAAATTGTGTAAACAGTAATAATAATTAATTTCCAACATGACTGTACCTTAATTTGATACAAAAGCAGACTTAAAACTAAAAGACTTGAGGATTTTCTAACCGCCAGATATGTACAACCGTTGTCTTCCTTGCTCTAATATTAAAAGCTTCACAGCAGAATGGCACATATAGCAGAAATGTGAGTAACCAGAAATCATGAAGCGTGATACGAGCCCTGAAGACGTTGATGTTTTCAGTTGTGGCTTCATGTGTGTCTTCCTGTGAGCAGTCGCAACAGAGGTTTCCTTTGTGTCTGTGGTCTCAGTTCAACGTGATACATTATCAAAAAATGCCAGCAGGAGGTAGTTTTTTTTTAAATCAATCTGATCTAAGAGGATGTGGTCAGCAGCACAGTAGACAGTAGAAAGTATAACATTGTCAGGACTTTTAGCAGGAGACATCTCCAGTCCATAACCTTTCAAGTCTAACAAATATGGATGTGTTTATGGTGTCTAATAATAACTTTCCTTCTGCTGAACTCGGAGCCCTGTCACTTTTTCTGTAAACACTTCCTCCAACTGTTTGTTTGGGCAAAAGCTTCCAGGAAGGTAATATCATTGTATGCAGATATAGCAAAAATGCGATGATCCTTACATCCTTTGTGTTTTCACAATGAATAAAGACGGTGAGGGTCATCTTAATTGCAAAAGCTGCTGCGCAAGTAAACAAGAAGTTACTTGACTTGGAAATAGTAGAAAACAGAAGGTATAATTTACATGCAGTTATACGGGTTACAGGAGAAGGCTTGTGGTATTAAACCATTTAGAAAACTCAAAACAGTTGCAGTGGCTCGGGGTCAATTCACCCTTTCAGCTATTTGTAGCCGTATTTTGTACCCATGTATTGCCATTTTGTCCCTTCCTGCTTCCATTTTGTACCTGAAGCATTGCATCTTACCCTGTTGGTTGGGTATTTTCAATACATTTTCAAGATAAAAGGATAAGGTTTAATTGTATATCATTTTCTGTGGACTTTGTATTACACTCTGTTCCCATTTATTTTCTTTTTTTCTCCATTTGGGCCTTTCGACTCTTGAAATATAACAGATTATGACCCCAGATGGAACATGGTAAATATTGTTTATTTAGGCCGCATGACTAAATTTCCTTACAGTACACTATAGGTCTGACCTTCAAAGGGTTTGGGTGTATAAAAACAGGTGCAAACTGGATTGTGTGCACAAAGCTGGTCTACAAACCAGGTACAAATCGAATTGTGTGTGTAAAATCAGCGCAACAAGGGGCTCAAACCTTTTAGCGTGTTTGCCTATGCAAAATGTATGATAATGACCAAAACACGCAAATTTATGGGAGGAGGATTTGCAAGTGTATTCCTCACTACCTGCAATCCTATTTATTAAACCTGAAGCGGATTGCGGGTGCCGTTTTTGCATCTATATTTAGCACATTTGAAAGGCTGGTGCAACTGGCACGCAAAAATGTCTGCTGTCACTGTGGCGAGAAGCAGGCATAGATACAGTGGCACAGTGGTGTTGCAAGCTTTTCAAAAGTTTGGGGGATGTTGCTTGTCTGTGGGGGGGATCGGCTATGAATTGACATTCTGAATGGCTGTGTGTTTTATGTGCTTTTTTTAAACACAACTTATTCCGCCTCTCTGTCGTCATCACTCCTGGCCACATCTTAAAATGCATCCTAAAAACATTTAAAACTGGGAACTTTATAAACCCTTAAACAGATGCACCTGGGATGGAAATAAGCACCACACACGCACTGTCTGCCTTAATTGACCTCCTTCACAAACTGTAAGTAAAACATAGTATAGTTTAAACCTACATTAATTGAATTACTGACCTCTGACCCTTCATGTGCTCTGTGAAACTAATGCCTCCTGTAACCATCTGGTTTAGGATAGGCCTAAACCAGATGGGTGCAGTGGTAAAGACTGGGCTCAAAATGATTTAAACACTTTATGGCTCAGTTTACACAAAAAAAGCTGAACCAAAACAAATTATTTTTATTTTTTCATTTAAATAAGCTTTTAGTTTTTTACAGTAATATCACTTGCGGGATTTCTCTTAAAAATTTTGTCAATCTTCTCTTGCCTTTTTCTTTTCTGCATTTTAATTATACGTATGTAAGTGACAAAAAGACAATTAAATGCTTGGCAGTGTCATGAATCTGACAGACATGACAGAGAGACTGCTTTTTCTGGCTAACATATGCTAGCACATCCAGAGAAACAATATGTTAGCAATTAGCAACTTATGTGTCGTTCCATACAAGTGTGTCCTCTGCATAAACTGAATGTAATGCAAACACAAGACAGGTGGGGCTTAAGGCGGGGCAGCCAATCAACACCTGGTGTCAGGTTTGAACAGGAGCGGGAGGGGGAGGGGGAGAGGAACAGGAGGGAGGGGGCAAAAACAGCAAGCGCAATATGGAGGAAACAGACTGGAAGCGCTGAGAGAAAAGTAAGGGTGTTCAACCATATCACAAGAAAAAGTGTTAAAATGTGTTAAAATGCTCACATTCCCCATGGTTGCAATACCCAGTCAGTGACAGACAACGGAAAGACAAACCCTCTTTGCACATTAGATTTTCATGCAAGGAGAAAACATGCAATCGATGTGCCAAAGACATGAAAGTCACAAGTTTTTGGTCCACCAGGCTTTCCAGAGACTTTGGTCAGTACGAATTGATACTAAGTCGGTACGAAACTTCCTGAGGCATTTCATATCCGCAAAGTTGGAACAAAACAACAAAGGTCCGAAAAGACAAAGGCGTGAAATGACCAGAACCTGGTACAAAACATTCTATATTGAATGGAAAGACAGTGGGTCTGTAAATTATGAAATGATATGCATGTCATCATTATAATGAAGTGAGAGCTAACATGAACAAATTGTTATGATCCATTAACATCCCATAATAATCCACCATCACTGGCTAGTAATCAAGGTGATCCTTTTACAGTAAAACATGTGAGCAGCTACATTCTGCATTTCACATACCGGATATAAAAACTGTTAATAAGATTCCCGTCTCGGACCAGGAGTCCAACTCAAGTCTCAGGTCTTTAGGGCACAGGTCTAAGTTGAGTCTGAAGTTTTTAATTTTTGCAACTTAAGTGTGACTCGAGTTGAAGTCTTTAACTCGAGTTGCCAGGTCTGCAGTTCATATCATTATTTTATTGTGCATACTGAACAGATGCGGTTTAATTCTTTCTAACTTTCTAACAACAAACATTTCACTGTTTACCCAAACGGCTCTGCTAACATCATGTCAGTCCAGTCGCATCATCCATCCAGCTGAAATCAGTCTGTCAATCTAAAGAACAAACTGACTGCTTTAAAACAGAGACAGATGTGCACAACATTGGTTGGAAAAGTGTCCAACCCCACTCAAGGAGACTGGTTCCAGAGCCAGAGCCGTGCGTCGAGGTGAGCCCGACTATTTCCAGCCGGAACGTCTCTACCTCGCACACCAACTCAGGCTCCTTCCCGACCAGAGAGGTGACATTCCACATCCCAAGAGCCAGCTTCTGCAGTCCAGGATCAGACCGCTAAGGTCTCCGCCTTCGGCCGTCACCCATACAACATTGCACCCGACCCCTTTGGCGCCTCCCACGGGTGGTGAGCCCATCGGAAGGGGGACCCACGTTCCCTCTTCGGGCTGTGCCCGGCCGGGTTCCATGGATGAAAGCCCAGCCACAAAGCACTTGCCAGCGTGCCCCACCTCCAGGCCTGGCTCCAGAGTGGGGCCCCGGTGACCCGCGTGCCGGCGAGGGAACACTGTTTCCATCTATGGTAATCGTCATAAGGGGTCTGTGGGCTGCGCTTTGTCTAATCCCTCACCTAGGACCTGTTTGCCTTGGGTGACCCTACCAGGGGCATAAAGCCCCTGACAACATAGCTCCAAGGATCATTGGGACACTCAAACCCCTCCAACATGGTAAGGTGATAGCCCAGGGAGAAGTGAGTGGCAATCATTACTTCAAAACTGCCTCACATGCAGGTATCTGCTTCTTACAACATTGTAGCTGAAAGTACAGTTTTATGGATCATTAAGAACTTCAAGGTGGAAGGATCAGCTGCAGTGAAGAAGGCTTCAGGATGTACACCAGTGTGCAACAGTATCCAGCAAACTCTAGAACCATCTTCTACCAAATTAGGTTGCCACCACTGCAAGCTCTGCACCGGTGGTGCATCTGCACATATGCTGAGAAGACTTTTGGACAAAGAAAATATCAAAAGCAGACTTGCATTCTTCAGGACACACAAAGATGGACATCAGAAGTTTTATTTTCTCTGATAAATCCTCTTTCTAAACGTAAGAAATCACCATAGGAGAAAAGATGAGAGCTACCATGAGTCCTTTGTGGAGTTATTTCATCTTCGTTCCAATTCTGCCTCAAAACACTGCCATGAATAAAGAGTCAGATCGAATCATCCTCCAGAAGCAATTTCTTTTACCAATCAAGAGATAATTTGGTGATGATCTATGTATTTTTTAACATAACTGAGCACCATGTCACATTGTTAGGGTAATAACAAACAGCTTAAAGATTAGAACCATTTTTGAATGTGGACCATGTCCTTAAAACTCTGAGATAACTCAACATGCATGGGACAGAGATGCAAGGCCTGAAAAAACACCAACACCAACAGATGAGCAATATCTTAAAGTCATAAATCACATCATCCTTCAGCTGTTGACGAAGAGATCTGAAAGTCTTTAACAATACGTTTCACACTGATGGTGATATTTACAGGAAACCAAAAGGCATTGGGTGATTTTCAGATCTCTCGTAAAAAGGCTGAAGAACCATTCCTGAAAAATTGATTGCAGAGTTCTGAAGAATGGCAAAACCAAACTCTGACTTTCTGCCTTGTTAAAGTGGTACAAACTCTGTTTTAGCCTTCGGATTTCCCATTTATATTTGCGTGCTTCAACAGACCGCTGACCCCATTTCCCTTTTTCCACGTCACATGAGAAACATTACCACATTTGCAATCTGCTGCATTAAAGAGTGAAAGCTTCACAACGACTTTCTTCCTGTTGGGCAGTTACTTTCCATGTAGTTTCTATATTATCCATGAATGTTTGCAGCACCTAAACCCAGCAGTGTTTAAATTTCCTAAGTAGGGATGGAGGCTTTTAACCTAGATTAAACAACAATATTCTCCTTCTGTGCTCAATGAGGACAGGATTTGTATTTCATTTGCATTTAGTGTTTGTTTGGTTTTTCAGTTTCCTCCTTGTTATGAGACCTCTCATATAAACACACACCACATTTACATCATTTAAACTTTGGGTTATAGTCAGTCTTACATGGAAGAAAGAAGGTAACTTACAGTACAGACCCTTCTATGAGAATATCCTTTGTAACATGCTTTTAATGAGTGCTTATTGAGCTTATGGTTTAAAAGACGGGATTTGAAACATACATGTCTTTTGAGGTTCTAAATTTCAGTAAAGATGTAGTTTTTACTTTCATAAAGGCCAATGAGACTTAGAAAGAACATCAATCATTTCTGGTTTAGGTCTACTGTGAAATTGTAAATGTATAATTTGGCCCTTGCTGCCATTAACTTTGTGTTTTCTTTCCTGTAGAAAGTACCCCTGCCCTAGTGCTTTAGAGTTTAACTGTATTTTCCTGAAAGGAGTCTTTAATGAAGCAGCTGCTGATATTAAATTTGTCTACTCTATTAGTTCTTGTTTTTTTTCATTAGAAAGTACCTCTGGCCCAGTGCTTCTTCTTAGTTGTTTTTTTATTGGAAAAATATTGATGGAGCTATGCAGTTTTGTATATGTTTTGTGCTATATATGTATATTCTTTTTTTTTCTTTTATTGAAAGTACCCCTGACCCAGTGCTTCTATGTTTCGCCGTATCTCCTTCCTGAACGGAGCCATGGATGATGCTACTGTTGAATCTAAACAACTTTTTTCTCCCTTCTCTTTCATAGAAAGTACCCTCAGCCCGCTTTGTCTGTATTTATCTGTCTGTCCTAGATGAGGCACATGATTTTCCTCAGTTTCAGTCCATCCGTGTATTACCTTCCATAATCTTAAATCATACAGCAGGTGTAACAGGTCTAGGAGGAACATCCAACTCTTTAACAACTCTCTAGATCTTCCTGGATGATTCCAAGACGGTTCAAGTCCAGAATGGATAAATAGTCGCTCCAAAGAGTTCTTGGTCTCCCAGTGGGACATGCCTAGAAAACCATCAAAGGGAGCTTCCAGGAGGCATCAGAGCCCTTTCCAACTACCGAGTACAGGTATTTTCACCTGTTAGGAAACAGGCCTACATTTATTCCTGTCCATTCAAAAGATGTAAATAAGAGACAGAACCTTGTTCAAAATAAATCTAAGGATTTTTTATATTGTATTTTTCATTAGATAATAGCTGAAAGATCAGACTCCAAACAGAAAAATCTCCTACCCAAGTTGAACAATTAGGTATCCAGTCACAAATACAAATGTATATAGAAAAAGAATTAAGTTTAATGCTTCAAGTGAAGCAGGACCAGAAAACTATATTCTATCAGTTAGATAATGATGCTGCCTGCTCTGTGTTCCCTGGAGACACTCTGGAAACATCTCAATCCAAAAACGTTTCAACTCAACATAGATCAGTGGGTACTGGACTTCCATTACTGGACAAACAGGAAAAATTAAATGCATCAAGAGGAAATAACACAGTAGCAGAATTACAAGGAAGTTTTTAAAGGTCACAGACAAATTATTTTCTAAATGATGTTGGCCACATTATTATTCAATTTCTTTAAAAATTGAAGTAGCAAGAAAATAAATCACTCTTAAATGAGTTTGACTGAGTTTACCATGAAGGGAAAAGCAAAGACAGAAGGGTCCAAGCCCCTAAAAGACCTGACTTGAAATTGTTGAGAAGTTGTTGGTCCAGTTTTCTTCTGAAAAAGTTACACTAGGACCCACTTGAGCTACAATAGGAGAACTTTAAAAGTAAGTAGAAGGTTTGGAATATCTGCAGGCATCTGAATAAAGTCTTTTGGCAGATGAACGGGATCTGGAAGTCTTTAAGAAACAGGCAAGGAATCCGGCAAAGACCCGACACAGGACCTGAACCATGTACCATCCTTGAGTATATCATGTACTGGATGGAAGGATGGAAATTAAATTGGACTGAAACTAAGTGAAAAAGCAGCAAAGGTCCAAAGACACATCGTAATATACTTCAAGTGTTTATTTCTATTAATTTTGATCACTGACGTATATAGCTACTGAAAAACCCTAATTCCGTTTTAGGAGAACTAGAATATTACACAAGACCAGTAAAAAAAAAAGACTGCTCAACACGCTGTTATCCAGCAAGCACCCGTCCACAAAAAAGGTCCAATGGTCCTTGCTCAAAAAGCCTGCTCTTCATGGAGTCCTGTTGCTAAGCATATTGGTGGAAAGTTGAGGGGAAGGAAAAAGTCTCAGATGTTTAGCAGCCCAATGCTGCATAACTCCAAATTTTACTAAAAAAGGCTTTGAACCCCTGGGCAACAATCAAATAATTTTCTCCTTAGCCCAGGTAAAAAAATCTTTAATGTTGTCTCATGTTCAGGTGTGGTTCAACACAAGGAATGCAATAGCTGTATCCTATGCAATGAAAATGTCTGTGTGGTAGCTCTTGAAGCACTGACTTCAGCCACAATCAAAACCTTGTAAATCTCTCTATTGACCTTTGCATGTGAACATTTTTCCTTCCTCTCAACTTTCCATTAATATGTTTAAATACAGCAATCTGTAAACAGCAATACATGGTTTTACCTAGCTATGACCTTCCATTGCTTACTCTCCTTGTGGAGTGCATCAGCTACTGTGTACTGAAGAACTGTCAAGTCAGCAGTCCTCGATATCATTGTGTAAGGCATATATTCTGAGTTCTCATTGGCTTTTGATGAGCAACTTTTGCTTCTCTCAACATATCCTGTGAACATTCAATTTCTCTCGAGCCTGCAGGCTAGCCGGAGGCCATGAGCAGATCTCCTTAAAACTTTTGAATGGACTTTACTTCACAATCCTGTCAAAGCTGCAGTAATCCATGTTGCTTGTGCACCTTTTTATACCACATTGTTATCCTTCCACTCAACTTCCCATTAATATGCATGGGTACAGCACCTATTGAACATCCAGCTTCTTAAGACAATGACCTTTTTGGCTTGCCCTCCTTGTGGAGGCTGTCAATTACTGTCTGCTATACAACAGTATCTTGAGCAGTCTTTCACATGATTTTTTTACATTTGTTTTTATTTGTTCACGTGTAATATTCTAATTTTCTGAAGACATTATTTGGCGAGTATTAATTATTTAGTAAAATAAATGGCTTCAAATCAATCAGGCTGTGTAAAATGAATCTATAGGATTTGAGTTCAATTAATTAACTGAATAAACTTTTAGATGATTTTCTACAGGGCTGCTGCTGTTTGGGGGTCGCCTTGCATTCAAACCAAATTCGCGCACAGAGAGAAAAAAGCGCAGCTCAACAGCTGCTCTGCCTCAACATCCTGTTTCACAAACTACAAGACGATGCTGCAACGTGAGAAAAAGAAAAATGCGCCGCTTGCAGACACAGTTCACAGCTGCAGCGTCTTCCGGACTTTTTCAACCAGCATTATTACTGCTAGAACTCTCTCTTAAGTACTCGGTTCTTGACAGTTTCCTGCACCCAACAAGAAGCACAACCCCGTCAGAGTTTATCTTCCAGTAAATACAGTCATATCCTCCTGATATTAAGAACAGATTTGACGATGAGGAAGTGCATTAACTGCTCATCTAATCCCAGATCTGGGGCATCTCTCTGGTTGTAGGACCGGGGTTGTCTCGAAACAACACCCAGAAAGAGGAACTGTCACCCCGGCCACCTCCATCCTTACCTTCCCGTGCCTTGAGCAGCACCGTATTGGCGACAATGTTCTCCAGCTCCATATCGATGCTGTGCCGGTTTCCAGCTGCAGCTCCTGGTGATCCACCCCCTCCCGGTAAGCTTCAGTTCCTGTACACCGTCCACCACCTCCGCCCACCGCCCAGTCAGAGTGGAAAACCCGAAACCTCGGTCCTTGCTTTCCCACAGACCCAGTGAAGCGCTCCTCCTCTCCTCTCCTCTTCCTCCTCCTGTTTCCCCTCCTGCTCGCACTGACTCTCCGCCTTGTAGCTGCCGTCAGAGAGCAGGAAAACTACAGACAGCTCACTCTGTTGTCTATTTTTAATGTCTAAGTGAAACATAGCTGTCACGACAGACCCCTCACTCTGACCGATTTTACTTTTCAGACTAAATTTCAAAGTTATTTTCTTCAAAACCAAATTAAATCTAAAGTACCTGTGAGCCGTTTAACCTTTCATGCTGTATTTACACTGATCGTGCATAATATTATGACCACTGACAGAAGAAATGAAAACTTCTGATTATTTTTTAATGGCACCTGATTATTGGGCTGCACGGTGCCACAGTTCTTAGCGCTGTTGCAGCAAGAAGACCCAAGGTTCCACCCTTTCTGCATGGGGTTTGCATGTTCTGCTTGTGCATGTCTGGGCTCTCACTGGATACTCCTACAGTCAAGGTTAAGTGTTCTCTCTAAGTTGCATTTAGGTCTGAGTCTGTGCATTGGGTGCACACACCCCCACGACCCTGCAAGGACAACCAGGTACACAATGGAGGAATAAAAAACGATTATCACTGATCCATTCATTACTTTACACAGTCTTTGATAAGATAGATCTCAATCCATCTTCCCATTTTCCTAAATTTGATCATGGAGGTAACAGGAATAGGATGAAAACCCTATCATCCCTCTTTCCAGCAATACTCTCCAGCTTATTCTGAGTGGTTGGAAAACCCAGGCCAGAATAGATAAGAAGACCCTCCAGTGTACTCTGGTTCTGCCCCACAGTCTCTTCCCAGTGGGATGTTCCCAAAAACTTCCAAAGGGAGGCATCCTGATCAGATGCCAAAGCCACCTCAACTGACCCCTTTTGATGTGGAGGAGCAGCGGCTCTAGTCTCAGCACCACGATCGAGCTTCTCACTTTATATTTTAAGGGCAGCACACATTAGCAGCATCAGATGCGAGTCAAGAAATATGTTTCTTTTATTTTCTACTTTGAACCTGCTCTTTTCTGAGGACTTGATGCTTCTGGTAACATTATCCAAAGCTGGAGTCTTGCAACCTTACCTTTCTTGATGCACTTAAGCATGGGGGATCTAAACAGGTTAATTGACGAGACATACCACAGTGCTCCGGATTCCATCCTACCATCAATCATGAACAAGACACAAAGAGATTTCATGTCTGCCTCTTGAGACAAAGACTGAGCTCAGAGACAAGGAACAGGTCTTATGTTCAATAAATCAAATTGTGGAATTGAAATTGAAGTGGAAGTGTTTATTTATATGAGATTTTTGGTTATTTACTCTTTTTGAGTTTAAAATGTATGTAATTTGATCTATTGGAAAGACACTGTCACAACCGTACAGAAGCCACAGAGAGGTGGAACTACAACTCTGGTCCCATTTGGACCCTGGAATGTCACTGTTTTAGAGAACTAATAAACTGTCATATTTCTAAACAGAAGAGCTGCTCCACTAAAAGTGGGATGGATGTAGTCGCTCTAAATAGAAGGTTCCGTAGTTGCTCCTTTAGTGGCTTCATCTAGGAGGGAAACACAGCTAACCAAATACGCTTCAACCTAAGCCTATAGCAGCATAACTACAGAGATACCTCAGGATAACCTAAGCCACTCTAACTACAAGCTTTATGAAAAGGAACATTTTAAGCCTAGCCTTAAAAGTAGACAGGGTGTCTGCCTCATGGACTAAAACTGGGAGCTGGTTCCACAGGAGAGGAGCCTGATAACTAAAGGATCTGCCTCCCATTCTACTTCTAGAAGAACTATATAACATTGAACAATATTAAATTGCTACATTACAATAATCCATGCATTATGATTTTTGTCTGATCCCAATAAACATTAGTTAACCAGAATGTATGTTATTTTTTAGCTAACCAAATTTACTAAGTATTATGACTAACTGGTGTTCAGTAAGATCAGACAAAGACCTTTAAATGTTGAACAATCAAATTTAGTTTTCTTAGCCTACTTTTAGCACAGCAATACAATTTTCCGTTACATTGAACTTATTATTTTTACTTCTTTAATGCAAACATTTAAGCTACAGGTCCTTCTCAAAATATTAGCATATTGTGATAAAGTTCATTATTTTCCATAATGTCATGATGAAAATTTAACATTCATTATTTTAGATTCATTGCACACTAACTGAAATATTTCAGGTCCTTTATTGTCTTAATACGGATGATTTTGGCATACAGCTCATGAAAACCCAAAATTCCTATCTCACAAAATTAGCATATTTCATCCGACCAATAAAAGAAAAGTGTTTTTAATACAAAAAACGTCAACCTTCAAATAATCATGTACAGTTATGCACTCAATACTTGGTCGGGAATCCTTTTGCAGAAATGACTGCTTCAATGCGGCGTGGCATGGAGGCAATCAGCCTGTGGCACTGCTGAGGTCTTATGGAGGCCCAGGATGCTTCGATAGCGGCCTTTAGCTCATCCAGAGTGTTGGGTCTTGAGTCTCTCAACGTTCTCTTCACAATATCCCACAGATTCTCTATGGGGTTCAGGTCAGGAGAGTTGGCAGGCCAATTGAGCACAGTGATACCATGGTCAGTAAACCATTTACCAGTGGTTTTGGCACTGTGAGCAGGTGCCAGGTCGTGCTGAAAAATGAAATCTTCATCTCCATAAAGCTTTTCAGCAGATGGAAGCATGAAGTGCTCCAAAATCTCCTGATAGCTAGCTGCATTGACCCTGCCCTTGATAAAACACAGTGGACCAACACCAGCAGCTGACACGGCACCCCAGACCATCACTGACTGTGGGTACTTGACACTGGACTTCTGGCATTTTGGCATTTCCTTCTCCCCAGTCTTCCTCCAGACTCTGGCACCTTGATTTCCGAATGACATGCAGAATTTGCTTTCATCCGAAAAAAGTACTTTGGACCACTGAGCAACAGTCCAGTGCTGCTTCTCTGTAGCCCAGGTCAGGCGCTTCTGCCGCTGTTTCTGGTTCAAAAGTGGCTTGACCTGGGGAATGCGGCACCTGTAGCCCATTTCCTGCACACGCCTGTGCACGGTGGCTCTGGATGTTTCTACTCCAGACTCAGTCCACTGCTTCCGCAGGTCCCCCAAGGTCTGGAATCGGCCCTTCTCCACAATCTTCCTCAGGGTCCGGTCACCTCTTCTCGTTGTGCAGCGTTTTCTGCCACACTTTTTCCTTCCCACAGACTTCCCACTGAGGTGCCTTGATACAGCACTCTGGGAACAGCCTATTCGTTCAGAAATTTCTTTCTGTGTCTTACCCTCTTGCTTGAGGGTGTCAATAGTGGCCTTCTGGACAGCAGTCAGGTCGGCAGTCTTACCCATGATTGGGGTTTTGAGGGATGAACCAGGCTGGGAGTTTTAAAGGCCTCAGGAATCTTTTGCAGGTGTTTAGAGTTAACTCGTTGATTCAGATGATTAGGTTCATAGCTCGTTTAGAGACCCTTTTAATGATATGCTAATTTTGTGAGATAGGAATTTTGGGTTTTCATGAGCTGTATGCCAAAATCATCCGTATTAAGACAATAAAAGACCTGAAATATTTCAGTTAGTGTGCAATGAATCTAAAATATATGAATGTTAAATTTTCATCATGACATTATGGAAAATAATGAACTTTATCACAATATGCTAATATTTTGAGAAGGACCTGTAAGTTCTAATCTAGCTAGTTACAGTTACTGAGATTTACTTTAGCCAAGATCATCTTTAATTGTTGCTTGTTTTGTTGTTTTTGTTATTATTACTTTTAGCTATAAATCTCAATTAGCAGCTTATTTCTACTTTGAGCAAACTATGTACCCTTTAGCTAACATTCCCTGAACATTGGATAAAGGTTACAGGGAATTTAGAAGTAACTTAATTATTGTCCCCAGACTGTTTAGCAGATAAAGAAAAACGAAGGTTAGTTTGAACGTCCAGGGAACGTTCACCGAATGGACCTTTGTCATGAAACGAAATTTGCACAATAGTAAGAAAATTTTCCATAATGACACAGAAGATTTTAGCTAATATGTAATAGCCTACCTAGCATTTGTTTTAGCTTTTTTTTTTTCAATTCAACTAATTTAAACCAATTTTTGTGCAACTGTTTAACTTCACATAACATTTACATATCTCTTAAAATAAGTATTTGGCTAGGTGGAATATTAGCTTTTTTTAAGGTAAAATGTGGCCCAAAAGAAATACTCTGATTTGGCACTTTTGTTTTTATTGAAGAACTGCATGAATGCAATCTGAAATTATTTTTGTTCTCAGTTATCTTGTATTGTATAAAAATAAATGGAAAAACAGCACTGTTGTGATTATATTCCAAGATTGGTCAGATATTGAAATATTAAATAATTTTCTGTAAACACAATCAATTTCCAAATTGCTCAAACAGCCAGATTCTCTAATTTTTCTATTATCTGACAAAACATCCTTCAATGAAAAAATCTTTTCATAATGAATAACATTGACAGATTTCAATAATCAGTGAAATTCTTTTATATTAAATTTTAGTATGTTACAGATCATCAAGTGAGTAGATATTTGTGAAGCTAATTCTCTTTGAGGTTCATCTCTCAGCCTGCAGGAAGTGGATTTTCCTGTGCCGATCAATAAAGTCAGGACCACAGTGCATTAAAGGTGCATTAGGAATGCCATTCACTGTTATGTCATTCATTCTGATGATAGTACGGATCGGGCAGAGAGTTGAAAGTTATTGATCGGCTTCTATAATGGTCCATCCTGGGTCATACAATTTTTTAAACTAAGTAGAACACACAAAAATAATTTAATTTATAAAAAAATCAATAACAATAGATTTTAGTACAGCTCGTGCACACAATGCAAAACTGAAGAAATTAGGTGCTCCCTGTTTAAAATGATTTTTGTGTTTTTCTATCTAAAGACAAGCTGTAGCTTTAAAACAGGATTTCACCCTAGAGGGTAAAAGGAGCAGCTGTGTACGTCACTTCGCTCAGCATAAAAATAACTTTGATGAGCAGTTTATTTATTATCTATGGCATAAGCTAGAGACATTTCCAGAGAAGTGCAGTATCCTCATAAATAGTGATGGTTTATGGTGGGATCTGTTGCTAGACAGGCTTCCTTTGTTATAATGAAGATCTTGCTTTGGTGAAGAAAGTGCTGACCTAAAAAGTGAAGCCCTCAATTTAAAAATCTATCTAGGTTTCAACAGCCACACAATATTCATCAGATGTCAGGCATGAGTGAAAGAACAGGATGCTGGATCCAAGCAACTTAAATGAGCTTTCTCTGTAGGTTGGTAGATGTTATGATGATGATGAGCTTCGTCATCCAGGTAGAGTTCAAAGTAGAGCCAGTTCTACTTCACATAAAAAGAAACTGAGGTGGTTTGAGTACCTGATCAGGTTGTTTCCTGGGACAAACCCAGAACTTGCTGCACAGACCATATATCTCTGCCGGTCTGGGAACACATTGTTAGCACCCATGAGGAACTGGAGGGGGTTACTACGGACTTGCTTCAGGGAAAATAGTGTCTTCATACAGTTACTATTGTGTAGTTGAATTTGAATAAATCATTGGTCTCTTTAGTAAAATAGATTTTGCTTTTTGACCACATATATACATAAAGAATAAAATTTTATTTTGACTTGCAAAGAATTGTGGATTTTAACCAAGATATGAACAAAATTTACTTCAAATGTACCAAATGTCTGGATTATGGAGAAACAGTAAACTGTTTTGCAGTGAGTGATAAGCTACAACCATCCATTTTCTATACCCACTTCTTCTATACTGGATCGCAGAGGAGCTGGTTCCTATCTCCAGTACTCTACAGGTGAGAGAGAGGCGGGGTACACCCTGGACAGGTCACCAGTCCATTGCAAGGCAACACAGAGACATACAGGAAAAACAACCACGTACACACCCATGGGCATTTTAGATAGACCAATTGACCTAGCAGTCATGCTTTTGGACTGTGGGAGGAAACTGCAGTACCCAGATAGAACCCACGCATGCACATGCAAACTCCATGCAGAAAGACCCCTGGCCAGGGGTCGAACGGAGGACCTTCTTGCTGCAAGGCAACTGCGTCCCATTGCAGCCCATAAGCAACATGTTCTCATATGTTGATGGCTGTAGATGTACGACATTTTCAATACATTACATACTAAAATAATGTTAGATTTACTCTATGAATCCTATTGTAACTAAATGTTTTTGATTTTAGTGTTTATTAAATTATTTTAGAATGCATGTTTTTAACTTTTATTTTTGTTATTTTGATATTGAGATGGGGGACAGTTTTTGTTTTGGACCAATGTGTAGTCCTTTTTTTAAATAACTGAAGCGCATGACTTCCACTTCTTACATTACCTTTGTTTTGTTTTATGACATTTTTTCACAGTGTCTTTCTTTTTATGTTTGTTTTTTTGTTTTCCTTTTTTTATTTTTATTTATGAACTTTTTAATTAGCTTTTTAACATTTTTATATCAATTATTTTTTTCATATGAACTCGATATGTAGCATATTCTGGTCTTTTATTTTTAAGTATTTTATTTGTTATTCCAAAAAAAAAAAAAAAAAAAAAAAAAGTGAAGGTGTGGCTTTCGGTCACGTGACCGGGGCGACGCAACCACGTGCTTCCGGTTTCCAGCTGCACGTTGTTGTTCGAAGCTCGCGAGTTGAGTCTCGCTTCGCTTTGTCTCAAATCTAAAGCAACGTATAAATTTAGAAATGCCGAAAGCCAAACAGTCGAAGAGAAGAAAGAGGTTCGACTACAACACGGACCGGAAAAAACTGAAGAAGAAGTTCATTAAGAAGGCCAAGCCGAGGATTGAGCAGTGAGTTCCGAACCGAACCATCCGGCTGTTAGCTAGCAGCAGGGTTCGTTAGAGCTTGTTAAAATGTGTTTTTACTGTTGTAGGTTTAACACACGAGGGCTGGTGGTTAATTACGATCTTTGAAAACGTGTGAAATTGTAGATTGTCCCCTAGATGTCGCTGTAGAGTAAACTATCCGGTACGTCCGTTCAGGGTTATCCGGACTGTGGATAACCCTTGTGTCTGTTAAATTATCATAAAATAGAGAAGTTGCGTTTTTATGAATATTTCTCGACAGCAGAATAATCCAGTTGTCTTATGAGTTGTGATTTCTAGAACTAGACTTTTGTTAAGCTGACCTACACGTCTTAAAAGACTAGATACAGGTTTCACAGATGACAAAGAACATGATTTTAGAGATTAAAATGTAACTTGTAGTTTGTTATCACTATTATATTAAAGGGTTCACTCATCAGAAACTGTGTTTTTAAAGAAAATCTGTTAGTCTTAGTACAATAATCCAGTTCTGAGTAGTTAAGCTTTCCAGAGCTGATCTGATGTGGTTCGTGAAATTACCCTTTACCTAAAATCCTGAATTTAATCCAGACTTCTGTGTTTCCTGCATTACACGATAATCAGATATAACCAATAAACAGTTCTGGAGACTCTTGTGCAGCACATGTTTAACCTGATTATTAAATACAGAGGCCATCATATTTATCCCTATAGAACAAGCTACAGAGGAAGGGGAAAAAATGAAAGTTGTACTTTAAAAATGATACATGGTAAGATGACACTGTAAAAATATTCATAAACACAGTGTTGAGTTCTTTATTTTCCAAAACCCAACTCAAATACTTAAAAGATAAATAGTGTTGGGAAGAACTATTTGATCTTTTAAAGATTTCATCCGTTTATTCCTCTTTTTTTCTTGTCAAACTTGTTTCAGATAATCAAACACATTTTAATACTGAAGAGATCATGAGCAAATAAAAAATGCAGTTTTAAAAAAATGGATGGTTTTATTTATTAAGGAGGGAAAGAAAGCTACTCAAACCAACCTGTCCCTATTTGAGAAGGTTTTAAAAAGCTATTTTCAATTTCACAAACCATATTACTGATTACTGCTGCACCTGTAAGAAATGAATTAAATTGATTTAAATTGAACCTGTGAGTCCACAGTGAGAGCCATTCTCCACAAATGGAAAAACATGGAAGACCGGTGAACCTTCCAAGGAGAGACTGACTTATTCAAAATGACTTCAAGAGCAAATCAACGACTCGTCCAAGACATCACAAAACAACCCGGAACAACATCTAAAGCTCTGTAGGCCTCTCTTGCTTCAGTTAAGGTCGGAGTTCATGATTCAACATAAGAGCGAGGGAATGGGAGAGATCCTTCTCAGATTTACCATAAAAAGCTCTTGAAAATCCCCGGGACCTATTCACTTACAGTCAGCTATGTGCAGAAAATAGAAAATTACTTAAAATTATCAATTGTCAAAGTCGGTTTAAATTGACTCCAGACTGATATAAATCATCTGTGGCAGTCAACTCCGTTTTGTACCTGAAGAAGCCAAGAACATTACAAACAAAACTGCAGAAGTACCAAATGGTGAAGGGATGAAATCACAAATGACCTGAAAGGTGCAAAACAACCATGTAAGGAATCAGTGACAAACTGCTAACAGATTCTTAGTGATTTAATTAAAAAAATGACTCAAAACCATCCAAATACCTCAGAACAATCTGAACCTGTTTGTGTGCCAAACTTATTTCATTCAGGAGGGCTTAAGGCATTTTTTATTTTATTGTCTCGAAGTCACACAGTTTTTATTTGCTACTGTTTGTTGCTTTTCGTGTTTCAGAAATTCAGTCAACTTCAGGGGTGTTTGGGAAGGATTTAGGCGTTCTGATGCTGAAAAACTGGATCTGTTTCCCTGAAGTCGATGTGTCCTGAACATTTCCTCTCTCTCAGTGCACAGATCCGAAACGCCTGGGATGACAACAAGTCTACGGCCAGGAACCTGCAGGAGATGGGTCTGTCCTTTGATCCCAACCAGACGCTGCCCATAAAGAAACAGATGGTAAGGAGAAAAGCTGGAGTCAGAGGCAATTTGTAGTTAATTCATCCTGTTGAGACACAAGAGCTCCATGTCAGACTCAGCCGGACTCAGTTAGCATCTTCAAGCTGATAAGAGGGCAATTAGAAGAAAACAGAATAATTATTGTTTTTTTTTTTGGAAAGGTTAAAGAACGTCTTTCCACCAACGTTTTAGATGTTTAGCCATAATCCACTATTGAGGCACGAGGTGTTATTTTCAAGAGAGATCTGTTTTACAATGTAAAATATGATTTGTAGCAAACAAAAACCATTCATATGTCATAGATTACAAAACTTCAGTGTTTCAAACTGTGATTTTCTCTGGTTCCTTGGTAGAAGCACTGCAGGATCTGTGTGATGCTGCAGTTCTGATTTGTGCCAGAAGGTGGTGTCAGAGTGTCGGTTATGATGCTGAAAACACACTTTGAATCTCTGAGATCTTAAACATCTTATTTGTGTTTTGCTTCCCAAACAGACTTTTCAGAAATGCCTTTTCATTTCTCAGAGCTGTAATTAATCAGCGATTCTCTCTGCTGCTGTTACAGCTTTATAATCTGAGCTGCGGCTTGTTTCCCCAGCAGTTTTCGGTTTTATCTCGCGCCAGCCAGCGATCCGTGAAGGAATAATTTCTGTGTCCTGAGATGACGGCGCGGATAAAAAGACTCCCTAGATTTTGTGTTTGTGTTCGTTCCTGCAGCTCCTTGGAGGGGACAAAGAGGACCGAAGGCCCGCCCACGTCATCACCAAACCTTACATCCTCGACAGTGAGTTTCTGAAGCTTCAGCACAGGCTTTTGATGATCTTAATGGAGATTGGATAAATCTGTCATTTAAGTCATTATCTAAACATTGCAAAATCTATATTTCTTTATTAATTTGATTAAGTTTAAAACTGCTTTAAAAAGTAAAAAGATTAAGCTGAACTTGTTTTTATTTTATGCTAGCCAGGGTTGAGATGTTAGGATGACTGAAAGAGTCAGTTGATTAAAGTTCAGTCTGATTAGAGCTTCTGAGGTTGATGTTTGATTTCTCTGGTTCCCTTTAGAGCTGCAAGAAGAGGCCAGTCTTCAGGAGAAGGACTCCAAGACGTTGTCGTCCGACCTGATCGAGTACGTCCAGTACATGATCCGAGAACATAAGGACGACTACAAGGTAAGGGCTCTAAATAATATAGATCAGCCTTTATTCTGACATCCTACTCTCTGTGGAAGTCTGGAAATTGATTAGAGTGTTTTCCACATAAGTCTGGAAAAGGGAAAGTGTGGGAAAATATGTTTATATCCAGACTTTATTTCACATTCCTACTATCTAAAGGTTTATCTCCATTCATCACTGTGTCCTTTGTCCTTCGGTCAATCTATGTATCCATCTAATTTTCAACTCTTCCGTCCATTCATTTCAGAATCAGCTGTTTTAGCCAAGTTTATGTGCTCAATCAAGCAATTTGACTTCAGCTTCATACACTCACAGCGTAGATATTAGGTAAAAAGACATAAACCTCAGAGGAAATAAAAGAAAATATTTAGCTTCACAGCAGAGTAGCCGACCGCTCAGGTTGTTCATCAGAGGGGCAGCCTGGAGGAAGAAACTGTCTTTGTGACGGCTGGTTTTTGTAAACGGCGCTCTGTAGCACCGACCTGAAGGCAATAGTCTAGACAGTTTGTGTGCAGGATGTGTGGGGTCTGCACAGATGTTAGCTGACCTTTCCCAGAAGCTAGACATGTACAAGACCCAGAGGGAGGGAAGGTCAGCCCTGATTATTCTCTCTGTTGTAATATGTCCTTAATTTTCCATCTATTTGTCCATTTTGCGGTCGTCCATCCATTTGTCTGTCCTTCTATACATTTATCCATGTAATCCAATTGCCCATTGTTCTTTTTGTCCATCCATCCGTCTGTCCATCAATCTAATTTAATGCAATCATCTAAGGTAATATCTATCATCAGCTTGTCCATCCTTCTCAGTCCTACCGTCCATGTCTTGATTTTAATTTCCATCCATCCAGTTGATCTTCTGTCTGTCCATCCATAAGAGGCCAATTAGAAAAGGACAGAATAATTATGGCTTATTTTGGAAAGGCTAAAGAACAATGTCCTTTCCACCAACGTTTTAGATGTTTGGCCATAATCCACCATGTCATATTTCAGCATAAACCAGTGGTCTCCAAACGTTTGGGCAAACGGACCAGCCTTAAACATGTCAAATTGTTGTAGAAGGATCTGTAAATCAACCAAAAAGGATTAGGGAGTCTTTCCTTTTCATAAAAGTTGTATTTTGCTGATGTTCTATTTTAAGAAGATTTTAACATTGTGAAAATCTTGGTCTAAAAAAATACAAATTGTGTCTATCTGCATCAAACACCAGTGCTGGAGCGCCACATTTGCACCTTTTTTGATTTTAGGTTGGTGCGGCCACACAAAATCATTCCAAGGGCCGCAAATGGCCCCAGTGTCCGCGCTTTGGACACCACTGGGATTAATGAATCAAAGCGACTGTTAAACACAGAGGTGGAGTAGTGATGATCTGGGCTTGCTGGACGCGTTGGACTGAAAACGTCATGATTCCTCGTCTGCTCTGTAGTTTCCCTCCTGAGCGAAGCATCTGTAGCAACAGCTGCTGTTTCAGAACCGGCTGCGGACTGATGGTCTCGCTGCTGTGTGAAAAGGATTTTCATCAGTTCACTGGAAGCGTCAGAGCTGCCATCATCACTTCTTTTTCTAGCGTCTTTTCACAGAAAGTCTTTCATCCTTGACTCTGAACCCTGATGAGTTGCAGCTGAATGTGTAGCGTAACAAGACGTGTCCCTGATCAAACGAGCTGAAAAAAAAAAAAAACACTTTTTATTTCAAGCTTTGAGCTGCACCACAATAAGACAACCTTCATTTGATCAAATCAAAGAAAGATTTGGATTTGTTTTTAAGAGGACAATGGAAAGAAAAGCGAATCTCGAACTTTCTGCAGATTTATCAGATTTATTCAATGTTTGTTGGTGTTTAAAATGATCTGAACATTATCGCCTCGGGGTTGTCAGCCGTTGTGTTGGTAACGTCCTTCAGAGGTCTGTCAAAGGAATGTGATTCAAACTGGGCTTCAGACTCTAATCTGAGCAGAAACGCCGCGTCGTTTTCTGTCTCGGAGAAGTTCAAGGATGAGAGATAACTTAAGTCTCAAATCAACCAAAACACAATCTTGTTCTTGACCTTATTTGTTTTTTTATTTTCATTTTTTGGATTTCATGCCAACATGAATCTTTAAGCATAAGGGTGTAAATAAATAATGAGGGAAACTGTCGTGTGTCCCACCGAGAGAACAAGTGTTTGAGAAAAGATGGGCAGACGAATTTTAAACTCCTCAGTCAGATTAAGTTTATACATCGCTGTGAAAACATATTTACCCCCTTACCAGTTTTTTTTTTTTTTTTTTTTTTGTCGTGACTTTTCCCTTTTGTCACATTTAAATGTTCTGATCATTAAACAAAGGAGGAAGAAAGCTATCCAAACCAACCTGGCTGTATGTAAAAAAGTAAATGCCCCCTAAGCCTCATAACTGGTTGTTTCACCCCCGGTGGCAACGGCTGCCATCAAATGTAACGATAACTGACAGTCTTATACATCACTGTGGACGAACTTTGATCCATTCTTCCTTTCAGAAATGTTTTTAATGAACCACATATGAGGGGTTTCAAGCATGAATAGACTGCTTCAGGTCATCACCTCAATCTGATTTAAGTCTGAGCTTTGACTAGGCCAGACCAAAACTTTTATGGATTTCTATTTTAAGACATTCATAGGGGAACTTGCTGGTGTACTTCTAATCATCTTGCTGTATAACCCAAGTGTGCTTGAGGTTTAGGTCATGAACTGATACCCGGACATGTCCTTCAGGGTTTTCTGCTAGAGAGCAGAATTCATGCTTCCTTGGTTACAGCAAGTAGTCGAAGCCCTAAAGAAGCAGGCCACCCTCAGACCATCATACTACCAGTCATTTCTTTCTGAAATGCTGTTGGTTTTACACCAGATCTAATAACACCCACCTTCGGAAAAGTTACACCAAGTCTTTGGATCGTCAAGGTGTTGCTCGGTGAATGTGAGAGCGGGGCTGTATGGTTTTTCCTTGTGGAAGTCTCCCATGGAGGCCACTTCTCCCCAGTCTCTTTCTTATTGTTGAATCATAAACACGGGTCTTCATTTAGACGAGTACGGTCTGCAGAGCTTTAGATATTGCTCTGGGTTCTTTCATGGCCTCCTGGATGAGTCATCAGTGTGGTCTGGAATAATTTCAGTGGGCCGGCCACGCCGGGGAGAGTTCCCACCGTTCTGTGTTTTCTTCATTTGTGTTTAATGGCTTTATAACCTTTTCACAGTGATGGAGATCAATCACTTTGTCTCTCATCTTGGGATGCACCGACATGAAAATTTGAGCCAATATCGATGTCCCATATTAATTTTGCTGTTGTGGACGATGACCAGTATTTACCTATTCTGCCCCATGGCCTACCCCCCCTCCCCCTCCTAAAACACAAACGGCAACAAGATGGTAATAAAGATGAGTTGTTAATATCCGCCTGTTTTTTTTTTTTTAGTTATTGAACCTACAAAAAATAGCCAATATTGGCCGATAGCGATTTTAATAGATTTATCGTGCATTCCTAGTCTCATCTGTTCTTCCGCTTCTTTAGATCACAGCAAGATGATCCTTTCGCCTACTTCACGTTGTCAGTCAGGTTCTATTTAAGTAATTTCTGCCGATCAGACGGTAAGAAAACTGGTTAATGAGTTAATTCATGATATAGCAAGGGGGCATTTACTTTTTCACATAGAACCTTAATAAATTAAGTCATCTTTTGCGTTCTCTTGTGCTTTCTCAAGATGTCTTTGGGGATCTGAAAAAGTTGAGTATGAAACTTCTTCCTCTGTGTTGACTCAACCTCACCGTCATCCTTTTGTGTTGTTGCTGCAGGCGATGGCTCGCGATGAGAAGAACTACTACCAGGACACGCCCAAGCAGATCAAGAGAAAAATCAACGAGTACAAGCGCTGCCACCCGCAGCACTACGAAGCTTTCACCAGCTCGCTCACAGCTCCAGAGACCATGGTTCAGTAGAAGGATCGGTCTGGGACAGAATCCCATCACACAGAACAACAGCCCGGCGTTTGGACAACAAAGACTAACAGCTGCATGTTGTAAAGCTCTTCCTGTTGAGATTTTTCTGTTTGTAGTTTCTCTATTTTGTTGGAGGAATAATTTCCTGATCATACTTTTTAAAACTCTTTTTTTAATTTATCATAAACATCTCAAAACCCACTTGCTGATCAGCATGTGTTTTCAGTCGTGTCCTGATCAGAATCTGGTCATTAGACTTGTTTCTTCAGGTCAGTTTTATTAGAGCTAAAGCACAAACATCTGCAGGAAACCCAACCAGGCAGAAACCTTTTATAGTTACCGACCGAATACCGATACATGTAAAATCAAACAGTACCATGTTTCGGTACCGGATTCTGAGGGAGTGAAAGAGTGGGCGGGTTTCCGTGCCAGACATGAACACAGCATTGCACTCCCAAGAGCGTAATGACCCCAGTTGCCGCTGCTATAGTCAACAGCATGGCTGATTCAATTCAAAAATACTTTATTAATCCCAAAGGGAAATTAAATGTTGTTGTAGCTCATGTTCTGCAGGTTTCTTCAAAGAGCCGTTGTAGATGCTGATGGCTGTGGGCAGGAAGGATCTCCTGTAGCGCTCCGTCTTACAGCAGATCTGAAGAAGCCTCTGACTGAAGACACTCTGTTGTTGTAGGACAGTCTGATGAAGAGGATGCTCAGGGTTCTCCATAATGTTCTTCATTTTATGAAGAATCCGTCTTTCCACAATGATCTCCAGAGGTTCCAGAGGAGTCCCCAGAACAGAACCAGCCTTTTTTATCAGCTTGTTGATCTTTTTTAAGTCCCTGGTTCTGATGCTGCTTCCCCAGCAGATGATGGTAGAAGAGATCACACTTTCCACAACAGACTAATAGAAGATCTGCAGCATCTTGCTGCAAACACCAAAGGTCCTAAGCTTCCTCAAGAAGTACAGTCTGCTCTGTCCCTTCTTGTAGATGGCTTCACAGTTGCATCTCCACTCTAGTCTGTTGTCCAGGTGAACACTGAGGTATTTATACTCCTCCACCACCTCCACTTCTTCTCCCATGATGGAAATAGTTTTTGACTTATTCCTGTTTCTCTTAAAATCTACAATCATCTCCTTTGTTTTAGTCACGTTCAAAATGAGATGATTGTTTCCACACCATGCCACAAAGCGGTCCACCACCTTCCTGTACTCAGCTTCTTGTCCATCTCTGATCCACCAACAACTGCAGAATCATCCGAGTATTTCTGCAGATGACAGGAGTCTGTCTTGTACTGGAAGTCTGAGGTGTACAGAGTGAAGAGGAATGGTGAGAGTACAGTCCCCTGTGGTGCTCCTGTGCTGCTGACTACCTGGTTAGACTCACAACCCTTCAGTCTCACAAACTGTGGTCTGTTTGTCAGGTAGTCTTTGATCCAGGAGATTGAAAACGCTCGAATATATGGCTCCACTTTTAAAATGCGATGCAGATTACGCTCACTGCAATATTTGTGACGTAAAGTGCAAGGCCACCGGCGGGAATACTTCAAATCTAAAGAAGCACCTGGTTGAGCTCAAGATTTTTCTCAAGGCCGAAGAATTCACATTTTCCATCAGCCTCAGATCTACGGCTACAACTCCTGGATTCGGCGCCGTCAGCACGCTTGCATCTGTTAGCGACACGTCGTCTGCAGCCAGAAACATGCAGAAGAAATGTTTGAAACAACTGAGATGTTACAATACAAACAGCTTGATGTTGTTTTGATATATTCATTAAAGTTTATATATTGAGAAATAAATGTTAAATTGAAAAATTTTTTGCTTTTTAACGAATTAACATTTATTACCACATAAATACACACCAAAGTACCAAAAACTGGTACCGATACCTTGGCATCGGTATCGTATCGGTTCAAATGTGAAAGGTACCCATCCCTAATCCCTGTGTAAAAAACTCTTACTGCAACTTTAAATAAAATTAGCCTTTTGACTCCTATAGGTTGGTTATATGCGATGGCCGACAGGTGCAAATGGCTAAACGTGCAGCAAACATGAATGATGCAAACTCCTAAAAACAAATGCAACAAAAAAATGCTGCATTCGCAGGAATTAGACCACATGTTAAAAAAAAAGACTTGAAGGAAACATACCTTTTCTTTCTGCCATCCGACATCCTGTTGTCTTTACTGAGGGTCTGGTCCCATATGACTTGGTGGTCGTCTCCCCCTAGTGGTCTGGTGCACTTCTATTTTGTGGAGCGAGTTTGCAGCTTCTCTGGCATCATTTTTCCTATTTTCTGTGATCTGCGTTCGTCTGTTGCATTTGTTTTTTTGCATGTGTGTTTTGGAGTTTGCATCATTCGTGTGTTTGCAGCAAGTTTTTCCGCTTGTGGCACATTTGCATCAGTCGGCCCCTGTAGTTATATGCCAATAACAGATAAATAACTAACATATACTCTGGATCTCGAACTATTACTGTTCAGACTCAATTTCTTCGATTCCAACCTCCTCGCCACTATCGGCAAACCTAGACTAGATGGTAGATCTGCACAAGGCTGGACTATCTGCCAGGCTATCAGCGAGAAACTTGGTTAGAAGCTGACGTGTGTTAGAGAGAGTAAAAAAAAAAAAAAAAAAAAACAGAAAATGACCCTCAGTTGTCCTCTGGTTCTGAGCTCCATGCAGGATCTTATGATGAGGGTGATCATTAGAAAGTTGAGGGCTACACAGGACAAGCTTGTTGATGATTGAAAAATCAAAACCATTTAATGAAGACATTAGAAGGTGCTCGAGCTTGTTGATTACTACAACCTGTAGAACGCCCCCTCCACAATCAAGCACAGAGGTGGAAGCATTATGCTTTGGGACTCTTTCTGCAAAGCATAAAGGGGACACTTCACCACTTTGAAGACACAGTGGGTTGGGGCCACAATACCATAAGATCTTCCACCTGAACCTTCTTCCCTTAACCAGAACAAAGAAGATGGGCCCTTAAGCACAGCAGCGACCCGAAACAAACCACCAAGGGAAGCAACGAGTGGCTGAACACATTTTTCTCAATCAAGCTTTGAATTACCAAATAACCTAAAGGATTCAGAGAGTTTCTGTAGAGAGGCGTGGGTTCAAAGTTCAAACCTGGTAACTTGACAAAAATCTGTGTTTCTCCAAGCTCTAGGTCATGTTTTGATTTGGTGTCAAAATTTAATGACGTTTATCTAATGAGTCTTTTGGATTTGTTTCTGTTCAGATCAGTCGGGGAGCAAATATTTATCTCCCTCATCTTTACTGAAAACCCGCCTTTAATGAGCCCGTTTCTTCATCACCTCTTCAAAACTGCAGTCCCCACCTTATTAATATTCACGAAACAGATTTTCACAAACTCTTAAACTTGCTTGTTCAAAAGTTTGCAATTTGTTTTAGAGTACAAGTTTGCTTTGATAAACAGTCACAATCTATATTCACATGCAGCTGCAGATATCAGGGACTTTCCGTTCTGATCCTTCAACACAATTTAGTTTGGAGACTATTTTATAAACACTTGTGGCATCTCGGCAAAAATGAAATCACTTGTGACCCGTGAAAAGCCCCTTAAATGTCATTCATATTGTGACTGATCCACAGAAGTCCCTCTGATTCAACAGCGGTCGGGCTTTCCGTCCGGAGGGTTCTGTGATGCAGCCATATTTATTGATGAGCTCACACTGACCGAATCATACTGGATCTCTCAGCAGTAAAAACACTTCCTGCTCTACCGGTTGGAGACCTTTGCCCCAGGCCAGGTACGGAGGCTTAGAGGTTCTATCAGTTTGTGTTTGCATTGATCTGCTCTGTCAGGAAGGAAAGTTGTTTTCAACTCGGCAAGATAACGCCTCACTTGTTGGGGCTTGTAGATGTTTGCATAACCAAACTTTCCGAGTGTCTGATCTGTGCCTCATGCTCAGATGTTTACATTTCTCCTAATTCTGTCAAGTTTTAGTAACTGTTGGATAAGTTCGGCTCGTTCTGATGGGATACAGACGTGTTTTCTAACGAAACTACTGCCGATGCAGCCATTTCTGTTTAAGTGTGGAGAGCCTTCAGGTTTAATAAATAAATTGCCTCTTTAATTCAGCCTCAGTGTTGGTTAAAGTAGGTGAACATTGTGTTGAACTATCTATTTTAAAGACGAAACTGAAACTATACCAAGTAAATCTCTCAGCCAGTTTTAATCACTTTTCTGCTGTCAGTTATGAAGACAAAATGAATTTATTTATTTTTTTAAAACACCAAGATCGTAATCTATGATTTTAAGAAACCAAATTAAGATAATGAATTCCCAACAGCACATTTCAGCCATAATTGTGACGAGGTAAAACAATTTGAACGACATAAATGTAAAACATAGTGTGAAGGTCTAGGTTTGAGTTTTTTAGGTTTTATTATGCCCTTATTTAAAATAATGGCCAGTAGTCGGTTGGATGTCTCCACCATTGTTATTACTGTTGTTCAGAAGCTGAAACGTTTGAAAACCAATGATTTAAGCAAAAATAAAAATGTTCACCAAGGATCTCATCACAGCACTGTTTTGTTTTTTTCTGCATTTATAAATGAATTACAGCAACAAAAATGAAGGGAAATGAGTGATCATGTGTCCAGGATTTTCCTGTCGGAAGACAAATTTCCTACTTAAGTAAAAGGTAAATACAAAATGTTAAAATGTGTGGATATGAGTTGATTTTTGTCACTTAGACATCTTGGATCATTTTCTCAGTCCTGCTCTAATCGTGTGGAAATTAACCCTAATATTTGTTAAATTAACAGATTTGTCTTATTTGTTTATATGTTTTAAGGACAATTTGACAATTTAATACATCTGAAACCCCCTTATTCATTTTTGGGACTTTTAAAACTTGTTTTTTCCTCTTGAAACAATATCATTGAGCTTTTTCTTGTTGAGCTGAGACCTTGTTTTCAGTCAAGGTTGGTGCTGATGTACATTTAAGTAAAACTTAATAAAAAAATATTTAAAAGAAACGGTTTGGGTGAAGTTACGTGTTAAACATTTCAACAAATACATTTAGAAGGTAACATTAGCTCATTTAAGCTAAAGTTGTCGTCAGCCTAAAGTACATGTATTACTTTGGGTTTTTTTTTTATTGAGGTTAATGGTAAACAGTTATTTAATATATTTATAGATTCACTTTCTGTCAGATTGGATCTTAATCTATTTCATCAAAATGAAAAAGTATGCTAGTTTATGCTAAATTAGCTTAAATATGTTTTATAATTTACTTGGACTTTTTACACAAAACTGAGCATTAGAGCATGACAATTAGGCATTTTCTATATATTGTAATATTGTTATTATATTTTAGTGGCATTTCATTTTTAAGAAGCTGTAAAGCTACAGCAACGAATTTACTATTGGTTTATAAATTTTATATGCCACTAAAATAAATATATACCATTAGTCTTTAATAAGAGTTGATGTAAATGTATTAAACGTATGTATTTTCTATGAAACTGGTTTTAAATAATTCACATCTTATGTTTAAGGGGCTCTCATTTTGTTTCACAAATTTTAAAATTTAAAGTAAGCTAGTCCAGGCTAAATGCCATTACCGTCACTTTTAAATGAATTTTATTTTTAAAAGAAAGGTTAGTGTTTAAGAACATTTATGAAATTTTTTGTATACATTGTGAAGTTTGTTTTTTAAAAATGTTTTTTGTTTAATGGCATATCATTTCAGATTTAGCAAAGATTAACCTATTTTAGCCTAAAACACTGTTAGCTTATGAATGTTTCTTTAAATACATTTTTTAAGTTTTTCTGTAAAGAAATGTTACATAAATAACTAACACAGAAATATGTTAAGTTTACAAATCCCAAATAGTGTATGTTATTGGTTAAATACTGTTAGCTTATATTAGATGTTGCAGCTCTTTGTTTTTAATGAAAGTTTTATTTAACATGTATATTATAGTATGTAGAAGTGAATCAAAATTAGTGTTGAATTAAAGTGTATAGGTTTTAACAGATCTTGTTAACAGCAATCCTCCATATGCAGAAAAGATTTCCATGTTTATTCAAGTTCAATTTTATATTGTCAGATACAGTCAAATGTATTTAGACAGAAACATGTAACCAGCACAACATTAAGGATGAAAAGATGCAAGGAAAAAGGCAAACCTGTGTCTAAAACACACTTTCTAGCTACAAATTAAGTTTAAGATGTCAGATTAAAGTTACACCACCACCTTACCTAGTCTATAATTCAACCTCAATAATTAGTTGTACTGTATCTGGTGTGAAAGGAATAAAGCTCAACAATTTGTTGCAAAAATAGTTTCATTATGAAACTATTTTCTTAAATATAGTTTAGTGGGAAGAAATTTATACTAAATTGTTAAATATTATTTGGATTTAGTTACTTGTGTTGTACAAACATAAGTGGTGTCAAATACCTGTCTGTTAGTACATATATAAATGCAGTAAAATTATTAAAACAAATATTTGACTTTAAAACCTAGAATCTGACTGTTTAGTTACATCCCACATACTGTAGTGTATATTTAATATTCTATATTAAATCAAAGTGGCTGATGTATTTTTACCTGGTCTGTCATGTAAAAGTTCCAAATGTGTTAAAGTGGGTTGTCAGAAACTATTGATCAACACATTTTGACCTTGTTTGATTTATGCAAGACCTATATGACGACTTAACAGGAGTTCTGCACTTGAGTTTTTGTGAAGTATGAAATGTCCTGGTCAGAAAGAAAGAACTTTGTTCTTGTAGCTTCAGGGAAAAGGATACTTTTCTCTGTTGCTGTGGAGACTGTATTGGCCTAAACAGTTTCCTCTTAAGTACACTAAACTGTTTTTACAGCCAATGCAAGACTGTGGTATAAATCGGCAAACAAGCAATGTTATAAAGTTCTGTGTTTAATCTCCATAAATACAACATCAATACAGAAATCCTACAGAACTATTTTGTGTCATTTTGTTAATTTAGAAAGGCCAAACTGATGAGCTTGGAGACTGCTAACTTCAATCTCAATGTGCATAAAAGCATAAAAACATCAAATAAAATAAAACAAGAAACCAGCTGAAAACGTGTGTGCGCATCTTCAAATGAATCGATTACAATGTGCTCCGTTAAAAATGACTTGCTTAAGTAAACTTGGGACAGTTTGACCTGATTGTATCAAAGCTTCATCCTGCTGTTCCACATTTTGTTCCTCCTCTTCTCCTGTTATTATGATGGCTCCATGGCAGTAGATTTTGGTGTATTTTGAGCATTCCTGCATTCATCACCACCTCGGCTGTCTGAAACAAGCCCAGAGCACCGACAAAAATAAGAAAGAGGAGAACCATAGATCTATTTTTGGATCCGTTCATCTATGTCCTCCAGTTGTGCTCTGCAGAGGGATGTGAGATCAGACGAGCTGTAGAATGAGGTCCTGGACGGTGTCCAAACCCTGGCAGGACTTCTTGGCTCCCTCGGAGTCCAGCTGGGCAGCGAGGAGGAACAGCTTCCTATCATCGGTCACGACATCCAGAGACAAGGCTTCATGGAGTTCTGCCACACTCAAGGAATTCAGCTTATCCTGTGGCAAGAATGAGACATATAAAACAATGAATTTAAAAAATAAAACTCAGTTAAAGCTTTACTGAACGCAGTTATGGCCATGCATGACAATGACGACGTTTGTTTCTCTAATGCAGTTAGTGGATGTATCTATACTTCTCCAACTCTAAATGGGTTTAATAATCTATATTTATCAAATAGAAAAGCAAAATTAGTTCTGAGTTGTAAAAGGTGACGTGATTTGCCAAAAACCACACCCAAACGTTTGGTAAGGCCAGAAAAAAATGATCAGAACTGGCCTAAATCTGGGGATTCATAGTTGTCCTCCTTCCTCTTTATACAGCTCACCTTAATGATTGTAGAAAAATCATTTTTTTCTGAAGTGAATATGGATTTTTAAGGTGTTTTTGTTGGTAAATTTTCCCCACTTTTTTTTTTTTTTTTTTTACATATTCTGATGAAACTTTCAAACAGCCTAACATGCATCTGTGCAAGTGTAAGTAGTTTATTAGCATGCAGCTAATTGCAAATTTGCAGCTTTCCCGTTATGCAATTGTCCCCGGTTAGGTATTGGGTTTTCTGTGTTTTCGACCTCTGACAGCTTGTTTTAGAAATATCAGATAAGTATCTGTATCATCTGTAAAATTACAAAATTTGCCAAAAAGGTTTTTTTTATTGTATATGTAAGCAAGGTTTACAAAAAGATGCAAAAAGGGTCAACAGAAATGTATTACAGCTCATAAAGTTAATGTGTGACCGTAACAACCTACATGTTTGCAAAAATATAGCTTTTAAAAACTGAAGCTAATCTGATTTTGTCCTTGTGTTTTAGTTGAGGGAAAGCAAATGTATTTGCAAACTTGTAGTTTAAGCTTACTATTAGCATTAACAATATATAATTAGTTTGAATACATCATCATAAACTTGGAATTGAATATGTGCAATAATAAATTAAATTTCTGTATTTCGTCCATGTTATGACATTTTCTGATTAAATGACAGCCATAAATGTATCAATGCAATGGTTTTGCAGCTAGTTAGCATTCAGCTAATGGCAAATGACCATCTGTACCACCAGTGTTTTAACCTTGTTTATTTCTCAACTAAAATATATGATAATACATTTCCTGTTATCTTAGAATGTGGTTTAAATAGCATAAATACCAAGAATAACATTTGCTTTACAAATATTTACATTTAGTTGCTTTGCTAACATTTAGCTTGCGACTTCATTTACTGTTTTAATTTCAGTTTAAGTAATGCTATAAAGTAAAGATATTTAGCTAGCAAGTACATTTAGCTAACTTTAAGCCATATTAGCATTAGCATCTACATTATCAAATTTGTTTGCTGACTTTTTATTGACATAAACTGTATGTATGATAATTAGTTATAAACAGAAGCTTTGTAGTTAGCATCTTTCTTACACTTTGGCCATTTGACCAAAGATTTATCCATACAATTCTAGCTAGCAGCATGCTGGTTCTGTAGCTTTCAGCTAGCTGCTGACAAGCAACTTAAATATGTTTCACAACAATAAACTGATTTTGAATCCTATCTTTGTATTTAAATGCCATTTGAGACTTTTAACTAACTAGCTAAATTGTCGTAGGAAAAATATAAATGACAAATCAACTAGGACATTACGATCTAAAACATTTTTAAGTTATTTATAATCTGATTGGTTTTAAGAATTAGAAAATGACCTTAAAATATAGTTTATTGATTTTATTCTACCTTTAAGTCTTTTCACTTACAGTTAATAATCAAAAGGTTTTTAAATCATCAAACAATTTAATCAAATAGTTGCCACTCAAATGGTGGATAACGTTAAAAAAGGGGAAGAAAATAAAATTGCTAACATGAAACCGTGGTAGCAATAAATATTACATGTTCAACTTTTAAAAGGTGCCTGCAGTTATTGTTAAGAGCTCATCTACATAGAGGCGATGATTGTATTGCAACCCTCCTACACAGACTATTAAAGCAATGGTAGCCTCTGTAGATTTTTGCCTTGTTTCTATTAACCACATTCTATTCAACACACAGGTTCTTTGGCATTTATTGTAATTTAATATCTGTTTCTGTACAGATTTCACAAGTTTGAGAAGTCTTCAGGAAATATTCTGTTTGATTCACCTCAATAATTTCCCATAATAAAGCAGAGAAAGACAGGTATTTTGAACTCCCACCTGTAGACCTTTGTTAAATGTTAAACAACATATTCAACCTGAGCTTCAATTGTGCATCATTATGAAGCATTTTCGCAGTTTTAATTTATTCTTAGCTCATTATACTGTCAGTCCACAGCAGTGAGAGGATGAAAGCTACGCTGCTCGGTTATTAGATATGATAAATATTCCTTCTTCCCACCAGGAGTCATGCATAATTCCAGAAGTGGAGCACAGAGTGAAGAAATATGAGCTGAGGAGGAAGTGTAGGCATGTTTATTTCAGGAGTGGGGTTATTTCGGCAAGAAAAGGATGTACCTGCTTGAGTACTTTTACATATTTTTTTTAACCTCTGTGTGATTAATTGCTGTCCTTTTATTGTAAATGAAAATGGCTAAATTTATTCTAGTCAGTTCTGTTGTTTCTAATGTAAACTATAGCTCAAAAGAAGGCAAAGATAGGGCTTCCGGTTGGACCACCACTAAGATGGCGGCGTAGGTGAAGAGCTCCCGACAGAACCTGAGAAGTGGAAAAATACTCCCATACTAAACGAGATGTTAGTGACTCTTCTAAGTTTATAAATAAGAGATCCGCGAGGAAAAAAAATCTACCCAGGTCAGGAACGGGCATGGGCTATAAAGAAAAGCTATGAGCCTTCAGAAGATCTTCCCCAGTATCCTCAGAAAATTAATGGGTTAAGTAATATCCATTTTTTCTAGCTGTGAGACATTTTATGTTATTTTTTTGCTCGGTCAAACAGGACATGCAGCGAATGTGAAGGGGCGTGTATACATGTGAGGGCATGTAAGGTCGTACACGTGGGAGGGTGCACTGTAAATATTGCTTTTCAGCCACTTAATCTGTCTCCCATCCATTCTTCTCCACATAGGTTTGCTCATATTTATTTACTTGCTGGTTATGATCATTATAGTAACAATGACTGATAGAGCTCTATTTTTGTTTTGTTTGGTTCTTGTCGGATGTTATTCCGCAACGCTGACCGCAAAGATAAGGGCCCCTCCGATATTCTCTGGATGGAGGGTTTTGGTTTTCTATTTTTTTTTTTTTTTCTCCCCTTAGGGCCTCCCACCGAGGCCCACCAGTGTCTTTCTCTTTGGACCCGTACATAGGAAGTCATTTTGGACATTTATTGTTAGTTTTGAAGTTTAGCATTCTGGTGTATGTTTCATGTTCATTTGTTCATCCCTGTTTGTTCTTTTGGAGATGTGGAAGCTTGCCTGAATCTAAAAAGGTATTAAAGAAAGAAGGAACTAGATAACATCCATTAAAATAGTATCATTCAATATAAATGGAGTACTTAACCAAATTAAGAGGGGTACAATTTTATCCAAGTTAAAAAAAGAAAAAGCCCGGATAGCATTCCTTCAGGAAACCCATTTGGATGATTTGGAGCACAGTAAACGTAATAGAACGGGATTTAAACATGTCTACTTCTCTTCCCATAACTCAGGAAGGTGGAAAGGAGTGGCAATACTCATTTCCAGGACCATTAATTATGACCATAAAAGCGAATACAAAGACAAGGAAGGCAGATACGTCATGATTATAGGCAGACTGGAGGATAAGTTGACGAGTCTTGTGTGTACATCCCTTCTGATAGTGACTGGTTCTTTTATAAATATGTACTCGAGATATTGGCAACAAAAAGCCAGGCCACCACAATCTGTGGTGAGGATTTCAATATCTGTTTGAACCCCAGGCTGGACTACACCAATAACAAACTAAACTTCTAAGTATTCACAGAAAACTCAACATTTTAATGAACGAACTGAGAATAGGAAATGTGTGGAGGGAAGTAAAACCCTTCAGGTCAATCTTACACTCATTCATATGCACATAAACTTTGTTCACAAATCGATTACTTCTTTATGTTTAAGAACGACCTACACAAGTTGAAAGAATGTAATATAGGCCTGTGTACTATTTCAGACCATAATCCTGTCTCTATAATAGTCCATTTGGACAGCAAAATTAAATCCAGTTGTTGGAGACTTAACACAAATATCCTTAATAATCTAATTATTAAAGAAAAACTGAAAAGTGATATTAAATGCAATTTGGAAAATAATGATAACGAGGAGGTAAATCCGGTAATGCTATGGGATGCTTTAAAGGCGGTGATTAGAGGTAAAATTATATCGATCTCTAACCATGAAAAAAGAATGCGACAACAAAAACTGAGCACATTAGAGGGGGAATTGATGACATTGGAAAGGGAGCACTCAAAGACCCTTACAGACTGCACAAAAGCTAGTATTGCAACCCTAAAAAAAGAAATAGACCAAATCAATACAGTATAATAACAAAATAAAACAACATTTATTTACAATATCACGAGGTAGGGGCATAATCACTGAAGCTTTTGTCGTACAGATTGAGAAAGCAACTGGCAGAAGGTTAATACATTAAATACAAAATCCCTCAACAAAAGTAATAGAAACAGACTTAGGGAAAATTCAAAAATGCTTTGAAGACTGCTACAAAGAACTGTATGCACAAACAAAGTTGAATAATGACCAAGAAATAGATTTGTTCGTATCGACAATACATCTGCCAAAAGTCACCCTAGATCCGAATGAGGATCTGATTTCTGAAATAACAAAAGAGGAATTATATACGGCAATTGGAAGGTTAAAAGGAGGGAAAGTACCGGGTGCCGACGGCTTTCCCTCAGAATGGTACAAATTAATGAAAGAACAATTAGGTCCTACACTACTGGAAAAAAGAATAATTCCCCCTTCGTGGAGAGAGGCGTTGATTTCTATTATTCCAAAGGAGGGGATGGATCGAACAGTGTGGTAACTACTTACCGATAAGTGTATTAAATATAGACTATAAACTATTTACCAGTATTTTATCAAGGGGATTGGAAAACAGCTTACCAGTGCTAATACACAAAGACGAGTCAGGTTTCATAATGCAGATATAGAGGGCACTAAAGTACAAGATATCCCAATAATAGCCATTCTATCAGATAAAGAATTACAGGTTTTATTGCCCATCTCAGATTACCTAATGCTAGAAGTCAGAAACTACTATAATCAGAATTTAAAAGAGGCTTACGACAACACTGATTTTGGATTCTTGAAAGGGTTTCTGTCAATGTTTGAGGGCAAAACATGCTCAAAAATAATAACAGGGCTTTATAATGGCATTTAATTAGCTGAACAAGAAAACACCAAATACATTATGTTATGAATAACCTTTATTATTATTACTCATAGCTGTTTTTCCCATTTATACCATAGTGATATAAAGCATAAGTTCTAATGTTTCCTTTTTGTTAGAATAGGATAAGAAGCTCATCGACACACATTACAAGGATAAATTGCCCAAGGGTTTTCAGGAAGGACCTGAGGCTGGGGCACAGGGGTTGATAGTGGAGCACCCAGTATCTGGTTTGATTAGAAAGCTACAGCACACTTAGATTAAGGATGGACACCCGCTACTACACAATCTAACAGATAGACACCACAATGGTGACACATAATCTACTGATAATCACTGAGGGAGAGCACATCCACTGCATTGGAGTGCCAGATATAAAACTACATGTGACCTTCTTTCAAGGCTCTTTCGTCATTCTTTCACAGACGGCGATGGTCCGAGACGAGACCCTCAGCTCTGAATCTCTGTAATCATTCCTCTGCCTAATTTAGATTAAAGGAGCTGAAAGTTAGAAACTGTTTGACCAAGGACCGGAGGAACTCAGAGACTGGCCGCCAACAGGGCGAGCTCAGACAATTAAGAAGAAGTGGAAAAAAGAGGTAAATAAAGATACCCTGGAAAACTGGGAAAACAAATATGCCAAATACAATGGATGTCGACAGGGTCAATTGTTTGGCGAGAGTTTGGGTGGAAAAATATAGTAAGATTTTTTGTGACACCAGTACAAACTCGATATCGAGATACTGGAGATACATGTTGGAGACCCTGTGGATCCACTAAAGCCAACCATTATCACATTTTCTGGACTTGTCGATTTATTCAACATTACTGGTCTGAGATCCATAAAGATATTAATAATAAATTTTGCTCAAATATTCCCTTCTTACAGAATTCTGTCTATTTGGGAGATCTGATTCTTGAAAATTGGAATGCTCTTGATAGAAAATTGCTATTTATCCTGTTAGTCGCCAGTAGAAAAAAACAATAACCAGAAAGTGGTTAAAGTCAGACCCACCCACTATTTATAACTGGATTGACATCATTTATGACATATACATAATGGAAAACTTTCCTTTTCACTCAAGCTGCAGATGGGTACATTTTACCGGACCTGGTCTAAATGGACAGAATATGTAAAACCCTATAGTCTGAATATGATTTTGTCTTAGTAGATGGTTGGGCTCTTGATTTGTTTGTGCTCTGTATGTCTGGGTTCCACCGGGTTATACTTTATCAGCATTTTTGAATGTACATTGGCTTTTTTTTCCTGTCTTGTTTGTATGCTCATTGTGTTCAGTATAAAGTTGGAAAAGTAGATGTTATAATGATGAGAAATGTAACTGTTGTTTTAAAACGTTTTCCAAAATAAAAACTGAATTATATAAAAAAATAAGGCAAAGATAAGTGTCTACCAGTGACACTGGCATTTAAAAACAATCTGTCTCATAGTTTACCTGCTTGTTCCCCAAGACAACGACAGGTAGCGGTGGCTCCACCTTAAGGAGGTGGTGAAGTTCAGCCTTAGCCAATGGGAGGCGGCTCCTGTCGGACGAGTCCACCACATACACCAGAATGTGAGTCCGTCTCAGGTAGTCCGACCAGTACCGCCGCAGATCCTCCCCACCACCAACTGCACAGAAGACAGCTTTTCATTGTTATGCTTGCTATGATTTTAAGCTATATTTGACAAATCCAGTCAGTGAACTAGACTACAAGCACATCTTGGTGTCATAAAAACCTGGATGTCTGAATTTTCTGCTTTTAAACTCTAAGATGACGAAGGTTGTCATCTTTGGACTCCATCATCAGAAGAGCAAACTGCTTAGTCAACCAGGATGGCATTAATTAGACCTCCAGTAATAATGTAAACAATCATAGTGTCGTCTTTGACCAAGATACATCCTTTAAATCCTATTGACCAGGTTTCTAGGACACCCTTTGACCTAGGCAGTTTCTCAATATAACCTGTCCCAGACTGACTGATTAAATAAGAAATTAACTTTGATCTGTTTATCGATGTCTTTGTTTTTTTTGTCCTGTCCTGTCCGGCAGAGTAGCGCTCGGAATTGTTGTCTGAATGCAAATAAAAAGTCCAACAGATTTACTTTCACAAGTGGAGCATTACAGCTAATGCTTTAAAGCGCTGCTTGATATTTATAAACAAAACTTTATTAGAAACTGCTTTGGGATTATTTCAATTGTCATAGACACAGAAACAAAAAGGAAATAAATAAGCACAAAAAAGAGAGAGGTGGGGCAAAAAGGAAAAAGGGGAGGGAAGGAGAAAAGAATGGAGGAGAGAAAGGAGGATGAAGAGAATACAAGATAGCACCCTGCTTGCTTCTACACCTGCAGAAACATTCATATTAACAGCTTTTTTACCAAAAAGTGCACAGTACTCATGAATGCAAGATGTTTTTATTGGTAAATGCGGCTCAATATAGAAAATTTGTGTATCTGTTAACACCTGAATTTAAATACCCGTGGGTCTGAGTGTGAACGCACTTGTGTATACAAGATTTCTTTTTAAAAATATGCAATAGCGAGTGTGAGGAGCCACAGACCCACCCCCCTAGACCTGGGACAGATACGGAGGAGATCCGAGCCACAGACATCCAATGGCCCCCCAGAGCACAGGAACCCCAGGAGAACCATTGCCGGTACTACCGCAACCCCCCCAGAGAAGAGCAGGGCAGCTACAGTGCAGAAGCCCCAATGGAAGCTGCAGCGATGAGCCCACAGGCCCTGCCGGCAGCCATCTACGCCTGAGCAGATCCAGCCATGGACCCAGAGGCCGAAGACCCCAGGACATATCACTCCCCAAGTAGAGGTCCGACAAAGCCCAGGGGTCCAGGCCCCGGCAAGCAGCCACCGGGAGTGAGCCGGCACACACCAATGCACCAGCCCCGGACACAAGAATCACAAGTACACCAGCGGGCAGAGACACCAACCACCGGCAGGTAATGTGGCGAGGAGGAAATAGGCCCTACATTTGATGGGGGGCCTAAACTGATCCAGGAGAGGGAGCAGTCCGCGCCCCAACCTGACACAAAAAACAGGCACACATAGTTACAATCACACATTCCCACCCTCATGTGTACACATAAAAACACTCACACCCACGCACCCGACGTAAACAATGGACATCGTACATTCACTCACACTCCCCATACATATTCTATACTCCCAGGTCCAGGTGCCGATACCCCATAGGGGCAACCGGACCCAGGAGGTGGTCCCCTTCCCTCCGGGGGTGGAGACAGGCAGACCATCCCAGCACCTGAACCTGGGCTGGGCTAGCCTGGGCTGGTGCCTGAACCTGAGCGACCCCGGCCTGGACCCCAACCCCAGTCCCCAATGACCCCCATCCTCATATGGAGAGGGGGCCATGTACAAAAGAGGGGTCTACATGGTCCAAACTAGCCCACCAACCAGAGTCACTATAGGATGAAACAGTCCCAATCCCCAATTGAATTCCGATCCTAACCCCATGAGCCCCCACTGCCATTGAACCCCAACATGAATTTGCCCATAGGGCCACCCCCAACCAGGACACAGATATTGAACACATGCCCCCAGACCCAAAGGCCATGAACGCCCTTCTCACAGCACAGGGACACACCGCTGCAGGTGAGCTCCATCCCCGAAAAGCCGACGAAGCCACACCCACACAGTGCAAGCTTCACACACAGCTCCACTCCAAGCACCACCGCTGCATCCTGCCCCGCAACACACAGTGCGCCGCAACAGCAGGGCAAGGGCCCCGCCACCTCAGCCCCCGCTCACAGGCGCAGCAGGGCAGACACCATTGAGCGTCGAGCTCACAACGGAACCCCCGACCCCACACCAAGATGGGACAAACTCACCCGGCAAGAGGTCCCCGGCCAGTGGCAAGTACTCGGGGCCGGCATCCCCCACCATGCCCCCGCAACCACACAGACATCACATTTCTGCCACTGCAACGATAGTCCAGGTAGAAACATTATCCAGCTCAGCTCTACCATTGCCGCTCGGCCGATCCAGATGCCGGTGACCCCACATCCAAGAAGAGGACACAACCCCCCCACCCCACACGCTGCAGCCCCCCACGCCACCCTCTAGCCTGCCTTAATTGCCCCCTGACAGCCAGCAGAGCAGCACACTGCCAAGCCCACCCTACCATATGGCCAACAAAGCGCGCAGCCCAATGCATGGCACCAAACTGCAGCCACAACCACGAAAGCAGGGCAACAAAACACATACCACACCAACACCGACCCAAAATGGCAGGCCCACCCAAATGCAAGCTCCAGGCCAGCATAGGCACATGCACAAAACCCACTAGGGCCAGCCAGGCAGTAAAGCAGACCCCGCGATGCACCACCCCGACCACCACTGTGCCCAAGGGAAAGACACCGGCCCAGCAACTATCACTGTTTTTTAAAAGCTAACGTCACTTTCCCTCGCTTGATAACTGATAGACCTCTAAAATCACAAAATCATTAAAATAGGACCTGTCTGACAACATGAAGTAAGTTAAAAGAGAAACAATGTTTGATCAATCTGCAAAGGGTTAGAGTCATTTCTAAGATTTTGGGAATACGGTGAAACACAGTGAGAGAAAATATTGGACAGTTGTGAATCTTCCCAGTGCCTGGCCTACCTAAATTACTCTAAAAATGCATCCGTCACTCATCCAGGAGGTCCCAAAAGAACAATATCTAAATGAGGTTCTTGTCTCAGTTAAGGAACGGGGTTCATCATTCAACAATTAAAAAGAGACCGGGCAACAGTGGTATCCATGCAAGAGATCTAAGGCACAAAACCAATGTTAAAACTTTTTGGGTGTGCGTTTTGGATTGACCTAGTCAACGTCTAAACTTGAATCTGATTGATTGAGGTCGTTAACATTACAAAACTCTCCAGTGAGGCTTAAATAAAACATTTCAGCAAAGAAGAGGGAGCAATTACTATTCACCCACGTTTGGATAACTTTTTTTTTTTAAACTACTTTTTGTATTTACTCAGGTTATCCTTGTCTAAAATAAAAAATTTTGATGATCCGAAACATTTAGGTGTGACAAAAAAGCGAATACAGAAGAAATATTCACTTTTTCCAAAGGCTTGTAAATCAGATTTCTGTTTGGAAGTGAAGAGGACGGCCAAAGAGCAGGATATTTCTACTACAGCGTTTATCCCTAATTGACTGATGTCCTCCAGGGCTTTTCTCAATCGTTTCTGTCAGCATCCTTAACTGCTACAGATACCAGTTCAATAAATAAATGGACAGTTGGACAAACAAAATAACATAACCTCCTTATAAACAAATTTGCCACAGATTTATTCCAATTTGGTGTCAAACCGAATGAAATCAGGTTTCAACAGAGGAGGAAATGAGCTAGGACGGGGTCCTTCAGCTTCACATTTCCACTCTGGGGAAATTGGATTGTAGGGGAAGGTTCTGAGGGAAATCTAACGGTTAAACTACTCTTAATATGTTGTTCTTCTAGAGAAGATTGGACTTAAGACTTTAGTAATTCACGCTCGATTGACTTTGTATTTCTTTTCTTGCCCTTACAGATATATTATTCCTTTCCAGAAGAGACTGTCGATTTAATTGAGGACACCTCTGATTTATTCTTGTGCAGCGTTGTCAAATCTATTTACAGAAACAGCAGCAGCAGCGTATTCATGGTGTTTTAAAGATGAGTGGCTGGGATGTGAAATGACTTCAGCAGGTAAAAGCTGACCCTGAGGAACAGCTTACCAAAGCATTCAGCAGCAATTCAGTAGTAAAAAAAAGGGTTCTTTGAACCGGTTTCCTTCAAGCAAATGAAAGTTTCACAGCAACTGGGAGCTCTGACTTCCACAGATGCTCTTCGGTCAAACTGATCTCTCCTCACACGCTGGCAGGCATGGCTTTAGGTCCTCGCTGGCAAGCATCAATTAGATGAGGTTGCTAGGAAACTGGGCACTGACGTACCTCGGGCTGATGTGATATGGCAGCAGTAAATACCTGCTCACCAGCGGCGATGTGGAGTCTCCACTGGGAGCTCAGCAGGATGCTAGTCCAGCCGCTCTGATTAGATTGCCCACCCACATGTGCACATGCAGCATACACTGAGTCATATGGCTGTGAAGGAGGTGGGTGTGTGCGCGCTGATGATGGCAAACTTTATAATCACCCAGAGAGGTGGCTGCCTCGGCTGCAAAAGTTCAGCTTGTCCCCGCTGGTTGTTTGTTGTGTGGGTTTTGGCAGCCTGTGCATCACTGCAGAACCAACAAATGCTCGGTGGAAAATGCATGAATTTACAAACCAGTCTCTCTGGATGCTCATAAATATTTACAGTATCTCACAACTGCACACTGCTCTGACTTTATGCCTGGAATTGGATCCAAAGTTCATCTAAACTGAACTTTGACATATTCCATGTTGTATTCGAGTTTGCTTCTTCTAAGATGATGTGTTTCCACCTGTAAACACATTTGACTCAATGTAGGGCATCAGTGCTAATTCATTATTTAGCACACATTCTCATTCTTCCATTAGTGTCATGATTTTTAAACTGGTACTTGTCTTTCAGCTTTAGAAAACCCAAATCGAAAGTTGGCTAATTTTAGCCAAAATGGTGACTAAATCCAGCCATATTTGGAGCTCCATAGCTCACTAATACCTTGCTGTAATAACTTTAAGTAATAATACCATTCAAAGTCTAAACAGGTCACAGAAGGTTGGACCTAAATTAGCATTTTTAAACCTTTTATGATTTTTTCACATGAAATATTTAGCTTAAATGAGCCTCGGTTGCCATTTAAACTCTATGACTTAGGTCAGATGTTTTGGGCATCCATCAATTAGCTTCTCACTACAGTTTGCTGGAATTTTGGCCCATTCCCCCTGTCAGAACTGGTGTAACTGAACCAAGGCCGTGTTGCTGTTACACACATTTTAAGCATTGCCCACAAATTTTCTATGGAAAAAGATCAGAGCCTATATTCACAAAGAATCCCAGGACTAAAAGTAGCTTCTAATGACGTCATTCTAAGAAAGTTCTTAAGATGAAAGTTATTCACAAAGCATCTTAGGCCTTAGAGAGTTCCTAAAGTGAGGAAATGTTAAGAGAATTGAGAAGGATTTTTAGTAAACTTAAGAGTGTCTTAAGCAGAGAAGATGGTGGAAAGACGGAGAGATAAAGGGGCGACCGTGGCGATGGTGGCAGGGGTTCGTCTTGTAACCGGTGGTTGCCGGTTCGCTATGTCTGTCTCAGTCGTTGTGTCCTTTGGTAAGACAGTTCACCTGCCTTGCCTACTGATGGTGGTTAAGGGGCCCGGTGGCCCCTGTGTATGGCAGCCTCACTTCTGTCAGTCTGCTCCAGGCCAGCTGTGGCTACAATGTAGCTCACCACTGTCAGTGTATGAATGTGTGGATGACTGAATGTAGTGTGAAACGCTTTGGGGTCTCTGGGGACTTGATAAACCACTATACAAGTACAGCCCATTTACCATTTACCATATTCTCCTACAATGGACAACAGTGAATTAATAAGACGCTACCGGCTCAACCGCGCAGGGATCCACCCCCTAAACAATCGAGTAAATGAGAACATAAACTTCTTTAACAATCACACAATTATTAATATAGATAGAAGATTAACCTTATCATCCCCCAAGGGGGAAATTAAATAGTTTAAGTGGCAGGACAGTGTAAAGCTGTACCTCTAGTGAGGTAATATTTGGAAAGATTAAGATAAATATTAGAAACAAGTGAACAAAATTATTTAAATATTTACAGACTGTTAAATGCTTTCCAAAAATAAATTTGGAAAAAATCGGAATAACCTGGGAAAAAAAATAAAATAAAATAAAAAATTAATAAATATATATACACACAGTACAGACCAAAAGTTTGGACACACCTTCTCATTCAAAGAGTTTTCTTTATTTTCACGACTATGAATATTGTAGCTTCACACTGAAGGCATCAAAACTATGAATTAATACATGTGGAATTATATACTGAACAAAAAAGTGTGAAACAAATGAAAATATGTCTTATATTCTAGGTTCTTCAAAGTAGCCACCTTTTGCTTTGATTACTGCTCCACACTCTTGGTATTCTGTTGATGAGCTTCAAGAGGTAGTCACCTGAAATGATTTTCCAACAGTCTTGAATGAGTTCCCACAGATGCTTAGCACTTGTTGGCCCTTTTGCCTTCACTCTGCGGTCCAGCTCACCCCAAACCATCTCGATTGGGTTCAGGTCCGGTGACTGTGGAGGCCAGGTCATCTGGCGCAGCACCCCATCACTCTTCTTCTTGGTCAAATAGCCCTTACACAGCCTGGAGGTGTGTTTGGGGTCATTGTCCTGTTGAAAAATAAATGATGGTCCAACTAATCGCAAACCAGATAGAATAGCATGCCGCTACAAGATGCTGTGGTAGCCATGCTGGTTCAGTATGCCTTCAATTTTGAATAAATCCCCAAAACTGTCACCAGCAAAGCACCCCCACACCATCACACCTCCTCCTCCATGCTTCACAGTGGGAACCAGGCATGTAGAGTCCATCCGTTCACCTCTTCTGCACCGCACAAAGACACGGTGGTTGGAACCAAAGATCTCAAACTTGGACTCATCAGACCAAAGCACAGATTTCCACTGGTCTAATGTCCATTCCTTGTGTTCTTTAGTCCAAACAAGTCTCTTCTGCTTGTTGCCTGTCCTCAGCAGTGGTTTCCTAGCAGCTATTTTACCATGAAGGCCTGATTCACACAGTCTCCTCTTAACAGTTGTTCTAGAGATGTATCTGCTGCTAGAACTCTGTGTGGCATTGACCTGTTCTCTAATCTGAGCTGATGTTAACCTGCGATTTCTGAGGCTGGTGACTCGGAGGAACTTATCGTCCACTGCAGAGGTGACTACTGGTCTTCCTTTCCTGGAACGGTCCTCATGTGAACCAGTTTCTTTGTAGCGCTTGATGGTTTTTGCGACTGCACTTGGGGACACTTTCAAAGTTTTCCCAGTTGTTTGGACTGACTGACCTTCATTTCTTAAAGTAATGATGGCCACTCGTTTTTCTTTACTTAGCTGCTTTTTTCTTGCCATAATACAAATTCTAACAGTCTATTCAGTATGACTATCAGCTGTGTACTGTATCCACCTCCTGCACAACACAACTGATGGTCCCAACCCCATTTATAAGGCTTGAAATCCCACTTATTAAACCTGACAGGGCACACCTGTGAAGTGAAAGGCCCAGGACTTTGTGATGGCCACTCTAAGACACTGACTTTGTTGTCCTTAAGGCACTCTGTAACTAATCTGGTGGTATTATTTTTTTTTTTGCATTATTATCCATTTGGATGACCATTTTGCACCTAACCTCTTTGCTTAGATTTTGCTTCAATATTTCCACATAATGTTCTTTTGCATCTATTTTGTGAAGTGCACCAGTCCCTCCCAAAGAAAAACACAAAGACAACTCTTGATAGCCTCTCAAGTACTCTGAGTGGGTGGCGCAGGGGCTCCTCTCACCAAGATGAGAACCCATTAGATGCTTAGATTGTGAATAAATCAACAGCCAAGGATTTCCCCTGAATCCTTCTGCAGAAACTAAATCAAAGGCCTTAGCGTTTCACGGTCCCATCTTTACTGAATGAAGTCATTATTTTCTATCTGCTGCCTTTCAGTAGAGCATTTTTTTCCAGTCTTTAAAAGGCTGTTTGAGAATCAGACACGACATAACCGGGCCTGTTTCAGTCGCAGATCAAATAAACGTCCCGCTGTTCTGAACAGAGGGGTAATTTTTGTCTTTCATGCTCTTAAAACAGAAATCCACACATATCAGAATGAAAGGAGCCTTACTCTCCAGAAAGTCGAGCTGACAGCCGGGAGCATCCAGGCTCATAAAGTTGAAGCCACGGGTGGGCCGGCATCGGCCCCTTTTGGCTGGCGACTCCCCCGGGGTCAAACCCTGCAGCATGCTGCTCTTCCCAGCGCCATCCAGGCCCAAAACCAGAACCTGCCGCTTCTCGCGCTCCTCCTCCTCCTGCAAGCAGAGTAAAATTGGATTAAACACGTTCCTTAGTGAGCCCTGGGCGGGGGAATTCATGGTTATAAGAAAAGGTTGGGTTGTAGAAGATGAGAATAACTTTTATTGTTTGAATATTAAATGTTTTAAAGGCTGTGAAATACTTTACGTTTTTCAATTCACAGAAGAACAAAAATAGCGCAGAAGGCGTAGATTTACGGCTTCTAGAAAGAGACATTTACATGGAACCAGACCAGTTTCTGAAGAACTGAAGAGTTGACCGTTGTAATTTGGTTGCTTTCTCACTCGCTTTCTAACTGGTATTTACACTGGACTATATGGCCCATCCCAGCATTATGTGGCGTGGGTTCTTCTAGGGAAATGCAGAAAGTGTATAAATGGAAGCCAAAAGAAGGATCAGGGTGAATCTTTGGCTAAGTTATAGAAGTTCAAGTGTCTTGGTCACTTCTTTACAAGTGATGGTCAGTGGAGTTGGGAGATTGATGCACTTTATCTTCAGTAATGAAAGCGTTACTTATAGCTGAAAGATGAAGCTCTTATCCTGCTCCATCTAAGTTCTGACCCATGGTCATTAGATGTGTATACTGAGCAGAAAACTGAAACCCCAGATCCAAGCAGCTCATGAAGGTTCCCTCGACAGGGCGGCTAAGCTTTGCCTTAGTAATAAGACGAGGAGCCCTGGCATTCAGAGTAGAGCTGCTGCTTCTCCGCATTGAAAGGAATAACCTAAGGTAGACATCTGGTTCGGTTCCGGTTTGGACATCTGATCAGATGGATGGATGGATTATTTCTGAAAGTGTTTTGTAGCATCTAGAGACACAACCTTTTGTCAGTGAACATCAATCTTCAAGTGTTGACCCAGATTCTCAATTGTACTCAGATCTGGACTTTGACTGGGCCATTCTAACATATGAATTTGCCTTGATCTAAACCATTCTATTGGGGCTCTGGACATATGTGTAGGGTTGTTTTGCTGCTGGAAGGTAAACCTGCATCCCAGTCTCAAATCTTTTGCAGCCCCTAACAGGTTTTATTCCAGGATTGCCATGAACTTAGCTCCACCCATATGGTGAAGACAAGCATCTCCTGATGCTGCCACCAGGATGGTTCACCATGGGGATGATGTGCAATGTAATCTATCCTGCACACATACAGGTCCTTCTCAAAATATTAGCATATTGTGATAAAGTTCATTATTTTCCATAATGTAATGATGAAAATTTAACATTCATATATTTTAGATTCATTGCACACTAACTGAAATATTCCAGGTCTTTTATTGTCTTAATACGGATGATTTTGGCATACAGGTCATGAAAACCCAAAATTCCTATCTCACAAAATTAGCATATTTCATCCGACCAATAAAAGAAAAGTGTTTTTAATACAAAAAACGTCAACCTTCAAATAATCATGTACAGTTATGCACTCAATACTTGGTCGGGAATCCTTTTGCAGAAATGACTGCTTCAATGTGGCGTGGCATGGAGGCAATCAGCCTGTGGCACTGCTGAGGTCTTATGGAGGCCCAGGATGCTTCGATAGCGGCCTTTAGCTCATCCAGAGTGTTGGGTCTTGAGTCTCTCAACGTTCTCTTCACAATATCCCACAGATTCTCTATGGGGTTCAGGTCAGGAGAGTTGGCAGGCCAATTGAGCACAGTGATACCATGGTCAGTAAACCAATTACCAGTGGTTTTGGCACTGTGAGCAGGTGCCAGGTTGTGCTGAAAAATGAAATCTTCATCTCCATAAAGCTTTTCAGCAGATGGAAGCATGAAGTGCTCCAAAATTTCCTGATAGCTAGCTGCATTGACCCTGGCCCTTGATAAAACACAGTGGACCAACACCAGCAGCTGACACGGAACCCCAGACCATCACTGACTGTGGGTACTTGACACTGGACTTCTGGCATTTTGGCATTTCCTTCTCCCCAGTCTTCCTCCAGACTCTGGCACCTTGATTTCTGAATGACATGCAGAATTTGCTTTCATCCGAAAAAAGTACTTTGGACCACTGAGCAACAGTCCAGTGCTGCTTCTCTGTAGCCCAGGTCAGGCGCTTCTGCCGCTGTTTCTGGTTCAAAAGTGGCTTGACCTGGGGAATGCGGCACCTGTAGCCCATTTCCTGCACACGCCTGTGCACGGTGGCTCTGGATGTTTCTACTCCAGACTCAGTCCACTGCTTCCGTAGGTCCCCCAAGGTCTGGAATCGGCCCTTCTCCACTATCTTCCTCAGGGTCCGGTCACCTCTTCTTGTTGTGCAGCGTTTTCTGCCACACTTTTTCCTTCCCACAGACTTCCCACTGAGGTGCCTTGATACAGCACTCTGGGAACAGCTTATTCGTTCAGAAATTTCTTTCTGTGTCTTACCCTCTTGCTTGAGGGTGTCAATAGTGGCCTTCTGGACAGCAGTCAGGTCGGCAGTCTTACCCATGATTGGGGTTTTGAGTGATGAACCAGGCTGGGAGTTTTAAAGGCCTCAGGAATCTTTTGCAGGTGTTTAGAGTTAACTCGTTGATTCAGATGATTAGGTTCATAGCTCGTTTAGAGACCCTTTTAATGATATGCTAATTTTGTGAGATAGGAATTTTGGGTTTTCATGAGCTGTATGCCAAAATCATCTGTATTAAGACAATAAAAGACCTGAAATATTTCAGTTAGTGTGCAATGAATCTAAAATATATGAATGTTAAATTTTCATCATGACATTATGGAAAATAATAAACTTTATCACAATATGCTAACATTTTGAGAAGGACCTGTAGTATTTTGCATGTAGGCCAAAACATTCAACTTAAATCTCATATGACCAATTAGGTAACTTCTGAACGCAGTTGTTTACACTGGATTTTATTTAGGATGTGAAATGTATCATCGTGCTTCTACTTCACATATATGCACTACTTTGTGTCTGTCTATCACATGCATTCCCAAGAAACTCCTACGTTGAAATCTGTGGTTGTAACGCAACACAAATTGATTATTTATTGGTGTGAATCCTTTTGCAAGACCATGTATCAAGAACTACAGACACAGAACATCAACAGTCCCAACATAACCCTTATTTTAGGCCATTAAAAGTTAGTTTTTGTGGGTATAGCTATCAACAGCCAGCCATTTGTGTTCAAGTTGGACTTGTGTGTAAAATGTATTTTCAGTGGCGGGGCATAGCGTTTAAAAGCTTCCATGTTCTGCATTATTTGTGGTCAAATATTGAAGCAGATGGACTTGTCGGCTACAGTTTGAAATGTTCACAAACAGCAGAAGTATTAGCTTCCACCCCAGTCTGGATAAAGGAGGTTTTTCCCAATTCAGACACACAGATACAGGAGTTGGACAATGAAACTGAAACACCTGGTTTTAGACCACAATAATTTATTAGTATGTTGTAGGACCTCCTTTTGCGGCCAATACAGCGTCAATTTGTCTTGGGAATGACATACAAGTCCTGCACAGTGGTCAGAGGGATTTTAAGCCATTCTTCTTGCAGGATAGTGGCCAGGTCACTACGTGATACTGGTGGAGGAAAATGTTTCCTGACTCGCTCCTCCAAAACACCCCAAAGTGGCTCAATAATATTTAGATCTGGTGACTGTGCAGGCCATGGGAGATGTTCAACTTCACTTTCATGTTCATCAAACCAATCTTTCACCAGTCTTGCTGTGTGTATTGGTGCATTGTCATCCTGATACACGGCATTGCCTTGAGGATACAATGTTTTAACCATTGGATGCACATGGTCCTCAAGAATGGTTCGGTAGTCCTTGGCAGTGACGCACCCATCTAGCACACGTATTGGGCCAAGGGAATGCCATGATATGGCAGCCCAAACCATCACTGATCCACCCCCATGCTTCACTCTGGGCATGCAACAGTCTGGGTGGTACGCTTCTTTGGGGCTTCTCCACGCTGTAACTCTCCCGGATGTGGGGAAAAGAGTAAAGGTGGACTCATCAGAGAACAATGCATGTTTCACATTGTCCACAGCCCAAGATTTGCGCTCCTTGCAACATTGAAACCGACGTTTGGCATTGGCATGAGTGACCAAAGGTTTGGCTATCACAGCCCGGCCGTGTATATTGACCCTGTGGAGCTCCAGACGGACAGTTCTGGTGGAAACAGGAGAGTTGAGGTGCACATTTAATTCTGCCGTAATTTGGGCAGCGGTGGTTTTATGTTTTTTGGATACAATCCAGGTTAGCACCCGAACATCCCTTTCAGACAGCTTCCTCTTGCGTCCACAGTTAATCCTGTTGGATGTGGTTCGTCCTTCTTGGTGGTATGCTGACATTACCCTGGATACCGTGGCTCTTGATACATCACAAAGACTTGCTGTCTTGGTCAAAGATACGCCAGCAAGACGTGCACCAGCAATTTGTCCTCTTTTGAACTCTGGTATGTCACCCATAATGTTGTGTGCATTTCAATATTTTGAGCAAAACTGTGCTCTTACCCTGCTAATTGAACCTTCACACTCTGCTCTTACTGGTGCAATGTGCAATCAATGAAGACTGGCTACCAGGCTGGTCCAATTTAGCCATGAAGCCTCTACACTAAAGGCTAGTAAGAACTTTTCTTGAACTTTCAAAAAAAATCGTATTAACCTACTTCCAGCACAGCCAGGAACAAGAAGGGAGTAACAGAGGACTTCCCTTTACGTCACTGTTAAATGAAAACCCCACGTTCCAACAAACAGACCTCTTCCAGTCAGGTCCCCAGCGGAGCTGCAAGGAAAGACGGCGTCTCCTTCCTGGCAAGCATACATGACTCTTCAACTTGGATCCAAGAGTGTCACATGATCATATGCAACAAAGTTAAGTAATGATTTGCTCTTCGAATATCCGGCATTCATTCATATAAAGGGTCCGCATCGCATGCCTTCCTGCGTGTACATCCAGGTAGCGAGAGCTACCACGCTGCATTGCAGCCATTCAAGGAGCCAAACGGGCCTTTGTCGTACGGTTCGGCTGAGCCAGCTAAAAGCCCTTCCCTACAGATACGAAGGTTAGCTGCAAGCTAACCCTTTATTTACCCACAAGTGGATGTTTTCCTCAACGCCCAGGACGACTTCTCCTCAGCACGGTTCATGTAAGAGGTAGTGTTTGGGCAGAGAAGAATAGTTTAAGATTAATAATGGTCGTTTAATGACGTTTCTTTTTGTTTGTGTTGAGAAACTCACATACAGTAAGTGCTAGCAGACTAGTACTCAGCTAAGGATGTGTTCTGTGTTGTGTTTTTAAAGTTAAGACAAACTTTATTTAAAGGGTGGTTTGTAAACACAGAAGATCGGCCATAACGCGCCGCTCACACTTATGCATTTCAACCCTTTTATTAGTGGTATTTAAGGTATGTGTTTGATTCTGGTAACCAGCTATGCCAGAGCTTGGCTCATCCCTTTCAATTTTGTCCTAACACCACCACCTTATTGGGCTGGTATTCACAGGACAACCCTTAACAGATTGAAATATTAGTTAATAAAATAATTAAGTATTAATATTAAATAATATATTCATAATCACAACACTCTCTCATTTCTCAGAAATATGAACCAGATCATCAGATATTAAACTCATATTTTACCAGGAGACATTATAGATTGCTGCACCGATAAATGGGCTGTCTCCCTGGGTCTTCACCTCAGAGCTGAATGTCTTTCTGTCTCTGACAAGGTTTGCAACATCAGGTCCTGATGTTACATACCAACATCAGGAATCCTCCTTTTTAGGAACCCAAGCATATTGTCCCTTTTAGAGCCAAAGCTCATCAGCTCCCTTATTAGAAACATCTCCTCACTTAGCTGCTGCATAATCAGTCCTAATATCGTTAGATTTGTGTTTTTAATGAATTCACAATGAATGGGCTGCAGCTGCTGCACAATAAAGCGTTTTTAGATACACGGATGTTAGTTTGCATGTTTAATGGCTGCCTAATGCTGCTGGTGAATGCAGCAGCAGATCCTTAAAGGTTTAGATGCTTGCTTTTGTGTATTTCTGAGTGAGTTAGAGATAAATCCCAAGCCCTGGCTGTGCAGACATCTCGCCAATGCTGCTGAGGCTGCATCCCTGCTATCTGTATGGACTTTGTGCAAAACTAAATAAATCCCTTCAAACAGGACATTTTATACCCGATTAAACTGTTTTTAACTAAACTGGAACTGTCCTGCCTGGAATATACAGATAAAACTTTATAGGTGTGCCTTGATTAGCAACATTTTCTATTTGTTAAATGTAAGAATAATGAGAGATTTGTTTATACATTTTTATTAATTTAAAGTTTACATACCCTTCCTTAGTATCTGGCAGAATTGCTTTTAAGCTGTAAGACTTTGGTCAAACATTTTTGGGTTTCCTTCCACAAGCTTCTCACTATAGTTTGCTAGGATTGTGGCCCATTCCTCCTGACAGAACTGGTGAAAATGTGTGTTTGTACAGCATTTTGCCCACAAATTGCCTACAGGACTGAGATCAGGGCTTTGTGAAGGCCACTTCAAAACACTGACCTTGTTGTCCTTAAGCCAATTGTAGCTAACGTGGTGGTATGTTTAGGTCATTGTCCATTTGGAGGACCATTTGTCTTCAAGCTTCTGCTTCCTGGCTGATATCTTGAGATGTTGCTTAAATGTTCCCTCATGATGCCATCTATTTTGTGAAGTGCACCAGTCCTTCCTGCAGCTAATCACCCACACCACATGATGCTGCCACCCACGTACTTCACAACAGGGATGGTGTCCTCAGTCTTGAAAGCTTCCCTCTTTTTCTTCTTAATGTAACGATAATTAATATACGCTTCGTCACATCTACAGGACATGTCACCAAAGATAAAGATGTCTGTCCCTAAGTGAATTTGATAACTGTAACCTGGGTTTTTAATGTTGCTTTTGGATTAATGGCTTCATCCTCTCAGAGTGGCTTTTCAGCCCATGTTACCTCCAGCCAGCATCTTCACAAGATCTTTCGCTGTCGTTCTGGGGTCGTTTTGCACATTTCACACCAAAACTCATTCATCTCTGGGACACAGAAACCATCTCCTTCCTGAGCGCTTGTATGGTAGGACATTCCCATGCTGTTTATAGTTCCTCATTCATTTGTTTGAACATATTACTGTGGCACCTTCTGATATCTGGAAGTTGTAACCTAGGATGAACCAGACTTCTAGAGTTGTGGATTTTCGCAGGATGTCACACAAGGAAGCAGAAGTGTTGCCTTAAAATATATCCACAGTGGAGAAGGCGCAGCGCTGATGGTGTAGGGGCGAAGCACGCAACCATACGCAGAGGCTATAGTCCTCGAAGCAGCTGTCCCGGGTTCGAGTCCCAGACCCAGCGACATTTACCGAATGTCTACCCCTCTCTCTACCCCTCTTTCCTGTCTGCCTGCTGTCAAAAAATACAAAATAAAGGCCACTAGTACCGAAAAACAACAACAAAATATATATATATATATATATCCACAGGAATTTAAAGAAAGCAATCAGAAAAAACTGTCATTGTGGCATTTAGCGAATAGAAATAATTTTGGTGATTCTAAATGACATAAAGCAGGAAACATTTAGTCAGATCTAATGTCAGTGAGAAAAAGTTGTTTGTAAATATTTAGCTTAAAATTTATGTGTGGGCTCTGCTGCACCCAGTACTGTAAAATGCAACAATAAAATCGCTGCTGGCTCAGACATCTTCATGCTCCAACTTCTGCAAAATGAGAAAACACGCTGACGGAGCAGTTTTATTTATAAGTTTTGGTTCAGTTGAACAAACCTCTCCGCTCAGATAACAGCTCAGATTTCTCCTGAAAGGGAGCAATTCTTTTGCAGCTTTTTCAGCACAAAATTCATTGATTGGAGCAGGTTGTTTGGAAGGAGTTTGGAAGGAGAGGTGTGATGAAACATGAAAATCATTACAGCCGAGTGCTGATTTGCAGGATGGGTTCTAAGCACCTTGGGTCTTTGCAGGGATTTGGACTAGAGGCAAACTTTTCAAGCTTCTCTAAGCAATAAATGTTGCATAGAGTGTCATGCAAATCAATAAAAAGGCCCTGGACTTTTACATATCTTTAGTCACCTTACAACCACAAGCTTTACTGTATTTTAAGAGGATTTAATGTGGTAGACACACATGAATTTGTGCATAATTATGAAGCGGAGGAAAATAAATGATACATGTTTTTCTTTTTATTATTTTTGCTTTCAGCTCAAGCTCAGTCAGATCAGACAGAAAGCTTCTGTGAACATCAAATTACAGGTTTTGCCAGTAATTTTCAACTGGATTCAGGTTCTGGACTTTGATTGGGCCATTGTAACTCATGAGTATGCTTTAAACCAAACTCATCCCCTGTAGCTCAGATTGTAGGATTTAGGGTGGTTCTCCTGCCAGGAGAACCTCTTTCATGGTCGTTTCATATTTAATTTGAATTTTAACATTTTTCTGGTTTTTGGACATTTTAAAACAAAATAATAAACCATTTATGCTTGATTCTTGCTTTGTAGGTTCCAAAAGTCATGAATCAACACAGTGCTGAAATCAACGTCTCATTGTGGTATAAGGTTATATCACAGCTTTTATGGCATCTAGACTAGATCAGATCAGCACTATTCAAAATCCATAACTATTGGACTTCACAAATGAGGGCTGAGGTATCCTAAAATAAATGGAAATTATTTAAAGCACAGTTTGTCAACATTGGCACCTCTGTGCCATCTATGAAAAGCAAAACATTAAAAAGTAAAAAAGCAGCTTTAGTTCTTATGACCTGAATTAAAAATGGTCTTGAACCCCAAAGAGTAGTGAAATTGACCTTTTTTTTGAAGGTGCCAAGTTCAAATCCCAGCCAACTTGGGGTCTTTCTGCATGGAGTTTGCATGTTCTCCCTGGGCATGTGTGGGTTCTCTCCGGGTACTCCGGCTTCCTTCCACAGTCAAAGAGATGACTGTTAGGTATGAATGTGAGTGTGCATAACTGTCTCTCCTGTGTGTCTTTGTGATGGACTGGCGACATGTTCAGGTACCCTGCCTCTCAGCCAATGACTGCTGGAGATAGGCACCAGCTCTACCTTTCCCTACAGGGACAAGCGGATGTAGAAGATTGGTTGATGGATAATTTATGAATTAGTATGTATTTAGTCAGTAGGTCAATAAAGACAAAATTTGAATGAGTAAAAAGTTCAAATCAATATGGCACATCAGAGATAAAGTAAGAGATTGAAATAGAAATCAGTGTAGAAAACATTCAATTTCTTAAGCTTTATTAGTTTTTTTTCTCCCCTTTCCAAAACAGAAGGGAAAAAAGTCTGGAAAATCCAAAATATTTTCCAGGCAAAATTAGATTTTTTCCATGCTGTTCCAGACCTGGAAACCGTAAAGGCAAATTTATCACTTTTGGATTCTATTTTAAACCCAAGTTTCAGACTAATCAGAGTAAATGGGATAAATATGAAGGTTTTTATTTTAAAAACAGGAATACTTTTCCTTCCACTTCACAGTTATGTTCTACTGCAGTCCCAGCCTATCACATACAATCCAAATACAATACAGTTCTGCTATGCAGCATGACAAAACGTGGAGAAGTTCAACAGGTGTGAATACTTTAGGAAGGCACCGTAGAATCCTTCCAGGAACTTCCAGAAGCTAAATGTGATGGAAAAACTGACCCACTTTTGCTTTGTGAAATTTGTGAAGGTGTTACAGTGGGAGATGTTTGTAAGACTAAATACCATCAGAGTGAACGTGGCGACTTATAACCTGAAGTCTGTGGCTGCAGTGGGAAAAACACTCGCTTAAACTGGACAAGATTGGGAAGAATGCAGCCTAGTTGGATGGATCACCTGCCTTTTGTCAAGAATCCAAGCTGCTGCTATCTTGGATGTTTTGGTTTTCTTCCAGGCAGTTTTTCCCATTTAACATATAAATTAATGTCATGATGGGTGTTTAGTCTCCAGATCCTTTGAGCAGCTTCTCCTCCAGTCTTCTGTGGTCCTGGCCTCCCACCATATATAACTCTCCAAGGTCTAGGAAGCCCCGCGAGCCGACTCGTTCTCTGGCTGCTCCTATGATTATAATGCTCCTCAGAACATTTTGGCTCCTGGGACGAAAACATTTACACCCATCCAGCTGCGGGTCTCTGGCGGGCAACGTTATCCTCTGAAGACGGACTGAGCTAGATAAGCAGGCTAAGCCGTTCAGATGCAGCCGCTGGCACCATTGAGGAAACTAGATTAGAGACATGCAAATAGATTTTACGGGGAGATGCATGCCGCAGCTCCACGGGAGTTTATTAAGGAAAACGGAGCTCCTTTCTGATGGTTTCTCTGTTTCCAGGGAAAAACAAGATAAACTCGCTTAAACTTCAGTTGAAATCTGTGTTTCAGTGAATCAAGAAAAGTGGCACAATGGTTTGTTTACTGTTAATTAAAAAAGAACAGAAAATAGAAAAGAATAAAGGGAAGAACAGCATCCCCAAGGTTGTTGTCCCATATCTGGGAGTCGTGGGACCTACGTCCTCCTGGAATTGTTTATAAGGGAAAACCATAAAAACATGTTTCTGTTCATTTAAGACACAACATTAGATGTATACATCCCATCCATCCCTCTGTCCAAATCCACCCATTCGTCTATCCATTCATCTGTCAGTCAGTTTATCCATCCATTCATCTTTCCACCTGTCTCTGCATTTGTCTATCCAATTGTCTTATCCATCTATCAGCCATCCATCCATCCATTTCGTTCTTTCGGTCATTATTCATATCTCCTTTCCAAAGCTGAGGGTTGGAAAATTTGGTAGACCACTGAGCTCTTTGGCCCTCATTCATGCAAACAAAGCTCCGATTCGTCTGATGCCTTATCCTACCATCACTCATGAGCGAGATGGTAGAACCCCTCGGAATGTGGCAGAAAATCAGTCCCTGACCTGGAGGGATCCCTCCGTCCGGTACTGTCCTATCTTGGGTATCAGCCCATGTTAGGTCTCCCATGGAAAGCTTGCTTCTTAGACAATGGATCAGACTAAGATGAATCACAAGGAGCACCAAGAGAAACAGGTCACCTCACCTGGCTGTTTGATTCCCTGCGTCTGACTCTATTATTCTCTTCTCTTCATCGTTTCCTTCCATTTCATCATTGCACTGTTTAACTGCCATCCTCCTCCATTGAAGTCATCTTCATCATCAGTTTCATATTCACATGATCTTCATCACCTTTCACCATCCGGTGTTTTTCTCATCTTTGGATTCTTATCCAGTTTCACAAATTGCTACTTTCAATCAAATTCACAATCGCCATACGAAGTATTTATTCTCTGTGTTATCACTATCTTCCTCACCAGCAGCCTCCTCCTCTTCCTCATCATTCTTACCATTCATATCTTATTGTTTCCAGCTGTCACTTTCAGTATTCAGGGATCAGGATTCTGCAGTATTTTCTTCCTAGTAAAATATCGCCTGTAATAACTTAAGTAGTTCTCTTTGGATCACTAAAATACGAGCCGGGCAGAACCTGGCAGAACCTCTCACCTCTGTGATGGTGCAGTACGCCGCCTGTGGGGACCACACTCGCCTCTTGTAGAAATAGTTAAGGGCGATGAAGAGCGCGGAGCCCAGGGCAGCCACGGCGGCGGTCAGGGCTATGGAGATGTGCCGGAGGAGAACCATGTGTGAGACGGTCGAGAACCAGAACCAGATACCAGGAGGTTGGAGCCTGCTTCCTGATCCTTCAGGTTCCTTTGGTGTCGCTGCCGCACGCGCTACATGTGACCGCGCGCTCTCAGCTTGTTTTTGTTTCGAGGAGCGCGTGAAGGTATATGGAAATATGGTGCGTTTGAGTGCAGCTCGGAAACGGCGGCTTAAAGCTGAATTAGAAGCGAACAGAGGCATGATAAACAAAATAAGCAGTCAGGCCTCCTTGTAATCTTTTAAAGTTGTCCTTATCAATAATACCTCAGGCTTTCTGAAGGTCTTTCAAAGTATTTATGTTTTTATTTATTTTTTAAAGTAAAAAAATATGAGGAAAACATTCATATTCAATAAATCAGAATAAGCCTTCCGATTAGTCTCGTTTGTCAATCAGTCATTTTCTACCGCTTATTCCATAGTGGGTCACGGGGGAGCTGGTGCCTATCTCCAGCAGTCTATGGGCGAGAGGCAGGGTACACCCTGGACAGGTCGCCATCTATCGCAGGGCAACACACAAACAACCAAGCACACACTCATTCACACACCTAAGGGAAATTGAGAGTGACCAATTAACCTAACAGGCATGTCTTTGGACTGTGGGAGGAAGCCGGAGTACCCGGTGAGAACCCACGCATGCATGGGGAGAACATGCAAACTCCATGCAGAAAGACCCCAGGCCAGGAATTGAACCCAGGACCTTCTTGCTGCAAGGCAACAGTGCTACCAACTGCTCCACCGTGCAGTTCCAGTTAAATCTTTATCTTGAAAATAACTTTTAAGCAGAGATTAAAAGTACTTTTCATTGAGTCCACATTTCTGTATTAAAATGTTTTTTATTGGTCTGATGTAATATTCTTCACTTAAATGTCCTCTTTTCATCAGCTGTAAATAGAAAATCATCATAATTAAAAGAAAAAAGGCTTGAAACATCAGTCTGTGTGGAATTAATTGTATACCCACTAAACTGGGATAAAGTTAAAATAACTTCAAAAATATTTTGATATATTGAATATGACGACATTAATTTTAATCTGTGTAAACAAAACCATACAAAGAAACCCTAAAACAGAATAGATGTTCAAAATAATTTTAGACCAAAAAACACAACGTTAATCAAAAAAAGGAACAAGAGCCATCAGGTCCAGATGAATCCTACAAATGGGTTACAAATGTCGCTTTTCCCGTGTCGAGCCAATCAAGGTTGGAAATCAAGACCCCAGAGTCTGGATGAAGAATAGAGAGGAACAGAATCTACATTGCTTGAAGTCCAGGGTGAAGTTTCCACAGTCCGTGATGATTTGGGGTGTCATTTCATCTGCTGGTTCTGGCCCACACTACCAAAGGTACCAAAGCTGGTTCAATAATCATAATGTTACTGAGCTTGATTGGCCAGCAAACTAGCCTGACCTTAACCCCACAGAGAATCTATGGAGTATTGTCAAGAGCAAAATGAGAGACACCAGATCCAACAATGCAGATGAGCTGAAGGCAGCTATCAAAACAACCTGGACCTCCATTACACCTTAACAGAACCGCAGGCTGATCGCCTCCATGCCACGCTGCATTGATGCAGTAATTCATGCAAAAGGAGCCCCAATAACTCCATTAAGTGCATTGAAATTGACATACTTTTTACAAGCCTGGCATTTCTGTTTAAAATATTCTTTTTATTGATCTTATGTAATATTCTAATTTTCTGAGACACAAAATTTTGGGTTTTTATAAAATGTAAGCCATAATTATAAAAATTACAATCAACCATGTTTTTTAATCATAAATCTATATAATATATGATTTTTATTTTTTGAAATGAGGGAGAAAAAATATTGAACATTTTAACTATATTACTTTTTTTTTTTTTTTTTAGATGTAGCTGTATAGTACATCTGTCTTCAACAACATTCCTACTCTCTATCTACCTAAATTATTTGTGCCTACCTGTTATTTCTATGTTCTGTTTTTTATTTACATTTAATTTGTATATGTTCTGATTAAAAATGCTTTAACTTTTTTTTTTTTTTTACTCCCAAGAAGATGCATAGAATAAAAAATCTGTTGTACTGTTTGGTACATATGACAGTGAATTTGATGTAAATTATTTAATCATAAAATGTCTGCTAAAGGGAGAAAGGATTCTGCCAGATTTACCTTTTTTTTTTTTTAGATAAATCTGACAAATACCAAAGATAACACCGTCTGACAAAAACAAAAAGAAACAGCTTAGTTCAAGTACAAGTAACCTACAGGACTTGAAGGCATCACAAGCGCCAATATATTAATAAAAAGAAGTAAAAGTTTACAAATATGAACTGAAATGCGGTCTGAAATTAAACAGATCAGTTTTGGTTTGAAAGTTCTGAAAGGAGGTTACACAGGTTGAAGTTTCTCTAACTACATGGGAGGAAAGCAACGCTAGAGCGCCACCTAGAGGCAGTTTCAGGCTTGTCAAAAAATTAATTCAGTCAAGTCTGAAAGTTTGACTTATAAAAATAAATTTTAGAGAAATGCTTTTGAGGAGATCTATAAAATCCGCTGTAATGGTTAAGTACAATGACACAGTAATGACAAAAAAATTATTATTTATAAAAATAATATTAAGTTTGTTGCCTGCTGAAAAGCAATTAGAGACATTTTATTACTTTTAGTGTATCTAAGGGTTGAAATACTATTCAGAAAAAATTATATATGCTCTTCTTAGGCTTGGAAATCAGGCAAACTGAAGGAAAAGACTGTATGAAGCTGATTCTTTCGACAGCTGCTTCACAGTGGGGTTAAGTGGTAGAATGGGACATTCTCCAGGATGAGCAAAACTGTTCACCAGGGGGCGCTGTTGGTCTGAAGATCTGTGCATGCAGGTGTGATAACCAGTGGACTCTGAGATTCCCCCCAACCTAAAAAAGTGCCTTAAATTATCAGCCTACCAGTTCTGATGAGAGTAAGTAATGGTGAACCCTAATGCTGTTAGGAAATAGGATGAAATCCATCCGTTAAGGTCTACATATTTTTTGTTTTTTTTTGTTTTGCACCTCATCATTTTTGTTTCATATTTTATTGCAGCCATTTGCCCCCATTTCTGGTATTTTATTATTTTTTACAAGTTATTTGGGTATAGTTTCCTGATTTTTTTACAGCCTTGCTGCAGCATCCACCTGAATGCATGATCTGTGTTAGCACCTGGGTAAAACCAGGACATTTGTCAGTTTGCTGCTCTGGAACATACAGATGTTCGTTAATACAAGGAGGAAAGACATCAACAACAAGGTCTGTAAGGTTATTTCTAGACTATCTGACATCTATCACTTAAGAGGGAGTGAGATTAATCATGTGTGGTACGTCAATTTCCCAGGAGCTGATGTACCAGCAAATTCACCCTAAATCACAGAAATTAGAAATTAATAATGATAAATAATACCAATAGTTCCACCTCCACAGGATTAATTTAGCATTTTAAATGTGAATGTTCATGAGAGAACTATTTAAAAAAAGACTGAACAAAAATGGCGTTTTGAGGGATTGAAAGAAAAAGCCTCTTCTTTCTAAACATAATATGGAAGCATTTTTTAGGTTTGCAAAGATGCATCTAAATGAACCAAAAGACTTGAACAATAGAACGATGTCCTTTGGAAATATTCGTAACATAATTTTTGAATCCAAGACTATAATTTATTAACTATCATTTATTGAAACATATAACTTTTTTATTTGTATTTGTACTTTGTGGATTATAAATTTAGATATCCTCACATATATTAAGTTTAGTTAAAATTTACAATATGAGTACAGAAAGAAAAAAAATTTTTTAGAAATGCTTTTAAAATTACATAATTTCATAAACTCTAAAACTTTATTACAAAGGTGAAATATTGTTGTACATGTATGTGTAAATACTTTGATCACATTACATTTTAAAAAGTAAATATGAAATATCAATATTTTTACCATTGCTAATGTTTGATTATTAGCAAAAATAAAAATTTAAACAACAAATTCCTTATTATTAAAATTACTTTTTATTTTAGCTATAACATTTTTAACTAATTGTTTTAAGACATCATAAAAAAAACTTTGGCAAATAAAAATAGACAATTTTAAAATAAATATTTAATAGTTTCTTGAAAAGGTACTTTTAATTTAAAAATAAAAATAATAACAATAATAATTAAAGCTGCAAGCAGCATTGAAGCCCCTTGCAGCTCGGCCTGCACAGCGACCGCGGAAGCCTGGCATCGCCGCCTACATGCCACCGACGAGGCCTCCATTTGATTCCACACTTCGCCACTAGGTGGGACTGTGAGCGACATGCCATATGATCTTCGGTCATGCAGAGTTCTGGTCTGGCGAAAAGCATTCCAAATATGGGGTAAGTCCGACCTCCCAGATGTCAGCTGCACACACTTGTTTATTAGTGGGCGGGGCTGAAATTATGTCATCAATTGACTGTGGCAACATGTTCAGCATTGATAAGTGATAATGTATACTACATTTGAAGTTGATCCGATGATGTATGAGGGAGATAGAGCCCTTGAAGTGTCCTAGGGGGCGCTGTTGATCTAAATTCCAATGTAATCCAATAGAGCTCTTTGGGGACTGACAAAGATCAACCATATTTATTTTGGAGTGAATTGGACCATGCATGGTAATTTAGAGCCAAACCTATGGCCATGGCGTGACATCAGAATTCGCCACACCGTCATAGCCACACCCTCCAGCTAAAGCAGTCAGTACTGGCAACTGTCTAAGACCATCATGTTATCTGTTACTTGGGACAGTTTGATATTGATTAGGTGAGGGACACCAAATATGGACCATCAAAAGGAAAACATGACACTTCCTGTTCTCATGGGCGGGGCTTTGATGATGTTAGCATTTGATCAAGAAATATTGTTCAGGGCCAGAGGCAGATCAATCTCAGAAGGTTTCAGGTCTCTGTGACTTTCCTTGTAGGAGCTATATCAATTTTGTCTTTTATGGCGAGAAGTCATATTTTGAGGCTTGGCCACGCCCACACGCTTTCATGTATCAAAAAGATGCTGATAACTTTTGATCCCCGGTGCCTTAAGAGTCTATTGAGTGATTTTCAAGTCTCTAAGTCAAAAGCTGTAGGAGGAGTTTGCTCAGATATGCGGGCTAGGAACGGCGAAACCGGGGTCAAAATGGCAAATTCAATCCAAAATGGCCAACCTTCTGTTGGGTTTGGACCAACTGTCCAAGAGGCTTTTTTGTAGGCCCTGAGAAATTAAATATGTGTACCGAGTTTCACAATCCTCGATCAAAGCATGGCTTGGGGCTGATTTTTTATTTTATTGTCTAGGGGACGCTATGGAAGAATTAGGCCACGCCCACCAAATATCTCATCAGATCTGTTTTGGGGACTGGACTAGGATCAACCATGTTGAATTTGGTGCAGATCAGATGATCTATGTGGAAATTAGAGCCAAACATATGGCCATGGCGTGACGTCAAACTTCACGGCCACGCCTTTTTATGAAAAGTCACTGTGCTTCAAACGAAGTTAGAAACACTAGTTATCAGTCACCTGACACAGTTTCAAGTTGATCGAGTGTAGACAGCTAGGTAGCGAGCTTTCCCAGTAAAAAAAGTTACTTCCTGTTCTCAGGGGGCGTGGCTTTGATAATGTCAGCATATGACCCCATAGGATCGTCGGGAACCCGAAGGTCCTCCTTCATGCCAACTTTGGTGTGATTTGGCGTTTCTTTTGGAAAGCTATTGCATTTTTTCACTTTTGGCAGAAACGCCATTTTCGTGCCCTGGCCACGCCCCTAAATATGGCCGAAAACTCATGATTTTGATAACTTTTAATTCCCCATGCCTTAACTGCATATTGACCAAATATGAAGCCTATAGCTCAAAATCGCTAGGAGGAGTTCGTTAAAGTTCAAGGTGAGTAAAAGTGAAAAACGGCCCAAAATTAACCTTTAATCCAAAATGTCGGACTTCCTGTGCATTTTAGGGCATACCCCCAGGAGACTTTTTTTCTTGATTTGAGGAGCTCTACCAATGTGCCAAATTTCAGATCTCTACGACTTATGGTGCGTTCACACCGAATGTGGATTCTGCAAATATTTCACGTCATTTGTGTGCTTTTGCCCGCTTGACATTCCGCGTGAACTCCGCGTTGCCATTTGGCAACAAGTGGCAACACTTCGCTGCGTCATCAAATAGGAGAAGCTTTCATCTGCTGCTTGCTGGTTTCAACTAAACATGGCGGACATGGATTTCATGGACCTAATTATGGTGTTTTACCTGTGGAGAGCCGAAAAACACCGCCGATGTCGACGTCCCTGGGTTCACCAGATTCTTCAGGGACGGGAACAGTTCGGAGATTACCACCACCTACTCCAGGAGATGCGTCTGGATGACGGTTGATTTCAACGGTACTTCTGTCTATCCAGGCCAGGCCAGGTCCTTTCTGTACTTGTCTCGGTAAAAGTAATTAGTTGAGTCATACAACTCTGGCTTGCCGCACACCACCTCTATGATCTGGTCTTTCATCTTCACTGACAACCACTTCTTCTCCGCTGCGGTCTTTCATCCTACATCACAGCCACATCCAGTCCCTGATTGGTTGATGCGATGCGAATTTAGGAAAAAGTTCAGATTTTTCAACTCGTCCATTGCTCTCGATCCGCTCCTGCTTCGCTCGGCGCGCCTTCCGCACCGCGTCCTTCGTCTCCTTCACACCGCCTCTCGCCGCTCCGCTCCTGGACGCGCCTCTACATAGGGATAACATGTCAATCGGCCGCTCCTTTCGCAGAATCCGCGTTCGGTGTGAACGCACCATTACGGTTCGGCCTATCTCACGTTTGGGGACGTGGCTAAGTGGTTTGGGCACGTCCACTGACGATGACATTACAGAAAAAAATTTCACGCAGGGGACAATTTTGGGTAAAATCATATGCATTTTGGTGCATGGCAAAGCCCCCAAATTGCCCCACAAACACGGAACGGAATAAGAAAGAAAGAATAAGAAACACTACTATTACAATAGGCCCTTGCAGGCTTCCTGCTCGGGCCTAATAATACTTATAAATAGGAAAACAGTGAATCTCCTGCTTGGTTTTCCAACCAGTTATTAAAAAGGAAACAATAAAATAGTCAAGAAAAATCAAACTTACATTTTTACATATTTTTTCATTGAATAGTACTGGTGTTTCTTTTTTATTAAAATCCCTTTGTTTTTAAAATTGCATTGATATCTAGTGTCATTAATTCAAATACCATGTAATGTGGTATGAAGCTTTAAATATATGAATAAATAAAGAGTCATTCATGAATTCATCGTAAACTATTAGATTGCCCAGAGGAGCGTTGTGGTGATTCCCCTGCGACAACGTTGATATCTTGACCGGATGTTTTATTTTTACAGGTCGGGTTGCTCAACTGGTGTTTTACTTTGAAGCCGGAAGTAGTGGGTAGTGAACAGGGCAGCTAGCTTGATAGCGGTGGACCGAAGTGATCGGGACTAAGAAAAAGACTTTACCGCAGCGGCTTTGCATCCGTTTCCCCTCTTCGCACGGAGACTTTAACTGGACAAGCGGGAAGTTTGTGTCGGATTTAGGGGATTTAAACCGCCGCGGAGACTCTCGGTACTTCTTTGTGACAAGCTCGGGACGGCTCAAGAGTGTCTGTTCCCCCGCTGGCTTGCTGCTGGCCTCGGTTACTGCTGATCAACATGGTGGCCTGCTGGTGAGGAGAGCCAGGAGCTCCGTGAGGGGAATTTTGAGAAATTCCATCCGCAGCCCGAACCGTTTGCGGCGCCAGACATCGAGGCCCCGGATACTTTGACGTTGGTGTTAGTTTTATCTGCGTGTTTGTTGGTTTCTGTGGAACAAACGGCGGTTTTGTGGCCGTTGGAGGAGCGTGTTCTGTGGACTGTGGATAATTGGAGTTAACCTGAAAAAAGTTCGCACCAGACCGCCAGAAAGTTTCCCCACGAGTTTGAAAACACACCGGAAAACCCCGAAGGATTAATTTGAGCATTTATATCCTTTTTTTTATGTCGGATGCTGATGATTTGGCGAGCAAGTGCAACCTCCTGGATCAGTTCCATCCTCTGAAATCCTTCTCATTTTTAAGGTTCTCTTCCTTAATAATCTGTGGATTATTATTCTGGATTATGGCTTAATCTGAACCGCAGCAGCCATGTTGATTTGGGAATAAAGATCCGATTTTTGTGGATGATGGTGATGATGACAGAGAAAAGCGATGGTGTCCCTTCGTTATGATTCTGCCTAGAGAGGAGCTCATTACATGGAGACTCGTCTGACATGCCGAGGAAGGAGTTGCCACTACCACACGGTTGGGAGGAAGCCATAGACTTTGATGGGAAAGTTTATTACATCGACCACATTAACCAGTGCACCAGCTGGATCGACCCCAGAGACAGGTAGGACAGGTGTTTCTGACCTTTGACCTATGACAGGTGGCCTTCAGAACCTGATATGGTCATGGAAATTTCCTTAATTCTGTCAATACCAAACCGTATTTCTCTTATAATTAACTCCTAGTCTCACAAAGTGGTCCTGATCAACAGTTCTCCGGGCTTTATAGAGGGATTTAATAGTTTTTCATCAATTATCAGTCCTTCTCATACATCAGCATAAACATTTTAGTTTGTCACTGTTGCAGCCCCTAATTTCTGAGTGTTTTAGTGAACTGGTATTTGATTGCACAACACAAAGCAGTGTATAATTATAAAGTAGAAGGGATGTGATGTATGGTTTTCAAAATTCAGCCCCCCTTTTTACTCTTACACCCCAAAATCAAATCTAATTCTGGTCCATTGGTGTGCATCCTACTGTTCTGTGAAGCCCTTAAAGGTTTGGTTGAGAACATCGGTGATGGATACTAGTTTTGTGGTTTGGTCGTCCCCACAAATTCCAAACAAGAAGTTTGGGAAATGTATTATTCTTAAAAACCCTTATTCGTACTTGAAATTGAATTAAAAATGCATTTGCTCAGTAACTTCAAACATCTGTTATTTGTAACTCCAGCTTCTTACATATATTTTCCCTCCCTTTTCCTGCTGTTTTTTGCTCTTCGGCATGTTTGGGTTTGGATCGCAAGACATCCATCTTAAAGGTGCACCAACTACAAATAAAAATATTTTTAAATATCATGTAACAGCCCACTTAACTCTGGCAAGAAACAATTTTATAGTCCATCTTTTTTACTGATCTGATGTTGGTTTTAGTCCTTGAACTCCTGCTGGTTTTTTGGAAGTGACTTTTGACCTTTTCACAGAATCTTTGATTCCCTTCATTTTCATGCAAGGTTGTCATCCTTTGTTTCCCACTGAGTTTGACCTAGATGTTGGTTTCTATTGAGTAACATTTCTGAGCTCCATATATCATTGGAGAACGTGTAATCAAAGGAACTGCAACTGAACGCTGATAGGGATTTCTTCCTGATGCAAACGTAATGTAACTGGTATAAAATATTCAGAGGAAAGGATGTGACTATTTGTAAAATCAGTGGCTGTTTGGACATGTTAAAGCCAAAAAACCCCCCAAAAAAACCAGTCTTAATATATCGATAAATGCGGTCACCGGGCATTTATTAGGTACACCTGTCCAACTGCTCATTAACACAAATTTCTAATCAGCCAATCACATGGCAGCAACTCAATGCATTTAGGCATGTAGACATGGTCAGGATAATCTGCTGTAGTTCAAATTGAGCATCAGAATGGGGAAGGAAGGGGATTTAAGTGACTTTGAACGTGGCATGGTTGTTGGTGCCAGTCAGGCTGGTCTGAGTATTTCAGAAACTGTTGATCTACTGGGATTTTCAAGCACTACCATCTCTAGGGTTTACAGAGAATGGTCCGAAAAAGAGAAAATATCCAGTGAGCGGCAGTTCTGTGGGCACAAATGCCTTGTTGATGCCAGAGGTCAGAGGAGAATGGCCAGACTGGTTCGAGCTGATAGAAAGGCAACAGTAACTCAAATAACCACTCCTTATAACTGAGGCATGCAGAAGAGCATCTCTGAACACACAACACGTCGAACCTTGAGGCGGATGGGCTACAGCAGCAGAAGACCACATCGGGTGCCACTCCTGTCAGCTAAGAACAGGAAACTGAGGCTACAATTCACACAAGCTCACCAAAACTGGACAATAGAAGATTGGAAAAACGTTGCCTGGTCTGATGAGTCTCGATTTCTGCTGCGACATTCAGATGGTAGGGTCAGAATTTGGCGTCAACAACATGAAAGCATGGATCCATCCTGCCTTGTATCAACGGTTCAGGGTGGTGGTGGTGTAATGGTGTGGGGGATATTTTCTTGGCACACTTTGGGCCCCTTAGTACCATTGAGCATCGTGTCAACGCCACAGCCTACCTGAGTATTGTTGCTGACCATGTCCATCCCTTTATGACCACAATGTACCCATCTTCTGATGGTTACTTCCAGCAGGATAATGCACCATGTCATAAAGCACGAATAATCTCAGACTGGATTCTTGAACATGACAATGACTTCACTGGACTCAAATGGCCTCCAGTCACCAGATCTCAATCCAATCGAGCACCTTTAGGATGTGGTGGAACGGGAGATTAACATCATGAATGCAGCCGATAAATCTGCAGCATCTGTGTGATGCTATCATGTCAATATGGACCAAACTCTCTGAGGAATGTTTCCAGTACCTTGTTGAATCTATAGATTAAGGCAGTTCTGAAGGCAAAAGGGGGTCCAACCTGGTACTAGCAAGGTGTACCTAATAAATTTGCTGGTGAGTGTATTTAAATAAATAAATGTGTTGGTCATTTCAGACAGAATAAAAAAAAATGAGTGATTAAATCTTAATTAAACGGAAATCTAAATGTAAGTAAAACAGTTTGACAGCTGCCTCTAAAAAGAAATGTTGTATTTATGAAAGTTTAAATCTCACAGCTACAGCGACCTCCACAGTTATCGGTTCTAGGGATTCGGAACGCACAATATGTCAGCATTTACATCGGTATCGGCTGATGCTAGTCAATTTTAACATATCGGGATCCGTCCCATAAGTAAAGATATTATTAACCGATGTTTATTTCCATCTTGTTTCAACTTGGGTTTCAGGAAGGTGAGGGGGTTGGTCATGTGATGTTTGTTTGGTCATGTGATGGTGATGCAGTGCAGGATTGTGGGTGTTTAACTAAAGCCGAGAAGAAATGTCAGCAGTGTGGTCATTTTTTCACTATGTTGAATGGGTAGGAAAAATATATACATATATGTATGTGTATATATATGTATGTATGTATATGTATATAGATTTGTTAAATATTGTTTGTTGTCTATAACAGCAATATTAATGTCAGATATTGGTATCATCTCAGATTTTTATATCAGTGCAACCCAAATTGGCACCCCTAATAAAGATGTGTGAAAGAATAAGTTGAGTGAAAGTTGCTAAATTGCTAAAATGTTAAATTATGAAATTATAGTTTTTTAACAGTATCACAGGTGCCACAATTATTGGCACCCCTAAAAACTCATATAAAATAAATATAACGGATTTAGTTTTATAATTTATATGTCAATGACTTTTTGTCTCCCTACGCTATAAATGTGATGTGACAGAGGCCCATAAGTCATAGTCTCTCTTCAAAATGAGAAAGGCAGGAGAACATCCCATTTAGGTAAGGTGTGTTGATCTTTGTAAACTGGAAAATGGCCACAAGAAAATGGCTGGTTTTTGTTTTTTATATTGCCGGTATAATATCCAAATACAGATTTTGGAGAAAAGAAATCAGACATTTTTCTGAACATTCTGATATTTTGTATCAGAGATGGAGGTTGAAAACCAGGCGGATTTTTGTCCTTCCTGTGTTGCTCCCTTAGTAGATCTTCCATATTTACAAACCTATCATTAAGTTGCATTTTTATTTAGCTGGTTTGTAGAACTTTTATCATTTTTCTTCTTCTGTGTATCAAAGTGAGAACAAGATGTCATCTAACAACTCAAGAAAAAAGGCAGAGCAGATTTTAAACACAATTCGGTTTTTTTCACCCAACTTGACCATTTACTTCTGACCCCTCGGAGTTCGGCACCAGATCCCTTTAATGGCCTGCGTCTGGAACGTTGAAGAACTGCAGGCTGATTTTGCCTTCGCTCTTTAATGAAGTTTATTGTTTTGTCACAGCAGGCGTTTCGCTTTGTCTGCTTTCATGTTTGCTGTGCAGGTGTCATCAGCGATTATACACAATCATACTTTCATCTTCCTGACACAGAAATGTCTTTATCTTTAAGTCGTAAACAAACATTGATTGTGTGAAAATCATAAGTTGTGTTAAAAAGATTCCTTAACTGTACGTGGAAGGACTTTCTGGTGGCTTCACATGTGAATTATTATTCCTCTACAGTGTTTTTAGTCTGAGATATGACAGGTTAAAGAGAGCATTCAGTTCGTGTTTTTAAAAGAGAAATTCAGAGCTGAAATTTAATGGTACTGAATTGGAGTTTGAGGCTGTGGATGCTGCACTCTGGGATGACTGGACGCAAATCTGTGTGTGCCCCTGGGCAAGGCACTTAACCTCACGCTGCCTAGCTAGAGGCGTATCGGTGTAAGAATGTGTGTGTTAACGAGTGCATGTTTGAACGGTTGGTAGGATTCAAAAAGTGGGACTATGTAAATTCAGTCCATTTACCATACATGCCCAGATTTTGATTATTTGGTTTACATGGAGGAAATATGGCATGTAAGTACTTTTGAATCAAAACGGTTGTGAATATTTAACAGGGTAAACAATCCTGTCACATCACTGATCCTGAAGCTTGGCATTCCTTGATAAAACCTTGACAAGTCACCAAATTTAAAGTCTTCATTGTGTAAAAACCGGAAAAGTTACCAAAACGGCAATTCAGTCAACCAGTCAAGTCCAACCGCCTGTGACCTTTTCAAACTTTAAACTACGTTTCTGCTGTGAAATCTGGCCGAGTTATGGAGCTCCTAGCTTGTAGGTTCATTCAGGGTTTTCCCACAGCTGCAGATGATACTAGTCTAGTTTACAATACTCAAACTCAGTGGGAAACAAGTCTAACAAATCACACAAAATTTTCAATTCCTTAGAGTCAAAATGTGTTTTAATGCAGCAGGTGACTGACTCTCTGTATGTTCCAAACACATTTTAAACGTATGACCTTGTTTCTTTTAGGGACATATAAACAAAGAACTGCACCATCGGATAATAAAACACTTTCCCTCAGATTTCCGAGACTATTTGGTTTTAATAATAATTAGTCGGAAATTCTCTTCCTTTTACTCTTAAAAGAGCAATAACGGATGAGTTCCTGTCAGTTGTTTGCATTGTTGGACCATAACTCTGTGTTCAGTTTCCGTTTAAACCATGTCTGTTCGGAATGAGGTTCTTCTTCATTCAGCTTCACATTTCCAGTTCCAACACAGCAGAGGGAAAAAATGTCCGACAGAGAAACAAACACACATTCCTGAAACGCACAGCGCCAAGGAGCGAGCAGTGTGCGGCCTCGCCGACCAAAAGCTCAATTCATGTGAAATCCCTTTCACTTTCTGCCAAGGTGCACAGGGTCAAAGTGCAGCGTGAGGTCCTGCAAACTGTTAGTCGGGTTCATTTCAGCGGCTGGCTGCCTCGCCGCCGCAGGCTGGTTTTTAATAGGACCAGGACTCCGGGTTAGGTGACGCAGTTTTAAAACCAACTGGATTGGGTTTTAGTCTGGGAGCTGTTCGACTGATGGCACTTTTTATTGCTTGCTTTGATAAAGTAACTAATACAGCGTTAGGTCTTGATTGACCCCTGATCTCATACCTTCCTTTCACGTGTTTGCATCTTTCTGCTCTGCAGCTGAGTGTTTGTGTTGTAGAAGCCCTCATTAGGTCTCTCTCAGTTCTGCAGTGAGTCCCAACAAAGTGGCTACATTAGCAGGTCATATGCATGTAAAGAAAACACTTGAATGAGGGATGGAGGCAGATTCCTGAAAATATTATGGTGTTTGGAGTTGCTGCATTTAAGAAACAATAAGGGAGGATTCTGTATTTACTCCTTTTTAGTGTTAACAAATTTACTACAACATCCTAATAAAATGTAAAACGCAGATAAAATAAGATGCAAATAATGATTAGTGTGCCATTAAAATACAAACTAAGTACCAAGGGACTGCGGGTGAAATGTAGTTTGCAAAGGAACATGCAGCTAGATGAAATTCACAACTTACCAATAAAATAACGGTAATATGCAGATTATGCAACCATTTAGCTCCACACTGAATGACTGCATCTTGCAGACAAATTATTCAATAATGTGCAGATGACGTAACGGCTACTTCCAGATGCATTATTGATGAGGTGAGGGAAATAAGACTTGCAACTGAAACACCAACAGGGTGGAAAACTAAGTACGTGCATTGTAAAGGAAGTCACAACATTCAGATTAAACAGCAGAGCAGCTACTTGGAAATGTTTCAACTGAATCACTTCCAGGGTTTGGAGGCCAGAATCCATAAAACAGCTCAAGATGTCTCACTAAGATGCCTCTAATGGTCAGAGCTGATTGGGTCGTATGAAGGGGGCCAACATATTCCAACCAACAGCTTGAAAAGCAGAGATGGCTTTTATTTGGAAAGTAAGCCTAAATGGTTACATTTTAGAGCAGCAGATGTGGTTCCATCCACATTAGCAAAGCCTACAGAGCCTACAAAAGAATTCACAATCCTTTTTAACATTTTGTCACATTATTACAACTTTAATGACTGTAGCGTAAATGACTTTGGAGACTTGCACTGAAACTTTAGCACAGTACCAGCGCTGTCACTCGGCCCAAAAACGTGTTTAATTATTGTAAAAAACCATTGAGCTCCGGTTGGCCTCAGTAGTGAAGCCCTAATCTTCAGGCAAAACATTGAGGCTTTCTGTTTTGCACACTTGTTGCTTCCATGAGTTTTAAGCAAGAAAGTAGAAACCAGATGTTGCCCAGAAATGCTGGTGTTAAACACAGTGTCAAGGCAGACAGACATCAGCAATGTGCTTTGAGAGGCATTTGTTGATGCCCATCAATCTGTGACCGGTTATAAATTGTAATTTCTAAACTACTTGAAGTCCATATTTCTACAGTCAGAATATCTATTGAAGGAAGCTGTCCATCTTTCCTGGAGTGGACTTCCCACCAAAGTTCCCCCCAATGTTAGAGTGTTTGAGGCTCAAAGAAATGACAAAACCCCAACAGCTCGGACTCTACAGGCTTCAGTTAGCATGTTAAATGTTAAAGTTTATGATAAGACATTTTGAAAAATACTGAACAATAATGGCTTGTTTGGAAGGGTTCAGGAAAAAAGCCTCTTTTCTCTAAAATAATATGACGGGATCCAGCAGATATGCCTATCTCCAGCAGTCTATGGGCGAGAGGCAGGGTACACCCTGGACAGATCGCCAGTCCATCGCAGGGCAACACACAAACAACCATGCACACACTCATACACCTAAGGTTAATTTAGAGTGACCAATTAACCTAACAGGCATGTCTTTGGACTGTGGGAGGAAGCCAGAGTACCCAGTGAGAACCCACGCATGCACAGGGAGAACATGCAAACTCCATGCAGAAAGACCCCAGGCCGGGAATCGAACCCAGGACCTTCTTGCTGTAAGGCAACAGTGCTACCAACTGCGCCACCGTGCACGGGATGTTTTAAGTTTAAAAAGATCCATATAACGGAACCAGATCTGGAACAGTTTCCTTTGGACAGTTGAGACCAGAGTAGAGATGAACGCACCATATCAGCAAAAAGGTCAAGCATGGTGGTGGAGGTGTGATGATTTGGTCTTATTTGAACATCTTGTAGCCGTTAAATCGACCATGAACTTCTCTCCATACCAAACTATTTTAGAGTCAGGTGTGAGGCCATCTCTCCCTACAGAAATCAAGGTGTTGCAGTGTCCTAGTCAAAGTCCAGACCAAAACCTGACTGAAATGCTCTGAACTAGAGATGCACAATTTTGGGAAAATACTTAATTGCAATACTTTGTAATAACAATATCAATTTGTATTAACCCAGATTTTCCAGACACTTCTCTCAATGTTCCTACAACTCTCCATTAGCTCCAGCATTTCAGCCACTGAAGAAAGAGTCATTGTGATGGTATTAAAGGATGTTAGAGTCCGTTCAAACAGGCTAAATATATTATGGATATACAGAGCATCAAGGCATGACACGTGTGATATTATATTCTACCAAATACTGCATCCAAACAGTCCTTTTCTGATTGTGATATTTCCCATACTGATGTAGCGATTATGATTGCAATGCGATATATTGTGCAGTTCTTCTCAGAACCAAACTGAACTCGATGAGCTGAGGCAACATTGTGAAGAAGGGTGGTCCACACTGGCGGTACGGAATTCGGTACTTTTCTAGGTACCGACTGTATTCTGAGTACCTACTCACATGAAATCAAAAGGTACCATGTTACGGTACCTAAACGCATCATTGTGATACTGAGGAAGTGGAAGAGTGGCGGAAACGAGCACAGCGTTGCACGCAAAAGAGCGTAATGACGTCAGTAGCCGTTGGTACCGTCAACAAAACAAGCTCGGCTGATAGAAAAGAAAGCTCTCGAAAGTATGGCTCCACTTTTCAAAATGCGATTCAGATTACGCTCGCTGCAATATTTGTGACGCAAAGTGCAAGGCCATCGGCGGGAATACTTCTAATCTTTTCTACTTCCCCCTCTCTGCCTGCTCAGACGCTTTTCTCCTAAGCTCCCTGCTTGCTTGCGTTCTTTTACTCCTAACTTTTTATCTTTTAGCCAAAATTACGGAAATATTGGAGTAAAACTACTTCTTACCAGTGACTGCCAAGGATTTTTATTATTTAAATTTTTTTTGTAAAGGATTTTGATGTTTTTATAAGCAAACTCGAAAGAAGGACAAGTTGACGCCAGCTAATCTGCACAAGATGTCTCCTTTCACCACAGAGGACTTCGACAAACGTTTACAGAAATTGGCTCTTTTGGAGATGAAAATCCATCGACTTGAAGTGAATATGGAGGTGAATATGAGGTACAGTGATGATTCAACTCTCCCTGGGATCCCAAACAGTGACAGGCGGCTCAATGACTCAGCCAGCAATCAGAACACTGAGAAACCTACAGGCAAAACTCCCCTGGCATGTTTTAGGCGCATGCCCAAAAAAATCAAGGTGGACGACTCACTGGAAGATCTCAGCAATTAAATCATTCTAAAATCTCGGACATCATTGATTCAATTGCTCCAATTAAAGCGAAAGTCGTTTCTTGGAAGAAAATGTCTCCGTGGAGAAGTGCTCCACCAGTCAGAAGTGAAAAAAAGGAGTGTCGAAAAGCTGAACGCAGGTGGTGAAAGACTGGACTCCAGGTTCACTATATTTTCTATAAAGAGAGACTATACAGATATAACCCACAACTGAAAAATGCAAGAGAATCTTTCTTTTCTGAGATTATCAGCAAAAACATTAACAATGCTCGTGCATTATTTGCCACGGTTGACAGGTTAACAAACCCTCCTGTAACCGTAACATCTGAACTCCACTCTACCAGGGCCTGCAATGAATTTGCTAAATTCTTTACTGAAAAAACCCAAAAGATCAGAGGGGCAGTCAGTTCCTCCACATCAACTCCAGTACCAGAGTTGTCTCCAACTAGAACTGATTTTGACAAAATTTCCGAATTTCACCAAATAAACTGCAAAATCTTAGAAGAAATCGTACAGCAACTAAGCTCTTCTTCCTGCTGTCTCGATGTTTTACACACAGCTTTCCTTAAGAAAGCTTTGCCTGTAATAACATCTGATTTAACACAAATAATAAACACGTCCCTTTTGTCAGGCATTTTACCACAGGCCTTGAAAACAGCAATTATCAAACCTCTATTGAAAAACATCAACTTGGACAAGCTGCTACTACAGAACTACAGGCCTATATCAAACCTCCCCTTCATCAGTAAGATTATTGAAAAATCTGTGTTTCAGCAGTTAAACAACTTCCTAACAACGACCAACTGCTTCGATGTCTTCCAGTCAGGCTTCCTGCTCACTACAGTACAGAGACTGCTCTTGTCAAGGTGTTCAATGACATCCGTATAAATGCAGACTGTGGAAGAACCACAGTGCTGGTATTATTGCAGCATTCGACACTGTTGATCACTCCATTTTATTAGAGCGCCTGGAAAACCGGGTCGGCCTTTCTGGTACAGCACTCAACTGGTTAAAATCCTACTTGAAGGACAGGGACTTTTTTGTGTCAGTAGGTAACTTTACATCAGAGAGCACAAAAATCACATGTGGCGTTCCCCAAGGGTCCATCTTAGGACCCCTTCTATTCAATATCTACATGCTCCCTCTAACTCAGATTTTAATAAACAACAACGTAAGTTATCATAACTATGCAGATGACACACAGCTATACGTTACGATGTCACCAGGTGACCATGAACCCATTCAAGCGCTGGGTAAATGCTTAGAAGAAATCAATGCATGGATGGGCCAACATTTTCTTCAGCTGAATCAAAACAAAACTGAAGTAATAATCTTTGGACCAAAGGAAGAGCGTTTAAAAGTTAGCACACAGCTTCATTTAATACAGCTAGAAACCAGCAGTCAGGCTCGAAACCTGGGTGTAGTGATGGACTCAGACCTGAACCTTCAAAGGAACATAAAGACAGTAACAAGGTCGGCCTTCGATCACCTAAAGAACATCTCCAGGATTAAAGGACTAATGTCTCAGCAGGACCTTGAAAAACTAATTCATGCGTTCATCTTTAGTAGAATTGATTACTGCAACGATGTCTTCACAGGTCTGCCTAAAAAGTGGATCAGACAGCTGCAGTTGATCCAGAACGCTGCTGCCCGCATCCTCACTAGAACTAAGAAAGTGGAGCACATCGGCCCGGTTCTAAAGTCCCTACACTGGTTCTCTGTAGCTCAGAGAATAGACTTTAAAATACTTCTGTTAGTCTATAAATCACTGAATGGCTTAGCACCAATATACATTACAGACTCGTTGTCAGTGTATCAACCACCCAGACCTCTCAGGTCTTCTGGCTCAAATCTACTCTGCAGAACCAGAACCAGAACCAAACACGGAGAAGCAGCTTTTAGTTCTTATGCCTCACTAATCTGGAATAAACTCCCAGAAAACTGTAAAAGTGCTGAAACCCTAAGTTGCTTTAAATGAAGATTAAAAATGTATTTGTTTAGAGTGGCCTTTGACTGGGCCATCTAAACATTATTAGTTAAGTTTCAGTCCAATTTTCCTTTCGTTTTCTTATCCATCATTCTATTCACTTTCTTTTTTTTTATTACCTCGGCTGTTTGATTTTCTGTATCATTGTAATGTTTTTCCTTATGTGCAGCGCCTTGAGTGCCTTGTTGCTGAAAAGCGCTAAATAAATAAACTTGACTTAATCTGAGGAAGTATCTGGTTAAGCACAAGATATTTCTCAAGGCGGAGGAATGCACAATTTCCATCAGCCTCAGATCTACAGCTACAACTCCTGCATTTGGCGCTTGCATCAGTTAGCAACTCGTCGTCTGCAGCCAGAAACATGGGAGAAGAAATGTTTGAAACAACTGAGATGTTACAATACAAACAGCTGGATGTTGTTATGAGGTATTCATTGAAGTTTATATATTGAGAAATAAATATGCTAAATTGAAAAGTTTTGAGTTATTATTATTAAACAAATAACATTTATTACCACATAAATAAACACACTAAAGTACTGAAAACTGGTACTTTTGAGCACTGGAACTGATTCCCAGGTGCCAGGCATCGGTACCGTATCGGTTCAAATGTGGAAGGTACCCATCCCTAATCCAGACAGATAAAACCATTCAGAAAACATCTGCTGAGAGTTTTTGCTGCTGAATGTGGTTCTGTAAGCTGCTGGATCATAGTTAGGACAGACGTTTTTTACACACGGCCTTTCTGTGATGGTTCAGGTTTCGCTGACTTGGAATGAAAAGGAAGCAGCAAAACCTCAAATTTCTGGAATATTTTCCTCAGATGATCTTAGCTGTACTGACGGTAAAAATGCGACATGTTTGACCAGTTTTCGTACATTTGTGGAGGGAAGAAAAACCCCCGTTGTGCTTAAAGACATTCTTGGAAAAGTGAGGAATCCCAATACTCTTGCTTGTTCTGGTTTTTACCACAGTCCCCTGGATGCTGTCTGTGAGGGGAAACAAGTCTTAAGGTGATGAGAGCATGAAGCAAGCTGAAGGAGTGGATGTTTTGAATTCCCTGCAGCAGACAGGTTGAAAACCCTTCCATCACTGTCTGCTCTCAGGAGTGAAGAAAGACAGCATTTAGGGTTGCTTGTGAAACCGTCCTGCTCAGAGGACGCAGTAGATATCTGATGGCCCACATTTGAATATCTGAAATCACCTGCAGCTTTGCAGGATGGACTAGCTGGGAGATCTTTAGCGATTCAGCTCTCTTCTTTTCTTTTTTTTCTTCTTCTGAACCAGTATGAAAACAAAGCCACCTTTGATTAATGATTAAAATCCCTTCTGCAACTCACTCAGCATACTGAGAAATCCGCTGAACATTACACAGAAAACGAATGTGGAATGTTTTTTGGAAATCAACTTGCCTCCGACATAGTTATAAATTCCTCAGTGTGGAGCATGATGCACCGCAGGGGTGTCGTCAGGCGAAAGGAATGCTGTCAGCCAGATAAGACTCGGCAGAAGGTTGTTTTTATGATCAGAATGCCAGTTAATCATGACAGATTACACCACGAGCGTAAAAAAGCGCCGTGTTTGTTTTTGTAAATGTTTTACAGTTGGACCTTGAGCCGCTGCGATATGCAGTCAGAAGTAACTCGGCTTGAGGTATATGTGCGCTTTGAATGAATCGGGCTGAGTCACCGCTCGGCTATGCAGCTCACCTCCCTGGGTGTTTTCACCCGGCTGTAAAAACCTGGGAAAACCTGGAAGGCTCATATATTTATAGAGAGAAAAGAAAAACCCTTCAGATATCCGGCAAGTTCGTTTTTGACGACTTCAGCGTCAAAAATGTCACCGGGGTAAAATGTTTTTGTCCTGCTCTAGTCTGAGATAAGCTTCTTATAAAAACATGCATCCGTTCATGTGATGCTGAACTCTGCCAGCCATGCTTACTGTTAATTGGTAGATTTTCCAGCTGGGACATTGGTATCCAATGTCCACAGAACGGAAGGAATTAAAAAACCCACTTAAGCCACATAAAAATGGCCCGTTTGAAGTGGAAAAACAGAAAATATCAGATTAGGTCTTCTCAGCAAAATGATTCCTCCCCTTTGTCTTTTAATGTACACACTTCACACTTCAGTGAATTTGAGCGAGATTTTATGTAATGTTTAATTGGAAGCCAAAGAATAAATGGTTTTCAACATTTTTCACAAATTAAAATCTGAATGGTGTGGTGTGCATTTGTGTTTAGGCCCTCCCGAGTCAGTAACTCTACATTTCATCAGCTTTGCACATCTGGGCCTGAACAGTTTTGCCGATTTTTCTTTGCATGATGGGTCCAGCTCAGTCAGATTGGATGGGGACCTTTTGTAAGCAAGCCCACAGATTCCTGTTTAGATTTAGGCCTGAACTTTGATTAGGCCATTCTAACACATGGATATGCTTTGATCTATCATTCTGTTGTATCCCTGGCTGGATGTTTGTGGCTTAACCTCCTCCCCAGTCTTAACACTTCTGCAGCTTCTAATAGGACTTTCTACCAACATTGTCCTGTATTTAGCTCCATCTATCTAGATGGTGTGAAAAAACAACCACAACGCTGACATTGCATCTACACAAATATCAACAAGATGGAAATAAACACCGGGGTTCAATTTCAGCCCAGTTTTACTCATGGGATACCGATGTTAATGCTGATATATTGTGCATCCCTAATTTATTTTTTTTTAGATTTGTATTAGTAAGCCATGTATCCTTTCTTTGTGCCTATTCTATTAGTACTTTTGTGAGGCACTGTGCTGAATGGACGAGATCCGCTGTAGAGTCCGGCCAGGGGTTTGACTGCAAAAGTAGACCTTAAAGGATTCACGTGGCCATTTTAACCAGTAATGTTCAGTTAGCTGCTGTTTGAAAACCAGCCTGAGCAGCACTGCAGCATTCAGGCACGACGAGTTGTTAACATTGCACTCCCAAAAATCCATCTGTTTGTCCTTTATTCCTTCATTTTCTTCCTCTTCCAGATTTTAACTGTATACATTTCTGCCATATATTCATAAGGAACTTTTGTATTTCTTCTTTCACATTAACTCAGAAGGACTGAGAACTCTGGAAATCCAAGTCTGGAGAAATAAGGAATTTTCAAAATGAAATCAACATAGGAACTACGGCTAAACAACATATTACAAATGTATTGTTATCATAAAATCACTGTATACAATATGCATATTGCAAACAACTGCCTGATCTACAGTAAGTGTGAGCTAATTATTTAAATGCCATGCATTTAGGCTTCCTATGTCTGTAATATATAATTAATGGAGTAATAAGGTGGTCATGTAATTAAGAAACCACAGCTAAGTTGTTTCAATGCCAAAACCTTTTCAATAAAACCATGTTGAGATAAAATTAGGAATTTCATTTTGTTTTCCAGTAGCTGCATATACATCTAATTATCTGGGGTCTATAGTTGCTATGAACACAAAGCAGAAAGATATTTACACCATTTATTGCGAGTCATATGAGTATCACAACTTTCACCATTACTTACCATAACTTTCAAAGGGAGAAATGGGGCAGTTGAAAAGGCTGTTGTTTTGAGTTCAATGAGATTCAGAGAGAATATAACAAACATCAGAAAATAAGAAGAAAAAAAACGAAGATGACTGTAAGAGAAATCCAGTATCAGAAATGTGCATTTTGTTATTGTTTTACATTGTTCCTAAAAACCATTTGCTGTTCGCAAAGTTTCCTGCTCCTCTATGGTTTAATGTGTGGATTCGGGTAAGATGGCGGTCCATGTCCAAAATACATGAACAACTTCATTCTAGACATGAAATCTTTCCAGAAAGTGACTCAAATACTAAATAAACATGAACTGTTTGTACAAATAGCTCTTTTTAGGGATCCGTTTATGGTCTGATTGAGCTTCTTTCAGGTCACTTCATATTTGGCAGGTAGCAAGGATCCATGTCGAATCCTTTTGAAATGTGCATCTGTGTCATGATTGGTGGTTAAGTACCTGGGGTCAACCATCCAAACCACCTGGCAGAATACCAGGGGGAAGGCAGAGTGGAGTAGATGGAGACCCTCTGTGACTGAAGAATAGCTCCCTTTGGCTCATCGTCGTTGGATGTTAGGATTTAGTGGTTGGGAACAGAAGGCACCAGAGAATGGGTCGCGGACACCCGACCAGGCAACCAGCTGATAGCAGCCTCCTGGTCTGCCTGAACAAAATTTAGAGAGAGCTGAGGTGGTCTTCTCAGGGTCCCCTTTCATCAGCTGAAAGAAGAGCTAGTTTAGTGTCTCTGTTCAGCTGTGAGCCTTGGCTCTCTGCAGGTATCTGGTAAAAACAAGCAGAGGAGACTCGGCTCTTCTGTTCACTTAACTTACTTTAGTTCTGATGGGTAAAAAAAACAAGTGGGCTGTTGTTTTAAAATATTTACACATTCATTTTCTATATTAAATCCTTGTGATCTTTAAAAATGGTCATCATCTGTAGTTCTCCAGGCTTTCTGAAGGTCTTTGAATGTGCTTTTTTAAATGGAGAGTCTCTTTGTTTTCTCTGTAGGTCAGAAAACACAGCCGAGGGGAATCCGGTTTGAATGTTGGCTGTGAGAGTAGATTGACAAAAAGTAATGCATCAGAACTTTATGCTGAGGACACTGACTCACCTTTGAACTCTATAGTCCTTCTGTTTTTAACCATATTTCACGGTAAACAAGTGCTTTATAGGAATGACACCTGAAAATTTCAGACTCCACATTAAAAGCTCAACAAGTTGAGAGACACCATAAAATGGACTGATTGGTAATTTACAACAAAGCACTTAAAACCCCAGCAGCTTCCACTGACAGCATTAGGACATTCAGCACTCAGATAGTCCTTAATCTTATGTTTTAAAGAAGCTGTATTTGGCAAGTAAACTAATCTAACATGTTTGTGTAACTCGCTCTTGGAGGAGATAGCAAGTACTTCACAGCCACTATTCTGCATCCTTTCCACCAAAATTGCCTTCAGAAGTCAACTAATAGAGTCCACCTGGTCCAGGTTGACAGGTCAACCACGAGTCATTCACTTCATAAATCTAACATTTATAGACGAATGGCTCAAAGAAAGCTATATGAGCTCCAGGTGGCTACAAGCCATGTAGGGTACAAGGCAAACATGTTGCAGAAGATGCTTTTGTCAAAAAAGACCAAAATGACACTAAATGCAAGACGCCATCTGTGGCAGAAAACTAATACAACACATACTCCATCCCCATAGGAAAGCATGGTGGTGGCAGCATCATGCTTTTTCAGGGAAACTGAATGGAGCTCAGTTTATGGCAACTGGGTCAGAGGTTCACCTTCCAGCAGTACAATCCCCCTAAACATACAGCCAGAGCTACAGGTCAAAGGTAATAAGTCAAAGCACATTTATTTTTTAGAATGGCCTCGTCAAAGGCCACTCCAAAATCTGACTGAAAATCTGTAGCAAGACTTAAAAACCGATGTTCACCCATTCTCTCTATCCAGTTTGACTGAGCTGGAGCTATTTTGTAAAGACAAATCGACAAAACTTCAGTATCATGAAGATACTGGAACCCCAGAGGACGTCCATACAGCTTATTGCATTATTATTTTAAAAAACACCATTTATAGTTCTCCTTTCATACAATTAGTACTGCTAGTGATCGGTTCTGGTGAATTTCAGCACTCGGCTGCGGAGCCGCCAGCCTGTTCCTCGCACTAGTATGAAGGGTTGCCATGGAAACCTCCAGGCGATACGTCGGCATCGCTTGTGGAATTCCAGGGGCCGGTTTCCTCCCATTGTGTCCCATCAGATGGGTCCCCTCACCCCCCTTTTCTCCTTCCACCCCCCTCAGAGGTGAATGGAGGACTCAGAGGAACAACAGAGGAGCTGACCCCCTCCTCTGCTCTTCACGAAACTCTGACAGACACAGTCGGCTTCCAGATACACATGTTTCAGTTTCTGACCTGCTTCAAAATTGTTGTTCAAAATTGTTCGACTCGGACTTGTAAAATTTCTTTGCTGCAGCTTCTGCTGTCATTTTTTAGATCTCTGTTAAACATAAAATATGAAAAAGCGAATGTGTTGCCTTTTTGAATGAATGAATTGTGTCAGAATCATGAAGGAGCCGCTTGGCCTCAGATCCATCCCCAACTGATACCAGATCCGCACAGTTTGGGACGGTTTGGGGAACGCGACTGAAAGCCCTGAGAGAGAATGTGTCTGAGCTGATCTGTTTGTGTAACTCATTGGAGCTCTGTGCTGTCGGGTCATTCAGGTTCTGAATCTGTTCGGTTCTGTTCTCAGGCAGACGAAGCCTCTGACGTTCGCTGACTGTATCGGAGATGAGCTGCCGGTGGGTTGGGAGGAGGCGTACGACCCCGATGTTGGAGCGTACTATGTCGACCACAACACCAGTGAGTCACACACACACACATCCGTTTCACTCGATCCACGTGTCCGACAGGTGTGAACTGTTCACCTGATTTCCCTGCAGAGAAAACCCAGCTGGAGGACCCGCGGGCCCAGTGGCAGCGGGAGCAGGAGGCCATGCTTCGGGACTACCTGGCTGTGGCCCGGGATGCGCTCAGCGCCCAGAAGGAGATCTACCAGGTGAAGGAGCAGAGGCTGCGGCTGGCGCAGCAGGAATACCGGCAGCTCAACGATGCCTGGAGGGACAAGTCTACGTCGCAGACGAGCTGTGAGTCTGACCCGAACATCAGCTTAGCTTCAGGTGTCACCTGTGAGAAGGAAAGTAGATGGGAGAGGTCATGATAAGACCAGTTTGTCTCTGTGAACTGGTTCAAAACCACCAGAGAAAAAGAATTTATTGTTCGTTATTGTGAGATCAGCTTTCTGCAGATCAGCCCTTTTATCAAACATGGGAGAATTTCCTCTATTTCAGACTTTCTCATCACTCTTCAGTGACCACAGTTATTATTCAGCTGTTACAAAGTCAGGCTTACAGTTGTACCTTACTGGAATAAATTTGGAGAGAAAAGAACAGAAAAAATCCTAGAAGGTCATTAGTAATTCAAATAAATTCATGTATTTAATTTCTTTATTTCTGTTTTTTCAGCTTTCCCCATATATTGTTTGCAAACTTTCCTCTTTTTTGTACGTTTTTTAAATTTATCTGTTTTTACAGATTATAATAATTTTTTTCCTACCTTTTAGGTAATTGTTCTTTTACCGTCTTATGCTGTTTTAAAAAAAAAAAATGTCTTTTTATCATTATTTACTCGCTTATAATTTTTTCTTTTACGTCCTTTTCGCGGATTTGTTGAATAATAATTTATTTATGTATTTACGTACTTCCTCTTCTTTATTTTCTTTTTTTAGTGTTTTCCGCTTAGGGTTAATTTGTCTACTTTTGTGTAAAATGTCTTGATGCTTTTATTTATTTCTAATCATTACTCATCATTACTTTATTATTATAGTTTTCTTGTATTTTCCTCTTATTTTTATTTTTTCTTATAATTTCTATTACTCATTTATTTGTACCGTTATGTACAGTTTTTAGATTTTTTGCTAGTGCTAATTTATCTTTTTTCTTCTGTTTATTATTTATCCATTTCTATTTTTCCATATTGTCTACTTATTTGCTTAGATGCCTTTTTTCTTTTTGTAATTAGATCGTTGCACATTTTTGAAGTTTATCGTTTAGGAAAACTACTTTTCCATCTATTTCTTCCTTGTCATCAGCTGTTGGCTGATGAAACATGCTAAAATCATAAATGGTGAGCGGCTCTTTAACATGTTTCTTTGAACGTGGTTTCTGTTTTTCCCCGGCAGTAAATTCCAGGTCGTCCTCTTCCAGCAAATACGACCCAGAGATCCTCAAAGCGGAAATCGCCACTGCCAAAAGTCGAGTAAGAGACGCTGCATCATGTTCCTGAAGTCATTTAAAGTATGAGCAGCTTATGTCTGCATAGATGGAACGTCAAATCCTGAAACTGGAGAATCTGGAAGTAGATCAGCCTGTACTCATGTTATTTTATATTTAAAGTAAGATCACCTGGGCTTGGAGCTGTGAGTCATATGCGGCTTTCTTCTGACTCAGGTGAACAAGCTGAAGCGGGACCTGGCCTGCATGAAACAGGAGCTGCAGCACAAGGAACAGGGCTTCGAGACGCTCAGAGAGTAAGTGTTATTTTAGTTCTGCAGTCGCCAGAAGGTTTTTGGACAACGCATACTGTGTTGATTTAATCTCATTAGATTTGTTTGATTTTCACAATCTTTCTTTGATTAAACTGTGTTAGAATTAAATTATTTTACAAGCTTGAAAGGTTTTTATTAGCAAATCTGTCTAATGTATTCAAAGAAATATTGACAGTGTTGTTGATGCTTCTTCATAACTCTTCATTCTCTCTGACCTGCTGGATATCAGCGTCTGGACCATTATTTTTAACATTATTTTTTTTTTAGTTGCGTTGTTGTAATTTTCTCCGTGTGACATGGTGCTGCATCATGGTGGAAAATCCACAGATTCTTGGAAGAAGTTGTTTTTTGAAGGTGTCTTTCTTCATGGTGGAGTTCTGTGGAAGAGTTGGGTGAAAAGGAATCCAACACATGGACAGTATCTTGAGTCTTCACTGTTGACTCCATGCAGGACTCATGGTACCACCTTTCCTACTCCAAATGTCTCAAACAATCAGAAGAAGAATTCATCAGAGAGACTTTGCATCAGTTTTTTGTTGTACTTCCTGGAGCTTCCCAGTCTGTTTTTGATGTTTTTCTTGGACAGATGTGTCTTCTTTTTGTCCAAATGTCCTCACCTCATCGTACAGACGTTCTAAATCCCACCTGCTGCCAATATTTGGCAAGCTCTGCACTGGTGGCGACATGATTCCAAAGCATCTTGCTATTATGAACTGTCCGAGTGAATACAGTTGGTTCCTCTTTAAGGTACAGTGCCTTGCAAAAGTATTCATACCCCTAAAATGTTTCTGCATTTAATGTTGCAAAAATAAACTAACTTTATTGGGATTTTATAAGACTAACACAAGTCAGAGTATTGTGAGGTTGGAGGAATAGGGCAAATGTTTAATTTTATTTCTTTACTAATAAGTAACCAGAAAAGTGTGTCAGGCGTTTGTATTAAGCACCACTGAGCCAATACTTTGTACATTAACCTTTTAGCTGCAATTACAGCTGCAAGTCACATCGAGAAACCCACGTTTTGGTCCATCTTGTGCAGAATATTTCACGCTCAGGCAGATTGAATGGAAAGCATCTGTGATTCTCTGTTAGCTTTAGGTCTGAACTTTGACCTGGCCTTTGATCTGGACCATTGTAGCTACCTCTGCTGCATACAGGCCAAAACGCTCAACTTCTCTCTCAGTTGGCCAGTTAGATTTGTGGAATCCACAACTGATTTCAACTGATTTTCCCCACCTGAGCTGTGGATCTTTGCAGCTCCCCCAGAGTTACCATGGGCCTCGGCTGCTCTCTGATTAATGCTCTCCATGCCTATAGGTTTTTGTTTAGGATTTTATTTAGAGGTATCGTAGGAAAAAGTGCTGAATCCAAACGCACGTCACTTTCTTATTTATTTGTAAACGTTTTAGAAAGCTGTGCATTATTTTCCTTCCACCTTACAGTTTAGTACTAAATGATGTCAGTATGTCTCAATAAAATACATGGAAGTTTGAGGTTGTAAACTGCGAACATGTGAAAATGTTGAAGATGTAGGAATACTTTAAAAACACTGTAGCTCCTCTGAAGTGTGCTCTCTCCCCAGCTATCTTCTAAAAGGAAACGGATCTGTGTTAAAGGACTTCAGTCGAGAAAAACTATTTAACATTAACACTTCACAGACTTTGTTTTTTACTTCTGTGTTTTTGGAGAATATCTTTTCTGCGCTCTTTCCTCTGCTGCCATGAATCCTGCTGCACCAAAGCACTAAAATGGAAAAACTTTCCCCTGCTGGACTTTGCTCCAGCACGTGTTGGCAAACCTTAAAATAGGTGTGAAAAAGTTGACGAGCCGATTCAGGTTAAACTGCTGCTTATCTCATCAGTTGTTGCTTCGGCGTTATCGCACATTCTATCCGACCATTAAACAATATAACCCCACCATAAACAGGTGAACAGAACTCAGAACTCAGGAATGTAGTTTAGAGAGGAAACACCTCGTCTTTATGAGCTTCGGCTGCAGCTCTGAAAATGAAACGTGCTTCTCTGAAGTTGTTTGAAAGCAGTGGAGCCTTTCTGTTTTTGGGAGCAGTCGGGAAGCTGAGAAGGAATGAGTTGAGTAGGAATGCTGTGCTGTTTGCCTTGCCTCATGCAGCACAGGGAGTGTGTCTGGAAGATTAAAGAGTAGCGGTCGGACGGCATTCCTGCTCGGCTGTCCTCTCCTGCCACAGTTATTGGACAGCATTCAGTGACCAATTGGCGTTTAAAGAAATGGGTTCTAACTGGAATGCAGCCTCACATTCACCTCCTGATAAGATTTCACAAAGTAGAGCACCATGAGAGAGTCAGTCGTGGCTTCTGGAGAAAAGGGGGAAAATAATGGCTATTTTAAAAGTACCTTTCCTTTACTGCATCACTGTATAATTTAAAAAACAGTAGATACGTGTTTAAGCGTCGAGTATTCTTTGACTTTACACCCAGACACAGGAAAAATGAGGCAAGAGAATAAAATGTATCTCTAGCAGCTTTCAGTCCACATTTGAGGACAACTTTAAGGGGATTAGTTGTTCCCTGTTACAGACCAGTACCTCCCTCCTTCACTTCCTCATTCTTCCTCTTTCTTTCTTTTTTTGTTTTCTCCCTTGCTGTGTCTCTCATTCAGCCCAAAACTCCCTCCTCTCTTCCCTTTCGGAAGAATGTGGACGGACCAGTTGAGATGAACGCATGACTTGTTCATGTTGGGCTTTACGTAGCCGCTGCTGCTTCTGTTGTTTCCTCAGACGTCTGTTTAATGCAACTTGTTCTCCTCAAGCTGCTTAACAATAATACAAATATAAAGCTTAAGTTAAAAGAAAACATAAGCCAGGAGCAGTAAAATCAAATATTTATTTACATTTACATAAGTAGTACATTTGGTGATGCATGAGATCTTTCTTTTATCTTGAGGAGACTGAATACTATGAACATCTCGTTAGTGATCTTGATTGAATACAGCTTGTAAAATTTGTTTGAAGGCTCTCATTGGACTGAACGATGCTCAGAACAATCAGACAAATGAACTGGGCCAAAAAGAAGAACTTTTTGTTTTTACTAGATAGGGAAGTCTTTTGTAGGTGATTCTAAACAGCTTCAGATTCCCAGATCATCAGTTCAAACTGTTTTATTTAAGTACACGTTATTCATTGAATAACGTGAGAGGAGCAGTTTTTCAAACCTTGCCAAGTTTGGAAACGTCTTCTGATAAAAGGAAATTGGTTATGATGTCCAGGAACGACAAAGGTTCAAGCCATTCATGAATTGGAAACTACTGGACTACATCAGTGACATTGTCCACAGTGCCACTTTAACAGAGCCAGTTTAACTTGGGCACGGACTGAGAGGTTGCTGACCATGAAAGAAGCCCCTGCTCCACAAACGGACACCTTCAAGCTGACGTTAATTTCATGAACCATGCCTAATAGCTGGGTCTGTGCCAGGACACCCCCCACTTTAAATGAACTTGACTAGTTCTCATTCGAGGAGTGGTCAAACATCCAGCCAGAATTATGCCAGAAGCTTCTCGATGGCTACAGATAGTGTGTGGTCGATATTCAGCAAGATATGTTTGCAGGTGTATGTATATATTTTAGCCTATATTAATATTTTTTGACTATGTGTGGATTAGAGAAAATCCACAATAAATTTAAACCTCTTCAGGCACTTCTTGTTTTTAACATTTGTTTTGTTAGTTGTGCAATCATTCCAACCAGCAAAAAAGAATGTTTGAAATAAGTCTATAAAAGTATTTAATTTCTTCTTAAATCAGTGTTTTAAATATTATTATTTTACTGCATGTCAAACATAAAACAAAATTCAACCTTCTATATTTTCAAAATGACAAATGATTTTGAATCTTTTTCAGAAAATGGAATTGTTTGTTCAAGTTCAGTATATTGGATGCTATATTATAACAGAAATTAAAAGGTTTAGGGTCCATCCACAGAGCCTTGTGGGACTCCATATTTAACTAAGTCAGTGTTTTTCAGGAAACTAACAAATATTCTTCATGTGCCCACTGACTCACCACGGAAATAAACAGTGCAACATCAGCTATTTCTGACTGACAGCTGCGGGAGCTAAAGTACATGCATGGTTTTGTTTAATGTTGTGCTTCTTTCTGTCCTCCAGGATTAACCTGAAAGTGTCTAACAACCCATACGGCTACAAGCTGCATGATGCGCAGGCCATCCTCAACGAGGTCCACTCCATTCGAGATGCCATCAGCTCCGGGGAGAAGGAGAAGCAGGATCTCATGCAGGTAAGACCGAGCTTAGGCTTAATCGAATGGAAATACAGAAACAGCAGGAAGACTCCTTTTTTGTTTGCATTAGAGCCGGTTTAACTCTGTGAGTTATCATCTGTTTCTTCTGGAGCTGCAGCGTCTTTGCTCTCCTAAAGCCATTGTTTATTTTTGTGAGCTCAAATATAACAGTTCCAAACATTAACATTCTCTAAGGATGAACAAATACAAGGAAATCTGTTGATTTTTGAAACGGAAGCGTGGGGTGGGGACATCCTCGTCTCCTGGATTCCACATGCTGCTTTACGCAAAACCCCAAAACAAGCCATGTGTTGTCAGTTTATAATTGGAAAAACAAGCACTGCAAAGTTCCTTGAGAATAAAAAAGGGTTTATAATCAAAATGTTTTTCCTTAGGAAGTGAGACAGATCTGCCTGCAGATCCTGTGAATATCCAGAGTCCTGGATCCTCTCTTTTTCTCTCCTCTCTACATCTCACCCCTCTGTTTTTTTAATAGAATTTAGGTCTGTAGACTATGGTGGCCATCGAAAAGCGTTGAGTTTGTGTCTTGGGAACCATTTATCTGTAGATTTGGTCATATGTATTGGCTTGTTTCCCTGGTGAAGGACCCGGTGATGATCCATATGCAGTTTTCTGGCATGTCCTGGTATTAAAGGGATTTCATCATGCTATGCACTCACACAAGGTTTCCATGGGCTTTGGAGGAAGAAACAGGCCCAAAGCATAACCGGTCTTCCACCATACGTAATAGTGGGCATGAAGTGTTTGTCAAAATATTCGTCCGTAGTTTTAGGAAAGACCCACCTTGAGTGTTTGTAGAGTTTATGTTTGTGATGGTAAAAGTGTAAATGATCTTTTCCTGTTGAGGTTATTAAGCAGACATGTTGACCCCAAGAGACCAATTCTTTAATAGTGAGCTTTGAAGATTTGTTTTTATCTTTTTATTGTCATTCTTCTCACTCTGTGTGGTGGAAACATAAACCTGCGTCCTCCTTCAGCCTCGGTTTAACTCGTTGCTCTAACTGCAGATGTAAGCAAGTTAGGCAAGTAGCTGTTTTCTTGTAGCCATTTCCTGCCTGGAACGACATCATAATCAGTACCAGCTTTATTCACCAGGTTTATACACACAAACAAGGAATTTGACTTCAGTTCCACTTTGTTCTCAATGAAGACATTTTAAATATAAATCTATTAAAAGGGAAAATAAAAGTTTTTGTATATATGTATATATACAATGTTGTTATAGAAGACATGTTGTTAAAACGTGTGTTTCAGCAATTAAACTTCCTAACAATGACCAGCCCCTTCAATGTCTTCCAGTCAGACTTCCTGCTCACCACAGTACAGAGACTGCTCTTGTCAAGGTGTTCAATGACATCCGTATAAATGTAGACTATGGAAGAACCACAGTGCTGGTATTATTGGACCTTAGTGCAGCATTCAACACTGTTTATCACTCCATTTATTAGAGTGCCTGGAAAACTGGGTCGGTCTTTCTGGTACAGCACTCAACTGGTTTAAATCCTACTTGAAGGACAGGGACTTTTTTTTTGTCAGTAGGTAACTTTACATCAGAGAGCACAAAAATCACATGTGGCGTTCCCCAAGGGTCCATCTTAGGGCCCCTCCTATTCAATATCTACATGCTCCCCCTAACTCAGATTTTAATAAACAACAACGTAAGTTATCATAAGTATGAATTATGAGTATGAAGATGGTGCCGCAGATGGTCGCCTCGGCGTGTTGGTGCGCATTGTTTTGTTTTGTTTTTTGCTTTAAAACGGTCTTCTGTGATGGTACCCGGAGCTCTCTCACCAGAGAAGAACTCATGAACATCAGGGCTACTACACCAGAGGAGTTATTTCCCACTTTTCTGCCTACTGCTCTGGAATATTTGGACATCCTGGTTAAAGGTGCGCTCACCTTTGTTCACGCGGTGAAACGCCGGAAGAGAGGGAAACGGGCTGGGGTGCTGGTACGTCTTCGCCAGCGTGGACTATGAACACCGTTACCTGGAATATTTCTCTCTAACGTGCGCTCACTTCCCAACAAAGTTGAGGAACTACAACTGTTGTTGGGGAAAAACAGAGACTTTTATTCATCGGCAGTTTTGTGCTTCACGGAGACGTGGCTGTGTGGATTAATACCGGACTCTGCGCTGCAGCTGGCAGGATTCCAGCTCTACAGAGCGGACAGAGACACTGAACTCTCCGGCAAAGCGAAAGGTGGAGGAATCTGTTTCTACCTCAACAGTGGTTGGTGCAACGACGTGACAGTGATTCAGCAGCACTGTTCTCCAGACCTGGAAGCCTTCATCATAAACTGTAAGCCTTTCTATTCCCCCCGTGAGTTCACTTCGTTCATCCTGGTCGGTGTTTACATCCCGCCGCAAGCTAACGTGCAGGTCGCACAGCGCATGCTCGCCGACCAGATACTGAGTGTGGAGCGGACCAACCCGGACTCCTTAGTAATCGTCGTTGGCGACTTTAACAAAGGTAATCTCACCCACGAACTCCCCAAATATAGACAGTTTATAAAATGTCCGACCAGAGAGGACAACATTCTGGATCACTGTTACACCACCATCAGAGACGCTTATCACGCCGTCCCACGTGCTGCACTGGGCCAATCCGACCACATCATGGTCCACCTGATTCCTGCATACAGGCAGAAACTAAAGCTCTGCAAACCTGTTGTGAGGACGACAAGGAAGTGGAGCAGTGAGGCTGTGGAGAATCTCCAGGCGTGTTTAGGCTGTACAGACTGGGATGTGTTCAGGACTACTACCAACAGTCTGGACGAGTACACAGAGGCTGTGACTTCCTACATCAGCTTCTGTGAGGACAGCTGTGTACCATCATACACCAGGGTGAGTTACAACAACGACAAACCCTGGTTCACAGCTAAACTCAGAAGGTTAAGACTGGATAAGGAAGAGGCCTTCAGGAGTGGGGACAAAGACATACAGAGAGGCGAAGTACAAGTTTGGCAAGGCAGTGAAAGAGGCCAAACGACTGTACTCTGAGAATGCACCCAGCCTCGGATACCGAGAACCACAAGTACATCGGCGTGCAGAGATACCAACCACCGGCAGGTAGTGTGGCGGGGAGGGAATAGGCCCCACATTCGATGGGGACCTAAACTGATCCTGGAGAGGGAGCAGCCCAAGACCCAACCTGACACAAAAAACAGGCACACACAATCACAAAGACACAAAGACAAACAACAATGGACGTCGGACACTCACTCACACTCCCTATACATATTCTATTCTCCCAGGTCCAGGTGCCAATACCCCATAGGGACAACCAGCCCCCGGACCCAGGAGGTGGTCCCCTTCTCTCCGGGGGTGGAGAAAGGCAGACCGCCCCAGCACCTGAACCTGGTCTGGGCTAGCCGAGGCTCATGCCTGTACCTGAATGACCCCGGCCCGGACCCCGACTCCCCACCCCGACCCCAGTCCCCAACCGCCCCCATCGTCATACGGGGAGGGGGCCATGTACAAAAGAGGGGTCTACATGGTCCAAACAAGCCTGCCAACCAGATAAAATAGTCCCAACCCCATATCTCCTGTAATTTTTGTAATAAATTGATTATAACCTTGGGATTTTTTCCCCCACTACATATCTTATACAAATTTAACCGAGGTGTAAGTTAGTGTTGAGGGCTTTTTAAATGGACTTCCAGCCTCTGCGTCTGGGTTTGAACCGTTAGTGTTCCCACTTAAAGCTCTGTGGGAAGCGCCCACATCATCACATATCCTCCACCGTGCCTAACAGTGGGCATGAGGTGGTTTTGAACATTTTTATCCACTTATTCATCCTGCAGCAAATACTGTAACCAAGTCTCCATGACAACCAGCACACACTTTTCCCCCTCTGCAGTTTAACTGAGACATGAGTTTTGTCCATTACTGTTCACGCCTTGTTTAAAAGTTACGGTAGGCTGTGGTATACGTGACCTCCTATTTACTCATCTACACAAACAAGAGGGAACCTTTAGCTCTGCATAGCTGCAAGGAAGCTATTGGGGATTTCTGCATGGCCAGATCAGGCTGGTGAGAGCTGTTTACCAGGAGATGGGGAAAACAAATTCATATTTTAAAGCATCTGTGTCATATTGCAGGTGTAGAGCTTCACAGAGAGACCTGAAAAGACAAGAAAACACCAGGAATGTTTTCTGTTAAACCGGAAAGGAACTGTCGCAAAATCTGCTCGCATGGTTTCAAAACATAAGGATTTATCACAGAAAACGTTCAATAAGATGAAGGAGCAACTGCTCTCAGATGAGGGTGTGATGAAGTGCTGGAGGAGAGGCTTCCTCTGTGTTTTATGAACTGCACTAAAGCAGATTTAGTAACTCATTATCTGAGGCTGCAGGGAGGCAGTTGGTGTTTTAACGTCTTGCCTTCGTCCTTGTGTTGCCCACCAGTCGAGTTCATGAAGTTCACTTTGACTGATGATTGGAATAATCAGATTTTAAATAATTGGGGACTTCCTACTTTCTGCAGCAAGCTGAAGAGAGATCTCAACAGTTTTTTCTTGTCTTTGTTGTTCTGTCTTAAGGTTTTTCCTGGTCAGAAGAAGACATAGTTACGTCTGGGTGAGTTTTAGCGTACCTATGAATCACAGCAGAAACTGGACCTGATAAGAATCGCTGGTACCTGATCGCACACATTATGGTCTGTGGTAAAAGCTGCAATAAATAAAAGAAAAACGTATGCCTAATATGTCATAAACACAGCAGAACAACCTTGAAACTTACATGGAGAATCCGACAAAGAGCCCATGTTTTTCTGTTTGAATCTTGGGGTTGAAAGTAACTGTTTTTGTGTTTTATCTAAGAAGCTTAAAGTAGTGTAAACACACAGTACATGCATTATAAAGAAGATTTATCAGTCCAGTTCCAAAATAAACCTAAGAAATTTCACATAAAATCAGTTAAATTCCTTCTGTATACGATTTTATACAAATATGGAGTTATTTTATTTAGATAGAGATGCACCATTTGGCGACTGATTTCTGATTTCTCCGTTTTGTGAAGCTCTGACTTGCCAGTGCCAATTTTAGCTGATCACAAGCCTCCTGCTTTGAGCAGTTATTGATTACTTTTATTAGAAGTAGAGGCGATGTCACACAGTGTGTGTATGAGAGACCAGTGAGCTGTGTTTTACTATTTAAAGATGAAATGGTTCAGACGCAGCAGAATAATCCGCTGCTCCATGTCTAATTGCAGCTGCGCTCTGCTGGATTTTAGATCTGCAGATTAGATTCATATTAAGATCTGTTTTGTGCCTTTGGTGATTGGCTTCCTTTCTGTAACCCTGTGATGTTATTCATAGTTTATAGTTTTTATCCCCAGTCCTCCTTTATGGATTCACTGTCCTTCTCTGCATGTGAAAGCACTGCAGTGTTAATTTGTTGTTTCTGGATGGCTGCAGATCGAATTAAAGTTGCATGATGGGACTTGGACTCAGCTGACAGGTTTACACGGAGCTAAATTTAACATTTACAAGGAGACAGAAACGTCAGCCAACTTTCTGTGATCCGTTGATGATGATTAACTGCTGCTCTGTTTGGAAGATCAAACCCATTTCTCCTTCCTAGCAACCATTAAAGCTGAAAGAATCCGATCGAAGGGAGTAGAGTGTGTTCAATAATGCATGATCTGCCGTCTGCAGGTTTGTCTCTTGATTTAATGTCAGAAATAACTGCAGAAAAAGAGTGAGGTAAAAAAACATCAGCTAGAAATCTGTTTTTAGCTCGGCCTTTTATGATCATTACTTAAATATTTATTTTCTTCATTTGTTTGTTTTGATTAAAATAACATTTTGGGACTTTGACCGTTATTGATAATTTTGAAACTAAAAAATAGGAGGCAGTAACAAGCAAAAAGCAGCAAAACAATCAACATTTTTTTGTGGTAGAAAGAAGAATGTTTGGTAAAACAGCAAAGAGAAACAAATTGGAGATCGGTCAATTAGAAACGGAAAATTATTTTTAATTTAGATTTTTGGTTTTAATTTAAACAGAAAATAACCTAAATAAAAACAGACACAGGGGGATTTAATGTGGTAGGATTCGTCTGTTGAAAACCTCACTGTAAAATAAAACATTTCTTTTATTTATTCTATCAAAGTTAAACATTACCTTGCAGATTGTATGTCTAGCAAGTTGGATTCAGCCAAACATGAAAAGGAAAAACTATTCACAATATAAGCAGTTATAAATAAAGGTACAGAACAGATTAACACCAGTTGGCGCTCAGTAAGTCTGGGGTCATATTTACCAGGATTTAATAGATGCCACAAAACATTGCAAAAACAAATTTAAAATCCACAGGAACCTAAAAACCTATTTGCTCTGCTGGTTTAAAAATAAAATCAATAAGCAAGTCTTTAAACTCCTTCAGGTCACCATTATGCAAATAAATTTGATAAAATATTTAAATGCACCAAAACGGCTCTCCAGCGGCTTACCGCTGCTGCCCCAGAAATCTGACAATGTTTCACTCTGCTGATTAAAAATATGCCGGAGAGAGTTGTACAGAAATAAATTGACTGGTGACAGGATTTTTAGCTTTAGCATCCCCAAGCAGTCACCAAACCATCTTCTCCCGATCAGCAAAAACGCCATATCTAAGATTCAACAACTCGCACCATGACGCCTTTCTTTAGGGAAGTAGTTATGGACGTAAGAAGACTCTAAGCTTGTATCAGTGAGGTGTTTAAAATTGAAGTCGGGGGAAGTACAAACTTTGTTGGCAGTGTGTTTTCTATGGAGGTATGTCTGCTCTTCATTCAGGCTCATTCGTTAAATAGGGAGTTGGATTTCAGCAATGAACAGGAAAAAAGCTACTTTGTCCTTTTTTAACTTTCAATATCTGTCAAAAAACATGCTCCATTGAATGTGAATGTTGGCAAGTTCTTGGAAGTCTGCTACTACTCAACTGCTGTTTATGGTTAACAACGCTAACTGCTAATCTTAAATGCTAAGGAGTTAAGAAGGGTAGAAAAAGTATTTTGAATGCTGTTATTTATCGTTCTTAAAGAGAAATCCATATCTGCCAGTCAGAACTTTACCAAACCACAGATCTGAAAATGTATCGCAGAACTCTGATTGATGCGTCTCTGCTCATTTTCAGTCTCGACACTGAACAGATCAATAAAAACAGACATGAGTGCCCTCTTCCAGATGACAACTGTGATGGACCTTGACTCATTGTCGTTATTTGTCTGATTACATTCACCAAACTCCAACATCTACCGAACGTTTGGGTTTTAAAACATCTGCTGTTATAAACCAATTCAGGCTGGATTTGAACTGTTAGTTTCTGAAAACATGATTTAAGTTACATCAGCGGTCCAAAAAACAAATGCCTTGTTTATAGTTTTATGGCAGACATATTTCTGGGAGTTTTTAATTAAATAAAGCATTGTTTCTGAACTCGGGGAGGCCGAAATAATTGCAGGTTATTCTGACCTTAAAACCAACGTTCTATTCAACAGTGAACAGCAGCTTTAAACTGAGTCATTGTCCACATTCGTGCAGAAAAAAAGTGAGCATTTTTTCCCTTTACTGCAGGGTTTGCTGCCTGTGAACCCTGATATTTATTCTTGTTTTAGGGATGCCTATAAAACCTGGAGGCTAATGGGTTTACCAGCTTATTAACAGAGAGAGATTCTGTGTCCAGCGCTCTGATGGGAGCAAAATATTGTTTTCTTTTTTTTATGCGATAAGATAATCAGGGTTTCAAAAAGAATCAGGTCAAAGTACTGAACTGAAAACAAGTGAAAAAGCAGCCAGAGTCCAAGGACAAACCTTGAACGAGCTTCAGAAAGCCTGAAGAATATAAAATAAATAAACAGGAAATTTTAAGATCAGGACGGTTGTTTCCTTCATCGCTTCCTGCTGTTAAGCTTTTGGTCCTACTTTCCCACTGCTGTCCCATCCTGACTCATCTCCATGCATCTTCTCTGTTTTCCTCAGAAACTGGCCGTGTTAAAGGACGGATTCCAGCTGGACTCGAGCTCCCAGCAGGAGCTTTGGGGCAGCAGTCCGTCGCTCGCCAACTCGGAGACGTCCCCTCGCCTCTACTCCGACGTCGGATCCCAAACGGACCTCCCAGCTGAGGTTAGTCCCAGAACTGTTTTTCTAAATGTGATTCTGTTTACTTTGCCCTGCATAAGTGTTCGTATCTCTAAAACTTTACACATTCATCACATTACCAGGGTTAGTTTCGTTGACATAAACTTTGATTAAAACATTTCTTATTTTACGTGCAAGAACTAAATAAAAAGTAAATTAGAGTGACGATGCCTGTGACAAAAAGTGTTGAAATTATCGTGAACGATTAATAATAAAATATTGTACGAAGATGCATTAAAATCTCCTTTTAGTCGACCATTTTAGGATAAATATTCATCTCGGTAAAATGAAATGCTTTTTCTTTTAGGTTGTAAGGAGACCAAACAGGTGTTCCTCTATCATGTCTTATTTTTTCCGATTTAAATCTACAGAACATTTAGGTGACTAAAGTTTGACTAAAACTAAAATGACTACAGATGAGTAAAATGCAACTAAAACTAAACCATGTTTTAGTCAAAAGAATATGATTCAAACTAATTTAAATATTTGGTCAAAATTGAAAAGTCTGGAATTTGATTTGATTATTTTCCAGGTCTGGAAAAAACAAAAAGTTAAAGGTTGTAGACTTTATTACGCTTTCCATTATCTAAAAATATCAAAATCAGAATTTATCAAAAATAAAAAGATTTTTACATAGTTTAATTACTCACTTATTAATCACTGTAGTTTTTCAGTTACTATTTTTGTAAAGTCAAGGTATCGGTGCTCATGATATGATTTTAAGTGATCTGTAAAGAATCCATTCGAGGTTTCTCTATAATGGTTTCTATTGTTTTTTAAATGTAAAAGAAACAAAAAAGCCATGTGAAATAGCCCTTTACTACACTGTCAGATGTTGCTTTGTTTCTTCATTTGTGGGGGAAGAAAAATAGAAAATAAAACCGTAAAAACAGTCTTCTGCTTAAATGTCCAAAATATCTCGAAAACTGGAGGCAAAAATCTAAAAAAACGTCTGCCTGGAAAAGTATGACATTTTGAAATGGAAAAACTTTAGGAACCCTGCTTCTGTCTGGATTTAATGTGATAGACCAACTCATAGGCACAATGTAAACAGACTCTTATTGTGTGTAATTGAGTCAAAATATGAGTTCATCTGCTCTGCGAAGGCCTCAGAGGTTAGTTAGAGGATATTAGTGGACAAACAGCATCATGAAGACGGAGAAAGTTCTGGAGAAATTTAAAGCAGGATTAGGTTATGAAACCAAATCCCAAGCTATGAAGATCTCAGTGTTCAATCTATCGTCTGAAAATGGAAAAGGATTGGGCACAGCTGCAAACAAACAGCCATTTAAGAGATTAATGAAGTTTTACTTAAACCTAAAACCTACCAAGACATGGCTGTCCACCTAAACAGGCTGGGCTAGGGGAGCATTATACAAAGGAGCAGCCAAGAGGCCCCTGGTAACTCTGGAGGAGCAGCAGAGATCCACAGCATATGTCAAAGATACTGTTTACAAGACACTGTTACTCATGCACTCCTTTATGAGAAAGGTGGAGAGAAAGGTGAAGAGCAAGATATTGTTGAAAGAAAACCCAGAGGAATCCAGCTGCCAGAAACAATGTGGGGTCACATCAAGCTTTAGAAAGAATGTTCACTAAAATGGACCACAACTGAATATTTTGGTCTACATTTAAAGCACCTTGTGTGGAGAAAAACTGACGCTTCACCACTTCACCCTGAACAAATCTGGGTGCATCACGCTATAGGGGCTGTTTTTCTTCAGCAGGGACGGGGAAGCTGCTCAGAGGTGATGGGGAGATGGATGGAGGTAAATACAGGACAAGACTTGAGACTAGAGAGGACCTTTACCTTCCAGTAGGACCATAACACTACACATTCAGACAGAGCTGCAATAGAAGGGTTTAGATCAAAGGATATTCATTTACCAGAATGGCCTAGTCAAAGTGCAGACCTAAATTAAGTTGCAACTATGGGGTAAATCTTGAAATCTAATGTTCTCCATCCAATCTGACAGAGTTTGAGCTATTTCGCTATGAAGAATATGCTCAAATATCAGTCCTTAGAAGCACAAAGCTGATAGAGGCAAACCTCAAACGACTTGCAGCAGTGAAAGGAGTATTAACTCTGGGGGCCAACAACAAATACACTCCTCACTTTCCAGAGTTTTATTTGTAAAAATGCCCCCAAAATATGCCGGTTTGTGGTTTCAATGTGACAAAATGTGAAAAGGTTCAAGAATGAGAAGTATAAATACTGTTGCAGACCTTTTGAATATAGAAAAATCTGTCTCCGTTTGCATTTACTGTAACCTGATGAGTTTCAGGATTCATGAAGTTTCTTTCTTTGGTTTTTCAAACCAGTTTACGACCAGCACCAACAAACTGGCAGAGAAAGTTCGTCTGAGCCTGAAGTACGAGGAGGCCAAGAGAAGGTACCAGTTTTAACTCCTTGCTGCTTGGTGTGTTTAGGAACAGTTTTCATAAAAGGTCGGGGCCGGGGGGCGCTGGAAGTGATGGAAAATGTCCAATCTGGAGCAGCATAACAGGAAGTAACCATGTTAAACTGGCAGATACCGCTGTTCTTCTGAGTTTGGACGCATATCTGTCACTGATGAGACCACAGGTGGACAGAAGCAACATTATGAGAGCAAGTTATGTGGTGAGGGAATTAATAGCTAAGACGTCAAAGCCTCATGCAGAGGAAGAGTTTAGGAAGGAATCCATCATTGCTGCTGCAAACTACAATCTGAAAATTACAAATGTTAGAAGAACTAACGTTGCAAAAACTGATACATTAGTTTTATTAATTTATAATTGTTGCATCAGAAAGGTTTACAAATTGAGGGTGAGCCTCAGAGCGGTTTCTAAAAACTGAAATGGCCCCACAGAGAGAGAGAAAAGGCTCGCCACTCCAGTTCTAAAGAATCATTCTGACATCGGTGCAGAGCTTGCTTAAACGCCGGCAGTACGTGGCTATGAGTCCATATACAGAAAAGACAGCAAAGAAGCAACCTATATCCAATAAAACTATAAAGGACAGGCTGAACAGTTATTTAATCTGAGGACACCACCTTTTGATTGCATGGGGCTTCTGGAGAAGAGTAGATGGGAGCCACCATGAGTCCTGTGTGACACCAACAGTGAAGTCTGTTGATGCTCTCCGTGTGTGAGGTTATTTCTCATCCACAGTGAAAGTGAAAACAAAGTGGGACAAAGACTACAACACCGTAGTTTCATACTTGCAGTCAGGAAACTCTAGATCCTAACCCCTCTGGGATCCTGTGGTCAGTTCAGATGAATAAACAAAGGTCAAGAAAGTGTGATCGACTCTAAACACCAGCGAGACCAGAATGGGTCTCTATCAGTCAGGACCAGGTCCAAAATCTGACGTTCAGCATGTCAGACATTTACAGAAGTTAGGGAGGAGAAGGTTTAACAGTGGAATTATTCACTCTTTGCAAAAGTTAAATGGATTTCACGTTTGTTACGCTGCCACCGTCTTATATTCATCCATATAACTAAACACTGGTCTTAGAGGTGTTTTCTCCAAGATAACTCTCCTCTCATCGTTTTTATGAAGGATCGCCAACATCGAGGTGCAGATCGCCAAACTGGACAGCGAGGCTTGGCCAGGGCTGCTGGACCCGGAGCGGGACCGGCTCATCCTCATCAACGAGAAGGAGGAGCTGCTGAAGGAGCTGCAATACATCTGCCCCCGACAGCGGCTGGAGCCCAACGACGCCGAGAAGCTGGAGACCGAGAAGAAACGTCTGGAGAGAGACCTGCAGGCCGCCAGAGACAACCAGAGCAAGGCTCTGACCGAGAGGCGAGTGAACCACTGAGTCAAAGACTGTATGAAACTGTGAAATATCATTAATATTGTACTTTCAATAGTCTTCTGCCCTCATTTTGGTGTTTTTCCAGCCTCTGATCCAGAATTTCCTGCAGTATTTTAGTGGTCTTAATTAAGTTCTCTTCTCCAACATACTGATCTAAAAGAGCTATTAGCTGAAAACTCACCAGGCACAGGATGTTCAACTGAAGGATCATCTGTCAGGTATCTGAGACCAGGTTGTGAAGGTAACAGGTCCAGGAAGGAAACCCAGCAGCCCCCCAGCTTCTCCTGTTGAATCCTAAGGTGTTCTCTTGGTGAATCTCTCAGGAGTGTTTTCCCAATCAGACGTGGCCAGAATACCGGCAAAGGGAAACATCTTGATCAGATTTGTAAAACCCCTTAGATGACTCCTTTTGATGTAGAGGATTAACTCCACACCAGTGCTGGAGCTCCTCACCTTATATTCGAGGCAGTGATTCTCCAAGGTCAGGGCATGCTCCCTGATGGGTGGGGGAGGGTAAATGTATTTACTCTTTGTTGGTAAAGTTGTGTTATAGTCTTCCAGTACTTAAATCTGGACTTGTTTTCCAGTTATACAGTCGTAAAATAAGTGTTACTATGGTAACGGGCGTGTAAGCAAGGCGAATAGGTCCAGCCTGCTGCCTATCGTTCTGCCGCCATTTGTTGAATAGCACAGGAGAAATGTCCTTATTTATTTTTATTTATTTACCGATTGTTCGACGGGTGAAAAGTGTTTTATGGCGTGAGAACATGATAACATGATTAAACGGGACCTGCTGGTTTAATAACGACGCACACATTGGTACTCGGTGGTTGCTGTGTGCGTTGGGGGCGTTGATGTGTTGAAAGAGATGAGACATGAGGACAGATGAACAGAGAGCTGTTTGTTTGTCTCACAGCTGGAAGCATAAAGAAAAAGAGTTAAATAATGTGAAAAACCGATGCCTATCAGAGCAGAGAAATGACAAAAAAAAATGGCCTCAGTGTTCGAAGATCAAGACGAGAGCCTTATTGCTTCCACATATTGCTGTTCTTTCTAAAGATTATTTTATTTGGAGAAAAACACTAAGCAAAAGCACCTTCTTTTGCTGAAACAAAAAAGGGATAAAATACAAGAAATTTAGATTAAATTGACCCATATATTTTCCTGGTCTTATTAAGGTGGAGAACCTGGAAACTGTTCTTGCCCTGAAAGGGTCGTTTAACATGAAACATTTGGGAACCACGACTCTTAGACATAGCCGACCAGCCTACAGAAGAGGCTCATTTCAGACATTTGTATCCAGGATCTCCTCATTTCAGCCAGGATTATCGTAGGTTGACCCGTAAATCTAGAGCTTCTTCCAGCTCAGCTTCTCCTGTGTAAATCAGTCAGGTTTTTATTATGTGTCTTCTGAAGTTGGACAACCCTGGTGCATCATTGGGTAGTATGCACCGAAACTATTAGCTGCAGAGGCTGTTGTTAATTTTGTCTTCACATCGTCTGCTGTTAGGTGTGTTTTGATGGAGATTGTATGTTTTATTTTGCTTTCTGTTCTGTTCTTCACCACGACAAACTGGAGCAACATCCTTGGTCCTGTAGATGAAGTTCCAGTCTGTCTGTCCATCTCTGCTGCATCTTGCAGTCACACAGAAACAAAACAAGAATTGAATTCCTGCACCTCCACAGCTTTTTTAGCTTGAGATAATTTTCTCAGACTTAGAGGAACTGACTGATCTCGATTTCTTCGCATTCAGCTGCAAACTGAAGGTCACAGCTTTAAGATGTTGACAGAACCTCATCATCTGCAAAAAAGGAAAAACGAGACCCTGAGGTTCCTGAACCAGACACCCTGCTCTACAGAATGAGTCCTGGTGCAAATCACCACCTTACTGTTGTGGAGGTGGGCGGAGGAGTGATCCCATAGGCTCAGTTTTCTTGTGTTTTGGCCCCTGGTAGTGTTTCCTCAAAGGACCTATTTTACTGCCAGTTACAGTTAAGGTCCTGGCCTTGCATCTTCTTCTTTGTGGAACTTCTCACAGAGTTGATGATCATTTAAAGTTGATTTTGGATATGATCTCGGAGCTGCAGAAAGACGAGCAGCTAAACTCACATCAGCTGACATGAGGCAGCAGCTGCACCTGAACTTCTCTGTTATCTCGTTATGAAGTTTACTGTCATGTCTGCATCAGCTGCTGAAACCTTTGACCTCCCTTTAGATTATTAGCTCACTCCATCATACCTCCATCTTCCTCTCTGCCTGTGTACCTAAACACCAGCAGGTCACTTCACCCTCCTCTTCCTCCTCTTCCTTGACAGGACTCCCGTTGTTCCAGCTTCAGGTCAGACTCTACCTGAGCTCCGTCTCTCTTTGTGTCCTGTCTCCTGTTCCTGAAACCCGAGAGGCCGCCGGGCTCGACCATAGAAAGGACCTCTTGTAGTCCTCATACAAACACATTTGTTCAGACGTGTAACCGCATGGTTCTCAAGATGCGAACCCGCTCTGCCTCAAGATAGTCAAGGTTCCTAGGCAGTCGGGGGAAAAGTCTGCAAATATTATATAGAGCAATATTTGTATTTCCAGACTTCAATCACTATCCTGTTGTCTAAATTTTGTCCTTCCTTCATTCCTTCCTGTCTTTTTTCCTATTGTCCTTCCTTCCTGTCTTTCCTGTCTTATGTCCTACTTCCATTCCTTCCATGTGGTCTTTCTTCCTTCCTTAATTCCTTTTGTTCCTCCTTGTGTCTTACCTGTTTTCTTTTGTCTGTCCTTCCTTGTATTCCACCTCCATTCTTTCTTCCTTGTCTCCCTCTGTCCTTAATTACTTTAATTATATTTTGTGCCCTTACTTCCTTGTCATTCATTCTTTCCTCCTTTTCTTTCTTTGCTTTCTTCTTTCCTGTCCTTCCTTTAATGTGCCCTTCTTTTCATTCCTTGTCTCCTTTTTCATCCTCTTTCCTTGTCTCATTCTCTTTGCATTTCTTCCTTCCTATCTATCATTCCTTGTGTCCTTGCTTTTTGCCGTCCATCCATCCATCCATCCATCCATCCATCCATCCATCCATCCATCCATCCATCCATCGGTTACAAAAACTGAGTGGTTCGGTTATAAAATAAACCACTTTAAATACAAAATGTGTTTCTTTAAAAGGTCATTATAGGTCAAGATATTTAGGAGGCTCATCCAGAACAATAAAGAAGATCCTGTGTGTTGCGTTTAGGCAAAGAAAAATAATTTTCAGTGTAATAAAGAAGAAAAGATGTCTTTCCTGTTTGAGTAGCTGATTAAGAGAAAAATGGCTTTCTGATTGGTTTGTGACAGGCTGCTGGTAACAAAGAGCCTATAGCTGTAATTTATAATTAATATTTGTTTGCTAAGTTGTCAACCCAAAACTGATTCATGATTTCAGTTTTCCTCAACATGTTTGAGGAAAACAGCAAAATCAAACTCTTTCTGTAAATGTTTAAAAATGAAATTCAGGAAATCTAATCCTGGAAAAGTTGTGACTTTTGAAATGGAGACGATGTATGAACCCTCTTCTTTGCACTCAGATCCCGGTCAGTTATCCAAACATTTTCCTTCGAGCAGGACTTACCTGCTGCTGTCAGGTGTGTTTCTGACTCAAAGCTGCATAGAGCTGCTGCGATTTGTTCTCACAGACAACAAAAATCAAGTCGATGTCTATATTTTTAGTCCAAACCTAATATTTGCTTCTATATCTGCTTTTATAAACAAAAGTAACAATAATTTTCTGCCAAAGTTCTGCTTCCCCTGCAGACCTCTGTGTTTGTGAGTATGTCCCTTTAATTCAGCCACTGGTCAATGAACCGGCTTTGAATGTCTAATTGGACCGCAGTATTTAAGTTACACACTCTACGTTTTTCTACCAACGGGCTGCTGGCGAGCTAGAAACAGAAAAGTAGCTGAAGTTTAATCCGTTGAATGATCTCTGAAGTTAGACATGGAGCAAGTCTGCTACGTTTTCACTGCTGTTGGTCAACATTTGATTTAATTTCTCAACATCTTGCTTTAATCGCTTTTACTGATATGAATGTCTGGTATAATATATAGGATTAATAAATACACTTACATTCAAAGTTACAGTCTCTTGTATTACATATTGACTAATAGAAAGGTGGAACCTGACTGAACTGAGAACTTGTTTTATTTCCAAGTTCAGTCTCATCATATTTGGCATACTAAACATGCAGGACTTTTTATTTGTTAAAAACCTAAATAATATCTTAATTTTTTTATTTTTGTCATAATGAAGGTGGGGCTTATACATTGAATTGATGCTTTAAAGAGCCTATATTTTATTTGGGATTATATAAATTACTGTTTTTACGAAGGCAAAAGGAGTTGTTAGTGGCAGCAGCCTTAAATCTGCTAACGTTCTGTTTCTGATGTGAAACCTTTGAACAGAAGCTGCTCTGGGGTTCTTGCAAAGTCTTAAAAGGTGATTAAAAACTTGCAGAAACCTTGTGCTGCTCTTTATATTTTTCCTGTTAACAACACCCCAAACATTTCTGCTGTTTCAGGCTGCGACTCCACTGCAAGAGGAGCGAGCTGGTCCGGGAGCTGGAGGAGACGGTCCGACTGGCCACGTCGCTGCAGACACAGCTGAAGAGGTTTGTTCTTCTCATCTCTACCAGCATGTTCTGTCTGAGCTCTGGGAGTGGAGTCTAGTCAGGAAAAAGTCTTCAAACAAAAATTTCCATGATGGCGAACGGGTCGAAAACAGTTGGTTTCCTTTTTGTTATTTGCTCATGAAAGGCAGGCGGTCAATGAAAAGCAGTGACAAGTCAGAAGTTGCCTAAATGATAACGGATAACAGAAAAAAACGTTCCTTCTGTCGCCTTTGAGGCTTTGCAAAGTTTTGCCGTCAGTCTTATTAGTTATGTTTGTTTTGTAGGTGATATTTTGTGATATTTTACTATTTTCTGATCATTATTTCATTTCTGTTCATTCCAACCGATCAGACTTTCTCTGTATTTTTAAGGAGTATTGATCAGCTGTTCTGAAGGTCTTTAAAAGTAGTTCTTGTTCTTGAAAGGAACTTCTCAGTGTCGCACCAACAGATGAGTATGGCCTACTTAGGACCGAGTATTGCATCATTGTGAATGGGAAGGAGAATAACTCAATGGTTTTACAATTTGCTGCAAATAAAAATCTGTGTGGTGTGCCTTATCTTCAGCCCCCCATGTCAGTATTTTGCTTCTGCTGCAGTTACAGCTGTAATTATTTTGAGGGATCTCTACCAGCTTTGAACAACTAGAGACTGAAACGTTTGACCGTTCTTGTCTGACTGAGCTGAAATGGTTGTTAGCTCAGTCAGAGTGAAGGCAAAGCGTCTGTGAACATCGGTTTTGAAATCTTGCCACAGATTCTCAATTTAATTTAGGCCTAGATTTTGACTAGGCCATTCTAACACATAAATATGCTTTGATCTAAACCGTTCCTTTGTACCTTTGGCTGTATGTTCTGGGTCATTGTCCCACTGGATGGTGAACCTCCACCCCATTATCAAGTCTTCTGCAGCCTCTAGCAGATTTTGTTCCAGGATTGTCCTGGATTTAGCTCCAGCTGTCTTCCCATTTACTACTTTAGTTTTAGGTCATTCAGCCTGTACCATCTGGCAGGGGGACAAACAATGGAAATCAACCTGGACTGTAAATGGGTGCATTTACATTTATGTTGTTCAAAATGTTCATTAATGCACAATGTCCCTCTTCAGCATATAAACAAAAGACATGGAATTAACTTAAATTGAATTAATCTTACAAGCTTCCCTGTCATTGCTGAATAAAATCATCTCCACAGCATGATGCTGCCACCACCATGTCTCCCAGTGGGGATGGTGGGTTCAGAGAGATTTGGACTCTTTATGATCCTTGGGTATTAGGTTGTGGTTTTCAGTGCGTTGTGTTCTCATCATTTCCTTGTTGTTTATTATGTTAAAGATTGTCTTGCTGTATATAGTTTATTCCTTTGTGTTTATTAGTGTCAGTAAGGTCTTGCCATATTACTTTATTCCGTAATTATTTTCTGTGTTTTGTTGCCCATTTTCTAGTTTATTTCCCAAGGTTGTATTTGTGTTTTCCCCTTGGTGTTTAGTGTTTCCTTGTGTGTTAGTTCAGCTCCTCTGTGTTAATTAGTCTACCTCCCTCAGTCTCCCTGCTTACCTCCTGCATCAGTTGCTCCACATCATCTCCTGATGAACACACTGCCATGCAATGTCATTCTCCACACCTCCCTTAGTATATAAGCTCTCTGGTTCTCTTTGATTTTTGCTGAATTCTCCCGTCATTCCCCGTTTTACTTCCTGCTTCTATCCGTTAGCCTCGTGCTCCACGTCCTGTTAATCTTGTGTTGTTTTTGTAAGTTTTTCTGTTTTATTATTAAATCATTAAAATGCTCATCCCACGTTTCTGCCTGTGCTTTGGTCCCCCTACCTAACCCACATAACATGACATTGTTACACAAGCTTTTTTAAGGATTTTGAAAACCATGTATTCTTTTCCTTCCAGTTAATAATCATTCATCGCTTTGTGTTGTTCAGTCATGTAAAATCCCAGTAAAATACTTGCAGTTTGTGGTTGTAATTTGACAAAGTGTGGAAAAGTTGAAGTTGTATTAATACTTTAGCAAAGCTCTGTGTTTGCCACAGAATGAAACTGAATTGAAACCACATCTCAGTGGTTTTCAGTTTATTATTAATCATCAGCTTCAGTTTTTTTCTGACGTTTTGCAGCTAATTCAGATACGTTTTATAGACTTTAAGGCCTTCTGTGTTTTTGAATAAAAACTCTTCTTCCTCGTCTCCTCTGCAGCCTCTCTGTCAGCACCCTCTCCTGTTCGTCGGGCAGCAGTCGAGGCTCCCTGGCGTCCAGCCGTGGCTCTCTGGCCACCACCTCTAGCATGGGCTCCACCTCCTCCCTCAGCTTCACCGACATCTACCTGGAGCAGCCCGAGCTGGCCGACCCGGACCTGCGGAACAAGCTGGACAGTCTTCTTCAGGAGGGCGGCCAGGGCGGCTACCGCCCCTCCAGCTCCATCACCACCATCCACGAGCACGAGGTGGTGAAGGGCTGCGGCCAAAGGTTCCCAGGAAGGTCTGATGGGAACGCAGCCGGGTCAGGGGGAGGAGAGTCCTCCAGGGTTCAGGTCCTCAGATTGTCTGAAACTCCTCGTTCTATGACCTCCTTATCGCCGCGCTCGTCTCTATCCTCTTTGTCCCCGCCGTGCTCGCCGCTGGTTTCGGAAACAACTTTCCTGTCGGGGGAGACTGGGCCCGGCGGGCTGGGACTGGACTTGGAGCTCCGCAGCAGGCTGACAGAGCTGGAGCTGGACCCTGAGGAGCAGCGGAGAGAGCAGCTGGAAGAGAAACAGAACTTGAACAACGTGCTTGGAGAGGAGGGCAAAGGTGAGCAGCTTCTTGCTAACATCAATCATAGTTCAGGTTTAGTAGAAAGACAAATACGTCACACTCACTAAGCATTCAGTCCTGTCTCGTCAGAAAGCAGGTAAGTTGTACCTGAATAATGACTCAGGACAGAGAAAAATACGAAGGAACTGAGCAGCTCTGAGACCTCGGGGCAGATTTTCAGCTTCTGTGTTGCAGCAGATATCAGATAAAATGTTTCAGCTTCACTGGAAAGCAAAATACCTGGAATCCTGTCTGGATCAGTGATGAGAAATATAAAACCCGACTGAGTTGGAGGGGTTGGATTTCACCTGTTTTCTAATGAGCTACAATGTTGTCCTCTTCCAGCTTCCTAATGCGGAGAGTTTTCCTCGCTTCATGTCACTTAGCTGGACATTCCTCTGTGTATCTTCTGTTTCCTGCATTTATGACCATAAAACAGTTTTATTATTAGCAGTATTATCATTGTAGGAACATGGAAAACAGTTTTATTTAGTTGGTTAAATTTCAAAAATAAAATATCTAGTTTGTTGTTTGAAGGGTAAATATCAGGGAAGGTCGGACGGAGTTGAGCAGCTGAACGGGACTCCGGTACCTGTCAGAGCCGCAGGTGAAAGGTGGACTTGGTGTCCGGTTTCGTGTGAACTCTCCATTGCTGCTGCCAGAGCTCAGCTCATTACTAATTATGCATGCAGGACTTTCTCAGAGCCACACTGACCTCCTATTGTTCATCCGGCACAAATAAACCAGAGGTGGATAGATAAAAATGTCAAGTTGATGCGAGGCTTCGCTTACAGGAAGGTGCAGCTTGTTGATTTTTCAAAATCTCCAAATACAGCAATGATAATGGTGATTATAACAATAAACCATAATGGAAAAAATAAAAAGTTTACAGGTTTTGTATTTTCAGACTAATTTCCGTCTTTACATTTTCTTAAAGAACAAAAATCTAAATCCCTACAAATAAAGGCCTTAAACAAGCAGCACAGCCCGGGTTACAGTTGGCTAAGCCTAATCAGGGGTCTACAGAGCGGGTTTAACCCTCAGTCCTGCTAAATATTAATAAACTCAAATATTTTTCTTTCTTTCCTAGTGTGACCAGTCAGTAATTGTTTACATTAGGAGCAGCTCTATGTATGTAAAAAATGGGTTTTACTGTTATTTAAAATCAAAGATAAAAATATATTTGCATTTAGTGTGCTTAGCATTAATAACAATAAACATTTATATCTGTGTCAATGTTAATACCCTAACTGTAATATTTCCATAATGTAGCATGTTCCATAACAGACGTTGAAAGCTCAGACGGATTAAACAGCATTTGTGCTGTGGTCCGTTTAGCCTTTCTGTTATCTGTTGGACCTCTCTGTTTTCTTCTGACTTTATTTTTCAAACACTTTTACTAAAACTGGAAAAAGCAACCTTTCAGTCCGTCGTCTTCCCCTCAGTAACATCTTCTAGTACCGAAGAGTATCATCGTTAGCTGCTTTGACTGATTGGAAAAAGATACATGAATGAATTTTTAAATGTACGACCAGCCGGTCGACTGGTCAGGACCGGTCCAGCTGAAAATCGTCTAAATCCACTCGGCAGCTACTTTTTCTCTCCGCCTCTAATTTAAACTGAATTTTTTGTATTGCAATGTTAAAAAGTGTGATAAAAAAACAACTGTAGTATCTAAAAAGACCAGAAATTGAACTTACTGAAACCAAAAATGTGCTGAGATGCTGTTTCTAACAGAAACGTTGTCATGTCATTGAGTCGATTAACATTTACTCAGCTTATAAAATAGAGCCGGGATGGTAATACGAAGATACCTTAACAGGATCACATGACTGTCATCCATCTGCAAGAAGGAAAACAACTGCTGGTAAAACTTCGCAAATGAGTTAAAAAGCAGGCAAAGTTTAAAGAAAAACTTGGAAAATACATTCAGAAAGCCTCGAGAACATTTGATCCAGAACCCCTGAGAGGACTACTAGAAAGTCTGCCGACCTGGAAGGAAAATAGAAAGATTAGAGGCCACCTTTTTACACATCAACAGTTCTTTCTCCAACATTGTCTGGGACATAAATCCACCGTTTTATTTTTCTTGGTCATGTCTTTAAATTTAGGTGCTCATCTTCGAGGGGCGGGGCCAAAGAAGACGGGAGTGACATCAGCTGTATCTGATGAGTCGGTGGCCGGTGATAGTGGAGTTTACGAACCATCAGAACACAAGTAGGTTTTATTTACCTGTTTTCTGCATCGTTTCCTCCAAATATCAGAGTTTTTGCTCTAGTTACAGGGGTTGGACAATGAAACTGAAACACCTGTCATTTTAGTGTGCGAGGTTTCATGGCTAAATTGGACCAGCCTGGTAGCCAGTCTTCATTGATTGCACATTGCACCAGTAAGAGCAGAGTGTGAAGGTTCAATTAGCAGGGTAAGAGCACAGTTTTGATCAAAATATTGAAATGCACACAACATTATGGGTGACATACCAGAGTTCAAAGAGGACAAATTGTTGGTGCACGTCTTGCTGGCGCATCTGTGACCAAGACAGCAAGTCTTTGTGATGTATCAAGAGCCACGGTATCCAGGGTAATGTCAGCATACCACCAAGAAGGACGAACCACATCCAACAGGATTAACTGAGGATGCAAGAGGAAGCTGTCTGAAAGGGATGTTCAGGTGCTAACCCCGATTGTATCCAAAAAACATAAAACCACGGCTGCCCAAATTACGGCAGAATTAAATGTGCACCTCAACTCTCCTGTTTCCACCAGAACTGTCCGTCAGGAGCTCCACAGGGTCAATCTACACGGCCGGGCTGCTATAGCCAAACCTTTGGTCACTCATGCCAATGCCAAACGTCGGTTTCAATGGTGCAAAGAGCGCAAATCTTGGGCTGTGGACAATGTGAAACATGTATTGTTCTCTGATGAGTCCACCTTTACTGTTTTCCCCACATCTGGGAGAGTTACGGTGTGGAGAAGCCCCAAAGAAGCGTACCACCCAGACTGTTGCATGCTCAGAGTGAAGCATGGGGGTGGATCAGTGATGGTTTGGGCTGCCATATCATGGCATTCCCTTGGCCCAATACTTGTGCTAGATGGGTGTGTCACTGCCAAGGACTACCGAACCATTCTTGAGGACCATGTGCATCCAATGGTTCAAACATTGTATCCTGAAGGCGGTGCCGTGTATCAGGATGACAATGCACCAATACACACAGCAAGACTGGTGAAAGATTGGTTTGATGAACATGAAAGTGAAGTTGAACATCTCCCATGGCCTGCACAGTCACCAGATCTAAATATTATTGAGCTACTTTGGGGTGTTTTGGAGGAGCGAGTCAGGAAACGTTTTCCTCCACCAGGATCACGTAGTGACCTGGCCACTACCCTGCAAGAAGAATGGCTTAAAATCCCTCTGACCACTGTGCAGGACTTGTATATGTCATTCCCAAGACGAATTGACGCTGTATTGGCCTCAAAAGGAGGCCCTACACCATACTAATAAATTATTGTGGTCTAAAACCAGGTGTTTCAGTTTCATTGTCCAACCCCTGTACCTCTCATCGGTAGAGGTAAATTAAATTTGACACAAGGGACGGATTTCTTTTCTATTTTTCTGTTCTTTATTTATTCTAACTCCACATACTGTAACCAAAAATCTTTTAAAAATCCAGTGGGATTATCGTATTAAAATCTAAATCACTTTTTATTTGCATTAATGCCAGTTTTATGGAAACAAACGGTTTTATAATGTTCTCGTTTTTCATGTATTTTATTCTCCAGACCAGGCCTCCCTGCAGACCTCCTCTTGAACTCCTATGAGGACAGGTCTCCGTCAGGCTGCTCCCAGGTCCAGCTCGGCTTCCGTTACGAGTCCAGAGATCAACGCTTCACCATTTATATCATGCAGCTGTCCAACTGCAGCGCCCTGTCTCTGCCCGTTGACCAGAAGATGTATGAACTCAGTCCTACCAGCCTGAAGTTATGTTGAGTAAACGAGCATGATGTGACCCAACATGGTTGTCCCATTCCCTGCAGGTACGTTCGCCTGGCAGTGCTGCCGTCCGTTCAGGCCACCCGCTGCCTCTTCCGAACGCGAGGCCTGCTTCTTCAGGATGTGGTGGTGATCAGCGAGGTGTTCGGCATGCAGATGTCCCACATCGCGCTGCGCCAGAAGACCCTGAGGGTCGACATCTGTAAAACCAGCAAGTCGGGCAACGAGGAGTGTCTGGTTAGTCCTTGCACAGCTCTTGTTGTTATTCAACAACAGCAGGTAGTCTTCTAATTGTTTCTACTGCCGGCTCTCGTCCAGGCCGGAGCCCAAATCAGCCTGGCTGATGTCAGCTGTTCAAAGGAGCGATGCACCAAGTGGTACAACCTGCTCAGTCGCCTCTACATGTCTGAGATCAGCAGCAAGGACAAGGACACAAGAGTGAAGGGCAGCTCTGACCAGGTAACAACAGAGGAAACACTGACACCTAGTGGACACTTTCAGTATTAACAGTTTGTAGAACCACCTTTATCAGGATTAACTTTCTGTAGTTAGTTTTTCTGTCTGATTGTATCAATATCTCAAAATCTGGTCCACTCATCATCATGGATGATTGACATTTTTCTGTTGCAGACTCACGGAGCCGAGCCTCCTGAGACTGATGAGTGGTAAGCTTTACAGTATCTCCTTGCAACGGTTTTGATTCACTCTGCTTTTGTTGAATTTGTAGAAACATCGTACAACGATGTTTCATGTAATGGAAACTCGGCTTAGAGAGAATAAGTTATCAGTGTGGCAGAATTATAGGTCCAAACCACTTTTCTGTTGCTTGTTTGGTTGTATGCTTTAAAGAGCAGATCACAGAGAACCAACAACTGCCCAATAGTGACAAAACATGAATCAATATTATTTCTTTAAGCCATTGGCAATTTGGAAACAACTTTAATAACTGAACCCATGAAAGAGCTAAACTCTGTGAAAAGTCTTTATTTATTACTTTTATTTTAATACCTGGTTTAGTTACACTTGTTTTGTGGAACCTACTTTTGCAGTAATCTAAGGAAATAACAAGACTTTTATTTTGAAGAAAATCTATAAACATTTATGAGAGTCCAGTTTCTAAACCTAACCCGCTCTTTTGAAAACCGTTACAGTTATAAAGAGCAGCACAGGGCAGCAGGTATTCATTTCTGTTCATCTTGATGCATGATTGCAAGAGAGGAAAAAGAAGAACAAGATTTCTACAGTACTTTGCTAACATATTGATATGAGTTAAACTTTTTCACATTTTGTCATGTTTCCTTGAGCGACACCTAGATCCGGTGCTTGTTCAAGTCGCTTTTGTTGTCTCCACTCATTTTTCCGTAGACGAGACAACGTGAAAAATATCTTTCTAATCTAACTTTTGCCATACTGTGTGCTGCTCACCAATCGTTGCTAAGGCAGGTACCAGTTCTAGATGTTAGTGGACTAGTAGGGAATAAAAACGTGTCTGTGTTGATCATCAGGCAAGGCGACCCTCTTGAGGCAGACATGTCTGATGAAGAGGAAGAAGAAAATGATGGGGAGGGCGTAGAACCTCTGGATGAAGAGGGCGAGTTTTACCCTGACACCAGCCAATGGAAGGTAGAGAAAGAGGAGGAGGAGCTCCAGAAGGTGTCCAAACCCACTCCTACAGCAGCACCCATTGTAGAGAAGGTAACATGTTTCATTTCTACCTTTTGTGCAAGAAGGCCAGTTGGCATTTCACCAAAATTCAGCTTGTGCTCTGGTCTTACCCGTCTTATTGTTGTGTCACCACCATCCAGGTCAACAAAGAGACGTGCATTGACAATTTAACAGGATCTCATCAGTGGTCTGTGGTTCGGCCCAAGGAGCGTCGCCCCGAGGTCCACCAGCAGAACCTCTTTATGAGGGGCAACACCATCATCCGCTCCAAGACCTTTTCCCCCGGACCTCAGAGCCAGTACATCTGCAGGGTAACTGACGGTCTTCAACATTAGCTGAAAGAAGAACCTTTACCACGTTCGTGTCTTTAAGAAATCTAATGGTTTCATTCTTGTGACTGCAGATTAATCGCAGCGACAGTGACAGCTCCACGCTCTCCAAGAAGTCTCCGTTTGTCAGAAATGCCTCAGAAAGACGGAGCATGCGCATGAAAAAGGTAGATGTAATCCTTTTCACTCCTGGAGGCATCTCTGTGTTTTAACTAGGGCTTACAAAACGTATTTGGGGGCCTGTCCAGGGTTATTTGGATATTTGGTGGTTTACTTTGCAAAACATCTCAGATAACAGACATTTAGAAATATCTTAGAAACATAAGCATTTGAGTACTTTACTGGAGTTTACATCCTTTAAAAATAAATATTATGCCTAAAGAAGAAATAAAGCATCGTTTTCACTCCTGGCATGTCTCTGTGTTGAAACTCCTATATACGCTTGGGGGCTCATCTGGGATGATTGAAGTATTTTCATTAAAAATCTACTTATAATTTTTTGAAGATTGAAAATTAGAACGTCTGGCTGAATATCCCAAACAAGCCTCCCATTTATGTTTCTGGATTCATTTTCCAGTTAAGGTATGCTTTCCAGTACATTGTACAGTGCAAAACTGACTGATAACTGACCGCAAACATGGAATAATATCGTTATGTTGCAAAATACAACGTTTTTAGAACCAGTATTAGAGCTGATCTTAAGGTTGAATGTGAGGAAGTCGGGTTTATGTCCTAGACAAGACCTCGTTTTTATGTTACATACATAGCATTTTAAATATTTCTGATAAAGAAGAGGCTGCTATTTGTAAGTTACTATGTAAGAGTGCAGGAAAAACCTACAAATAAAATACTTGAGAAGGACAAAGTGAATATATTATCAGAGTTTACTTCCCTTTAAAAACACCTTTTTTGAATAAAGAAAAAAGAAAGTCTCTACTCTTCTCAGTGTCTGTATTGTGAAACTGACTTATCTTTGGGGGCTTATCCGGGATCGTGTTTTGGTTTTCTTTTTGTTAAAACTTAGCTTTAGATTTGAGATGCCCCATGGCTCAGTGGTAGAGCAGGTGCACCATATGCAGAGGCTACAGTCCTCAACACAGTTGTCCCCAGTTCGATTCCCGACCCTGGGCCATATGCTGCATGTCTTCCCCTTCTCTCTGCCCTTCTTCCTGTGCAGCTACTAATGAATAAAGGCCATTAATGCCACAAAATCCTTAAAAAAAAAAAAGATTTTTTTTATGAAACATAAAAACATGAACTGCTGATTTTGAACAAGCCCCAGTTTATTTTATATCCTCATATGTGCAGCTATTTCAATAAAGTTCAGTTGTTGGAAGTAGTTGAATAGGGCTTTTTATTATATTTTCTTTAGGTATTTTTTGATGTAAACATAAAAACAACATTGTCTGTTCCTGGGAGCCTTTTTATCTTTATTTATTTATTTATTTTTTACTTAGATTTTTAGATATTTGTCAGCATTTACATGTGAAAACCAGGCCTTTTGTTGGATCTTGGTGTTGTTTTATGTTCTGTCTCAGTGATACGACTTCTCCTATTGTATTTATACCTTCTGCCATCGCCATCCTCGGTACTTGTTCACTTTATTTATAATGTTAAACTCTCACATTTGCTGACCACTAAAAGTTCCTGGTGATGGGGATAAAGAGCCTGTTTGGTCTTTTTTTAAACACTTAAAGCCACTCGGTGTCTCCCAGTGAAATAGTTCTAAATAATTTATAACGTTTTGAATATTTGATGTGACTCTGACATGTCCAGGCTCATAATTAATCCGGTCCTGGTTTCTGTCCTTGAGAAACTTACAAGTGACAAATTATTTGCAGACAAATTGAGGTAGTTGTGAGCATCTAGAGAACTTTCTAACACCTCAGACCTGATGTTCAGCTTTGATAATATGTGAGCTCACGTGAAGACGCTTTGTTGACCCAATTAACCTTTAAGGATTCCTGTCTGTCCTCTCTGCAGCCCCCTGTGCAGGTAAAAGGTCTTGACGGTCTCCTTCGCACCTCCCTGGACCTGGAGCTGGACCTGCAGGTGTCTCGGACACGGCAGTCCCGGCTGGCACAGGAACTGCGGGTTCTGCGGGAGCTGAAGACGCAGCTGGAGAAGGCGAGGCAGCAGGGGCAGAGGGAGCTGCCCGACTGGGTCCAAGAGGACGAACGCTTCCGGCTCCTCCTCAAACAGGCTGAGAAACAGGTAAACAAATCAGCCAAAGAGAGAGAATGGCCCCAATGAGAGAAGAACAAGGTTCAGGGTCTGTTTCTTCCCTGTTTTAGACTCGAGAGGAGCAACTGCAGGAGAAACGGATGGAGAAGATGATGAAGGCAGCAGCAAAGGACGTCCACAAGATCAGAGGACTGAGTCAAAAGGAAGTCTCTGAGGTCCAGACCTTCAGGTAGGAGATTGGTCCCAGTTACCTAATTGAATCTGTGCATGGAGAGTAGAAATGATCAGGCTTTTCCTGGTCGATACCGATGTTCAGATCAAGTTTCCGACACAGGCATGAACAGCCTGGAAATCGATGTAACACTTTTCCAAGTCTATCTGGCATCAAAGAAAGCTGAATATGGAAAACCATTTGAATTTCTGGACTTATTCCTTGTTTTATATCTCAAAGACAAAATTATAGTTTTTTAATGTAGCTCCTTTATCTTTGATTTGCCACATCAAAACTCACGTTTTAGTTCAACTCACTTATTGTTTTGGTTTTTGAGTCAGTGATAAAACCCACGGATTAATGCAAACTCGTTCAGAAAACAAAAGTTGCTGTATTATTAGATTTACGTCCCCAAGCTTTCGTAGATCATGATTTCGAACTGGAGGTCTGGTTCTGGTTTGAACTCTGGCGCCCCCTAGGGGAGGCGTGCCCCACACTTTGAAAAGCCCTGGTCTGAATGTTGTGGCCTTCCTTCTTGCCTCCCCTTTTGCTCGTCTCCTACTCTTCTTCCTTCCTTGTCCACCTCCCTCTCTTTCCTTCCTTCCATCCTTTCTTTACTTCATATCCTTCTTTGCTTCTTTTTGTCTTTCCAGTTGTCTTTTATTTATGCTTTTTTCACTTAATATTAGTGCGAAAACTAAAAAGATAAAGTTTTAATTCTTATTATAAATATATTTTTAAATGTATTCCTCTTGTTTTCTGGAAAGGATGCAGTTCAGGCTCCTTGATTAGACAGCAGTATTACCGTTCAGATAAAGCTTCCACACTCAGCAGAAATATGTATTTTGATGAGACTAATGTATGAACTACCAGTTTCATTGCTGCATTTAATGACCCACTGTTTGTGAGATATGTTTATTACAATAATTATACCCGTTTTCTTTTGTACCCCCCCCTGACTGATACCTTTGTACACTGAGATCCATTGAACCCTTTGTAGCCTCTCTGCTAACTGTGGTTTTGGCAAAAGGATGCGGATGTCAGGATAAATCTTACCTGTACAGCTGAGCTTTATTTACAGTTATTCAGATTCAAATAACTGACAGGTATGAAGTAAAGCCTGAATGCTACATTTATTTAGAAGGTGCTTTAACAAAGTTTTAATCGAAGTTTGTGCACACGTATGCAGCCAGGTTGTTTTACCTTTTTAATTACAGATTTATGACAAATTGGTTTGTTTTTCAGTTGAAATGTTCAGGATTTTTCAAGCACAAAGACTTATCGCTACAGGTTGAGAAGTTGTTTAGATTTATTTGTGCACAAACTTTGCTCAAGTAAAAAAAAAAACAATAATTAAAAACAGACTTTAAATAAAACCTTTAATAATAATAGATCCAGTATCAATATTTTAATAGATACAATATAATAAATGTAATGATTTATAATGCATATTTATTGTATATCTTGATATCCATTATATAATATAAAAATATGTTTATGTATTATGTATTTTAATATATTTTGTTTTGTCAGTTTAAATAATGTTATAAATTAACAGACACAGCAGCTGGGACATTGTGCCACCTTGTGGCAGCTGCAACATATTACAAGCAGGTGGCATTATTAACAGTCTTTATTTAAACTTGTTGAATTCAAATACTGTAATTATTGCCTTTATAAAGCTTCAGAACATCAGGCAGCATCAACAGCTGCTGATGGGGGACGGACGTTGGTGGTGGTCAGGTCTGGCTGCCTGGTATGTATGGGGTGTAGCTTAATATTGGAACACATGAAGGTTTCCCAGCAGCGTATAAGCAGAAGTTGTGGCTGACTTATTCATATATTGCATTTATTCAGCCTTTGACAGATTATGGATATAATCAGAAATTGAGAATCTACTCTTTAACCGTGATGTTCTCTGTTTGCTGTTTAACTTTCAGAGAGAAGATGGCGTTCTTCACACGAGCGAAGACCAGCATCCCCGACCTGCCGGCCGACGACGTGTAGAGACGCGTTTGAAAGTATTTCCCCCTTCACCGTGTGAGCCTGCTGCTACCGTGCAGCAAGACGCTGGTGTCATGAACAGTTAAACATATTGGACACAATAAAAACACTCAAAACGGCGAAGAAACACATTTTAAAGCAGCTCAGCATTTCTTATGTGGATAGTCTCTGTAAATGTAAGGTGGCTCTGCTGGAGTCCGTTCATCTTTATCCGCTGTTTTGTTTCTGTTACTAACCAGCTGTTTTTTAGTTGTTTCAAGTCATTCCAGCTTAAAAAAAAATCTCAGACTTTTATATTAAACTCACACAAATAATGTACATAAATAGCACAAAAGTAAATCAACAATGGTACTAGAGTTTAGTTCATGGTGATGAATCAAAACAAAACTGAAAAATATTTCATATTCACCATTTTTAGAGCAATGGAGAATTGTATATGCAAACACACACGCACAGACAGTGTTTCTTTACAGTTTTAATAATTGTTTGCTGCAGACATGAAGAAAACATCTCTATGTATGATAATATGTGTCTAAAAGCCTTTTGTCAGTTAAAGTTGTTGCAGCTTGTTCAAGCCTAACAAGAGTTTTAATCCTTAAGATTGTTCTTCCTAAACTTACTTGTTTTCTTCCCCAAAACTGCAAATAGAGCCAGTTTAAGGTGCCAGAGTTGGTGGAAAACAAAAGAACTGGTGCTGAGCAGTGCTGGACCAAAAAGGATTTTCAGGTTAAATCCAGTTGAGGTCTGAATGTTTTCCGAATGTTTTTGTCTATGAGAACCTTTATAAACAGGCAATGTGTTAAACACAGACAGATTCTAAAATGGTGCTGCATTCGTGGTCCTTATTTGTATTTATTAGACAGGCAGGACAGCTGCTTCACCTGCTGAGCTACCCGGCACACAGGTGGTGGCCGTATTCAGAGCAGCGACTCATCTCTAAAATGTAAGGAAGTAAGAAAAGCAACAACATCAGATAAATAAACAAGTAATAAATTAAATCTAGACTATAAGGTGAAACGGCACTTGATGAATAAGCTCAGAACTGTGCAGCTATCACTGTTTTCCATAGGTGTCGATTACAGCTTTTGTTCCTTAAGTAGAATCTATATCATGCAGTTTTAGATCCAAATGGATATAAAGAAGATTAGATTAGAGCCGATTGATTGTTTACATATTCAAGAAGGGAGTAAAAATTTATCTTGTTTGTAGACAAATCCTGGATTTATTCAATGAAGGCAGTAAAATTAGATGATCGTGTTTAAATAAAAACGTCATTTGATTTGACAAATCTTGTAATTACCACCACTGACCAGAGGTGTCGCCAGAACTCAAGGATTACAGCTGTCGTTTCTTCAGTAGAAAACTGAAGCAGTTTGAGGTCTAAACAAATGGAGTTGATTTTTTTTAAACTTTTAAGATTAAAACAATTCTACCAGCATTTAAACACAGGTCCTAGAAAATATTCAATGAAAGCAGCATTTTTCTGTACTTTACAAATGAAATCAAGAAGTATTTGAATCCCAGGTTTGGGTAAATGTAGTAACCGCTCAAACACTTGTAGTTTCCATGTTTGACCACAGGTGTTGCAAAAATCATAAGGATTAAAACTCTCGTTTCTTCAGTAAAAACTGCAGTTTGACTAAAACAAGTGGTTTGCTCAACATTTAAGATGATTGTAGAACTTTACACAACGTCTCGGAAAGGAAAATCAGAATTTAGCCGTACTTTACAGACACTCAGTAGGAATACGAGCATCTTGTTAATTTAATTACCTCTAACCAGCTCAGCAAAGTGTAGAAACAACATTAACTCATTAACACTCAGGTAGTTTATTGGATAGTCTGCACTTTATAAAACCTTAGGAGAAAAAACACAGAAAAGGAAACTTTTTGGAATATGAAAAGTCCTAGAAGCCTTTTCCTGTCGCTGGATGATCGTTGATTGTTGAAACATGCAGGAAGTGAAGATCAAATGTATTTTTGATGACTGTGAATTCCTACTGATTGTATGTTTGTTCACAACAGAAAAAAAATCTTCCAGTCAGCCAGTATAGAGACGAAAGTTTCTTTTTAAAGACCCGTCTTTTCTTTCCGACTGGTTTCGTTTTGATCCCATTTCATCAGTCTTAGTTTTCGGCTTCATCCACCTGTGTTTCCCTGTTGTAACTGGAGTATTTATGTGCATATCAAAGTCACTCTGACGTGTCTTATAACAGGAAGTAAAAATGTTTTGCACCAACATATTAAACATATCACCTTTTTTTCTGGCCCTCACGGAGAGTTTTAAATGAACCCTTAAACGCCTGTTTACTGCATCTCTTTCAGACTGTTTTGCTTTTACAGCCCAAGTCGTTACAGTTTTTCGACCTGCTCAGTGGTCGCCTGTTTTACTGTTTACACAATACTTAAAGGGATAGTTCAGTACCTTTTTGTTGTTGTTGTTGTGGGGTTCTTAAAAGTAGTTATCAGTAATGACCGATGACCTTTCCAACACCTCTTCTGCAGTAGCAAAAGCTTAACTGGAGTATTTGTGGAAAGATTCTCATACTGGACAGAAGCTCGCAGCTACATAAAACAACTCAAACTTTAAATTAATATCAATATGAGTGGAGCCTCAAAAAGAGCCAGCTAAGGGGTTCTGGATGCATGTATGGATGGATGGAAAATTGATTTATTGAATTTTGTTTATTTATTTGAAAGGGACATGCACATTAATAAATATCAGTAAGAGGTACAGATGTATGTAAATATGGTGGAGTTAACAAGACAGCTAATTTTTATGTGATCACTAAACAGGTAAAGTTTTACCAATAGAGTTAATGCATTCATTCATGCAAACAGCAAGAGTCAAATGATGCAGTAGCATACAGTACATGGTATAAAGTGTCTGGTGCTACGTGCATTTGTTAGAAAAAAGGTGCAACTATAATACATGTTGGTAACTAGAGCACATTATAATTTACTGTAAAAGAAATATTGGATAGATGGATGGATGGATTGATAATACAACACTGGCACACTTTGGTTTGAAACGTCTGAGTTTGAGTCGTTTTAAGTGACTAGAACCTCTCTGTTAAAGGACCAATCCCGACTAGTTGGATCTTCAGAGAGTTTCTCTCCTTTTCTGCAAACTGACTTCAGTCTGACTTCAGTAAAACTCATGCAGGTCACCCACTAATAACTACTTTACAGAACGCTGCTTTGAAAAAGCACAAACCCTCCCTTTAACCAGCAAGCATTTGGTAGCCACAGTAGGAGGCAAGTTTGGACTCACCAAAGAGACATAAACCACTTTAAATCTCATGATCGTGCTCCTTGGTGTGGACCCACGGGTTAAAGGTTAAAGGATGATCTGATCTCCCATTCTGAAATCTTCACAGGAAAACAGGAGCTTATCCCTACAAGAAGAAAGGTTTAGGATCAGGAATCAGACTCAGCGCTCAGTCACCATCTTCCTCATTGAACACTGTGGCATAAACTCCAACCTTTTAGTTTTTTCTGTCTTTAATTTTCTGCTTGGTCAGAAGCGATGTAGAAACATTTGTTTTCTGAGTGTGATCAGTCTGGTGGAGCAGATAGATGAACCTATGAACATTAAGCAGACTGATGTTCACCGAACCGGGATGAAGGAACGTAGACCTTTCCAAGGAATCACAGTAAATCATGTAGTCTGTGTGGAATTCCACCTTTTTTCTTATTCTCGTTTGATTATGGTTTTGTTTTCGAATGAATCCGTGTTACGACTGCTGATGAACCAGGTGACGTGTTTGCTGACGGCTATGACGAACGTACGACGTGTATTTATTGCACTTTTGTGATTTAGGTGTGCTTTTTTTTTTCTCCTCTTGTGTTCTTTTATCAAAAGTCCCAAAAAGCTGTGAATTTTATTCTCAGACACTGTAACTGTCGACAAGAGTTGTAAATATTTCACCAGCACAAGAAAACAAAGACGGCAGACAAAACACAAACGGTATGTTTTGTAGTTTCACAAAAAAAATAAAAAAGTTCTGATCTTATAGTTTGATTTCTTGTGTTTTTAATTAATGGTTAGAAATTACTAGCTGTTAGAGATTTAAAAAGATCATGTTTTTGTTGTTTCTTTTCTCAGTTTTCTATTTCTCAGGTGAAGGCCAGGTTCTGTTATCTTTAAAAGTGGTCTTGTATGATCTTTTTCTGAACAGCTGTTAACATTTTTTTTTTACCTAAAGTCTTGGGGATCGTCAAGATGTTTTATTGTTAAATGTGGAACTGTCATTGATGCCATGTATACCCAGTTGTTGGTTGTTTTATCATGAGGCAGGTGAGGCCTGCGGTACTGGTAGGTTTACCACTCCTGGGAAGGTTCACCACTGTTCCATGTTTTCTCCATTTGTGAAAAATGGTTCTCACTGTGGTTTACTGGAGACCCAAACCCTTTCCAGCATGATAAAAGTAGTGGACTTTATGTGTTGTTGAATTTCTTTAAATCAGGGCATGATGTGTTGCTTTTTGAGATGCTTTTCAGCCGTTTTTTTTTTTTTTTTTTGAGTGGCCTAGTCAAAGTCTGGACTTAAATTACATCAAGATACTGTGACATGGCCTTAAATAGACCCTTCGTGCAAAACCTAATGTGACGAAATAGAATCTGCAAAGCAGAGTGGGCCAACATTCATAGTGATGAAAGGGTGAAACAACCAGTATAATGATTCGAATATATTCTATTATTAAAATGGAATATTTTTTAAGCTGTGAATATTTCTGATGACATGTTTTTTACAGATTTATTTATCTTGCTGTCTCAGAGACACAAAGCCAGCTTTGCTCATTCTCATTCCGGTACAGCAGGTGGCGCTGCGCAGATGTAACCAACCTCCAATAAACAACGAAGTCCTGAAATTCGTCCTCCTGCAGTTTGTTTCATCAGCCACGAGATTGAGCTTCCAGCTGACAGCGGAGTTGTTTTTTTCCCCTCCTCGGCGTTTTAAAGAGATGGGAGACCCAGTGACCGAGTACACAGCCCGGCTGCAGCACCAGGTGAGCCGCTGGTTTGTGACGGGAGTTGCTAATGTTAGCAGCGCAGCAAAAAGCTTCAGCGGAGCGTTGGACTGAGGGGCAACTCAGCGCTGCGCCAAACTCTATACAAAAAAACTAAAATTCAAAGATTTCCTTGTTTGTATTCAGAAAGTAGTGCTTAATGAAGCACGTCATTTACATTTTAGAAGTAGTTAAATCTAATTCTGAATTCGTCTTGTTGCCCTCATATATAATGGTGTTTTTAGTGAAAAATTAAACTTTCTTTCTCTTTTATTAAGCGTTGTACATGGGACGTAGTGGAAAAATAAAAAGTTCTGCAGTGTCACAAAACTAAATCTTAGCGGATATTTAGATTTAACCTGAAATGAATGGGGTTCAAAATCAGTATATCATTTAAGTTGTATTAAAAACTGGAGTTATTTCTTTCTTTTTCAAGTTGGTCAGTTTTTATTGGAAGGCCCTTGGCGCCATCTGGTTGATAAAAGAGAAACTAACCTTTGTATGTAAAGTAAAAGCTGGATTTAAAAGGCAGAAGATAATTAAAAACATAAAATAATGGAGGGGGTTTTGTTTAAGGCTTTTTTTTAAACCAACAGTATAATACCAGCTTTTCCTTTTCTAATAATATCGATACAAATATTTTGTTTTCTGACCATAAAAATACTACATTATTAAATATTTTTGTAAGCTTTATTCTGACACCTAATTATTTTCTTATGGTGACTTGAAATGCATGTTAATTATTACAACTTGCCTAAATAGCGATGAAGCTGACAAAATCAGTGTTCATATTTCAAAGGTTGAGACAATAACTTAATTAAAATGCTCGTTATCTGATTGTTCCAAACACTGACAAGAGAAAAGCACTTTTGGTTTCAGGCGCTCCTTTGTTGGTATTAATAAAGGATCTAAAGTTCATCTCCTTTGTTCGGGTGAATTGTTATAAGTTATGACTAAAGTATGTTGTAAATGAACAACACTTCAAACATTTTGCTACGTCACAGCTACACATTTTTAAGTATTTTAGTTACATTTTATGTGATGGACCAAAACAAGCTTGGAACATCTCACAGAGCACTGTTCAGTTTATCATCTGAAATGAAAAAGGTTATGGTTGGGTAAGTAGAGCATTAATCAGAGAAGCAGCTCAGGGGTGCTGTGGAGGAGCTGCAGAGATCCACAGCTCAGGTAGGAGTATCTCTTGACAAGGCAACTATTAAATTCGATCTTTATTGCGGTTTGCAACAAGCAAAGAAGGGGACAAAGCAAACACGTGAAAGGTGGTGCTCTAGTCAGATTAGGGCAAACATTAATGTTACCTGTGCTTTACTCAATCTTAGGCTACAAACAGAAGATTCCCAAAGGTTGACTCTAGGAACGGAGTAAGAGACTGAACACCAGCAATTGATTTTTTGTAGTTGGTACCATATATTGTGTAGGAAAACAACATAACAGAGACACACAAGATATCAAAACAAATGGCCATTCAAACCTTAAATCACAGTTCATCAGTTCAAAATCTAATAAGACTTATGCATATTCTTTCAAGTCACAAGTTCAAGAGAAATCCAAGTCCAAGCAGCAGTATGTGCCACATGCAACATCCAGTTCAACGGCCCAGCAGTCCAAGAAGTTCAACAACAGAGGGATACATCTTCAGAGTTTATGTAGAAAGGCCGTGAGTAATGAGTTGCAAAGGGACAGTGACTTAAAATGGTGGCTGTGAAGCGTCCTACCGGCCCAATCAGAGCAGGTGATGTTCAACAGATGAATTCTGGGCTGAGTAGAGCTTCAGGTTTTCTTGCCTTAGCAGTAGGTTCCTAGCTCGCCATCACTACCTGGCCTTTATAAAAACAGGACCAGTATAAATCCATGTGCACGTAATCCATCATAACCATCACAAATAAATAATACAAAATTGTATTACAATGAATACATCAAAAAGAATCAAATATTGTACAGCATACTAGTTCAAAAAATAACCTTCCTTATAAATAATGTCTGGTTCACATTCATTATTAATCAATAGTATCAAAAATTAATTTCCAATAAAGAGTAATGCATGCTATTCACACAAATGCATTTTGGGTGCATAGCATAAATACATTAATCCAAAATAGGCAAATAGCATTCGAAACTAAGTTTTTAAATACCTCAAAATATGTATCAATGTTATAAACTTTGGGCAGTAATATAAACTTCTTTAAATTAAAAATATTTGGAGAAAGTGGCGTTAATATCCAAGGCTAACTGCTCCATACAATATAGATGGAGTCGGCTAGGCTAAGCTACCCTATAGAAATGAATGAGGTACTAGGCTAATGGCAGCTACTACTTCCTGACTATATAGCCTATTCATTGGCCTTCCACTGTCACATGACGATGTGATGTCAGAGCAGGGCGGTAATATATGCAATGATGTTTTTCCCTTAATGGAAGGAAAGCTAAAGTTTTTTCTTGAAAAGTTTACACCTGGATTACATTAACTCTTTGGCCTTCATTCAAAGGAAAATCCTGGAAGAAAAACCTGTTATACTCTTTTAATTTGTAAAAACTACGTATCATTTTCCTTCCACCTTTACATTTATGCATTACATGTGTTTTTCTGCCCCCAACATCCTAATAAAAGACATTCATGTTTGTGGTCGTGATTCTAAAGCTGGATGTTTCAAAGGTTTAGAGCAAGAAGTGTTTTGATTTGGTTCTTTCTTCTTCTTCTATCTTTTTGTTTTTAAAGGAGCTGGCGATCCAGAGTTTGTCTGCAGAGATCGAGAGTCTTGAGAAGCACCAGAACCTCGGGCCATCGCAGCGCCTGGAGGAGCTGCAGGAGGAAAACGCCAGACTGAAGTACCGCCTCAACGTCATGAAGAGGGTGGGTGGTGGCTCGCCTTCCAGCTTAGCTACATCCGGGCGGGGTTTGGTTTTCGTCACTGTGGTGATCTTGTTTCTGTGTTCAGAGTCTTCAGGAGGAGACGACACACTACAGTAAATCCATGCTGAACATCATCCAGCGACTGCAGGATGTTTTCGGCGAGGCCATCAGGACATCCTTCCCTGAGCTGGACAACCCGCCGCTGGCCGTCACGCCCAACCAGCAAGCCAAGTTTGGAGATTACCAGTGCAACAGCGCTATGGCCATGGCTCAGGTGTGTCTCTGCCTGTTTCCTTCTTATCCATTCAATAATTTGTCTTCCAAACATCTCCTTCACCAAATCACAACCGAGAGTGGAAGACACGGCGCTCTCCAGTTGTTGTCCATGTTTTACTGTTAATTGCAGGACGTCCCAAAGTTTAGAACCTCATCATTTTAAATCCAAACCCTCTCTGACTGTTTTGTGGCAGATGCTGAAGGCCAAGGGGACCAGGGTCAACCCGAGGGAAATCGCTGAGAAGATCGTCCAAAACCTGCCGGATAATGAGCTCATCCAGAGGACGGAGATCGCAGGACCGGGTAGGATCACCACCAGAGAACAAGAAACTCGCAGTGACTGAGTTTAATGCTTTCAGACAAGCCACCTCTGACACACTTTGGATTTAAAACATCTAAACAGATCCTCTCTCACATGTTCTCAGCTTTTCCCCCAGAAGATAATAGTTACATGTTGAATCTGCTTTGAAACAGTTTATTTGTTCTGAACAAAAGTTCAAACTTGAATTAGTTTTGGTTTAAAGAGTGAGCTAAACAAAAACAGCAATTCAATAGTTTTTCTGAATAATTTTAATATACATGTTATTCTCTATAATCAATTATTAAATTGTGTTGATTAATACATAATTAAATCCATTTATTTTTATCCAGACATTATATAACTCCATAAAATAATGGTGGTTATGAAATCAATAAATAAAAGTAAACTAGATTATTATAGTAAAAGAAATTTAACTCCTCAGGAAACTCCTTTTTGTTGCGTTGAGCTCCTCTTTAACATCAGTGGCTGTAGCCTTCTGCCAGTGTTTTCTGCTCGGTTCTGGTCCAATCTTTCCTCTGCTGTCTGTTCTGCGTCTAGGATTCATCAACGTCCATCTAAAGAAGATGTTTGTGTCCAAACTGCTGACCAACCTGCTTCTCAACGGCGTTCAGCCACCGCCGCTCGCCAGCAGGAAGAAGGTTTGTCCACAAACATGTATTTTACGCTCGCTGTTCCTTTATTTCTCTCTGCAGGATGGAGCAACCGATTGGCCTTTTTTTAGATCCCTGTGAATAAATCTGAGACTGTAGAGTTTCCTGCCATTAGCAAGGTTCTTCTTTAAGCGCACGCTGACATGGAGATCAGTCAGATTTAACACTTGTGTGTCGAATTTCTTCAGAGATAAAAATATTAATGACATTTTATTAATACACTTACTACTTATTTTAGCTTGTTTTTTTTACATTAAAATCACAATATTAAAATGATTCACCAATATAAGAACCATAAGCGCTTCACGGGTCAACATTGATTTCTAAACTTGTTTTAATCCGTTTGCATAATTTTGTTAACTTGCATCAAGCTCAGCTGGGATTAAATAAATACGTTGGCATATTTAAGACTTTAAGTACACTCAACTGATTTATCGAATTCAAATAAATGTTTTTAACAACACTCTACCCACATAATAAAAATATAACGATATAAAGATGATTATTGTAATAACCAGTCATCAGTTAATTTAGCATCTGCATTATAAGTTCATCACTCTCTCATCAACTTGTACTCGTCGTCTTCTGCTTCATCCGGGACTGGGTTGCGGTTGGCAGCTGTTGAGATTAACATTCACTAATTAATTAATTAGTGAATGTTAATCTCATTTTAGAGCTTTAGTGCTAGGTTCTTAACTCTGAAGTTTACCATGGTAATGATCAACACCACTAACTATTTCATCTCTGCAATAAAACCGTTGATTTATGAAGCTGGAGGAGCAGGACCAAAACCAGACTGGTCCATCTGAGCGAGAGCGTAGAACTGCAGTGCATAGTATGCCCTGTAGATTCACGTCCTCCAGCATCTTTTTGTTGTGTCGTTGCCCAGGTGATCGTGGACTTCTCCTCTCCCAACATTGCCAAGGAGATGCACGTGGGCCACCTTCGCTCCACCATCATCGGTGACAGCATGTGTCGGCTGTTTGAGTTTCTGGGCTACGACGTCCTCAGGTCAGCTCACTGCCTGGATCACAGTGACTCCTGGAAAAGCCTCTGTTGTTGTTGTTATTTGTGACACTGTTTACGTCGGCAGGCTGAACCACGTCGGTGACTGGGGGACCCAGTTTGGGATGCTGATTGCTCACCTGCAGGATACATTTCCAGACTACCTGACCGTGTCTCCTCCCATCAGTGACCTGCAGGCCTTTTACAAAGTCAGTTCATGCTTTCAGTTGGATTTCAGCTCACTTTGAGATGGAGCTTATTTCATATATTCTAAAATAATTTACTAGAGGTGTCCAAGGTGCGGCCTGTGGGCCATTTGCAGCCCTTGAAATCATTTGCCACGGCCATTTGACATCAGTTCAAGAATGGCAGAAATTTGGCCTCCAGCTGCAGATGGACACTTTCTTTGTCATTTTCTAGAACAAGATTTTCAATAACATCTCCTTCGATGGAACCAGCGAAATGGAAAGAAATTTTATTGAAAAAGTTAGGAAACTCCACACCTTATTTTATTAATGCAAAATGACCCCTTTTCAGACCTACAATAATTTGTTTTATTAAAATATTGCATGTTTAATGTAACTGAAATACCTTTAACATTTAAAAAAATGTCATGGAAACAAGACTCGTGGCTGAATTGGGATTTTGAAACCTTTTTGCTGGTTTTGCACAATTACAGTTTTGTGATTCTTTATTTGGGTAGGTTTGGATTTCACCATTTAATTATTATTATTACCATTATTATTATTATATTATATTTTATTTAATTTTTACCCACTCAACAAACCGAATACACTATATTTGAATGAAACAAGGTTCAACCTCAGTTCAAGAATGGCATAGATTTAGTTTGTCAACTCAGGTAGTTGATGCAGAAAAAAATATCAGCATGCAATTTATTTTACAAAAAAAAAAAGATGCAAATTAAATTTACATATAATGGAAATTTTCAGGTGCAAAACGAAAACATCCATCTTTTAACGATCATGTTTTTGGCTTTTAATTTAATTTTATTGTAATAAGGACCACAAACATTCAATGAATTTTACTGAAAAGCAGACTTGGACACGCCCATTTATCAAACATAACTAAATAAAGCATAAGTGAGCCCTCTCCTGTTCTTGCTGTAAAAATACACCATAAATAATTTATTTATATATCCAAATATATATATATATATATATATATATATTTATCCATTATCTACAGGTCCTTCTCAAAATATTAGCATATTGTGATAAAGTTCATTATTTTCCATAATGTCATGATGAAAATTTAACATTCATATATTTTAGATTCATTGCACATTAACTGAAATATTTCAGGTCTTTTATTGTCTTAATACGGATGATTTTGGCATACAGCTCATGAAAACCCAAAATTCCTATCTCACAAAATTAGCATATTTCATCCGACCAATAAAAGAAAAGTGTTTTTAATACAAACAACGTCAACCTTCAAATAATCATGTACAGTTATGCACTCAATACTTGGTCGGGAATCCTTTGGCAGAAATGACTGCTTCAATGCGGCGTGGCATGGAGGCAATCAGCCTGTGGCACTGCTGAGGTCTTATGGAGGCCCAGGATGCTTCGATAGCGGCCTTTAGCTCATCCAGAGTGTTGGGTCTTGAGTCTCTCAACGTTCTCTTCACAATATCCCACAGATTCTCTATGGGGTTCAGGTCAGGAGAGTTGGCAGGCCAATTGAGCACAGTGATACCATGGTCAGTAAACCATTTACCAGTTGTTTTGGCACTGTGAGCAGATGCCAGGTCGTGCTGAAAAATGAAATCTTCATCTCCATAAAGCTTTTCAGCAGATGGAAGCATGAAGTGTTCCAAAATCTCCTGATAGCTAGCTGCATTGACCCTGCCCTTGATAAAACACAGTGGACCAACACCAGCAGCTGACACGGCACCCCAGACCATCACTGACTGTGGGTACTTGACACTGGACTTCTGGCATTTTGGCATTTCCTTCTCCCCAGTCTTCCTCCAGACTCTGGCACCTTGATTTCTGAATGACATGCAGAATTTGCTTTCATCCGAAAAAAGTACTTTGGACCACTGAGCAACAGTCCAGTGCTGCTTCTCTGTAGCCCAGGTCTGGGGAATGCGGCACCTGTAGCCCATCTCCTGCACACGCCTGTGCACGGTGGCTCTGGATGTTTCTACTCCAGACTCAGTCCACTGCTTCCGCAGGTCCCCCAAGGTCTGGAATCGGCCCTTCTCCACAATCTTCCTCAGGGTCCGGTCACCTCTTCTCGTTGTGCAGCGTTTTCTGCCACACTTTTTCCTTCCCACAGACTTCCCACTGAGGTGCCTTGATACAGCACTCTGGGAACAGTCTATTCGTTCAGAAATGTCTTTCTGTGTCTTACCCTCTTGCTTGAGGGTGTCAATAGCGGCCTTCTGGACAGTAGTCAGGTCGGCAGTCTTACCCATGATTGGGGTTTTGAGTGATGAACCAGGCTGGGAGTTTTAAAGGCCTCAGGAATCTTTTGCAGGTGTTTAGAGTTAACTCGTTGATTCAGATGATTAGGTTCATAGCTCGTTTAGAGACCCTTTTAATGATATGCTAATTTTGTGAGATAGGAATTTTGGGTTTTCATGAGCTGTATGCCAAAATCATCCGTATTAAGACAATAAAAGACTTGAAATATTTCAGTTAGTGTGCAATGAATCTAAAATATATGAATGTTAAATTTTCATCATGACATTATGGAAAATAATTAACTTTATCACAATATGCTAATATTTTGAGAAGGACCTGTAATTATCCCTCAGTTTTGATTTCCTGCCCTCGTTCTCGTCCACCAGGAGTCGAAGAAGCGCTTCGATGAGGACGAGGACTTTAAGAAACGAGCGTACCAGTGCGTCGTCAGGCTGCAGAGCAAAGAGCCGGACTTCATCAAAGCCTGGAACCTCATCTGTGACGTCTCCAGGAAAGGTGAGCCTTTGTTTGTGCAATGCTGAAAGATGCACATTTTATACTGTAAACAGCTTTTTATATTGTTAACCAGTGCAGATGACGTGAAGGCTGAACACCTCAGCAGAACCACAGGCTGATCTCTTCCATGCTATGCTGCATCGATGCAGTAATTCATATAAAAGGAGCCCCAACCAAGTATTGAGCATAGAAATGAACATACTTATCTGACATTTCTGTTTGAAATATATTTTTTTAATATAATATACACATTTTCTGAACTGTAGTTTTTCAGTCCTGGGGTTTGTTGGCTGTTTCTGGGTTAGTAGGTGGAACGGATGAATTTCAATTCAATTCAGTTTTATTTATATAGCGCCAATTCACAACACATGTTGTCTCAAGGCTCTTCACAAAGTCAGGTTCATCCATTCCAATTAATCCTAATCATTGAACAGTTCAATCAGATTCAGTTATTTATTCAAATTGGATAAAAAGTTTTTCTATCTAAGGAAACCCAGCAGATTGCATCCAGTCAGTGACTTGCAGCATTCCCTCCTCCTGGATGAGCATGTAGAGACAGTGGACAGTCACTGGTGTTGACTTTGCAGCAATCCCTCATACTGAGCATGCATGTAGGGACAGTGGAGAGGAAAAACTCCCTTTTAACAGGAAGAAACCTCCAGCAGAACCAGAACCAGGCTCGGTGTGAGCGGCCATCTGCCACGACCGACTGGGGGTTTGAGAGAACAGAGCAGAGACACAAAAAGAACAAAGAAGCACTGATCCAGGAGTACTTTCTATGGGAAGGAAAAGTAAATGTTAATGGATGTAGCTCCTTTAGTCGTTTCATCTAGAAAGAAAGAACAGATAAACTCTGAGCCAGATTTCAAGGTTAGAGTCTGAAAGAGAGAACATAGAGTTAGTTACAGTAGAAGCTCAGTCAGTAGCCATGTCTAGGAGAGAGAAAGGGTTAAACACTGTAATACAGGGCTATGTGGATCATCTGTAGAAGGTGAGCATTAAGTTGTTGACAGCAGAAGCTCGGACGATGCCCCTCTCCAGAAAGGTGTCACAGGTAGACACAGAGCCAGGCCAGGTGTAGCTTCTAGGAAGAGAAAAGAGAGAACACAAAGTTAAAAGCTGAAATAACAGCAAATAATGCAAAATTGGAGAGTAGTGTGAGAATGTAGCGAAGAGGGTGAAAGTGGTCATTATGTCCTCCAGCAGTTTAAGCCTATAGCAGCATAACTACAGAGATAGCTCAGGATAACCTAAGCCACTCTAACTATAAGCTTTATCAAAAAGGAAAGTTTTAAGCCTAGCCTTAAAAGTAGACAGGGTGTCTGCCTCACGGACTAAAACTGGGAGCTGGTTCCACAGGAGAGGAGCCTGATAACTAAAGGATCTGCCTCCCATTCTACTTCTAGAGACTCTAGGAACCACCAGTAAACCTGCAGTCTGAGAACGAAGTGCTCTTTTAGGAACATATGGACCAATCAGATCTCTGATGTATGATGGAGCTAGATCATTAAGGGCTTTATATGTGAGGAGGAGAATTTTAAATTATATTCTGGATTTAACAGGGAGCCAATGAAGGGAAGCTAAAATAGGAGAAATATGATCTCTCTTTTTAATTTTTATCAGAACTCTTGCTGCAGCATTTTGAATCAGCTGAAGGCTTTTAACTGCATTTTGTGGACATCCTGATAGTAACGACTTACAATAGTCCAGCCTTGAAGTAACAAATGCATGGACTAGTTTTTCAGCGTCACTCCTAGATAGGATATTTCTAATTTTGGCAATGTTCCGGAGGTGAAAGAAGGAAATCCTAGAAACCTGTTTAATATGGGATTTAAATGACATGTCCTGGTCAAAAATAACACCAAGGTTTTTAACTTTATTATCAGAGGTCAATTTAATGCCATCCAGGTTAAGTAGTTGACTAAGCAGTTTCTTATTTAGAAAGTACTCCTGGATCAGTGCTTCTTTGTTCTCTTTGTGTCTCTGCTCTGTTCTCTCAAACCCCCAGTCGGTCGTGGTAGATGGCCGCTCACACTGAGCCTGGTTCTGGTTCTGCTGGAGGTTTCTTCCCGTTAAAAGGGAGTTTTTCCTCTCCACTGTCGCTACATGCATGCTCAGTATGAGGGATTGCTGCAAAGTCAACACCAATGACTGTCCACTGTCTCTACATGCTCATCCGGGAGGAGTGAATGCTGCAAGTCACTGACTGGATGCAATCTGCTGGGTTTCCTTAGATAGAAGAACGTTTTATCCAATTTGAATAAATAACTGAATCTGACTGCACTGTTCAATGATTACGATTACCGTAATTGGAATGTATGAACTTGACTTTGTGAAGAGCCTTGAGACGACATGTGTTGTGAATTGGCGCTATATAAATAAAACTGAATTGAATTGAATTGGTGCTGGAGGAAATATGTGGGCTGAGACGGCTGTTTAAGTAAAGCTGCATGAAACTGTGGTTCTGTTAAGCATCTATGGTAAGGAAAACAGACTTTGAGTTTCAGGTTCAGGAGGTTGACCGCTGTGGTCCCTGAAAACACTGTGTGAAGATCGGTTGTTCTGTTGATTTCAGAGTTTCAGAGGGTCTACAACTGTCTGGACATCCAGATCATCGAGAGAGGAGAGTCATTCTACCAGGACCGGATGACCCGGGTGGTGAAGGAGTTCGAGGAGAATGGTGAGACTCACACCAGCTAACGGGTCACTGAAACGGTTCTGGTGCTGAACTGGTGCCACTGCTTACTAAGCACCAGTTTGCATGCGGGGCCAGAGGAAGGAACCGGTCTCGTCTGCAGCTTGTTCCGGGCTCATGGGGAATAGTAGCCAATTAAAACATTGTGAACGCCATGTTCAAAACGCTGCAGATTTGTAATGAGTCAAATTTTAAACATAAAAACAGCAAAAGCACCAAACAAACGAGAAGAAAATGTCGGATTAATGTAAAAAAAAAACTGAAGATGTCTCTTATCTGCCTGCAGTGTATTTTGAAATCACCCATCAGAGTTTTAGCAGATCAATGCGCAGTTTAGAGCTGATGATTTCCCCCTTTATCCATAAACCACGGATCTGCAACTCCAGACATCGAGAGCCACTGTCCTGCAACGTTTGGATGCATCCCTGCTCCAACACACCTGAATCAAGGTGTGTTGGAGCAGGGATCCATCTAAAGGTTTAGAGGACAGTGGCTCTCGAGGGCTGGAGTTGCAGACCTCCGTCATAAACTTTATTTTTCAGTCAGTTCTTTAACAATGCTGGTCGTGCGGTTAAATGGTCTCCAGGCACTATGATCCTTCACAAACACACAGAATTAAAGGAGGGAGGATAAAAACATAAATGAATGAGACGTTTTATAATCAGGAGGCCCTGACTTGGGTGGTGGAAAAGCAAATGGGTTAACCAGCCCAGGCTGAGAAAGAACCAGGACTTTGGAGCGGGAACATGCAGGTACTCGATGCTACCACCAGGAGGCGGTGTCATCATAGATATATGGTTTCAGATTAATGTTTTATATCCTCATAACTTTCTTATTGTCTCATTTCATCCACCTTTTCCTAGTCCTTCTCTAAACCTGTTATCTTCCTTCTCCCATTATCCCTTCCTCAGGCCTGGTTCAGCTGGACGAAGGCCGGAAGATCGTCTTCGTTCCGGATCATTCTATCCCACTCACTGTCGTCAAGTCCGATGGAGGCTACACCTACGACACGTCGGACCTGGCGGCGCTGCATCAGCGGCTCTTTGAGGAGAAGGCCGACATCCTCATCTACGTCACAGACAGTGGACAGGTGAGGTTTTTGTGCTCCACATAGTTTAAGCTGAGCTGTTTTTTTATAAATGTTGTTACAGTCCCTCCACCCTTTTTCTTCCTGGGATGTTTCTGACCTACTCCCTGGACTTCTGACCAGATTTCTGCTGTTTTGTTTCAAGTTGCAGGACTCTGGTCTCAGACTGTCTTCCATAACCTCTGTGTGGTTTCTTCCCTCAGAGTACACACTTCCAGATGATTTTCGCTGCAGGACAGACGATCGGCTGGTATAACCCCCAAGTGACCAGGGTGGAACACGCTGGGTTCGGAGTGGTGTTGGGGGAGGACAAGTGAGTCTTAAATCTGATCCATGAACAGGTTGCTCACAGGAAGACGGATGATTTCTGGTTTTTGCTGAACTACTGGTTCCTCCTTCACAATTTTGGCCTCATTTCTCCACCTTAAACTAAGGCTCCAATCAGCAACTTCTCAGCTGCTGATTCAGTGTCAGCTGGGTGAACCAGATTTAACAGGCCTGGGAACGCTGTGGTCATTGAAAGGTAACTGGGCAACATGGAGCAGCTCCAGTTATGGTGTTTGGGAGGTTTAGATTCAGCAGACTAACTGAAATTCAATGCAACAGTTTATGTTGCATTGAAATAAAACAGGAAGACAAACCCAAACCAGAGGTAGGATGATTCGTCACAGATGCATCAGGCGTGTTTCAGGGTTCCTGTGCAGACTTTGAGTAATTCATTTTCTTTCTGAATTTTTTTTCAGATCAGTATGGAAAATTTTTATTTTATTTTTTTCAGTTTTTATTCCCTTTCCTGTGGTCTAAATATTGTATCCATCTGTCGCTCCGTTTTCCATCATCCCCTTTTTCTGTCATCTGTTTGTCCACCCAGCTGGCTGTCAGCCATTCATCTTCCCCTTTGTTTCTCCACTTGTTTACTTTTACATTTATCCGGTCTTCCATCTCTACATCACTTTGTCACCCATCACTCAGTTTTTTTAATCTCTCCATCCACTTTTTTCCATCTTTTTTTTCAGTTTTCTGCCGTCCAACTCATCGTTGTAGGTTAGGTTTCCAAACCTCTACTGTTTGTCCCAGAGAATTATTAATATTGGGAAACCATTTCTAAATCTACGGCTTCCCTTCGCTCCTTATTACATCATATAGAAACTGGTAACGAGACTCGAGACTCACACCTGGAGCCCAAAGTCGAGTCTGAAGTTTTTTATTTCTGTGACTCATGTCTCAAACTCGAGTCGCCATCTCTGCCGTCCCTCCAAGTATTTTTCCTCTCGTCCATCCGTCCGTCCTTTCATTCAGTCCCGACCTCTGTGGGAACGGCTTGTTGTGGAATTTTCTTATCAAAGTGGGTAGAAGTTGACTCATACCAAGAGAAAATCCGGACTTTGTCTTTATAGGTTTTATTCAAAGGCATTCAGCGTTTGAATGACTCTGTCACCGAGCAAGTCAGTTGAAACAGAGCCCCGATCAACATTTACACACAGTATTTATACCAGAACAAGACAGTGTTATCTCAACTGCAAAGAGTCCATGTTCTATGAACCCAACCCTTCTTGAGTTAAACAGTGACAAGGTTATCTAGGAACAGACCTAACTGACATTGTCCTAAAGATGGTTCTGAACCATCAAACTTCTGATAATGGCTTTTACAGCTTCTTCCTCTAACACAGATGTTGTGAGGAGTAAAAAAGGTTATACACTGTCAAATGCTTACTGCAAGAATTTCCATCACACTCCCTTCTTCTGATTACAAGATAATCACAACTAAAGGAAAATTCTTCAAAACCATCACCCCTCTCAGCTAACAGATAATCCAAAGCCATTCTAGTTTGCAAACTCATCGTTCGTATAGCCTGCTGCTCCGTAGTTAGAACAGTGAAACCTTCCTCAGATAAAGCAGTAAGATTAAACGTTAACACAAAAAGATCTGGAGCCAAAGATTCAGAAATAGTATAAGGATCAGTTCTGATAGGACATGACTCAAATTTATGTCTGTTGATTAAAGCACATAAAACACATATAATAGCTTCGCTACCTACTGTCTTCCCAAGGAAATAAGGTGTACTTTCCTCCTGTGTAATACAAATATCTGGACCTTTAATCGGATTTCTAATACCCCGAATTCTATAAAGAGTTCCTGTAGACGCACACGTTAAATTAATCTCACTAGAAAATCTACTAACATTTCTGCTTTTTCTTACACTATCATTCCTCACAGTTTTGATGCATCAGTTGCCACCAAACATTATCAGCATGTTCATAGTAGTCAGAAAAGTGATGAATCTCTCTTCAAATCCGCTGATGAGTATTATTAGTCAGATTAACCACACATTGTCTTTGCTGTACCTTTCCCAAAATGAACACAAGAGTTATAACAATACTTGCAATACCAATCATTAGCATCAGAACGGACCATCTTCCATATAGCTGCATCGTGACCTTGAAGTGGAATGTCCTTTCTTCTGGTACTGAAAGCAAACAGGTTTTCCCAAAGAAAACAAATTATAAACACAACTTAAAAAACAAAACATCCTGCTGTCTCTCCTGAGTGGCTTCAAGCTGCCCTGTTACCAGTCTGGTACAGGTGGGCGGTCGTAGGAAGCTCCTCTAGAAATATGTTTAGAAACAGGAACTCGTAACCTGCTGGAAGTTAGGCTTCCATAGTCCAACTAAACAACGGTGGAAATGAACACATTCAAATTTGTAATAATACCATAATGATAAATATCAAGCAATAAACATAAAAGTTAGATAAAAGCATCCGAGATTTCCTCCTCAGAGTCAGTCTCGCTGTCAAAGTGGGAGGAAAGAATCTCTCACTGTGATATGTGTGCAGTGAGGCAAATGACCTTATGATTTCTAACTTTCAGGCAATGCGATGGCCTTAAGTAGATTCTGAAATAACGTTGCACTGCCCAAGGGATTATTGTGCCCTTGTAAGAACAGTGTTCTTCAACCACCTCTTCAATCACTCGCCAGTGATCAGCTTACAGTTCTTTATCTTGTGGTGGTCCGCTGTCCTCAAACCTTTCAGCCGTGGATGATCCAGTTGAAAGATGACTTGCGTCCTGGAAGCCAGATGAAGCTGGAGGAGCTGGAGCTTTCCTGCAGCTTTCCTGCAGCTTTCCTGGGTGACTAGTAGGATCTGATATGGGCCATTCCAGCCCTGGACTTCCTGTGTTTTCTCCTAGATTCTCTGACCAGAATCCAGTCCCCAGGAATAAAGGACTGGAGGGTGGAAGTGGCTGTTTCTGGTAATGCAGCCTTCACCGTCTGTGAAACTTGAGAAAACACAGTGGACAGGTTTTGACAGTAAAACAACATCCTATCTTCACACAAAGATGTGGAAGAAAATAATCTTGGCAATATCCCCATGTCCAAATTAGGAGACCTGCCACACAGCACTTCAAAAGGACTGAGATTTACCTGTGTCCTTTGTCTCAATCTCATATAAGTGAGAACAATAGGCAGAGCCTTCACAACGCTTGGCTAATTTTCAATTCAAAGTCCCATTCTCAAACCTAAGTGCTTAACTACATGAACTTCATCAAAACATCCAACAAAATCCAAAGAATTGATCTTCTGACTTCACCTGATATACTAGCAGTGACCATCAGCTAAATATTCTGAATATAAAAAATGTGACATGATGTTTGAGGAAGGTCTGATTACAGGTCAATATTTCATAGTTTCAGAAAACCCAAAAATAATTTCAAAAATGGTCTAATCTGTGGAGATATAAAACTTCACAAAAAATCAACACCATAATTTCAGAGAGGTTTTCAGAATGTGGTCTTAGGGAGCTATGCACCATTTATATAAACAAAGTACAACGTTTCTCTCGCATTGTCTCTAAGTCCTCACTGGAGGTCTGAGCTACCCTTTTTTCCACGAGTGCTAAAACGTTTGGAACCCCATGCTACTTTATTCTGACATTCCCCTCTTCTGGCGCAGGGTCCAACCCATGCGACAATCCAGCAAAAAGTTTGTACAAAAATGTTTTAATAACCAAGATCACATAACCTAGAACCAAAGAAATGAATTCTGACATAACTATGTGTCACTATGAATTTAACGAAAGCAACATAAAGAAAATCCAGATGTTTTTAACTGCAATTCAGTTCCATCAACAACAAAACACAAACTTTAATTATTCAGTTCATCAATATTTCACTTAGAAATTAGTCACATATCATTCTGATTTGTCTTGTACAAAGATGAGTATTAGATTAATGGACATCTAATGTAATTTGGATGAATAAACCCTACAAATTTGAATTTAATAAATAATTCCTGTCAAGTATGAAATCATGACTCTGATTCTTTATCAAAAATATATTCCTTACTTTTGGCATATCTTGAACTGTCAGTTAGCTTAATGGTACCAGGGAAACTTTCAATCTAATAAATCATCAATGATTCTGCATGCAAAACTAATTCTTCAAACTAGTTTAAACTATTTCATTAACCTTTTAATAATAAAACACATAAATCTAAAAGTCATGCTACATCCTTAATCATTATACAAAAAAAAACATGTTATTAAGGCAACAATCAATACAAGCATTTTGATTCTATTGTCTCTTAAACAGTGTTAAAACTCAGGAAGGGAGGTGCTGAGCGTTACCATGACAACAAAGGCATGAACCAACCTGGTAGGTGGGCGGAGTCAGGCAGAACTAACCTTTGATTGACAGCCTATGGGCGGACCCACAGTTTCTTCATCCCATCCCACATTAATGAACCTTAAACTGCAAAGCTATTAACATGAACCTACCTCAGAAACAAGCTGCTTCTTAACTCTCCTGAAAACTTAAAGTTTTAATCAATCTGGGATTTAGAACATTATTCTAAACATGGATTATTGTTTCATGCAACATATAAACAAACATTCATTCCAACAAAACAAAGACAAAACATCAAAGACAGACAAATGGCTAAATTTGAAGCTTCAAGAATTAAAATAAATTTTTAACAATCTCTTTTCAGAATATGTTTTCTCAGCCATATCTTTTAATGCTATAATTGATAAATTTTGTTATGACAATCGTCAGGATCCTTTTTAAAAATCAGTGCACATAGTCCAAAGAGATCTCAAAGTATTTAGAAGCACAGCAACAGTTTTCTCTTAAATGAATCCAAATTTACTGATGCTGAAACCTTTTGCTAATTCTTTGTACTGTAACTCTATAATAATAACTACAATCTTGAGAGTTATTGTTATAGTTCTCTTTTTGTTTGGCTCAATTTGATCACAGCTGCATTGCAGAATTTCAAGTTAAATGCAAAGAAGTATTTTTAATTTAATTCAATTCAAATTCAAAGATACTTTATTGATCCCCGAGGGGAAATTAGAAAAGTCAGCATTGACATTTTCATGTTATACCCAAACTAAACAAAACTGCAGTGTTTGACTTAATCAGAAATTAAGATAAGAAGCTTGTCTCCAAACTGGACTTTTTCCCACATAGTGTTTCAAAAAGAACAAACATCATTTTCTTTAATTTGGGATATTTAAATTTTGAGAGTTGGGGAGAACTTATTACTAGAACCCCTCTTTTACAATCCAAATGCTGATAAATGTTCCAATATTTTATCTCTTAGTAATCTGAAATCACCTTGTGTATCTTTGTACTCATATGTATTCGTTTAATCTTTAAACCCTAAGAAATCAAACAAGGAGACTTGAGTTTGAGCCGACCATCCTCTTACTGTTAAGAGAGCCTTTATTTCTTTTCTTTTCCTAAAATGAAGGATTTTACTTGTCTTGATTCCGTTATAAAAATCCTAACCTTGGTTCCAAAACTAAACTCTTCAACCCCAATCTGTGTTCCCCAGAGTAGAAATTTTTGAGTATTATTGCATTTCAAAGCCACCAAATGACTGGAACTCATCATTGGCTTAGATCTATTTTAATAGGTAATCAGTCTACCTTTAATTAAATATTATAATTTTATGGACCCAAAATCTATGGCTTACGGGCTTCAGGAGTCCAGGAACCACAAGTTGAGTACTACTGCATTGAACAATGGTGTTAACTTTCTGCAGAGATTGAAGGATTGGCTAAATATATTATTTCTGCTTGGACAATAATCAGATTTAAAATTATTAGTTCACAGCTCCTAATTTACCTCAGATCATATTTGCTCCTAACACAGTTCATAAGAAGCTTCAGACAAACATTATGCTAAAAAACCAAAAAACAAAACAAAAACCAGATCTGTTTTAAAATAAAGAAAAAGCATGCTTAAAAAACGTGTTACTGTGGTGGAAAATAACTCCACGGTTCTGAAGGCCTTTTCATGCAGAGTCTTTTAGGAAACATGAGATTAGTTTAATTTTTGTGTGGTACCACTGTCCAATCAGATTCTTTATAAATAACCCCATTTTTCATTCTCATTTTAAAGGTTTGTTTTACCAAGGGAAATGTGTTTAACAAAACCAATTACTCTCAAAAGTTTTAAAAGTTTTTAGCTGGTGATATCTTAGAAAACAACTAGTGTTTTAATAATATTTCTGTGCAACACAGAACTGATTAGGTTTCCTTTCCTTCTCCAAAGGGAGAAAAAAGGAAACTGCAGAACCAAACCTTTCATAGTTTTTGTCAGGACCTGATATAAGGTACAGTATAAATCAACACGCTGCATGAATCAGAAGAGGAAGAAAAAACCTAATATAACCTCATCCCAGCAGCTGCTGTGAAAAACAATGAATTTGTACTTTCCATAAGCGTCAGTTAACACTTGCGGACAAAAACTGCACCAAACTGTAAATACTGTGTCAGAAACTGTATGAAGACCATCTGCAGTAGAACTCAGCCTGTTTTAATGAGGTCTCTACCCATTAGATTTATGGGATACAAACTCTGACAACAGAAAATAATATCTGAAGGAGAAACCCATCAGGTTTTACGCATGCGCTGGGTTTTAAAAATACTCCTTCATGAGATCTGTCCTGAGAATAACATAGAAACACTTGGTTACTGCTGAGTTTTGGAGATGTTGTAACTTCCTCTGCTTTTAATAACTTTTAATAACTATAATAATTGACCCTGAATATTCCACGACAAAAGAAACTTGTTTCTCTGAAAGAATTAACCTGGAAAGTATCAAATGAACTAAGTTATCACCCTTTTAAAGATACTTTTCTAACCCTAAAATAATATTTTAACCCGCTATATCTGTCAACGTCAAGCAAGTGTCACATGAGCAGCGGTTAATAAGCGTTCTTCATTGCAGAAAATAGGAAAAGATTTATGCAAATGTGTGTGTTTGTACGTTACCTCCATCAGTTTCTAAATCGCTCCAGAGTCAGACTGTCAGGCACACAGTCCTCTATCAGTCCAAAAAACAACCAGGCCCTTCCCAGGTCTGTTGGTGAGACATTCAATCATTCTTTGTCCACTTTAACTTCTCCAGGAGGGAGAAAGAAGAAACTTTGCTCCGGTTTCTCTTCTGCCCGCATAAGATGCTTTCAATATAAATCCAGTGTATCGCTCTTCTGGCTCTTGCAAACAGCATGGATCGTTGTCCATCTCAGAGGGTCCAGACTTCTTCTGAGTTTCGTTTTTTGTGGAAATTCACACTGTGATTTGCAACAAGCAGGCAGACAGGAAGGCAGATCTCTCTCTTTCAGGCCGTGCTGGAGAAGCGTCTCTGGCGGAGTAGCCATGGAGAAGAAGGGCAGGTTTCTAAGGTCCAGACTCAAAAACGTAGATGTTGAACTCAAATCCCATATATGTGTGTATTTGTGTGTGAGAGAGACAGAAGAAAAGTTTAGTATAGGTTCAGATTTTGTACAAATAAATATTATCAGTCATTCAGTCAATTGTCCCCCTGCCTGTCACTTCCTTCCACAACATGAACTATACTCCTTTCTAAAACAACTTTCTTTTCGCATCTCTAATGTCCCTTTTCACTTTTACCTTCTTTCCCGACTGATCGCAATATTTAAGACAAACAAAACTTCCTTCAGGTAAGTTTTAACTCTTTAACTCCTTAATTGATGCACTCTGTGCTTTTTAATCTTTTCTTATGTTTTTTTTATTTTTCCATCAACTGTTTTACTTGAAACTATTTAAACTATTTAATTATTTACACTCAAACTTCCACGCTGTGAAAAACCAAACTTATCTTCCAAATTAAAGCACATTTAACACAATCATCCCCACTTTTTCCTTTCATTATTTTATAAATCAGAGTCTGAAGAAGGAGACACCCCTGATGCCTCAAGGTTCCGGAACCATTTTTTTTTACCTGTTCAGCGGCACGTCTGCCCTCTGGCTTTTCTCCTTTATGAGGTGTAGAAAATTGCTAAAAACCACCCGCAAAACCCTGTGTTCTGCTTTATCCCATCGTTACCAATGAGAACCTCCCTGTCATTCCTTTTGCAGGGTAACTGGGCCCTCAGCTGATGTCCTCCCTCTCGCAACTCTGGAACCTAATTAATTAGTTAGGAGATGATGGTTAATGTGTAATAAAAAATAATAATATACATTATATCATACAGAGCAACTTCTCACCCAGATATATTTGAAGACAAATTGTTCGGATCCAATCGGCCAGAACCCGCAGGCGGGCACCAGAACTCCCCTCCCGTAATATGGAGGTGGACTGAGAACAACTCTCAGGCTGGCCAGGCGTCCGTGTCCCATCCTGCGGTCTCCTCTGGCACGTTAGATCTTGTTCGTGACGCTAAAATTGTTGTGGAATTTTCTTATCAAAGTGGGTAGAAGTTGACTCATAACAAGAGAAAATCCGGACTTTGTCTTAATAAGTTTTATTCAAAGGCATTCAGCGTTTGAAGACCCTGACACTGAGGTTAGTCAGTGAAACAGAGCCCCGATCAACATTTACACACAGTATTTATACCAGAACATGACAGTATTATCTCAACTGCAAAGAGTCCATGTTCTATGACCCAAACCCTTCTTGAGTTCAACAGTGACAAGCTTATCTAGGAACAGACCTAACTGACATTGTCCTAAAGATGGTTCTGAACCATCAAACTTCTGATAATGGCTTTTACAGCTTCTTCCTCTAACACAGATGTTCTGAGGAGTAAAAAAGGTTATACACTGTCAAATGCTTACTGCAAGAATTTCCATCACAGGCTGTAGTTAACTCACAGTGAACTCTTCTGTTTCTGCCTAAATTTATTTACTTTATGCTGAAAATGGTCAAAGAACATATAGTTATCTGAAAACGTGAGGGTGGTCAAATTAGGAATTAGGAACTAAAAATGTAAGCTAGGTAAGGTAAGCTAAATTTCAGGATTTTATGCCTAATGAATCTAATTGATTTATGGTTAACATTGATGATAAAACCTTTTGTTTTAGGTCCTCATAAAACTCCAGCTGCTAACCGCTTCCATTTGTGGGCTACTGATCTTTATTTTTCTCTTTGCTGCTCAGGAAGAAGTTTAAGACGCGATCTGGAGACACAGTGAGGCTGATGGACCTGCTGGAGGAGGGACTAAAGAGATCCATGGACAAACTGAAAGAGAAGGAGCGGGACAAGGTGAGACAACCAGCATCACTCCGAGCTGAGAGGTTTCCAAACTGCTGCTAGGCTTATTATTCATACGTTTGTTGCATTTGCATAATTTAAAAAAAAAAACAAACAAAACAAAATAACAATCAGGCTTTCTTCTAATCCTTTCTTGATATTTTTCTTAAAATCTTTTTTATATTTTAGATTGGAGTTCATTTTTGGGAATTGCTCCAAGTATTTAAGGAGTTAAAAACCTGTAAAAGTCTTCATGTTCCCCTCCATCTGTTCCTTATTTTCAAATCATTTATTGGAGGTTTCTCTTCAGAATAACATCTCAAACCTCTCTTCTCTGCTGGGTTTGCTTGCAGGGCGATGGCAGGCATTTATTTCAGCTCGTATCGTTATAGTTTTGTATCAATATTTAGTGTCAGATGTTGAATCTTTGATAAGCGGTCATTAAGTGAGCAGTGGGACACCGTCCGAAGGCATCTCGTTATTTCTGCCTTCGGTTCACTCCGACGAGGCTGATTTTTACAGTAATGACCTGCTCGCTCAGCGGCTGCCGTTAATCCTTCGAGCCGAGCCAAACTGCAGGACTGAAACCGAACCAGAAGTTTTATCTGCTGAACTTTTTATCTCCCTGCTTTTTTCTTCCTGAACTCATAGCTGTACAAATGCTGCCTTTTGCTTTCTGCAGCAACTCGTCTTTTCATTAAATCTGGGAACTGCAGATTTAGTGCCGGATAGAAGCTGGAAACATGACGCAACTACTGGTGTTTCTTGGGATGTGGTTAATGTCTCTTAACGAGAGTAACTTTCTGTTCTAGCAGTTGGCTGCAGCAGCCAGAGCTGATTTTTATTCAGTAAAAACTTCTCAAATTAAAGAAGCTGCAGGAGGTTATGGAGCCGATGTGTGACGGAGACACTTAACCAACCAGATAACTGGAACTGTTCATTTTATATCTGCAGTGTTTTTAATGACCAGAGCTACATTGTTCTAAGAAATAACATAGAATCACTTTTCTTGTAGGGAGTTCAGTTTTTTTTTTTTTTTGGTGAACAACCAGTATCTTTTGCTAGCTGTTATGGCTGCACAATATTAGAAAGTCTGGCGATAACGATATCGGTTGTGATATTTGCTATTTTTTCATATTTCCTCTCTTTCTCATTGTGCTTCCATCACTCTGTGACCTTTAGCATTTTGGGAAACCGCCCCATTTCAACTGAAAGTCCCAGGATTTAAATACCTGTGATTATTTTATTTTGTTTTATTTTTACTTGGTAAATGGTAAATGGACTGAACTTATATAACGCTTTTCCAGTCATACAGACCACTCAAAGCGCTTTACACTAGAGCCACATTCACCCAGTCACACTCACTAACGCTCACACATTCATACACCGATACGCAGATCGGTAGGCAACTTGAGGTTAAGTGCCTTGCCCAGGGGCACATCGACATATGGCAGGAGGAAGCTGGAATCGACCCTAAAAGGGTAAAAGGAATCCTGGGTAATTTGTGTGCTTTCTGTTTTCACTGCTTTGAAATCAGCTCAAGTTGTGAAGAAAACAGCACTACACCTCCAGTCCAGCAGGTGGCGGTAATTGAAACCTAAGGACATACAAGCAAAGCCTGACTGGGAGACACATATCCCGCCCTTTGTTCAAAAACAAGATGGAGAACACACAGCTGGCCTTTTTGTTTGTGGTGTTGTTAATGAAACCCAGCGATCTACAAGGGAGAAGGCAGGAGATTGCCTGAAGGCGTCTTGGAAACCAACACCACCACGCAGGTCTGAAATATGGCAGGTGAGCGGATGTCAGAACACTGCAGGAACTCACGTTTTACTGCGCCTCAGTGAAATCTGACAAGAACTGTTGTACTGTTATGTGGAAAAGCTTTGAGTCATTCCTGATTTCTTTGTATTTTTAGTCCAAACAGCCAGACTTTGTTGAACTCTTTTAAAGTGGTCCTGGTTGGAGGTTCTTCAGGGTTTCTGAAGCTCTTCTACAACATTCGGAAACACCTCTGGACTGCAGTTAGAGCAGTCTGGTCTCTTTGATCACGCCTTTGGAGTATGTGCACAATGTAGTTTTCCTCGATTGTCCCAGGAAAAGCTGGTGTCTTAAAAACAGCATATCTGAAATTTCTCCTGGACTTTTGTGCAGTAATGCTGCACATCGTCGAAGTGAAATGAAGTTAGCCAAAGAAATGGAAACAACCCCATCCATCAGAGTCTGGCTGCTAAGACTTGTTGCAGGCTGGAGCTTCCTTTTTCCTCTTCACTTCATTTCTTCCAACGAAGATCTGGAATACTGATCTAACTGCAATCCGTGTTTTCATTCATGTAAAGCTTTCCTCTACGTGCTTCCATCAGCTACTGTTCTTGATACCATCTAAAGCTTCCTCCAGATTCCTTCACTGGTTTCATGTTTTTATTTTTACTGTAGATGGAAATAGTTTTTTCTTTCACGACCTTGTTTCAGTAAATTCCCGATGAATTTAGCTTTTAGTTTGTTTGCCAAGTTTTTCCTGCTTCTGTCACTTTGCCGGCTGTTAGATCCAGCAGGAAATCAGTGCTCCTGGAGTTGAGTCTTATCCGTCGTGCTTTGAAGTACCTGATGTTCCTGTTTTTCCACGTGAGAAGCTGTGTCTTACTACAGGGGAAATGTGCCACAGCACCTCTAAAGCACAATAAATCATATCTCCCCGGAAGCTGTGACCTGCTGACTGAAGGACAAACCTTTGCTGGTTTATAAAATCTAAGCCTGTTGATTGAATTACTCTGAAGAGAGACCTCTGTGATTAAAGTTTAGGAACAAAACAGGAGAAACTCCCACAAAGACGACCAGCATGAGAGGAGCTGCAGTTTTTGTGTATTTTTCTAAATAAAAAAACCTTTTGAATTGACTAGTAGGAACCAGAGACCACAGTTCATGCACTTTCTGGAAAAATACCGAAACCATCGGGTGAGGCTGAGAGGAGGAAGAACGGTACAAAACCATTAAGAAAAACCTTTTGAGAATTGAGGAAAGTAAGTGGTTTTTACTTTAGGTCAGGGGTGTCCAAAATGTGGCCCGGGGGCCATTTGTGCCTCCTGGACTGATGTTGTGTGGCCCCCAAGTTTAAGAATGATAGAAATTTGGCCCTCCAGCAAAGGTGGTTGGTGATGGGGGACATTTTTGCTAAATTTTTACTTTCAAATTACAATCTTCCTATAATGGAAAACATTAGGAAAAAGACAAAGTTTCAATCTTTTAACAAAACCTGCTTTAAGCTTTTAATTTCCTAGTGAATAAGATCTCAAATATTCCTGAAACATTTTCTCAAATGCAAACCCGGCTGCACCCAAATCTGCACTTAATTGATTTATTCTGGGTGACACTTTACACGGCTTGCCTGGTGAAGGTGGTCAGAGGGCCCGGTCACACCGATTGTATGGCAAGCCTCGCTTCTGTCAGTCTGCCTTTTTTTTGTGTGCCTTTTTTCATCAAAGTGATATTTTTGTGGGTTTATTCATTTTCAACTTGATTTTGGCCCACATATTCACAGGCGTTCGTCGAAGGTCTCTCCTGATTACAGCAGTTCAGGTTCATACAAAGACTCGTCAATGAGCATGTTGCATGTTATTTTTTGAAGAAAACTGTTAAAGGTGTGTGAAAGGTCAGATTGGAGGTGTTCGTGGCCACTGCACCTCTGTTGCAGCATGTGGCCAACATTTGTGGTGAACTTGGGCTAAAAGGCTGGGTTCCTACACTCGTTTTGAGATGAGGAGTGTAGAAACCCTGAGAAACTAAAGGTAGAAAGAAAATGTAAAGCTGCAGGCTTTAACGGTGCAGGTGGAGGTTCTTGTAGACTGTGTCTGCAGTCGGTTTTAATGAGGTTCAGTTAGCAGATGGTAGACTTGGGCACTGACCCAGGCAGCGAGCAGACTGCCAGGCGAGAGGGGGGCTGCAGGGAAACTGTGCTGGCATCAGTCTCCATCCAAGCTGCCTCTCAGCATCAGAATCGTGGCTGTTTCAGCTGGAAGTTGCTGAGTGCACCCAGAGCTCCAGGTAGCACCTAACCAGGTCATTGTCGGTTGTTTTTTTGCTCCCCTGTAAGGTTGATTTTGGATGTAAACACCTGAACATCATATAGAAACACAGGTGAGTTTCCTGTGTTACAGCTTCTGTGGCGAGTGAGAGATGTGAAGCACAGATGGGAATTAATCAGAGAAAACTTGAGAACTGCAAGCAGAAAAATGAAACTTGCAGCTGTGTTGGTTTGTAACCTCGGTGAGACCTTGGCAGACATTAGGAATATCATGGATCCCTTGATGTCAGTTATTGCTTTATTGAATACCAGTCTTGTGAGGTGTGGTATTACAGAACATAAAAAGGACCGAATTCGCGCACTGGTGTTCTCAAAAAGCAAGTTGTTACTCTTGGTCCAAGGGGCGATGAGTTGTGGGTGGTTGCTCTCTGTTTAGCCGCCAGCACCTTGGACTGGTGCACGCGTGAAGGTGCTGTGGTTTCTGTGCTGTCTTCTCTCAGGACAGTGAAGGGGAACATGCATAGTTAATGTAATTGAAGACACCGTCTCTTCTTGGGGATCTTTGGCTTCAGACTCTTTTTCTGCAGAAGCACAGACAGAAAGGTTAAGGTCTCTTTTTCTTCCAGGATACGGTGACCGAGTACACAAACAGAGGAAGGTATTTAACTTTGGATCCAATATTTCTCAGAAGATGGAGTCTTTTACTGCGACCAGTGCAGGACGCGGGTGAAGAAGAAGAAGGGCTCGGCTGCGTGCCTGTTTTATAGATCTCTGAAGTCAGGGGGATTCTAATTGTGAAACTCCTCCTTCCTGGGAACTTTGAATTAGAATGGGTTCTGGGAAACTGGGAGTTTTTCCCAGTCTCTTTTGTTGTGTGTACAGTGCAGTCCTTCTTTTAATCCATGGATGGGCCCCTAACCCTAGCACACATTTTACTTTATCGTTGAACACACATGGTCACACCTAAACATCTTTCTGACTTATCAGATGGTAAAGAATAAAAATATGCCTCAAAAAACAGCTTTGGATAAAATACATCCTCTTTTTCTGCTATTGGAGATTATTTCATTTTCTGCAGGAAAAAAAAACCCAGATCATATATGGCTGAACACATAGTTTGCAGGGAGGTCATACAAGCCCCCAGAGTTGGGTTAAAGATTCAACAGTATGTTACCCAGCCAGATCCTTCCGGATAGAAATGAAGAAGTAACCTTGAGCCCTTACTTTTTAGGGTGATAAAGTGTCAGTCTTCTGATCAGATTTCAAACTGAATAATCAGTTAAGGCCAATAGGGAGGAGCGGGTTGAGGAACTGATGAGAGTTGTTTGTTTGTGAGTTTCCAGAGATTTTATCTGTGAAAGAATTATGTTTTATGTTTTACTGTTTGATGGTGGCAAAGGTATTGTCATTGCTGCCTTGCAGCAAGAAGGTCCTGGTTTCTTTCCTGGTTCTTTGGCTTTTCCCACAGTCCAAAAACATTTATGTTAAGGAAAGCTGAGCTATTTATATTGCAAAAATGTCTCTATCACAATATCACTGTGTGCAAGACCTGCCTGGACTGCAATAAGTGCTGCCTAATTAAATACAATGCATTGAGGCTCTCTGTGCCTGTGATATATTATGCGACACTAGTTGCTACATGTAGCATAAATGTTTCAGAAGGCACAGAGTTGGTAAGGAGGTCAAGTCATTTGGAAACTACAAGTTGTCAGATGTTATCCAGGAGCAACTTTCTCAATAAAAGCATGTTGTTGAGATGGCAATAATGAATTTCAATTTAATTTCCCAGCAGATAGAAAGACTGCTTATTATCTTGGGTCTATGTTTGCTGTGAACCCAAAGACATTAATACTGTTTACCTATATATTAATGTCTTGCTAGTCCTGTTATTGCAGCATTCATCAATATTATTGCGTATCGCATGTTTTCCTCATATCCTGCAGGCCTAATGTTAGGTAAATGTTTCTCTAAGTTGACCTGAGGAGTGTGTCTCGGTTGTTTATCCTGTGATAGACTGGCAACCTGTCCAAGGTGTACCAATGCTTTCTATTAGAAGGGCTTTATATATTATTGGAAATCTAGGTCAGTTTTATGCCTTTGTCAATGCAAATTGCCTTGTTGATAAAACATTATTAATAGTGCAAACACAAAAGCATTAAAGCATGCTTATAAATATTCAGACATTTCCTATTACATTTTCCTTAATGTTTGGGCTGCTCCTTCTGCTGCAGCCTGAAACATTTTGATTCCTTTTACAATTGTTGCATAACCTGTTTTTAGACTGTGTTGATGTTAAACATTGTAATTTTGACCCTGTTAAATATTTAACAACCTTTCAGTTTAAACTAGAGTTTCATCTTTACACCTGTGGTTTATGGCTTAAAATGTAGGTATTTTTGTCTGTATTCACCCAGTCTGTCTCCCTCTGCTGTGGGACCAACCGTTTTTTCTCAAATCGCCCCAGACTGCAGAGCATGCACACCCAAACTCTTAATTCATAGGAGTGTAAAGGTACACAAAAATGACGGCTCTGAACGTACCACGGGTTTTAAAGTCATGGTTTGGTACATGTTCGATACGTTCCAATTAAAGAAATATGTTTAGGTTTTTTCTACTAGTTTTAGCAGTGAACAACTGACTTTAATTTGATTTTATCAGCATGTTGTAGTATTTTGAAAAGCAGCCACAGGTGATTTGGTTCCTAGTTGAGGCCTGATGCTCTGACATCTGTGGTCATGAGATCCTTTGAGCGACTGGTGTTGAAGCATCTGAAGGACATTACAGACACCCTGACTCTGCAGTTTGCTTACCGGGCAAACGGATCGGCAGATGATGCAGCAACACCGGCGCCTCCCAGGGGTGTGTTCTCTCCCCACTCCTCTTCTCCCTGTACCCAAATGACCTCAGCTGACCCGTCTGTCAAGTTTGCAGATGACACCACTGTTATTGGACTGATCCAGGACAGTGATTAGTCTGCATATAGACAGGAAATGGATTGACTGGTACACTGGTGTGTTCAGAACCAACTGCAGCTCAACCTGCTTAAAACTGTGGAGGTGATGGTGAACATCTGGAGAACCGCCTCCATACTCCCTCCCCTCACTATCACTGTGTCTACTGTGGATCACTTCTGATTCCTGGGAACCACCATCTCTGAGAACCTGAGATGGTCTTCACAAATAGACAATGTTCAGAAGAAGGCCCAGCAGAGACTGTACTTCCTGAGGCAACTCAAGAAGTACAACTTTCCACAGAAGCTGCTGGTCATCTTCTACACTGCCATCATTCAGTCTGTCCTGTGTTTGTCCATCACAGTGTGGTTTGGATCATCCACAAAACAGGACAGGTCCAGACTGCAACGAACAATCAGGTCAGCAGAGAGATTCATCAGGGCTGACCTTCCCTCCATCCATACCTTTTGTAGGTCTAGGGTCAGGAAAAGGGCAGCTAACATCTCTGGAGAACCCACACATCTTGGTCATCGGCTGTTTGGAATTTAACTTTCAGGTCGGCGCAACAAAAACCAGCCGCTACAGAGACGTTTTCTTCCCCTGGATTGTTTCTCTGATGAACACCACGAACACCTTGCAGCCTGAGTAGACCTCTACTCTGCCGTGAAACAAAAGAAGCATATTTGAACATCACAACTTGTCTTTTTCCTTATAAAAAAAAAAATGGCTCTACATACACATGCATTATACATACTGTTCTTTTAGGTTTTTTTATTCCCTCTGAAGTTTATATTTACTCTTGATGTCTGCTGTGAGAAACCAAATCAATTCCTGGTTTTGCACACTATCACCTTAATTGAAATATCGATATAATCGATAGGAAAAAAATCGAAATCAATATTAACTGACCCATTCTTATTTGACCCAAATTGTTGCAATCAGCAGTGCTGCAATAACAGACATTCAGCCCCTTCCCTCCATGAGCCGCTGCAGGACGTTTTAAACTCTGCTAACATGGCGAGGGCAGCCAGAAAGAAACATGCTAACCTCTTTAGCCGCCAGGTCAAACACATAGCGTTGTTTGGAGGTACTTTCCCACCGACATGCTAGCTGCGCTAAATGACACTGCTGTTTGAGAGCAACTTGAAAAGGTCATTAAAGCTCCTGTATATGCAACAGAAGTAGTAAACCTCCTGGAAGACATGAACTCATGCTATATGCTTAAATATTAATTATAAATGAATGCTATAATTAAGTATGGCCAACAGAGGCTTCTGTCACTCACAGTTCAAGAATAATTTCAATGCAACTCTGTTTGAGCCTTAATTACTTGCCTGTGATGAAGAGTTAGGTTGTAGCGTGAACCCTCCTCCTTATAAAAGATGGGATCACTAAAGCCATCAGTGACTGAGCATTTTCTGACTCTCTGGTTCTTTCATATTCATTTGACGTCCGGCTCTTCCATGTCTTTTACCTTGTCCTGATTTGTCCTGTTAATTCTCGTCTTTTCGTGTCACATGGTCTCCTCAGTCTATGTTCTGCTTGACTGCAGGTTTTTATTTTCCAGCTGCTCTCATTTTAATCCTCCTCTTGGCTCCCTGTGGTGTCAGACTCAGATTGGACTGTTTAATCTCTGCCTCAGGTTCAGTAAACTAATCATCGAGGTTAAACTCTGCTCACTTCTTTGACTCTTAGAAGGTGAAACACTCTCTTCAGTCACTACAAACTGATAAAGATCATCCGTTTATTGATGATCATGGGCTTAATGTGTTTCTTGTTGTGTTAATTGCATTCCTGCAGGTGCTGAGTCCAGATGAGCTCCTTGAAGCCCAGAAAGCCGTCGCTTTCGGCTGCATCAAATACGCCGACCTGTCTCACAACCGCATCAACGACTATGTCTTCTCCTTTGACAAGATGCTGGATGACCGGGGCAACACGGCGGCCTATCTGCTCTACGCCTTCACCCGCATCAGGTGACATCTCGGCGCGTCTGTATTTTACAGTAGTATACCCAGAATACCCAGTTGTCCTTGAAAAGGAGAAGAAGAGGGGAGAAGTTGTTGAAAACTGGTGTAATGGACATCATTTATGGTGCTGTGTACGCCTCGCTCTGCTCTCATTTGCAAATTTTAGTTTATTGGGAATTTCTCTACTCCTCACAGGGTTTAAAATATATAAACAGGCTCAAATGCAAACTTTCGTCTAACTCTTTTAATAACTGGTGCTGAAGCTTCTTTAATGTATTAACTGGATTAGGCTCTTGATGAGGGCAGCTGGTAGTTCCTTGTTGGATAAAAAGGATCAAACAGAACTCATTGACTCTTAGATCTTCACTCGGTTCCTTGGGATAGTCCAAGGAACCGAGTGAAGATCTAAGAAGGATAATTACATATTTACACCAGTTGAGAAAGTCTTTTGTAGCCATTTTCTAAACTACAGATATGAAGGCCATCCGTTCCTGCCTCCCATTCATTTAAGTTAGGTGTGTGGCAGCAGGGGAATATCTAAAACAAAGTGCAACTTATTTAGATGTTTTCTCACTTCACCACGGTCTGGGTGAAGACCCAAAGGCCAACTGGGACCCTGTTTATATAAGTAAACCCTCTGCCAGGAAATCAACTCTACTAATTCTGCCAAGAGGAGTGGTGAAATATCCAGCTATGGGTACGCCAGAAGCTCTTCTCTTGCACAAGAAAGCGCGTGGACGCAGTCCAACAAGCTTAGGTAAATTTAACCTGATATTAGTGGGGTGTTTGCAGATATTTGAGTCTGTACGTACAGTACCCTATCTGGATCAGAGAAAATCCACAAAAATCAAGCTTGTGCTCGGATTGCAGCTAATTATTATTTTAGTAATTGAGTTTTCTAGTGATAATTCTGATGATTAATCAGGTAATCAAAGTGAAAATGTGCACGTTCTTCAGATTTTTCATTTAATTTCTTAAACTTTATAAGTAATAGAAATGCATGAGGAAAAAAATGCAGGTAAACAAATAATTCAATTTAAAAAAAATCATCATTTTATTGCTCAATGCAATAACACAGCATGTCTTTAGTGTACACATGAACGTTTGTATCAAAGGATGCATCTGAAGCTAGAACAAAAGTTCTAACTTTAAAACATCAGAAGCTCAGCCCTTTGTGGTTAATTTAACATCAATACAGTGCTGCTAGCTGCCTCTGTAGTGAAAATGGTCACAAACAAAAAGTGCTTATTGTGTCACTTGCATATCGCATTCTGGATTTCTAAAGAGACGTTTTTAACATGAAAAACCATAATGTTAACCAGATAAACTAGAACCATTGTGGTGTACCTAAGTGCCAAGTTGCACTATTCCTGTGTTGAGTCTGTTGAGTCTTGCTTAAACGAGAAAGGAAACTTCTTTTTTCATTTTATGCTGCTGCTTTGCGTTGGGAAAGCAGGCTCTGGCTCCTCTCCTCGTAGCAGCCAACCTGTTCAGCCACTCCAGGAATCCTGGCATTTCCTGCTGGCCTGGATCACCATGGTTCAGTTTCATGCCTGGAAGGCTCCACTCTCTGGACCATTTAGATTAATCACTTTCTCAAGTTTATCATGAAATCCAAAGTTTAAAAAAGTTAAATCTTGGACTTTCTCCTCTGTGTCCAGTTAGAACACCTTCCACCTCTTCCAGTATACTTTGATCACACGTATCAGATCCTCCTCTCTGGCCGGGTGGCTGCTTGTGGCAGCGGATTAGTCTTTGGGGCATTTCTTATTCCCCCCCGTATCGAGCGTTGTCTCCTGAAAGTTGATCCCCTTCCTCTCCAACCTCCCTGAAAGTGTTAGACTCTGGATGGCAGCTTGCCTGGCAGAAATTGATCTTCTGGTTTATTTATTTCTTTTCAGGAGGGAGGGGTGGGGAGTCTCACTTTAGAGGATTTGTCGATCAATAGCATGCTGACGGTGGGTGGCTGAACCCCTCATGAGTCAGAGGAAATGAGACAAAGATGCTGAAATCCTTTACTCTGATCAGATGTTACGCCTTTTCTGTTTTAGACCAGATTACAACATGGAAAAAGATCTGGTCGTACTTGTGTTTTTAAATTTGCTTCATAGTGAATGGGTGTATTTATCTGTTATAACATAGAAATATCAAGCAGCATTGGATCTCTTGACTCCCATCAGGTCCATCGCCCGTCTGGCCAACCTCAACGAGGCCGTTCTCAGGAAAGCAGCGGAAACCACAGAAATCCTGCTGGACCATGACAAGGAGTGGAAGCTGGGGAAGTGCATCCTGCGCTTCCCGGAGATCCTGCAGAAGATCCTGGATGACCTGCTGCTGCACACGCTGTGCGACTACCTGTACGAGCTTGCCACCACCTTCACAGAGTTCTACGACAGCTGCTACTGTGTGGAGAAGGACCGGCAGACAGGTGAGCCTCTGAATGAAAACTAAGGGGCACTAGACAGAGTGGAAAAGTCTGGAAGTTCAGCCTTTTCCAGGTCGGGAAAGGAATGGAGACAGATATGCTCCCAGGCTTCATTTCCTATCAAACTGTCTACTGTTGTATGAATTTGTCCATCCGTCCGTCCATTTGTTTGTTGGTCTTCCCATCACTCTGTCCGTCCATCCTTCTAATCTGTCTAGCTCGGTCTTCTATCCATTTATCCATCGATCTGCTTGTCCGTCCGTCAGTCTTTCCATCCATCTATCTGTCCGTCTGTCGATCCATCAATTTCTTCATACTTTTGTCCGTCTGTCCTTTCCTCAATATTTGTGTTGCACAAATATTGTACGCTTAGTTACTCCAGGTAGCTAAGGTTTTCTTTTTGTTTCCAGCCCTAGTTCTCAATGCATAAACTAAACCAGCAGCCGCTCATTTCAACTTCTTCAGTACAACTAATTTGCCAATCTGTTAACATACATATGCTAACTGAGGAATAATTAAGTGCAGAAATCCAGCAAACATTTCTTGCTGTCCCTTTTATAGGCTGACTCTTGGCTTTTATTAAATTTCCATCAATCTGTGTGTTCCCCAAACAGGCTAGGAACACAGATTACCATGTAAAGATATGGGAACATATAAGGGAAAGTAGTCGAGAGTTTTGTTATCAAAATCAGAGCGGCTTTTTGGGTGGTTTTATTAGTTGTGTTGCTGCAACAGAAAAGCAATGCTAGTTTTACAGATCTCTATCCTCTTCCTTCAAAAGATAGTTCAACTGTCCTCAGCTGTTTGGTTTTAAAAATAGATGTTTTAGTATTCTGGAAGTAAGTCTGCAGATTAGCAAGATGTCTCACTCTGATGGGGTTTCAAATAAAAGCAGTGCACCGTATGGTAGCCCTTCTTCCAGGAAGTGTTTTATTCCTGCCGTGCTGGAGTGCGAGCACTTCAGGCTTAAAGTTGATTTATTATGCTAATTCTCAGTGCACAATCTGCAACTCCAGTAGAAGCTTCTATTTCTGACTTTTCTGTCTATTCGAAAGCAATTAGTATCCCTTTATGTTCAAATTGAACATAAAGTACACCTTTAAGTCGTCAAAATAAAAATGATCTGGTTCATCTGATGTATAACATCAGATCTGCTAATGCTAACATGCAAAGCTAATTGTTGTGATTTTCAGACACGTTAAAAATATCCAGTAGAAATAGATCAGTTGTGTACAGAAGTAGTTTAACTGTATCAGAGGCTATAATACACTCTGACCTGAGCTGATGAAGAATGCTAATGTTAATTTTAGCTTGCTAATACATATGTCCTTAGTTAATGTTGTTATAGTCACTCTTTTAAAATGCCTGGGTCTAATAAAAATAAAGTTGTGAGGTTCTACACCTGATCAGGGGAAACACACCATGATATAATTTGGCCTAAATTGACAGTATATGCTAATGCTACTATTATGCTGACGTTTGCAAACTAAATGTAATGTTGTATAGTCAAAGCTAATGTTCACAGCTATTGTGATCATCAGACTCGTTGAAAACAACCAAGCCGAATTGCAGTTTATGATGCGTTGCAGTAAAAATAGCATACAGACGTTGAGCAGTACACCAATTGAAATAAACTATTATACTGTGATCAGACTAACATGCTAATGTTAGTCGGCTAACACATGTAATTATGTAACACATGTATTATGATTATAATATCTGGCTGTAATAAAATGATCATTGTACAATGAAAATAAAAACATTAGAAAAGTTCTTCACTTTTTTAGGTGAAACGGACCATAATATAATGTGAGGTAATTGACAGCAGCATATATAATGTTACTATCGTGCATTTTCAACATATGCATACCAACCTCAGACTCAGAAAAATGCCCAAGCCTTCTGTTAAAATAGATCACATTGTTACGCTAATGCTACCTTGCTGCACAGCCAAGTACTGGTTTTTCTGGTTTATTGGGATAAATTAGGAGCTCGTATGATCATTGAACAAATATTTACTAAACCTTATTTAAAAATGTTAGTCATTTAAAGCAATCAGCGATCCCCCCCAGTGGGCCCACCACCTGCAGGGGGAACCGTGAGGGACCGGTGCAAAGAGGATTGGACGGCGGACGAAGGTGGAGACCTCGGCGGCCCGATCCCCGGATGCTTAGGCTGGCTCTAGGGACGTGGAATGTCACCTCGCTGGGGGGGAAGGAGCCTGAGCTGGTGCAGGAGGTCGAGAGATATCGACTAGAAATAGTCGGGCTCACCTCCACGCACAGCGTGGGCTCTGGAACCCATCTCCTTGAGAGGGGCTGGACTCTTTTCTACTCTGGAGTGGCCCGCGGGGAGAGGCGGCGGGCTGGTGTGGGTTTGCTTGTTGCCCCCCAGCTCAGCCGTCTTGTGTTGGGGTTTACCCCAGTGGATGAGAGGGTCGCATCTCTGCGCCTTCGGGTTGGGGAGAGGTCTCTATCATTTCGGCCTACGGGCCGAGTGGTAGTGCGGAGTACCCGGCCTTCTTGGCGTCCCTGTCGGGGGTGCTGGATGGTGCCCCTCCTGGGGACTCCATTATTCTGCTGGGGGACTTCAACGCCACGTGAGAAACGACAGTGACACCTGGAGAGGCGTGATCGGGAAGAATGGCCTCCCCAATCTGAATCTGAGTGGTGTTTCATTATTGGACTTCTGTGCTAGTCACGGATTGTCCATAATGAACACCATGTTCAAACATAAGGGTGTCCATCAGTGCACTTGGCACCAGGTAATCCCCGAACCCGGTGGTGGACACCGGCAGTAAGGGACGCTGTCAAGCTGAAGAAGGAGTCCTATCGGCTGTGGTTGGCTTGTGGGACTCCTGAGGCGGCTGTCGGGTACCGTGGGGCCAAGCATGCCGCGGCCCGGGCTGTGGCAGAGGCAGAGGCAAAAACTCGGACCTGGGAGGAGTTCGGTGAGGCCATGGAGAAGGACTACCGGAGGACTACCGGTTGGCCCCGAAGCAATTCTGGCAAACCGTCCAGCGCCTCAGGAGGCGGAAGCTGTGCTTCGCCAACACTGTTTATAGTGGGGGTGGGGAGCTGCTGACCTCGACTGGGGACATTATCGGGCGGTGGAAGGAGTACTTCGAGGATCTCCTCAATCCTGCCATCACGCATTCCCTGGTGGAAACAGATGCTGGGGACTCGGGGTTGGACTTTTTCATCACCCAGGCTGAAGTCACCGAGGTGGTTAAAAAGCTCCGCGGTGGCAGGGCTTCGGGGTTGTATGAGATCCGCCCTGAGTACCTCAATTCTTTGGATGTTGTGGGGCTGTCATGGTTGACACGCCTCTTCAACATTGCGTGGCGGACGGGGACAGTGCCTTTGGATTGGCAGACTGGGGTGGTGGTCCCCCTACATAAGAAGGGTGACCAGAGGGTGTGTTCCAACTACAGGGGGATCACACTCCTCAGCCTCCCTGGTAAGGCCTACGCCAGGGTATTGAAGAGGAGAGTCCGGCCAATAGTCGAACCCCGGCTTCAGGAGGAGCAGTGTGGTTTTCGTCCTGGCCGTGGGACACTGGACCAGCTCTACACCCTCTACAGGGTACTCGAGGGTTCATGGGAGTTTGCCCAACCGGTCGGTCCACGTGTGTTTTGTGGACCTGGAGAAAGCATTCGACTGTGTCCCTCGTGATGCCCTGTGGGGGGTGCTCCAGGAGTATGGAATCGGGGGCCCTTTATTAGGGGCCATCCGGTCTCTGTACGAGCGGAGCAGGAGTTTTGTCCGCAATGCCGGCACCAAGTCAGACCTGTTCCCAGTGCATGTTGGACTCCGGCAGGGCTGCCCTTTGTCACCGGTCCTGTTCATAACTTTCATGGACAGGATTTCTAGGTGCAGCCAAGGGCCGGAGGGGGTCTGGTTTGGGGACCAGTGGATTTCGTCTCTTCTTTTTGCAGATGACGTGGTCCTGCTGGCCCCCTCTAGCCAAGACCTACAGCATGCGCTGTGGCGGTTCGCAGCCGAGTGTGAAGCGGCTGGGATGAAGATCGGCTCCTCCAAGTCCAAGGCCATGGTTCTCGACCGGAAAAGGGTGGCTTGTCCTCTTCAGGTTGGAGGGGAGTTCCTGCCTCAAGTGGAGGAGTTTAAGTATCTCGGGGTCTTGTTCACGAGTGAGGGAAGAATGGAGCGGGAGATCGACAGACGGATCGGTGCGGCTGCTGCAGTAATGGGGGCGCTGTGCCGGTCCGTTGTGGTGAAGAGAGAGCTGAGCCGAAAAGCGAAGCTCTCAATTTACCGGTCGGTCTACGTTCCTACCCTCACCTATGGCCATGAACTTTGGGTCATGATCGAAAGAACAAGATCTCGGATACAAGCGGCTGAAATGAGCTTCCTCCGTAGGGTGGCAGGGCACTCCCTTAGAGATAGGGTGAGGAGCTCGGCCATCCGGGAGGGGCTCTGAGTAGAGCCACTGCTCCTCCACATCGAGAGGAGCCAGTTGAGGTGGCTCGGGCATCTATACCGGATGCCTCCTGGACGCCTTCCTCGGGAGGTGTTCCAGGCACGTCCCACTGGGAGGAGGCCCAGGGGACGGCCCAGGACACGCTGGAGGGACTATGTCTCTCGGCTGGCCTGGGAACGCCTTGGGCTCCACCTGGAGGAACTGGAGGAGGTGTCTGGAGAGAGGGACGTCTGGGTGACTCTGCTGAGTCTGCTGCCCCCGCGACCCGGTCCCGGATAAAGCGGAAGATGACGAGCGTCCCTAACGAACCCCCTGTAAATTACAACACAAATAAGTCACATTTTAACTGAGTGCTTTGCTTTGGAGCTATTTAAATATATAATCATTTTCATATACTGATGGTTGATGTTGCTACAGCTGCTTTCAATGCTAGTGTAGATATAATAAAAAAATGTAATGTTTGTCAATCAGTAAAATGTTTGCAGTTTTTCTCTAGTTAATTTAAATGGGGTTTCAGCAAAAAGCAGCTAAATACAGCTGTTCACTACATCATTTAGATGTTTATTTCCATGTGTCCTTTTGGGGTTTTAAATACACTACGGGGTCAAAAGGTTTAGATACATTTTCTCACACACATGGAATTATATAGTAAACAAAAAGTGAAGAATCTAAAATATAAAAATGTTTAGAGTTATTTCACAAATTAGCCTCCCTTTGCTCTAATTACTGCTTTGTTCTCTTTCTGTTCTCTCCATGAGCTTCATGAGGTGGTCACCTGAGATGTTTTTCCAAAGAGTCTTGAAAGAACTTCCCAGAGGTTCATTGAGAGACAGTCAAAGGTTAATATTTCAGTCTTCACAGCTACTTTAAGGAATCTACAATATAAATCATATTTAAAGTTATTTTACAATTTTCCATTTGCTATATAATTGCATATGTGTTCCCTCACTGTTCTGATGCTTTCAATGAGAATCTACGTACAACGTAAATAGTCATAAACATAAAGAAAACCATTAAATGAGAAAGGCGTTCTATGTATGTGATACACAACTTGTATTTGGTGCAGAATTATGAGGGACTGTGAGAATTTGTGGTTGAATTGCTGAGGGTTAGCTGCACTGGTACAAAACAAGTCCAAATCAAGAACCCTCCACTGCCCTGTTTGAAAAAATAATCAGCATATGAGCACGAATACCTCACACCAACTGTCAAAATATTCTGCTGTGCATTATGGTCAAACATTTCAACTTCCAGTTATTTCTTGGACAATCCCATATTTGTGCTCCAACTGTTCAAAAACATCAAAGTTGCGGTTGAAGGTCTGGACTTCTGATTTAGCTCTGAATCACTTGGGTTCATGGTTTAACTTTGGTTTCTTGTTTTGTTTTCTGCTGAAATTGGTTTAAACTTGGAAGTATCACCGGATTCTGATCCTGTAGGTTTTCCTTCAAGCAGATCCATCCAAAGATGAGCTCTGTTTGCGTTTCTTTCCTCCTTGAACTCCCTCCAGGATCTCATGTGAAGCATTAATGTTTGTAAAATCTGAACTTTTGCCTCATTGACAGGTATTTTTCACATCCAGCACCGTCTTTTTTCCATTTATATTAATGCTTCAGCTTGTTTGTGTAAATTACAGACTGAGGTTGCTGTCCATCACTGTCTGTCGGCGATCACACCCCTTTAATGAACGCTCTGCTTAATTTACCCTCGGCTCCTCGTTACAGACTGCTGGGTTTCTGCTCCGTCTCATGGTCCTGACCTGTTGGGGTGGACGGTCGTCGTGTTCCAAATGTTGGGGTCATTGATTTTTATTTTGTGTCAGCTAATGGCAGCATCGTTAAATCTGACTTCTGACCTCTGATCGTTTGTTGGTGCCTGAACATTTCCCTCATTTCCCTTCTGTCAAACATTTCACTTCATTTCTACTCGCTCTGCTGTTCATCCTCTTTAATAATTTATTGTGGTTTCAGGTCATTTTTGTGCTTGAATTTTAAGATAAACACAGATGAGCCTTTGTAGTTTGAGTGAAATCTGTTGTTTTTTCTTTCTCCAACCTGATTCAGGTCAGATGTTCATTCCTTGGTTTCTGTATTTGAGTTTGTAAGGTCACACTTTATTTCTTATTGATGCTCTTGACCTTTTGACCTGTTGTGCTATAGTTTGTCATGTCCTCAGGAGATGTTTGACCTTTTTGTATTTTTAATCTTGTTGACTCTGAGAACTGTTTGTTCTTTTGTGTCTGAAGGTCTTAAACTACAAGGAAACCTCCACAGTTCTTCTTTCTGTCCAATAAGTTTGGATCTAATCTAAATCTGTTTGGACCTGAGATCAACTTTAATGGCTTTGCTGTGTGTGATAATAGCTCAGTAATAAGAAAATATTGAAGTATGCAGAGGAATCAGTACCTTCATCGTTAAAGTTTGTTAAATCTACAAGCTGGATGGTATTAGGTACCTTAAAATCGAACCAATCTTCCTCCACGGGTCATATATGGAGATTATATGTGGGTTTACATTTTTTTGTATTATTTCTTTATAGCCACCAGATAAAACATCCCGGGTCTTTTTCTTTCCGGAATCCTTTGTATCTTGTGGTTTGGATAAATATGTAAAAAAGGAAATGCAATAAGGGGAAAAACATTCTTCCCAAAAGCAACCAGAGTTGCCATCCATGATGCCAACATACGTTTCCAGTTAGACGTTTACATCCATTCATCACAGGCATTAATGTCATATTCACTTTGAGCTTTTAATTAATTATTTAAGCTGTTCTTATTCCAGGCTAAGGGGGAATAAACATACAAATGCAATAATTAGTTTTTATTAACAAGAACTGGAAGCACAGCTAAATTTATCCTGCTTTTCCTTTAATTCACACAGGGTCAAACTTAAATATGAATGCTAAAATGAATGTGTTAAAAAATATTTGGTAGGACCTTACCTTAAATCGGTTGGTTCCTTGGATTGGCCTGACTTTTAAATGTAGTCCAAACATTTTCATTAGGTTGGGTTGTGTGTTTTAGGAATCATTGTTCTGTTAGAGTTTCCGCTATCCTGTTGATTTGAGATGAAGTTGAAGACTTGAAGCGTCCTCCTTTTTCACCTCTAGACCATAACATGAACAAGCACCGGCGAACATTGGAAGACTTTTACATGTCTTTGTTTCTAGCAGGTCTCCAGGTCCAGTGATCAGAATGCTAAAGGACTAGAGGAGACAGAGCTTCTGTCGTTGTCCTCCCAGACTGTGGAGCACTTTTCCCCTAAGCTTAAGATCTTTGGACTCGTGATCTTTCTTAAAAATCAGCACAGAAATCACCTTTTCAAACTTGCTGTTATGTTTCTTTGTCTTTGTACTTTATTTCTAATATATTTTTTCTTGCTTTACTTCAACACCCATTTCATTTTTATTTTTAGCCGAAATGTTACATTTTACGTATCTTATTCCATTCTGTGTTACGCATCAGAACAACTTGCAGCAATCAGGCCCCACAGCATGCTGCTGTCACCGCCATGCTTCACATTGGTAGGCTTGACAGCCTCACCTTGACACCTCCAAACGTTCTTCTCGTCATTGTGACCAAACAGCCCCATCTTCGTCTCGTGACCATAAATCTTCCTCCACCTTCTCACCCTCTAAGCCCAAGTGAACAGAGATGCTGGTGTTGCAGCAGTTGTTCCTGAACAATCTCACCCAAATTGTTGTCATTCGAGTCTTCTTTCACACCTTGACGAAATTTAGACGCGTTTGAACTACATGCTGTGGCACATTAAAGATAGCAGGATTAATGAGACCTTACCTAAAATGTTGAGCACTGGATTTTTTACTGTGAATCAGCCTCATTTAGGAAAACGGCCTTCAATAAAAGGTTGGATTTATGGGTCTGTTTTACGTTAGTCGGGTTGTAGAACGGGTTTAATCGTGTTTTTTGTTTTGTTTATTTTGTGTTTTTAAAGCAAGTTTAGAAAAACATGTTCTAAAGTTTTTGTTTTTTTCTTAATGTCTTTTTTTACAGTTTAGGTTTAAGGTAAAACTCTGCTCTTAATTTTTATTTAAATTTTAAAATTCTGGAAAAGTTTGAAATATTTTTAGCATCTTTGAACTCATGTGGAAACAAATCTTTTGGTGGACTTCAACGTTTAGACATTAGAGGTCTGGAGGGGTATCGTTGTTCTGGATGGAAACTGCAGGGGGCTGCACTGAGCTGCAAAAGGAGTCGGTAAACACCTGTTTGAATTGTGCTTCTCTTCTCCACAACATGTTGCCTCTTTTAATGAAGCAACTTGTGCAAAAACCAGGTGAACCTCCTGAACGGCAGGTCTAATGCAAAACTGAGCGGTATAATCCATCTGCTTCTGTTTGTTTGTAGGTGAAGTGATAAAAATCAACATGTGGAGGATGCTGCTGTGCGAAGCCACAGCCGCCATCATGGCCAAAAGCTTCGACATCCTGGGCATCAACCCCGTCCAGAGGATGTGATCCAGGCTTCCTCGGACTTCACCTGAAACAAGCGTTCTGACTCAAAACTCACAGGACTGCAATTCCCCATTAAATCTATTAAATCAAACCGTATAGACAGACAATGTTAAGGCTGGTTCAGTAAATATCTCATGTGAAGGATCTTTTTTTTTTTTTTTATAAAGCTCCATTCTGAAACTGAAACGTTTCCTGTTTTTCTGTTTAACTGATAAACCTTCTGCAGAAGAAAACTGTGTGAAATACCAGCTTTTAGAAACGTCTCTCCTCGTTTTACATCAGGTGTGAAGAGTTGCAGATTGCAGTTCATTCAGGTTCAGTTTAACCCTGGAGTGAACACCTGGATAAAAGCATCCAACCTAGGTTTGCTTTTTACACCTGGGGAAATGGCCAACTGAAGGCTCCCCCAACACCTGCCTGAATTAAACTAAACAAACGGAGCAGCCACGGTCCATTTTATTTTTGGTTTCAACCCTAGGTGTAGCTCCAGAGGCTGTTGAATCTCACACCATTACCCAGAAAGATCAGAAGGTAAATTACACCTCTCCCAGATACCAACCACTGCTCTGAAGTTACTTTCCAGTTTGGTTAGGTAAAGGGCTATTGACCACCTTTTATGAGCTCTGGTTTGAAGTCTAAAATACTTGGAAAGGTCAAACCTAGATTGAATTATTCTGTGCTGATTTAAAAAAAAAACAAAAAAAGCTCAAACCCAATTTGGGATCTGTGAAGCTTCATCAGGAGCATTTTGATGCATTGTGGGTCAAAAGGCCACCTTTGAATTGGAATAAGCTTAAAAACTACAAAACTGAAAAAACTTGGACCGTCCGGCATCAACAGCACCTTAAATGAGGTCAGTCGCTACACTTCAGTCTAGGACTTTATTATTCTGCCCAGATTTGTGTCTTTATCATAGAAATAATTTTTTATGAAAGTATCTGCCTGTAGCTTTGAAGAATCCAGTCCAAGTTTGACCAGTCGAGTGCTGCTGTTTTTAAGGTAGACCACATCTAAGATGGTCTTCCCTGTCACAGATCAGTTGTGTGTCCCCGTCCATTGGGCCTCTCGCCCAATGACTGCTGGAGATGGGCACCAGCGACCCTGCAACAACAAACTGGTATAGGTGATGGATAAGCTGACACACATAAAACATTTAGTTGCAGGTGTCCACCTTATAACTGAAGTGTGTACTTTTGTAGCTAATTATATGGTCTTTAAAATTTTGGACACCCAGTTAAGTATTTCATGAAAATGTTAACCTACTAATGTCTAATTTGTTTTTTGATTTATCTCTAGAAAAGAACTTGCCAGCATGTACCTTGTTTTACTCATTAGACAAAATATACAATCAAGTTGGGAAACTTGGTTTTTGGAACCCAGGTCCAAGTTGCAGCTATAGAAGAAAGTTGATTCCAGGGTGTTCAAAGAGTCTGATCGTCAAACATCTGGTTCAGGAGCAGGAATGCAGTTTTGTCCTGGGCCCGTATTCACGGGATCCACCCCCTAAACAGTTGAGTAAATGAGCACATAGACGTCTATAAAAATCATACAATTAATGTAGAGATAAGATTACTTTATCATCCCTCTAGGGTGAAATTAAGTAGTTTCAGCAGCAGGACAGGTTAAAGGTCAATTTCTAGTAGGGTAGTATTAGGTAGGATAAATAATAAAAACAATAATAAATTACCATGAATAAAAAGTGCTTTCAGAAAATTGGAAAAAATAAACAAAACAAAAAAACAAATATATATATATATATATATAAATACAAACTGTAGAAAAGATACAATACAATAATCTAAACACTATGTACAAAGAAGGAAGATGTAAATGAGGTGAAGTATTTTCTGTATTGTACATGATGTCAGCAGCCTGAGCCTAAATTGTCATCTGCAATGCTCCCACATCCAGGAGACGTTTTCTGGTTTGCTGCTACAGGTCCTTCTCAAAATATTAGCATATTGTGATAAAGTTCATTATTTTCCATAATGTCATGATGAAAATTTAACATTCATATATTTTAGATTCATTGCACACTAACTGAAATATTTCAGGTCTTTTATTGTCTTAATACGGATGATTTTGGCATACAGCTCATGAAAACCCAAAATTCCTATCTCACAAAATTAGCATATCATTAAAAGGGTCTCTAAACGAGCTATGAACCTAATCATCTGAATCAACGAGTTAACTCTAAACACCTGCAGAAGATTCCCGAGGCCTTTAAAACTCCCAGCCTGGTTCATCACTCAAAACCCCAATCATGGGTAAGACTGCCGACCTGACTGCTGTCCAGAAGGCCACTATTGACACCCTCAAGCAAGAGGGTAAGACACAGAAAGAAATTTCTGAACGAATAGGCGGTTCCCAGAGTGCTGTATCAAGGCACCTCAGTGGGAAGTCTGTGGGAAAGAAAAAGTGTGGCAGAAAACGCTGCACAATGAGAAGAGGTGACCGGACCCTGAGGAAGATTGTGGAGAAGGGCCGATTCCAGACCTTGGGGGACCTGCGGAAGCAGTGGACTGAGTCTGGAGTAGAAACATCCAGAGCCACCGTGCACAGGCGTGTGCAGGAAATGGGCTACAGGTGCCTTCATTCCCCAGGTCAAGCCACTTTTGAACCTGAAAACAGCGGCAGAAGCGCCTGACCTGGGCTACAGAGAAGCAGCACTGGACTGTTGCTCAGTGGTCCAAAGTACTTTTTTCGGATGAAAGCAAATTCTGCATGTCATTCGGAAATCAAGGTGCCAGAGTCTGGAGGAAGACTGGGGAGAAGTAAATGCCAAAATGCCAGAAGTCCAGTGTCAAGTACCCACAGTCAGTGATGGTCCGGGGTGCCGTGTCAGCTGCTGGTGTTGGTCCACTGTGTTTTATCAAGGGCAGGGTCAATGCAGCTAGCTATCAGGAGATTTTGGAGCACTTCATGCTTCCATCTGCTGAAAAGCTTTATGGAGATGAAGATTTCATTTTTCAGCACGACCTGGCACCTGCTCACAGTGCCAAAACCACTGGTAAATGGTTTACTGACCATGGTATCACTGTGCTCAATTGGCCTGCCAACTCTCCTGACCTGAACCCCATAGAGAATCTGTGGGATATTGTGAAGAGAACGTTGAGAGACTCAAGACCCAACACTCTGGATGAGCTGAAGGCCGCTATCGAAGCATCCTGGGCCTCCATAAGACCTCAGCAGTGCTACAGACTGATTGCCTCCATGCCACGCCGCATTGAAGCAGTCATTTCTGCAAAAGGATTCCCGACCAAGTATTGAGTGCATAACTGTACATGATTATTTGAAGGTTGACGTTTTTTGTATTAAAAACACTTTTCTTTTATTGGTCGGATGAAATATGCTAATTTTGTGAGATAGGAATTTTGGGTTTTCATGAGCTGTATGCCAAAATCATCCGTATTAAGACAATGAAAGACCTGAAATATTTCAGTTAGTGTGCAATGAATCTAAAATATATGAATGTTAAATTTTAATCATGACATTATGGAAAATAATGAACTTTATCACAATATGCTAATATTTTGAGAAGGACCTGTATGTCCTTTCTAGCTTCTGAATGCAGCAGGAACCAGTTTGAAATTGCTAAGGAGGGTCCCTGGAGTTCGGTTTTCTAGTGTGCATGTTTTGTAGATCCGTAGAATGCTTATAACACTGCGCCTGAGGCATATTGTGAGGGGTGCTGTGGGAGTTTGGGGTGCCAGGGATGCTCTTTGCCTTTTTGCAGATGTGCTTAATTTAGCATCCAAGGCTAAATTAGCAGCTATGAATAGAGCTGCTGCTCCTCAGCATCAAAAGGACCAAATTGAGGTGGTTCAGGCATCTGATTAGGAGGCCTTCTGGACACACCCACTGGGAGCAGTTGCCTGGGCAGAACCAGAATTCACTGGAGGGACTAAGTTTCCTGTCTGGTCTGGGAATGTGTTTAGATCCTACAGAATAAACTGGGGAGTGTTTGCTTCCAACTGTGCCACCCATACAGAAACCAGTAAAATGGAAAACTTCAATCAGAAACATTTAAGAGTTAGAATGAGTAAGAATCAATTTTCATCCTATGCAGCTTGATTCTTATGGTCCTTAGGGCCCATTGTTCTTCATGTTTTAGATGTGTCTCTGCTCCAGAATACCTGAAGCAAATGATTGCATTATCCCTCAGCATGTTAATCACACCTAAAACAAGCAGGACAGTGAGCCTATTTATAAGTGAGGAAATACACCACTGGATATTTATTGTCTTAAAAACCAAAATGGCTGAATTGAAAAATTCCCATCAGGCTCGTCGCCATGATGACAATAAACGGTGATGGTGGTTTGATGGGCTTTAATTCGTTAACTGGGTCTAACTGCATAAAAAATTAGTTTGACCTTCCGAAGTAAAACATCGACGTGATCTTTCGACCAACAGTGCAGCTGAACAAGGTAAGAAAAGCAAATGTTTTACTAGATTTTGGGGTTCCCTTATGTCTAACGGGGATTGTAACTTTTAAAACCTTTACTTTAACAGGTTAGCAAGCTAACGACCGTTAGGGTGGATATTAAAGCTTCCATGTCGGTTAAAGACAAGAGGAACATTTGTGTAACGAAAAACAACGCTTAAGACAACTGTTTTGAACTGGACCAGCCGTCAGAGTTCGGTAACATTTAGTTGTCGAAGCCCCCGATAGCTAAACGCTGCACAGCTAGTTGTTTGATACGGTATCTCCGCCGCCATATTGGAGCGGGGGTGCTTGTCAGAACTGTGGCATAATTGCACAGAAGAAATATTCTGTCAGGAGCTGCACACAAATGTAAGCAATTTGGAAACTTGTGGTATTTAAGTGTTCTCTAGATGGAAATATTTGTTTATATCTGAACTGCTTTGCTGGGCTTTTTGCACTAGTTGTAAACAAAAGAGGCACCATTTTCACAACCCTCTGAGGTTGTAGTCATTTTCCTTTGGCAGGAAGGAATGTCTTTTAGAGATTGCATATATGGTATTAGTGTGTATTACTACTGGCGCATAAAACAATTCCGATAATTTATCGAGAAACAAAAAGTCAATAACGATAAAGGCCAACTTTAAAATTCAATTACTCTGATAATACAGGGGTTGGACAATGAAACTGAAACAGCTGTCATTTTAGTGTGGGAGGTTTCATGGCTAAATTGGACCAGCCTGGTAGCCAGTCTTCATTGATTGCACATTGCACCAGTAAGAGCAGAGTGTGAAGGTTCAATTAGCAGGGTAAGAGCACAGTTTTGCTCAAAATATTGAAATGCACACAACATTATGGGTGACATACCAGAGTTCAAAAGAGGACTAATTGTTGGTGCACGTCTTGCTGGCGCATCTGTGATCAAGACAGCAAGTCTTTGTGATGTATCAAGAGCCACGGTATCCAGGGTAATGTCAGCAAACCACCAAGAAGGACGAACCACATCCAACAGGATTAACTGTGGACACAAGAAGAAGCTGTCTGAAAGGGATGTTCGGGTGCTAACCCGAATTGTATCCAAAAAACATAAAACCACGGCTGCCCAAATCACGGCAGAATTAAATGTGCACCTCAACTCTCCTGTTTCCACCAGAACTGTCCATCAGGAGCTCCACAGGGTCAATATACACGGCCGGGCTGCTATAGCCAAACCTTTGGTCACTCATGCCAATGTCAAACGTTGCTTTAAATGGTGCAAGGAGCGCAAATCTTGGGCTGTGGACAATGTGGAACATGTATTATTCTCTGATGAGTCCACCTTTACTGTTTTCCCCACATCCGGGAGAGTTACGGTGTGGAGAAGCCCCAAAGAAGCGTACCACCCAGACTGTTGCATGCCCAGAGTGAAGCATGGGGGTGGATCAGTGATGGTTTGGGCTGCCATATCATGGCATTCCCTTGGCCCAATACTTGTGCTAGATGGGCGCATCACTGCCAAGGACTACCGAACCATTCTTGAGGACCATGTGCATCCAATGGTTCAAACAATGTATCTTGAAGGCGGTGCCGTGTATCAGAATCAGCTTTATTGCCAAGTTCGTACATACAAACAAGGAATTTGCCTCCGGTACACTTTACTCTTTTGTTCTGTTTTTGCATTACAGAATATACAAATTTACAATGCACAATATACACATATCTAATAAAAAAGGTGGATTTGCAACATCTGTATGCTGTTGTTCTGTACTCTATTGAATGTTCAACAGAGAAACAGCCTGGGGGAAGAAATTGTCTCTGTGGCGGCTGGTTTTAGCGAACAGTGCTCTGTAGCGAAAGTCCACCACCAATTCCACAGTCTTGAGTGGGTTCAGTTCAAGGTAGTTCTGACAACACCAGTGTACCAGCCGATCCACCTCCTGTCTGTATGCAGACTCATCACCATCCTGGATCAGTCCAATGACAGTGGTGTCGTCTGCAAACTTCAGGAGTTTCACGGACGAGTCCGATGAGGTGCAGTCATTTGTGTACAGAGAGAAGAGGAGTGGGGATAGAACACACCCCTGGGGGGCACCAGTACTTATTGATCTGGATCGGGAGAAGATGCTACCCAGTCTCACCTGCTGCTGTCGGTCTGTCAGGAAGCTGTTGATCCACTGACAGGTGGAGGCTGGGACGTTGAGCTGTGTGAGCTTCTGGTGGAGGATGTCTGGTATGATGGTGTTGAAGGCCGAGCTGAAGTCTACAAACAGGATCCTGGCGTACGTCCCTGGGTGGTCGAGGTGTTGCAGGATGAAGTGTAGACCTAAGTTAACAACATCATCTGCCGATCTGTTTGCTCGGTAAGCAAACTGCAGGGGGTCCAGCAGGGGGCCTGTGATGTCTTTCAGGTGCTTCAACACCAGCCGCTCAAAAGATTTCATGATCACAGACGTCAGGGCTACAGGCCTGTAGTCATTTAATCCTACGATGGTGGGTTTCTTGGGAACCAGGATGATGGTGGATCGTTTGAGGCAGGAGGGGACCTCACATTTCTCCAGTGATTTGTTGAAGATCCTTGTGAAGATCAGAACAAGTTGATGTGCGCAGGCTTTCAGACATGATGGGGAGACGTTATCAGGTCCTCCAGCTTTCTTTGTTTTCATGTGCTGAAAGAGCCTATTTACATCTTCCTCGGAGATCTTTAGTACAGGCAGAGGATCTGATGGTGGTTGGTTGCTTTATGGGAGGAATTTGTTCCTGAATGGGATGTAGAGGGGATGATTTGAGGTGTGAACAGCTTCTTGTCATGTCTGCAGTAGAAGCCATTCAGATGGTTGGCCAGGAGATGACTCTGTTCAGGATGGGTGGAGGGTCTCCTATAGGCAGTCAGGTTTCTCAGACCGGTCCATACAGCCGAAGCGTCACCAGTAGAAAGGCTGTTCTTCAGCTTCTCACTGTAGCTTCTCTTAGCTGCTTTGATCTCTTTTGTTAGTCTGTTCCTGGCCTGCCTGTACCGCGCCCAATCTCCACTGCTGTGAGCTTCTTCCTTTTCCCTGCGCAGATTCCTGAGGTGTGGAGTAAACCATGGCTTATTGTTCCCAAAGGTGCAGAAGGTCTTGGTCTGCACACACATGTCCTCACAGAAACTGATGTATGATGTCACCACATCAGTTAGTTGGTTTAAGTCAGTGGTTGAGGTTTCAAAAATAGTCCAGTCTGTGCATTCAAAGCAGGCCTGTAGCGTCCACTTCTTAACAGTGTGAACCTTGGGTTTGGAAGCTCAGGATGACAATGCACCAATACACACAGCAAGACTGGTGAAAGATTGGTTTGATGAACATGAAAGTGAAGTTGAACATCTCCCATGGCCTGCAAAGTCACCAGATCTAAATATTATTGAGCCACTTTGGGGTGTTTTGGAGGAGCGAGTCAGGAAACGTTTTCCTCCACCAGTATCATGTAGTGACCTGGCCACTATCCTGCAAGAAGAATGGCTTACAATCCCTCTGACCACTGTGCAGGACTTGTATATGTCATTCCCAAGATGAATTGACGCTGTATTGGCCGCAAAAGGAGGCCCTACACCATACTAATAAATGATTGTGGTCTAAAACCAGGTGTTTCAGTTTCATTGTCCAACCCCTGTATGTGCGACCTAACAGGCGGTACGTGGTCTCACCATTATTTTAACATTTTTAAAACATGAAGAGTTTGAAAACAGCAATGGAAACTTGATGTGCATTATTTTCTTGTACTCAAACGTTTTTGCACTTTTTAACAGTACTGCAAATTTAGTACGTCATTATATTGGTTGTTCATAAAAGTGTCATTAATCTATGAAGCCCTGTAATTCTAAGGGAATTCCTTGTTTACTTTGGCAGCTTTTAAAAATAAATCTTTATAAGTTATTAATGTTTTATTACCTATTTTAACTTTTTAAAGTTTGCATTGAAACCGATACTGTCTTAGAGCCTAGATTTCAATGTGAAACAGTATGATTATGGAATCCATTCAGTACAGGAACAAACATCTTCCTGATACATCATTTGTCCATATTGCCCAGCTCTATTGTTGTTTCTGTTCATGGATGCCATTAGTAACTTCAACGCTTGCCACAAATAAAACATGGTCATGAAATAGAAAAGCAAGATTGTTCTTTTTTTGTTTTGCAGAGATTAAAAAAAATCTATTTTGCTCTTAAACAGTTGGTAGATTTACATTATATGAAAAACAAAAAGTATCTTCCCCTGGTGGGAAATAATACAACATGAAATTTTAAAGGTGTTTCATCACATTGCAATTAATAAAAAAAAACAGAAACAAATTAACTTAGCAAAAGTAGCGTATTCAAAAATGCTTTTTGAATGGGTGTTAAGAACCCAAAAAAGGAACAAATTGACATGGGCTGTTTATGTGTAGGAAAAATATCCATAAACTTCACTGTGTTTTAATGAGAAGGAAAATGATGTATGATTCTTCTTTTTAATAAATAAAAATCTGAAAAGTGTGGCTTGCTTCTGTATTCAGACAGCTTTGAGTCAACACACCTTTTGCTACAAATCCAACTGTAAGACTTTTTGGGTATATCTACCAGCTTTGCACATTTTGAGGTTAGTTTTGCAGATTCTTCTCAGCAGAATAGATCAAGCTCAGTCAGATTGGATGGATTTATTTGTAGACTTTGACTAGGCCATTCCAACACACAGTTGAGCTTTGATGGAAACCATTCCATTGTAACTCTTCCTGCATGGATGGTGAACCTGCCTCGGTCTTAAGTGCTGTCCAGCCTCTAGCAGGTCTTTGTCCAATCAGCTTTGAGCAGCTTCCTTGTGCCAACAGAAGAAAATCATCCCCACAGAATGATACTGCCATCACCATGTTTCACTGTGAGGATGGTGTATTCGCGTGATGTGCAGCCTTTAAGTTTCCCAACACACACAGTTTTGCATGTAAGCCTGAACGTTCAGTATTGGTTTAATCTGACCAGAGCATTTTCTCCCATGTTTGCTGTCAGTGTAGAGGGGTGAATACAAATGCAAACTCATAATTTCCTCCAGAATTTAATTTGAAAAAAAAAAAAAAAAACCCTAGAAAACCACATAAAAAATAATGCACTACTTTGTGTTGGTCTTTCATGAACTCTCAATGACATACATGAATGTATGTGGCCATAGTGTGATAAAAAGGGCAAGGAGTCTGAGTAGTTTGACCTGGCACTGTAGTTGTGATCAGGGTTGTTCACTAGCATCAGATCCATGGTGCTTCTCTGCCATATCAGCAGTTTTTTAAAGAATGTGGGATTTTTTTCTTCATTTGTTAGTATATGCCACTCCTGTATGATGGTAAAATTTGCAGTAGTCATGACTTGGTGTTAAAAGTAAAAGGGAGTCATGTTTATAAAATCCACGATATTTTTCCCTTTAAAGCACCCAGTTTATTCACCTTTTTCTTTTGTGGTGAAATCAGGAAACATTTTAATGTTGGGTTTGCACAACTGACCTCAGATCTGTTATTTTTTCTGCATCCACTCTGCTCTTCTTTGTCTCCCCTCTTCCTTTCCGTTATTTGCAAAATTCAGACATTTTTCATAATCTACAAACTTCAGCAGTTGTAAAATGTTTGTGCATCAACGGTCTGCACACAGGGGCTTAAACAAATTAGTAAAAATTGTTTGCTTGCATTTAAACTAATTGCTTTTTCCAGTACCGTCCTCCCAGCCCAATCTGCATCCCAGTCTCTGATGCACAGAAACTCATGTTTGACTTGGTGGGGGGGATTTTAGATAAAAAAAAAAAATATATAAAATGCACTTTTCCTCCTGCAGGACTTTGAGAACAAAAGCTTTGTTAGCAGAACTTCATAATGTAAGGCAGACAATCCTGTTCCAAATTAATTATAAATCACAGGCACTCTGAGGCTGCCTGGAAGACACTAATTGTTCAGTCTGCTTCTGCCACCTGACAGTGTTACACTTCCACTCATATTAAAGTTGCATGAAGCTGTGATTCAGAAATCACACAGTCGTTGTTTAGATTTCTTCAGGCTCATGAAATATCTACACCGCCACGTGTCCCAGGACCTTATAGCTGATCTCAGGACCTTTAGCAGCTTCATGAAACATTCACTGGGCTTTCAAAGAGCTATGTTGGGTTTTAATTTGTCTTCTCTGTGCTGCAGTTTGATGGTTTCCTCTTTCGGGAGGAAGACCACGGTGCCCATCCATTGCGACGTGTGGATGGAGACGAGGATGTTGGCTGAGATGAGGAAGATGGAGCTTTCTGGGACCTCCTGGTGATGCTGTTGAGAGCAGAAGGTAAATACAAATGTTAATTAAACACATTTCTTGAAAGGTCTCACAGTTTGTAGAAATGTCAAAGCCGCTTTCTGTCGAGGCTTCAGGTGACATTTTGTCTGATGGCCAGAAGGGGGCGACTCCATGAAGCGCAACTGAAATGAATTTATTGGCGCCATTTGTCAACAAATGTCAACGTTTGACACATTTTTAGCAACTAGACGTTCACTGATTGTGGGTTTGTGCAGCACCTTAAGTAGGGCGTGAGCGTGAAAAGTAAGCAGACAATATGTTTTTTAAAAAGTCACAGATAATGTGAAAAGTGATGCAAGGAATTATATTCACCCTCTTTTAGTCTGATATCACTAAATAAAATCCAGTGCAGCCAAGCAGCTTCAGACGTCATCAGATTATCAACCAAACTAACTCCAGCGCGGCGTGTTTATGGTGTGAACGTGATCCGACACAGATACCAGGTGTTCGCTGCAAGCTTGACCCAAACGCCTCCCCGTAGCCAAGTTTGAGTTGCATTGTGGGATGCGGTACAGCACATCTGACCAATAAACAGACCAATTGATCTCGCCTGGTTTGTAGGGACTGGTTCTGGTTCGTTTGGAGTTTCTCTGTGTGAAAATAAACCAAACCACTGGAAAACGTTACAAGTTTACAAACTCATCAGCTGATTGGGACCACAGTAGACAACCTAAAGGCTTCAAAACGTTCTCTTATCAAACATAATCCCAGGGTTTTATCTCACAGGTAAAAATGAGTGGCTCAACTTTAGACCCGTCTAGACATGACCGTCCACCTGAACTGACCGGCTGGTTGAGGAGTGATTTAATCAGACAAGCAGCCAGGAGGGCCATGGTAACTCTGGGGAGGCTGTGGAGATTTGCAGCTCAGGTGGAAGAATGTCAACAGGACAACTATTAGTTGGTCTTTATGGAATCATTGAGGAAAGCCTTCAGAGGTCCTGTTTTAATTTTGCCACTAGCCAGGCACATCATATATGAATAGAAAACAGGCTTACAAACCTAAGAGCCTTATACTCCCAACTAGGGTTGTCACATTATTATATCATACTTCGATTTGTAAATATCCGTTATCGGGGTGTATACATTCGGTCCAGCTGTGTAGTTGATTGGATTGTTTTAAAGCGTAAACAGATCTAGTCCATACAAACATTTCTTACAGTGTATACAATGATCTGGTCAATGGAAACCCCTGTTGAGTTGTTTTCTGGTAGTTTTACATCAGGTTTTGTTTGGCGCTTAGCTGAAGTCATCAGGGTAGGTTGCCACTGATCATTTCGCCTCTTCCATTCAGCGCTGTCTGCTGGTGGACATTTTCTTGCGTTAATTCATTCCCACAGCAGAACGGAGGATTACTGAGCTTTGTTTTCATGGCTCAAAAACATCAGGGCGTCTGTAAGGTCCTCCACCAGGGTTGTTATGCTAGCACAGCTGGCATCAGGGCTTCTCAGCATTCTTTAGCTTTTCTTTATCTGCCTCAGTGGCAAAAAATGTTACCAGAGTTTTCAACTTCCAGGAGCGCCTCCTTGTTTATCGTTTAAGTTCCCCTCTGCGACGGAGGGGAGGGGCAGTGTCCGTGTGTCTGCTGGACAGTTGTGTCCCAGCTTAGGGAGATAAAAATGACTGTTTATATTTGACTCAGATGGAGCGCTGGGTGGCTCAGTTGGTAGAGCAGGCGGCTGTCCTGGGTTTGATTCCCAGTCTCTGGCCATTTGCTGCATGTCCTGCCCTTCTCTGCAGCCTCTTTCCTGTCGATTTACTAGTCATTAAAGGGCACTAGTGCAAAAAAAATCAAATAATAAATGAATTGATTCAGATGAGTATCTGTTTCCTCCTTCACTTGTTCTGTCACAGCATTTCAGGCTTAGAGAAGCTGGTTGTTTAAATGAATTGTGGTGTTCCAGTCATCTCCATGGCTACAACAGGACAAAAGGTGCATTTTTGCAGGGTATGACATTTTGTTACCTGCTGATCAGATTTCATTATAAGAAACAGTGGGAATAGTGTCAAAATTCCCTTTAATTACAAAACATTTTATGTGAATTCCTTTTAAAAAATACAATTTCACATTATTGTAATCGTGTAAAAGTTTATATTCACTTTCAGTTCTCATTTGAGAAACGCCTGAGTTAGTTCAGCCCGAAATACGTTTTGACTGAACGAACCAATGAACACATCAGGAACACGGACAGCCGGGTCGATGATTGTTCTCAGGAGTCCTAAAAATGAACTGGGAAATGTGGAAATTAAAGTCTGGGAATGAACTTGTAATGTATAACATCCCTGCATGTCTTCAGAAAACACAAGTTATATGGAAGAATTTTATACATTAAAGTACACGGTGTTGGTTGGTCTTTTTATTTATCCACCACGAGGTTTGTTTCATATTATTATCATTATTAGCAGCAGAAGGAAGCGTGGGCCCGTTGGATTTCTTCGGAACATTTGCAACCTATAAATTAAAGCTTCTTGCTTTTAGTTCATAATGTCCAAAACAGATCATACATTCAGAACCTTTTTCCGTTCCAGTTCTGGTCGAATCATTTCTAGTTAGAAATGAAATTGTTCTCTATAAGGTATTTAAAAGTACGTTTATTTCTGTTTTGTCTTTGGCAGAAGTGTACCTATGTGATGTTTAAGGTCTTCAGGATGTTTGCTTCAATCCTGCTGATGCTTTCTGTTCATTTGTTTTGCTCTAACAGATCCAAATGAGGGCAAATATTCAGAGCTGAGAGATGAAAGCTGCGACCGCCTCGTCTTTAACGGTGAGTTCTGTTTCTGTTCCGGTTTTATCTAAAATTATTCAAACTGCTAATTTGATTTATTGGCCAAATGCATGACTGAACAGCTGTTTGCAACAAAAACCTCACAGAAGTCTTGAAATCAGCCAGCCACTTCATGACCATCATCTTTATTACCTAGAGGGGTACTGGTTCCCATCATGAGCTGCTACAAACTTGACTTCAAGCCAGACATCAGCTGGTGGCAGCAGATCTTAACCCAAAAGGCCTCCAGGTTAGTGTTCACCTGCTGCAACAGGTAAATCCCACCAGAGATTTTAGAGCGATTTCAGGCGACTGTGGTGGCCACTGCTGGATCTTCCATGACTTCTTCAGAAACCTTTGAGATACGCTTGGAGTCATTGTTCTGTTTGAAGGTCCAGAGATTCCCCAAGCTTCAGCTTTGCCGTGGATAACATGACGTTTCCCTCCCCAGAGCATCACTCAGCCACCACCATGCTTCACTGTAGATCCATATTTGGATTCCTTGCTTCACAGAACAGAATCACAAAACCTTGGGCTTATTTATATAGTTTGGAGCAAATTAGAGTTGCTGCATGGAGCTCTTTACTATTCAGTCTGCTCCTTCCTGTGGAAACCTCAAACGTTGCTGCCACCAAGGCTCCCTGGAGGTCTCTTCCAGTCAGTCGAAGGTTTTTCACCTCCTGCCTTCTCTGGACTCTGGTGACAGATGTTGAGAGCTTCCTTACTCTGCCACCAGGTGGCGTAGTCACCGCACCTTTAACTTTTACAGTTGAAAACTTTTTCACCTCTAGGAACATTCAGCATCTTTTTACACATTTCTCTTGGCTGCCTCAGACGTCCGCAGCTGATTTATAAATGTGTGCTCTTATAAAATGATTCTATTCAGGAAGTGTTGAATCTGGACTAAATCCTTTTATTTAACTCTTCAAAACTGTTCTTTTAACGGCTGATTTTAGAAAAACCTTTCTGCTGCTCCGTGGTCTCCACCTCCTGAACCTGATCTTAACCTTGGAGTTCACCCACAGCTGCTTTCATGGTTCTTAACTCCAGATGGAAGAGCACATTTCTGCCTCTCTGAAATTAAACACCTGCACATTCTTCTGCTGGAATTAGCATAAATTATCTCCTGTGTAGTCCTCACCGCCACCAGGACCTTCTCACTGTCAGTGATTATGGTTGCTCTCATAGACGGATGAAAAAATGTTGTATGTAAATGAGAGAAGTGGGTGTCGAGCAGGAACAATGTTAGCTGTTTTTTAAAGGACGCGTTAATCTCCTCTTCAGCTCGTCTTCACTCCTCCTGCTGCTTCCTCTGAAAGTACCGTCAGTAATCTGTTTGGCACCAATTGGGTCTCAGAGGGGAAGAGAAACAAGACGCAGGTTCAGAGAGAAAAACATTTTAATTAGCCGTTTGGCACTCATGAATTTAGACCTCGCAGTTAAATAAAAGCATCTGGATTTAAGTTAAATAATCAGAGTAGTTGGAATAAAATGAACACCACCATGCAGAAACAGATCCACCTCGTTTGGAAACATCTTAGTACATCAATACCCAGAGGCCCAAACATAACTGATCTAACCATCCATGGTTTGCTCATCTTAGTTAGATCATGAAGATCCAGGAAAGGACCATCTTTTGATGTGGAGGAGCAGAGCAGCAGCTCTACGCTGAGCTTGAAACAAGTCTTTGTGATCCTACCATCTCCTGAGCAGATCAGCAGAATACTTGGAATTCCTCTGCTGGTTATGATGATTGTAGCGGTTGGTGGTTCAATTCCCTTGCAGCCAAACGTCTGTTTCCTGTTTTTTTCCATGCAGCTGAGGTATTTCCCCTGCTTCTTCTTTTGCCTCCAGGAAGTGGTTTCATAAACGTTCAAAACATTTCAGAGGAACTTCATTACTTGATTCTGTAGAAGACTCAGATTTTAGTTTCCTTATAGTCCGCTCTGAAGGAGCCTCTGATCGCCAACAGACCCGAGGCCAGGAGGTGTCCGCTGACTTTGCTGTGCCATTCTGGAGACCGTCCCCTAAAAAACAAAACCCAAATAGATTTTTAAGTTTTTATTCTGGACTATGTCTTATTTTTTCTTCAACAGCTTGGAGAAAAATGCAGACATTCTTGTCATATTTTTAAGACATAAAAATAAGACATCCCTCTGAAAACAAGTGGAAACGCTGCAAAACTCTTTCCCACTGGATCTCTAACATCTCATTTCCGTTGAGATCTGTTGTCTCATCTTAAAACTACCAAGGTCTTCAAATGATGCTGCAGCAGGACGGAGCAGCGCCGAGGTTCAGGAAATGAAAGCAAGACGGTACCCCAAGCTTTGAACATCACACAGGCTGAACAAGGACAGCATTAATCAGATTAGCAGCCAAGAGGCCCATGGTGACACTGGAGGAGCTGCAGAAAATCTGACTTTACAACAATTACTTATGCACTGCACCAATCTGGTCCTAGTGATGCACGGTGGTGGTGGTACGTTTCTTTAGCAGGGAAGATGGATGGAGCTGCGTACCTCCATATAACTATGATGAGGGTCAACTTATTGATTAAATGGATTATACAGACTCTAAAATATGTCTTTTGCTGAAGGAACAACCCAGGCTAAAGTTGTATAAAAAAATATATAATCATTTTGCATTTAAGATGAAAACCATTGTCTGTAAATATGCTTCATCCAGAACTCCTCAAGTGGCATAGCTTTAGCTTAGTTGCCTCCTAATCTAGATGTAGTGGTTTGTTGGTACCTGGGGTCTGTTCGACAGAGGTGAGTCAGTCGGGTTTTGATGGTCCCTGTGGGTTCCAGCAGGTAAAGGCAGCAGTGGACCTGGGGTCTGACTCCCTCCACCTGGACTTCAGGCATCTCTGTGGACGTGGAGGACAGGTACAGAGGCCCACAGGACGGATCTGCCTGCCAGGTTCTGATCAGGAGAAGAATAGGATTCAGAACATGTTTACTCCCTTAAAAATTATGAATATTCTGATAAAATTGAAAACCATACCCAAAACATAAGTTATAAAGATGTTTGGTTATTGAAGGTTAGATGTAGTTGAAACTAAATCTTTTATTTTTATTCATTTTTCAGATTTAAAACCTATTCAAAGTGGTGTTCAGGTGAAACCACCACCTGAGTTTCTATCATGTCTATAAACATTTATAAACAGCAGCTGCCAAACATCTTTAACACGATTTTCCTTTATTTCCTTCTGGGTTATTTAAAGTTAATTTTTTTTTTTTAATGTATTTCATATTGAACAGTTTTTCTCTCAGGTATGTAGCAGCAGCAGAGTTGCAATTTCCTGCTTTCTCTCATTGGATGATATAAAGTTTGTTCAAAATGATTTCTTATATTCCTTTATTCTGATCATTGGTTTAAAGCACTAATGGTGCTAACCAAACACAGCTAGGCTGGGACGGCAGGACGTCCAACAGAAGACCACATTTCTCCTGTTTCTGGTTTTCCGTGAGATTTTCTGTTTTCCTCGGGGGGTAATTTAAAGTTTATGTAAGCTGTCATAAAGAAGGGAAAGATGAAGCGGTGCTCAACAATGTTGTCCAACTACAAACACAAATACTGTCATGTCTCATCTGACTTTAGGCTGTTTAAACTTTCATCAACCCTCTAAGAGAAAACTGTGCACCGTTTCATTTTACTCAAACTGACACTTTGAGGGTAAACTCTGTCCTACCCGCTCCGTGGAGCTCGGTTTGCCTCATTACCTGAGCAGCAGGTTCTCCTGTGGGGGCTGCGAGCCCAGATCGTGGGCCTGGCACTGGAGGGTGTAACGGTACACCTCCGTGTCCTTGGAAAGAGTCTGGATGACATCAGCCTGACGCAGATTAGCCTCCCACAGCTGCTGGTCCCTCAGCAGCCGGTGGAGCAGATCCTGCTGGGGAGCGTCCACTTCCACGGAGCCTCGCCACATCCACAGCGGGCAGCCGTCACTCATCTGAGGTCAGCAGAGAGACAGAATGTGGCTACCGTTGAGCCATGATGATCACTGAACAGTTAATGGAGCCGACTGAAGACTTTTAAGCTGATAAACCTGAACTAAAACTGAAGCCTTATTAGACCCATTAGTTTTAATCAATGAAACTGAGTCATGGGTTGCTATGGTGATTCCCACCTTTTCTTGGGCGTGGGACGAAGACGCCGGTGAGAATTTAAGCCTCTAATAAAAAGTCTCATGTCTCTGTTGGAGTGAGCGAGACTCTTCACCTCTCACCAACATTCTGGGAGGATCAGAACCACAGCTGCTAACTTTGCACTGGGATTTGAAACATATTTGAGCGTAATTTTATATAAAACAAGGACATTTTGGAATATTTACTAAATTCCCCATCCTAACTCAATGTTCAGTATTTTTGCAAAACATTTTTCACACCGTGTGACAGTAAAATGTTTTTACTTAGACCAGTCCTGAAACTCTGCAGACTGGACCTTTAAACCCAGAGCACAGTGATGGGTCGTCTTGGACAGAAGTGTTTCAGGAAACATCTGCAGGAATAATTCGAACCCAACTGCAGTTTCACCTCCTTCCATCTGCTAACCTTCTTGAAGGCCAGCTCCACGTTCTCTGGAGCCCAATGATTCTCCCAGCATCCACTCCTGTCTCGAGCGTCGCTTAGGAGCTGCTGGGTTCTCAGCTGCAGCCCGTTTCTTCTTTCCTCCAGCTCCTCATCACCTCCTTCAGAGGAATCTTCTATGAAACTCTGCCCAGGCCAGAACTCTGGAAGCTGCAGAGAACATTTGTTTTATACTATTTTCAAATAAAATGAACAGGTTTTTTTCTTTGAAGCAGCTCAGGAATACCTGGAAAAGTCTCTGGGCTTCAGTGATCATGACGGCCAGCCCCTGAGTGGCAGCAAGGTTCTCACTGAGGTCCCGCTGGTCCGGACGACCCAGACTGTACTTCCTGTGGCCGGATCTACTGCAACAACACAAACACTCAGCTTTATGATCACCGGAGAAGGAAAAACTTACAAGAATGAGCATTTTGCGTAATTATTTTATGACTTTCTTTCAGGTTTCTAAAGACAAGGGATTATCTGACAGGTTTCTAGGAATTAATTACTGTTGAGTTTTTATTTAGTGTGAAGTTAGAGAAACAAGTGTTTCATTATGAGAGACGAGACCTAGAACTAACCAGCTGGGAAGTAGTCTGCTAGTGTGTTGAAGCAACACATGAAAGCAACTTTATATAAGCTGTCAGGAACAGGAAGGAGCTACTTCAGTCTTTACATTTGTGCTTCCACAAGTTTCTGACAGAGTCTCCAGGATGTTGTGAGGGCGAGAAAACAAATGCTGCTTGATGGACTTCTTCAATACCTCTAAAGACAACTCACAGCATATTACTTAACATCCAGAAAATAATAAGCCATAATCTGGCTTTATAAATGTTACAAGCACTGATCTCATTGGCTTTAAGAAACTAACAGCTAAACCAGAGGAGGTCCTCCTGCCTGGAGCTAAAGAGACAAAGAGCTCCAATTATTGGAGGTAAAAAGTTCACCTCCTCCCCCACCTGTTGCTGCTAGCTGTCAGTCAGCTGTTTATGATGTTTAAACTCAACACCAGTTATTTGGAGGTTTGTTTTTGCTACAACAACCACAGACAACCATGACTTGGAATATCTGATAAGCAACACTCTTGTTTTAGGGAGAAAATAACTGGATCATAATTTTCACCTCAAATTTGGACAAACTTTCCTCAGCTAGAAAACACATTTTTGTGGACATCTTAAAATAATGTTAATGTGCGATGTTTAAGTGTAATTGAATTCTTGTCTATCCCTGGGAATAAAAATGATAAACAATTTGTGAACATTTCTTAGGAAAATTATTATTTAATGGGGTGTACTAATTTTTTCTGACTGTATATGTTTGTGTTTATTCAATAAATTAGACTGTTATTGAAAGTTCACTCATTTCAGTAAGTCAGTTGTGTTAAGATGATTTTCCTCTTACAGGTAATGAAAACACAACATTTAATATCAGAATATTACATCGGACCTATAAAAAAACATTTTATAGGTCTGACGTAGTGGGCTTAATGAAACATGTTTAATACCTGCTTAAAGGTTGTTTTCAGAAGGTAATCGTGGCAAACGAACCTCACTGTAACGCCTATCGTTAGCTCTCCGTTTTCTTTCATTCCTTTTTTAGCTGAAAGCTGAAGACTGGCACATAATTTCTTTCATATCCGGGGGTAAATTAGAGGCCAGATGGAAATTTGTGAAAGTTATATAATTTTCTCTCTGTGTGAGTTGAGCCATAAGCTTTTTTTTATTTGAAGCTCTGAGGTCAGTGTTAGACCTGGATCTGGTCCAGATTTGATACTATCCAGAAACAGGACCTCCTCTGACAACAGAAGCAGGGAGAAGACTGTGGTTTCTGTCAGAACTAAATAACAGCCTGAAATAATAAACGGTAAAACAACTAAAGGTGAATATAAGCAAAAGGCAAAGCTCTAAACAGGAAATCGGGTCTAGAGTTGAGAATGTTTCATTTGGATACTACATTGGTTAAACTTTAATTAGTATTTAACCGGCCAGTTTCTGTTTTACAATCACAAAGATTTATATTATTTTTGATTGCGACAGAGAAAAGTAAAACTATTAAAATTCCACGTCAAGTAAAAACAGATGAACTCCAGGTGAAAAACAAACATTTTGTGGATCTGAAACAACAGAAGAAGAAATCAGAGAAAAACCTCAGATTTCCTCTGATCTTCATCTTCTTTCATTTTAGGCCAAAACTGAAGCAAAGGCAGCGAGAGGCAGAGAACAGCAGAGCTCTTACATAACTGCTGTAGGGACTTATGTAACAGGACAATGTGGGTCAGACTCCATTCATCTACTCCAGGTTTAAACTCAGAACCTGGTCTCGGCTCACCTGGCTGCATTGGACTCCCTCTTTATGGTGTTGAGGTGGAACAGAGACGGAGCCAGGCAGACAGCGACGTTGGTGGGGGTCATCTGATTCTGGTCCACACAGGACACAACGTCTCGCAGGAAGAACAGCAGCGTCCGCAGAGCCTCCCTGTTCTCATCAGGAAGGAGCAATATGGCTGCCTGAGCCGCTAGCAGCTGTTGATCCTTCGGGAAGTCTGCAAGTAAAAGTTATGTGTAAATGGTTACTGTACGGCTTATCTTTATGAGATTAAAGAGAAGCAGCAGCAAGTTTCACAAAACTTCTCTACAAAACGTTTTATTTTGTTTTTTTAGTAAGACATCAGTGGGAAATTCAGTTTTTCCAAAACAATTTATTTTATGGTTTGTGTGGAGTTCCTGGGAAACACAGCATGGTATTCAGAAATGTCTTCAAAACTATGCCAGGCCTCTAAGTGGCGCTATAACGCGACTATGGAAGTACACCAACAAAAGGGAGGTGTGAAGCATTCATCTAAACCTTATATGGTTAATTAAAGGTTAAATGAGAAGATCCGACTTGGTTATACAAACATAAGGCTTGGATTTATTTCTAAAATACTTTGGGCTTCCTAAACACAGTTTCCTCATGGATGTAAGGCAAAAAAAAATGTAGAGCTGGAGATGATCCCATATCGCTGTTGAACCTGATGTCGACATCATTCTTGGATGGATTTTGGACCAAGGCTATCACTCCATTTTACATTTAGCAGATTAAAATGTAAACATGGGTGCAGCTGCTGTCGGTTGACCGCCTGCTACTGCAGAGCAAGTTCTCTGCTGGTCAGCATCACCTTAGAAAGAAGCATGAAGTATTTGGAAATGTTGTCAACCTGCCGGAGTATTTACAATTTACACAGAGGAGCTGCAGTTGACCCATAATAGACAACTGGTGCAAATTTGCCTCAAACACAAGGATCGAATTGGAAGCAGTCTGATGTAATCTAGGGGTCAGAGCTAGCTAACTTGTATACTATTATTACACCTTTATCTAACCAGGAAGTCCTATTAAAACCAGAGATCCGGCCAAGACAAAAGCCACATAAATCATAGCAAACCTACATTTGATCTAATGTTTATTATATACTGAAATGAACAATCCCTTCTTGTATTGCAGTCTGCTTGTCACAAATAATCCTGCTTCACAGCATCTCTGGTCCAGAACAAACGGGCATATAGGAGACTCACCTAGTTTTCAGAAAAGTGACTGTGTTGTCTCAAGACAAATAAAATGTTTCGCTCACATTGGTAAATGTGGAGGAAGGTCTCGCAGAGTTTGCTGGTGAAGAGGGGTTCGGGCAGGTCTCTGAAGTACTGCTTCACCATGTCGGCCACGTCAAAGGCCGACTGACCCTCGTACATAAATCCGTCTGGGTCCAACTCCACCATCTCACGGAGGTGCTGGATCCGAGATTTCAACCCTGGCTTCCGGAAAAGACCCAACTGACAGAGATCGGGTCGGAAACACAACAAGAACGTTGCTGTTTTAATTTATTCTGACCCATAACAATATTACTCAAAGTTGACCTAAACTAATCTATAGTACAACTCCTGACTTCTAATATATGTATAAGGTGTTTCCAACTCCTTGCAGGTCCGTTTACCTGATCCAAACACTCAGTCCTCAGGTACACTAGTGCTCGGAGAATGCAGGGAGGAAGTGGTTCTCCCGTCTGCTGGACGCTGACGAGCAGAGGAACCCCAAACACCTGTCGTCCTTTCACCTCTGCTGTCGTCTTGGTCTTGTTCAGAGTTTTAGGAACAGTCCTGCAAAACCCAGAGGCCCCATTAGACCCTGTAGTCCTCAGATGTGAAGAAGGAAGCAATCCAACATGTGCACAGGGAAAAGTTATGGAAATTAATGGGGACTGAGAAGCTGTTTGGAAAATGTTCTGGGAATTTGTAATCTCTGTAAGTCAAGTGTTAAAAAAAGCTTGACTTTGCAGACTGTTGGACCCGTTTCCTTTTGAAGGAAAAGCCAAAATAAACACTTTTTGATTACATAAATCCCCAGCGGTCACTAAGATGTGTGTGCCGCTCTAATCAGCTCTGGAGAAAAAACATGGACATTTATCAAAGAGACTAGAATTTCTGAATGACTTCATGTTTTTGGTCTGATCCGGTCCAAGTTTTCACAGTTGATGCTGATGAGTATCCTCCAAAGCTTCTGACATAATTATTATTTGTTAGAATAGCCCCTAAAGTCCTCCAACAATCAGGAAAGAAAGCTTTTCTCCTATTGCTGTCAACCGTTTTCTCTGAAGCACACGTACCGCACCGGCTCTCTTCAAATCCCTCCAGGTTTTCTACGACATCCAAGAGTGGCTCTCGGAAACAAATGGGCTATTCTGAGAAGAGTGCCTCCGAGTGCCACGCTTTGTCCCAATCATCAGTTAATTGATGAATTTTTAATCATTATGTTCTCACTTTGGGATCAGTGATTAAGTCGATGAAATGATAATACTTGAATGGATTGTTCAGCCATTAAGTTTGTTTTACCTCTTCCTCTTCTGCAGGAACATTAAGCCAAAGAGTGCTGAAGGGACAGTTTTTACTTTTATTTTCATTTTTCACTTTAATTACTTTTAGATTTAATTGTTGCTTAATTTATATCCAGAAATGAGCAGTAAGTCCATAAAATGTCTGCTTTTTGATAAAGAAAAATCCAATTAACACAATTTTATGTCTTAAAGTAAACAAATGAAACATTTGTTTGTTTCGACTAAATATCTTCCACGTCTTTGGGTTGTTTTTTCTACATAATAAAATGCATTAAGAGATAAAATATACCCAAACAACGGTAAGTTCATAGTGCTATCTGGGATTGTATGAATAGAATTTGAAATATTAGTAAAGAACAAGACAAATATAAATATCGGAAACTCTGACATGTTAGGTCAAGTTCACCAAGGTTGCATCTGGCACTGCTTTTATTACTCAGAACAATCTAGTTTTTCTCTTCAACGTTCACATAGTCTTGGATAAGTTAGATATATTAAATGAGGTAAGTTAAGTTGGATTAGTTAAACTGGTAAAGGGGAAATGTTTCGTGATTGTTTTCCAAAAAGCTTAATTCGAGCTTTTCCGGGTGGGAAAAAAATAATCACAAAATGAGAACAAAATCGAGCTTTGCCTCCATTTTCAGTCTCATATAAACAGCAGCAGGTGTTTTTCTCATATTCTTTGAAAATATGTAGGAGCGTTAAAAAAAAAAGCTCATAATATTTATATTTATTCAAACATTTGGGCGTTAAACTACCATGACTTTGTTAGCTTTAGCATAGATAGCCAGAAGGTAGCTTATCTTGGGCTAATTCTCATTCTCAAGCATCACACATTTTATGCTTAAATTTGTATTTTATTCCATAGTTTTTTAAATCTCAAATCAGTTGCTGATGTTTGTTGTTTGTACATTTTTGTAGATAGTTTACCTGAAATTTCTAATCTCCATTGTAAGCTAGGCTAATTTGAATAAAAAGCACTGAAATCTACATATTTACCTCGATATTTGTCACATAATACAGCTGCAAGATTGGATTTTGAAATTCTTGACTGATGACTCAGTTTACCAAGATTTTTATTTTGGATTTGCTCATGATTTTGCTTTCCCACACTTCTGGGATAAAGATGGGAAAAAAACCTGAATCTAAGTTTTATTGTTGTCATATAATCGATTTTGAGACGAAGGAACAACGTGTTCATATTTTATGAAGAGAAATAGGTTTTACTTCATTGTATCTGTTGAAAACTGTAGTTTTGAGGACGTGATTTCTCTACAAGCCTCACAGTGTAATAAAGTTTACTATAAAAACAGAGCAGTTTAAAGCCTAAAACAGACGTGAATCAAAAGGAGCCAAATCATTTTATTTTCAACCTGCTGCAACGAAGCATCAGCTTTCTTCCTCAATCTTCCTCCAAACACACGTCTGATCCTGAAAATTAAAGACTAATATCTACGAGGAGTAATTTCAGAAGGGGTTTCTGTTTAAATGCTCATTTCCCACATTGAGCCTTATCTCGCTGAGCGTAACATTCTGTGCAAAAATCTAATTGGTTTTCTTCTAAAGCGTAAAGCAAGCAGGTTGTGTGTTTACACAGATGTTCTGCAAAGTAGACATGTAGAGTTTCTGGATGTTTATTAATTATTAAGAATGAATTTCATGTTTTTTTGTATGACTTTTACTAATAACGGAATGTAGGAGGCGAAATCGGAATCTCATTAAATCCACAACAAACAGGGAGGAGAACGATGTGAGCTCTGGAAGCTCTTTATTAAAATAAACATGAATTTCTCTCCATCGCTTTGCCATGCTGTGCTTTCATAACATATACATTTGTTCATTTCTGTTTATTTGAATGATTATGACTTAAAGCTGAGGAAAATATTGTATGAAACCAATTAAAAATGTTTTTTAATACAGAAACCTTATGATATGGCCTACATTATCATAGGGAAGACTCCTGACTAAACGTATACAGTGCTGTGAAAAATTATTTTTGCTTTTCTGACACACTTAAATGTATTGGATCATCTAACTAATTTCAATACCAGTCAAAGGTAACCTTTATGGTTTTCCAAAGTTGGAAAAGAACCTTAAAAAAAAATCAACCTGGATGTATGGAAAAGTGATCACCCCATACTTTAAATCATTATTAAACACTTTTCTGGAAAGCAGTTTAGTTTCACTCACCACTCCCAGACTTGATTCCTGCAAGACCTGCAGAAATCCCTTAAACAGAACCTGTCTGACAACAAGAAGTAGACTAAAATGTCTCAAAAAGCACCACATCATGCCTCAAGCTAAAGAGATTTAAGAACAAAAACAAAGACATTACTGAGACATTGAGACTCCAGGTAACCTCTTGGACCAGAACCTTCTCAGTAGTGACGGCTTGTCAGTAATTACTGTAGGAGCTCATCGACTCATCCAGGAGGTCACAAAGCATCCCAGAACAACATCTGAAGCACTGCAGGCGTCACCTTCCTCAGTCAAGATTGGAGTTCACGATTCAACAATGAGAAAGAGAGTTGGGGCAAAAAGGGTAGGAGAGATCCAAGGCCGAAACCAATGCTGACCCAAAAGACACAAAGACCCGTCTCACATCTTGATAATGCCCAGGACATTTTGGAAAATATTCAGTGGACCTTTTTAAAAGATGTGTCCCTTTACTTCTGGTTTAAAACTAGCACAACAGTCAGAACTTCAGGGTGCTTCAGGACCCAGATGACCCGCCATAATTAGTGGACACATGAATTCTGCTGTAGAGGAAAATAATGAAGGAAAATGTCTGACCATCAGTCCATCAGCTTGAAATCAAGGGAACTCGGGTTATGCAGCAGGATCCGAAGCACACCAGCAAGACGACCTCTGACAGGCTCAAACACATGAAGGTTTTTAAACAGGCCTAGTCAAAGTCTAGACCTAAATTAAATTGAGATGCTGGAGAAGGACCTTAAAAAGGCGGTTCATGGTGGAAAATGGCACCAGAACAAAGGGGCAAAGAAAGGACGGCCAAGATTACTTTACAGTGATATAAAAAGCTGATCACCAGTTGTTGCCACACAGCCAGTTTAGTTGTTAGTGGGATTAAATTTGCACACAGGACCAGGTTGGTTTGGAAAGTTATTTTCCAATGTTATATAAAGGTTGCATGAAGAAACTTTTATATTTAGTATTTATTCAGGTGATTTTGTCTGAAAACTTAAATAAGACACAAAAAGGCAAAAACAGGGAATCTGTAAGGGAGCAAATACTTTTCTTCTATAGTTTTTATTTAGCTCAAATGGAAAGAAAAGACCTCAGTGTAGTTTGTCTTTTTTATATGGAACAGCTTGAATCACGTGTATAGGAGCTGGTCCCAGTACCCAGTTTGTTTATGGTTTTCATGGAACATATTTATTCACTGTTTAAAGCTGCTTCACTCAACTAATTTAGATTTCTGAATGTGAACGTCACTGAAACAGTCTGAAAGTATCGCCAGATCGAACCTTTGGTGAGGCAATGAGACGGAGAAAAAAAGGAGAAACAGTAAAACTCATTTTGGAGAGAAAAGCGAGTTAAAAAGCAACACAGATCAGCCGCCTCAGCTAGTTTTACACGGAGGCTGTCGGGCTTCATCTGTCCCACTTTTCATTCACTTTGAGCTGCATGCCGTGTACCGCCGAGCGAGAATCTGGGTCTTTTGCATGGATTTGTGACTGGCACCCACTGTGGAAAGTTGAGTAAAGATTTGACTTTTCCAGCATCGGAGAGTTGCTTGACTGACAGAAGGCAGCTGCCGCTCCAAACATCAGCCGCTGACACCGTTTCACTCTGACAACATACAGGGACCCACCAGGCAGAGATTACTACAGTACTGGTATTTTACACAACAGAACTGGAAAAACAGTAAACCGGTAATATGCTAATGCTCTGTAAACATGGAGCTACACAAGGAGTTTTCCATAGACATGGGCCAGTATGACTGTTTCCTTTTTATCACCGAACCTAAAATACAAATATATTAAAAAAGTTTATTCAAAACAGAAAGAAATAATTATTCCTACCGCTGGTAAAATAATCTAACAATGACTTTTACAAGTACCAGTTATTAAATAGGCTACTTCAGGACACCAGATACATAGAGTAAGACTCATTTAATAACACTTTTAAGATATTAAAATTTATTGCTGCTCTCATCAAACTGACAGTGGAAAGAAATAGTATAAGTAACAATACCAGCATTACTTTTAATTTTTGGGAAACTAGACAATCCTACTATAGTTGTCATAATAAATTAAAATGAACAATAATGGTAAACGGTAGCATAACTGCCCATCCCGAGTTTAAAGGACTCTGTTCAGTGTAGAATTTTCCAGTCGCATCCCAATAAAAAGGTGTGAAATAACCCTTTAATTGTAGTGACCATGTCTCTGACACCAACTTTAGGTCGACTAGCGGCTAACCTTTAGCTTATTGCAATATTCTCAGGGACTCAAAATAATCAGTTGAATGCCTGAGTAGCTTTACTGTGACTTTGAATCATTTCAACATAAGATCTTGAGCTAAGAGATCTCGTCACACCCCAAGCTGCCATCTGAATTGTGTCCAATCGGACCAGGCAATGTTTTTCTGATCCATTATTATCCAACTTTGTGTGAACTCTGCTCTCAGTTACCATCTCTGTGCATTCAGAGATGGTATTCTGTGTACCTCAGCTGTGTGTGTATATATATATATGTATGTATATATGTATATATATTTTTTTTTGCAGCAGCAGCAGCAGCAGCACGTGGCCTTTATTATTTTTTTGAAAGTAGGCAAACAGGAAGCAGGTTAGAGAGAGGAGGAAGACATGCAGCTACACACTGGATATTTTCACTATTTGGCACCATTCTCATTACACCTCAGAGAGATTTATTGTGAATTAACATCCCAGTAGATCAGTTTGTGGTGTCTGCTCACTTTGCATCTATTTAAGCCTGGGCCTGGGTTTTATGTAAATGGTTTACTTTACCTTATGTTAAATGTGGGTAAAGTGAGACAAACCCACATCTCCAAGTTTGTTCTTCACCACTAAAAACTGATCCACGTTTACTGCTTCTGGTTCCTCTTCCAGGTGTGTTTGTTCCCCTTTGAACTCTGTGTGCTATTTGTTTGACTTTTGCAGATTTTTTTTTTCCCCCCTGAGCTCCACTTGCCTCTGAATTTTGATCAGCTGCCTCCTCCTCCTGCTAGGTGTGAAATAAAACATTTCTCACAGCTGCCACTTGCAAAATTTCATGAATCAGAACAGCCCGGTTCAGGCACATGGAAAGCAGTTTCTTCTTCTTGATGTTCTGGTTTTTTTTTTTTTCAGCCTCGGCACCTGAGCTATGAATAATGAATGACTGCCTGAAATATTTACCCTCCACCCGCCCACCTTCCCACAGTTGTTTGCTTGAAGAAGTTTCTCCACACAGGTGTGGGTCTCAAACACCAACCTGCCAACTCCATTCTCCCCCCTCCCAACTGTTATCACTCCTTACCAGCTCCAGCCCTGCTTGCTGGACGGGGAGTATTTGTCCATCAGTGCTGTGAGTTTGAGGAGAGACAGTTTCTGCAGCCGGAGGATCTGGGAAGCCGACTGGCTCTCCAGACCCGGACTGGAGGTCAAAAAGGTTAAGTCCTGCCTGCTGGACCAGCAGAGCTGCCGGTTCACCCTGTGGGACACACAACATAGATCTCAAACAGGAAAGGTATCAGAGTTATGCTGCAAAGGAAGAAGAATCGTTGTGAAGAAATACGTGTCCACTAAAACTGCAGAAAGTGTTGCAATGAGGAAACAAAAAAAAGTTAGTAAAAGGTTGTAAGTTCAAAGCTCCCCTGGAGAAAAAAATCTGGTGCTCAACAGGTCACAGGTAAGATTTACAGATGCACTCCAACTGAAAGAGAAATAAGTTTGAGAGAAGCTACTTTAGTTTAGACCTGACTGTTATGTTGTGTTAATGTGAACTCCCTGCAGGTATGAAGTTACTGCCAGACTCCACTCTGTCCATTTATTAATTAAATGAAGGACATAACTAGGTACCTAATAAGGTACATATGTTTGTACTGAAGCTCATTTAATCTGCATGTAGCGACATACGGTTCTATTTAATAAATTAGAATATGTGTTCCGATGAGGTTTAAAAAAGTAACCTCAAAATGTAAAATAGGAACCTATACCTTCCAAAAAGTACCATGTAAGTTGGGAAAAGTAATCCATACCTTCTGAAAAGTAAAGTGTAAGTTTGTACATTTTGAGAAGTAATGTTTAAGTAAGTGGAAAAGTAGCGCTCAATTTCCATAAAGTAATGTTTAAGTTCTGAAAACTAACGTTTGACTATAGGAAAGTAATGTACAAGTTTCAGAAAGCCACTTGTGAGTTCTAATAAGTGATGCATAACATCTTAAAAGTAACCTGTAGGTTTGAAAAAGCAGTGTGTAATTTCAGAAATGTAACGTGTGAGTTTCAGAAAGTAACCTGGAAAGTGGTTTTTCACTAAATGGATTTATTCAGGTAAAACTCACCTCCTCCTGGGTTGCGGTGATTCGCTGATCTTCGACTCTTCAGTTACCTTCTCGGAGCAGTCCTCCTCCTCCTCAGGATGCTGCACGTCCAGGTGGATGTGGCTGGGGTAAGAGGAGCAGGGAGAAGGGCCAGAGGATCCGGGGGCTGGGGAGTTGTGCGAGGAAGAGGAGGAGCCTCTCTGACAATCGTCCTCTGAAATGTTTTCAGACCAGGAGACGACAAGCTGTTGGAGGTCATTGATTCGCTCCAGAACGCCGTCAAGGGCAGAGAAAACATCTTCATCTGCCATCAGTGGACTCACCTGTGAGCAGAGCAGGTTTGAATTATTCCCCATCAATGTGCAGAGAGTCTTTACAGCCTTCAGTGGCCACATTTAGCAAGTTCAAGCTTGGGGGGAAATAAAAGGAATTTGCTGATAAGTAATATTTCATAACTGTTTTCCCACCCACTGGTGCCGAATCTTTATCAAACTTCATTCCAGGTGGCCTCTTCCATAATTCAGAAACCCATTTGAAGAGATTGATGAAAGTTGTCAGAGAAAACCGTGCAGCTTCAATCTCAGCTGGAATTTGATATTTCAGACTTAATGGGGAAAAGCTTCCACTCCAAAATTAGTCAAATTTAGCTGAGTGATCCATGATTGAATTACTGCTTTTAGTATAGAGTTTCATTTAAGGGTTTCTTTAAAAGCACAGCAGGAGAGCCAAAGGGTGGAAAAGGGTCATCTCGTTCACCTGGTTGGTTTTGGATCTGAATGCAGTTTTTATCTGATATTTAGTCTCCAGCCATGAGGAAGCTCAGCTTTTCAAGTATAAGAACACCTTAGAGTGCCTTGTGAAATTCATTTTGGTAATTAGTCTGTGGGTGTGGCTTATTAGACTAAGAAAATACTGAACAAGTCTTGAATTATCATGTTGTTTATACTAAAATGACTCCAAAACTCCAAAATGGAGAAGGGAATATAATCTGTAAACAAGAAAAACACTCAAATCTGCTGCTTCTTAATGGTTTGTGGCTCTGAATTTATTTCATTAACATAAGTGAACTATTTTAACTATCGCACACTTAAAGTCTGATTATTTAGAGAGATCGAATATTAGCAGCCTAGATTTTATTTCATTTGAAAAAAGTTGGAAAAAACAGGCCTTATATCGACTATGAGGGGAATTTTGTCATAAGCAATGAGAAAACCCGGCCCTCTTTGTAGCTCTGAAGCTCAGCCATACTTTACAATAGAAACACAGTTCACAGTTTAAAGGTTAGATTTTAACTGACTGAACTGGAGTTTTGATGACTTTTACTGTTTTGACACAATCACAGTTTAAGTCAAGTGATTTCTAGAGATTTCACCACAGAATGTTGAGTTTAGAGTATGACGACATCACAGAATATTCTGAAATATTTATTTCTGTCTATTTTCACCCAGTTTGTCTGCCACCGTCATCGGTCCTGCAGTTTTTTGTGAAATCGCCCCAGAGTACGAAGAACGGACGTTCATCTTCCCCTGGTCTCACTGTAAATCTCTTTGAACTTGTCGTATCTCCTACATAAAACACTGTCGATACATTAAATTGTATACGTGTGCTCACAAGAAGACACTGCCACTCAAAGAGCAAGTTTCATGTCAATGTAGCCTACACTTCAATCTCTACTTGTCTCTGTGCTCCCTGCCACTGCTCCCAAAAAAGGCGGGAATAACCATAGCAACCAAAGGCCCTGCATTTCCTAACCGTTTTCCATGACTCTGCAGATTCTTCTTTCTTATGTTAATCCATCATGGCTGCCAACATAGACTGTAAAATCTCAGCATAGAATGAAATGAGAATTAAGCCAAGTGCAGAATTCAGTATTAGCGGTTAAAGGTCAAACTTCCGAGCTTCAAAGAATGATGGATTCATGGACAGTAGCTCCACAATATTCCCACAAAATTGCTTCTGTAATTTCATAATCATAAAGTTCAGTTACAATTATTTTTTGAATTTTTATTTTCACAGACCTTCTTGATCCATCAAGTCCAGCATCTGAACTGTAAAACCCACCTCTGATTCCTCACTGATCCGCTCCGCATCACTTCCGCTTCCACCATCTTCACCCTCAGAGAGCTGCACGTCGTCAGGCACGTTGTCGTAGACGCTCAGCCGGTGATCCAGCGCATCGATTCGCGCCGAGGAGGACACTGGACTTTGGTCTCCACCGACCAGAGAGGACGCGCCCGGTCTGTTCCTGTGCCGCCCCCTGTAGCCGTGGAAGCTGCCGGTCCTCCAGTTGACGGAGGTGTTGTCAATGATCGGGGAGAGTAAGTGTTTGTGGGCAAGGGAGGTAGGGAAGGTCCCCGGTTTGTGTCCGTGGGGGACTTGGAAGACCAGGCTCTCATGGCTGCTGCTGCTGTTGTTGTTGTTGACCTGTTTCCTGAAGACCTGAGAGGTCCAATAGAACATTTAGGTCTTGGTTTAAAGGCGGAAGCAAAATGTAACAGCATGATAAAAAACTGGATGAAGCATTTATTAAAATCTGACCTCTGTATCTGTCTGGTTCAGGTTGTTCTGGCTCGTCCTGCTTTGCATCCCGACCCCACTGTTGGACCGTTTGCAGTTACTTTTGACCCGGGTGACCGGGCTGGGTGTGCTGACAGTGCTGCTGTTCTCTGATTGGCTGGTGCTACTGCTGCCACTGCTTATGGTATGAGAAGATGAGGGTGATGAAGACGAGTGGCTGTAGGGCTGAACCTGCAGACTGGAGACAGTAAAGGAGGACAAGTCTTTCAGGAACGGTTCTGACTGGTTTTAAAATCATCTCAGTTCAAGATTCTCTTCAGAAACAGTTTCCTCACTTTGACGGGTGAAGCTGCCTGTATATCCTTTCCTTGTGTCGGACCAGGACCGGGCCATTGGTGTCACGGCGGGTCCCACTGTGGCCGCCGGCTGCCCCCCTCAACCTCAGCTTCTCCATCTTCCTCAGCAGAGTGGTGCACTTCTTTCTTGGTGGTTTTTCTGGAAAACACACATCTGCTTCCAAACTTGCAGTGGACGATCCTCCGGTGGGGGAAGGGGGTCTGCTGAAAGACGTGTCCAGAGACGGGGTTCTGTTTGTGGAGGAGCAGCGGGAGGAGCTCCGGCTAGTCTCCGGTTCTTCTGTGGTGACAGCTGTGGAGGTGGAGACCAAATCTCTGTGACCATCATGACGGTCGCTGTCTGTACTGCTGGAGCTCTGGATGGAGCAGACGTCCTGATGGTCATCACATAGCGACGCATCCTGTGGCCCTGGTGTCTCTTCAGTGGAGTTGATGCGTCGCCACAGTTTGGTCCGCTTGTCATAGGTCCAGTTTGGGCTGATGGCGCAATAGTCTTCCTCTTCCCAGTCATCTCCCTGCAGAAAGAAGTGCAGTTGCTTATTTGCTTCTAGCGTGCAAAACAAAACTCCGCTGATTTCTCCTTAGTTTTCGGGTTTGCTCCCAACACTCACCCTGCGTTTGGATCTCCAAAGCTCCAGCCTCATTTCCATGCACTTATTTAAGGTCATCAATCGCCTGCAACCAAGAGAGGAACACAAAGTACATATGAGGCTTGTCATCTTCAAGAGTAGTGATTCCCAACCTTTTTCCCAAGGTAGCCTCCCTTCTTTTCACTGGTATAAAAGCCCCTTTCTCAGTTTCCTCTCAAAACCGATTGCAAATCGCAAAGACCCACAAACAGATCCGCTGGATTTTACCTTTGCCATTCCTCAGGTGACATTTTTCTAACTTTTCCCTCCACTTTTCAAAGAAATCATCTAGTGACTGGAACTGCTGATTATCAGCTTGACGGCACTGACCCATCCCTGACTGATTGGAAACTGGGAAACAGCAGATTTCTTGGCGCTTCTCGAAAAATTGGGGAACGTGCTCAGCAAAATATCAAATCTGGAGCGAGGAAGGAGACATAAAAATCCAGCAGCTCTGTTTGTGCATTTATACAATCACATCTTTTTTTGGTCCGTGAACGCACCATAGCAAAGCAACACTCTTCGGTGTAGATGTTGTTACTGACAGAAAGAGACTCAATGTTTGTTACTTTCAGTATCAGTTAAGTGGTTAAAATGAAATCAGATGAAGCGCAGGGATGTTAGAAGCCATTTTAAAAGGAAACTTTATTTTCTTGAACATGTTGAGACATGTCCAAGAAAATAAAGACGTGGTTCATTCAGGCAGCAAGAGAGAGCAAGACCTTCATAAGATAACAGCAAGGCTAAACAAATTGCAAAAAAGTTGTTTTTTGCAATTTGTTTTTGCTACTTCATGTCAATCTTATACTGTCAGACCAATAAAAACAGGATTCTTTATGAAATAATTGAAACTGAAAAACAAACGTTGTCAGAAATGAGCGGATGATTTGTTACCTGCACAGTGAGTCGAGAGAATCTTTATCCAGGAAGCTGTGATCCTCTTTTGCCGCCTCAGTGTCGATGGGGAACCTGCCGTCTGACACACATTAAAAAAAACAAATGGTCACCTTAGGGAACACCGAATATCACCCTTGTTGTAAAGCACAGGATCAACCACATATTTACCTTTAAATAACTGCACATATTGAGGGAAGCCAGCGGCTCGCAGCCAGTCACAGGCCTCCTTGGCTTCAATCTCTGGAAACACAAAGCAAAACTGCCTCAGTTAAATTAGAACCCCTTCATGATTCTAATGCTACCAGATACTTGCACTCAATCATTCAACTGTTTGTTCAACCTTTGGTATTCAGTAGAAAACCTTATTTTTATCTGACCCTTAAAAGAAGACACTGTAATAACTGCTGAGAGGTATGACTGAGGCTCCTCCTTACCTGACATCCAGCTTTGATAATGAGTAGACTTATCTCCAGAATCTATCTTGAAGAAACATCCAGAAACTGATATATTTTGCGTAAAGATGGCAGCTTCTGGGGTGTCGTGTGGCTAAGTGGTAGAGCAAGCGCACCATGTTCTAAGGGTAAAGGTCTTGACGCACCCGTCCTGGGTTTAATTCCCAAGCCTGGGCCATTAACTGCATTAACATTTTTATTTTTTCTTGTTATTTAAAAAGAACAACCAAAGTCAATTCTACCTGAAATTACCCTTTACATTCACATTTTTCATCACTGAGAAACAAAACTATAAATCAGTCCTTCAGAACATACATGGAAATACAAACAACTACCACCAATAGATAAAGTCTCTGATAGAGAATAAAGTAAAAGGTCCACACCAGAAGCATGAACATGACTCAAACAGAAACGGCTAATGAAGCGTTTTACTGGTGTTTTAACATATTTGTCCACAGTTGCTCTCCCTGAAATATTAAACCTGCAGTTCAAAGAGAGGAAAAAACTTAGAGCATCTCTAGTTTTTCATATTCAGACAGCATAAAATATGGCAGATATATGTCAAGGAGAGAACGACAGCATTTTCCTTATGACATATTTGTTCTTCAAACTCTTGAATGGTGTTTGTTCTTATTCTATTTATTGCCTATTTATTCAATTTAGCTGAAAACACCAGAAAAAAGCCAGAGATTCCCTCCACAGCAGGTAGGAAGTTCATCTTAGGATGAGGTTTTTCCATGTCTTGACTCCCACCTTCCACAACCTGTGGCACAACAGGACAGGAGCATAAAGCAGATGGCTCAGATATGTAAACACTGCAGAGAAACTCAACTTGCACATAAAACACCACGAGTAGACGAGGAGTGCAGAGCAGAGAAACTCAAAGAAGAGTGGTAAAACACAGCATAGAGGAGGAGCTCGTTTGTTCTGAGCCTTCACAGAACCGGGTAGCGACATGCTGCGCTGAAGATGGGACATTTGAGTCTAAAAAGGCATCAGGTGCAGTTGCAGAGAAGCCACCTCGCCACATCCGTGACCGTCTCTTACTCAACCAGTATTTGCTCCACTCCAAACATCACCCTGATTCGTCGTTAGCAACGTGCGAAATCACATCCTGTCATCCTGGGATTGTGAGGGTGACACATACTGGTTCATTATACTGGTTCAAATATCCCAATTAAAGGCAACAGATGATCTAAGCAGCATCACTGGAGAAGGTCAGACTTTAAAGGTAAATCTTGTTGGGACAGGGAACCCGTCTTATTAGCCTCTAGGAAGACATATACAGTACAGATCAAAGGTTTGGACACACCTTCTCATTCAAAGAGTTTTCTTTATTTTCATGACTATGAATATTGTAGCTTCACACTGAAGGCATCAAAACTATGTGGAATTATATACTGAACAAAAAAGTGTGAAACAACTGAAAATATGTCTTATATTCTAGGTTCTTCAAAGTAGCCACCTTTTGCTTTGATTACTGCTCCACACACTCTTGGCATTCTGTTGTTGAGCTTCAAGAGGTCGTCACCTGAAATGGTTTTCCAACAGTCTTGAAGGAGTTCCCAGAGATGTTTAGCACTTGTTGGCCCTTTTGCCTTCACTCCGCGGTCCAGCTCACCCCAAACCATCTCGATTGGGTTCAGGTCCGGTGACTGTGGAGGCCAGGTCATCTGGTGAAGCACCCCATCACTCTCCTTCTTGAATGTTGCATCACTCTTTTGGTCATGATTTTCAATCATCTTTAATCAACTTGTTTATATTGTACATAGCCCATTAGTCTTCATTATTCTTTAATTCTGCTTGGTAGTTTAGTTTAATTGTTTTAGCATAGTAAAGAGTTTGTTGATTGAAATATGTTTGACTTTGAGTTGACTTATTTTTGTTAATAAATTCTTGTATTTTAAGAAATTGTGTGAATTCATTCCATATATGTACAGAGTTTATGCTGTTCAATAATGTCAGAGCTCGTCTCACACCTTTCTATTTTGTCCTAATACCATCACCTTATTGGGCTGGTATTCACAGGACAATCCTTAACAGACCAAAATATTATTTGATAAAATATTAATATTAAAATATTAATATTAAATAATATTCTCAGATTCATATTTACAATATGTGGTAGCCATGCTGGTTCAGTATGCCTTCAATTTTGAATAAATCCCCAACAGTGTCACAGGCAAAGCACCCCCACACCATCACACCTCCTCCTCCATGCTTCACGGTGGGAACCAGGCATGTAGAGTCCATCCGTTCACCTCTCCTGCGCCGCACAAAGACACGGTGGTTGGAACCAAAGATCTCAAACTTGGACTCATCAGACCAAAGCACAGATTTCCACTGGTCTAATGTCCATTCCTTGTGTTCTTTAGTCCAAACAAGTCTCTTCTGCTTGTTGCCTGTCCTCAGCAGTGGTTTCCTAGCAGCTATTTTACCATGAAGGCCTGATTCACACATTGTCCCTCTTAACAGTTGTTCTAGAGATGTATCTGCTGCTAGAACTCTGTGTGGCATTGACCTGTTCTCTAATCTGAGCTGCTGTTAACCTGCGATTTCTGAGGCTGGTGACTCGGATGAACTTATCGTCCGCTGCAGAGGTGACTCTTGGTCTTCCTTTCCTGGAACGGTCCTCATGTGAACCAGTTTCTTTGTAGCTCTTGATGGTTTTTGCGACTGCACTTGGGGACACTTTCAAAGTTTTCCCAATTGTTCGGACTGACTGACCTTCATTTCTTAAAGTAATGATGGCCACTCGTTTTTCTTTACTTGGCTGCTTTTTTCTGGCCATAATACAAATTCTAACAGTCTACTCAGTAGGACTATCAGCTGTGTACTGTATCCACCTCCTGCACAACACAACTGATGGTCCCAACCCCATTTATAAGGCTTGAAATCCCACTTATTAAACCTGACAGGGGACACCTGTGAAGTGAAAACCATTTCAGGTGACGACCTCTTGAAGCTCATCAACAGAATACCAAGAGTGTGCGGAGCAGTAATCAAACCAAAAGGTGGCTACTTTGAAGAACCTAGAATATAAGACATATTTTCAGTTGTTTCACACTTTTTTGTTCAGTATATAATTCCACATGTTTTAATTCATAGTTTTGATGCCTTCAGTGTGAAGCTACAATATTCATAGTTATGAAAATAAAGAAAACTCTTTGAATGAGAAGGTGAGTCCAAACTTTTGGTCTGTACTGTATGCTAACGATGCACTAATAAATTAAAAATTAGCTCTAATAGGTGGTAAGAAAATATGGAAAAATCAGCTTTTTAAAAACATTTTAAATGCATCAAAGCTAAGATTTCCCACTATTTTCAGTCCATAAACCCAATTCCCTTTGCTTCTATTCACCTATTTGAGTTAACAAATCAGATAAATGTGAGCAAAATCTTGTAAATCCTTACGTATCTGTTGAATTAATTACTATTTTTGATCTGTTAACCATGTAAAAAGCTACAACAAAAAAAGACTTAGTAAAAGTTCCTTCCTTAACACCTCACCAGAGCCACAAGCTGATTGTCTTCAAGCCACGATGCACTGATATAGTAATTCATGCAAAAGGAGCACAGACCCAGTATTGGTCTGTAAGCCATAATCATCAAAATTAACATAAACACTGGAGATACATCACCCTGTGTTAAGAATCTATAATTTATGTACGTTTTACTTTTTTAAACAGAATTACTGAAGTAAATTAAGTTTTGATGACATTCTAATATGCTGAGATGCATCTGTATTTACTTTCCAGTTAAGTTAGCAAATTAAACTCAGTGATTTGTCTCTCAGGCCCATGCCTGTTTATCCCCAAAGATTTCAAAGACTTTTAATTATACGGTTAAAAACTTTAATTAAATCACTCCCTTTAATAAACATATGTTGGCCAACCAAGTCTTAGCCACAACGTCAGAGCACTCAAATAGTCTCCTGTGACTTATTAGAATTTAAGCCCTAAAAAAGAAATAACTTTGAATAATAAAGTCTCTGAAGGTAGAAACTCATTTCAGTGAAATAATTGCCAAACAATGGATTTAAAAAAGGACACAAATATTCCCTGAGAACCAAGAAGGTAATGAGGAGTAAGTTGCTTTGGATTTAAGAATAAACCTAATCCACGTCTGACCCAATTACAGCATCAACTATGAGCTTGGTGACGAACACAACATTCCAAACTGTCAGAAACAATGGGTTTTTCTCCTCCACTTCCAGCATTTGGTGAAAGACCTCAGCGGCAACACTCGGAGCCTCTCTCTGCTTCACGTTTACGTAAGCGATGGTATCTACCGGGCTTCTGTTTGAGTACGACCACAAGCTCTTTCCCCTTTCAAATGGCTTTGTCTCTGAGGAAGTTGTGATTTGGCCCCTCTGGGCCCAGATAAGAGATGTGGCTGTGTGATAAGGACAACTCCACCCGGCCGAAGCAGGAAACTAGACAGCGTGTGTGTGGAAATGGACAGAAGCTGTGGATGGCGGGGTTACGTGCTCAAAGGGCCGTTGTTGCCGCTCAGGGGATCGAGGCTTTAACTCTCTGGGTTTAATTCCAGTAAAGAAGCAGCTTGTAAAGAAACAAAACGATGCATTTTATGTGGAATAAAACAGATGATCAATATGACTCACTATAACATCTTTCAATATTTAGTAATATCATGTTTATAGTGTTACAGGTTTATAATGTGTCATGTGTAATGTTGAAAATAACCAATTTTAATGTTTTACATCAATTAATGCATTTAATTCTGGGAAAACCAAGTTTATCCGATTACATATCAAATAATGACCTATTAAACAGTTTGCACAACTTAATAATAGATATATATTAAATTTAGAGTCCGAAATAAAATGTCCTATATTTGACTAAAAATGTTTTTATGTCTATAAATTATAAAACGGTCATTAGTTGTCAGAGATCTGGGTCAACTGGTCCCCCGTTTTAGACCCACACATTTCCATTTGCTCTCTTCCTGGTTTCATTTTGTACCTGTAAGCAAACCACTTTGTATCCATGTATTTTAAATCATTACACGTCATTTTACTTTTGATTGTAGTTTTCATGTATTATGGAGATAAATGATAAAACAAATGCCCTAATCTCAAGTATAATTTTGCTCAGTTGTACATAAACTGAAAACAAACGTATTATACTCAAACCCCTTTTGTTTTGGTTCTGATCTCAGTTTGGACCCACTGACTCTTCTGAAATATGACAAGTTATGACTCCTAATCAAGCTAAATAACTGCTGTTAGTTATTTAGTCAAGCTATATAACCACATTTCCTTACAGTACAATAGAAGTAGAAAAATCTATAAAATGTTAGTTGTCACATTGGGCACAAAACGTCGTCCTATTAGGTAAGAAGAGACGTCCCACCACTTTGAACCCAGAAAGGTCAGGTAGAAAACGAGCAATGTGACGAAAAAGTAAATGACCAGCACAACTGTTCCTCAGTTTAGCCTAAAGCAAAGGCTAGACGTAAGAATAGTTGATTTCTGATTAGCTGGTTTTCTTTATCCCAAAATGATCCCTTATCTAAAAGGAAAAAAGTTTTTCATTAGGTTGTCTGATTACCCGACAGCATACTTAACAAGGGAAACGCTGGGCCTGGATGAACACCATGAAGAGATGTATTAACAAATTTTCTTGCATCTAGAAACACAATTTTCCACTGGATCAACCTAAATTGGCAATTGGATTGTCGGAAAATCTAATTAAATCAGTGAACCCATTCTTTCTGCTCTCGGTGGACGCTTTTTCTCTGTCTCCCGCAGCCCTGCTTCAGCTCTGTGTCTTGTCTTTTTTTGGAGCCTCTTTTTGCATATCTTCCAAAATATGGATTTGGTCAGCTGGTCTCTCAATGCAATTGATCAAATTTTCTTGACGAGAAGACAGGGGTCGGGAGAGCCCACTTGCCCGGACGGGACGTTTTTCTCTGGATACACAATGGACTCCTGGCAGAAGTGGAGGATTGTGTGTTTGTCGATAATGTCAGTTGAGGATGTGGAAGATGTGTATATAATTGGATGTGTGATATCAGGATTTCTGCTTTTTGGAGTCAGCGGTTACCTGGCATATCGAGAAATTCGGAGAATGTCAGCAGCTGTTCTGGCCATTGTGAGGCTGCCTGGCATGTGTGTTGGGATCTTCAGAGCGATCAACACTCAGACTGAGATGTTACGTGAGCTGAATCGCAGACTGGATGTGATCCTTACACAGGATCACAGGCAGGTTGCGGTTCCTGGACTCAGGGGTGAAATGGGATAAATCTTGGAGAAAGTTGTTTGCTCGGATCTGGTGAAAGACCAGGAATTTGGCTGTTTGGATTCGCCTTTGAGAAGCACCAGCGAGACTCTCAAGGCTGACGGCAAATTAAGAGTCAGCCTAACCCAAATAATTATTGTTTTTCTGAATCTGGCTCCCCTGCACGGCCTTGATGGCTGGCTATCTTCAACTTCTCCTGGAAGTTATGTAAACATGACGCTCTGCTCCCTCTGCCCCCTCCCTTCCCCGAGGACATCTGTGGACCTGCTCAGAACTTTGTGGCCAGTTGATGAACATTCCAACGAACCATCAAGGACAATGGCCTCTGTGACAGTGCTTCATGGACTTACTTGCACACACTCACTTGCACACACAAACACCCACTCACACCACCTTCACCGTTCCCGGCATGATGTTGTTTTGTGAACTTGTTGCTTCTTTGTGCTGAGGTTTTTTACAATCTCAAACTGAATCCTGCTAAGGATAAAGTTTGAAATATGATTTTTTCCCTCTACTTACCTAATGTGGCCTCTTTTCTCATCTAGCAAGGGCAGCGCCTGTGAGTGGGCAGCAAAGCCTCGGTGACCCGTCCCCTCCTTGTCTTGTGTCATGATGTATGTTTGGATGAGTTGTACTGGAATTCTAATTTCCCCTCAGGGATCAATAAAGTATCTTTGAATTGAATTGAATTGAACACACCATACGTGAGTGGTATAAGACTGTGTTGACCCCCGCACTCTTCGATGCGGATGCTGTTACTGGGTGAAGACTCAAATAGAGACAGGAGACTACAACATGTCTAGAAGTGGAGTTAATCGGGCTGGGAAAGAGCGAGAGAGAGCAAGACTTCAGCAGATAACAGGAAGACTGAACAGAGTACAGCAAAGGTGCTCTATTTTATCCTTTTGAGCTTTCAACCTCTCTCTGTCAAGAACATGGTGTATGAAAATGTTGGCAGCCTTTTAGAGACCTAAGAGTTCAGGTCAGAGTATTTTTTTCTCAGTAGAAAAAAATACTCTGATAGAAATGACAGTTTAAAATGAAAATAATTTTGTCTTTGATGTAAAATATTAAAACACCTAATCTTGTAATATATCATTACAGTCATCAAGCACAGATTGGAGAAATGTATTATGTAGACCCGAGGTGTCAAACTCCAGACCTCAAGGGCTGGTGTCCGGCAACTTTTCAATGTTCACCTCGTCCAACACACCTATATCAAGTGGCTCAGTTACCTCCTCAGCATGCAGTTAAGTCCTACGGAGTCCTGCTAATGACCTAATTATGTGATTCAGGTTATTCAAGTCAGAGTCTCTGCTTCAATACGCTGACCCTCAAGGACTGGAGTTCAACACATGTGATGTAGACCATCTCCTTACCTGGTCTTGTGACTGGACAGTTATTTTATAACCTCCCCAGGGCCAATCCCAGAGATGCTCAGTTCTTAAAGCAACAAAGTTTCCCTGCTTCTTTTAAACTGTTCCTATGATTTTTCTATTTTAGTCCAGTCAGTCTAGCAATGAAGTTTGTATTATGAGTCATAACAGAGGGTGAGGTACTGAACTCTGTGACTCACCAAGGCCAGGATTAAAAATAAAACCCTGTACTGGTTTAGGATAAAACTGTAATGTTGGAAAACTTTTAAAACAACCTTCAGACAATATCAAAGAACTGACCATAATGTAGAAAGGATGTTAGGGTCCTTACTTAGAAAAAACAAACAAGAATACAGAAGGTTAATGGAAGCTTCGTGGGAAGAAAAGAGGAGATACAGGAGGTTATGCTGTCTTTTGACTCTTATTTAAATGATGTGCCAAATGAATGCATCCCTCACTGTAATTAATTACACCGGTTTGAAACAATTAAACCCTAACCTCAAAGAAAGAAAGAAAGTGCAATAAAGAATAAAATTGCAACAAAAAAACAGAAACCAGGATGTTGTTTATTCTAAACCTCAACCTCAGCAGTCAGTCAGTAAATAAAGCAAGCGTACGACTATAGTGATAAAGTACGAAAACAGCTCAGACGTCTTCACAGAAAAATTATAGCCAGATTTTGTTCTTTATTGCCTTCAAAACTTTAGCTTCTCTATAAACTGAATCACAGAGAGGCTTTATTACCTGGAATTAGCTCATTAAAAGGAACTCAGGGAACTCAAGCTTAGATGCTTGTAAGAAGCATCAAAATAACTTTTTCTAAAGGCTTCAAGATAATAATTCAATCAAATAAATTAATATTGGAAGACACTTTTATGTACTTGTTACATTTTTATCTATTAAATAGATTTAATAAAGCAATACATGTGGGTGAGTGTAAATCCCAAAACTTCATGAATAACGACTGCTTCCTCTTGATTTAATCCATTGACTTGTGGCTGTTTTATATCTGACCACAAGTTAATTTTACTGAGCTTGGTCAGTTAGAAAGACATTTTTAAATCTGTTGGGTTGACGGTTTTGTGTGTTTAACAATGGACAGGTGGAAAGAGAGAAACTGATGGGAATAAAAAACAAACACTACGGACATATTTTATATTCATGACTGTCCACTGTGGCTCCATGCTCGTCTAGGAAGAGAGATTGCTGCAAGGCAGAGAGTTGATGCAATATGCTGGGTTTAGATAGAAAACCTTTTCATCAATTTATAATATAAAACTCACCTGACTGCACTGTTTGTATGTCGCTAACTTTGAATCTGACCAAAGGGACTTCGGTTTATTTGTGATATGCCTTGAGATGGTATTGCAAATTGGCACGATATAAATAAACTGAACTGACTGTTTTCTAGTACAACAACCCTGTTTCACTCAGTTTTCAGAATCTTCTCATTCTCAATTATTACAGGATATGGTAGCCGATAATTAGTAGAAGGGATGACAGCTGGCGGACATTTAAACAGAAATGTTCTGACGTTCGCTGTTCAGAGCATTAAAGAATAAACCGGCATTGTGCAACTCACAGTAAAGTAAATTAAAGCTGATACAAACTAACCAATATAAAAACAACATCTTTGACTTCTTGGATTACCATACTTTAAATGAATCATTTACCACTTTTCTTTAGTTTTATCAAAAAATCTTGGTCTAAAGCACACACGTTTGTCTCTGGGTTTCCCCAGATTAGCTCATAATCATTCCTGAACATTGTTGCCCTCCGTTGCCAACACCACCATGCATCCTGAGCCTGTGCACCAGCGGAAAGACGACTTTCCTTAGTTCGGATAAACGTACTCCAGTTACTGAGAGACTATTTGGAGGAATAGCATATGAGACGAGCCAGAGGTCTGCCACTGAATGAAGCTGTCACATCTCAAAGCAAAGCTAAACTTTATCAGGATGAGATTTCTTTGATTTTCTTGTTAACAATTTTAGCTATTTAGTGTTTTTAGGTGGTAAATTGTTGTTTCTCCCTCTCTGTTATCTTAAACACTTCAAGTTTCTCCTGTTTGGTGTGTCAGTGGAACAGCAGACCGCCCAGTATCATCCCACCTTAATGCTACAGCTGGCTCCACACTTATCAGAAAGATTTGTAAAAAGTCTTGAATTCCTCTTTAAGAAGAGCAAACAATGATCAATCTGAAAAATCCAACCTTTCCTTTGAGTAAATTTATTCAGCCGGGAAAAAATCCCAGTGGTTCTGTAAAGGATTGAGAAGATTGGTTATGATTATTATTTAAAATGTTCAGGTTCGGCGTGTTCATGATGCGTTTATGATGCTGTGCACTAACAGGGGTGTCTGGCTCCTTTAAAAGAGGAACAGGCCCACAACATCACAGATCCTCCACCATACTGAACAAAGGTCATTAGGTGCACACCACATATCCATCCTTTGTTTTACTCTAGAACCACCTTAAATACTAGTTCCTGAAAAGCTACATTTTAGACTCATTTGACCGAAGCTCAAAGTTCAAGTTAAAGTCCCAGCAGCCTTAAAGCAACTGGTGATGGTAGGACAGCATCCCTCCCAAATAACCCGCTGGCATGAAGATGGTGTCTAATGTTTCGGTGGCCCCAAGGTTCCACTGGTCACTACCGTTGTCCAACGTAGAGCTTTGGAGATTCATCCTGCTCCTGGAAATGGTGACACGGTAAATTTTGCTCTTCATCCAGCCTCTTTGCCAGCTTTTATTTTTGCTGTAGCCATTTCCCGACTTGTGAGGATCAACACACACCAACCTTACCTGAAAGGGGTTGGCGCAATTTGTCTTTCCCATTTTAAAAAGTGTCTAAAAGGAAATGAATCTAATCTAATAATATTGGTAAATATTGTGATGACGATATCAGTTGATACCCATTTTTGTCTTTCCTCCCTTTGTCTTCTCTGCTTCCATCACTCTGTGACCTTTAGCTTTTTGAGTTGTCATTATTGTCTAGTCTGCTGCCATGAGACTCTGTCCAACTGGCTAAACATTATATTAGCATGAAAAAAATGCAAGTTCATAACACTTAGAATATACCAGCCAACAATTATTGCACTTCAAACAGTCCTTTGAGATATAAATACAGTGCCTTGTGAAAGTACTAATTTTTTGTGAAGAATCAACAACAAGTGGGACTCAATCATGAAGTGAAATGAAATTTATTGGATGTGTCAAACTTGTTTAACAAATAAAAAACTGAAAAGTGGGACGTGCAATATTATTCGACCCCCTTGTGTTAATACTTTGTAGCGCCACCCTTTGCTGCAATTACAGCTGCAAGTCTCTTGGGGTTTGTCTCTATCAGAATCAGAATCAGAATCAGAAAAGCTTTATTGCCAAGTACGTTTTTGGACATACAAGGAATTTGTTTTGGCGTAGTCGGTGCAATACAGTACAAATTAAACAGTATAAACATATCTACAATATCATATAAATATATGTGCACAGTTTTAAGTTTGTGCAAAACTATCAGTTTTGCACATCGAGAGACTGAAATTCTTGCTCATTCTTCCTTGAAAAACAGCTCGAGCTCAGTGAAGTTGGATGGAGAGCGTTCGTGAACAGCAGCCTTCAGCTCTTTCCACAGATTCTCGATTGGATTCAGGTCTGGTCTTTGACTAGGCCATTCCAACACCTGGATACGTTTATTTGTGAACCATTCCATTGTAGATTTGGCTTTATGTTTTGGATCATTGTCTTGTTGGAAGATAAATCTCCATCCCAGTCTCAGGTCTCTTGCAGACTCCAACAGGTTTTCTTCCAGAATGGTTCTGTATTTGGCCCCATCCATCTTCCCATCAATTTTGACCATCTTCTCTGTCCCTGCTGACGAAAAGCAGGCCCAGACCATGATGCTGCCACCACCATGTTTGACAGAGGGGATGGTGTGTTCAGGGTGATGAGCTGTGTTGCTTTTACGCCAAACATATCGTTTTGCATTGTGGCCAAACAGTTGGATTTTGGTTTCATCTGACCAGAGCACCTTCTTCCACATGTTTGGTGTGTCTCCCAGGTGGCTTGTGGCAAACTTTAAATGAGACTTTTTATGGATATCTTTGAGAAATGGCTTTCTTCTTGCCACTCTTCCATAAAGGCCAGATTTGTGCAGTGTACGACTGATTGTTGTCCTATGGACAGACTCTCTCACCTCAGCTGTAGATCTCTGCAGTTCATCCAGAGTGATCATGGGCCTCTTGGCTGCATCTCTGATCACTCTTCTCCTTGTTCGAGATGAAAGTTTAGAGGGACGGCCGGGTCTTGGTAGATTTGCAGTGGTCTGATACTCCTTCCATTTCAATATGATTTCTTGCACAGTGCTCCTTGGGATGTTTAAAGCTTGGGAAATCTTTTTGTATCCAAATCCGGCTTTAAACTTCTCCACAACAGTATCTCTGACCTGCCTGGTGTGTTCCTTGGTCTTCATGATGCTCTCTGCGCTTTGAACAGAACCCTGAGACTATCACAGAGCAGGTGCATTTATACGGAGACTTGATTACACACAGGTGGAGTCTATTTATCATCATCAGTCAAACAGAGCGCTTCACTAGACATGTGAGAGGTTGCCTGAGGAAACTGGAAATGCTTTCAAACTGAGACATGGAAAAAAGTCATTGGTAGGAAAGGTGAATATGGGAGATAATATCTTTAAGACGGATCATTCAGAGATCCTCACTGAACTTCTAGTGAGTTTGCTGCACTGAAAGTAAAGGGGCCGAATAATATTGCACGCCCCACTTTTCAGTGTTTTATTTGTTAAAAAAGTTTTACATCCAATAAATTTCATTTCACTTCACGATTGTGTCCCAGTTGTTGTTGATTCTTCACAAAAAATTAGAATTTTATATCTTTATGTTTGAAGCCTGAAATGTGGCAAGAGGTTGAAAAGTTCAAGGGGGCCGAATACTTTCGCAAGGCACTTTATATCACATACTGGTTTTGCAATGATGATATATTCGTGATATAATGTGCAGTCTTCGTGCCAACAGATCAATTAGCATTCACTGGACTTATGAAAACCAGAGGAACATTTAAGTTTTTTTCATGCTTTTTGCATGTGTGAAGAAAAAAACAAGTAAATTTAAGTTCTGTACATAAACAAATTGGTTGAAGCAACTTAAATACATTGTCTAGATTTATTTTGGCAGCTGGTCTACGTTGCACTGGTACCGGGGTCATTTTTTAACAGAGTTGTATTTTTTATTTGTATTGAGCCTGTCATGAAAACAGAACAGAAGTTTTCACCATTTCATCCTTGGATTAGCTACAAGATGCCGTTTCTTAGGGAAAAGCTGTTTCTACATGAAGCTGGAGAACACTTGGAAAGTGAGGTTTGGTTGTGCTCATGAGAATCTCAGCAGAGTCTTTTAGAGGTGCGTTTATTAAAGGTTAAATGTCGCTGGGTGGGTATCAGCGGTTTTGACTTCCTTTTGGAAAGAAAATGCTCATTAGGACATGCCTGCTCTCTATCATATGGAAAAGAAACAGGCCCACAGCAACATAGGCCCTCCACCGTACTTAAAAGTGTGCATGAGATACCTTTCCACAAACTGAAGTCGAACCATTCACAACTATTGTGTTTTTCAACTACATAAACAAGTTCTTAAATTGAAATAGCAGACTCTGTACAGTTGTAACAAACCTGAACTTAACATCACATCTGAGAGCTTTGTATACGATTGTTTCCATTATGTAAGCAATAAAAAACTAAACTGTGCAGAAAAGAAAGACAGTGGTTTGTTTTCCAAGCCATTGTATGCAAATTATTTCCCATAAACACAAGTGATTATTCCGCCCATATTGGACCGCAGCCTGTCTTACTAATTAGTTTTATTCTCTTTAGCCGACTAGCAGAATATTGAAAAGGTTAGCCACTGCTAAACTGGATAACCAAGAAATATATGTTTTAATTTGTCTGTGATAAAACCTGAAACACTCAGGGACATCTCCGCACTGTGACTAAACGTTTTATGGTTTCCTGGGTATTTCTCAGGATTTATTAGGCTGTATTTTCCTATCAGATATTTCCCAGTAAAGACTACTCTGGACCATCTGTTACACTGATAACGAACCTACAACTTTACTTCTTCATCTCGGTGTTTAATGAACTGCTTGTGCTTTCAGATAGAAAAGCTTGTTGCTCATTAACTGTTAAGGTGAAAAAAATGAAAATGTCCTCTGTTAGTCTGGAGTTTAAATGAATTATTAAGTTAACTTTGAAAATAGGGTCGGGTAATATTTTATAAAGTTTATAAAGTCCATGAGCATCCACTGAATTTACTTTTTATTGTTATAACTTTGTGTTTGTGATCTCATTGGTCATAGATAGTTTAGGAAACGATGTGCTGTGTTCTCAAAGAAGTTGTTTTCATTCGGTCATCATGGTTCATCACATTAATTTTAGACTTTTATGGATTTAATGATGGAAAGATTATACAAAGAAAGAACCCCAATTATTTTTAAAATCAACAGGTTCCATAAGTTTGTATTTAATTGTTAATCTAATCCAGACATGGACAAAATTGTACATACAGGCTCAGATATATGCATTTATTCACTAGAATCATTGGTCTGCAACCTGCAGCCACATGTGGCTCTTTAGACACTCTTCTGACACTTTTAATAACTGTGGCCCAAAATGCTAAAGAACTGAGCTATGTTTTAATATCTAAAGGCTAGCTTGAGCAGTTTTTTACTAGGCATTTTCACGCAATATTTGCATAGCATGTCTCCAAACAATGATGCTAATAATATAAGGAATTTTCGTTTTTCTTTTGGATGCAATCTATGACATTTTTTTAAAATTAAAAATTAAACTTCCCATTGAAAAACATTTACCCATTATCGTTCTGTAAAAGATTGGTTTTCTTTGTTTTAAAACCTAAAAACTAAAACTGTTCCTTCATTAAAAGTCAAAGCATATTTCCTATAGTAGCTAATTTGTTTTATGTAGCCCTTGAGCCTCTAAACAAGTTGTGTTTAACTGGGCCCGACGGTAAATTGTTCTCATGGTTGTAAAGGTTGTGGACCTCTGACCTAAACACTGCTGAAAGTCTTGGTGGTGATCATGATCGACTCCAGCTCGTGGGTTCTCACTTGGTAGCAGAAGACAGCACTCTTGAGATGACCAATACTCAGAGCAATGAGAAGGTCCGAGGAACTCAGTGGAGATCTGAGAAGGAGAACTGTTCATTTCAGTTGGGAAAGTCTTTTGGAGCAATTTCTGAACAGCAGCAGATTCCAAGATCATCACTTTAAACAACTGTAGATGTAAGATGTATCACCAAATCTTCTAGAATGCTAAAGTCTGGAAGAAGACTAAATGTCCCCCTCAGAAGAAAGGCAGTTGATTAGGATGTTCAGAAACTATCCAGGTTTGAGTCACTCATAAACTTGACATTGTTTGAACACCAGTGTTACATTCCTCAATGAAGCTAGTGCTTCATTGATGCAGACAAGGTGCTGCCAAAACAAAAAGGAGCTCCTACTCCAAAATCAAGCCCTTCTCTCCAGCTCCTCCTGGGGGATCCCCAGTTCTCAGACCAAAAGGGATATACACAGTCTAGTCCTTTGTTTGGGGTTCTGGGTCTACTCCGGGATCTCCTTCCTGTAGAACTTGCCTGGTAAACCTCCAACAGGAAGTGTACACAAGTCATCCTGATGAGGAATCCAAACCACCTCAACTGAACCCTTCGATAAAAAGGAGCAGTGTCTCTACCTCTCCTCACCCCATCTCTAAAGCTGCCTAGAGCCCCCGAAAGAGGAAAGTGAGAATGACAAGAAGAACGTTTGGAGGAGAATATCAGAAATACTGTACCATCTGTCAAACACGGTTGTGGCAGCATCATGCTATTGGGCTGTTTTAGTGCAGTTCACTAAGCGGATTCAATAACAAGGACAAGCTTCTTAAACCTCACCAAAATCAACAGCTAGATGGTTGGAACTTGGACAGACCCAAACAGACACCTACAGTGGTTTTAGAACAGATAAAGAATCTGTAATGGCCTTCCCAAACCCCTAACCTCAACCCAATGGACTGCGCCAGGAAAGCAACCGCTTCAAACAAACTTCGCCAATTCTGTTAGGAGAAGTAGGCAAATATCTGGTCAGAAGGATGCCAGAAGCTAGTTGATGGCTACAAAGTGCAAGTAGTTGCAACTTGCTAAGGGAGATTTACCAAATACTAGTGGGGTGTATGTAGTTGAGCCACTATGTGTAATTTATGTTGATGTGATAAATTATAAATAAATTGACTAATTACATAACATTCAACTTATAAAGAACATCAGTCAGTCAGTCATTTTCTACCACTTATTCCATAGTGGGTCACGGGGGAGCTGGTGCCTATCTCCAGCAGTCTATGGGCGAGAGGCGGGGTACACCCTGGACAGGTCGCCAGTCCATCGCAGGGCAACACACAAACACAAACTCATTCATACACCTAAGGGCAATTTAGAGAGACCAATTAACCTAACAGGCATGTCTTTGGACTGTGGGAGGAAGCCGGAGTACCCGGTGAGAACCCACGCATGCACGGGGAGAACATGCAAACTTCATGCAGAAAGACCCCTGGCCGGGAATCGAACCCAGGACCTTCTTGCTGCAAGGCAACAGTGCTACCACCTGCGCCACCGTGCAGCCTTATAAAGAACAGGGTTTTGTGAAGGGTAAACATCCAAGTTAAAATGTTGAAAAAAGTCACTCAGCCGCCCAGACAAACATTTCTATGACAGCGCAGAAAAATTACAGCAGCTCAACAGAAAATAACAGAACCAAAGATGTTCCCAACGAAAAAGACCACAGATCTTATTATTTTCAATAATAAGATCCTGACCATTAGAATTAAACTGATCGACCAAAAGGAAACAAAGTTCTGTTAAAATGACTTTACATTTTAGAGAAACCCACACACATTCAGGCTGAATACTACTCTCTCTCTGCTGATGGGAAACCCTTTAAGCTGCAGCCTTCATGTTTCCAGGCCTACACCCTTCAAACAATAACGTTCCTCGCATTCTTCAGTCTCATGAATCAAGAACCACTTTATGCCACAACAGCTAAACATAACAGTGTTAATGTCATGATAAGTTTTTTAATTTAAAGCAGCCCTGGAGCCTTAAAAGCTCAATCGGCTGCTGGTTACAGCCAATCGTCTACTTAATGAGGACCGTTGAGCAATAATTAATTGTTAATTGCCATCAATGAGGCATAATGAAGGATTTTATTTTGTCAAACCATTCGCATACTCACTTTTGATCAACATGTTTCTTTAAAGGAACTTCAACAGGTTTCCATGTCGGATACGAATAATAGTCGATGTTTATAAGAAGTTAAATCCAAAAAGGGAAAAGTCATAAATCCAGAGATGTCAGAGATGGAGCGGTAAATTCCAGTTGTGCCGTTCATTTTGGGCATCATAATGAAATCATTGTTGAAGATTTTCCTCTGTTCCCAACCACTCCCCTTCCTCTGGCCTGGACCATCTGAGCACCGGAGGAGGGTTAGGGTGGAGGGGACTTCCTAATAATAACCAAACAGAGCGCTTCACTAGACATGTGAGAGGTTGCCTGAGGAAACTGGAAATGCTTTCAAACTGAGACATGGAAAAAAGTCATTGGTAGGAAAGGTGAATATGGGAGATAATATCTTTAAGACGGTGTTGGCTCTCTCTCCCGGAGGAATGAATGGATCCCAGAGTGAGCCGGAGCTTAATACAGGAATGACCTCAGATTTGGCAGAAACTGGTATCTGCCAAAGTTTTTATTTTTCCTCTTCAGATAAAGTTAATGTCAGGAGTTCAACACAAAACAATCAACACAATGAGCCTTAAATGGGCATTTGGGCAGAATAATCCAACATTCTTCACACGAATAAGAGGGGGAAAAGTTCTTCCCATTCCCCAACAATAAATAATTTTTCTAGGTTTCACCTCAGCTCAGACCAAGGAACACCATCATCATTAATGGCCTTTCCCCTGACTCATAGGTGTCTGATTATGGGATTTTAAATGGGAATACCTTCACCTTAGAGGAGGGAAGAGCCATCTGTGAGATGCACAACATTAATTTACAAATGGAGAAGCAGAAAGTAGAAGTATGTAAACAACTAATGGGCTTCTCTCAGTCTGCAGCATCACAGAGCGGAAAAAAGTCAGAGAAAGAGAACAAAAAAGGAGGTAAAACTTTCCATCTCCTCTCTGATGGGAACTCAGAAACCTCACAAAGTTGGATGTTTTAACAAAAACCTTGTGTTTAAAGAGCGATATTTCATAAATACATCAGACTTTTAGCCCAGATCAAACAGCGGGGTTTCTCTAAATAAGGTCCTTCAAATGTTTACTCTCAGATTTTACATCAATAATTTACGGAAACATCTGGGATCTTCAGCAGAACTCACAGCTGTTCAGGGGAACATCTGTCTGTACTCGCAGATCTTTGATAAAAGGGGATGTTTTTATGTTGTGCAGTCAAATATGAAACATTCATCTAGTTCTCCTTTGCAAAGCTGGGATCACAAAGTAGTGTATAATTCAGCCTTTTAAATTTTTTACAAATAATCTCAAAAGTGTGGAGTGTTTTTGTATTCAGCCCCCTTTACTCTGAACAACTGCAAACTGACAGGCCCGGCAAGGACAGCATTAATCACAGAGGCAGCCAAGAGGGTCACGGTTTCTCAGGAGGAGCTGCAGAGATCCACCACTGAGGTGGGATAAGAACTATTAGTCATGCACTACACAAGTCTGGCCTTTACAGAAGAGTTGGAAAGAGAAAGCTAATGTTTAAAGACCATCATAGGGGACACAGCAAACATGTGGTAGAAAGTGCTTTGGCTCACCACCCCCATAGTAAAGCACGGTGGTGGCAGCATCATGCTTTTCTTCAGGGACAGGGATGGATGGATGGGCAAACCTTTCAGAAAGACATTGACCCCAAACATCTAGCTACAGCTACTGTAGAATGGGCTTAGATCAAAGCATAATAACGTTTTAGAATGGTCTAGTCAAAGTCCAGACCTAAATCTAACCAAAAGTAAAAGTCTGTGGCAAGATTTTCAAAACTGCCATTCATCGATGCTTTACATCCAGTCTGGGCTTCGGTTTTTTGCAAAGAGGAATGAGCAGAAATGTCAAGTCTGTAGATGTGCAAAGCTGGTGGAGACCACAGAAGAGCTGCAGCTGAAACCGCAGTAAAATTTGGTTTAACAAAGTGTTGACCGAGGAGGGCTGAATACAAAAGCATCCCAGACTTTCCTTTTCCAGTTTTCCTTTTCAAAAGTTATTTATAGGTTTCTCAAAAAGATTATTTCAAATAAATAAGACATTGGATGTGAGCATTTATAAAAGAACCACCTCCCATTTGTGTTGGTCTATCACATTAAAGTCCAATTAAAATCAGTGAAGATGTGGAGGTAAAGTGACAAAATGTGAAAACGTTTAAGGGGGTATGAATACTTTTAGCAGGAGTTTGTAGATTCAACAAAAAAATTGCATTAAAATGTTTTCATGACAGGCTGCTGGAAACAAAGTCACGAGCCGAAATTGTAAGGTTGAAAGTACTCAGTGGTCACAAACAAATATGGATTTTTAAAGAAAAATGCAATTTCATTATTTGTTTTTACGTTTACATGCTCAACAATAAACTAAACATTAAATATTTGAATGACAGAAACAAACTGTTCTGATTTTTGTAGACAATGTATCTGTAATTCATGTTAGATCCAAATATAGGAAAGATCTCACACTTAATATCTGAAAATGTTGTGTCATTTGTTAGGAGGCTATTCTCAGTAACAAGAACAGGATATGGGGTCACTCTTTCTTCAAAAATGCTCACTGCACCTTATGAACTGCCTGTGCTGGTCAGTCAAATTTCTACCATTCTTGAACTGGAGTCAGGAGCCACCCAGAATCATTCTGAGGGCCACAAATGGCCCATGGGCCATATTTTGGACACCACTGGTTGAGAGTGAGTCATGAGTCAAATTTATAAACAGCATTAAAAATCCCATTTTTCTTAACATGAATCAGGTACTGGATCTTCAGAAACCCCGCAGGGCTCAAGTCCAGTTCAGGTGGTTCCAGAAGCTCGGACAGCCTGGAAGGAAAATAAACAAGAGGTCTGGATTAGACATTAGAGACCAGGATTAATGCAGCAATCAGGAGGCCGACCTGTTGTTCTGCCGACACAAAGGCTCCTCTGTCTCTCTGTGAGGGTTACAGAAAACTGCATTTCCTCTTCCCAAGCCAGAGCCCGCTGGGCTGCAGAGGAAGAGTCCAACAATGCTCCCAGCGGATGGGAGTCTCCGTGTGCACACATACGTTATTGCACTCTGTGTGTGTTGTGGTGTTTGTGGGCGAGGCGGCTACAGAACGGGAAGATTTGTTTACTCTCATAAGCTTCGGCCCGCTGCACGTTCACAGCTGCTTGCGTGTGTGCTGTGTTTGGGCTTGAGTTTGTGAATGTGTCAAGGTGTGTGTGTGTCAGTGTGTGTGTTTCTGTGTGTGTGTGTGTAGTCTAATGAGAATCAAGCTTCAGAGGCTCTGGTTCTGGTATTTCCGAAGCAGCAGGACAGGAAACCCTCTTAAACTGTTCTTCCCTGAATGCTAAATCTACAAGACCTGGTACTGAATTTGCACGTTTTCTAAAACAATTTAATGTACTAAGATATAGCGGCTAAATACCCAGGTGAAGAGATAGAACAGTCAGCTTGTTTATTCCAAAGGTCCAAGGACTTGCATGCTTAGTGGTTCATAAGCCCCTGGACAGACAGAAACACAGAACCAGGAGCAAGGGTCACAGGTTGGAGCAAAAGGTCAAAGAGGGTTCACAGGTTGTGGGATGTAGTGTCAGGGCCGAGTCGTAGGACTACAGTTGTAGTTAGACGTTTTGCAAGAATTGTATTATACAAACAATCTCAAGAACAGGTTCATCTCAGTAAATCATAAAAACACTAAAACGTTAATTTCTTTTTCTAAAACACGACACTCCTAAAGATTCATCACAGTGAAATATTTTCATCGTTTATTACTGCTGATTACGACCCGAGACTCAAGAAGATTCACGAAGAAATTAAATGTTCCCTGTTGCATCCAAGAATATTAATGTAAGGTTTAGTGGAGGGAAAAAGTGCACAAGCAACAGGTAACAGCCTTGTAGGGTTGCACAATATTAGGAAATGTGATCAAAACAAATACTTATGTCAACGGTGTTATTTTCTTACTGCTTTGGATTAATTGCAAACATAGACTCCAGATAGTTACTGGTCTCCAGTTGCTGGAGCAAATGAAAGTCATTATTTCCATCTTAACATTGTGGTTTTATAGAAAAGTTACATCTGGTAACATCTGCATCTTAATGTCCTCCATAATATCACTGCTTTAAACAGCCCGATTACTGGCAGAGCCTGGAAACATGGTACCTGTACAATTATCTAGTATTTATCGCAGTCCACGCAGTTCTTTGCAATACTGATACTGCTTACAGCAGGGGTGCTCATGTCCAGTCATGGAGAGCTATTGTCCTGCAACCACACAAAGACGTATCCCAGCTACAAGTGTCATATTACTTGTATTGGGCCACTCCTGAACCAGAGAGAACGTTCGAACCGTCTTACCCGGGGGTAAGGAGAAGAAAAACTTAGTGGTTCAAAGTTGTCTTTTTAGATGAAAGTAAAGTTTGCATTTCATTTGGAAATCAAGGTCCCAGAGACTGGAGGGCAAGTGGAAAGGCCCAGAATCCACGCTGCATGGAGTCCAGTGTGACATTTTCACAGTCAGTGATGATTTGGGGTACCATGTCATCTGCTGGTGTTGGTCCACTGGTTTTTCTGAAGTCCACAGTCGACACAGCCATCTACTAGGACATTTCACAGCACTTCATGCTTCCTTCTGCTTTATGGAGATGATTTTATTTTCTAGCAGGTCTGGGTACAGGTCCATACTGCAAAAAGTACCAAAAGCTGGTCAAATGTCCATGGTGTTACTGTGCTTGACTGGCCAGCAAACTGGACTGACCTGATCCCCACACAGCATTTATGGAGTACTGTCAAAAGGAGGATGAGAGACATCAGAACCAACAATGCAGATGACCTGAAGGCAGCTGTCAAAGCAACCTGGGCCTTCTGAACACCTTAGCAGAAACACAGGCTGATCGCCTCCATGGCACGCCGCATTGGTGCAGTAATTAATGCTAAAGGAGCCCCAACCAAGTACTGAGTCTGTATCCTGCGCAGAACTTGGAAACACTTTAGAGTAAACCACCATTTTTGTAAAATGTTAGGAATAAAATGTTTTTTATTGGTCTTTTCTGATATTCCAAATTCCTGAGAAACTGTTTGGGCGATCATTAGCTGTAAGCCATATCAATTAAAATTAAAGGAAATAAACACTTCTATATCTTTATTGTGTAGAATGAAACATTTCTGATGATATTCTTATTTATTGAGATGCACTTGTTTATACACACATCCCCATTAATATCTCCAGCCTTAAATCCTTTACCTTCAACGGTCTCCACATTGAGATTTTAGTCAGAGGAGGATGCCAATCGCTGCAACCAAAGCCGTTCTGTTTAACAGAACTTGGAGCAGAAACAGTGCTGAAAGCCCAGTAATAACTTCTCTCAGTATGGTGCCAGGAGCTCGGCTGACCCTTGGCAGCGTCCCCGGCTTCTTATTGGCAAGCCAGAACAAAGCAGCACAGAAATCTTTATTTGCAGCACAGTGTCAGCAAGTACAGTTGGATAGCTCGATGTCGGCTGTTCAGCTGGGATAAGATGGCTGTTAAACTGTGTCAGCACATCTGCCAGAATATCTATTTACTTTCTTGTAGCAATTACAGCTAGAGTCTCCGTAGTCTGGCCTGCATATTTTTTCTCTAACAACTGATAAAGTCAATGCACAGCATTAACTTCGAGGTGTTTTGTTTCCAGAATAAAAGGCAACTCTTTTCCTTCTTAATCCCAGTTTTACTAACAAACACGCTCAGACGTTCACATTTGCCTCGATCTCCTACTTTCCTCTCTGTTTTACTGACCGGTAATTCATCAAAAAGGAACCACACCTGACAGTATGGTAATGTTTGGGTCTTAGCATGAAAATGGGGATGAACTCCAGGAGAAGATAACTACACGGTAGGAAGAAAGCAATCCATCAAGTTAATCCCTAAACAGCCATTTCTGCTCGCTATGTCAGCAACATTTGGGAGGGGAATATTGTAACAAACAGCTACCCACATTCAGTTAACAGGCTTCAAACTTTATATTAACTAACGTTTTCTCTGGTTCTTATTGTCTTGTTTTACTCCTCACTAAAATACCCAACCTGACTTCTCCAACCAGTTATGCAGAGAGCTCAAGAATTATGTTTTTGGAAATAAAACATGGAAGCAGTGCAGCAAAGAAACATTTTTGCTTTTTTGTCCCACAGAAAGATTTATGGTGCGTTCACACCGAACGCGGATTCTGCGAATTTTTCGCGTCATTGTTGTGCTGTTGCTCGCTTGACATTTCGCATGCAATCCACGTGGCCAAATGTCAACAAATGACAACGCTTCGCCGCGTCATCAAGTAGGAGGAGCTTCTATCTGCTGCTTGCTGGTTTCAACTGAACATGGCGGACATGGATTTCACGGACAATCACGGTTTTTTACCTGTGGAGAGTCGAAAAACGCCGCCGATGTCCCTGGATTCACCAGACTCTTCAGGGACGGGAACAGTTTGGAGATTACCACCACCTAGTCCAGGAGCTGCGTCTGGATGACGGTCGATTTTAGTGGTATTTCCGTCTATCCAGGACCCAGTTCGAAGATCTGCTGTCCTGCGTTGGGAGACGAATCGGCCTCTGGGACACCAACTACGGGCGCTGTAACCCCGCTGCTGAACGCCTGTCCATCTGTCTTTGGTGAGTAAATAAATCACAACTAGTTAGTTGAGTCATACAACTCAGGCTTGCCGCACACTGAAAACAGCTTCTTCTCCGCTGCGGTCCTTCACTCTACGTCACAGCCACATCCAGTCCCTGATTGGTTGACGCGATGCGAATTTAGAAAAAAGTTCCGATTTTTCAACTCGTCCATCGCTCTCGCTTCGCTTGGCGCACCTTTCGCACCGCGTCCTTCGTCTCCTTCGCACCGCCTCGCGCCGCTCCTGAACGCGCCTCTACATAGGGATAACATGTAAATCATCAAACAAATGCCAACATCAGACAATGATAACCAAGGTAAATAAAAAACGCAGTTCTCAAAACTAATTTACTAATGGAAGACAAAACTATCCAAACCAACCTGGCCCCATGTGAAAACATATTTGCAACATGAATTAATGATGATTCTCCACATTTTAGGTTCAGTTTTACTAGCCACTGCCATGGCTGATTAATGGACCCATCTGACAACATGAAGCAGGCGAAAACATCCCAAAAAGCAACACATCATATCATGATTAAAATAAATTCAAGAACAGATGAGAAACAAAGACAGACAATGATCAGTCTGGAAACTATTACAAAGCCATTTTAAAAGGCTTTGGGTCTCCAGTGGACTACAGTGAGAGCCGTTATTCACAATTAGAGAAAACATGAACCTCCAATGTGGCTAAATTAAATGGTAAACCTGTACTTGTATAGTACTTTATCAGGTCAGAGGAGCCCAAAACGCTTTACACTACAATCAGTCATCCACTCATTCAATTCAATTCAGTTTATTTATTTAGCGCCAATTGACAACACATGTCGTCTCAAGGCAATTAATCCTAACCATTGAACAGTGCAGTCAGATTCAGTTATTTATTCAAATCGGATAAAAAGTTTTTCTGTCTAATGGTGCGTTCACACCGAACGCGGATTCTGCAATGAGAGCGGCCGATTTACATGTTATCCCTATGTGGAGGCGCGTTCAGGAGCGGAGCGGCGCGGTGTGAAGAGCGCGCAGAGCGACGCGAGAGCGATGGACGAGTTGAAAAATCTGAACTTTTTTCTAAATTCGCATCGCATCAACCAATCAAGGACTGGATGTGGCTGTGACGTAGGGTGAAGGACCGCAGCGGAGAAGAAGTGGTTGTCAGTGAAGATGGAGGACCAGATCATAGTGGTGGTGTGCGGCAAGCCAGAGTTGTATGACTCAACTAATTACTTTTACCGAGACAAGTACAGAAAGGACCTGGCCTGGTTATGTTTAGGCACAAATATCTTATATTTAGGAGATGTGGACATTAAAAATCGGCTGTTTTTTTATTGAGCTGAGATTTATTTACTCACCGAAGACAGATGGACAGGCGTTCAGCAGCGGGGATACAGCGTCGGTAAACCGCGGTGAAGTTAGTTTGAAGGTGGATGTTCAAGCTCAGCGGAGTTAGCGGCATCTAGCTCACGGTTGATCCGATTCAGGCACTCAGATTTTCCACGATTGTTTGGTTCGGAAACTTACTGATGGTCCCTAGTGAACCACCGCGCGTCAGAAGAGGGAGCAACAGAGAGCAGCTAGCCGAAATCTGGGTGCCTGAATTGGATTGGCCGTGGGCTGGATGTTGCTGGCTCCACGGAGCTTGAGTGTCCGGCTTCGGGCTGGCTTCACTGCAGTCGCCGGTAGTCGGTGTCCCGGAAGCCGATTCATCTCCCAACGTGGGGCAGCAGATCTTCGAACTGGGTCCTGGATAGACGGAAGTACCGCTGAAATCGACCATCATCCAAACGCAGCTCCTGGAGTAGGTGGTGGTACTCTCCGATCTGTTCCCGTCCCTGAAGAATAATGTGAACCCAGGGAGGTCGACATCGGCGGCGTTTTTCGGCTCTCCACAGGTAAAACACCGTGATTATCCGTGAAATCCATGTCCGGCATGTTTAGTTGAAACCACCTTGCAGCAGATGGAAGCTTCTCCTATTTGATGACGCAGCGAAGCGTTGCCGCTTGTTGACGTTTGGCAACGCAGAACAGGAAGAAACCTCCAGCAGAACCAAGCTCAGTGTGAGCGGCCATCTGACACGACTGACTGGGGGTTTGAGAGAACAGAGCAGAGACACAAAAAGAACACAGAAGCACTGATCCAGGAGTACTTTCTATGGGAAGGAAAAGTAAATGTTAATGGATGTAGCTCCTTTAGTCGTTTCATCTAGAAAGAAAGAACAGATAAACTCTGAGCCAGTTTTCAAGGTTAGAGTCAGAAAAAGAGCACATAGAGTTAGTTACAGTAGAAGCTCAGTCAATTTCCATGTCTAGGAGAGATAAAGGGTTAAACACTAAAAGACAGGGCTATGTGGATCATCTGTAGAAGGTGAGCATTAAGTTGTTGACAGCAGAAGCTTGGACGATGCCCCTCTCCAGAAACGTGTCACAGGTAGACACAGAGCCAGGCCAGGTGTAGCTTCTAGGAAGAGAAAAGAGAGAGAAAATAAAGTTAAAAGCTGAAATAACAGCAAACAATGCAGAATTAGAGAGTAGCGTGAGAATGTAGCAAAGAGGGTGAAAGTGGTCATTATGTCCTCCAGCAGCCTAAACCACTCTAACTATAAGCTTTATCAAAAAGGAAAGTTTTAAGCCTAGCCTTAAAAGTAGACAGTTTGTCCATCTAGAGCCCACTGATGGCCATTGTTATACTAAAAACCACAACGATTGGGATACATCTCTGTCAGATTGACCATAATCATTGGAAAAGAGAAGGGGTCATACAGGTAGCAGAAATGGAGGGTGTGTTCACACACTGACAGTGGTAGCTACAGCTGCCCTGGCCCAGACTGACAGAAGTGAGGCTGCCATACAATCGGCACCACCGGGCCCTCTGATCACCATCAGCAGGCAAGGTGAAGTGTCTCAAGGACACAACAAATGAACCAGACTGAGCGGGGCCTTTAAACCAGTAACCCACCAATTACAAGACGAACTCCTACCACCGTCGCCCCAATAAAACAATTTAGGTAATACAATTCAGCAAAGACTGAGCCCAAATTCCTTCACAGTGATGTAAAAGAAAAAATGCCAGTTATGACAAACTATATGGCAGCCGATGCTACCACGACTGTTGAAGTTTAGCGAGCGATTACCTCCTTCGCATACACCCAGGTTGGTTTGGGCAGCTTCTTGAATTCATTTTTTTATTTGTTTGTTAATTTGAAACACTGAAGTTCGACAAATCCAAAAGAAATCTAAAAAGGGCAAAACTTTGAAGGCACCGTACATGTTTAAAAATTAAATCAAGACTTTGTTCCCAGCAGTTTTAAAGATCAATGCGAAGATTAGCATTTCAGGTGGATAACACTGGATTTTTGAATCAAGCACTCAAATTTGCTTGTAAATAACTTAAAAATGTAAATGTTCTCAATTACGTTTATGAGCAGGTTTTACACTTTTATTATTACTCAATACTGTTTAACCTTTATTTCACTTAACCTGGATGGCATTAAATTGACCTCTGATAATAAAGTAAAAAACCTTGGTGTTATTTTTGACCAGGACATGTCATTTAAATCCCATATTAAACAGGTTTCTAGGATTTCCTTCTTTCACCTCCGGGACATTGCCAAAATTAGAAATATCCTGTCCAGGAGTGACGCTGAAAAACTAGTCCATGCATTTGTTACTTCAAAGCTGGACTATTGTAATTCTTTACTATCAGGATGTCCACAAAATGCAGTTAAAAGCCTTCAGCTGATTCAAAATGCTGCAGCAAGAGTTCTGATGAAAATTAAAAAGAGAGATCATATTTCTCCTATTTTACCTTCCCTTCATTGGCTCCCTGTTAAATCCAGAATAGAACTTATAATTCTCCTCCTCACATATAAAGCTTTTAATGATCTAGCTCCATCATACATCAGAGATCTGATTGGTCCATATGTTCCTAACAGAGCACTTCGTTCTCAGACTGCAGGTTTACTGGTGGTTCCTAGAGTCTCTAGAAGTAGAATGGGAGGCAGATCTTTTAGTTATCAGGCTCCTCTCCTGTGGAACCAGCTCCCAGTTTTAGTCCGTGAGGCAGACACCCTGTCTACTTTTAAGGCTAGGCTTAAAACTTTCCTTTTTGATAAAGCTTATAGTTAGAGTGGCTTAGGTTATCCTGAGCTATCTCTGTAGTTATGCTGCTATAGGCTTAAACTGCTGGAGGACATAATGACCACTTTCACCCTCTGTTACATTCTCATACTACTCTCCAATTTTGCATTATTTGTTGTTATTTTAGTTTTTAACTTTATGTTCTCTTTTCTGTTCCTAGAAGCTACACCAGGCCTGACTCTGTGTCTACTTGTGACACCTTTCTGGAGAGGGGCATCACAAGCTTCTGCTGGCAACAACTTAATGCTCACCTTCTACCGATGATCCACTTGGCCCTGTCTTTCAGTGTTTAACCCTATTTTTCTCCTAGACATGGCTACTGAGTGAGCTTTTACTGTGACTAATTATATGTGCTCTCTCTCATACTCTACACCTTAAAACTGGCTCAGAGTTTATCTGTTCTTTCTTTCTAGGTGAAACGACTAAAGGAGCTACATCCATTAACATTTACTTTTCCTACCATAGAAAGTACTCCTGGATCAGTGCTTCGGTGTTCTCTTTGTGTCTCTGCTCTGTTCTCTCAAACCCCCAGTCGGTCGCGGCAGATGGCCGCTCACACTGAGCCTGGTTCTGGTTCTGCTGGAGGTTTCTTCCTGTTAAAAGGGATGTTTTCCTCTCCACTGTCGCTACATGCATGCTCAGTATGAGGGATTGCTGCAAAGTCAACGCCAGTCACTGTCCACTGTCTCTACATGCTCATCCAGGAGGAGTGAATGCTGCAAGTCACTGACTGGATGCAATCTGCTGGGTTTCATTAGATAGAAAAACTTTTTATCCAATTTGAATAAATAACTGAATCTGACTGAACTGTTCAATGGTTAGGATTAATTGCAATGTATGAACCTGACTTGAAAACTATATGATTCGATTGAATTGACTTAAGCCCATTTTAAAATTACCCACCTTTCACACAATTCAACAGGAAACAACTATCTCCAATTATTTTTTACCTCCATCTTCTTCCCTACCTGTTGGTTGGAGTAAGGGGGAGTCAGGTTTAACCTAAACCGGCTCAGTTATGGTTGAGGTGCAAACACACCATCCATTTCTGCTACCTGTGCAACCCCTTCTCTTTTCCAATGTTTATAATCAGTCTGACAGAGAGAGGTACCCTCAATCCTTGTGGTTTTTAGAAAAACATTGGCCACCAGTGGCCTCTACATGGACAAACTTTATCAATGTATTATTTTACTTATGTGTACCCCTACACATAGCCCATTCTAAAATGGCCAAACTCTAACACTCAGTGGTTGATTCTAACCTCCCCAACAACCCCACACCATTTCAAACCCCTTTGTGAAGTGCCTTGAGACGATGTGTTGTGAATTGGCGCTATATAAATAAAACTGAATTAAATTTTAGATGTTTTTTCAAAATCAGCTTATGCATGGCAAAATCTCAGATTATTTACTGACTTTATTTTAACTTCTGACTGTTAGGAGTCTATAACCTCTTCTAGACAACTAGCCATGTTTCATTCCTAACCTAAACTACTAATAATGCCTAAATTTAGCTCAACTTAGTGAGAGAAAACAGACTCCTCTGATTTTATTTAAGGCAGATAAGAAGGAAACTAACCTGTCTCTATGGGCAGAAACTGCTAAACCCTTGCAGACATATGTCAATTTCTCTGGGTGTTTTTTAAAATTAAACTGGGGAAAAATACCTTCCTTGGTTTTTTAAAAACATAATAAAAACTATTCTCCTTTTTGCAGATTGTTAGAAATCCTGTTAAATTAATCATTCTCCACACTAGAACAACATAAAAAGGTTTAAAGAAATTGAAAAATTGTTTACCTCATTTTATTTCAACTTTAATCCAGCACTCTTAATATTATTATTCTATATTATTCTGTAGAAGTGCTCTATAAATAAATGCCATCTTGTTGCTCAATCAGAACCAGATCCAGTTTCCAGGGCTAAATGCATGTTGCTGTTAGAAGAACAAATGTGCCCGTTTGGGAAATCCCTCTGCAACACACTTCCAATCAGGTCCGTCCAGCTACTTTATTTAAACTCAAACAATGTACCCAGAAACAAACTTTACCTTGAATAGATGTCGTTTCTAATTCTGGCTCCAGAACAAAATGTTCTCTCCAAAAGAGCTGAACGAGGCGGGTCTGAGTCTAAAAACAAACCAATTTAAATTCTGCCAAGAAGAGTGGTGATCAAATATCCAACTTGTATGTATTATTTTGAACCTGTTTGGGTTATAGAAATCCCTCACCCTAAGTTATGTTTAAAATCATTGCAGTTCGACCATTCTACCAATAAAAAAAGAATGGGAAAAATAAATGAATTAATTGAAAAACAAATCAAATTTGAGCTCAACTGAAATGAGCAGCTAAAACTGAGCCTTCAGACCACAACAACAGAGGTTTGTTTGGAGGAGTCAAGCTAAAGAACGGTTTAAAATTGGATTAAAATGTTTCAGTAATGTTCCTGTTCCTGCAGGGTGAAGTAGTAAACAAGCCAGACGGCATTAGCTACTGTTATCTGCTTAAATATTTGCAACCTACTGGTCAGGTCCATCTGAGTTCGCCTGTCACGATGTGGAGTTGGTGCTGATTCTTCACCGTCCATTGCTCCCTCGAGTACGAAAAGGTGAAGCAGTGAAATGACCAGAGAATCCCCCTCCATTACTATTCAGCATTAATAATGAGACTGAAAAGCATTAGAACCTAGTCAGAACCAGTGGAAACTCTGGTGGATCACAGCAGAAAAATGACCAGAAACACAAACTAACAAAACAGCTGCTGAGAACCTTTGCATCAAGATCCAGGTTTCCACTCTAAAACATGTTTTGTATAAACCAGATCCCTGCAATTGTATGTTGAGAAACGTTGTTCTTAAACTGCTGGACTATTTGCTCTCACAGTTCTTCACTGAGTGGTGAACCTTGCTCCATCCTTCCTTGTGAACCAATGAGCTTTTCATGGATGCTCCTTTTAAAACCAATCTGTTCACCTGAGGAATGTTTCAAACAGGTGTTTTTTGAGCATTCCTCAAATTCCCAGTCTTTTGTTGCATGTCTCGGTTTTTTTTTGGAAAGTGTTGTAAGCATCAAATTCAAAATGAGTGAATATTTAAAAAAAAAAAAAAAAAAACAGACAATAAAGTTTGAAAATTAAATATCTTGTCTTTGTTGTATGTATTCAATTCCTTATAGGCTGAGCAGGATTTGCAAATCGTTGTATTATGTTTTTCCTTACGTTTTAACACAACCTCCTGACTGCATTGGAATTGGGGTTGTATGTTATTCTTAAAAGCATTCACTGTGATGACCTCAACAGAAAAAAAATTAACAAAAAGCAGTCCATCTATATTATTAAAAAAAAGGTGATAATAAATTCAGGACCAAAGGGGAAGATGTGGAAAACTGGCAGGACAAAGAATGGAGGAATGGAGCCATGACCTCTGTTGTGGCTGAGCCGGAAAAATGAGGGCTGGGAGTGTATTTCCAAACGTCGGCTATAAAATGGTCCAAACAGAGACCTTCCCAAGCAGATATTACATAAAATGTTATTTGTTGACAAAGTCCATCTAGAATCAAAGAGACAAAAGTAATTTTACTTTCTGAGACAGCAGTTTAGTTTCCCTTTTAGGCCTCATGGACTTGCTGGCATTAACTCCAGTTATCTTCAGTTTATCCACAGACAGAAATCCCCCAGCATGATCTCATGAGTGTCTGTGGGATTTCCTCTCTCTGTTCCCACTCCGTCTCCTGTGAAGGTGCGACCGGGTGCGTCGCATTTGTGTGTCACACCGGGGCTCATTCTTCCGGAAATTATTTCTCTGAGCAGAAAAATATCGTTGAATTGGCATTAAAAGCCCATCTCTAAGAGCGTCTCCGCCACCCTCCTCCTCCACTTACAGAAACCCAAGTTTTCTCTGCAACGATGTGATTAGAGATTGAAACCAAACAAGAACAGACGCTAAAAACAACAAGGGTGGCCTGAGCAGACATGCAGAGGCGGTTGCAACGAGGATGAAACACTGCGTACGTGAGGGTTTATTTGTGGCCAGGAAGGAATTTAATAGAAACAGAAAAGCAGCTGGGTAACATTTACCCGAGTTAGTGTCAGGAAACATGAAAAATGTAGTAGCTTTAAGAAAGAGATGGATAAAAAACGTTGGCACTAAGAGCATAGGGCTTCATCACACAAAGGACTCAAATATTGACCCAGGTCAATGTAATCAGACAGTATTTTAAAAGCTTTGAATGGAACATACACCGGTCTGGCATAACATTATGATCACTGACGGGTGAAGTGAATAACACTGCGTGGGATAAATTAGGTAACAGGTAAACATTTTTCCCTCAAAGTTGATGTCAGAAGCAGGAAAAATGGGCAGTTAGGATTTTAACGGGTTTTGATGAGGGGCAGATTATGATCGTCTCCATAACTGTGGCTCTACAGCGGTGAGTTTCGGTTGAATGTGGTAGAGGTGTGACACAGAAATCACGGTACATATTCAGGTGTTAAGTTCAAGGTTCGGTACGCCTCAATCAAGAAAAATAAATATGATTTATTTTGTTTTTACTTCGATCAAAAGTAAACAAATAATCAATTTCTGAAATTAATTCTATTTCACTATGTTGTAAAATCAAAAAAGTGAACGTATAGAACTGACAGGAGACTCAGTTAGATGTTTTTTGATGAATAAAATAGTATAAGCAGGCATAGCCAATGCTTGGAAAGATTTTACAACGATATAACCACTCAAACTGTCGATGTTGATGTTCAGAAATGTTTAAATAAGACTGTGCTGATATTTGAGAATAAAACATCCTTAAATCACTTTGGAGTTATTTTAATATTTATACACACTGGTGTCCCAGCTGTACCTGAATGCAGCATGAAAATCCCCCACATCAACAGAGATTTGTCCAGCTTGCATTTTATATGAGATATATAGAGATTGGGCTGATTGGATGCTACATGTAGCCATTTGGACATCAGTTGATTTTTCTCCACTAACTGATGTTCATTTCCAGCTTGACCAGTTATTCAATTAAGTGCAGAAGGAGCTACATACCTTACTGCTGTTCAAAGATAAATATGCTGACATTAAAATAGTATTCTTTAAAGGCCATGGCGCCTTTCAGGGGGATACTGTGCCTTGCTGCAAAGAAAGAATGGTTCGGGAATAGTTTGAGACACCCAACGATTTTTAGGTGTTGCTCCAGATTCTCTACATCATAATATAACTGAGCATTTGTGGTATGGACTGCAAAAATCTATGGATTCTCGGCGTATTGTATGCAGAGGCTGAGTCCTAAACGCACTTGTCCCCGGTTTGATTGCGGCCCGAGGCCATTTGCTGCCTCCGATCTATGGAGGCTGGACCTCAGAACTTAAAGGATCTTCTGCTACAATGATGGTATCAGATACCACAGCAGATCTATAGGATCTATGAGTCCATTTCTAAATGGGTCAGGGGTGTTTTGGCAACAAAGGGTGGAGTGGCCATAATGTTATGCCTGATTAATAAGAATTATAGACCCTATGAGCCGTTTCCCTTCTCCTCATTGGTGGGGGCTTTAAATTTTTATCTATGGCAGTTCATCTACCAATCTTCCAATCCATCGTCCCATGATTCTGGAACAAGACACTTAGATATTCCTCTGATCGAGGCAGCGTCACACCCCTGACCTAGAGGGAGAAGTTCAATTCATTCAGTACAGAAACTCAGACTTGGAGGAACTGACTCTTGCCTCAGCTGTCAATCCATCTAGTGGCGCAAAAGCCAAATTAACGCGAGCCAAACGAAGCACAAACAACTGTATTCATCTGTAATGAGTGAAAATCACTCCCATTGTCTTCTATTTTGTCTCCATCGGCTCCTGAGAAACACGATCCATGTCTCTTTATAGCTGGAATGACCTGCAGGTGCAGGCCAGGTAACATATAATGGGATTCTCAGCCTTTCTGCTGGTAAAGAGCTGACTCGTGTTGAAAACAACAATGAGCGGCTCAGCTATAACTTTGTCGTAAAACAAAGGTAATGAGATAAAAAAAAACATTAAAATGCTCCTAAGACTCGAGGAAAAGGGCAGAGTAATGTGAGGGTTCTCCGTCCATTAGTTACTGCTCATGTAAAACTATTTAACAGAGCTTCCTGCATCTGTTACAGCTCACTGTGGCACTAAGAGTTGTGGCTTTGTGATTAAAACTGGAATGTTTCTACATTCCTGATGGCCTCCTGTGGAAATGCAGTTTTCCTCATCTCGGAGTCTTTATCATCGTAGCGTGACTGCAGGAAGTCTCCGCCCGGGACGCTGGAATCCACCGGATGAATCTGGACACGCCGTTCTGACCGCTGCGTCCTCTTCAGGAAAATCCCCGTGTGATAAATGGGCTCTTCCTCAAGGGGGCAGCGTTGTTGCCCGTCAGCTCTCAGCGTCTTAACTCTCCCGTCTGAACAACAATGTGTCTGATCACTTGTTTCTTTATCAGGTTTATCTTCTTGTGCTTGCTTCAAGTGATTTGTAAAAGACTGCAGAGGCCTGATATGGTTTTGCTCATCAATACCAGTGACTAAACAACTATTACGGCAGCTGCTGAGTTTTTTGGCTGCAGAAATGTGATCTTTATCTGATGAAACATTCCCAGTGTGGACATTAAATTAGTTAGGATCCAGTGCTACCTGCTGGGCCTACTGAGGCAGACAACATTTTACTCACTGGAAGTTTATAATATGCTGAATTTTCGCCAAGGCAGACTGGATGTAAAGAGCTTTGCGCCTTGAGTTTTGGTAAGATTGACCAACTTGAAGCAGTACAAAAACATCTGCAAGGTGTGGTGTAAATTTGTGTTCAGTCCACCTTAGTCAAAACTTTGTAGAACCACTGCTCAGTGCAGCTACAGCTGCAGGTCTGTTAAGGTACGTCTGAGCCAGCTTCGCACATCTAGACTGAAACCTTTGTAGTAAAAAGTTATAAACACGTTTCAGTGGAAGGAGGCCTGGAGCACATTCAGGATTCACTGAAAAGATTATCTTACAGATGGTTCAGGAAAGCCTTAGAGCTTAAATACAGAAGGTAGATGGGAAGCTGAAAGATGGATGACTAAGAAGACTGGTGGTTTGACAGATGGATAGAGTTAAACCCCATAATCCAAAACCATTTTATTTACAAGGGACTTTTTGTTTAAGGTTTTGGTAGCACTAGTGGTTTTTATTCATCTGGACAGGAAGAAGGGCAGAGAGAGAAGGGGAAGACATGCAGCAAATGGCCCGATCCGGGATTCAAACTGGGGACAAATGCGTTTAGGGTTACAGCCTCTGGATATGGTGCACCTGCTCTAACACAGAGCCATGGGGCACCCCATAAAGCACATTTAAAAAACACTTTGTTCAACCAAACTGCTGTACTGTACTTAAACACAGCAAACCACGACACAAAGACCCCATTTAACACTGCAGGAAATGTGGCCTAAATCAGAGTTTTTTGGGGTCAAGAGACCAGATCAGACTTTCTAGAACAATTGTAAACACTCTGGCGAATATCTGATTTTTTCAAGTCACTTGAGCCACTTCTATATGTGGTCCTGAATCCGACTCAAATCTGATCTTTTGGAATGTGACTACAGTGGGAAAAACCAATGTGGATTTGGTGTGATTTTGACCTCACTTTCCACTGATATTTGTCACAACTTTACATCGGTGGGAAGTGAAAGCAGTTAGCAAGATGGATGAGCTGCAACGGTACTGGACAGTAGACGGACAGCAAGATGTTAAAACTCATTAGTATATGGACTGACACCTTTTTTCAAGCCAAGCTGGGATTTGGAACGTTCCCGCATCCAAACAGACCTCTCTGATAAATTGACAGCAAAAGCTCAGCAAAATGCCAGAATGCCAGAGTTCTCTTTATGCTTTATTCGTGCGTTTCCTCCTCAGCACCGCCTGACACATTAAATCAGACAGGCACTTTACATCTGAATTGAATTGAACAATGACATCAAGCTATACTCCTTCGTTCCTAAAACTTAACTCGACTTCCAGCTCCTCTGCCAGTATCTGACCCTCTCCTGAGGCCCATAAACTTCTAATGAAAACAATGAGAGATACCTCAGAAACAAGATCAAATTAGACTGCTGTGTTCCCGGTGATTCATAATCCACTCCTGAGGTGTTAATGGCCCATTGTATTTAAGCTGCCAATGTTTAAAATACAGTTTCTGCAGCTGCTCTGAATCTGCTGCAGTTTTGTACATTTTAGGTGATTTAGGAGGGCTGGTAATGGGAGACAGAGTGGAGGGGCTCCGAGTTTGGCAAGCAGCCCAGAATGGGCCTTTGCTTTGGGGATTTGTAGCACTTTCAGGTGACCTGGATATACAGTTCAAGGATAACTCCTTCAGTCTCAATCTCCCTTTTAATATTTCTTTGACTGCTTTTATTTCCTTTGATTTTCAATCTCTCTGTTGATGTCTTTAGTTTTTCCTCAGAGTTCATCTTTCCACTTTGTCTCAGTGCTTCTTGGTGTTGCTAAGAAGTCCGTGTAACGTGATGCCAAAGATAGTGCTGACTTTTTAACAAAAACTAAGCTGTTGAGGCCACGGTTCTCTTAAAACCAGGAAGTGAGGACCATATATGGATGATGACCCGCATGTTGGATCTGCAGTGTCTGATAGATTACAGTTATTCTTAGAGTACTAACCATTTTCTTGATGAACAAAATAGATTCATAATAGGAACATGCTGGTTGGATGTGTGGACACTTACTAGAGACACAGAAAAAGGACGTAGTGAGCACTTTTCCAACAAAGATCATTTACGCAGGACAAATAGGCAAGCTTTGTAGCAGTTTCCTCACCACCAAAAACAATCTCTATGTTGGGAACACTTTCTGCCAAAGAATTATGAAATGTTTGAAACAGCTAAGCAGATGGTCAACAGCCACACGCTTGACGCCATCTGAACTGAGTAAGTTGATTCTGGTCTCATCAGACCACACACTGTGAAAACTGACAACCAGCTTAGGTGAAACACACTTATTTTATCTCTTAAACTCCACTTGTTATAACGTGTTTCTTTTTATACATAATGTAAGTTTATGTGTTTCCAATGTTTGATTTAAAGTTCGACTTTTTCCTGACTGTTTTTGCAAATTGAAAGTTGACTTTACCAATAGTTTTAAGGGATCTTTGTAACTTGTTTCTAAAATCTTTTACAGTGCAGGACGTGGTTCCAGTAATCCATGTCCCTAGCGCTCTTGTCTTCATCAAACTGTTTGCAGGCTTTCTTGTGCATCATCTTTAGAAGAGGCTTGGTTCTGGGACGACAGCCATGCAGACCAATTTGATGCAGCGTGCAGCATCTGGTCTGATCACCGACAGGCTGACCCCCAACCCCTGTTGGGCATAATTTGGACATTTTCACTTAGGGGTGTAGTTACTTTTGTTGCCAGCGGTTTAGACATTAATGGCTGTGTGTTGAGTTATTTTGAGGAGACAGCTAACCATCACTGTTATACAAGCTGCACAGTACTTTGTATTGTCACATGTTGAGTGTTATCCCATGTTTTCCACATTTTATGGAGAAATCCCTGAGTGTTGCTTTCAATCTGCATGGATCACAGTGAACATAATGAGGCGCAGAGAGACTAATGAAAGTAGGGGAAGTGAAATTTCCAGATCACTGGAACAGTAAATACATTAATTGCCATCTTAATTGCCTCGGTAAGTTAGCACCCGAGCTTTGGGGCTAAAATCCCTCTGACATTTGCCTTTAATGCCAGACTTAATATCAAGAAATCTGATGACGGATCAATTGCAAATGTGAGACGTTTAAAAAAGTTCAAAACTCTTGAAAAGACGTGAAAAAATACCTTCTAAATTAAACATATGGTAATATAACACAGAAAGATCAATATTTTTAATTTCTCTGTAAACAGCTTTTGTCTTTCCAGTGATCCAGCCTTGATTGTTGTTCATTAATCTTTTATTGTACCACCAAAACAGCTGCGTTTATGTGCTTTTTGTAGTACAACAAAAAATCTTTGGCCTCATTTAAGGGAATGTGGAAAAACTGTTTTGTTCTCATGTGTGATTCAATAACAAAAACACAGCACATTAGTTATTTATAAAACCATATATTGACATGAAAATGGTCTCATCTTACAGCAAAGTATGGGAAACTTTGCTTTAACACTGAAAGACAATTGTTGGAGTATAAAATATGAGTTTTTGTTTTATTTTTTTGCTCCAGGTGAATTCTTACCCTCATTTTGCACCGCAGCAGAGCCATCATATCCTTTCCTGCTTCAATTTTGTACTCATAGACAAACCATTTTTGTATCTATCTACACAGTTAGTGTGCTATCAGTATATTTTTGTTTTATGTATTTTCATAAATGATGGCAAATGTATGAATATTTTGTTTGTAGCCTTGGAAGTCATAAGAAAAATGTATCTCTGAGTGAAGGTTGTAAGGTCCTGGACCCTTCAGATAGAGGAAGTATGAGAGGTAAGACAGAGGTAAACGAAGGGCAAACTTGTAAACAAGAACATACCAGTGTCTTATCCTGCGTATTGATAAAGAGGTCCATTGAACACATTGATATAATGAACAATAATGAAGGTGATGTAAAGCCAATAATGAATCTTAAAGCCCAGTGATAAAGTGTTAAGAACACATAGGTTGCAGCTACCAACAGTTTTTGGATTCATTCTTTTGGATATAATCCTGAAATAAAAACCTAGGTTTAAATTCAATCTTTTGAGCAGCTGGTGAACATGTTGGGTAAAAGGGAGAGAATCACTAGTTAAAATAGACAAGTATCTGTAGGATGACAGAAAGTCTATCTGTGAACCTTTTAAAGTGGCGATTGGGGGCAGATTCTGTATATTAATCTTGGCCTCTAAAAAATTATGACTTTGGGTTTATCTATTCAATAAAAGTTTTAGATCATAAGTATTTTGCTGAACTGTGTTAAAAACCAAATATAATTGGGTGAGTGCCTGGGATGTGGTGGGGGTTGCACAATACATCACAATATCATCAGCATAAAAGTAAACTTTGTATTGGAAACATTTTGGGAAATATTATTAATATAGGGAATAAAAAGAAGCGGTCCTAATATTGACCCTTGAGGCCAATATTGACCACTTTTGGGCAAGCTGTCACAAAATATGACATGACCTCTGAAATAAAAAACCCCGGCCCACCTTTTTTTAATCAAAAAAGGCACAAAAATAAAACTCCACCCTGCCAATCCCAGATTATTAAACCTAGTTATCCAGTTATGCCAAAAACTATTTTCTCCCTTGTTGCTTTTTTGTCAGACTTAAATGTTTCAGATTGAACTAATTTCAATATAAGACAAAGATAACTAGAGTTAACACCCTTTTTAAATCAAGAATTACCTGTGATTAACCATATTTTACTACCCACCCAAGTCTGGTTACTGCAAGACCTTTAGAATCAAGATATTGTTTAAATAGGACCTGATCTAACAACATGAAGTAGGCGAAAAGATCTCATAAAGCAACAAATATCCCGAACTACAAAATTCAGGAACAGATTCAGAACAAAGCCACTGACTTTCATCAGTCTAATACAGTTTCCAAACTAATTTCTAAGGGTCTGGGACTCCAGCAAACTACAATAATCCTAAAGCCAATAATCCTAAAACCAGAAAACAAAGAGTTCATTGACGACTCCTCCAGGAGGTCAAAATATAACCCAGAACAACATCTAAAGCATCAGTTAAGGTCAGAGGTCATTTTCAATGACACAAAAGTGGAACATTTTGGATGGCGTGTGGCTTGATCATCAAACCAATTCTGTGTAACTAAGAAGCAAGAACACATGAAATCTGCAAAGTTGTCACTCTGGGTGGTCTGAGTTTAACAAAATAACCTTTTGTTCAAAACAGAAAACATGTGAAAAGACGACAGATAAATAAATAAGTAAAACATATGACAGAGGAGCATATTTAATGGTTATTTGGCAAAAGAAGTGGAACAGCTGGCTCAAGCACAGGTTTTAGGTTCATTATGGTTGTATGAAAGAAGGTTCAAACAATCATATGTACTTCAACTGTTTCAAGAAGCTTTTGTTTAGCGTAAAGTCTGTCACACATGGGCCTTAGGTCTTTAGAATCACGTCATTAGTGGAAAAAGGTTTTGTTTCTCTTCAGTTAGTAAATGTTTATCAGTCATGTCCTCATCTGAACAAGCTGAAACATTGACATTATTCTGGATATTGAGACGTGCAGCAAAACATAATAACATCTTGTAAAATTTAAGCCTACAGCGAAATTCATTCAGGACGGATTAGAAGGATGAACCTTTAAACTAATCTCTCAATATATGACAAAGTATTAAATTTATTCCTCATGCTTCCAGTGTCACCGCTTGCACAACCACTCGCTGATATATTCAATTACAGTTTTTCTTTTAACTTCAGTATTCATTGGCTTAGCTAAAGAGAGCTGAGAAACGGGTTTAAGCCCTGGTCATCTATCTTTTCATGCTGCCAGCATTAAAGCTGGTGCTACAGGTTGTGGAAATGTCAGGCCTGAGATGTGAGGAACAAAATTTAGAGGAACTCATGAGATCTAAACATGTAAAAATAACCAGATCCTTTTGCTAGTCAGGGCAGTTAATAGTTTGCAAGAGCGAAAAGCTTTTTTAAAGCAAAAATATGCTTTCTATGAAATAAGATGTGATATATTGCAATTAAATGTTAGTTTGTCAGAATTTGTTTGAGCACTACAGCATGCAGCTAAAACCTCCAAACATATTTTACACATCATGGGGGTATGAAATAATTAATAGCAATCATTTTAAAAAGCATTCTTCCACATTACTCATGTTCAACTTTGTCTTTAGCTCATTTTTCTGGCGCAATCCTTAGGACTTTTCACTGGAACACCAGTTATTAATAGTAGAAATAATTCCCATTTATTGAACATTTTATGCCTGACACCCATCTTTTTTTCATTTGCAAGTATCAGCTTAAATTCTAACACTGTAACAACCCTAACACTCGATAAACAGATTTCATTGTTTACAATTCATGCCTATGACCTATGACCTAGATGTTCAGCAATAAAAATTCAGTCTTGTTTTTTTAATTTTCTGACAGACACAACTGTGATCTCAATGTTAGTCATTATTAACAAATGGTAAACCCAAAACCAAAACAGTTCTGCATGTTTTCATTTACATCTCTGTTCAGATAGATTTATTTTCTTTTTAATTACAAGCCCGGAGATAGTGGCAAGATTCCTGCCAGCAGCTCTAGGCAGTTCTGTATGGAATGCCAGTAATAGCGAAATTTCTTGTTATGTTGGGTTTTTGGCCCAGTGCAGGAAGGCAGCATGATGTCTATCCAGAAGTGGTAAAAGAAAGTTGTTTGACTAACAGGTGGCTTTCCCTGAGACGACGTGTTTGTCTCATCATTATTTCACCATTGAGTGCTTCTATCATTGTTATAATATAAGGTCAATGACTCTGTTTTGTTGAAAATAACATGCGGTAAGATTATTTTTGGTGAGTGTCGGAGGGCGTTTCGAAGAAATTATTTTAATTTTCATTATTTTGACACATGTTCCAGATACACATGTTCCAGATACACATTTTCAAGATACAAACCTGTTGGAAGGGATTCAGTTTGTACACTGAGGTTTCACTGTATAAATATTTTGTTTTTTTCATGAAGAGTAGCCGTACCTCTAAGTTTTGAAGTGTGCACCAAACATTCTCTGTTTTAAAGGTCTATATAACTCTGCCATTTTTCATGTTTGTTTGTTAAAGATCCTGAAGTTGATGGGTCTCTGATCTAAACATAAAGGTTCTGCACACTGGGTTAGTTTACCCTTTGCTAATTTGTATCCCCATTTCATATTTATCGTTAGCCTTATAGCACAATTGCCTATTTTATATGACCTAAAATATGACTTAGACAACTATGTAGCAACTATTAGCAAGTAACTATGAGCAGTCTCCTGCTGGCAGATATTTAATGAAGTAACAAAACCACATTTCCTTACAGTAAACTATGAACCCATTACAGAATAATTACTTTAAACTGTTGGTTGTCAAAGTGGAAATTAAATGAAATAGAAGCATTGGTCTGCACTAAACATCCTGAACCCTTTCTGTCAGATTCAATACGACTAAATCTGCAACGGTACAAAATGGTGGCTTTTTTTTTTCTACCAACAGTTTGGTCTATGAAAATCAAAACTGGAGAATTTCTTACGCAAAACACCTTGAAACGTTTCCCCTCCAAACCTAGGAGATCAATGACTTCAACTTTCTTTTGCACCTTGTTATAGTTCCTTTCATAAACTCTGCCATTTCCCACCAATTTTGCATAAGCTTTGCATCCATGTATCACCTGAGACTTACGCCCGGGGCCAATTCTCAGAAGTTGCCTGACTTCAGAAAGGAGGCTTTGACAGAAAGGTCAGGCCACCTTCAGCTATTGAAAATCATTTGCTGCTAAAGATCATGACATTAAAGTTATGAGCAGAGAGGCCATAGGAGAGCAACTCTGAGGAAGAGGAGAATAACCTGTGGTGGCTAAAATGGACGGATGAAGGGATGGGGACTGAAAACCCAAAAACAAGAAGGAGAGAGATTGACATCTGATAAGAGAGAAGGATGGATGGGCGTCGTCCAAAGAGTCAACAGAAAACACATCAATCAGTATCTGAATATGGAGGTGGTGTTACATACTGATCGATTACTCTGTTGCTCAACATTATAAATACAACTCTACAAGCTGTTTGTGTATGTGTAATCATGTTGAAGTTCTGAGCAAAAGTCCTGAGTCACCTCTGGAGAATTTCTTAAAGTAGTCTTGATCAGGAGTTCACCAAGCATCCTGAAGGTCCAAACGTTTTTATTTGGATTTTGTTTATTTTTTGGCTACTTTTCAGTAAAAACCAAAATTATTCAGAGATGAAAGTTTGTGAAGTAACCTAATAGAGCAAGAATATTTCACACAAGAAACAAGGAAATGCAGAGTCTTGTAAAAGGTTTTACACCGTTACACCACAATTTAGCCTCAGTATAAATGCAGCTGTTCTGTGAAGCCCTCAGATGTTTTTTGGAGAACTTTAATAAACAAAACAGCATCCTAATGACCAAGGATCACAGCAGACAGGACAGAGATACAGTTGTGAAGAAGTTTAATGTAGGGTTAGCTTATAAAACTAGAAAGTAGAGCTTTGTTCAACCCATCGTCTTGAATTGGAAACCTACTAAGAAAAGGCTGTCTATATGTTAAGCAAGGAGAGCCTTCAGTAGCATGGCGGCCAAGAGGTGCATGGTAACTCTGGAGGAGCTGGAGAGATACACAGCTTACGCCGGGTTCACACTGAAACACAGTGCAGCTGCAGTGCGGGCGCCGCAAGGAACCCAAATCATGAAAATCAATGTGTACACTCAAATAAGTCAAGGTGAGGTTACCCGATGCCGTGCGGCTCAACGAAATGTTTCCACAAGAAGGAAGTTTGGCTGGACGCTGCTGCAGCTTCTGTATCAAGCTAGTGAATTTTATCCGCCAAACAGGAAGCCAGACAGGAGAGAGTTCCAGTGAATTTCATAATAAAATCAACCCGCCAACATACGCCAACGATTAGTGTAAACAAAACTACAAAAAAAAACAGAAAAACGAGGAAACTAGGTGCTATTTGAGGATGAAAAAGGATAGTTATGCACACGGATAACGAGTTTTGCCATAGAAAACGAAATCCATAGCTGTTTTTGATCATTTAGAGGAATAGCAACAGAAAGGAGCAGACAGAGATTTTCCTCTCTTGTTTTGCATGCATGCTGCAGAAAACTACAAGACAGTGGTTGTGCGGGCAAATACGGGCTTTGTTTATGAGAGACTTTGGGGTAGTTCTTGCGTGATCTCCCAGAAAGCGCAACCGAACTTCTGCTCTTGGGAGCGCCATTATTGCAGCCGGAGCCGTAGCTGGGCCGCACTGGCTGCAGCGCAGTGTGAGTGGCTCTCTGCAGCACAACCGCACCGCAGCTGCACCGCATTCAGTGTAAGCCTGGCATTAGGTGGGAGAATCAAGAATAAAAGCCATTGTTGAGAGAAAGAAATACATTGCCATAAGCCATGAAAAGAACACAGCAATCATGTGGAAGAAGAGGCTCTGGTTCGATAAGACCAAAATTTTACTTTTTGGTGTCCATGAAAAACACTGTCTGTGGAGAAAAACTAAGACTGCACCTGGCCATGAAAATACCACCAGCACACTGAAACATGGTGGTGGTAGCATCATGCTGTGGGTCAGCCTTTCTTCGGCACAGACACGGAAGCTGGTCAGCCCTGACCGCAAGATGGATGGAGCTAAATCCAGGACAATCCTGGAAGCAAATCTGGAGAAGACTGGGATGAAGGTTGAGCTTCCAGCAGGACAACAACCCTAAACATACAGCCAAAGCTACAATGAAATGAGCTGGATCAAAGCATATTCATGTGTTAGTATGGCCCGGTCAAATATCATTGACCCTGAGCTACTTACAAAGAAGAGCGACAAAAATATGACAAAACAGTAAAATGTTAGTGTTATGAATAATTATGCAAGGCACTGTAAAAACCAAGAACGATTATAAAAAAATGAATATAAAGTTAAAAAAAAAGGAAATTATCATGAAAAAGAAGAAACATATTAAGTTTTTCTTTAACTAAAATTCCTGAGATGTTTTTTGAAAGGATTCAAGTTCACTTGAAACATTTTCTTTGCTACTTTTTGAAGTGATGTGTTTTTATTTTTGTGTGTTTATGAACCTGACCTACATTCTAATAATGTGTCATTTTTTCCATTATGGAACATTATGATTTTGTAGTGTAGGGAAGGAGGAAAAAGGGGGAAAACTACAAAAGATCTGCCAGAGATCTATGCTCACCTTTCAGCGCTACCAAACACTTCCTTCTGCTCTGTGAAGACACAAAACCTGTTTTTTACCTGAACAGTTGGCAGGGCTTGGTGTCCTACATTTAGCTATAAAATCCACTTTCAGTACAGAGTGAAATGAGGCCAACATACCAACATCTGAACAATTAGAGACAGTGGATGAAGGCTAATGCAGATTCAACAGTGGCACCAAACAATTTTGGAACTGCTGGTGAAAACATAAAAAACCTTATATCTAAAATCAGATCTATGGTGCGCCAGCTTTTAGATTCTTAAAAAAAGTGTTTGCGTGCTACATCAGAACTATATATCCGTTATTTGTACACAATGAAATACACAAATTCATATTCAGACTGGATCCACATTTTAACTTGAGGATTGGACATTGCCTGCAGTCAGGGCCAAAAGATTTTGCTGTTAGCCAAATGTGTGTTTACATTTCTATATTGCAGCGATACATGTCAGAAATCTGAATTTTTGCAAGCATTTCACACACTGAGAACATTTTTGCATGAGGCCTTCATCATGACTTCACATTAAACTGAAATTATATTTTATGCAGCAGATTATGCTCCTGAGATTATTGAATATGCATCGTTTATGACCCTGAATCTGTAATGAAAAGCTGTTTATTTAGATGCATGTCAAATAATACTCTTGAAAGTGAATGATCTTATCCTGCTAGCTAGGAACTGAATAAGCTTTGATCGTTAAATAATAATTAAGTAGTTATACAGTTATATATGGATTAAATACTTTGAATGCATTCTTGCCCCTTCCCAGCTGTACAGACATTCTTATTTAGTGTATTGGAATTTAAACCCTTGTGTTTGGACTGTGGATCTCCACAAGACTCCGCAAGATAGGCAAAGTTAGCATAATTAACGCCAACTGAGCATGCTAATGCCATGTTAAAAGCATGCTAATGCTATGCAGAACTTAGCAGGCTATGCTAAAGTCATTTTATTAACTGTCAATTGAGCATATAGTTAGCATAAGTATGCTCTGCTAATGTTAACACACTAAGCTAACATTAGCATTAAAAGGCTATTCTTGAATTAGCTAAACAAAAAGCTAATGCAGGATTCTATTTGTACTCATGCTGGATTTGGGTCCATCCCTTTCATCACAAACATTGATAAAAAAGTATTCCACTGAATACTAAGAAAACGTACGTAAACCTCTGACTTTAAAGAGTTTAAACACCTTGTACACTGGGTCTGTAAAAGCAAACACTGCAGAACAGAGAATGCTCATTAACAGAGTAACAGAGATGTTTCACTGGCAACATTTTCAAAGAATGGACAAGAACAGCAGCCTGCAGCGTACTGGGCTTTTCTTCCCTAAGCCTGAGGCAACAAGATGAGTGACATGTGTCCGGTTGTCCCTGTGGACAGTTTTCAGAGCGCAGTAACGGACATAAAGGGTCTGCTGCCAGAGTGGAGAATCAACAGAAAAGCAATTTCTTAAAGAGGAAAGAAAACATAGGGACCGTTGATCTGTGACTCTGACATAAACCTGATGTCACAGAGGGGAAAAAATGTTCCCTTTAGCTGGAGACAATAAAGATGTATCTTTCACTTTTACAGTGAGGATTATTTTTTAAAGCAACTTACTCCACAAACAATGTGTTGTTGCAATTTATCCCTCTGTATGCTCAGCACCCAGGGTGTAAATTTAGGGCTGTCAGCAGCACTGATTGAACATTGTTTGAAAGCACAAAGCCTTATGATTTTTACGATGCAAAACATTTTGAAAAGCACTTAAGAGTTCCTTAAAGTATAATTGCTCCAAACAAACCAGTAGTTTCATAACATCTTTTTCTGCCAGGGAAAGCTTCCCCCCATTTAAAATCACAAAGTGTTGCACAAACTCTGAATAAACATGCCCAAAATGTTGCAATATTTTAGAAAAAGAGGTTAAACTGCAAGATTTAAAACTTGCAAGATTTAAAACAACAAACCTGCTTTTAAAGCATAAAATGAGTTGAAATCAAATATTAAACAGTTTTCAATAAATTCATTGACAACTGTTTTTAATCAATTTGCTCTGAAAACAAAATAAATGTTCTGCTCCATTAGTTTATGGCATTAATTGCACTATTATAGAAATCCGTATAAAAATATGTATTAACTCAGCAATTAAACTGAAGAATACATAGAATTAGAATAAGTGCAATAAATTCTTTGTTTTTCATAGATAACTCTCTAGATAACAGATGCAATATGCTAATACTATATTACTCTTTTAAAATACGGTGGACCAAGTATGCCAATTTATCTTTGGTTTTCAGTTAAATTGTAAAATAAAGACCATTTAACTTCCTCTTTTTCAAACAGGTCCACTCTTTTAATTTGTACTCATTCCCATTCAGGTTAAATGATTCATATTCTGCACATCTACAGACCTGATCATACTTACAGGATGTAATCTAAGGTATTAAGGATTTAAAAATATGAACCAAATGTTAAATTTGCCAAGTCAGTTGAGTTGTTTTCTTATTTCCCAAATTTCTGTTATTTTGTCCCTGAAACGTCATGTCCTTGCAGTGATATTCTTGTTGTCTATTTGAGAGCCTTTCCACTGCTAGTTTGCTTGTTAAAACTGAACAGAAAATATAAAACATAAGAATCAATAATCATTTTTTTAATTGGTCACACAATTTGATGTTTCACACTGAGGGAAAGCAGCATGAAAGTGGTGTATTAAAAGCTCCTGTAAGGGATCCATCCTCTCACTAAATTAATTTTTTGTTGCATTGATCTACTTAAGGAAGGGTTATTATTATGTATTGTTGTGAAACATGCTGAAGAAAGAAGGAATGGCTGACTTTCACAGATATTTAGACAAGTCTATTTAAGGTACTATTTTTGACTTTACTTCAAAAGCTTGGTGGTCTGAAACGGTACGTCTCTCTGTTGGCTGAGGAAGGGGAATACATGTCCAGTTGCATCAAAAATGTAGGAAGAATCTTCTTTTAGAAACGTGTTTAAAACAATCTGAACTCCCCAACCTTGGATCCTGTGTGATTCTTATTTTTACTGTGAACTGTCACTGCCCCGGCCATTCTAAAAACATGTTGTGACCTCGCCCGTAAAACCTTACACCTGTTATAACTCATTAGTTATGCTTTCTAGGTGAGGTACCATTTGGAAGGTATCCTTCTGCACTTTCCAGTGATAACAGTCATTTAGGTATCAACTCGTGTTTGAATTATTTTTGCTACACGGCTTAACAACAGTTGAAATCTTGTTGGCTGTGTGAGTGGAAAGTTAAAACATAGATTTGATTAGTCTACACATTAGACTTGAAATCATGACCTAAACATCATTCCCCCAGTTTTATATAACTTATATACTACAGCTCATAAAGGCAAAAAGTCTCTTAAGTTGAGATGTCTGGCATTTTACTGAGATTAGGTACTTTTAACAAACCCGCAAATAACGATAATTAGCTGTGGCTAGTAGCCTTTGCATGCTAATACTATACTAACCTTAGCAATAGCAGACATTGCTAACATTAGCATATTAATTGCCATGTGGAAGGCATCATTAGCATGCTCTGTAGACATCAGTATGCTCATGCTAATGCAGCCTAAAACTATCTTTTTAAATACCAATTTAACATAGAGTTAGCATGAGCATGCTCTGCTTATGTTGGCAAGCTATGCTAACATTAGTATTTCCAGGCTCTCTTAGGTTACCATAATAACAAGCTAATGCTGGGTTCCATTTGTACTCAGAAGTTATTCAAATCCATCATCAATCTTGAAAATGTTGATGAAATTAATTCACATGGCAATGGAAGTGTCTTAAAAGAGGTTTTAATGTTGGAGTCAATTGTAAAAAAAATAATCACACCTTTATTCCGTCGTCATTGAGTACTTAAGGGGAAGAAAATACACACCTGTGTCTGTAGAAAGGTTTCTCATTTCACACCATAAATCATAACTCTAAAATTGTGAGAAATTAATCTCACTCTAAATGAAATCACAACACTTTCATCAGTTTAAGCATAGAAAATCTGTACCCTGGAGGCTTTAACAGCTTGGACAGTCTTTCTGTTCCACATAAACTCATCTTTATTGCTCTCAGGAAATGTCACAACACATTTGGTCTCAGTAGCTTCCTAATCCGACATCCTCGTGAAAAGCCTCTCGGACTCAGATCGCGAGCTTGGCAAACAGCGCAGAGGGATTTGACCCTGATGCTGTGTAGCCACTAATGCTTCCAGTCCCAGGTGGGAAACACTTTTACTGGTACGATGAGGGCTCCCTGACAAGTGACATGCACTGAGACCTGAGCGCGCTCAGTGCTGGGCTGAGCCACTGATCATATATGTCATCACACTCGGATGAGTCTGAAATCTGATCAGGGCTGCAGGGACCTTCAAGGACTTTCAGAGAAGAAAGCCATATATCTGTGTGCATTTAAGTGTCAGCACATTAAAGCATGGTGGATAAGGAAAAATATGTCCAGTTATGAATATTGTAGTTGAATTCAGTCAAATAACAATCAATAATTATTTCTGTCCAATTAGATGACTTGATGAAACATTTAATTTGATCACGATAAAAGAATAAAATGTTTTATTTGTTTAAATCCAGCCGCCTCCTATTCTTCCCTTCTTTTATCTTTTTTTATTTATTTTTTTAAGAAAATGTAGCATTTATCCGGATCCATTTAAATGTTTTGCTAAATTATTACCCACATAAAAAGAGCCTTCAAAGATTGTCAACAGCACATGGATGGTGTAACAGAGATTTGGGGGAAAACTGTGAATATTCTGTCTTGATGTACTTTGAAAATAAAAGCATCTAAAACAAAATCATAGTTTCTAAAACGTTTCCATGACAGAAAAAAATAGTTATTTATGTTGACGCCATCTACTGGCTGGCATCGGTGTTTCAATTTTTTTCTTCCTTTTTAGAAAGCAAGAATTGGGTGCACAAGTTTACTTGTGTAATATAAATTATGGATTTTTTTTAATACATACAGGTTGAAATTATACACGCAATTCCAGATACATGAATACATACACCTGAATATTGTATTAAGTAGTGCTGAAGGTTCTAGTACATTCTCAAAAGATGGGGAAAGTCCAAGGAACTCAGTGAGGAGCTAAGAACGAGAACGGCATATTTACACAAGTTTGGAAAGTTTTTTGGAGCCATTTCTAAACAAACATAAGCTAACTGGCTCAAACAAATGTATGTAAAACCCCTTTTCCACTGGCTCGATTTGGCCCTGGTCGACTCCACTCAGCTCACTTTGCGAGCGTTTCCATAACTGTTTTCTTTCCGAACTGGTACCTACTTTTTTGGTCTCTGCTCCTGAGCAGGTACGACTGGGGCTGAGTTGGGACTTCATGTGACGTGAACAGACTACTGTTTACTGTGGTCCAGATAATTATCCCAGTGGATCATTTTAGACATAAAGAACATAAGACATTCTTATCATATATATTAATCCAAACGTTAGTATTTAGTTTATTTATGTTTTTGTTTTCTATTTATTTTTTATCATTTTACGCAGATTACTTAAATGTGAATTAATGTAACACAGTAACGTTAATAGCAGCACAGCGCACTACACTCATGGCTGGAGGCGGGGCTTCAGCCACCATAGCCTCAGCCTTCCGCGGGTTGGTGGAAACACAACTGGTACCGTACCGAGTAGAGCGAAACCGAGTGGTGCGGAGGCACGCCGGCTAAAACAAGCCAGTGGAAAAGGGGGTCCATCCATCCATTGTCTGTACCAGGGTCGCAGGGTTGGGTTTGCAGTAGTCCACCACAGGGCATCACACGACAAACAACCGTGCACTCTCTCACACACACCTAAGGGCAATTTAGAGTAGTTAATTAGCCTTCGAACCCCAAACCTTTTTGCTGCAAGGGATCTGTGCTACCAACTGCCCCACCGTACAGCCCTTAGTGTGACATAAACAAATTTTTTAAAAATAATTATTTCAAAGTTTATTTCAAATCCAAGCAGTCCTAGTAAATCACAAACCAGCAAATGTAACCAACTGTATAACCCAAACAGTAAAAACATGCTGCACAGCTGAATTCATGTGGATGCCCGATGGAGTGAAAATCTTGATTTGGCCGTCTCATTGCAGACACTGGAGCACGCTCTTCGTGTCTTGTTGCTCCTCACTTTTATTTAGCCGTGCCACTGCAAGCTCAGCCTGGAACAGTCTCACCCTCCCAGCGGCATTCCAGTTCAGTTTAAACTGTTTTTCTCTGTGCAAATGCCTCTCCTTTCTGTGAGCGTTTAGATATTTAGAGCGTGCTTTCCTTCATGTTTGTGCTGTCAGCCTTGCATTTGCTCGGCCCTCAGGGGCCCTCATACTGTACAAATACTGCAGATGCAATGAAAGGAAGCAAAGCAAAAGGAACACTTCCTGAGGGATAAAATCAGAAAGTCTAAAGAAGTGCAACAAGTACAATTATAGGGACACAACATATTGCAGCAATCCAGAGTTTCCTTGTAGAGAGGTGCAATCATTGCTTCTCGTTACTCTGAGAAGGCTCATAATGCCACAAAAATATTTTTATAGAAATATGTTTAACAGTAAAAACAGGCATCCAATAGCACATTAAATGTTAAAGATCATGAAGGAGAGAAATAAAAACAGTTTGAAAGTGTTGCAAGAGAACATCAATTTTGCGTAAAATAAGGTTTAAAAGTGTAAGGATTATGATTATTGATTAATTAATATTCATCAAGAATTATAATTTAAAATCATTATTTGAATTTTTTTTTATTTCTTAACCAAAAATCATTACTTACGAATATAAATCATAGATGTCCTCTGGTGTTGTGATTATGGGCTCAAAGCTCTTTAATAATTATAAATTATTAACCACAACCACCAACTGTCACTGTTTATTCAACCACTTCACCGAAGGTGGAGGAACTTTGACCTTGTTTTGACAGATAAATCACTCTTGCATGAAATAAACACAAACGCTTCTCTTAATTATATACAGGTCCTTCTCAAAATATTAGCATATTGTGATAAAGTTCATTATTTTCCATAATGTCATGATGAAAATTTAACATTCATATATTTTAGATTCATTGCACACTAACTGAAATATTTCAGGTCTTTTATTATCTTAATACGGATGATTTTGGCATACAGCTCATGAAAACCCAAAATTCCTATCTCACAAAATTAGCATATTTCATCCGACCAATAAAAGAAAAGTGTTTTTTATACAAAAAACATCAACCTTCAAATAATCATGTACAGTTATGCACTCAATACTTGGTCCGGAATCCTTTTGCAGAAATGACTGCTTCAATGCGGCGTGGCATGGAGGCAATCAGCCTGTGGCACTGCTGAGGTCTTATGGAGGCCCAGGATGCTTCGATAGCGGCCTTTAGCTCATCCAGAGTGTTGGGTCTTGAGTCTCTCAACGTTCTCTTCACAATATCCCACAGATTCTCTATGGGGTTCAGGTCAGGAGAGTTGGCAGGCCAATTGAGCACAGTGATACCATGGTCAGTAAACCATTTACCAGTGGTTTTGGCACTGTGAACAGGTGCCAGGTCATGCTGAAAAATAAAATCTTCATCTCCATAAAGCTTTTCAGCAGATGGAAGCATAAAGTGCTCCAAAATCTCCTGATAGCTAGCTGCATTGACCCTGCCCTTGATAAAACACAGTGGACCAACACCAGCAGCTGACACGGCACTCCAGACCATCACTGACTGTGGGTACTTGACACTGGACTTCTGGCATTTTGGCATTTCCTTCTACCCAGTCTTCCTCCAGACTCTGGCACCTTGATTTCCGAATGACATGCAGAATTTGCTTTCATCCGAAAAAAGTACTTTGGACCACTGAGCAACAGTCCAGTGCTGCTTCTCTGTAGCCCAGGTCTGGGGAATACGGCACCTGTAGCCCATTTCCTGCACACGCCTGTGCACGGTGGCTCTGGATGTTTCTACTCCAGACTCAGTCCACTGCTTCCGCAGGTCCCCCAAGGTCTGGAATCGGCCCTTCTCCACAATCTTCCTCAGGGTCCGGTCACCTCTTCTCGTTGTGCAGCGTTTTCTGCCACACTTTTTCCTTCCCACAGACTTCCCACTGAGGTGCCTTGATACAGCACTCTGGGAACAGCCTATTCGTTCAGAAATTTCTTTCTGTGTCTTACCCTCTTGCTTGAGGGTGTCAATAGTGGCCATCTGGACAGCAGTCAGGTCGGCAGTCTTACCCATGATTGGGGTTTTGAGTGATGAACCAGGCTGGGAGTTTTAAAGGCCTCAGGAATCTTTTGCAGGTGTTTAGAGTTAACTTGTTGATTCAGATGATTAGGTTCATAGCTCGTTTAGAGACCCTTTTAATGATATGCTAATTTTGTGAGATAGGAATTTTGGGTTTTCATGAGCTGTATGCCAAAATCATCCGTATTAAGACAATAAAAGACCTGAAATATTTCAGTTAGTGTGCAATGAATCTAAAATATATGAATGTTAAATTTTCATCATGAACATTATAGAAAATAAGGAACTTTATCACAATATGCTAATTTTTTTAGAAGGACCTGTATATGAAGATTTATTGAAGCCGAATAATCCTGATATACCATTATTCTGGTCCAAAAACCATCACCTAACTAACAAGCACTATTCTACACAAAGGGGATAAAAATGACCACCTAAGGATATTAATAAAAGAAAAACATATATGCGCATTTAGTGTCTATGAAGATCAAACCAGTAGTTTTATGGACAAAATGTGTAATTTGGGTTAAATGTAAAGAGAAATCCTCCTGGTGTTCTGATGTCTCGATTGCAGCGATCAGCTGATAAAACGGTGGGGCCACGCCCCTTTAGCCACTATCAGCTGATCGCCCCAAATCTTGCCAAAGGGTCATAAACTCTGAGGCAGGAACTCAGTGGAAAATCTCCAGCAATAAAACTGGAACAAAGAGTGGTCGGGCGAGGTACAGACCGCAGTTGCCTTAAATGAAAAACCTTTAAAAGTCCAACTTCTAACTCCTGGCTGATTTGGGATCAGCCAGACAAAACATTAACCACAATTCAGCAGCGCTTGGACAGCAAATCAAAACACCACTCAGCATAACATAATTCAATCAGTATTGCATGCAACAAGTTAATACCTGAGATTAACTTCTGGTGATTATAAATCATCTTCACTATGCCTTATCCTGCCCAGACCTCTAAATGCATCTATCCGGTTTCATATGAAAAGAACCAAATTACTTTGACATGATTTCTTCTCTCCACCGGTTGAGGATGGGATCAGGTCTGAAGAAAAATGGAGGGGGGGATCACGCGTCCGTGATCAAATTAAAGAAAACAAAACGGTAATTTCTCATCCATCCAGCAGGGGAAAAGATGAACCGTTAGTCGACTGCATTACACAAGGAGGCAAAACTCATCTCCTTGGACATAGAACCTCTGTGGGTTTCCACCTGCGCCGGGTGTCGGCGCGGTCTTCGATCGGTAAATAAATCTCCTGATCTTCTCGTATCAGACAGATTTCCAGCTTTCAAGCTCTTCCAGGAATGGCCTTTGTCAAAATAAGGTGAGATCTTTCCATGTAATCCATGCAACATTTAGTAACTGCTCACAGTTAACTCCATAAAAGTTACAATAAATATCCTTCTGTGTAATCCATGCAATAATTATTAAAACACACAGTAGAAGCATTGAGGAGTGAAACAAGCATGTTCTCATATTCTGGAGCTGAGAGACTGGAGAGGCCTGTGTGGAGCCACATAATATCTGTCTTATCTTTTGCAGAAGTATAAACAACAAGTATCCAATGATGTTTCATGATTTTATATTCTTTCACATGTATTAAATGAAATTAGTAACCTTTGATCAACAAGTTAAAAGATGTATGACTGAAATATGGGTAAGAACTGAGAATTAGAGGAAAAACATTCAGGTTTGACATTCACAATCAGCTATATATGAAAGAGATATAACGTTAATCATTTGTAAAGCATGAATAAAAAGAATGAAGTGATGGTTTTGTAACTGTGTTTTAAAGTAAATGCAGAAAGCTGAAGAATGAAATGTGTAATACTGTGTAAAGTTTAAAACTGAGCTTTCGGACAACGAAAGGACCCCACAACTGAAGTTCCCTGTTCGGGCGCCACCTTTCGTTGTCTGCTGAGCTAACCCCTCCCTCCTACTTCCCCATGTCTGAAGGGATTGCTCAATCCAGCTCTCTATCCAACGGGTCCGGACTTCCCCAAACCTAAAAGGTCTTACTAAGCAGGTTTACTGAAAGTTCTGTTTAAGCTGGTGTTGGGAAATGACTCGCCTAGCCTCTAATAGCCTTCATACAAAAGTCTCGCCCTTCTTCAGCTGTAGGTCTGGACGACTGAGTAGCCCATCACAGTCATCCACACTTTCAACAGTCACTTTTGTTCACAGCTGCTCATTCCCTAATTTTACAACTGGCTCTTGGTTTATGGGCTAGGTTAATTTTAGTAGCTCGGCACGAGCCCCAATGGCGCTCTTTTAACAAACTTGATTAAGGCAACTTATAAAAACCTCCTAAAATATCTTAGAACCAGGCAACAAGACGTTTGACCACCAATAAAAAACCAAAAATAAGGTGACTCAATTAATTGAATGTCCACGATTTAACTAGAATTTTATATGCTTTCTTTAATTAGTTATGCTTTTGCAGGGGTCAGTAACAGCTTAAATTTGGTAACACAAAATAATTTCAATAATAGAAATAAATCAATCAACTCAACCTGTCTTTCCCTGATGCTGAAACTAGTGGGTTTGGAGAGGCTTTGAAGACGGAGGCTCATCCATCCACCTGATGGAGAAGATTCTTCTGGTAACAACGAGTGGTTTCTTGAAGGGAATACGACTTAATCTTCAGTTTTCTTCCTTTAAGGAATAAAACTTTAAGGGTTATGAGTCTAACCAGGTAGTCAGCAGCACAGGAGCACCACATGGGACTGTACTCTCACCATTCCTTTTCACTCTGTACACCTCAGTCTTCCAGTACAAGACAGACTCCTGTCATCTGCAGAAATACTCGGATGATTCTGCAGTTGTTGGTGGATCAGAGATGGACAAGAAGCTGAGTACAGGAAGGTGGTGGACCGCTTTGTGGCATGGTGTGGAAACAATCATCTCATGTTGAACGTGACTAAAACAAAGGAGATGATTGTAGATTTTAAGAGAAACAGGAATAAGTCAAAAACTATTTCCATCATGGGAGAAGAAGTGGAGGTGGTGGAGGAGTATAAATACCTCGGTGTTCACCTGGACAACAGACTAGAGTGGAGATGCAACTGTGAAGCCATCTACAAGAAGGGACAGAGCAGACTGTACTTCTTGAGGAAGCTTAGGTCCTTTGGTGTTTGTAGCAAGATGCTGCATATCTTCTATAAGTCTGTTGTGGAGAGTCTGATCTCTTCTACCATCATCTGCTGGGGAAGCAGCATCAGAACCAGGGACTTAAAAAAACTCAACAAGGTGATAAAAAAGGCTGGTTCTGTTCTGGGGACTCCTATAGAACCTCCGGAGATCATTGTGGAAAGACAGATTCTTCATAAAATGAAGAACATCATGGAGAACCCTGAGCATCCTCTTCATGAGACTGTCCTACAACAACAGAGTGTCTTCAGTCAGAGGCGTCTTCAGATCTGCTGTAAGACGGAGCGCTACAGGAGATCCTTCCTGCCCACAGCCATCAGCATCTACAACGGCTCTTTGAAGAAACCTTCATAATATGAGCTATAAAAACATTTAATTTCCCTTTGGGATTAATAAAGTATTTTTGAATTTAATTGAATTTAAGTGGCAGGCACTGATGCTCCAGACTTTGATGGTTAAACATGATCTTTGTTGTCATATGTCTCCGAAGACAGTAGTTTCCAGAGGCTGAAGAGTTGAAGGAAACCCGAGACATAAATGAGGTTGATTCAGGAGTTCCAGAAGCTTGAAACTTAGAGCAATCAGCTGTTCACCGATCAAGTTCACTTCTGTTGTCTGGATAAAAGGCTTTAGATGAAATCAGATTCTTAATCTTGAGGCACAGTCCTTTCTGGGCCCACGGGTTGATCCTCTTTTTTAATGCAGTCGATCAGTGGGGCTGTGTCTCTGTTCCTTTTCCATCTAAGCTTCTTTTCTCCATCCGATCTTGTTCGCTGGTCTTCTGCGAGGAAACAACCCCGTTCCCTCCTTCAGCATAGCTTTTATGGTGCTTGATGCTTTCACCAGTCAGCCCTTTATTAGGCTTCTCAGTTATTGCGCAACCTATTCAGCTCAGCTTCTTGGTTATTGCTCAGTACTTTAGTCATGGTCATCGTGACCTACTGATTCTGTTTCTCGGCCTTGGAGATGCCGATAATATCCACGCAGCTGGTCTGTAGTCGCATCCTCCCTTCCTCCCGTTTGCCTTGAAAAGGTTCGCTGTCAGCACGCAGCTGGTTCTCGTCACTCCTAGTCATCCTACCGTTCTTTCCCTTATCTGCTCAGTTTTAAACTTTACACAGTATTACACATTTCATTCTTCAGCTTTCAGCATTTACTTTAAAACACAGTTACAAAACCATCACTTCATTCGTTTTATTCATGCGTCACAAATTATTAACGTTATATCTCTTTCATATATAGCTGATTGAGAATGTCAAACCTTAATGTTTTTCCTCTAATTCTCAGTTCTTACCCACATTTCAATCATACATCTTTTAACTTGTTAATCAAAGGTTACTAATTTCATTTAATACATGTGAAAGAATGTAAAATCATGAAACATCATTGGATACTTGTTGTTTATACTTCTGCAAAAGATAAGACAGATAATATGTGGCTCCACACAGGCCTCTCCAGTCTCTCAGCTCCAGAATTTGAGAACATGCTTGTTTCACTCCTCACTGCTTCAACTGTGTGTTTTAATAATTATTGCATGGATTACACAGAAGGATATTTATTGTAACCTTTATGGAGATCAGAGCTGTGACGTCTGTTGAGCTGCACATGTCAAAAGGTGCGACCAAAATGGATCACCCCAACAAAAGTTACATCTGGATGAACTACAAGACTTCAGTCACAATGTCTGCTGGACAGATGAGACCAAAGAAGAGACGATGGACCATAATGCACTATGTTTGAAGAAAACACTCAGATCAACTGTCAAGCATGGTGTAGGAAGGGTGATGGGGGATGACTAGTGTTTGGTTTGCTGTTACATTGACATAGGCACCTTGCAGTCGACCATGAAACTCTCAGCCAAAGTATCCTGGAGTCAAATGTAACTCCACCTGTTGGGCTTGGCCCAATCTGGGTCCTCACACAGACAACGGTTAAACACAAGCACAGCACCAACTGTCTGTAAACTTGAATGAACTGCAGCAATGTTGAGAAAATTCCTAAATAAAGACAGTAGATTCAGCATTTTTTTCTTCAATTCAGTAAATTTATGTGTGTCTTTTACATGTGTGTGCGTTTGTATACGTCTCTTATCTGTTTGGACACTACAAACTACAGCCGAAACTGTAATATGTTAAGAAAAAGTGGCCTAACGTCTGTTACTTGTATAAGGAAGAAAATATTTAAGTTAAGTGGATTACACTGAACATGTAATAAGTACTGTTTCTTTCCTTTTCTCTCAACAAACAGATAATAGAAACGAGCAAAATATAACCATCAAATCCTATCATCACAGACAACCAAGGTTGCTATTCTTCCCTCCCTGACTGTTCCTGCAAAGCTTGGCCAATAAACCATTTTCTAAAGTAAGATAAAAACGTGCAAAAGCAGGCTGTTTATTCATCGCCTCCCATAAAAAAACACATAAAAAAGGTAAAACTACATGCTTCAGATTAAACATGCATGAATGCACAACCACACAGAATATTGTTATAGAGCTATCACTCCATAGTTTAAATAAATGCTACAAAAGGTTAGCGGCAAGTCTGCTCGCTTAGCGCTGTAATCTATGGAAGATTCGTTCATTGCTAATGATTAGCATCGTTAAGATGACAGACCTAACAAGTTAACATGAATATGTACAAGCTTAGCATAACCAAACAGACATGTGTTTCCCAGCTCTAAGGGATTGGATTTTTCTTTACTGTATCCGCTGCTTTGTAATTTTAACCCCGTAACTGAACAACTATGACAACAATAGACCAAAGAGCTGCGCTGTTTTTGACCTGCATTTAAACAGATACAGGGAAGTCTGTCTGAGGTGGAAAGTCCCTTTACCTGATGCTAAAAGTGCAGTCTATCCACATATAAAGGGCACGTGTTGGGAAGGTCTCTGCTTTGTTTACCTCCCTCTATTATAACAGCAGAAATGTAACATCATAGTTCCTTGTTTCTGGTTAGTTTTAAAATATAAGAGAATGTGTGTTTAGCTAACTACAAGATGGAGATTTGCGCAGATTAAAACATCCTGCTGGAAATGCAGGTCCTCCAGAACTAGTCCACATTTCAGAATAAAACCTCTTCATACATCAAATGCTTTTCCACATAATGTTTTAACTTTTGATTTGCTCTGCCTTTACTTCTTTTTCCTTTAAATTAATTTTTTCCACTCATTCTGCAACCTTTTTCAAGATTACTAGCAACCAAAACTAAATTTTCCAAGACAGCAGCAGAAATGTTTTACAATTTCAAGGTTACATTTGAATAAATGCTTTAATCATGTCCTGAAATGACAGACCCTAAAACTGAAAGAGGATGTACTTTTTAAAACGTGACTGTATGCTGTATTCATATCCCCAAAGGAAATTCCCATGTGTTAGAATGGCCTTTAGCGACTGGGTTAAGCAGGAGGCTTGAAGCAGAGAGAAGATGCAGACCAACTGGAATATTGGAAAGTTTAGTTTTTTTTTTTTTCATTTTATTGCATTTTTGTTTGTTGTTGAGGAACACGATGAGCATGGGAGGAGGAACAGAGTTTAACAGATCGGAAAGCAGATGATCTCTGAATGTTATGCTGTTCCTGTCACAGAATGACAGATCTGTTTGATTAACTCACTGCCTCCACCTCACATTGGTATTGACAATATGGAGTTTAAGAGACAGTCTTTGACTGGGGTATGCTATGACCATGCCTTGTTATACAAACCCTGTTACTCCTGTAATAGAGAAAAATCCTGCCCTTTGTACATGCTCTGGTGCCAGTGTTTCTCCCCCTGCAGAAATAGTTCATACGCAGTCTAGGACTGTGATAATTAACCTGGGTAATCTGATTAGGACCATGAATTAAATAATCTTGTCCAGGACAAGCTGATAATTTTTCTTAACCATAGCACCAGCCAGGTGTTTATTCACCAACATTGAACAGGTATACAAACAGTAAAAAACCCTGTTCAGCTGGTCACATGACATCAGCAGCGGCTCACAATGATTTTAATAGATAGCCTTTGACCTGCTACATCTTCAGCTAAACAGACCTACCATGAAACAGGGCTGACAAGAACATGTATGCAGTAATAAACATCTACAAATGACAAAAACATCCAAATACTCCTATCCAACACCACCAAACATTTAAAAACACATTTCCGTTTCTGGTCTGAAATTTAAAATATTAAACCCCAAAGTGCACAGTGTAATTTCCCCCTACTCAATCAATAAATGAACTCTTCCAGAAGCTTTTAAAATACTTTAATCTGTTTCTCCTTGCGTGATTATATCCTTTAATGTAATATTTAAAACAAATCAATATTTTGAATGTTTGTAATGTAGACCTTGATAATTTTTTTTATCTATAATTAAAAGAGAAAAAATATAAATCACAATCGATACCTCATCAATTAATTAATCAGATAATGTAGTTTACCATCTTTCCTCTGATTCAGTAGGATCCAAACAGTCTATCTTGCCTGGTTAGTATAATCCAGCCATAGTCAGGAGAATTTTAAAACTTCATCCATTTATTGGCCCTGCAGTGCTTCGTGGCTTATCATCCACTTATCTTCTCAGACTGCAGATTCCTCACCTTATTCGACCCGTCACAGATCCAAAGCTGCCTCTCACAGTCTTAGCCTCCCCTCTTTTCCCTCCCAAAACCCTTCCTCACTTTATTCCATATCTCCTCTCCACTCTTATCGCCTCCTCCTTGATGATCTGCCCCTCTTCGATTCCCTGTTTATCTCTCCTTCCCGTTGTGCCTGTGTTATGACCACCCTGAATTCTTGTCTGCCCCCCCCAAACCCCACTCTGTGCGATAACGGACCCAGGCGGCGTGATGGATTTCTGGAAGGCCAAGAACTGTTTGCTCCGGGGCCGTTGCGGCTCCGGATAATGCTGGATAAGCAGGTCGACCAGAGTTGGTGTGTATGAGGAGAAAACGGCTGACAGAAGCAACGAGCAATGAAGGGGAGACAAAGTTTGGCCACCCAGCAATAAATGCATCTCTTATTTTAATACTTGCGAGACAAGAGGGGAGATGAAGAATAAGCCATTTTTATGTAAAAAGCTTAGAATAAAGAAAAGTAGGTTTGATCTAAGGAGTAACTTCATCTGACAAGTATGATGAATGAGCAGGAATATCTCTTGGAGGCACTGTTGCAGAGAGAGTTTCCTCACACATAAAAATAAAAAAATGTGATGCGTTAAAATCGATGATGTAGGTTTAAGGCAGGAGGTCTGATTGGGAAGAAAAGCTAGAAAATGTGACAAAGCAGGAGGGAAGTAAACACTACAAAATCAGAAAAAAAGGAGAGTCGTTTAATCATGTTTATCCTGGATGAAATTATAAAAGGTGCATGTCAGGACATTACGTTTCTAAAGCCAATCCTGGATGTTGTCTACAAAGTGTCTAATCCAGAAATCACCAAGAACACTCGTGTCCCTGCAGGCCGGGGATAACAAAAATCCACCCTCTAATACAGTCTCTCCTCCTCCTCCGTCTTCTCTCCGTTTCTGTTTTCAAAGACAAAAACATCTGCAGGCAGCAAACTGTCCGCTGATGTCTGAAATTATATGTCACATCTGAAGACTTTTCTCCAGACTCCAAATGTTGTGTTTCAGACAATGTGAAACTTTCATAGTGCTCTGCAGCTGCAGAGGTGACAGAGTTTATTAGAGATGAAGAGGACAAATAATTTACACACAGGCATAATATTTGGTCTGGCAGCAAAAGTAAGCAAAAAAAACAAAAGACTGAAAGATATTTAGTGTCTAAACTAAACCAGAGGTTCCAAACATTTTGCTCTGCAGGACTCAGGCGTTAGTTGACACAATGCCAAGCAGGAAAAACAACTGCAATGAGTAAGTATTTGAAGTCCATCTTATTACAGAGAGAAAGATTATTGGAAAACAATGAAAACGACTGCCAATCTTGCAGCGAATTGACATCCCAGCAAATTCACCCAAACCCCAAACTGTGCAATGATCAGAGAAAATGTAAAACTCCAAAGAGCTCCATCTCAGTCTCTCCAGGCCCCAGTTAGAATGTTAAATGTTGAAGTTCATGACAGAATAACAAGAATGGCTTGTTTAGAAGGGATGAAGGAGGAAGTTTCAATGTAATATTTATAGCAGCCCAACGTAGGTTTGCAAGGCTGCACCTGAATAAACCACACAACTTCTGGAACAATTTCCTTTAGACACCGGGGACCCTAGTAGTGTTGTGACTATGAATCTGAATATATTATTTAATATTTAATATTAATATTTTATCAAATAATATTTCAGTCTGTTAAGGGTTGTCCTGTGAATACCAGCCCAGTAAGGCGATGGTATTAGGACTAAATCAAAAGGGTGAGCCAAGCTCTGACATTATTGAACAGCATAAACTCTGCATACATGGAATGAATTCACACAATTTGTTAAAATACAAGAATTTATTAACAAAAATAAGTCAACTCAAAGTCAAACATATTTCAATCAACAAACTCTTTACTAAACTACCAAGCAGAATTAAAGAATAACGAAGACTAATGGACTATGTACAATATAAACAAGTTGATTAAATATGATTGGAAATTATGACCAAAAAGAGTGATGCAACATTACCATGCAATGTTATTTATGTTTGAGAACCAAGGATTATCTTGAAGAATCTGGAAGTGAAGTTAAGTTAGTCTTGGAACCAACTTAGACAACCATTCACAATGCAAGATCAGGTAAAATATTATTTTAATAAAATAATATTTTAAAGAATGATCTGCTGAATAAAACCAACCTTCTGGATGACTAATTCTCAACGGTGTCTCATTAGCTGCCTTTATTTATTAAAATAATATTTAAAGAAATATTATTAAGGAAATATTTTGGAAAAGAGCCAAATCTTTCTGGAGAAATGGGGCTTAATGGTGTTTCATTAGCTGTTAGCAGTTGAAGCTAACAAAAGAAGCTGATAGCTTAGCACCAGAATCAAACACACACCTTTAAAATACCATTAATAAAAGGGTTAAAATGCATAAGCGTGGACGGCACGTTATGATCAATCTTCTGTGTTTAAAATCACCCTTTAAATAAAGTTTGTCTTAACTTTAAAAACACACAAACACAGAACACAACCTGAGCACGTGTGCTGCAGATAGCCTGCTAGCACCAAGATAGCTGAGTTCAACACAAACAAAACCAAACTTCATAAAATGAAAAACGTTTAGATCATTTCAATCTAATTCTTTCTCTGCCCAAACCTAACCTCTGAACCATGCTGAGGAAAAGCTGTCCAGGGCGGCAAAGTTTGAATAAACGTCCACAGTCAACAAACCATTAGCTACAGCTAACCTCCTTAGCTGTGGGGAGTGGCTGCCCGTTACCGTAACGTCGTCCTTTCAGACCGGGAAAAACCGCTCCACTCGGCTTCGTAGAGACAGCGTCTCTACTGGGGACTTCTCTGGAACACAATTTGCTTCTGCAGGCCTTACACCTTAATTTCCCCTTTTTAAGAATGAATACCGGGTACACAAACAGTAATTCATCCGTACTTTACTTAGTGCATATGATCGATGATCGTATGACACCCTTGGATCCAGTTTGAAGAGTTTATGTCTGTTTGCCAGCAAAGAGACATTAGCGCGCTGTGCCTCCCCTGTCCCGATGATCACCGGTGTGGAAGAGGCAGGATGTAGCAAGAGCGGTGCTTTTATTTGGACAGTGACGTCACAGGAAGTCCGCAGTTACCCCGTTTCCTGGCTGTGCCGGAAGTAGGTTAATGCAATTTATTTTGAATGTTCCAGAAACGTTTGTACTGCATCTTTCATGTTGTTTCCATGGCTGTGGGTTCCAACAGTAGAAATATTTGGTTATAATGCACATCATGTTATGAAGAAAACCAAACAAAGCATTTAAACACAACCACCACTTTCCAACTGCCAAGCATGGTGGTAGAGGGGTGATGATGAGGGCTTGTTGGAAAAGCTTGCAGCTGTCATACACCAAAACATATGTATCAGGTCATCAGCTGAAGCTTGGCCCAAACTGGGTCATTAACAGAACAATGATCCCAGACACACCAGCAAATCTACAACAGGATATTTGCTTGTTCTTGGGTATTTTTAACAAATCTAAAAATCCCAATATTTAACCGTGAATGCTACCTTTACAACCTAACATTAGCGTTAGCCAGTGGTGGGCACAGCTAACCAAAACGTTAGCTTTGCTAACCTATATTTCGTAGACTAAAATTTGAGCTACGCTTACACTAAACCGCTAAACAGATAAAATAATTTGTGGAAGCTGAAGCTAACTGCTTACAGCTACGATAACTGTCGGTCACCTTCCATAACTTGAAGAATACAAGGAACACCTTATAACTGCAATTGAAGGTTAATTAAAGTTGGTGAAATCTAGCATAGATAAGTTAAACAGTCTGCGAAGAGTTTACAAAGTTAACACTTTAGCAATACAACGCTAACTGCAATGCTGACATCAATACTAGTTTGCTAGCATTTCAGCATATATGTTACCCATTAGTATTTGTATAATGATGTGTTATGAGGCTAATATTAGCATCAGAACAATTAAATGTTTAGTTCAATGCTAATGCAAACTTCAACACTAACATTAGCGCTGTAAAATGTTAGCATTCTCTGTTAGCTTAGGTCACAGGGCAGAGGGTTCTCTTCAATTGATGTAGTGTACTGCTTATTGTGCAGCACTTTTACTGTATTATGTGACATATTTCAAGTGCACTACAACCAAGACCACAATAAAAAGATGGGCACACCATATAGCTGGTAAACAGGTAGGATAAAATTCTTCCACCACGATGTGAGGGTCTGATTGTCATACAGATGGCGTTTAGTCGAGCTTTTTATTCTAGATGTTATTCTGCATTAGTTTAGCTTTTGCTTAGTTACTGTTTTTGTCTTTTTTTTCATAAACTTGGATTATATAAGTCTATTTACCAGACACTAAGAGAGAGATTCCAACTTTAGCTTTGAAGTTCAAACTAAAACAAACATGTCTTTATGTAGATTTCATGTTCACAAACACATTTTGTTTACAAATCAAACCAAGAGATGTCAGGTAAATCAAGCACATGACTGAGGTCCAAAATGGGCTGAAACATCTCCCCAAGGTGAATCCGGTTAAACTTTTGAATTTTTCATTTCAAATCGGCATTTCTTGTTTTCAGGGTTTTAATTTCCATGTCAGACAAAACCCGGCAGTCAAGACTCATTAAGTAAGGTGCTACTGTCAGTAACACCTGCTTTTTCTGTTTACCAATGTTTCTCTTCCATGTTTGTTGACTAATAAAATATTATCTAAAGATCTGAAAAGCAAACTTATCTCGTCATTAAAATGAGCCCTGCTGACTGAAATGTAGTAAGATGCTTTGTTTGTAGCTACAGCAGCCATGATTTTATCTTCTGCATTAAAACTGGTATGTTTTTGCTGATTTTAGGTAAAGAAATGTGTATTCATTAGTTAGAAGAGGAGCGTGTGAGATAGAGCAGTGGCTTGTTTTAATAAATTATTAAACTTTATTAGAATTGTGCCTCAGTTCTTTTTGGAGAGATGTGTTTGTTGTCAGTACTGTGAAGGATTTTATCCGAAATTGCTATGGTGGGGTAATTTTTAGTCCAAAGAGCTGCTACTATCTTGTGAAGATGGAGAAAAAGGGACAGTGTTATGGCTGCAAGGCATGTACTGTCAGGGCTGCAGAGCTCTTAATTTCGTCTGACTACCCCGCCGACTCCTGCGGCTCAATCCCATTCTGGTTCCAACTGTTTTTGCTAACATTCACAGCTCTGGACCCCCCAGAAAAAAATAAGAAATAACTGGCTCATCGTGGAAGCCTGACTGAGTGTTTCAGCCCGAGACCAGTTGCAGACATATTAAAGTTGTGTTTCTGAGGGGCGGAAAAAGAGTTGGAGCATATTTTAACTTTCAGCTGCAGGCAGCCAGAGAAGCCTGCTTTGGGTCAGTCAATCTGTCAAAGCTCACGTCATTAATTAAAAAAACTACTTTCAGGCACTTTGCATTTCTGTCAATTAAACTCTACAGCCAATGCATATGTGTGTCAGAAGGTTTAGTCTTTTTATTTGTGTGCTGTCAAGCAACATTCTTTTCATTTTGTTAAACCCGGACTGTGAAAGGACTGGAACCCAGAGAGTGTTTAGTAAGATATTAGGATCGATAACAAGTCTGTAATGGTTTATATTCACCTGTAGCATGTCTGCACTTGCTACCTCTATGTATTTTATCACCAGACCATTTGAGAGGGTCCTCACTGCAAACCATGAAATGGGGTGGAGCGAGTAAATGTACATCTCGTACACTGGATTTTTTAAATATCCAAACAACTCCAAACTTATTTAAACCTTATTCATTCTCAAATGTATGCACAGTCTTATTAAAAAAATACATCATTTACTATGTTTACCATTGTTGTTGTACAATCCATCCATCCCTCCTTTATTAATTAAAAATCAACTCAAATCTCAAGTCAGTTCTATAGTGGTCACTTTTTATCCGTTTCTCTCGATTATAGTGAACTGAAAACATATTCAACTGTAATTTTTGTGTACCGTTACACTCGTCATATAAACTAGGACTGAAAACTCTGGAACCGTGAGTCAAGAAAAGCAGACACTGTGGCTATATGCATGTTATAATAAAATGTATGACAATGAAAAAAATGTTTTCCACCCTGTTTAAAAAAAGTTGCGTCATTGAGTTGAAAGCGTTGAAGCGTTTTATGTTAGACAAATATAACCGTGGGGTTAAAGTGGGATTTATTTTTCTGGAGGTTCTGTTGTTTGAGGGCAGTAATGTGTCTGTGAACCACAAAATGGGACTGACACCATGTGACAAACTGTAAATAAAAGGAAGCGACAGATGCCTCGGGTCTGCTTTCCGATCAGTCGTTCTGGATATAGCGCCCTGCACAGCCGGTAACAATTAAATCTTTATATCTGACGCTGCTTTTTCCACTAAAGCAGAAAATAAAACAGAACTACGAATGAAACTGTTCAGCTTTTAGACACCAGATGTTTTTCAAGATCCATAAATGACATGAATTTAAAGCTGATGCTGGGGAGGCGAGCTCCAACTCACAAACACAGAGATTGCTTTTCAGCTTCCAGCCTTTTCTCTCTTCCTCCTCATCCATCCCTGTAGAGGCGGAAGAGGTTTTAAGACCCCGGTCGGAAAATGATTTACACAAACTCAGACTCACCTCGATGATCCCCATCCTCTACGAGCTGTAGAGGCAAAAAATATACTGTCATCTGTGAGGTTCAGACCAGGTGAGTCAATGTTCTCTCTTCTCAAAGTGGAAATGAGCCATAGGATACGAGCTTCACATCACCTGTAGGGATGGGTACTGAATTCGGTACTTTTCTAGGTACCGACCGAATTCCGTCAGTACTAGCGGGTACCTATTCACATAAAATCAAATGGTAACTAAATGCATCATTGGGAAATTGAGGGAGTGGAAGAGTGGGCGATTTTCCATGCCTGACACAGCATGGAAAATCAGACATTACGCACAAGAGCGTAATGACGTAGCCGCTAGTAACGTCAACAAAGCATGGCTGATAGAAAGCGCTCAAAAGTATGGCTCCACTTTTAAAATTCAATGCAGACTGATCCTCAGAGTCATCCCAACACCAGAAACACCTCCTCTTCTACCTCAGTAAAAATGTTTAGAACTGAAAATGAAACAAGGAGCTCATTTATCATTAGGTATGGCAGATTTCTTCTATGTAGAGATGGAACATCAAGTTGCTTTTCCAAATTTCATCACATTACAATGGAAAAACTTCAGTGCATCTTATTGGGATTTTATGTCTTAGACCAACATAAAGTAGTGCAAATTCGTGTAGTAGAAGATGTGCGGATTGTGTTTGTTTCACTCCCTTTGCTCTGATACCAGTGGGTAGAATCCAGTGTTCCAAACCAATCCAATCATCTGCTAGAAAACATGGCTATTCTCTGAATCTGACACAAAAGGAGAGCAGTAATCAGAGGAGCAGTCAAGGGGATGTGGTAACTCTGGAGGAGCTGTAGAGATCCACAGCTCAGGTGGGATAATTCCAGCTATTGGTCATGCACTCTAAAAATAGGGTTTCTATGTTAGATTGGCAAGAAGAAAGACACTGGTAAAGGAAAGCAATGAAAAGCCTATTTCATTGTTGCTACAAGGCACGTAGGGAGGAGGGCAAACGTGACAAAAAACTGGCCTTCAAACATGGCAAATTATCCAGTGCACACAATCTGCATGGTGAAACATGGCTGTGCAAGCAACATGCTGTGGGAATGAATTTACAGCTACTAAAACTGGACCAATGTACTGAACAACAAGGAGAAGCAAATCAATTCACATATAAGTGACACAACAAAACAAAAATTAAAAGACAATCTGTAAGTTCTTCCAGGGAGTATGTATAAACTTTATGACTTTGCCAAGCAAAACATTTTGTCATGTTGTGCCTGCATGCTTGGTTGTGAAGGCACCCTGTAGGAGCCTGCTACCGATAATTGCATCATCGTAGTGTTTTGAAGGTGGCCGTGATTAAAAATGTCTCAATGGGTCCCTTTACAGTCAGTTTCAGATTGATTTAGCTTTTTCTCTAAAGCAGAACGATGTTCGAATTAGAGCAGCCTTACTGTGAATTAAACATTTTAAAATACAGTGTATGTCACAGGCACCCAAGTTCAGTCCCAGAGAGCCACTATCCTGCAGCTTCTAGACACATCCCTGCTCCAACACACCTGAATCAAATGAATGGCTGGTTACCAGACTTCTGTAGAGCTGAATGACTGAATGCTGATGGCTGCAGGAATTAAGCCATTTGATTCAGGTGTGCTGGAGATGGGATGCATCTAAAAGTAGCACGACAGTGGTTCTCCAGGACTGGACTTGTGAACACATTCGACTTGGACGGACGACAGTTACTCTGTTCTTCGGTTCAGTTTGGATGCACAACGGCTCTCACCAACTCTGCTGAACGGAGGCCAAACTCATCCGTTATCTGTCCTTTACTCACTAATGGCGATGAAGAAGATTTGGCTGTGACAGACGGTAGCCGGGCCACATTCTGAGCCATTTTCTCTTGAATTTCCTCCATCCATTACAGCACGAGCTGCAGACGTTTTCAGACAATGATCACCGTGATGAAGCGGCTGATTACAGCAGTGATCATACAAGACGGCTGCTTCGCTTCAAGCTCTCACAAATTTCTGACAACTGGAAATCTTAAAGCTTTCAAGTTTTCTTAACTTGCTTTAAAACGATCAGTGCATAAATCTTTAGATGGACATTTCTAAAAGTAGCAGTAAGTTCTCATCTCATAAAAGGTTCTTAGCTTCTGTTATAATATGTATTATAAGAATAATAGTAATATGGAGAAAAAAGAGGTCATTTTTCTTATTATTTAATCATGTAGCTGCATCATTCTGTGATTTACACTGAAGAATGTTGCAGTTTGTGAGAACTTTACAAAGAAAACTGTAAATAAACGTCAGTCTTTGTTAGAAGCTCTAAAATCTATTACTGCTTTATATTATTGTAATAAATTTCTTAAGATAAAACAAACAGATTTAAATCATTTGAGATGCAAACGATAATTTGACACGGGTGCAGTGAGTTATTTATTTCACTCTTGAACTCGACGTTATCGCTTTGCATTTTCCTAGAGGTAAACCATAAAATAATATGTAGAAAGAAACCGAATACAATTTATTTAATTTTAATTCATTTTAGCTAAATTGAGCTCAATTCATTTCAGTTTGATTTATAACATTTGGTGGCTTCTTCACTATGGTTCTTTACTTTTGTTTGAGTAGTTCCCTGCTTGTAGTAATCATCAGTCTCTAACCAGAGGAGGGCCGACTCTGTATGGCTTTTCAAATTTTCCAACTATCATCGATCACTCAACATTGTCTTTATATCCTCCATGTTCGATTGTTTGTGCAAGTAAGATCTGAAACAGCAACAAAAACAAAAAAACAAAAACGAAATAAATCCGAACCCAATTTGAAATGGCAACACCTGGTTGTTGGTTGTTTTTGTGGTCTGCAGTCAGGATGTTACACACACATCAATGTAGAAAAACCTACTTCTATGCTTTGTGGTCCTTTTATTGGTTAAATGTATCCCTTCCCTATCAGTAGAAACTTTAACATTAAAAACTAAGGACCCATGCCTGAACTGTAAAACTAAAACCAGTTAATTTAGGAGGTTGCCTTTTTGCTGATTTTCTAAAGCATTCAAATCTCAATAGTTGTTGATAAATGATAATTTCTCAGAACTGTTCAAGCTGAGCTGTACAAAGGACACCCTGTCCATGTGGTTGAGCAGATGGGTGAAGTTTGTGCAGAGCTATAAAAGGGCTTCCATCTTTGAATCAGGGACCAAAGACACCAAGCAGGACAAAAACACCAGAATCTGGGAACACAATACCACATATGTTTCCTGTGTAAAGCTGCAGGTCAACTTCATCACATTACTGCGAAAGTTTCTAGGCAAATGTGACCTAAAAACATAATGGCTTCAGCATCACATCTGCATATTCCTGTCAGTCCCACTCATTTTAAGAGATGTTTAAAAGAGCAGAAGTTCCCTAAATTTATCCTCTTCACACAGCTCCACACTTCCACTGAATTTTAAGCTCCCAAGGGCAAACAAGTGAGGTAATGAAGCGCGACAACGATGGCTCAGCTTCCCTCAGCTCCTAACATCCCCGGAGCCTCACATTTAGCCGACTAACTGCAAATGGAAAGTGGGCTAACTGCAAATTGAATGTCGCCTGGAAGAGGCAGCCTACGTGAGAGACCAAAGCAGGTACTCCCAAGAAACAAGAATGGGAAAAAAGATGATGGGGCAGCATGTTTTTCTAAAGTTCTGGATGTCTGCGGAGGTTTGTGTGTCTGACGTCTTCAGAAATTCACCGAAACAGATCAGAAGAGGTTTCAGATGCCGATTTACCTTGGCTGGGTTCTCACATGCGCAACAGCCTGTTGTTACCAACCACAAATGTTCAATAAATTCACCTTTATAAACGTGTTAGAACGCTGGCAGACAATGACACAGACTCAGCTGAGCAGGTGTTTAATTTGGGACTGAGGGCATTCAAAATATATGTTTACAGTAAATCAAAACTGCCAAAATCAAGAATAAATGCTATAAAACACACCAACACATGCAAGGTTGTATTTCTACCCATATTATTGATTCTAATCATTTTAGTAAGTGCATCTATCCCTAGCACTTACCGTAGCCCTATTTCCAGTATATTGCTAACCCTAACCATGAAACGTACACCTAACCCCTTCCCGATGGCACCCCGTTGTATTTAACTTCAAAGTCAAAGTATTACTTAATGCTGTTAATGCTTAATGTTGTTGAACAGCAAAAAACATATTTTTTACCCATGAGTTTTCTCTTTCACCTTTATTATTTCTGTACATTTACATTTTTGTTTAAATCTTTAATGATTCACTGTTGCATTTTAAATTTCACTTTAAAATGGGCTTAAATTGATTTGTCCTATTTTCATTAACTATGGTGAATTTTCTTGTCTATTATTTCAATTCGATTTACTCTTCGTGTTTTTATTTTCTTTTAATCAATATCTCTGCCGAGAATATTTGGAGAAATGTAGGAAAACCAACCAAGAAATCACTCCATTAATTCACCAGAAAATGCAAAAGTACGGAAACACCTCAGGAAATCAGTCTGTGAAAACCTACATGGTTTAATTTTAGTGATTTCAAATAAAGTGTAAATATAAAGGTCATTATAAAAAGATAAAATGGAATTTATGCAATTCTTCATAGATTAAGAATTGCATAAAGGCTGTTTTCAGAATTATTTATTTGTTGACTCTAAAATAAATAATAAATAAATAAAAACTGGGTAAAAAAGAAAAAACAAAAAATGATTTGAGTAGTTTAACTGGAGACTAAAAGGATAAATTAAATATACATACTAACACAGAACTAAATCATTATTGTTATAGTTTTACCACATTTAATATATCAATGACTGGCCATAATGTTTTTATAATTTTTGTTGCATTACTTTCCATAATAAATAAGTTATTGAGCACTTAAACAGCATTTTTTCTTGAGTTCGGCAGTTTCACTCCTTACTGGTTCAAGATCCAACTGCGTTTATTAAAAAACGAGGAACTGCATCAGTCTCTGCTGCCCTGTTGAAATTAAAGCCCAGCAAATAGACAGATAAACAACTCTTTCATTTCATTTCATTTTTGGAAATAATTGAATAAAGAATTGTGACGTATGAATGTAAAAAGGAAAACAAATTAAGAAAATAAAATGATAAAAACTGCTGGGTTAGCCACCTTAACTTCATAAACATTGCTGCACAAATGTACAATGCTGCAACAAAATGGAGGACAAGCTGAGATGTGTGAAGGCGGACGATCAGCAACTTGAGGCTATTTTACTAAATTTCCTTTTGTTTCTGTAAACAACATACAAACAATTCTTAAAAAAAAAAAAAAAACTTGAATTTCTTCTTTTCTGGAGGATTACTTTTTGAAAATTTGTTATGATGCCTAATCATAGCAACATGTTTTGTTTTGTTTTTTTACAATCAGGAGCAGTTGGTTAACAAATCAAAATCCCAAATAATTCCTCAACTACAGACCCACATCCCAGAGGAATTGAAATGGAGGAGACGTTGATGCACAGCAGGAGCAAAGAGGAGAGTGAGAAGGAGGAAGTTCAAACTATCGCTCATAAAGGTGCAATATTTCACTCACTTATAGGTGAATATTAAGGACTACTTCATGCTTTACATGTGTGTTTAGTACTTTCCATTGTTAATTTCTGCTTAACTGTGTATATATATATATATATATATATTTATATATATATTTTTTTTTTTTTTTTGCTCTTCGCTGCATGTATTTTTTACTGATTGCCAATTCTTGTTAGATTTAGCTTTGTATGTTATACTTAATTTTCTTTTTACTTAAGTATTAGGCTTCTTAACTGGGACTTGAGTCTGAATTTTGTACCTTAACATGTAACCCCTTACTAGGACCCAGCTAGACTATTAAGAATACAGTATTTTATGCTCCACAAATATATGACATGGCTGCAGAATCATATCCTTGACTCCGACGTCTTGCTATGTGGCTTTCTGTACATATGAGAAGACAAACGCTACGTTCACACAGCAGGTCTGATGCCTTTCCAAGTTTTTGCTGAAATCCAACCTTTATTCAAAGGAGAATATTGACGTCACACAACAGCACAATGTTTAGGGAAGTAAAAATGGATTTCGGCATCTGTGTATCATTTTTTCTTTAATTTTTTGAGCAATGGGAGCCAACAATATTGTGACCACGTCGTAAAAACACGAAAAAATGTAAGAAATAAGAGAACACAGCTCCTAACAATGGCCTTTTGTGGAGCAGTGACTGCTACTTCTATAGAGAAGTCTGTGTGGATTCGTAGTCAGAGCCAGGACAATGACCTAAAAGTTGGATGAAATGCGACTGCAAAAAAACACTCCAATGCGTTCGTGGTAATATCTGGTGATTATAATCATGCCTCACTCTCGTCTACACTTCCAACTTTTTAACAGTTTGTCAACTGCTTTACCAAAGAAAACAAAATGTTGGGTTTGTTTTATGCAAATGTAAGAGATGCAAACAACATGCATCCCCACCACAACAGTCAGTTGCATCCCCAATAACAAACCCTGGATCACCAGCAGGGGCGCTGAAAAGCAGAAAATAAGGGGAAGGATTCTAGGAGCCCATGATTGACAGGGGCCCAGAGAGGCCCCCATTGGAGTTATAATATTGACAAAATAATATGACACTCAGTACTAAACTTACAATCACACATATATTTTATTTACAATTATTGCATTGGTAACGTTTATTAGCTGTGAAAACATTTCTCAATGCCCCCTCTTTCTATCAACCACCTGCTCCGTCAGAAAGCCGCGGACAATTTTTCAGACAGCGAGTGGAGGCGGAGACAGAAACGAGAAAAAGATGCAAAGGGTAGAAAGTGTGTCACCCAATTTTGTCACAGGCAAGGTGGGTCTGTTAGTGGTTCATGTAATAGAAAGTTCTGTTAACCTGTTGTCTATAACTAACTTTGTCCATAGTTTACAAGACAGCTCACTTTTTCTCCACATATTAGCTCATATATCTGAAGAAAACTCTGTATTTATAAATTTCACTGTTGTTTTAGTTAATAAATGAATGCAGGCGAACATTTAGCAAACTGCTCTGCTAAAAAATGAAGCATGTTCCGAACAGACACGTCAAGATCAGCAGCAGCTGTCTCTCAGCTCCCCCCCCAGCACAAAGCCAAGTACCATATGAGGAAGGAGGTGAGCAGCTGTGTGTTGAATTAATCAAGTATGATGGAGAAAAAACATTAAAGAATAAAAAATCGTTCTAAAATAATAGTTAAAAAAAAAGCCTATAGTCTGTATTTGTTTCAGAAATATTTTAATGGTTTAAAAAGCATCAGTTATCACTGAAATATAATGTTTGGTCAGTAGTTTGGGACTTTCTTCCTCCTGCTTTGTTCTTGATGGTGTTTTTGCAAAGATTTTATTTATTTCTCCACAGATTATACAATTTCATTTTAATGGAAGAAGTGAATTTGTATTTAAGTTTTGTATTTTCAGCTGATTAATCTTGAGATAATTTTATGTTCAAGTATTTAAAGAGGCTTTGGAAAATAGATTTTTGGGAGATGGTGATTCTACCTTTAAGACAAACACTATCTCCATCATAGGAGAAGTGGAGGTGGTGGAGAAGTATAAATACATCAGTGTTCACCTTGAAAACAGACTGGACTTGAGAGATCAGAAATGAGTACAACAGAGGGACAGCTCATAATAGATATGTTGGAGATAAGGCCAGAGATGGTTTGTACAATGTAAAGAGGGGGGGACAGGAAGAAGGATGCTGAGGCTGAAACTGCCAGGAGGGAAGCCTAGGGGAAGACCAAAGAGGAGATTTATGGATGGAGTGAAAGAGGAGATGAAGGTAGTGGGTGTGATAGATAAAGATGCAGAATCTAGGGTTAGATAGAGACAGATGACAACCCCTGAAATGGAAAAGCCAAAAGAAGAAGCAGCAGCTTTGGTGATAGCTGTATTTTCTCTATAAATACTTGCCATATAAGTTGTAATATTGCTCTTTTATATTTTTTCCCTATCAGGCAAAAGCAGCAAAAATAATATAGTAAAATCCTAGTAAAAAATACTGTAACAAACTTTAGGCTACAATAATATTGTTTTAAGTTTGGCCCTATGTCTTATAGTATTAGAATGCAACATATTAGTTTTATACATTTTTATACACTTGTTATGAGTTGGACAGTGCTTTAAAGTGCCTGTGACACGCTTTTACCCAAAAGGCAGAAATTGAAAGAAAACATCTATATATTGAAATTGTAATTGACATGATATTAGGATTAAAGATGCGATAAAAGACAATTGTAACCCAAAACAGGTATACTTCTCTGTTAAGTCCAAAGTCGCCGGGAAATGGCGTGAATTCGCAGGGGAAATGATGCCAGAGGTCAGGATATCCGACAGACGAAGGAGAATGTTGAAGCAGAGTCTATAGCCCCGCTGTTCAGTTCATCTGATGGGAAAAGACCGCCAAAGAAAAGGTTGTGGCTGCTGTTGCTAAACGGATCAAGGCTCCGCAGGTTAGAGAACTTCTTTGTTACAAAATACATTTAGATATCGGCAGTTGTTGTTAATATTTAAAAACTTATTATTATTAAAATAAGATAAATTACACATGCATACAATATATTTAAATAAATGTTTCTCTAAAGATTCTAATGTAAAGTAAAAAACAAAAATGACCCACCAGGTAGTGTCTTCAGATCTTGAATCATCCCTCGTGTCTGCTGCTGCTGCTCACTTCACTCTGGTTGTTCATTCAGTGCCTTTATTTACTGTAACCCTGGATTTACACTGTATCTGCTCTAGTCCTTTCTTTTACTGATGCCATGGTGGCTTATGATTTTGGAGCCTGAGGGATAACACTGAAATAGTATTGCAGTCATAGAGTTTAGTAGCCATCTCACAGGCTCCTTGAACCACTTTTGCACAATTCGAGCCTAATGAATCCAGGCATTGTCATCTTGGAATATGCCCTTGCCAGCAGGGCAAAATAAATTCAATAATGGAATAACCTGGTCATTCCGTATATTCGGGTAGTCAGCTGAACTATTTCTTTGCTGACCTCATAACAAGGCTGACCCCTGACCTGACCAACTGCAACAAGCCTAGATCACTGCACTGACCCAACAGGATTGTTTGAGGCACTACGCACAAAATCCTGATGTCCAATCTTATGGTACTTACCAAAAATAAGCCTTTTTTTCCTGATTAGCCTCACTAATCAGTGTAGTTTCAGCAACCTTCAAGGCTGCTTTCTTTGTTTGATGGAGCTAAGCTTGAGGATAATCATTCGTGCATTAATTATCTAATAGGAGACTCTTATTTGCTTAGTAAAATCCAAAGGTGACATTTTTGGACAGGAGATGTATATACATATAGCTGTGATTGACTGTGGGATGCTGCTGCAACTGCCTAATAAGACCATTACCCTACTCATGATGCCAACACTTGTACACTCTAGTGGGTGTTCTAGACATGGCAGCTCCTCGTCAATAAAATAAATTACATCCCCATCACAGGCCTGCATGGTAGCCATGTGACACCTAAATCAGGCCATTCCCTCTGGTTGTTTGTTTTGCTCTTCACTAAACATTTAATACAAGGATAGGGTTACAAATGACCTTTTATCATTTGGTGTAAAATCGTTTAAAGAACAGATGCCTGCAAAGTGAAAATAAAGAACTCTAGTTTTAAATTGAACAAGGTTGGCACAAAAAACAGAAGTCAACAAATGCTTCTCACAACAAAAGAATTCATAATTGAAGAATGACCACTTGGCAGGAATAATAATGAGGAAAGAGAGGAGCTGCTGTGCGCTGTCTTAATAAATCACAATGACAGTTGAAGAGGTAATATAGAAAAGTTATGTTTCTCCCAGCACCCTACAGAAGCTTCTTCTGACAACGCACAGGGACCACAGCCAAGGGTGTTCACTCAGAATCTGAGCCGTTTTTATTTCTGTCTGAAGGAATGTCTCCCACTCTGTGTCCTCCAGGTGAATAAGAAACTCAGGTCCAAACAGACACATCACCTGTGGCTGACCAAGTCCACTCATTAATGTAGAAGCTGAGTGGGGAAACAGCAGGAAATTAGTCATTATTTAGAGTCTAATTAATATGTATTAAAATGGTGGGAAATAAAATAGAGAACCAGCATAGTATTGGTCTTTATAGTAGCATTGATTGTTGACACACTTAAACTGAGCTGCAGCATGTTGACCATACAGCGTTTTAACAGGACAGATTCCTCGTCCATCTTGGACGACAAAGAAGTTAAGTGCACATGCTCAGCATCATATCTAGAGGTTGTCTTTTGAAAAAAGAGGCATGAGTGCCGCCAGCATTGCTGCAGAGGTTGAAGGGGTGGGGAGTCAGCCTGTCAGTGCTCAGACCATACACATTACACTGCAGAAAATTGGTCATCCCAGAGGGTAACCTCTGCGAGATAATCCACAAGATGGCCTGCAAACTGTTTGTTGAAGGCAAACCATGCTCTGTGGTCTGATGAGACCAAGATACACTTATTTGGTTTAGATGGTGTCAATCATGTGAGGCAGCAACCAGGTGAAAAGTAGAAAGACTTGTCTTGTCTACAGTCAAGCACCATCAACTATGACTTGAGTGGGACAGAGCGCAGACCCGGAAATGGAGGAAAACAATTGTGGATCGCTCCACCGAGTCATCAAATAGGAGGAGCTTCCATCTGCTGCTTGCCGGTTTCAACTCAACATGGAGCGAGTCACGGTGCTTTATTTATGGCAGCCAAAAAATGCAGCTGGCGTCGACGTCCCTGGGTTCACCAGAGACGGAACCACCTACTCTCTAGGAGCAGCGTCTGGATCGCGGTTGCTTTCAGCGGTACTTCAGTCTATCCAGGACCCAGTTTGAGAACCTGCTGCCCTGCGTTGGGGGACGACTCAGCCTCTGGGAAACCAACTAAAGGCGCTGTATCTCCGCTGCAGAACGCCTGCGCATGTGTCTTTGTTGAGTAAATGAATCTATGCTCAATAGATAAACAGCCAAATTATACTGTCCAAATCTTCTAAATATAATGAACATTTTTGTGCCTAAAAATGGACGAGGACCGCCAAAATACACCAGGCAAAAGCTGATATGACAACAGAATGTAGCATGGTAGCGTACTGAATAATTATGTAATAACAGCTGATCGGCGACCTAGAAATCAGGCTTGCTGATATATACATCGGTCGATTAAATACTTATGAATAAAATATGACTTCCTACATGAACATAGATGTACCCTGAGAAACTGCTGTGAGTCACATACATGTATGACAACTGTTGTGCTGAAAAGATGGCTATAGATGCGAACTTTAGATTTTTCAATTCCAGCAAAATTGGCTTCGCATCCATCGCAGGTTTTGTGTCACTCTATTTGCGCTAATCGCATGGCGTCGCTTCACTCCTGTTGGGACCCCAGCCATGGGGGCAACATGAAAGGCCAGTAAGAACCTTTCTGAAACTTTCAAAATAAATCGCATTAACCTACTTCCAGCACAGCCAGGAAAAGGGGTAACAGCGGACTACCCGTGACGTCGATGTTTGAATAAAAACCCCGCTTTTGCAACAAACTGACCATGCAGGTCCCCAGAGGAACTCGACGGAGGGACACAGCGCGCTAATGTCTCCTTGCTGGCAAACAGACATAACTTTTCAAACTGGATCCAAGAGTGTCATACGATCACGCGATCATATGCACTAAGTTAAGTAGGAATGATTTGCTGTTTGTGTATCTGGTATTCATTCATGAACAGGGTAATTAAGGTACAAACGTTGCTTGAATTTCTCTCTGAGGTCGACAGAAGCAAACTGTGTTCCAGAGAGTTCCCAGCAGAGACCCTGTCTCTACCGAGTGGAGCAGTTTTCCCAGTCTGAAGGAAGGACAATGGGACCGCATCACTGTGGTTACAGCTGTAACGTGCAGTTTGGCCGGGCCGACAGAACAAACCCCCCCCTCCCCACAGCTACGGAGGTCAGCTGCAAGTTAACCCTTTGTTCACTGCGTCTTATGTTTTGCATGTAGAATTTGGTACATGACAGTAAAAATGGCACATAGCACTTCAACAGTTTTCTCTAACGAGTAAATCTGTGCAGGTAGAGTATATAAAGATCTTGTACAAAAAAGGTTTGTAAATTTAGAACGACAAGTAGTACTTTTATGACCATTTAGGTCATAAAAAGCAAAACTACTTTGTCCTCATGAAGAACGTTTTCAACAGTTGCAGTTCACCTATTTCTCTCCCAAACTGTGCTACAAATTTCAGCTCTATAAAATTTGGTTAAACTTTCTTTAAAATAAAAAAATAACTTTGCACATAACTTTGGAAGTCACAAAAGCTGCAAAAGACACTGAAGATACCTCAACACATCTGAAAAATAACTGCTTACAGAACTGCTGACCCTCCAGCTGAGAAATGATGCTGGGTGATGCTTTTGTTTTGAAGTTGCCACAGTGAGCCGCAGCGGCTGTCTAAACAAAGACACGATCACAAACGTTCATCTTTGCCCGATGGGTCGACTCCTTTTAAGGCCATGGAGCTTCCAGCTGTACAAAGAGGGAGTCTAAGGTTCCTGAACAACAAAGCTGCTTTTTCACCATCAAAAGCTGGGGGACAGTGATGTTGCAAGAAAATGACTTGTCAAATACAGAGATCAGAAGTGTTTTTGGAAGGAGAAATTAATATCAGCTTAACTGGCCTACTTGTTAGAAGTCTATGATGTTTAATAATTAAAAGAATTTGGCTGAGAGTTACCTTTAGTAGTAAACTGACTACATGCCTGCAGATGCATGTCAAAACAGATGTTTAAAGTATTAAAAATCTCCAAATCACAAGTCACAGGTCCAAAGTTCATTATAACAATGATGTAAATATTGTGTTCATCTTCCCCTTCTACATGTTCTAGAAAGGGTAGAATAATTCAAACTAAATGACAAGTGTGATAACAAGCAAGGATGCTTGAATTGAAGCACACATTTTTTTCTACTGGGTGTGTCTCTTCTTCTGCACCATTGTAATCTTACCTCTTCCATAGCACAGAAACTGACCTTAGAAATGTACATAAAAAAGTTCAGGTAAAAGGTGTGAGAAAACTGAGCCCTCTTTGGAGCTTTATAACGTGGCAATGATAAAGGACAGTTGCAAATAATTTGACTAACTACGGCCGCTTAAAGGCCAAATATCATATTTCAGAATCACGACACTAAAAAATCTGAAAAGTATGAAACGCAAATTTATCACAATGTATTTCTATTGTTGTTCAAAGCAGACAGGTAACTTCTAGAAAACACGTCAGGTAAAGGTAGCCTATGTTGATGCAGGATCTGTAACGGCACGGTCTGTAGATCTCTTATGGAAATCGCATAACTCACCGTTTACTTGATAAAAAGCAGTAAAGCCTTTTTTAAACAGACACATGTCGAACAGATGTGTAGTCGCTTATTACATTTTATGCTAAATTGTTTTTGGTACTTTTGGTACAAAGATAATCTGAGCAGAATTTTCAGTGAGCTTTGTTCAAGTAACCAGGTTAATGAGACAAATTCCTCTGTGTGAACATCAGAGTAACAATGCCTGCCTGAATGCTCCAAGAAGTTTAGAGTAAGGAATTACTGTTGTAACAAGCAGTCATTCCCAACTTTCCCACACAGCGCTTCAAAATCCCTGGGTGGGGTGCCAGTTTGTTGAGTTTCCAAACTACTACTATAAAACAAAATTTATCCGACTTGCTCCTCCTCACCAGTAAAATCGTCGTGTTAACTTTCACTTCATGAACTCAAATGAAAGCTGGAGACTTTGTCATCGCTACTTGAGTGGCCTTCGTTATTCACCAGCTCTCAAAATCAGCATTCTAATCGCAGCATCTTCACTCTTAGGCAACTTTCAGCTTCCAGGTCGTCTTGAGCTCAATTACCTTCCTCTCATCCCGTTTTTGATTATTTGATATATCTGGATTTTGGCCCTAGAAAAGATTTTAATTATTGTTAGAAGCTGAAACACAACTGAAGGGAAAAGTTGTAAAAAGGATTTATATATTGGCCATGTACAAAACGTTTTAGTGAAATACTCTTTGATTTAAACTACATACGTCCTGTTCTTTGGGATAGGTTTAGGTAAAAAACTCCCTCAGCAGAAGGGCACAAGGAGTGGATGAGATTCGGCCTGAAATATTGAAGGTTCTGGGTGTTAAGGGGTTGTCATAGTTGACACGGCTCTATGAGGCGAGTTAGTGGTCCCTAGTTTTACAAAAAAGGGACAGGAAAAAGAGCTCAAATCACTGGGATTACACTTTTCAGCCTACCAAGGAAAATTTAAAATATAGTGCATGGAAAATGTACTATTGTTGTGGTGGCAGGGCATTTCCAAGATTCTTTAAACACTGGCATGTTTTATTATTGGGCCTCAAGACTTTTGAAATTCAGAGTTAAATGAATTTCCTGCAGTTAAGTTTCATAAACTGCATTCAGATACAGTTCAATTTGCCTTTAAACCTTGATGTGTATTTTACTTTTTCTCTCCTCTTTGTTATCTTTCAAATTTACTGTATTAGTTTATATTTTTGTTACACTTCTTCATAGTGCAAAACTGCTCTGGAAGTGTAAAACTATTTTTAAAAAGCTGTTTCATGAGAAAACCTTGAAGAAAGAAATAATTTTCTACGACTGACGCTTCCTCACCCAGCAGCAGAGTAAACATGCAAACAGGAGAAAATGAGGTCTGTTTAGGGGGCAACACCATACAAGAAGAACCGCCTTCATCCGCCTCGACAACACAATGCTGCTGTGCCGCATTATCACAGCCAATTTACCGCCTGCACCGTTATCATGTGTCCAACATGACTTTAAAAGAAGTGAGACACAACAGATTATTTCCCCCTGAGCGGTGAAATGGAAAGTTTTTTTAAGTTACAGATGCAAAAATGATGACTATCAAGGGAGCTTTCATAGATATGAAAATGAACTGAACCTGACATTCAAATAGGTTCTGATGCTGAGGTAGGCAAACTCAGCATGAAGACCCAGCCATTCTGCAGACATGAAAACGGCAACACAAAGCATGGAGTGGCTTTGGTTTAAACTCTGCCTTCAGCAGGAAGCAAAACAACAAGACATCCAGGAGGGATTAATTAGAACAAAACATCAGTAACTTGCAGGGCGCATCAGGATTTACTTTCACTCATAGAATAGTTTTATTTACGTCCCAGCAGCTGAAGGAGACTCGAGCTAAAAAAAACGCTTGGATCTTGCAAAAAGTTTGTGATGAAGTCTCAGCCTCAAGATCAAGAATTCCTGCATTAAAACAACCTCAGTTTTGTCTCATGTGAACTGAACATATTTTACAAAACAGAGGCACAAACTGTGTAAATAAAAATATGTATTTATACCTCAAAAACACAAAAAGATTCCCTTGTTCTGAATTTGTTGGGGAGCAGTCTAAATCTAACCAAACAGTGAATAAGAGTCTGCATTTAGGAAAACAATTTGTGTGTGTTTTTCCTGCTTTCCCGGCTGAGTGAGAACCACTTTTTGTATTTCACCATCAAAGTGAGGACTGTTTGTTGTAAAGTGAGGACATTTTCAAGGTTCGTACTTGCTATCTTGCTAGGGCTTAGGTTTAGGATTAAGGTGTGAATTGAGTTTAGGTGAGACTTAGGGTTAGGTATGTACTGGTAACGGTTAGGTTTAGGGTTAGGGTCAGGCCATAGAAACAGTTAAAAATGAATGGAAGTCAATGAGAGTAAATGCAAGGTCCGCACAACATATAGTGAGTGTGTGTGTGTGTGTGTATGCGTTTCCTCTGCGAGTTCTGCAAGCTAGGCCATTTGGGCAGATTATGTCCAATGATGCTATGCAGTTCCTCCTCCTGCAGGAGCGCCGCTGCAATCTGGGAACACAGATCTCCGTCCACTTGAACAGCTCAATCCAGAATGCAATGAAAAACTGTAAAAATAGACCAAGATAGCATTGATCTCTCTTTAAATGTTTCATAACAGATACGGTTTAAAAGCCACGAACTGCAACTTTAAACTGTGAGAAAAATTATAGCTAGGAAGAATTTTAAATAAACTGCAAAAGATAGGGAAGAGGAAAAAACCCAGACTGGGATTACAATCGACTATGTAAAGACATAAATTAGGACAGTTTATCTGTAATTAGGTTCTAATGTTCTGAAATGCAGATTAAAGCAGCCACAGCTGCTGCATCAGGGTCTGCTCCATTCAAACTTAAAGTTTGTGAATAGTTGTGACTGCCTTAAATTGTATAAGAACATAAAAACTGTAAAATATCTTAACTTTACCAGTTTAAATCCCTTGAAATGGCTCCCGGGAGACAATGAAAGCAGAAGTAAGTGTTACCTTTAATGAAATATTTCCACTGAGGTTGGTAGATTTTACCATTGTATCTGAAAGCAAACTCTGTAAACACAAATTGACATTTGTGTCAATACAAACATTAAGAAAACATTTCCTAAACACTGCTTTAAATGTGTTGCTTCCTCAAAAAAGATGAGACTGAAATATCTGAACTATAAGACTTTGGTGTAAGAGAGCTTTAAAAGTTTTCAGATAAGTCCTTTACCACAGCTGCGTCCTGGTTTACTGCCACCTTTTTGCTCTATGAAAATCTACTTGCAAGAGATGAGAAAAGTAGGCATTTTGTGCCTTTTCAGTGTCTCTCAGGTGGCCTCCTCCTCCTCTCACCTCTGTTCTCTTTGGAAGGAGCTAAAACACATTTCCTCCAACATAATAAGAGCAATTCAATAAATGGTGTGGAATATGGGACCCTGGCTTCAGCAGAACGAATATTTTTTCCTCTTCCTCCTCTTTTTCAAAGCCAAACCAGTGTGCTGGAGGTGCCTTTCATAGTGTTTCACTGTGACCCAGTCAGCAGTTTACTAACCTTGTCAAATGCAACAACGAGCTGCTGTTTCAGTTAATGCTTTTTAGACTCAAATGTGAAAATATTACATTTTAGAGAATACATATTCAAAATGTTATTACTTTCAAGGCTATTCAAAGAGGCAACGCATGTGTAATGCATAAAAATCGACTTGTATGTCATTTTAATCTGAAGTATTCCTCTGTTTTAGTCAGTAATTTTTTTAAGGGAAAAGAAAACGCACCTCAAGCATTATTGTGCTTAACAACACTGTATGTCTATAAACATTTAAAGCACGGCTGGCCACAGATGGGGCCTTAAGCACAATTTAATTTGGGGCCCCTCTTCCTGTTAGGACCATCACCTCCACTAACAGCAAATCAATCCAGGTTTCAGCCAGTTAAACTTGGCTGAGCTTCAAAGCAGTCATGGATAAATGGAAGTAGTAAGGAACAACACTGAGGGGACATCAGTGTTGGGTTGAGCTTGCTTGTTGCACCCGTGTGGGGGTTTACCCCGGTGATGAGAGGGTTGCATCCCTGTGCCCAGCATTGCTAAGTACCCGGACTTCTTGTCGTCCCGGTCAGAAGTGTGGACTGTACCCCTCATGGGGACTCCATCATCCTGCAGGGGGACTTCAATACCCACGTTGGAAATAACAGCGGCACCTGGAGGGGTGTGATTAGGAGCAATGGCCTACCCAATCTGAACCAGAGTGGTGTTTTGTTACTGGACGTCTGTGCCAGTCACAGACTGGCCATAACGAACATCATGTTCAAGTGTGTTTATCAGTGCCCTTGGCACCAGGACACTGTAGGACGGAGATCGATGACCGAGTTTGTAGTCATGCCTTAAGATTTTTGGCCACAAGTCTTGGAAACTAGGGTGAAGAGAAGAGCTGAGCTGTCTACTGATCACCACCTGGTGCTAAGCTGGGACCATTGGAAGAGGAGCTGACCAGTACCATGAGGCTGACCACAATGGGGGGCATTATCAGGCGGGTTATTGGGTGGTACTTTGAGAATAGCCTGAATCCTGCAGTCAAGCCTTCCCTGGTGGAAGCAGAGAATGGGAGTCTGAGTCTCAGACTTTGATTCATTCATCACTCAGGCTTAAGTCAAAAAGCTCTGATGTGGTAAGGCTTCAGGAATGGATGAAATCCACCCTGAGTACATCAGAAATTGAGATATTTTGGGGTGTTGTGGCTGACACCCCTCATCAACATTGCGTGGTAGTTAGGAACAGTGCCTCTGAACTGGCAGAACAGGGTGGTGGTCCCCTCTTCACAAGAAGTGGGACCGGAGGATGTGTTCCAACAACAGGGAGATCACACTCCTCAGCCTCCCCGGAAAGGTATAGTCGAACCTTGGCTTCAGGAGGAGCAGTGTGGTTTTTTTTCCCGTCCCTGGAACACTGGCTCTACACCCTCAACAGGGTGCTTGAGGGTTTATGGAAGTTTCTAAAAACTGGTGTTTTGTGGACCTGGAGAAGGTCTGTGCCCCCTGTGGTGCCCTGTAGGGGACGCTGCAGGAGTATGGAGTCGAGGGCCTTTTATTAGAGGCCATCAGGTGTCTGTACAAGTAGAGCAGGAGTTTGGTTCGCATTGCCGGCATGAAGTCAGACCTGTTCCCGGAGGATATTGGACTCCGGCTGTGCTGCCCTTGGACACTGGTCCTGTTCATGACTTTCATGGACAGGATTTCTAGGTGCAGCCAAGGGCTGGAGTGGGTTCGATTTGGGGACCAGTGAATTTCATCTATCCTTTTCACAGATGACGTGGTCCTCCTGGCTCTTTCTAGCCGAGACAAGCATGCACTTGGGGTGGGGTTCGCAGCCGAGTGGGAAGCAGCGGGGAAAGTAGAAGAGTTGACACCACAATATTATATGAAGTGATATGTATAGATCTGTCCAAGCACCATTGCTCTACAGTTAGAAAGCAAGCCTGGATACAAAACCATGAAACAGTGGACCAGTTCCTTTTATCTTCCAATCATGGTGGGTTTCCAGAAAGTTACTCAACCTCCAAAGACATTAAAAAAACATTTTTTGTGGTGAAGTGTTCAACTCTATTCTTGTTTTTCTTCCCATCTTCAGTCATTCAACAGAGAAACCTGTAGCGTTGAAAACTTGAATCTCAGTGATTGGTTGAGAAATCATTAGGATTAAGATGTGATATATGGCGGTATGAATGGCCAATCTGCAAACCAAAACAATCCAACTGATCTGCAGCAGCATCCGAGCCATATTTCCTTTCACAGTTCCTGGCAGAAAGTCAGTGATTCCCATTTAGAACAGAAAGAAACAACTACTTCTTATTCTCATATTCTGCTACCCAAAGACTCCATGTTTATGAACCCAAAAATTTTTGATACACAAGATGTTTTTGATCCAAAACTTTTAAATATTTATGATTTAAGAAAGAGACGTGAAGATGGGGATACACACCAAAAAAACAAAACTTTTCAAATATTCTCTTTCTTAATATTTGAGTACAGAAACCTGAAATCTGAATCGTTTTTTTGTATAGCAATAGTATATAGCAGCAGGATTCTTTTTTCCCATTTCACATCTGGAAAGTTTTTTTTCTCCCCATTTTTAAATCATAGTGCAGCCGGAATTTCAAAAGAAAAAAAAACACACGCAAACAGAAATCCCACCCCCGGAGTACGACGTACGAATGTTGTGAAAGGAATAACAAACAGAGAGGAACGAAGGAAACAACAAAAGCAGCAAGCTGGGATAAAAGGCAAAAAAGATAATTTAAAGGGCGAGGATAGGGAAGGAGAATACAGAACGGTAAAAAAGGAAAAGAGAGACAGCATGTGGTCCCAGTGATCAGGATGAGGCAACACTGCTGATGAAATCCAGACAACGATGAAGGCAGACATTCAGCCAATGAGGTGGAGTCAGGGGGAAACGTTATGAAATGCAGAATAAAAAAGTAAGAGGAAAAGAGCAAATGCACTCTTACCTCATACTTGTTGCACACAGTCATTAAATAAAAGAAATTTAAAAAAAGAAAATTGTATTCACGTATTAAACCTCAAGTGAGTCCACAGGATGTGTTCATAAATGGACTTAATCAAGGAAATACTCACCAACTTCTTGGGCTAACAAATGGAGACCTTGGATTACAGCATAGTGCGGAGTGACACAATAATGTACATGGTTCTTGTCATCCGCTACGCATCTCAGCGTAGCGGGCTGCTATACTGGTGTGGTCTTCTGCTGCTGTAGCCCATCCGCCTCAAGGTTCGACGTGTTGTGCGTTCAGAGATGCTCTTCTGCATGCCTCGGTTGTAACGAGCGGTTATTTGAATTACTGTTGCCTTTCTATCAGCTCGAACCAGTCTGGCCATTCTCCTCTGACCTCTGGCATCAACAAGGCATTTGCGTCCACAGAACTGCTGCTCACTGGATATTTTCTCTTTTTCGGACCATTCTCTGTAAACCCTAGAGATGGTAGTGCTTGAAAATCCCAGTAGATTAGCAGTTTCTGAAATACTCAGACCAGCCTGTCTGGTACCAACAACCATGCCACGTTCAAAGTCACTTAAATCACCTTTCTTACCCATTCTGATGCTCGGTTTGAACTGCAGCAGATCGTCTTGACCATGTCTACATGCCTAAATGCATTACGTTGCTGCCATGTGATCGACTGATTAGAAATTTGTGTTAACGAGCAGCTGGACAGGTGTACCTAATAAAGTGGCCGGTGAGTGAGCGTACCTACCTACCTACCTATACACACACACACACACACACACACTCTTGTTTTGCTATATGTACTGAGGACCATCTGTTGACTCCCATTGACTTCCATTGATTTTCAGTCATTTTCAACCCTTTCTATGCCCTAACCCTGACAATAACCCTAAACCTAACTATTACCAGTGCATGCCTAACCCTAACCTTAACCTAAACTCAATTCACACCTCGGTCCTAAACCTAACTGTTAGCAAAATAGGTCGTGAGGACCAGCAAAATTTGGTACTTTGGTACAAACGGTCCTCAATTTGATGGTGAAATTGGGAAAATGGTTCTCACTGTGATGCCAAGACAGGAACACACACACACATACATACATCAGTTGTGTTGTGCAGGAGGTCAGCTGATAGTCCTACTGAATAGACTGTTAGAATTTGTATTAAGGCAAGAAAAAAGCAGCTAAGTAAAGAAAAACGAGTGGCCATCATTACTTTAAGAAATGAAGGTCAGTCAGTCCGAACAATTGGGAAAACTTTGAAAGTGTCCCCAAGTGCAGTCGCAAAAACCATCAAGCGCTACAAATAAACTGGCTCACATGAGGACCGCCCCAGGAAAGGAAGACCAAGAGTCACCTCTGCTGCGGACGATAAGTTCATCCGAGTCACCAGCCTCAGAAATCGCAGGTTATCAGCAGCTCAGATTAGAGAACAGGTCAATGCCACAGAGAGTTCTAGCAGCAGACACATCTCTAGAACAACTGTTAAGAGGACAATGTGTGAATCAGGCCTTCATGGTAAAATAGCTGCTAGGAAACCACTGCTGAGGACAGACAACAAGCAGAAGAGACTTGTTTGGACTAAAGAACACAAGGAATGGACATTAGACCAGTGGAAATGTGTGCTTTGGTCTGATGAGTCCAAGTTTGAGATCTTTGGTTCCAACCACCGTGTCTTTGTGCAGCGCAGAAGAGGTGAACGGATGGACTCTCCATCCGGTTTGCGTTTAGTTGGACCATCATTTATTTTTCAACAGGACAATGACCCAAACACACCTCCAGGCTGTGTAAGGGCTATTTGACCAAGAAGGAGAATGATGGGGTGCTGCGCCAGATGACCTGGCCTCCACAGTCACCGGACCTGGACCCAATCGAGATGGTTTGAGGTGAGCTGGACCGCAGAGTGAAGGCAAAAGGGCAAACAAGTGCTAAGCATCTCTGGGAACTCCTTCAAGACTGTTGGAAAACCATTTCAGGTGACTACCTCTTGAAGCTCAACAACAGAATGCCAAGAGTGTGCGGAGCAGTAATCAAAGCAAAAGGTGGCTACTTTGAAGAACCTAGAATATAAGACATATTTTCAGTTGTTTCACACTTTTTTGTTCAGTATATAATTCCACATGTGTTAATTCATAGTTTTGATGACTTCAGTGTGAAGCTACAATATTCATAGTCATGAAAATAAAGAAAACTCTTTGAATGAGAAGGTGTGTCCAAACTTACATACATACATACATACAGGTCCTTCTGAAAATATTAGCATATTGTGATAAAGTTCATTATTTTCCATAATGTCATGATGAAAATTTAACATTCATATATTTTAGATTCATTGCACACTAACTGAAATATTTCAGGTCTTTTATTATCTTAATACGGATGATTTTGGCATACAGCTCATGAAAACCCAAAATTCCTATCTCACAAAATTAGCATATTTCATCGGACCAATAAAAGAAAAGTGTTTTTAATAGAAAAAACGTCAACCTTCAAATAATCATGTACAGTTATGCACTCAATACTTGGTCGGGAATCCTTTGGCAGAAATGACTGCTTCAATGCGGTGTGGCATGGAGGCAATCAGCCTGTGGCACTGCTGAGGTCTTATGGAGGCCCAGGATGCTTCGATAGCGGCCTTTAGCTCATCCAGAGTGTTGGGTCTTGAGTCTCTCAACGTTCTCTTCACAATATCCCACAGATTCTCTATGGGGTTCAGGTCAGGAGAGTTGGCAGGCCAATTGAGCACAGTGATACCATGGTCAGTAAACCATTTACCAGTGGTTTTGGCACTGTGAGCAGGTGCCAGGTCGTGCTGAAAAATGAAATCTTCATCTCCATAAAGCTTTTCAGCAGATGGAAGCATGAAGTGCTCCAAAATCTCCTGATAGCTAGCTGCATTGACCCTGCCCTTGATAAAACACTGGACCAACACCAGCAGCTGACACGGCACCCCAGATCATCACTGACTGTGGGTACTTGACACTGGACTTCTGGCATTTTGGCATTTCCTTCTCCCCAGTCTTCCTCCAGACTCTGGCACCTTGATTTCTGAATGACATGCAGAATTTGCTTTCATCCGAAAAAAGTACTTTGGACCACTGAGCAACAGTCCAGTGCTGCTTCTCTGTAGCCCAGGTCAGGCGCTTCTGCCGCTGTTTTCAGTTCAAAAGTGGCTTGACCTGGGGAATGCGGCACCTGTAGCCCATTTCCTGCACACGCCTGTACACGGTGGCTCTGGATGTTTCTACTCCAGACTCAGTCCACTGCTTCCGCAGGTCCCCCAAGGTCTGGAATCGGCCCTTCTCCACAATCTTCCTCAGGGTCCGGTCACCTCTTCTCATTGTGCAGCGTTTTCTGCCACACTTTTTCCTTCCCACAGACTTCCCACTGAGGTGCCTTGATACAGCACTCTGAGAACAGCCTATTCGTTCATAAATTTCTTTCTGTGTCTTACCCTCTTGCTTGAGGGTGTCAATAGTGGCCTTCTGGACAGCAGTCAGGTCGGCAGTCTTACCCATGATTGGGGTTTTGAGTGATGAACCAGGCTGGGAGTTTTAAAGGCCTCAGGAATCTTTTGCAGGTGTTTAGAGTTAACTCGTTGATTCAGATGATTAGGTTCATAGCTCGTTTAGAGACCCTTTTAATGATATGCTAATTTTGTGAGATAGGTATTTTGGGTTTTCATGAGCTGTATGCCAAAATCATCCGTATTAAGACAATAAATGACCTGAAATATTTCAGTTAGTGTGCAATGAATCTAAAATATATGAATGTTAAATTTTCATCATTACATTATGGAAAATAATGAACTTTATCACAATATGCTAATATTTTGAGAAGGACCTGTATACAATCCTATTTGACTTAGGCGTATCTTTAAGCAGTTGCTCAGACTGTCAGACATGCTAGTTGCCAGACCCCATCCTTCAGTTACTGGCCCAGAATGATCCCTGTCTAAGCACTGATTGGGCGAGTTAGGGCTATGGCGATGTTTTCTGAGGTGCTAAAATGATTTAAATGGATTACAGTCTGGGCTCTGAGGGTATGGAAGCAAATCGTTACCATATTTAAAATGAAAAAGCATTTTCAGAAATGCTTTTTCATTTTAAGAATGTGGCTGCATTATTTGACCCATAAATAAAATTAGTAATGAATAATCCTATTTGCATTTTAATTGCCAAAATCATCCGTATTAAGACAATAAAAGACCTGAAATATTTCAGTTAGTGTGCAATGAATCTAAAATATATGAATGTTAAATTTTCATCATGACATTATGGAAAATAATGAACTTTATCACAATATGCTAATATTTTCAGAAGGACCTGTATATATATGTATATATATGTATATACATGCACACACATACACAAAAAAATAAAGGGAACACTTAAACAACACAATATAACTCCAAGTAAATCAAACTTCTGTTAAATCAAACTGTCCACTTAGGAAGCAACACTGATTGACAATCAATTTCACAGCTGTTGTTCAAATGGAAAAGACAACAGGGGGAAATCTTTGGCGATTAGCAAGACACTCAATAAAGGAGTGGTTCTGCAGGTGGGGACCACAGACCACTTCTCAGTACCGATGCTTTCTGGCTGATGTTTTGGTCACTTTTGAATGTTGGTGTTGCTTTCACACTCGTGGTAGCATGAGACGGACTCTACAACCCACACAAGTGGCTCAGGTAGTGCAGCTCATCCAGGATGGCACATCAATGCGAGCTGTGGCAAGAAGGTTTGCTGTGTCTGTCAGCGTAGTGTCCAGAGCCTGGAGGCGCTACCAGGAGACAGGCCAGTACACCAGGAGACGTGGAGGAGGTTGTAGGAGGGCAGGACCGCTACCTCTGCCTTTGGGCAAGGAGGAACAGGAGGAGAACTGCCAGAGCCCTGCAAAATGACCTCCAGCAGGCCACAAATGTGCATGTGTCTGCACAAACGGTTAGAAACCAACTCCATGAGGATGGTATGAGGGCCCGACGTCCACAAATGGGGGTTGTGCTCATCGCCCAACACCGTGCAGGACGTTTGGCATTTGCCAGAGAACACCAGGATTGGCAAATTCGCCACCGGCGCCCTGAGCTCTTCACAGATGAAAGCAGGTTCACACTGAGTACATGTGACAGACGTGACAGAGTCTGGAAACACCGTGGAGAGCGATCTGCTGCCTGCAACATCCTTCAGCATGACCGGTTTGGCAGTGGGTCAGTAATGGTGTGGGGTGGCATTTCTTTCCGTGTGCTCGCCAGAGGTAGCCTGACTGCCATTAGGTACCGAGATGAGATCCTCAGACCCCTTGTGAGACCATATGCTGGTGCGGTTGGCCCTGGGTTCCTCCTAATGCAGGACAATGCTAGACCTCATGTGGCTGGAGTGTGTCAGCAGTTCCTGCAAGATGAAGACATTGAAGCTATGGACTGGCCCGCCCGTTCCCCAGACCTGAATCCGATTGAGCACATCTGGGACATCGTGTCTCGCTCCATCCACCGACGTCACATTGCACCACAGACTGTCCAGGAGTTGGCGGATGCTTTAGTCCAGGTCTGGGAGGAGATCCCTCACAAGACCATCTGCCGTCTCATCAGGATCATGCCCAGGCATTGCAGGGAGGTCATACAGGCACGAGGAGGCCACACACAATACTGAGCCTCATTTCGACTTGTTTTAAGGACATTACATCAAAGTTGGATCAGCCTGTAGTGTGTTTTTCCACTTTAATTTTGTGTGTGACTCCAAATCCAGGCCTCCATTGGTTAATAAATTTGATTTCCATTGATGATTTTTGTGTGATTTTGTTGTCAGCACATTCAACTTTGTACAGAATAAAGTTTTTAATGAGAATATTTTATTCATTCAGATCTAGGATGTGATATTTGAGTGCTCACATTATTTTTTGACCATTGTATGTATGTATATATATATATATATATATATATATATATATATTCTGCATATATTACAACTTTTTAGTAAAAGTATATTGAATGAATAATATATCTGATTAGTGAATGTTGGGGAGGTTGTGTTTTCTTCTTAAGAACCCGTACATCAAAATCCCAAAACCAGATCAACTGAGCAGAAACCGTAAACTTTGTTCAAAGCAACAACAAAAACGTGCAAGAATCTTTACTGAATCTCGAGTGGCAACTTGGGGGTTCAACAAAAAGGTATCAGATTAAATATGGGGACACTTGTAGGAAAACAGCTCCTCAACTTATAAATATTAACTGGAAAAGATACTCTTCTTGATGTTTAATTGTTCTGGCATATCCTACCTCCATAACATCCTCCACAGGGAAATATTTAACTCCAATTACTTGTCCATATCGAGCCAAACAAAGTTTGACACCAAGAAGTTCAGCTATGGGTCAGTAAGGGATACATCTTCCTCAGGGAGGGTATAAACTGCAGGTTTCATTTGGAGTAAACCTTTTGAGTCTGGAAGTTGTGACAACAGTAACCCTGAGTTTGTCCTTCCTGGGAGAGCGAAGGCTGTTTATTTTCTTCTGTCATGTTTGTATGCTATTGCTCATTTCCTCACACACGCACTTCCTCACGTTCAGCAGCTCAAAGCTAGAGAACACAAACCATTGATTCATCCTGTTTCCTTCTCTATGCAGCGGATTCATCTACCATCCAGGAGGTATGCCCCTTCTGCCCAAATAAAATAACTGCTCACGTAAAAGTTGAAGACTTAGAAATTTTACCACCTCTGTAGTAAAACTGCTTCTTGAATGGATCAAAACAAGAACAACTGGGTCAGAACCTGTTTGTTATCTCCCTCACTTTCAGCTTTAATACGTTTAATTATCAGGATCGCCCGGTTTTATGTTGCTGCTTTTATTTATAACATGAGCTGCCTCTTAGACTTTCTTTGGCAATAAAACTGATTTACTGGAAAATTTGTTTTCTTTCTACAAACAGCATCAGCTTTACATTCTTAGTCGTATTTGGTAAATTAGATCCCTACTAGTCTCAAGAAAATCTTTACCAAACTAGTGCATAATATATTATATGTTATTGTTCAAATAAAGCCATAGGCTGTGTAAGGGACACAGTAAGCAGGTAGAAACACGTAGGGCTGCACAATATAGTGCAGATTATCATGTGACCAAAATGCAACTTTCTGGTCTACATGTGATGGAAAATGAACACCCTGAACACATCATCCCCATGATAAAACATGGTGGTGGCAGAACCATGCTGTGGGGATGCTTTTCTTCAGCTGTGACAGAAAAGCTGGTCAATGTTCATGGGAATATAGATTAAGTTAAGTACACGGCTGTATGCATGTGTTAGAATGGCCTAGTCAAAGTACCAACCTAAACCCTATTGAGAAGATGTAAAAAGACGTGAAAATAGATGTAGGCCGATGCTCTTCCTGTCTTTAGATGTGGGAGGACATTCCCAGCTTTAGCAGTAACTGCAGTGATAGGTGGGTTATATCAAGTAAAAAGATTAGTCTTTCTCTAAAAGTTTTCTAATTTTCAAAAAATTCTTTCACTTCACAATGACTCACCACTTTGTCTATGACATAAATTCCCCATGAAATACGTTGAAGTTTGAGACCTAAATTTGACAAAATGTGACAGAGCTCAAGGGGTACGAATACTTTTGCTAGTCACTGTGAATGTGCAACCTTTAAATAAAACGTTTTTCTTATTAGGACAGTCTAGGAATATCCAAAGAACTGAAAAGGTAATCCTCAGTGACAGAAAAAGTTATATTTAATGTTTTACTTGAACTGCTATTCCAGGGTGGGACGAATAAACATACAACTACAACCATTTGGTAATTTAGTTAACAAGTTTGAGTTTATTGTGTATTTGCTTTAATCCACTCAGAATCAAAATAAGACATATTCACTCAAAAATACAGTATATTACATACATTCACCTAAATGTCTAATTAATTGAAGCTTCCACAATGTCTTATCTTGGCAACATTAACTTCTGGATGGTGATCATGCTGGTTGTTTCTCTTTGCATCATAAAAGGAGCTCTCAGTAGACTGACCAACACTCAGAATAATGGAAAACCCAAGATAGAGAACTGTGGATTTCCACAAGTTGGGAAAGCCTTTTAGAGCCATTTCTAGCAAACTCCTGATCATCCATTTAACCTCTTAAGCCCGAGGGTCTATTTTCTCAAAAATGCATACTTTACAGGGCATTTTTCAACTTGTACAATGCCTAAACTGCTAATCTTGGTATCAACTAACAGAAAGGTCCCGGAGGTTGATGTGGATGTGAAAATTTGTGAGTAAATTATTCTGGACCCTAGTAAACGAGGTTTAAATGCCCCAAAAAATAATTTCCACCAACAATAAAGAAGGCTTGAACCTTGAATACAAACTTCTGCATTCATTTCTTGATTTAAAATGAGAGTAAGTATAATTTTCTATACTTATCCAGACTTGGAAAATGATCTAATCACAGTTTAAACCAGTAACTGCATAGGAACTCTGATTTCCGCAATGATTCAAATTTGAATGTTTTTTTCCTGCTCTTTACAAGTTGTTAATCCTGAAAACAATCAAGGAGCACGTTTATTTGTTGCTTGGTGACTCTTTGTAAAGTTTTCTCTTTAAATCATTACAAAGAGAAATCAGCACAAGGGTGGATAACATATTAGCAAATATTCTCAAAGTTACAAATAAAGAAAAAAAAAAACTCCCTTTCTGGATTTAATTTCAGTCTTGCACCTGGCAGCCAGTTTCTGCAGACTTTAATGGTGATCCGTCTTTCAGGCATGAGGAAAAGGTTTACAGAGCCCATTTGGCACATGCCATGTTTGGAAGAACGCTGCATGCAAGCTTCGAATGGATGTCCATATTTGGATTGTCAGTTACAAAATTATTTTAAAGACGTAAATATTAAAAGAGGCTGATGAAGAAGATGCTCTTCTGGTGGCACAGAAATTCTGACGGCTGAAGGAAAGGGGCTTACAGTGGGGCCTCATTCAGGTCATTTATTCATTAAAAAACACAAGTAGGTCTCATTCTAGCATGCGGTTGAACCCTATTCATGGTGCAGACTGGGTTGCTGCCTGCAACACTGGTTTCCCCAATATTGAAGTTATTAACTTGTGTTTAACGCTGCCGAAACAAGCTGAACCAAGCTCCAACTAACATTCACAGACGAAGAGAGAAAAATAATTAAAGTAACCACACAAATCAACAACATCACTGTTTTATAGAGCTCCAATTGGAACTCTGGCATTTAGTCAATGTCAGTTAAAATGTTGGGCTGAGAGTGACTTAAACAAGTGATGATTATGCTTGGTTAAGATTAGGAATATGGGACATACAAACATACTAGATCATATTTATTGTAAAAATATAACCACAGTTTGTAAGTTGTTGAGTCGTCGTTTCAAATGTTGCAGGACTGTTGAGATGCTAAAACAAATGTTAATAAATGTGACACTGATATAGCCGATGGAAACAAAACACATGAAACAGAACCTCTGTTATTTGTTTCTGTTCACCTACAAGCTAGCACCTAGCCACTGCTCTTTAAAACTCCTATGGGCCTGTGTTTCAAATGTTGTAGGAGTGGTTGCATGCTAACAGAAATATTGTCACCTTTGCCACGGTCATAGCCGTTGTAGATGCTGGTGGCTGTGGGCAGGAAGGATCTCCTGTAGAGGTCTGTCTTGCAGCAGATCTGAAGAAGCCTCTGACTGAAGACACTCAGTTGTTGTTCAACAGATGATGAAGAGGATCAAACTCTCCACAACAGACTCACTGAAGATAATTGTAAACTCCAGGGGGTCCTGAAAGTTGCTCATTTGTTTGATGGCCAACAGGTAAATGGCCCCAGAGACCCCAAAGCTCTTTACACCACAATCAGTCATCCACCTGTTCATACACACATTCACACACTGCCCTGTGGCAGACGGACAGAAGAGAGGCTCGCATACTCAGGCACCACCGAGCCCTCTGACCTCCATCAGCAGGAAAGTAGGGTGAAGTGTCTTGCCCAAGGACACTACGACTGAGACGGACAGAGCAGGGGTTCAAACCGGCAACCCATAGGTTACAGGACAAACTCCTACCACCTCATCATGAAGGTCTCTAGGACCTTCATGATGTGGGATGTCAGGGCCACAGGTTTATAATCATTGAGGACTGATAGGTGAGTTTTCTTTGGTACCAGAACAAGGTAGGAGGTCATTGGAACCTTCTCCTGGGTCAGTCTAAGGTACTGCAGAATCCCACAGAGCTACTCTGCACCGGCCTTCAGGACTATGGGGCTGATCCCATCTTTACCAGCAGTCTTTATTGCAGTTAAGTCTCTCCAGCTGCCTTCTTACCTGACTTCTAGAGACACACAGGTGTCTCTAGAAGTTTAAAACTCCTATGGATAATTAAAAAACCTGCTGGTTTGCTCAGTGGGTGATGTAGAGGTAGAGCACATCGTATGAAGAGCCTAGGAGTTCTCATCGCTGCCATCCAGGGTTTGATTCCAGACTCTGGGACCTTTGCTGCATGTCTTTTGCCCTTCTCTCTCTGCCCATTTCCTGTCTATAATACTGTAAAATAAAAGCCACTTGAGGCACAAAATAAAAAAGAAAACTGCTAATCTACTGGGATTTTTCCAGGTTTACAGAGAATTGTTCTGATAAACAAAAAAGAATCAGTGAGCGTCAGTTGTGTGGGAAAAAATGCATTGTTTATATCCGAGAATGGCCAGACTGCTTTAAGATGACAGAAAGGCCACAGTAGCTCTAAATGCACAATACATTGAACCTTAAAGCAGATGGGGTACAACAGCAGAACACCACACCAGGTATTACTTGCATCAAACAAGAACAGAAAATAATTCACAGCCATATTTTGCTTACTTTGGTCCGAATCAGTTGAGTTTGTTAACTTGAAACATATTCCAGTGGTTCAGTTTCTTCTCATACTGAGAAAGCACGAAGCAAACCAGAACCTGTCACTACACACCAGGCCAGAACATTCAGTCTGTTTATTGGTCAGATGTGTCCGAATTGAGGGAACCACATGTAAATACAGGAAACAGATGCTGAGTTCTGAGCTGGTTGAAAACACCGAGAATTATGTCCGTGTGTTTCTGGGTATCATTTCAGGCAAAGCTATCTTAGAAGTATACAGAATGATTTTGAGAAGATGTCTTGAAAGTTGCACGGGGCTTTAAACTCAACAAAAAAGTTCATTGTTCATTAGTTTTGTTTGCTCTACGGCATCCCACAATGCAACACAAACCTGACTACGGGAAAGTGTTTGGATCCAGCTTGCAGCATACACCTGGATCACAGTCACACCACAAACGAACCGCTCTACAGTTTGTTTGGAAGAAAGACACGAACCCAAAATCAGTCACAGCTACAGCTCTGATGTTTAACCCAGCATGATGGACAGCAGGAAGCAGCGGCTGACCACAACGGTAGAAAACTGTAAAAACTCTTTATTAACAGTCTTTGAAAGAGAATTCAAACGTATTTTACTAATCCAAAAAAGTTTAAAACCAATACGTAAAACAGAGAAATGATGTAACTAATTGTGTATTTTTCAAAATCCAACATAATGTTACATCTCAAAATAACAGCAATGACCTTAGAGAAGTTATCGTTGCTGCTTATAAATCTAAGAAGGAAATTAATAGTACATCTGGATGAACCACAACTTTGGACAAAGGAGAATAAAGTAAAAATGTTTGGTCATAATGTACTGCTCCATGTTTGGAGAAAACCAAACGTGTATCTGCACAAACACGTAAGCAAGCAAGTAAAACTTTAGGAAGCATCTTTCAAGATATAAAAAAATAAATAAATCACCAAGTACTTCACAATATATCGATGTAACAACCCAAGAGGCAACAATACATTCGCTGAACAATATGTCCTGTCTGCTTTGTTTTCAGCTCTGCATGGAGCATCATTAGCAGCCCCTGATCCCAGGACCTCACAGGCCTGCCAGGGTCTTATGTGCACAGAAGTGGTATAATGTAGCCTGCTCCCTGTCCGTGGGCAGCGCTTCAATTCAGTAAGAGGCTCTTAAAGTATACTAAGGTGGGAAAACCTGGATTATTTTGTCGAGGCAGCAGTCTGAACCATCGTAGCAGGGAGGTTTTGTTAAGACACGTGTGGAGCAGAGTGCAACAATCCAAACCAGATGAAACAAATGCATTAATTATTATGTCCAACTCAGGATGTGAAACAGTGGAGCTCAGTTTGGCTAAAATGCATGAAAGGATGAACACAGGTGCAAACCTCAATGAACTAAACCAGTACTGACAAAATTCCCTTTTAAAATGTTAGAAGCTGATTGTGCTATTAGGCCACCATGCTGCTCATCGGGAGAGCAGGAACCATATAGAGGCTCTGGTCTTCGACGCAGCTCTCCAGGGTGCAATTCCCTACCCTGCCCCCCTGCTCTGTTTACTGTTGAGCTACTAATAAATAAAGGCCGCTAAGAAAAAAAGAAAATACTGTGAGGTAATCTGACTTTTCTAGAACTCCACTAGAGTTCTTCTATTCTTGACTCTGGGCTTTAGGGCATCAATTATTTAATTTTTAGGCAATTACTCAGAGGAGCTCATATTTACTAAGTGTTGAGACAAGGTTTAAGGAATCAATGTTTTCAGCTAAAGCAGTACAGTTTTATTTGCATGACTTTTCTAAGGAATTGGAGTTGAACAAGCAATAAGTTGAGGAGCTTGGTGAAAGCCATCCAAGTCCTCATAACATAAATACTGACTTTTTCCAACTCCAGCATGGTACAAGACCAAAGCAACACATATTTTGGTTATAAGATTGTAAACAATGATTGATTTATGACTTTGGACCATTTTTCTGAACAATTATTAGAAATTTTAAACTTGCATCAAGTGCTTCTGTACTTCTTGTTTCCTGAAAAGTTTGTGGAAACACATATTAGACATGAAGCAGACAGCTTCAGTGGGTATTCCTCAATCTTCATTGCAAAAACACAACAGATTCATGAGCTGCATCAAGTAAACGTTCCACTCTCTCCTCTGCAGACTCACCCCACAGCCGCCTCTCCCTCACACTCCTCCAGAAAACATCCCAAGCCTTGTTGGTGGAGTCCTTCACATGCTCGCTGAGGGATCTCCTCAGTCTGGTTTTAACAACCGAGGTCTGAGCCATTCTCCACACACTGAAGCATCACGTGACATTCACAGATGAAAACTTCCATCAGTTTCTAATCCATTAGGGAAGCGTCGGCTTCGTCTCGACACATTAAGAGGCTGCGCTGGACGTCAGGCTTAAAACAAACCAAAGGAGGAAGACAAGCAGGCAGAGGGGCTGACACTTGATGCAAAAAGCCTGCATGTAATTTGTGAAGCAGAACTTTTCCTTCCTTCCCTCCCTCCTTACTGCTGCCGACTCAGACTGTTGTGTGTGGGTGTTCGTCTGCTTTTATGAGGACCAGTTTGGACTTCATACCAATACAAATTCATCTGTACCCACCAGATCTTTTAACACCCAAAGATTTGCACACATATTAAAATAGCAAACTAGGTACATCGATAATGCTTCAATAATCCTGAACTCATTATCAAAGGTTCCATAATTAGTCATTATACACTCACTGGCTAAGTTTTAAGGATGGGATGGATCCTTGTTTGCATTCAGAACTGCCCTAGTTCTTCATGGCATAAATTCAAGAACATGTCAGAAACATTCCTTACATATTTAGGTCCGTATTGTCGTGACAGCATCACACATTCGTTTAATATTTGTTGGGTTCACACCCATATTGCAATCTCTGGTTCCATCCCATCCAAAAGGTGCTACTGAACTGGCCGGTAAGTGGGGAGGTCACAGTGAAACCTTGTGATACAATGCAGTATCCTGCAGGAATCAGCCATCAGAAAAAGGGGACACTGTGGTCCTAAAGGGATGGACATGTTCAGCAGCTGTACTCAGGTAGACTGTGGTGCTAGAATGAGCTGGAGGTGATAGGAGGAGGAGCCCTGATAAGTAGATTTATTTTCTGTGTGTTTGCGTGGGAAGTTATGGAGTTTGGCCAGCCTTAAGAGAGGAAATGACATCTACTCTGGGTTAAGAGACTCCAGCAGAACAAACCCACGCACACAGAAACAAATCCACACTCACAGTATAAACAAAAGCTTGAACGTTCATACAGAGGAACACTGCACAGCTGCACACATGACGTGTTTCAGACCTCTGGTTAAAAAAGAACGAACCTTGGCCTTGGCTGAATTAAAGCTCTTTGAGCCTTGTGATGGGAAAATGTTTATGGATCTAAACTTCTCAACAAGTGAAGACTGAACAGGATTAAGCTGATATAGATCAAGGATTGGTGAAGTCTTAAATGACCCCACATGTCAAATTTTAATCTCTTTAACTTTGCAGCAGTAATTAAAGCTGGAGAACTAGACTGTTTGACCTGAGCACTGATCCCCTTTAGCAATGGTTTAACAGACGTTACAGTTTCCAACGTACAAAAATAACCTTAAAACGCCTGCAACTTCACAAACTGGAAACTTGCCTCGGACTGGTTAGGCAGGTCAGTTGGGACCTGCATAGGTTCAAGACCTGACATATGTTACAACTCAGTATGGTGAAGCAACCTAAAGTCAGCTTGCAGCAGTTCACTCTCCTGAAAATTATCTTGGACATTTGTAGAGTGTTTAAAATCTGATGTTTTCCAGAAATACTGAATGTCATAGATCTAAACAACATTTCCATACCTCTACGTTTCTTAACCTGATATTTATCCAGAGGTCAGAGGTACAAAGCCTGCAAAAATCACAGGATGGATGGATGGATGGATGGATGGAGTATGAAGAGTTCGGCCAGGTTTAAACCACAGTGACCAGCTATCAGCAGAGAAATGTGGCTGTTGGAGGAAATCTCAGCAGGAAAGACCCATCATCTTATCACAGCCATCATTTATACCAAAGTCTCAGCAAACACACTTCCTCTCCTGGGAAAAAGATCAAATAAACACTGGAGGTCATGGCTGCAGGGAACCAGGAAAGATAGGGAAGGGATGAATGATTCAGGGACTAAACAAAAAATTTGAAACAAAATTACTGAAAACTGTCCTGAAAAAGATGTTTTAAACAAATGTAGAGGGAATTTTAATCAGAAAACATAAATGTTCTTTACTGATGTATAAAAAATAGTTTAAACTTAACAGGTGGTCAGTGGCAAAGCTTCTCCAGAATGATCAGAATAATAAAGAAGTGAACTTGGTGGAGCCCTCTCTTCTTCCCAAACCACCTCAGCTGAGTTGTTCCTATCCAGCGGAGTGGCAGCTCTACTGCTGTAGGGCAGATAGAGGAATACATACTGGACCCCTTTCAATTTAATTGGTAATAAAACCAAAGTTACATCAAGTGCTAATTTGTCTAAAGACGTTTTGTCTGCAGTACAGGTACAAGCCAAGTGATTTAATTGATGTTTTACTTCTTTAATAATAGACAGAACTTCCTCACATCCTGTGAGAAACCATCAGATATTTAGTGAAAAAAAATCCTGATCTGCTGAAAGAGAAGATAACAGTCATGTTTACCTAATGTTTTAATTTAAAACAGTTTGTTAAATTTAGTTGTTCTTCCCGGGTGGATTTAGTTTCTCCCAGAATGCCACCCCTGAGTCATTCCCTCGACTCTCCACTTTACTCGACTCTGAGCTCATTTGTCAGTTTAATGATCATGGAGCAGCTGTTATCTCCATCAACATGCAGCACGTGAGCAGCCAAAACGCTTTGAGTTTTTCTCTTGGCCACCTGGGAGCCAATTTTGTTTTCAGCAGACTTTCATTGCTGTGCCATTTTACTGGTTCTACTCTGACAACAGCAACGGAGAAAGTTTCCAGTCCGTGTTTTCACTGAGATGTTCCAGAAAACGACAGTCGGATCGATTTTGGCAAAACCTTTAACTAATTTTCAGATACGGCAACTTGCATTAATAAAAACAGGGTAAATTTTTCTTAGAAAGTGATTTTAATTTCAAACGATGGTTTTGGACGTATTTCTGAACGAAACCTCAAGAAAGAAAAGAAACATTTTATAAACTCTCACAGAAATAATCAGGGCAATAATTCTGCATCAGTCGTGGACCTGAAGACAAATTATTAACATGCATATCACTGGTCTGGATGCATACCAAGTTACATCCATATAGGCCATTCCTACTGGTTTACGGAGGAAGACACCCAGTTTTATTTTTAGTAGTGATGGCAGAAATGTAGCGTTAAAGAGAACGAATCATTTGGAAGAAGGCTTCAACTAATGATTATTTTGCTAATCGATTAGTCTGTTAACAATTGTTTCAGTTAATTGATTAACAATTGATAGCAAAAGGTGCTTAGTAGGAGACTTTTAGAGAATTTGAACCAGGTGAAGCTAAAGCTATGCTACTTGAGTTCTGGATAAAGAATATTTACCAACAAAGGTTTTTAATTTTAAATGCAAAATATATATATTTTTTACAGTTTTAATTGGGTTGTTCTTTGACCAAATGGCATGTTTTAGAGTCTGTACTTCAGTTAACGATTATTCGATTACTAAATTAGTTGACAACTATTTCAATAATCGATTAATCAGATTAATTGTTTCAGCTCTAGTTTGGAACCACTGATTCAGGAAAATAATTGATCGTTTGTCATTGAAACATCTGGTCGCCAAATAAATCAGCGATTTTATAATATATTCAATATTCACTCGAATGTTGTCGTTGTTTTGTGGTTTTACGGTGCTAAGATCTCTCCTGCTTTGGACAAAAAAGCTCTTAGGAAAATGGAAAAGACCATTCGAAGCGTACCGAAAACTGAACCGAAATGGGAGCTACGTACTGATGTTTTCCGAATGTCGGGTAGTAAATCAGCATTTGTTTTATTTTGAAGTAAAAAATAAGGAAAACCCATCATATTCACTTTTCACGTGTCAATTAATTTGTTTTCAGAAGCGGGCCAAATCAGCAGGCATGGTTCAAAACACTTTGAGGCATACATGAACGTAGCTTTCTCCTATCGATACGGAGCTCAGAACAACACTTCGGATCAACCGTTCCACATAGGTTCCGGTTATTACTGAAACATTGTTTTAGTACGAACCCCTCCAGCTAAACCAAAAAGATTCCTCTGAGGATAAACTGAACTGAAAACCTCTGCCAGGGCTTGCCACCCAGTCTGGGTCTATGGAGCTGTTGGAGGCAGTGTTACCATGTGAGAAATGTAGGATTATCGTACTAGAGACATAAAATTATCGTATTTTGAGGGAAATTATCATACACTCGTCATAACCAAAATAACAAGTCTGTTGATGTGTTGAATAGCGTCTAACAGACACTCGCAGCTTTGTGGCGTCAGAACGGAATGGATTTATCAACATCTGCAGCCCCACAGTGCCGGGCTCTGCTTCTTCTTCTTTTCTTTTCCTCGATCATGGGCGGGCGCAGTGGACTATTCAGCCAATCATGGCCGTTGTTCTGAGGCCAACGCATCACGTCACACGTAGGTCACATTTAGGCCCTGTCCCAATACCCACACTTACCCACCCTACGCCCCTCTATGAAGTCTGTACTTTGTACAAGTGCATGTAGGGGTTGAAGTGCGCAGGTTACAAGCGTGCAAAATTGGAGAATTACAGTAGGAGTTACGTCATCAACCTCTGCACCGTAACTGCAACATCAAAAAGAGCGGGAACCAGCGCTGTTTTCACAGTCTTGCTGCTAAAAAGACAATTTAAAATTGCAACAAGCAATTGTTTTGAGGAGAAGAAAGTGCAGGAATCGACGGAGGTTTATAAACCAGACTCTCGCCGCGCCAGTGTTTGTTTGAAAGGTAACTTCAGTGTTTTGGCCTAATGACTGCCCAGACTCACTCTGAACCCAGTGGTTTCTTACAATGTTGAGCCTGGAAAACCAGTAAAAAATATATTTGTCGGCTTGCTGACTAAAGTTTAGGCAGTTCTTGTTATTATGATTTGATGGCTGGTTACGTTGACGGTTGTGATTGGTTTTTGCTCAGAACGTCATGTGCAGCAGTAAATTGTGGGTAATATACTTCGGCGAAGTCCGCTTAGATGCGGGCTTCACCGAAGTGTGGATGTGGGGCACACAGGGGGTGGGGCTAAGGACGACTCTGGAGAATTGGGACACACTATGCACTCGAACCCATCAACGCGCAATTCAGGGACACAAGGGTGGAAGTACGAGTATTGGGACAGGGCCTTAGAAAAGCACGACTGGCTGGAATTTCCAGGATCTGTTTCCGAATCCGGACACAGATGCCTTCAGGGTTCACAAAAAAACTCCGACAGACTTTGGCGATTGGCTGATGGCAACTGATTGCAACCACACGTTCATGGAATGGTCAAATTATCGTACATTTGGCTTTTTTTAGGAATATTGATCGTACATCGTACAGAGAGCAAAATTGTCGTACAAATACGATAATTATCGTACACCTGGCAACACTGGTTGGAGGCAACCAGGCTGGAACCAGGGGGCTAACTCAATAGAAGGACATGTTAGCTAGCCAAACCATTGCTCTTTCTTGCCTGCTAGACCCAGTAACAGTAAGCATCGATTCCAACCTATTCATTTTCTTAAATACAAGCAATTAACTTGCATGTTTCAGCTGACCTACGCCTTATTCTGCTCCCAGTAGAGACCTTAACATGACTAGTTTTAATAAGTCTATGTATAATTAAGAAATTTCTTTTATTTGATTTAGATATTCTTATTATGTGCACAAATAAATGCAATTAAACGGGTATGGTTAAATTAATTTGGGCGTGAGCACAAAAATCTGTAAAATGTGAGAGGTAAACAAGACAAAGCAGACAGACAACTTGTCTGACTTAACAGAGCATTCGAAGCTTACAAAAACATTAAAATACTATTTTTTCCCCACTGGCCCATCAGAAACCCCCGGGACGGTCTCCTTGGCTGCTCGTGAACCTCTGTGTGTTACCTAAATTGAAGTACATCCATAATTTAGATATCATCTGCCTTTAAAATGCTCACTGTGGAGTAATCAGAAGCTCTCTCTGCCATGTTTGTTTTAAATAAGAGTGCAAACCGCTGTAGACTTCGAGATGGGACTCTCTACACACACAGCAATTTGGAGAAGAGCATTAATGTTTGTCAATAATTGAGAAGAATAAAGAGATAATGATCACATTGAGTAACGACAGACCTACAAGGTTAAGAGCTTGTTCACAGAATACTTTTCAGATTTCTGCAAGAACACTAATATTCATACATTATTTTTCTTCTACTTCACACTCCTGGTGCTTTGTGTTCGTCTATTAGATACAAGCCCACTAACATTTGATGATGCATAATATATCGACATTAACATTGGTATCGGCAGATGACAGCGGTGTGGTCGTTTTCTTCACGGTGTCGAAAGGTTAAGGAATGATATACGATATATATATGTGCACATATATTTATATTATATTGTAGATATGTTTATACTGTTTAATTTGTACTGTATTGCACCGACTACGCCAAAACAAATTCCTTGTATGTCCAAAAACGTACTTGGCAATAAAGCTTTTCTGATTCTGATTCTGATATGGGTAAATATCGGTTATCAACCATAGCAGGAATATTAATATCGGACATGGACATCAGTCTAAATTGCCATATTGGTGCATCCCTACTGAACATGTTTTAAATTTGTGGTTAAAATGTTACAAGATGTGAAAATGTTGAAGGGGTTTAAGTACTGTGTAGGGACCTGTGCAAAGTTACAAGTATTCCTCCCAAAAATGGCCAGACATCGGACTAAAAATCAGTGAAGATGCAGCAAAAGTCCAAAGAAAAACACTGAAGGAGCTTTGGAAAACCTGGAGACCCACTGATCAAGATCGGTTTAGAAGATAATGAGAACGCTTGAATTTCTTTACATTTAAATTTTCAGTAGTAAGCACAGTAGTATCCAAGTTTGATTACCATATTCTTCTAATGAAGGTACTAAAAAATACTGAGCTATTGAACCATAATCTGCAAACTATAAAACCACATCTGATAAGTTGTTATAAAGTTTTATCGATTTAAACATTCTAAACTTAACAGCAACAATGACTCTATATAAACCCTGAGGTTCTGCTTCTAATTGAGCCACAGTAAAACCAGCCAATCAACTGTCCACCTTTATACAACACACTCCTGCACCCCTACCGTTAAACATCAACCAGTGAGTGTAAACGCCTCAGCAAAAAGAATCAGTCAGCATGAAGCCAACACCTCTGCGCTCTCCACCATCTGCAGGTTTACTTTTAAAAGCAAAGCCCCTCATTAGTCTCCTGCTTTTGTCTCCACAGCCTCAAGTGTTTGAAAAGAAACCTCTCTGCACAACGCTGAGAAGCGAAACCTTCAACGTCCCATTTCTGAATACCTTTAATCTCTTCCAAGAACTTCTCAGAGAACTATCAAAATATCTGTGACAGGAAGCAGCCACTGCCTCCCCCACGTACTCCTCTGCTGGGAGAGCAATTGGAGACATCTTCTACGACGTTTGTTTACCCTTCAAACAAGGCCTAAATTTCTTACATTCCCAGTGGTTCCCCAAAAGCAGATAATTAAAAGGCACCGAGCTACAAGCCGCTTCAGTACGTATCTGAGCGAAGAGTGCGAGGCGCGGCCTTACACGTGCTGACAAACACATAAAAAGTCACTCACCTTGGTACGCAGGTCAAATATCAGATCTTTGATGGGTTCTCCAAGATGGTGTTTTTAAAAATTATCTGTAAATGAAAAAGAAACGATTAAATGTGAGAAAGACTCCATGATTATGGTATAACAGCAAATGAAAATCAGCAAAAAAGAGACAATACACAACATCAATAAACCTAACTAAACAAGACATGTGGGTCAAAAAATATATAAAATATATACAAATAATTTTTATATAACTAAACAATCTGTGTTAGCTTTCAACAACCTATATACCAAAAATCAACTGATTTGATACAGGAGTCAATACACCATAGCATACACCCAAGGTCTAATATATAGGTCTAATATGATCAAAAACTGGAAATAATGACATTTTTATTTCAGAATTTAATTATGTTGTTTCATTGGACAAAGAACACAAGCTGAAAATATTTTTGTTGCAATGTAGAATACTCTTCATTGCTGTTTTTTTTGTTTGGATAAATATATTTTACACCAACAGATGCAACTTTTTGGCCGGGACCATTACAAGTCAGTTAACTGGGATTTATTCAAATCATTGAAAGAACAAAGACTACTTGCTAAAAGCTTCACAGCAGTATCTTAAAAAAATTTTCAATTAAGCTATTATTCTCATAATGTTGGGTAATTATTTTGAACAGGTTTCAAAGTGAATTAATGGTTAGGTCAGGGTAGGGCTCTTTGGACCTTCCACCGTGGCTCTTAATAACTTTGGCTAAAAATGATACAGAAGCTACTAATGTTTTTAAATATAGATATAATAAATGCAAGTTTAAGCTGTTTTTCGGTTTGTTTGTTTTTTCTCGGAATAATTGTGTTGAATTTCCACAAACAAATGACTCAAAATAACAGTAATATTTTTTTAAATCTTTTTTTCTTGTCTTTAGGTTGGAAACTATATGCAATTTTTTATATCACGTACACAAATATAAACATCCCATAGACAAAAAGCATCCATCGTCTTTCTGCAAATAAGTTTTTTTTTATTTAAAAACCTAAAAATAAAAATAAAATGGTGGTTCTGTCCTACTAGATATTTCTCATAAATCATAAGTTGTCTTTTATTAAAAGGTCATGTAACATTTATGGCTCCAAATGAGGTTTATTAAAATGAACTACGGGCAAAAATGGCCCTTTGGATTGTAAAGGTTGCTGACCTCTAGTTTAGTCCAAAGAACATTTTTGAATTTTACAAGCTTGACAAGCACCACAGATATTGAGTAAGTAAATGTTTAACACTTGAATTATAGCCTGTCCCAAACTGCTTTGACCTACTCTAAAAATATATTACAACTGCAAATGTGTAGGACAAGAACAAGCAGCTAAAGTGCACTCTTTCCACTTATTAAAGTGGTGACGGTATATCCATTTATGATTACAGTATGCAAATCAGCATACATGTTTTTGCTAAACAATATAATCCTGAGTAGTAGTAGCGCTTTATTATTTTCCATCATCTCATCACAGTATTTTCTGACTTTATATTGATATAGGGAATAACCCGAACAGACAATGAACCCAGCAGTAACGCCGTTGTTTTTACGAACGCCCGGGATTCTATTAGATGTTTTATTTATCTTTACAAAATATGTTGTTTGATGTTTAAAGCGCAATGTATATGCTTCAGGCTTTTATTGTGAAGGTCTAAAGGAAGTGGTCTAGGTTATTTCGCTAGCTTAATTTAATACGCTTGTCAATATTATTTTGTCCATCCTGTCGAGTTCAAGCACACATTTTTTCATTAGGGTGGTAATTTAAACTGATAAGTTGAACACCAGACCATCTATAACATCGCAAACATCTGTATAATAGTTAGCTTACTTAGCATTAGCCGCTGGACAGCTAATGGCAGGTGGAGGTTGAAGTGTCGTTATCTCTGAATATAGAAGACCAAAACTTCTTCATAAAGCTTCCCTTGTGCTGATACAATGTCCAACATACTGCTATATTTAACATTCGGTGCTGCTTGATGGTTGAAACAGCTCCGCTCAACTTCTACTGCCCTCTGCTCCGACACGCCTGGGACAATGCGTTTAAAAGGAACAATGGGGGGGAAAAAAAAAGACTTTTTCATAGCGTGGCAAACAAATGCGGATTTAATGTTCAATTTATTTCGAAACAGTAAAACTAAACTGTAATGCTAAATAAATAATACTAGGTTTCTGCCAGTAGGTGCTTTCTACCCTACAACAAAATATCTAGTTTATGAAGCTGAAGCAGGAAAACACGCATGCGCCTGATCAACAGCTTAGAACTGCAATGCATAGATTGCATCTTATAGATGACACAAAGACATTTGCTTTGACTATTCTAATCATTCACTGATAATTATGGTTTCAAAGCCCACCCCACTATTGGTGGACATAAATGACCCCAGAATTCCATATTTTAAAACAAATCAGCCATCTCAGTTTTTAAGAACTAAAATATCAGTACTTATCAAGCTCAGATTTAAATAAAAAGGCGTCAACATACCTTGTTATCAGTTCATATCAGCAAATTAGGATATCATCCAAAAGTAAATTTATTTCAGGAACTGGATTCAAAAAGTTAAGCTCACATATACATTCATTACAGACACGGTGATGTATTCCAAGTGTTTATTTCTGTACGTTTAGAGGATTATGGCTCACAGCTAATGAAAACCCAAAATTCAGACGCTCATAAAATGAGATGACAATAGCAGCGGTTTATTTTTACACCTCATGGCTGCACTTTTGCCGCGGAAAAACATCTCGCTGAGCTGATTACAGACGTGGAGAAAAAATACACGGACTCTTTCATCATAATACTGGGAGATTTTAACAGGACAAACCTCTCAAATGAACTCCCCAAATACAGACAGCATATTAAGTGTCCCACCAGAGACAAAAACACACTGGACCATTGTTACACAGCTTTAAAGGACTCATATCATGCTGTTACCAGGGCTGCTCTGGGTTTTTCGGATCATTATCTAATCCACCTCATCCCAACCTACAGACAGAGACTAAGAGCTTCCAAACCCAAGGTTCACACTGTTAAGAAGTGGACGCTACAGGCCTGCTTTGAATGCACAGACTGGACTATTTTTGAAACCTCAGCCACTGACTTAAACCAACTAACTGATGTGGTGACATCATACATCAGTTTCTGTGAGGACATGTGTGTGCAGACCAAGACCTTCTGCACCTTTGGGAACAATAAGCCATGGTTTACTCCACACCTCAGGAATCTGCGCAGGGAAAAGGAAGAAGCTCACAGCAGTGGAGATTGGGCGCGTTACAGGCAGGCCAGGAACAAACTAACAAAAGAGATCAAAGCAGCCAAGAGAAGCTACAGTGAGAAGCTGAAGAACAGCGTTTCTACTGGTGACGCTTCGGCTGTATGGACTGGTCTGAGAAACCTGACTGCCTATAGGAGGCCCTCCACCCATCCTGAACAGAGTTGTCTCCTGCATGATAACAAAGAAAGATGGAGGACCTGATAACGTCTCCCCATCATGTCTGAAAGCCTGTGCAAATCAACTCGCTCCGATCTTCACAAGGATCTTCAACAAATCACTGGAGAAATGTGAGGTCCCTTCCTGCCTCAAACAATCCACCATCATCCCGGTTCCCAAGAAACCCACCATCGTAGGATTAAATGACTACAGGCCTGTAGCCCTGACGTCTGTGGTCATGAAATCTTTTGAGCGGCTGGTGTTGAAGCACCTGAAAGACATCACAGGCCCCCTGCTGGACCCCCTGCAATTTGCTCACCGAGCAAACAGATCGGCAGATGATGCTGTTAACTTAGGTCTACACTTCATCCTGCAACACCTCGACCATCCAGGGACGTACGCCAGGATCCTGTTTGTAGACTTCAGCTCGGCCTTCAACACCATCATACCAGGCATCCTCCACCAGAAGCTCACCCAGCTCAACGTCCCAGCCTCCACCTGTCAGTGGATCAACAGCTTCCTGACGGACCGACAGCAGCAGGTGAGACTGGGGAGCATCTTCTCCCGATCCAGATCAATAAGTACTGGTGCCCCCCAGGGGTGTGTTCTATCCCCACTCCTCTTCTCTCTGTACACAAATGACTGCACCTCATCGGACTCGTCCGTGAAACTCCTGAAGTTTGCAGACGACACCACTGTCATTGGACTGATCCAGGATGGTGATGAGTCTGCATACAGACAGCAGGTGGATCGGCTGGTACACTGGTGCTGTCAGAACTACCTTGAACTCAACCCACTCAAGACGGTGGAAATGGTGGTGGACTTTCGGAGAACACCACCCCCATACACCCCCCTCACCATCCTCAACAACACTGTATCGGCCGTGGACCACTTCAGGTTCTTAGGAACCACCATCTCTGAGGACCTGAGATGGTCTTCACACATAGGTTTGAAAGAAAGCCCAGCAGAGACTGTACTTCCTGAGGCAACTCAAGAAGTTCAACATTCTACAGGAGCTGCTGGTCATCTTCTACACTGCCATCATTCAGTCTGTCCTGTCTTCATCCATCTCAGTGTGGTTTGGATCATCCACAAAACAGGACAGGTCCAGACTGCAACGAATAATCAGGACTGCAGAGAGAATAATCAGAGCTGACCTTCCCTCCATCCAGGACTTATACAGGTCTAGGGTCAAGAAAAGAGCTGCTAAAATCTCTGCAGACCCCACACACCCTGCACATAATCTGTTTAGAGTTTTACCTTCAAGCCGCCGCTACAGAGCACTGTTCACTAAAACCAGCCGCCACAGAAACAGTTTCTTCCCCCAGGCTGTTTCTCTGTTGAACATTCAATAAAGTACAAAACAACAGCATACAGATGTTGCAAATGCACCTTTTTTATTATATATGTGAATATTGTACATTGTAAATATGTATATTCTGTAATACAAAAACAAACCGAAGAGCAAAGTGTACCGGAGTCAAATTCCTTGTTTGTATGTACGAATTTGGCAATAAAGCTGATTCTGATTTTAAAAAAGGAAAAGAAAACAGGAGTTAATTACAGGAATGTTAGGTTATGGCTTACACAATCACAGGACAGGGAAGACTGTTGACTTAATTAATTGTTGCAGCAGAAAGTTAATGGCACCCTCCACAAGAAGAGCAAGCCATAAAAGGCAGTTGCTAAAGAAGCTTGATGTTTACAGAGTGCTGCATGCATGCACATTAATAGAAAGCTGAGTGAAAGGACAAAGTCTGGCAGAGAAATGTGTACAAACAGCAGAGATAGCTACAACCTTAAGGAGGCGTTAACTGAGGCTGGAGTCAGAGCTTGCACAGCCACCACACACTGATTTATCCAGAACATGGGATAAGACTGTCATATTCCTTTTTGTTAGCCATTCCTGAACCACAGACTACATAAGCGGCATTTTACGGACTAAAGTGAAAAAGAACCAGACTGTTGCTCAGTGGTCCAACATCCTGTTTTTAGATGAAGGTAAATGTTTCATTTCATTTTAAGGTCAAGTTCCCAGAGTCTGGAGGAAGAGTGGAGAAGCAAAAAATCTACACTGCTTGAAGTCCAGCATGTTTCCACCGTCTGTGATGATTTGAGGGGCCATGTCATCTGCTGGTGTTGGTCCACTGGGTTTTCTTAAGTCCACAGTCAACACAGCCATCTCGCAGGAACCTTTAGAGCACCTCATGCTTCCTTATGCTGACAAGCTTTATGGAGATACTGATTTTATTTTCCAGCAGGACTTGGTACCTGCCCACACTTCCAAAGGTACCAAAACCTGCTTCAATGACTATGGTGGTACTGTGCTCGGTTGGCCAGCAAACTGGCGTGACATGAACCCCATAGAGAATCTATGGAGTATTGTCAAGAGAAAGATGAGAGATACCAGAACCAACAATGCAAATGAGCTGAAGGCTGCTATCAAAGCTGGGCTTTCATTACACCTCAGCAGAACCACAGACTGATGACCTTCATGCCACGCCGCATTGATGCAGTAATTTCTAGAATTGCACCGCTCAAGGTGGCAGCAGGTTGGAGTAGCTCTGTTACTTTTGATTTTGATTTATTCTGATTTATTCTTTTTTGGGAATACAGACAAGACAGACTCCTGTCATCTGCAGAAATACTCGGATGATTCTGCAGTTGTTGGTGGATCAGAGTTGGACAAGAAGCTGAGTACAGGAAGGTGGTGGACCACTTTGTGGCACGGTGTGGAAACAATCATCTCATTTTGAACGTGACTAAAACAAAGGAGATGATTGTAGATTTTAAGAGAAACAGGAATAAGTCAAAAACTATTTCTATCATGGGAGAAGAGGTGGAGGTGGTGGAGAAGTATAAATACCTCAGTGTTCACCTGGACAACAGACTAGAGTGGAGATGCAACTGTGAAGCCATCTACAAGAAGGGACAGAGCAGACTGTACTTATTGAGGAAGCTCAGGTCCTTTGGTGTTTGCAGCAAGATGCTGCAGATCTTCTATTAGTCTGTTGTGGAAAGTGTGATCTCTTCTACCATCATCTGCTGGGGAAGCAGCATCAGAACCAGGGACTTAAAAAAGCTCAACAAGCTGATAAAAAAGGCTGGTTCTGTTCTGGGGACTCCTCTGGAACCTCTGGAGATCATTGTGGAAAGATGGATTCTTCATAAAATGAAGAACATTATGGAGAACCCTGAGCATCCTCTTCATGACACTGTCCTACAACAACAGAGTCTCTTCAGTCAGAGGCTTCTTCAGATCTGCTGTAAGACGGAGCGCAACAGGAGATCCTTCCTGCCCACAGCCATCAGCATCTACAACGGCTCTTTGAGGAAACCTTCATAATATGAGCTATAAAAACATTTAATTTCCCTTTGGGATTAATAAAGTATTTTTTAATTGAATTGAATAATTCATTCAAAGGATCCCCAACCAAGTACTGAGTGAATAGACTATACAGAACATAGAAACATTGACGTAGGACCACATTTCTGTATTTAAATATATTTTATTGGTATTTGACAATATTTAAATTCTCTGAGAAACTGAACTTTGGTTTTCATTATTGGCAAGCCATAGTAATTAAAATGACTAGAAACACTGTGTGTAATGCATCTGCATAATATGATTTTAACTTTTTGAACTGATTTACTAAAATAAATGAACTCTTAGATGATCGAGAGAGATCAGGTTCACCCAGACAAGCCAAAGTGAGTAATACTGGAATCCGATTCTGGTCTGTTGAGCCTGCTGACCATGTTGGAACTCTAAATCAATCTAAAACTCTTACGGGTTTTAAAAATCTGCGCCAAGATAGTTATTCACAGGAGCAAAAGCAGGTCTACACATCCAAATAATTAACTTGGCCTCAATAAGTTCACTCCTTCTGCTCAGAGCCAATGAAATCTGTAAATGTTAGGGGAACTAACAGTGTTCTTTAACCCATCTTCTCTGCTCACCTCTCTGGTTTTTACCTGCAGGCAGATTCTACAGCATAGGAGTCCGGTCCTGGTTTCTTCAGGTGCCTCTGTTCCTGCCCAGCAGCCAGTCACACACCTTGATGAGCTGTCTCTTAGCTCAGAACAACATTCAGACTTCTCGCTGCAGAAACCAGTCTCTGAAGGTGCTGGAGGAAAACAAAAATCAAACTCTTAAGGTTGTTAGTTTTCCTTTTTGGTTTCTGATTTTTTTAATTTTTTTTATTTCACGTGTGGATGTCATTACTGAAGCACCTGGACCTCAACGGATTTTGATCAACCTGGAACTACACTGCCCCCTAAAGGCCAGGGGTCTCGTTGCATTTTACTAATTTGTATTTAGTTTTTATTTATATTAGGCAAAAAACACTAGCATTTATTTCGAAAATAACCGGACAAATTCATTAGTTAGATGTATACTGTTGAATTCATCATTAAGAAACAAAAAATAAGATAATTTGTATTCTTTGGAATCAAAAAATGGGTCTAAAGGATGGAAAACTCCTGTTGCTCTTCTTGTTGTCAAAGGCTGCAGACACTGGTTACTGATTAGATCATAAATCACTTGATCAGTTTATTTTTTTTTAAGCTGGAGGGGTTTGGCTATAAAACCATTTAAAAAGACAGTAAATTAGATTTTTATATAAAAACGTTTTTATTACAAAAACTTAATTTCTATCAAACAAACGTGGTGTTGCAGTTGTACTTCTTTACGTTCACCTAAATGGAAAAAGTTTCCTTTTTGTAAGACTGATCTTAGCTTGTCTGCATAAAAAAAATAAATCACTACTCATCGGCAATGAAGATGTCAGCAGGTGTTCCACAATGATCTACCCTTGGCCCAGAGTTGTTTATACGTTCAATTAGTAATCTTCCTTTACATACAAAGTGTGACAAAGGTGCCAAATTAACTAGCAATCCTCATGTTAAAGCGTGGCTGGAGCAGTACTTTCATGTGTTTTTTTGGATTCGCTGTGAGGTTCCTAAGTCATTCTGCAGTTATTTTGGTAGTTGCAGCTCTATCTAAATGTCCACACTGGTTTCCGCTCTTAATCAGCTGTTCTCATCCTCACTCATTATTTTAACCATGACTGACAAAAGGTCAAGAAAGATAAAACAAATGTGCTCCATCACATTGTGATAGTTCCTGTTAGCACTTAATGAAAACAAAATATGACAAAGCATCACATTTTGTCAATGTTAAAAATTAGATTATCAGTGAAGGCTGCTGTTTAAAGTGATATGTAGCATAAAATAGTTTTCAGTGCATCACATAGTCAATTTAAATAGTTTAGTAACCCTAATTGACAGCAAAGGCCAAATCGAGGCACCTTGGAACATAAAGTCCAATTCAAACCTGAGGATACATTAGAATTTAATCAAATACGGAAAATCACAGAAAACAAAACAAAACTCCTTTTGCATAAATGGAGCAAACGTGTTTGCAGGCGGTCCTCAGAAAAGAGAACTTGTTTCTTAGAAGTCCTACCAAGCTGTTTTTCCACATTTAATTTGGATGTGAAGCACAATTTTAAAGGAAAACATCAGCATTCTTATATGTATGTATAGGGTTTTAAATTTACCAGATTTTAGTAAATCAGTTAAAGATGTGAGGAAAATAGTTCCACCTTTAGTCCTAAACCTTTACCAAAAATATCCACATGCCTTATTTAGAAGTACCATAGAGAATTTTTGTCCTTGTTGACATAACAAGATGTTCTTGCAGTGTTGTTGAAGCTTCAGAATGTAAATGAGAGACAGATAACAGAAGGTGCAAATGTGCAACCTTACGCTTTCTGTTGACAATCTTTCTTCTCAAAATTGGTCAAGTTTAGTGTTGCACCGATATCAATATCCAGTAACCATATTGCTGTTATGGCTGATAACCAATATCTAGCGGTATTATATATGTGTTATATATATATCCCTACCCTCTTAATGTCGTGAAAAAAATTGACCACACCATTGACATTGCTTCTCTGCTTCAGTTAAACATCCCACAATCCCACACTGCACCACTATCACTGTCAGATGACCAAAAAAATACCACATGGCCACCCCCCTCCCAAAATACATACACAAACAGCAACAAGACGGTAATAAACATCGGTTGTTAATATTGACCCAGTTTTACTTATGGGGCCGATACTGATACATTGAAAATTAACTAACATTTACCAACACAGATGTTAATGCCGACATAAAGTAAAATTCCTTTTTAACTGGTTGGTTTTCTGGTATAAAATAAGATTTCCTGAGGAGAAACCAGTTTTGAATTATGTTCAAACAGAAGGTTGAGTCCACGTTTTACCCATCCAGGTGTTGAAGGCGAAGCTGAAGAATCTGAAGGTAATTATCCATCTTTCCATCTACTTTGTACAATGCACCAATACCACAGGGACGGATGCAGTCCAACAACATCATACTGCTGCCACCATGCTTCACAGCTGATACGTTCCTAGGTTTGAATCTAAATACATTTCTTGTTGTAATGACCAAACTGCTCAATCTTTTCTCCAGAAGACATTTGGCTGAACCAGGTCCCAGTTTTGGAGCAGGGGGTTATTTTACAGTGGGAACCTCCTGGTTCAAGGTGATGTAAAAACAGACTTCACTGTAGACGGTGACGCTTTCCCTTCATCTGAAGGGAGACAATGTAGGTCTGGTTGAAACTTGGATATAATTCAGTGTTCCAGCAGGACAATCATCCCAAACACACAGTAAATTTTGTTTTGGAAAAGAGAAAACAGTCAGTTTCCACAAACCGCAATCTCAACCCTGCAGAAAAGTTATGGATTATGTTCAAACCGGCACCAGGAAGCCACCCAATTTAGATAGACTACCAATTCTACCAAGAGGAGTCAAATATCCTGCCAGAATGAGACCAGAAGGTTGTTGATGCTTTCAAAACGCATGGTCGAGGTGCAACTTGCTAAGGGACAATCATCAAAATATTAGCCATTTGTGTAGATTTGACTTTGTGTCAACAAAGAAAATATAGAATAAATTCTAAATTGTGCACCAAATTCTTAGTTTTGAAAATCATTTCACTTGCTCGTTATATCATCCACTCTGGAAAACTCCAGCTCAACGCATCATAAAATTAGCCAAATATACACATCCCTGAGGAGCAGATCTAGTTTTACTTTAATTCATTACAACTGCATTTAGTAAATTAGTAATTGGGTAGGGAAGAAAACACAAGACAATGGATTTGTTAAAACATGAGCAAACACATTTGGTTATCTCTGCAGACCAGAGCTCCTTTAAGTCCAAAACAGATTAATTAAATATAAAATATAGTAAACAGAAGTTTCAGTAGACTCACAAGTACCACAGAGATCTGACCAAAAAGAAAATGGTAAATAAATGCATTATTCCTAGGATAAAAATCCATAAGATAAATGAAGTTTAAACCTAAAGAGATTTCAGAAGAAATGTTAAAACTGAATATTGTTGAATCTGAGCTGAAATCGTCTGAGACCTTCAGAGAAAATGGAATAATGATACTGTGCTTTCAATCTGACCTCAAACTCAGTGAGTTCCTGTTGCTCCTGTAGGCAAATTAAAGCCTGATGCTGCATAATGCAAAACACCTTCAGCAGTCCTTTCACATTAACACAGCAATATTTTCTGCACTTTTTCTCCGACTGAGCTCCACCTCCCATTTAAATAGGTAATGCTGTGTTACACAGCTGCTTGTCACCTGGAGCTGATAGGGACCTCCAGATTCTGGAGGGGATTTTCCTTTTTGCTTTGGTTTTGATTGCTCCAGCTTGCAAAAGATTTGGTTCACTGGCCTTGTACATATAGTAGTCTGTAGATATGTCTGTGATGAATGGAGCTCCACAGATACGTTCGCCCTCTGAACACCTCAATTCTGCTGCTGTCCAACACCACATCCGGTCCATTTTCAGCTGCTCAGTTTACAGAGATGATCTGGAGACATCAGACCGTCACCAGAGATTTGCAAAAGCGAATGAAACTCAAGAACCTTCAATGTGGCAGAACTTCATAGGAAATATTGTGTTCATTTGTGTACTGGGACACAGCTTAAAAGAACAATCTTTACAGTTATAGGAAGGCTTATTATAATAAGATATACACAGTTGAAACCTATATACATACACGTTATAAAAAAATATTCTCTGTCTGACATTGAATCAGAATAAAATTCCTGTTTCAGGTCAGTGAGGTTTAACAAAATTAACTATATTTGATAACTGCCATAATGACAAAGAGAGAACAGTTTTATTTCCTTCTTCAAATTCAGAGGTTATGTAAACTTCCGATACATTAAATGGAGACCCACCTGTGGATGCAGGTAAAGGCGATACCTCAAACACACTGCTTCCTTGTGCAACATCTAGGAAAAATCCAATGTCTTTTATTATCAAATTAAATTAAATTCAGTTTATTTATAAAGTGCCAATTCACATTACATGTCATCTCAGGGCACAAAGTTAATTCAATGGAATCATACAGATTTTAGGTCAGGTACAGACATTCCAGTTGATCCTAGTTATCAAACAATGCAGTCAAATTCAGTTCCTTATTCATAGTGGTTAAAGGAAACTCAGCAGACTGCATCGAGTCAGTGACTTGTAACAGTCACTCCTCCTGGATGAGCATGTAGAGACAGCGGAGAGGAAAAACTCCCTTTTAACAGGAAGAAACCTCCAGCAGAACCAGAACCAGGCTAAGTGTGAGCGGCCATCTGCCACAACTGACTGGGCGTTTGAGAGAACAGAGCAGAGACACAAAGAGAACAAAGAAGCACTGATCCAGGAGTACTTTCTATGGGAAGGAAAAGTAAAACAATAATGGATGTAGCTCCTTTAGTGGCTTCATCTAGGAGAGAAACAGCTACGAAGATGAACTCTGAGCCAGTTTTAAGTCTAGAGTCTGAAAGAGAGCACATAGAGTTAGTCACAGCAAAAGCTCATCCAGTAGCTATATCTAGGGAAAAAAAAAAGAGTTAAACACTGAAAGACAGGGCCAAGTGGATCATCGGTAGAAGGTGAGGATTATGGTTTTGGCAGCAAAAGCTTGGACGATGCCCCTCTCCAGGAAGGTGCCACAACTAAACACAGAGCCAGGCCACGTGTAGCTTTTAGGAAGAGAAAAGAGGGAGAACATAAAGTTAAAAGCTGAAATAACAGCAAATGCTAAATTGGAGAGTAGTATGAGAATGTAGCAGAGAGAGTGAAAGTGGTCATTATGTCCTCCAGCAGCCTAAGCCTATAGCAGCATAACTACAGAGATAGCTCAGGATAACCTAAGCCACTCTAACTATAAGCTTTATCAAAAAGGAATGTTTTAAGCCTAGCCTTAAAAGTAGACAGGGTGTCTGCCTCACGGACTAAAACTGGGAGCTGGTTCCACAGGAGAGGAGCCTGATAACTAAAGGATCTGCCTCCCATTCTACTTCTAGAGACTCTAGGAACCACCAGTAAACCTGCAGTCTGAGAACGAAGTGCCCTGTTAGGAACATATGGAACAATCAGATCTCTGATATATGATGGAGCTAGATCATTAAGGGCTTTATATGTGAGGAGGAGAATTTTAAATTATATTCTGGATTTAACAGGGAGCCAATGAAGGGAAGTTAAAATAGGAGAAATATGATCTCTCTTTTTAATTTTCATCAGAACTCTTGCTGCAGCATTTTGAATCAGCTGAAGGCTTTTAACTGCATTTTGTGGACATCCTGATAGTAAAGAATTACAATAGTCCAGCCTTGAAGTAACAAATGCATGGACTAGTTTTTCAGCGTCACTCCTGGATAGGATATTTCTAATTTTGGCAATGTTCCGGAAGTATGTTTGGAGAAAAAAAGAGATACGCTTGCAAGCCTGATAACACCATCCCGACTATGAAGTATGGGGGTGGTAGCATCAAGATATGGGAATGTTTGGCAATAAGAGGGACTGGCGCAGTTTTTTTTCTGTCAGTCTTTTTTAAGCCTAATAGGTTTCTAAGCTGCATGTCTTCTGTAAGTGCTTAGACTACGTAATAAATTGGATGTCTGAAGATTTTCTTTACTTAATGAAGAAATGAGGGCCATGGTAAGTTTTGAAGAGCCGCAGTCATATCTGTGAAACACAGTGGTGGTCACTTCATGGTGTGGGAATGTTCTTTCTTCAGCAGGTGCAGGGAAGCTGTTCTCAGTCCATGGAAGATGGATGGAGATTAAGCTGGTCAGGGAAGAAAACCTATTCGAGGCTATTAAAGACTCAGGAATTTGGCTGAGGTTCAACTCACATCAAAACATCGACCCTAAATATACAACCAGAGTTACACTGGAATAGTTAAGATCAAAGCATATTCGTCATGGGTTAAGTTGCCCAGTCAAAATCAAGATCTTAATGCAACTGAGAATCAACATCAAGACTTAAAAACCGATATGTACAGAAGAGCCCCATGAAAGACATTGCCATTTTTCGTTGTGATGAAACAAAATGTGAAAAGAATCAGCAGATATGAATATTGAATACTTTGGTAAGGTATTATATTTAAAAATTCTAGAAATCTGATAATGTGAGTTTGATACACAGCAAACCGTTGCTATAATCCATATTCTGACCTAATGCAACCTTTCTGAGGTGGTCATTATTTCATGGACATGTTCGATGATTAAAAGCATGCAACTTATTCTATAGGTCATAGAGTGCTAGCGGTCAGATGAACAGACAGTAAGATTATTGGCTGTTTCACTCAGCTGCAGCCACCTTTGATCTGTAGCTCAGGGGCCATGTGATTGAAGATTGTTGTTGGTGCAGAGCTCCACAGAGATCAAACGCTGAGGTGAAGTCCAGTCTCCGGAGGGTCATCTCTATCACATGCTCTCATCTTGATGACCACTGGGATCAATTCAAATATGCAACAGATATAAGTTTATATTTTCATTTTACTGCTGATTTGTGCACCTTTTAATTAAATTTAGTTTGAACCAGTTATTGATATACAATGTATTAAAAAAGCACATTGTTTTCACCAACCAAGTACTTCATAGTTGGGATGGTGTCCTCAGGCTTGAAAGCTTTCCACTTGTTTCTCTAAATATAGCAATGGTCATTATGGCCAAATACTAGTATCATCAGACCACAGGACATTTCTCCAAAAAATATGGTCTTTATTCTTGAGTGCATTTGCAAACTGTAATCTCTTTAAGTTATATTAATAAACCTCTGATTTCTTACAAAACCATGACATCACAACACCACCAGCGGGCTTTCATGGATGTTCAGTGCTGCTGAATTTGTTTTATGTCCATCTCCATATTAATGAATCAACACAATCTGGTCTTAGATATCTACAATTCCTTTAACTTCTTTGCTTGTTTGATGCTCTGATTGTCTAATGGGTGATTGTTACTTTTTTTGTTTACTTTTACTTTTTGTAAAACGTGTTTGAAACAAGATTGCAACATAATATGTGAAAAAGTGAAGCGCTTTCTGGTTGAAAGGGAAAGGTGCTGGTTCAGAAACCCATGGCGCGGGGATTGTAAGGTGCCTTTATGTAAAACCTCTCTGGGACACACAGCCACCACCATGTGGATCCACTAACAACTCAGCTGAACTGAGAGACATTTATCTAAGCTAATACGAACCATCCTTGAGGTGTGAATTTCTCTTCCATCAGTCAAAGTGTTTTTAATCATTTGTCTGACTGACTAGTCTCCTTGGCCCGAGTGGAGAAACTAATGTTCTTAGGATCAATGCTTAACACATTCTGTCCCCTGAAATCACATTGTGATTTAAACGTTTAAACAAGGACAAAAAAAAAAAACATTAGTTCCGCAGTCCATAAAAACAGGTAAAACACGTTTAAAAATCTAAAGGTTTAAAATAATGACAAACTTAAAAAAGCATCATAGAGACAAAGTTGGTCTTTCAAATGCAATCAAACAGAAACCTTTTTCAGGACCATCCTGGCACAAAAAGAAAAACTAAAATCATTAAGAAGGGAATTTTCCCAACTGTCTAAACCTATAACAATATTTTATTCAGGTTGGCTCCAGGTTGTATTTTTCAGCCAGAAACTGAAAATATTACCAGAGCAATACATAAAAATCTAGATCCATTTGCTCAAAGCCTGGGTCATTGGATACTTCAAAATCTTTTTTTATTCTTAGGGTAGTGTCAGTTTTTACAAAAGTACCACTACTTAAAAACGTTTTTAGACTTAAATTGGCTAAGTTCTTCATTCATTTTTGTATGTATAAATACAGAAGTTCACTTTGAATTCCTTACAGGAAAGGAGGTCAGATGTAAGGATGCATGATACATATAAGACTTAGACAATAGGACAGAGAATAGGGACAGGGAAAAGCTTTTCTCCTTTTCCCTGTCCATACTTTTCAGATGTAGAAAACATCTGACAGACTTTGGTAAAATAGTATTCTCCCATCATGCACCGTGGTCATGCAATAATCTTCAAAAATCTCCCAAATTGCAAACTCTAATATCCATGAAGGATTTCAAGAATATCATAAAGGATGTAGCGAAGGTGAAATGTCAGTTTTTATTGAGAGTTCACTAAATTTCAAATAAAATGTTTTATTCCATTTTATTGTGTGATTGTTTGTATTGTTTATGATTATATACCTGTTTTACATTGTTTGCTATTTTTATGGCTGCTAATTTGGCAAGGTCTCCTACTGGTTAAATTAAAAGTAAATGAATAAATGAAATCTGAATCAAAGTCCACACTTTTCCAGATTTTGTAAGAAAGCTGCATAAACCTGCCGTTATGACAGGAATCTGATCATCTGATCGATGTGAACTACAGGATCTTGCAAAAAGAAAAAAAGGCCAGCACAAAGTAGTGCATTTAGCTCCAACAGTCTTCCTATCAACTTGCAACAGTTTCCCTGTCCCTGCTTAAGAAAGCTTCCCCCAGCATGATGCTGCCACTACCGTGTTTCACCAAGCAAATGGTGTATTCAAAATATTTTTGCCAAACATTTTTTGCCATGGCTTGTGGTTATTTGCAAACCTGACCTTTTGTGGCTTTTGTAACCATGTCTTGTTTCCTATCACTCTTTCATAAAGGCCACACTTGTGGAGTAAATGACTAGTAGTTTTCCAGTTGACAGCTGTTGATCTCTGTAGTCCTCCAGAGTTACCATGGAGCTCTTGGCTTCTTCTCTGGGTTATGGTCTCCATGCCTGGCCTAAATGTAGGTGGATGGCCATGTATTGGTAGGTTTGCAGTTGTTCCATACTCTGTTTAAATGAAGGATTGAATCAAGCTCTTTGAGATGTTCAAAGCTTAGGATATTGTTTTAGAAGCTAATCCTTCTTTGAACTTCTTCACAGTGTCATATCTAGCCTGTCTGCCCTGTTCCTTAACCTTCATAATGCTGTTTGTTCACTGATGTTCCCTAAAACACCTGAGAGGCCTTCACAAAAAGTCTGAATTTATTTATACAGACATTTAATTCACACTGATGGAGTCTCAAGGCGATTGGTTGTAGTCTATTTAGTTAATGAGGTATCTGAGTAATAGGGGAAAGAAAACAATTGTATGCCACATTATTCAGATTTTTATTTGTAACAAAAGAAACTAATAATTTTCCTTCCACTTCATAATTATACAATACATTGTGTTGGTCTGTCACATAAAATCCAAATAAAATACATTAAGGCTTATGTTGTGATATGATAAAATGTGTAAAACGTCCAGGTAGATGGGCTAGTTTTTTACACATCGACTGTGTCATATGTATTGTTTTTATCAAGGTTATTTAAGTCTATATTAAGCTATCCCCCACCTTATGGACATCCACACAAACCTTTACAGAAATAAGAGACAATGTTGGAAGTTCATTTATTAAGTGAAAAAGCTTTTCACTCAGTAAAATACTGCAGATAAAAAAGACAAAATATTAATGCTTTATTCTGTCAAAGGTTTCCATTTAAGGCAGAGTGGGTTTAGTCATCCTTCAGGTTTGTATCCACTGACTTCTTTATCTCCTTGTGACAGATGTTGGAGTCTAACAACAAAATGCGTCCCCATTCCTCTGCTGTCCTATCACAACCTTCATCTCATACCTCTGAGGTGATGTCCCCTGCTGCTACACAACATCAATCGTCCAGACAGGAGGCCAACCTTTTGCTGGTTCCTGACAGGTAACTCCCCAGACTGCAGTTGGTCCCCTCAGGCAAACGTTAACCCGCCCACCTTACGCTACAGACAGATGAGTGTGGGGCAGTAGGAAAGGACAGCAAACTGGGATTGCATTGAAATAAAAGGTTACTCAAGAACAACAACCAGAAGATCAAATGTGACCAGGTCTAATACAATGCCAAGGCAGAAATACATCAGCAATGAGCTTAGAGATCTGTTACAGGGACATTTCCAACCTAACTGAAGTCCGTCGTTTTAGAGCGAGAAACATTTACAAGGGAAAACATTCAGGAGAGACTTGCCCATCTTCCATCGAGTGGATTGGAGTAAAATAGTACTTCATTTTTTTGCATTTAATATGATATTAATCTTTTGACTGCTTTTTGTTACCTGCACTGTGTTAAGGTGCGTTTTATCATTTACCTGTGCTACCTAGTGTAATACCTAAACTGATTTACAAATTAAATTAAATATGTTGGTTCGCATGGAGAATTGAGATGGGCCAAAGTCTGCAGTGAGTAAAACCTTTATGAAAATTCATCTTCACCAGGAGCTGGCACATAAGGGGTTGGTAGTGACCGCTAAAATAGAAAAATACAAGGTGAGCCTAGTTTGGACCATATTGTAGTGGTGAGAGACCTAAACCGCAGGTCAGAGCGTGTCAAACTGAATGATCATAGACCACTGATTCAAGTTCACCACCATAGATTTTCTTTTACAATCAAAGATTTACATCTTCAGACCGAAACCCTCCACTACCCCCCGAGCTTTAAGCACCAGAAATGAATGGTAAAGCTCTTGATTTACTGCTTCATCTACATTCCAACCTTCACCTACTGTGGTCATGAGATCTGGATCATGACTAAAATAACAATTTTGAATTCAAGCAGCTGAAATGAGCTCCTTCATTTGGAAAAGGGTCTGCTGAGGTGGTTGGGATATCTGATCAGTGCCTAATGGATTTCCTCCTTGGGAGGTTTTCCAAGCCCACCTCATTTGGAGGCAATCCCAGTGGAGACCCAAGGCTTACTGGAGGAAGTATAACTTCTTTTCTAGTTACACCTTCAGACAACTTCAGATCCTTCTTTTCTGGTCTCCTACAAAATTTATCATGTCCAAATTTGGTACTTATTGAGATTGATATTGGCAAAGTCCGGAGTCCACTTTGACCTAATTAGCATAAAAACAACCGTAGAGATAGGGTGAGGAGCTCGGCCATCCGGGAGGGGCTCGGAGTAGAGCCGCTGCTCCTCCACATCGAGAGGAGCCAGTTGAGGTGGCTCGGGCATCTATACCGGATGCCTCCTGGACGCCTTCCTCGGGAGGTGTTCCAGGCACGTCCCACCGGGAGGAGGCCCAGGGGACGGCCCAGGACACGCTGGAGGGACTATGTCTCTCGGCTGGCCTGGGAACGCCTTGGGCTCCCCCTGGAGGAACTGGAGGAGGTGTCTGGAGAGAGGGACGTCTGGGCGTCTCTGCTGAGTCTGCTGCCCCCGCGACCCGGTCCTGGATAAGCGGAAGACGACGAACGAACGAACAACCGTTCATTATGAATTTACAATATATGGATGGATGGACGGATAGCTGGGAAAAAACGTCAAGCAATTATTTGTTTGTCAGATTTCTTTTTGTGGGGTCAATGTGCCAAATAATAAATAAGCTGCTATATTTTTTAGAGTTACTGTTTAACCTAAAGATCCAAATAATGGTTTAATTTGGATTATTTCTATTCTAAATGTGTTATAATTAACCCTGGCACAGAGACAACTTAAAAATGTTAAAGAGGAACAAAATCAGGCTGTTTTAGGGACTTAAACGTCACTGAGCTATTTTCAGAAAACTCATCATGTGCATCCATGCTTCTGTTGCCTTGAGGCATGCTGGGAGTCTGAATGTTTTCTGAGCCACAAGGTTAGCCAGACAGCGCTGGTTTTAAGACGGCAAACACACACGACAACAGGTTGGAGAGATTGTTAAATTATTCAAGACCAGACAAAATCGAGAGCTGGTAACTTTTCAAAGTGTGAAATAGAAGGCTTCTCTGACAGCAGACTCCCCTGGGCAAACCAGCACACATCCTCTTCACATTCAGACCATTCAGGTGGAGTTTCCTGCTGGAGAAAACAGCAAAGACCTGAGTGAGAAGATGCAACAGAAATAACCAGGAGAGAAAGGGACTGCTGGAGGGCAGGGGCTTTTCTGTCAGGACTTTCATGGAAGACCGCCTGTATCCAAATTTACATTTCAGAAATGCTGGCTCTGCTTTAAAAGAAATATGTATTTTTCCTTCTTCTCTATTCATTAATGATCGTCATGCATCTTATTTAGTCGTTCTACCATAATGCTGTAAATGCTCTCCATTTGTTCTGTTTTTTTTCGTTGAATAAAGAACATGATTTTAGTTCACTCTTTAAATTATTAATCAGATCTATAAGGATTCGCTCTGCTGCACATACCAATAATGATTGTTTCACAGAGCCTGAGTTTCCATCAGCAGGATCATTAAAATGATTATGCACTGCAGGTAGTCTCCTCAAAATGAAGCTACAAAATCAATTCAGAATTAGCTCCACGAAGCTTTTCAGCTAGCATACTTGGTGCACTACCACAACCAGCTGCTGATCTGCAGTCACAACAGTCTAATCCTGAAAATAAGGATGTACGATATATCGGCATTGATATCGGAATCGGCCGATGTGGTATTTGTTTGCCCATATGACTGTGATAGTGATGCAGCGCAGAACCTGAAACAACCACAGACCGTGATATTAAGCGATTAAGAAAGAGAAAAGGCCACACTGCACACGGTTAGCATGACGATGCAAAAGTGGTGTTTGTTAAATCTGTAAAAAATTTCATCTCATCTGCAGCTCTTCCTACAGTTTAAAACTCGTTGTAGTAAAGTTCCAGAGACAGTGGGATGTTTTCTTTAGTCAAATGTAGTGTTGAGTAGCATGCCTTCTCCCCCAGCTGTGACTAGATGTCAGTCATCATACACAGCTGATGTCAGTCAGCTGTTACTTTACCTGCAGTTGGAGACCTAAAATCGTAACCCATCAAAATAAAAATGGAAGGAGGACATGTGAAATTTAGAAGTTAAAAACTATATCTTACCTTTGACATGTTGCCATGGAAGTGTATTTGTTACCCTTCATGCTACACGTTCCTTCATCTGGATATTTGATGCAGACAGAGGGAGGTCAGAGGTCAAAGCAGTTCTGCTGTAGGAACACAGAAACTAATATCCATCACCACAGCACTGGCCTGTTTTCTCACTTCCCAGACTACATTTTTTTATTAGCTTGTTGCAGCTCTGAGGCAAACTTGACATGCACCACTTTTTTCCTATTTACAAGCCTGATTCTATGAATAGTGATGAGCATTGTGGCTGTTTGCTGATGGCAGTCTTTCTTGGCAGATTTTTATTCCATCATGCTGAAGTGAACTGCACACAAGTGGACTATTAGGTTTAATGAAAGCCCACTCCTGTCATTTCCATTACAACATAGGGAAGTTGGCTTACATTCAAATATTTAGAAGATAGACGTTTGTAGAATTTGGATGAATCCTGTGAGAATCCAAGCGGTAGCAACATTTGTGGAGTTCATTTTCAGTATTACTGCAGAGTAAAATAAACCAAGGAATTCAGAGTGACCTTCATCTAAATCCTGTTGGTGTGGTGACATCTGTGGAGATGGTTGGAAACTCTAAAAAGATCAAGTTATTTATGGTTCTTTATGTAGGTGTTGCAGTATGTGTCCAGCAATAATAACAGTAGATCTATCAGGTGAATTGGGACTTTAATTATCATTAATCTGAACAATAACTCTGCACAAGCTCTGGCACAGTTCAGATGTCTCAGTTCCACTTATCAAACCATGCGGGGGTATTGCTTAAGACCTTCAACTTTTTACAACAACTCTACAATTTCTTTTTGCCATTCTCCAACTTTCAATAAGTGTTTCTGATTGTACTGCTTTCTGCTTAGGTCATTTGACATAAAGTTAGACTTTTTCAAAAATTTCATATGATCTCATCAGAGACAAAATTGTTGTTCTCTATTTCACTTATCAGGACCCTGATAATCTGTAAAATATCATAAAGTAATTACTTATTTTATATTCTGGAACAATCTAAAATGAGTAATGCTAGGTCTTTTTTGTCCTCCAGGCAGCAGAGGTTGTAATATGTCCATCTAAATGCCACAGGGCGAAAAACGTCGGGTTCCTGATGTCCAGGTGGATGAAATTGACCATCTCCACATCTAGCTGCGTGGGCCTGGATGTTACAGAACCTCCCCTGAGACGGCAGCAGACTGATGGGTGGGTGGAGGAAATCTTGAATGCTTACTGCTTTGCAGGAAAATAAGCATTGTGAATGACCAGAGAGGAAGGGTGTGAGGCACCAACAGTCTTTCCAGCTGCCTCCACTTTGTGGGGCAGTTTCCCAACTGGATGTGGTGCGGTGTTCAAAATGGCCAGTTAACCCGCGGTTATACCTTCCTTCAGCAGCTGTCTTTAGGAGAATTTGGACACATCGGATGTTGCTTTGACTTTTATAGCTTCGCTTGAGGTGCTGTTAAGGTGTAACAGTTTATATTTTAAACAGTAGATGGCACTGCAGATAAAAAGGGACCAACAACAGGTAGCAGAAGAAGAGTAACTAGAGGAAGCACATTCCTAATGCAAAGTTTGGCCTCATAAACATTTATTTTTTTTTGTTTTTACAAGTCTGTCCAACATTTTGCTGTATCTCCTCTCTGTGTTTATATTTAAATTTACAAGCATTTGCTTGTAAAAACAAGCATGCTTTAGGAGCTTGCCTTGCTGCTCTGCCTGTTTGCCGAGCGCCACCCATGCTGCACACAGACTGCCGCTAAAATGGGCATGTGCACGACTGATCATGTGTTAGGCAGTCCAGGATGACTCAGCTGAAGGACTGGTTTCTCGTCTCTTGCTCATAAACCGTTTGTGGAGAAAATTAAATTAATATTGGGTTTTCCTGGTCAGTGACATGCTGTAGGTCAGTGGTTCCCAACCTTTTTTTGACTTGTGTACACACTGCAATGTACTCACGTACCACTAGGGGTACAATTGCCATTGATTGGCAATCACTGCTGTAGATGGTTCAGGAGAGGTTATCCACACCCAAGAACTTGCCTCCAATTTACAGAGTCCGTCTCCGCTCCGCAACGGTACAAACTCCGCAGTATTTGTGCAACCTTTATAGTCAATGAGGATGCCAGGTTGGATTCAATCTACACAAATCCAGTGAACAGGAAACTGAACAAGGACAGCATCCATATTTTCAAAATAATTCCCTGAAGACAGACTAGATTATCTTAAAGGCCAAACTCTGCATATACATGTACACGTATATTTATATATGTGAGTTTTAGCCATTGTATACATTAGATAAATTACTGGGCTATATACTTTAACTTAGGTAAGAAGACCTAATGATTTAATATTAAATGCACCAAAATAAGCTAAACATATAGCTTCTCTACTCAGTGTACTTACCCATTGCTCACCAAGTGTAGAACAAAAATATCCAAAATTACTTAATTTCCACAGAATGGGTTGTTTTGGTCCGACATCCACATTTATCACTGGCCTTTATTGCAGGATCGGCACATCTTTTCTGAGAATTGCAGCAGAGCACTTTCTATGTAAATCAGGACTGTTTGGGGTTTAATGGCCACAGATGCGACGTTAATAACCACAGGAAAGGTCCACATCCAAGAACTTCGTGCAGCTCATCCTCTTCAAGGCAGTACCACGGTACCAGAGTAGCCTGCCAGCTGACCGTTTCCAAGAATTCAACTATAATCATCTTTGTCTTGAAGTTTAAGAAAAAACCTTTTTTCAGTGCACCACAACACACTTGTGATGTGTGTGAAAAGAAGGGGGCAGAGAACACAACCTTGGGGGACACCTGTACTCAATGCAAGGTATTATCTCCAACTTAAACTATCTGCGGTGTCCCAGTTAGGAAGTACAGCAACCAGCTGCACAGGGATGTATTTAGGCAGGTAATTACAGTACATCCCCAATGGGCAGCGGTTGAGATTATATCTTCATTTTACCAGTTGGCCAATAGGCAAATGAGAAAGGGTCCAAAGACGCAGGGAGGACAGATTTAATAAGGTGAATAACAGCTCAAAGTGGTGATATCTTTGCAGATTCTTTCTGTTCTCAGGACCACCAACTCATAATTATACTAACCTAAATGTGTTATTTTTCACCCAACTGACCCTTGAAGATTTTATGCTAGGATTGCACAGCTGGACATGTGCCAGCCTAAAGAGATGTTCATATTAAAGAAATAAATCCAACAGCGTTATTAAATAGATAATTGTGTTGCTACTATTGTTTCATTCATTTATTTTGCAGTGTTAGCCCTTCCTGAAAAGTACTGAATCTAAAATACTAATAACATATCTAAAACTACACCCTGTGGTTCACTGTGTACCGTAAAGATTTAGTGTAAAAATTAATAGACTGAATAAACAGCAGCTTAGTTTGAACCAAAGCCTTTAGTTTAAGGCTGTGTTTGAGCTGTCGAGCATAAACTCTATATTGTACACAGTCAGAGGGTGATGCCCTTCAGAGACCTTCGACTTTAGAGATTTAGGGTTTTACAGACAAAAGAAATATGAGATATTATTAGAGATTCTTGATGTCTCACTGAATAATCTGTCTGTCCCCAGAGGTTAAGTATGTCACAAATAACTTTTTAGTCAATTATAAGAAAGGAAAAAAGTGGAAGAGAGGGATTTTAAAACAATGTTTAGTCTGTCAAAACCTCATCAGGTTTACTCAAAACACAGAGACACACAAGACAAACAACCATGCACAAACACACTTGTACCTAAAGGCAACATAAACCTTAACCTAATAGTCATGTTTTTGGACTCTGGGGGGAGGCCGGAGTACCTGGAGAGAACCCACTCATGCATTGAGACAAAATGCAAACTCCAGACAGAAAGACCCCAGGCTGGGATTTGAACCCAGGACCTTCTTGTTTCTTTGCAAGGTAGTAACCAACATCGTGCAGCCAGCGAAAAGTCTTGGACTCATTTACTTGTGATTAAGGTCAATGGTCAATCAAGGGTTAAGGTGATGTGAATTTATGACAAAGAATTGTTTCATGTATTCTGTTGTTTGAATTTTAATGAGAAGCCCTCCATGAGCTTCTCATTATTAATGGTCGTGGTGTAGAGATATATGCAGAGTTTTCGATTTATAATCTCATTGTATTCTTCTGAATCATAATCAAGTCCTTAAGGTCTTAAAGATTTTCATTATCATTGCTAAACAACCTTCGATAACTGGAAGTCAACAGAAGGTTGATGAATAAGTCGCAAATCAGTAGGTAAAGAAATAAATAACATTCAGATTATTGTTAGGGACTGGAGAAGCATTAAAGCAGCCACAGTTCTTTGAAGAGTGTACACAATAGGGATGGGAATTTCAGATAGATTACTATTGCAAAATCACTCTTTATTTGTCAGTTTGGCTGCCCCAACTGCAATCATCATGGGTCAAAACATCTCAAAAGATCTTGCTCAAACTCCTTTAAATTGCACAATGGAACGACAACTTGGCTTTGATTACTGCTTTGGCGACTGTGGCTCAGTAGGGAGAGTAGTTGTCTTGCAATCAGAAGGTTGTGGGTTTGACTCCAGCTTCCTCCTGCCATATGTTGATGTGCCCCTGGGCAAGGCACTTAACCCCAAGTTGCCTACCGATCTGCATATCTGTGTATGAATGTGTGAGCGTGAATGTGGCTCTAGTGTAAAGCGCTTTGAGTCTGTATGACTGGAAAGGCACTATATAAGATCAGTCCATTTACCATTACTGCTTTGCTCTCTTAGCATTCTCTCCATGAGCTTCATGAGGTGGTCACCTGAAATGGTTTTCCAAACAGTTCTTGAAAGAACTTCCCAGAGGTTCATTGAGACAACCAAAGGTTAATATTTTAGTCACCACAGCAAAGGGCGGCTACTTTAAGTAATCTAAAATATAAAACATATTTAAAGTTCTTTAAATAAATATTGTCGACGTTGAGAAGCAGCGGCTCTACTCTGAGTCCCTCCCGGATGACCGAGTTTCTCACCCTATCTCTAAGGGAGAGCCCAGACATCGTGCAGAGGAAACTCATTCAGCCGCTTGTATCCGTGATCTCGTTCTTTCGGTCATGACCCAAAGTTCATGACCATAGATGAGGGTAGGAACGTAGATCAACTGATAAATCGAGAGCTTTGCTTTTTGACTCAGCTCTCTCTTCACCACGACAGACTGGTACAGCGCCCGCATCACTGCTGACGCAGCACCGATCCGTCTATCGATCTCCCACTCCATTTTTCTCCTCATTTGTGAACAACACCCCAAGCTACTTAAACTCCTCGACTTGAGGCAGGAACATCCCCCCAAACCGGAGAAGGCACTCTACCCTTTTCCGGCTCAAGACCATGGCCTCGCACTTGGAGGTACTGATTCTCATCCTGGCCGCTTCACACCCAGCTGCAAACTGCTCCAGTGAGACCTGTAGGTCACGAGCTGATGAAGCCAATAGGACCACATCATCCGCAAAAAGGCAGAGACGCAATCCTACAGCCACCAAAACGGATACCCTCAACACCTTGGCTGCACCTAGAAATTCTGTCCATAAAAAGTTATGAGCAGAATTGGTGACAAAGGGCAACCATGGCGGAGTCCAACCCTCACCGGAAACGAGTCAGGCTTACTGCCGGCAATGCGGACCAAGCTCTGACACCGATCATATAGGGACCTAACAGCCTGTATCGAGGGGCCTGGTACCCCATACTCCCAGAGTACACAGGATTCCCCGAGGGACACGGTCGAACACCTTCACCAAGTCCACAAAGAACATGTAGACTGGTTGGGTGAACTCCCATGCACCCTCCAGGACCCTGCTGAGGGTGTAGAGCTGGTCTAGTGTTCCACGGCCAGGATGAAAACCACACTGCTCTTCCTGAATCCAAGGTTCAACAACCCAACGGACCCTCCTCTCCAGAACCCCCGAATAGACATTACCAGGGAGGCTTAAGAGTGTGACTCCCCTATAGTTGAAACACACTCTCTGGTCCACCTTTTTGAATAGGGGGACCAACACCCCGGTCTACCAATCCAGTGGAACTGCCCCCGATGTCCAGGAGATGCTGCAGAGTCGCGTTAACCAACACAACCCTACAACTTCCAGAGCCTTTAGGAACTACGGGCGAATCTCATCCACCCCTGGGGCCTTACCACCGAGGAGCTTTTTAATCACCTCTGTGACCTCAGCACCAGAGATTGGAGAGCCCGCCCCAAGGTCCCCAGGCTACGCTTCCTCAGTGGAAGACGTGCCGGTGGGATTGAGGAGGTCTTCGAAGTACTCTGCTCACCGACCCACAACATCCCGAGTTGAGGTCAGCAGCACACCCTCCCCACTGTAAACAGTGTTGGTCGTGTGGGTGGTACACCTTCGGCTGCCACCCATACCACATTGCACCTGACCCCTTTGTCCCCTCCCACGGTTGGTGAGCCCACCCACGTTTCCTTTGCGGGCTGTGCCCGGCCAGGCTCCATGGGTGAAAGCCCGGCCACCAGGCGCTCGCCAGCGTGCCCCACCTCCAGGCTTGGCTCCAGAGTGGGGCCCCTGTGACCCGCGTTCAGGCGAGGAAACACTGTTTCCATCTATGGTAATCGTCATAAGGGGTGTATGGGCTGTGCTTTGTCTAATCCCTCACCTAGGACCTGTTTGCCTTGGGTCCGAATTTCCTCTGGGTTAATCTACAATAGATAGAAGTCATTGTTTTTAGTTCCAGAAATGGAAGGCTAAAGATCACAAATGGTTTTCCCTCAAAACAGACCATGGAAAAACTGGTGCATGCTTTCATTTTCAGTAATTAGATCTTTGTAATGGAGAATATACCTGTTTATGTAAATTAAAAGCAAAAAAATCAACGAGGCAACTACAGCTAATCCAAAAGGCTGCTGCCAGAGTCCTGACCAACACAAGCACAATTGATCTAAGAACACCTGCTCCTATATCAATGCTCTGTGTTTGTAAAGAGACAGAATTTAAAATCATGTTAATGGTCTATAAGGCACTGAATGGTTTTGGGGCTGAATACATTGTTTAGTTTACTTTAGGTCATTTATTTATTTAAACTGGGACAGTGTACAATATACATTGCTCACACAAAGGAGAGATGCATTGTCCCAGGTTAAAGCTCTACTGCTAAATTGCACCTGTAGTCTCTGGACCAGCTGGAATTTAAAAAGATGTATAAAAAATATTATTTGATAAATACAGTCCAGTAAAAAAAACAATATCCCAAATACAATCCAATAGAATACAAACACCAATTCATATGCAGTTATTCATAACATCTATACTCCCAATACTCCACTGTAGGTGCCCCTTGCACACATCAGCTCACAGTATGAGAACAGGTTTGCTTTGAGAGAAGCCATTGTTTTGTCAGGCGTGAAAACTTGTGAAAGTCTATACATGTTAATAGATCCGTTGGCAATCTGTTCGACTGTCATATTGCCACACTTGAGAATGCTGATTTGCCAAAAGAGGTTCTGCATTTGGAAACCCTGAACTCACCTCGAACAGTTGAACGAGTAACTCAAGATGTTTTGTTTTAGAGCTTAGGGCTATTTTTTTAAAGAAGGGGCAGCAGGACCATGGATAATCTTGTGTACATGCTTAAGTTTTCAAAACCTGCATTATACTTAATAAGAATATGACAGTCATGAATTAGACATCTTTTCTTATCATGAATCATGAGAGAACGTTTGCATAAGGACTCCAGAGGCCTTAAAACAGTTTGGCATTCCTGAGACCAACTTGTCATGCAGTAAAGAAAATGGATTATCAGTGCATTTAGTAACATATTTAATGCCTCAATGGTCAGTGAGTTTCTTATGCATGTAAAATTTGTCAAATTGTATTTTAATGTTGTTGTGATTATGAATATTTAATATTAATACTTAATATTTTATTAAATAATATTTTGGTCCGTTAAGGGTTGTTGTAATGGAGGGAATGTAAGGTGCTAGTTTAGGTTTAATCACCAAGTTCACACTAGAGTGCTGGCCAATATTTCCTCTTCTCTTTATTTCGGGGAAACATATGAGAAGTGTGTGTGTGTGTGGTTTCCTATAAAAATAACAAACACAACTTGGGTTATAATCAAATAACATATCCATAAATTAGCTTAACCAATTACTGTCAACAGACTGGTATAAACAGCATAAAGCAAATAAGGTTGGTAATTAAAGATTACAATATTCCTCCTCCTCATTAACCCAGTAAACAGAGCATTAAACTATACACAGATATCTCAAATGTGTCAAGTCACTGTCAATGTTAACGTTGCATTCCCTGTAGCGGAAACGGCATGGCGCTCTTATTGTGAAATGTCATGCATGCTACTGATAAAAACTTCAGTTTTTAACCAATTACGCTGCATATAGGTGCAGGGATAACACTCCAGGAACTATACTGAAACTGGACAATAAACATACAAGTGTTAGTCAGCATGAACATGATGCATTTACACCCAAGCTGCAGGGACCGATGTGCTAGTGGCTAATCTGTGGGCACGGGTACCAAGCCGACACAGCTGTTAATAAATGTAAGGAAGCTCCGGACTTTCATTTGCAGCAGTTAAAGAATAGCTAAATCAACTCTCAATTATAGTCACTTGTCATTTACTGAAGCGAAACTTTCTCCACACATGGAATGAATTCACATAACTTATTAAAATACAAGAATTTATTTACAATAATAAGTCAACTCAAAGTTAAACATATTTCAATCAAAAAACTCTTTACTGTGCTAAAACAATCCAACTAAACTACCAAGCAGAATGAAAGAATAAGGAAGACTAATAGGCTATGTACAATATAAACAAGTGAATAAAAGATGGTTGAAAACCATGACCGAAAGAGTGATGCAACATTACCATGCAATGTTTATGTTTGAGGACCAATGATTATCTTGAAGAATCTGGAAATGAAGTTAAGTTAGTCTTGGAACTAACTTAGGCAATAATTGATATACCTTAAAACCACCATTCACAATGCAAGATCAGATAAATCATTTTAATAAGATAAGATTTTAAAGAATGATTTGCTGAATAAAACCAACCTTATGGATGACTAATTCTCAACAGTGTTTAATTAGCTGCCTTTACTTATTTAAATAATATAAATTTAAATAAATATTTTTAATAAGAACCAAACCTTTTCAATAAATGGGTCTTCATGGTGTTTAATTAGTTATCACGTTTAGTAAAATAATATTTACGGAAATATTATTTCCTAGATTGGAAAATAACCTTTCTGCTTATGGCTGGTTACCAGAATCAAACACATACCTTTAAAATACCAATAATAAAAGGGTTGAAATGCATAAGCATGGACAACACGTTATGGCCGATCATCTGTGTTTAAAAACCACCCTCTTAATAAAGTTTGTCTTAACTTTAAAAACAAAACACAGAACTCATCCTTAGCTGAGTGCTAGTCTGCTAGAGCTTACTGTAGCTGAGTTTCTCAACACAAACAAAAACAAACACCATTAAACGAACATTATTCAATTCAATTCAGTTTATTTATATAGCGCCAATTCACAACACATGTCGTCTCAAGGCTCTTCACAAAGTCAGGTACATACATTCCAATTAATCCTAACCATTGAACAGTTCAGTCAGATTCAGTTATTTATTCAAACTGGATAAAAAGTTTTTCTATCTAAGGAAACCCAGCAGATTGCATCCAGTCAGTGACTTGCAGCATTCACTAAATGTTAATGGATGTAGCTCCTTTAGTCGTTTCACCTAGAAAGAAAGAACAGATAAACTCTGAGCCAGTTTTCAAGGTTAGAGTTTGAAAGAGCGCACATATAATTAGTTACAGTAAAAGCTCAGTCAATCGCCATGTCTAGGAGAGAGAAAGGGTTAAATACTAAAAGACAGGGCCATGTGGATCATCTGTAGAAGGTGAGCATTACGTTGTTGCCAGCAGAAGCTTGGACGATGCCGCTCTCCAGAAAGGTGTCACAGGTAGACACAGAGTCGGGCCAGTTGTAGCTTCTAAGAAGAGAAAAGAGAACATAAATTTAAAAACTGAAATAACAGCAAATAATGCAGAACTGGAGAGTAGTGTGAGAATGTAGCGAAGAGGGTGAAAGTGGTCATTATGTCCTCCAGCAGCCTAAGCCTATAGCAGCATAACTACACAGATAGTTTCAGTTTATTTATTTATATAGCGCTTATTTACAACAATGTCGTCTCAAGGCACAAAGGGTCCGGAACGGTGCTGGGCCGCCAGGGAGACCAGACCAAACCACCGAGTGCCAGAGCACGGCCACCCCAGAACGGGCCACTTGTAGGGGTACTAAGTAAAATAATAAACTGATAAAGATTGTCCATCTAGAGCCCACTGATGGCCATTGTTATACTAAAAACCACAAGGATTGGGATACTTCTCTCTGTCAGACTGATTATAACCATTGGAAAAGAGAAGGGGTCATACAGGTAGCAGAAATGGAGGGTGTGTTTGCACCTCAACCATAACTGAGCCGGTTTAGGCCAAACCTGACTCCCCCTTACTCCATCCAACAGGGAGGGAGGTAGGTGGAGGTAAAAAATAAGGAAGATAGCCTAAGCCACTCTAACTATAAGCTTTATCAAAAAGGAAACTTTTTAGCCTAGCCTTAAAAGTAGACAGGGTGTCTGCCTCACGGACCAAAACTGGGAGCTGGTTCCACAGGAGAGGAGCTCGATTACTGAAGGATCTGCCTCCCAATCTACTTCTAGAGACTCTAGGAATCACCAGTAAACCTGCAGTCTGAGAACAAAGTGCTCTTTTAGGAACATATGGACCAATCAGATCTCTGATGTATGATGGAGCTAGATCATTAAGGGCTTTATATGTGAGGAGGAGAATTTTAAATTCTATTCTGGATTTAACAGGGAGCCAATGAAGGGAAGCTAAAATAGGAGAAATATGGTCTCTCTTTTTAATTTTCATCAGAACTCTTGCTGCAGCATTTTGAATCAGCTGAAGGCTTTTAACTGCATTTTGTGGACATCCTGATAGTAAAGAATTACAATAGTCCAGCCTTGAAGTAACAAATGCATGGACTAGTTTTTCAGCGTCACTCCTAGATAGGATATTTCTAATTTTGGCAATGTCCCGGAGGTGAAAGAAGGAAATCCTAGAAACCTGTTTAATATGGGATTTAAATGACATGTCCTGATCAAAAATAACACCAAGGTTTTTTACTTTATTATCAGAGGTCAATTTAATGCCATCCAGGTTAAGTGATTGACTAAGCAGTTTCTTTGTTAAAGACAGAAGTTGTCATCCAAAGATGACAACTTCTGTCTTGTCTGAATTTAGAAGCAGATAATTTAAAGTCATCCAAGTTTTTATGTCTTCAAGACATGCTTGTAGTCTATCTAACTGGTTGGGCACATCAGGATTTATGGATAAGTAAAGCTGAGTATCATCAGCGTAACAGTAAAAATTTATCCTATGCTGCCTGATAATTTGACGTACTGGAAGCATATATATAGTAAAGAGAATTGGCCCAAGTACTGAACCCTGTGGTACTCCACAATTAACCCTATAGTTTAAAGATGATTTATCATTTACATGAACAAACTGGAATCTGTCAGATAAGATTTAAACCAGCCTAGCGCTGTTCCCCTGATCCCTACAGAATATTCCAGCCATTTTAAGAGAATATTATGATCGATTGTATCAAATGCAGCACTGAGATCTAACAGAAACAGTACAGACGCAAGTCCAGTATCTGAGGCCATAAGAATATCATTATTGACTTTCAGCAGAGCTGTTTCAGTGCTATGATGAGCTCTGAAACCTGACTGAAACTCTTCAAACAGGTCATTGCTGTGTAAATGCTCACAGATTTGATTAGCAACTATTTTCTCAAGAATTTTAGATAAGAATGGAAGATTGGATATAGGTCTGTAATTTTTCAAGTCATCTCGATCAAGCGAAGGTTTCTTAAGTAAAGGTTTAATTACAGCTAACTTAAAAGCCTGTGGTACATATCCATTTACTAAGGATAGATTAATCATATCTAAAATGGGGCTGGTAATCAGAGGGAACACTTTCTTAAATAATTTGGTTGGGATTGGGTCTAACATACAAGTTGAAGGTTTAGATTAAGCTAATATTTCTGATAACTCAGGAGGCTCCATAGGATCAAAACAGTCCAAATACAAATCAGGTTCTGCAGTTATTTCCAATGTTGTCTCGCTTGCTGAGGATGAAGTAATCATCTTCGGGAGTATGTCAAAGATTTTATTTTTAATAGAATCAATTTTATTTAAGAAGAATCCCATAAAGTCATGGCTGCTAAGAGCTAAGGGAATGGAAGGCTCAACGGAGCTATGACTCTGTGTGAGTTTAACAACTGTACTAAAGAGAAACCTAGGATTATTCTTGTTCTCTTCTATTATTGATGAGAAATAAGCTGTTCCGGCTTGGCAAAGTGTCTTTTTATACAACAGTAGGCTATTTTTCCAGATTAAGTAGAAATCCTTTATGTGTGAAAATTTTCTAACATTGTGCTTTAAAGTACACAGATCTAAAGTAAACCAAGGAGTCTGCCTCCTGTGAATAATTACTTTCTTTTTCTAGGGGGCTGCATTGTCTAATGCACCACGCAATGATGAAGTAACACTAGGAACAAGAGAATCAATTTGTGAAGCGACAGAAACAAAATTATTGCCCTCCACTGCTTTTCTGTGATAATGAGGAAATTAAAAGTGGAACACATTCTTTAAAGGTTGTTACAGCAATGTCTGATAATGATCTACTATATCGAAATTTTCTTTCAGGTGTGGAGTACCCGGTTAAATTAAACTCAAAGGTTATTAAGAAATGGTCAGACAGGACAGGGTTATGAGAAAATATTATGTCTTTACACTCAATGCCATATGTCAGCACAAGGTCCAGAGAATGAAGACAAAGGTGGGTAGGTTTGTTAATGTTTTGTGCAAAGCCAATTGAGTCTAAGATAGCATTAAACGCTATATTTAGGCTATTATTTTCAGTGTCAACATGAATGTTAAAATTCCCCACTATAATAACCTTATCTGTATTTAACACTAAATCAGATAAAAGATCTGAAAACTGATCTAAAAATTGAGAGTAAGGGCCTGGTGGGCAGTACAAAACAACAAGCAGATGTAGTTTTAGTGCTTTGCAGTTTGGATGAGGAAAATTAAGGATTAAATATTCAAAAGAGTTGTAGCTATTGATTGGTCTGGGACTAATTAATAAATCGGACTGAAAGATGGTTGCTACTAAGTCTTATGTTCAGTAAGCCACATTTAATTGTTTTATTTTTCTTTTCAGTCCGAGTTGTGTTTATTTTTATGAGATTTTCATGATTTCCTCCTTTTACATTATTTTTTAATCTATTCAAATTTGGCCGTGGGCGACACTGTCTTAATAAGATAATGGGTGGGTAGCAGTACAGAAGCTGCAGAGAGGAGTGTTAAACTACGACCCTGCTTCCTGGTCTGAACCCTGGGTTGTCAGAGTTTTGGAGAACTAATAAATTTGGCCAGATTCCTAGAAAGAAGAGCTGCTCCATCCAAAGTGGGATGGATGCCATCTCTCCAGATCAGACCAGGTTTTCTCCAAAATGTTCGCCAATTATCACTGTAACCCACATCGTTTTCTGGACACCACCTAGACAGCCAGCGGTTGAATGACAGCATGCGGCTAAACATGTCGTCACTGGTCAGATCAGGGAGGGGACAAGAGAAAATGACGTAGTCCGACATTGTTTTGGCAAACTTACACACCGAAGCAACACTAACTTTGGTGACCTCCGATTGACGTAACCAGGTGTCATTACCCCCAGCGTCAATAACAATCTTACGCTTATCCATAGCCAGCAGTTTCAGGTAGGATTTGATGTCGCCCGTTCTGGCCCCTGGCAGACATTTGACTATGGTCTCTGGTGTCTCTAGTGCCACGTTTCTGACTATGGAGCTGCCAATTACCAGAGTTGGGTTCTCAGCGGGTGTGTCGCTGAGCGGGGAAAATCTGTTAGAAACACAGACGGTGTTTGACCGTCTGTGGGCTGGGATCTAGGACTATGCTTTCTACGTACCGTCACCCAGCTGGCCTGAGGCCCCGGCTGCGCGGGCTCTGCTGGAGGACGGGCTACGGGGATCAACCCTTGGTGGCTCCGCGCTGGCTAAGGGGCCTCGGCTATCTGCTGGTTTTTCACCAGCGCGGAGCCGGGCCTCCAATTCTGACACAGAGAGCAGGAGAGAGGAGGAGACTCAGAGAGAGAAACGGCAGAACAGGTAGCCATGGTGGAGTTAAAGCTAACGCTAAGCTAGCGACCCCTTACCACTACTAGAAAAACTGTGTAAGACACGGAGAGTCCCCAAACGTTAAATGTTGCAACAGAAAGTATGTGTTTTAACGTGCTTATGTATTAGAACAAGTAAGAGATATTACAGTAGAGAGAAATCAGATCAAACGAGAGTGACTTCACACACCAAACAATCCACCGAGTGAAACAGTGAAAACAGGAAGTGACAAATACACCTTACCACAATAACTGGTTTATTGCAATCAGCCCATGTGCCAAAGACCCAAAGACCCTATCATACAAAGAGGCTAAAAACTCCACATTTCCTCTGATAGGCATGGCCCTTGATAGAGTGATAGCTCCCTTTACTTGTTTCCTTATTTGGTTCCAAACCTTCAATGTTTGTTTGATCCATATATTACTTATTTTAATTATTTTCTGAGATTGCAGGCAGAGACATGGAAGATTTCAGATGCTTCTACCTGGTAATGATTGCTCCTCAATGGGAACCCACTGTGTTTCTGTGTCCTTAATAATCCATCCCACTATTGGTCGTATTTGTGCAGCCCAGTAAGTTTAAATTAGGTATCCCTGGGCCTCCTCTTTTTTTACCAGATAGCAGGATCTTGAGACTTATTATTTGTCTTTTGTTCTGCTAGATGAACCTTGAAATAATTTTTCCTAGCATTTTAAATATGATCTGTGGTATAAAAACTGGGATCAATTGGAAAAGGAATAGCAGTCTTGGTAAAACATTCATCCTTACACATTCAATCCATCCAAGGAAGGAGAGTGGGAGCATGTCCCATCGGTCTTGCTTTATCTTGTGAATTAATTTATCATAATTAGAGGGAAACAATTAGTTTGACGTGGGTGTAAGAACCACCCCAAGGCATCTAAATCCCTGTTTGGCTCTTTTAAAAGAAACAAAATCATTTAATTGGGAAGGCCAGTTCCCCACAACCATCATAACTTCAGACTTACCAGTATTCACCTTATACCCTGATACCATACTGTATTCATTAAGGCTATGAAGGAGGGCAGGGATTCTCATGTAATGAGATTCTCTAGGAATAATAATACATCATCAGCAAATAGTGACAATTTGTGTTGAGCACCATTGTCATTGCATATTCCATGAATCTGTGCGTTGGACCTAATCAATTCTGCAAGCGGCTCTATACTAAGTGAATAACGAGGTTGACAAGGGGTCTCCTTGTCGGGTACCACGTCCCAATGAAAAAAACTCAGAGCAGTGTCCATTTACCCTGACTCTAGTGCTGGGGCTCATATAAAAGGCTCGGATCCATCTAAGAAAGGTATCATTGAAACCCATTTGTTTGAGTGTCTGTTGTAAAAAAAAAAACCCAGTCTACACGGTCGAATGCCTTCACAGCATCAAGGCTGAAGAAGATTGTCGGAACACCTCTCTTTTGTGCCAATAACTGTAAATTAAGGGCCCTCCTTACATTATCAGTTCCTTGTCTTAGTGTTATGAAGCCAGTTTGGTCTGGTTTTACAAGCTTTCTTATATGTAAATTGGATTCTACTGACATTAATAGAAGTATTTTTTGATCAACACAAAGAAGGCTAATTGCCAAAAGATGTACTTAGCGTTGGGTCCTTTCCATCTGTATGTATGACACTAATTATAGCATCAGACCATGACTTTGGAAGGTCCCCTTCTGTTAGTGCATAGTTATAGACTCTCACCAAGATTGGTACTAGCTCCTGAGTGTAAATGTTTTTGTATTCTCCAGGAAGGCCATCCACTCTGGGGGATTTATTATTCTTGAATCTAAGAATACTGTCCCTAATATCCCCTATGATAGGTTGAGTCATAAAATCTGCTTCCTCATTACTCAACCTGTTGAGGTTGATTGAGTTAAAAAATTGCTTAATTTTTTCCATCTTGTTTGTTTTTCCTCCTTGTAAAGACCCTGCTAATACTTAGCAAATGCTCTTGTAATATCTTCAGGTTGACTAAAGAGTACCCCAGTAATAGGGCACTTATGCACAATTCTGTTTGATTGTATTTTACGCAGCTGAAAGGCCAGCAGTCTCAATTACCCGATTCATAATATTTCTGGTTAGTAAAACGTCGCTGACCCTCAGCCCAAACAAATCATTCAGTTTTTGTCTGTTCTCCTTCAGGATTTTCAATATACAGCTCTTATGATTGTTGATACTCCCCTTCCAGTTTTTTTTTTAACCTTATTTTCCAATTCTGATTGTTCTGCTGGTCTCTTTCTTTTTAATTTGGAAGAGAGAGCAATTATATTACCCCTCAACACACTTTTATCCCCCTCCCATAAAATTGTAGGAGTTACATGTCCTTTATCATTGAGTTCAATGTAGTCATTCAAGCCCTGTCTTATTTCTTGTTGGTTTGCTTCATTATCTAAAAGATATACATTGGCTCTCCAATATTTGAATTGATTATTTGACCCTAATTTTAGTTTTAAGACCACTGGTGCATAGTTATGGGTTCAATGTTGCACTGTACCACTCTATAACAATCTGTCCCTGAGATCAGGAACATATCTATCCAGGAGTAACTACCATGTACCTGTGATAAATATGTAAATTATTTTTCCTTGGGGTGTAAATGACGCCAAATATCTATTAGCCCTAACTCCTTTATCATTATGTTAAGTGTTAGTGATTTCTTCGACTTAAGTCAATTAATACCCATAATGGGCTCAACATACAATTAGTCTCCTCCAATCAAAATAGTACCTTCTGAATTAGCCGCAAGGAAGCAATATTTTTAAAAAAGACAGGGGAATCCTCATTTGGTGCATATAAATTGAGTAGAGTCATTTCAGCACCCCCTATGGTTCCAATTATCATCACATATCTCCCTTATGTATTTGAAAATGTTTTTATGGCAGAAATATACTGATTTATTCAAAGGTATTGCCACCCCTCTCCTTCTCCCACCCTTTAAAGAAGAGCTGTACTGCTGATCTACCCACTCTCTCTTTAGTTTCACATGTTCTCTATAAGATAGATGCGTCTCTTGTATCATTGTTATTGCACAATTCAACTTTTTTAATTGGTTAAAAACTTTTTTCCTCTTAATTGGGCTACACAAGCCTTTCACATTATACGTAACACTAGTTAAACCCTCCATGCTGTTTTCTTTTGTTCCTACCTATTCTTACCCCTGTTGAGTTTTTATTCTCATGATGTGAAATAGTACCATACTTAACAGAAAATCGGCCCACAGTCAGTCTCAGAACAAAGAACATTAACACAACTGAACCTATAATAACTAAAGTGAACTTCCACATTTCCAACTGGATTACTTAGTGTAACTCAAAGGTTGTTTTCAAACCAGATTTAACCAGTCCCCGTTGTATTTTGGGCAGAGGATGGTAAACGTTCCTCCGTGGAAAAGCACAGAGTGCTGAGGCTGCTGTCGTCCGTCTAGTAGAATGGCGCGTTGCAGGAAGTAGAAAGCACTAGATGAGTGGTCCGCCCGCTGGATAAAAAAATACTAGAAGTATCTTCTCTTTCTTTTCCCTAACGTATAATGTTTTGTTCCATAACATAAGCACGGCACAGGTAAGATTTAGTCATCTGTGTTCAGAAAGGTCTTGATCTCGGTGACTCCTTTAGCTGGTCTTCCTCTGGTGATATTCCATCAGTGGCGCAACATCTCTGCTTCCATCTGCTCTCTTTCACTCACTTGGATGCGAATGCCCAGATCCTGAAGCGTCAGCAGAGCTTCCACCATGGTCGAGTATGTCTTGTCCCCATTATCCATCCATATTTTGATCTGTGCTGGGTATAGACATTTTGCCTTCATATTCTTCTGTTTTAATTGTTTGATGGCCATCTGCACTAAGGTTCTCATATTCTGTAGCTCAGGGGAGTAGTCGTGGTCAAAAAAGATCTGTTCTCCTTCAAACATAATTGTTCCTTGTGCCCAAGCCTGTCTCAAGATGTTTTCTTTAATGGAGTGGTCTATAAACTTGACAATCAGTGATCGTGGGATAGCGGTCAAGTCCTTGGGCTTTGTAGTGAGGGCACGGTGTGCCCTCTCGATGCTAATGTTGAGCTGAGGGGGACGTTGGAAGGCATTTTGTAGTAGAACCTTAACAAAAGCTTTAGCATCCTTCCCTTCGCATCCCTCAAGCTCCCGATATATCCTTAAATTATTTTGTCTCAGTCTGTTTTGCATATCTTCGCATTTGGTTGTCAGGTCCATTTCTCTGCGGAGCAGATGCCTAAGCGCCCGTTCATGGTGCCTGATGGTGTCTTCATTGTTGCTAGCTTGTCTCCCATCTGTTTAATAGAGGACTTCAGACTTGTCAGACCAAGCTCGACGTTTGCATCAAAGTTAGCCGTTTCAAGCTCTCACCTTTATCCTTATTCTGGTCCTGTTTGTTCGTGTTCTTGCTTTTGATAGAGGATGCCATAATGTTTTCTAAAGAGTCGCCACGTTTTGTGATGTTTTTGTTAGGGAATTATATTTAGTGGACGGAGCCTTCCTTCTATGCTGCTGCTGGTAGCATGACATCACCAGAAGTCTTCGTATATATGTACATTTAAAAAAGATATTCTTTAATATTGACAGCAAAGTGTACCGGAGTCAAATTCCTTGTTTGTCTGTACATACTTGGCAATAAAACTGATTCTGATTTGTGAAGATTAACCATATCAGTGTCTGGGAACCTTCTGTTATTCTCGTAGGCATGTATATCATTTATATATCATCCCTGTTTTGTTGAGCCACTTTATGTTTGATCAACCATTAGCAAAATCTCCTTTCATCCCTATGTTTTTTTAGCATTTCAAATAGTCCAGTATAAAATTAATTTGTTGTATTTGGTGGGCGGTAGACTACAAGCACAATAAAAGACATTTAAGGTGACAGTGTTATTGTGACCCCAGAACTTTCCAAAGTTTGATGTGGGATGTCTATTTGATGACATCAATGTCTTTTTACCTCTCCCTCTATCCCGTCTGTATCTGTTGTATCCAGGAACACTAAACATGGATAAGGGAGTTTTGAGGCTCAACTAAGTCTCTCTTAAACAAAGATAACCCAGATTTGAGTCCACAAGTAGATGCTGCAGTTGTTCAGCTTTTCAAATGATGCTGCGTATGTTTACAAATCCTCCAAATATTCCATTGCAGAATTGCTGGTCAGGGATGAACCATGTAGATCCCTCAGGTCACCAGAGACCTGAGCACTAGGACCAGAACTAAATAAGGGAAGGTAGCATTTAGGATTATTTTGCTAATCGATTAATCTGTTGACTATGTTTCCGATTAATCGATTAATAATTGTTAAGCAAAAGGTGCTTAATAGGAGATTCTTTTTTTTTTTTTTACAGAACCAGGTGAAGCTACAACTATGTCACTTGAGAGGTTCTGAATAGAGCATATTTACAGACAAAAAATGCCAAATGTATATTTTCTCTTTGTCTTAATTACTGCTCTGAATGGGTCGTTTTTTCAGCAAATGACATGTTTTAGAGTCTGTATTATCCAGTTAACGATTATTTGATTACTAAATTAGTTGTTGATTATTTCAATAAAAAATTAAACATGATTAATCCGATTCATTGTTTCAGCCCTGGTAATATTTAGTTTTTATGCTCTGACTGAAAACCTGAGCTGTGCAGAAACTGGTTCCTCCTCCTCATCATCAGGACTTAAAACATTGCTGCTTGCTACTTGTAAAAGCCAAATATTGCTTTATCAATTTATTTTTTATTTTATTTATTTAAGTTGATTTGACAGGGACAGACACACATTGACATAGACCAACTGAACAAAACAGCAGTCCCATGTTTGCGTCATAGTGCAATAACAACAGCTAATTCGCAGCACTTGTCCCTAGATGGGCTTTTTAAAAAGTACCTCTAAAAATTGAAGTAATAATTTAAAATAGCACAACATAATGTTGACATCTACAAACAAACATCCCATCATGTATCCACTTTTTATTTACTTAAGTCATTATCATTTTAATGTTTTCTTTCTTCTTATTTGATTAGGTCTCATGTTTTCATGCTTTTATGTGATCCTTCATTTGTGGGTTTTCTTGTAAAGCCCTTTGAATTAGTCTATATGAATGGTGCTAAACAAGTAAACTTGCCTTGGACATGATCAACAACAGTCTCCCTGCATCAGGGTTAGGGTTTTCTTTCTGAACCTGTTGCAGACAATCAGACTGCCCAAACTCTGCTGTAGAAGCAAGAATAAATGGAAAGTAACAATTTGTTTTATATTTATTGATTGAACTTCCACTGTGGCTAAATGCTGAGCCAGAACACACAAACCTCAAACAGGATCTAACAAATCCATCTCTGAGGTATTCCTACCAAGACTGGAGTACTGCTATAGATCTACTGCTGCAAAACATATGTTATGATAATACGTTCTGTTCCCAAGGTGAATAGCTGCCGAGAAGTCATAGCAGAACGTGCAGGCTGTTCAATGTCTGCAGCTCAGGGGAGCCATGGATCTGCCTCAGCCGGCAGAACAAATACGGAGGCCATGAAGGAGCTGAAATACTGACCTCACTGAAAGCTAAAAATAAAGAGATTTTCTCCTCGCTGCTGGGGAGGATTCAGACTAAGGTTACAGACTTTTACGCGAAACAAGAATATTTTCAAACAAATGACTGCTGAGAAAAGGTTCTCCATGTGGATCCAAATAAAGCAAGAATTCTGTAACCAGAACAAAGTGGAATGAAATTGTGATCGCATTCATAATATTGTTGGTACAGTCCAGAAGGACAGAGGCAAACAAGCTGGAAAGCCAAAAACATGTGTGATAGGCAGAATAAGCACACAAATATTAAACCCAAATATTCACTTAGTCAGGCCTGGATTTTAATAGGCTGGAAAGAAACAGACATCTCTTTTGTTTATCTGAGAGAATCAGAGTAAATGTTTACACTGGTAAATCACTGTTTAGGTATTGTTTTTTTTAATCTCTCTTCTGAATGGTAAAGATCAGCCTAGCTCAGTAACTGATGACAACACTGCAGAAGCAAGAAGGAAATTGCTCCTACTCTCGTGTCCTTGGCTGCTGGATTTTCTCCGCTCGTTTAAAACAATCCTCAATTAGGCCTTCCTGAGCTGATTATTAATCCGGCTGGGTGATGTGACTCAGCAGCAGCTTGTTCAAGCACATTGCACCACTTCACTGATGACTTCCCTCCTCTGATTATCCCAGTTGTTATACGTCTAAAACTCCTGTTGGTTAATCCCTCCATCATCCTCCTCTTATCTGTGACATTTGATAAATGACAGAAAATCTGCCTGCACCGATGGACCTTAGAGGAGCTATTTTCCATTCAAGTCACTATAAAAGAAGCTTACTGATTTTCTTCAAAGGTATCAGTGTTATGCACAAACCAGATATTTACGTCAGAGGTAAGTTATTTTTATTTTGTTCTGAAATGATCCAAAGTCCTTTGATGCAGCGTAGATTTGGAGAGACATTCATGCAATCATTATTATGAAGCTACAGCTAACATGAAGAGATTCTTATGAGCCATTAACATCCTATAATCTACCACAGTCATTGCCTAGTAATCAAGCACATCCTTTCACAGTAAAATATGCGCAGCAGCTGCAGTCTGTAGCTCACTTACCAGCTTCCTTTCACCTCCCATTACATCACACAGAAACTGCTAAAAAGACTTGAGACTGACACCACTAAGACATTCCTCCTGCCTCTGATTGGTTGTTTCTTACCGGGAGCGATGTATTTCTGCTAATGGCAGTAGGACCACTGGGAGAAGTCAGAGGAGCTTGATTGTTTTACAAATCAACTGTCTCATATTTTATTGTCAGAACATAATGACAGTTTTGATAAAAAATGTAAAAATAATACTTTTTAACAAAGGTTCCCTACTGAGGCTTTAAATGCAACTTGAGTCAGAGTCTCTAAAGGACAGAACATAGTCAAGGGTACTGTAAGCAGCGAGGACATTTGAGGTTTCCATAGTCGAGTGTACCAATTTTCTACATTTCTGATGACAAATTCCTACATTTCCCACAATTTTAGCCATGGCATCATCGGACAGGGAGACAGAGCTATTTTGCTGTGTAGCTTTGGAAAAACAAAAAGAAGAGAAGGTGGTGTCAAAAAGGCAAGAGGAATTCACTGGCGCAGAGAGTGGCTGTGACGCTGTGCGTACCTGCAACCGGCTGCTCGGAGCAGTGTGTCATATGTAAAACAGTTTGATGTGGAGACTTTTTCCCGCCAAGCAGTTTATTGTGCGACACCGCTGACGTAAAAACGTAGCTTTGGTGGGCATGTCCGGCATACGTCCACTTTGAGTCAGGTACGCCCAACTATGTTCTGCTTTCAACTCGAGTTGCCGTCTCTGGAATGAACACGTTCCAATGAGCACATTTATCAGTAAATGAATTTAGGATTTCAAGATTAAAATTATTACCAGAAAGTTGTCATTTTAGTTTTATAAAAAGGTGCCATGAAAATATGTTCAATTCCTTAAACTTTTTATATTTCTTTCCATCTTTTAAACCTTGCTTGGTATTTTATTGGGATTTTAAGTGATAGATCGACACAAAATAGTGAATATTAGTGAAAAGTCAGTGTACATTCAGTAAATTTCCAATATTTCTATTGACATGGAATTCATACCAGATGTCAGCAACAACCCAAGTAATCTACACATAAAACAAAAGCAAATTAGTCTACAAATGAAGTCATGGGTGAAAAAGTGCAATAAAACAGGAAAAAAGTATTGAAGTATTAAGAAAGTTTTCCTGAAATTTATCAAATATGTCATAAAAAAGCACGTGTAGGTAAATGACAACATCAAGATTTCTCCAGTAAGAATAAACTAGCCCAATACACAATGGCGTTTTTTAAGATGGGCTACATGGACAGTTGAGTAGTGTGCATTAGAACGGGAGGGTGCATAAAAGAGCTCCTTTTTACCTCTCAGTTGCTCCCTGAAGTTGTTTGCATTGCATCTTTGTTTGTGAAGCAGCCAGTGAGGAGGTGGTAACCCTTTATGTTAAGTAGGCGCACCATGTTTGCTGCTGACAGAGGAAGGACGTCAAATGACTGGACACAGGTCTGAGACGATTTCCTGGAATCTGATTGGTCTTCAGGAAGCATAGCTCTTAAATGGAATCACAACCTGGGGTGGAGCGCAAGTTACCATGTGACATCCATCATCTCTGCCTTTAGAACAGTGCTATGGTAACAGTGGCACCTAGGCATTTTGAAGAATTTAGGAATTTGCATGACTGTTCTGTGAAGGCATCAGAGGTCAGTTGGAGAAAATTAGATGATCCAGGTCATACGTTCTGTAGCGCAACATTGAATGGTTTAGCTATGAGCAGCTATCATGAATTAGAATTAATAATTATTTACAAAATTATTAATAAGGTTAGAATGATTATTTTTTTAGTCAACAAGTCGGAGCAGCACCTGATAATGCTGGGAGATGTAGTTTGATCAGTCCTTTCTCCTTCCAGTAGTTAAGCCCAACAGTTCAAACCATCATCTCAAAATGAAACCTAAGACATGGCAGTTCACCTAAACTGACAGGCCAGACAAGGAGAGCATTAATCAAAGAAGCAGCCAAGAAGGCTATAGTAACTCTGGAGGAGCTGCAGACCTCAGGTGGGAGTGTATCGACCTGAAAACTATTAATTGGGAATGCCACAAATCTGACATTTAGTGAGGCAAGTAGAAAACCCCTGTGGAAACAAAACTAGTAGTGAAGGGGAAACGTGTGAAAGAAGATGTCTGGTCAGCTAAAAGCAAAACAGCACCTCACCCTGAACATACCATCCCAACAGTAAACCACGGTGGTGGCAGAATAATGCTGGCAAAGACAATTGAAGTAAAAGCCATTTCTGAACCTGACTTAGGGGCTCTGTGGGTATGCACTGCTTCATTTTGGTCTAACAAAATTTTAATAAACTACACTGACGTTTGTGATGGTAACCGGACAAAATGCAAAAACACTTCAAGGCACCATAAAGAATGACTAGCAGTGAAATACTAAAATGGACAGAAAACCTGGCATCCTGTTTTATAGGACACAAACTATACCTAAAGTGAGCTTGATCATATCTTGCAGAAAAACTAGAGGGTTACCTCGCAGAGCAATGGAAAATATTCTCAGAGAAAACTGATAAGACTATGTTGAGCTGGATTTTCAAATTAGATTGGAGGCAAATGGTAAAAACACCAAAGAACTGTGTTGGGAAATTAACCAAAAGAGACGCACTAGGCAAAAAAAAAAAAATCACCCAAGATTCATGTTATCCACATAATGAAGTATTTAATAATGTATTTATTGGAATGTGGCCAACAGATTTGTATATTTATTCCTGGCAGATTTACTTTTAGCCTCAAACTAGCAATCATCCCATCAGACAATGCCATCAGTACACACAGAGCAAATGTATGCAAACAGTGCCCCTCCTGAAGCTGCACATGGTCCTGTTTTGTAAATCTCTGTTGTTGAACTTTTCATTTTCACACAGTTATCCATAATGGACACAGACATGCTTGAATTACTTATTCGCATGCCTCTGTTGCTCTAGCAGTAAAGAGAGTAATTTACCAAGCGGGTGACATTCAGGAGGCTCTGCGGCAGCATCGGCTATTTATAATCCTCTCGATAAGAACTCCACGTGCGACGCAGCGAAGTGATGGCCGACCCCATCCATCAGTAGCATCGATGCTCCATCTCCACTGGTTGGTTTTAGCTACATGCTACGTGCTCTGATTAGTTTGTTAACCTCCAGCACAGAGACACTTCAGGCCTTTTAATGTTTATTTCTTTTCATTTAGAAAGCCTGAATCCCACTTTATTTTCTCACCTTGTTTCAAGACATTAATCTGAAGCTGTTGAAATGGGTAGATATTATCTTAGATTATCTCTCCAGTTCTTTTTAAATCACAAACGTCTACCATCTTAACAGCAGTGGTCCCTCACAGCATAACCAATGTAAGGGTGTTTTCACACAATAGCACAAACAAACTAATGAACTAAGGCCACAAGTCTATTTTGTAAAGCATAAAGCCTGATTCAACTTCCAAGACTTCTCAAATCCATTTGGTGTACTTCTCATGTAATTTTGCCTGACGTTATACCCGGAAACAGAATTTGATTACATTTTCAGTGTTTTCTACTGGCTCAGATAACAGCATCTGTTTCCCGTTTTCACATTTGGTTCTTTCATCCAGACACATCTGACCAACAAACAGACTCAATGGTCTAGACCGGTTTGTGGCGGAAGGTTCTAAGTTTGCTTCGAGTTTTATCTTTGTCGAACGAAAACAAAACTCTAAAAAAGTCACAAGTTAACAAACTCATCAAAAAATTCAGAACAAAGTATAGGTATGAAAACGCCCTAAGAAGCAGAGTGACACATCAATGACACTCCCCGAACTGCTGCTGCACACTGCTAAAAAGCTGGCTGAAAGAAGGTTACCACTTTTACCTCAATTACAAAGACAAATTTAGCCATTTATGGAAACTAAAGGAACACCATCCATTCCTGTTGTTGAGGTAATTCTAAATTTGTGTACAAGCAGAATGTCAATTAATCAGCTGACTACCTGTGCAGAAAGCCTGACTAATTCCTGGCTAACATTAGCTTGTTATTGTTGCGTTCCTCTATAAAAAGAGAGGATAACAAAAAGGTATGGTATGCTCGGCAATAACCATATTTACTTAGACTACTACGAAACAAGGTTGGAATAAATGCTAAAAACAACTGTCATAAATGTAATAATCAACTGTTAGGTATTGTTGGGTAGAACCCAAATGCAGCTAGGAAGCAGGCAGAATTATACTGGAAGTGACTCAAAAACAAAATGCCAAAAGTGGGAATGACAGAGAAATCATCAACAAGCAGTAAATCCACAGGAACCACGAAGGGAAAAAAAAGTCCGACAAAGAATGACTGAACAAAGGAGTATAAACGCAGAACAGGAAGATTTCTGGGACAAGGATTAGGTGAGTCTCATTAACAGATGCGACTAGAGACGACTAGTAAATACTACAAGAGGAAGATGGTAAAATGCTAAACACAGGGAAACAAACATAAATGAAACAACCACAAAACATGACACCCGAATAATCAGAAAGGGAATAATTCATTAAAATACAACATGCAAAACACAGGATAAAAGAAAACCTATATAAAGTGATAAAATTTAAACTCCAGTGGAGCATGACAGGAAAGTCAGAAGGACACATGCTCACACAAAAGCAAAATGGCAACATATTGTGCTCAGCAGGGTGCTGTAGATTAATTTTGCCCATACTGTTTCATGTTAGCTATTAAATGTTGCTTTTAGTGTGGTGACAGAGCGGATTTGCATTCGAAAGAGAAACTCAGAACATCATAGAGTTGAAAGTGAAAATAAAGGTTCTAGTGAGCTACATGAAAACTGTCATTGTGGAAAACTGGATGAATAGTAAGATTCAGTGATGACTGTCAAATCCGACTTAGTCTATTGGAAATAGCTTAGTGCTGTTTCAAAGGAAAAGCTTATATTTCTTTTTCTATGAATCTGTTCTGAGGGAGAAGAGAAAGAAAACAGTTTTCATTTAAAAAGGACTGTACAGTCCATTCTCCTCCCATATTTGCTTTTTACAAACCAAACAGTTAACAACTATTTCTTAAGACACTATGATTTTAGCTTCGATTTGTAGTGGTCGAAACAATAACAGACATACACACCCAAACACACACAAGCAACACTGAAAAAAAAAGAAAAAAAAGAAAAACTTTCAAAAGAGCCCCACATCTTATCAAATTTTCCAGATGCCCTTTGCTGTTAGACCAATCTTCTGAAACTTTAGAAATGACATAACATCTCGGAACCACCAAGAAACTGATGGTGCCCTAGAGGATTTCCAAAGGAGTAAAATACGATGCCTCGCTAAAAGAAAGGGATGTAAAGGCTAATATTTTAGAGTAACCAGGATCAGTTGGTACAATATTGACAAGCCCAAAGGTAGCTAAGTAGGGGTTCGTACAAACCTGTGTCCCAGGAGCTTTGGAAACAATGGGTGAGTACTGGCTCCAAAGATATCGAGTCTTGGGCAGAAAAAAAAACAAGAGACGCAGATTACACGGAGTGGTATGGTATCTCTCACACTGATCCACTACTTGTGGGTACATTTTAGACAGTTGAGACTTTGAATAGTGAGCCCTATACAATACCATAAACTGAATAAGTTGTTCCTAAGACCTCCTAAACGTAGCCACTGAATGGGTATCCAAAGCCATAAGTATATTAAGAGATATAGCAGACTTTTTTGAATTTAAGGGACAACAGTAAGAGGAAAAAAGAGCGGAAGCGCAACGCCAAACTTGAAAATAGCTAAATAAGTAGGTCACTTGAAGAATCGCTTCTGAGGATAGGTCAGAAAAACTGAAGAAAACGCTGTCTTTGTAAAGGTTTTAAAAAGTGTTAATGCCGTGTTGTTTCCATTGTACATAAGCACTATCCGTCTGACCAGGGGTGACTAGATGATTCTGTGTGATAGGCATGTATATTAAAGTTACTCCGGTACCAGATTGTTAGGGTTTTTATGACTTTTTGTATTGTTTATCCCTCATCTAAGTGCTTTTCCCTCCTTACATGTTACAGGAAGGGAGATGGTCACAAGAATTAGTTATGCTTTTATTCTTTTATAATTTTACTAGCAGCATCTGGGGGCTATTCACCAGGTCCTCACTTCCCACCTCCTCTGTTTGTTTATAATCAAGACACATGAACCCTAACCTTTCTGACCCCCCACACACACACACACACACACACCCACCCTGAATGATGTTTGAACTGTGTGTGACCAAGCATGCATAAATAAAGAGAGAGGGGGCTAATACTTCGTAGTTTTGCACTGCAGTGTGACCTACCCTTGCCGCAAGTATAACTGACTCTGTGTCGTTCCTTACCTCTGAGTTGACTAAATAATACCTATCACAGATCTTAAGGTTTGATTGGTAGAGGAGAGAACAGCAAAGCATCTAAACAAGAAGAGTTGCTAGACTGGCATTCTAACCTGCAACATAGCAGTTCTTGTCATTAGAGTCAATAGGTCACTTTATGAATAGGAAATTAGGCAAGGCAGGAACACGTCAAATGTCAGTCTCTGTAACAACGATTTCTTCACCTGGGATGTTTTCCTCCCCACAGAAACGACGTGACAATTTGATCCAACTTCTTAAAAAATGTTTTTGGTGAAAACACGTATACACTGAAACAAAGGAAAAGCTTATATTTCTGCAGAAAAACCTTTATTTATCATTGTTTCATTGCAAATACCCCTTCTGTATACCCCTCTATTTATCACTGTTCAGCCTGAGCACCAGTGGGCAGTGGTTTGCTGCGTTTGAGGGGAGAATACAGATCCATGCTATCTGTCTTTCAATGAGTGTTTTAATTACAGCTACTAATTGAGCTGTAAAGCCAACCACCATCTTGATTATCCATCTAACTGCTCTCTGGGCAGTTTTGTGTTGACTGCAGCAGCTTTCACATTTAGTGCTTGTATAGGTATCATAAGCTGCAAATAAAAAACAAACGGGGGCCTCGTTCTTCCCAGCAGATCTGCTGACACAGCAAAAGGCAACACTGTGACTTGTTAGCAACATTCAGATGAGGCATTTCTCCTCAGTGTGTCTGTTGAGCATTGTAAAAATAATACACATGGTAGGAGGAGGCATAACACGGAGAGGGGTTAAAGGACATAAACCATCATTTTAACAACTATTTCTTAGTTTGCAATTGTGTTCAGTATGTAAAAAAGCACTAAAATAGTGCTTTATCACTACATAAAGTCTTAAACTTAAATTTGAGTGTATAATCTGAAGATTGATACTCAAAGATTTAGTTAATGGAGAAGAAGAAAATCAGGAGAACATTTGCCTGTACATATTAGCATGGAGACCTAGTAAACTGGCACACTATCCTGAAATCTGAAAGGAAAGATGAGTTGGGACAAAACGCCATGGCTTAGAGGACTCCTCATTTCTCCCTGCAACCATATGAACAGAACAGCCTACATCAATGGTGTCCAAACTTTTTTCAATTAGAATAAAAAATGATCAAGTTGAAAGTAAACATGAGCCTAAATTATTTATTTTTTATTAAAATAGCAACTCTTATTGTGAAATGTTGTATTTTCATCTGCTCAACAATGAACTAAACATACAATATTTTAATGAAAGAAAATACTTACATTTTTGTTGAAAGGTGATCGTCAAAACATTGTAGATCTAAAACATTAATTGGGTCTTGCATGTTTATCTTTAGTAAAAGAACAGTAAATGGTTTCCCTACTTTTTTTGGGCTAAACATTTTCAGAAAAAGCCATCTGATTAAAATTAAGACTGCATTGAAAATACCCACCAGGCTTTGGATGTTTTTTCTAGGTTTCTACAATGAGCTGCAAACACGCACCAAACTATCATCGCAGGGTTTTGGTGGGTATACTTTTCAATTAATCCCACCTGGTCCAAGTAACATGTTTATTTTTCCATACGATTACAAATATGGCAAGATGAGAAACGGTTTGCTGGCTGTAACTGTTGAGGCAGTTCCAACTCTGGGTATTAGTCTTGAAAACAATCTTTAGGTCTCATCTTTTAATCTGAGTTTTGTTTTTGACAGCTCTTCTAGCTGTTATGCTCAGTTCTCCAAATAGGTATTAAGATTTATCACAAGCTAAATTTAAGAGTCTGCACAGACTGGCATTATTGATGGTGACACCCAGCCCAGTGGACCTCATACGAGACAGACCTAGGATTGGTTTTGCCTTATGCAAGTCTGATATTATTTGTCTGGCAACTCTGAGTACATCTGTAAAGACTTGGCTCTGATCACACAGCACTAAATCAATGTGCCAACAGTTAGTAATAAATGGTTTTTATAAGAAAGTGTTTTGGATTTAGGATCCAAACACAGGACTTACAGATAAGAAACCTTTCCCTTTTGCTTCTTACTTCTAAAAACAGCTTTCTTCAGACTGAGTCACGTCTTTCCTCACGGCTGATAAACACTCATAAGTCTCATCTTCTTCCGTCAGTCCACGTGTTTGACGTGGCCAGAACAACCTTTCTAAACTCAACATAATCTCTCTAAAATATGGCACCTCAATGTTCTTGCGATCAGAAGGTGAAATGAGGAAGCAAATTTTGCTGTGACTAGTGTTTTCTTTCTTTTCCTTTTCCCTGTTTTTTCTACCTAAATGAGATGTGATTGTGAACTCAGTGAAAGCTGGGTGGATAGTTCAGTTGTCAGTTTGAGGAGCTCATTTCACAAACTCACTTTGGCATACAGTGATGCACATACAGACGTAGACTGAACAGCTGGGGTGAGAAACTGGGGTGCATTAATGAGCAGTCAGGTTTAAAGATTCCACAAGGTTTAGAAAAGGCTATTTATACGTCACGCTTATACAGAAAAGGCTCCACAAGGCTATTTTCCCAAACTGAAATGGGTATTCAAACTAGCAAATGATTAAAAATGCTGGCAGCTAGGTCACTGGGTAGCTACAGGCACAATATTATGTCTACAGAAAAGTGAAATTAAAGACAAATAATTATCTCCTCAACATTGCACCTGGTGGGTGGGATATATCGGGCAATAAAGCAGCAAGTTGATGTGTTAGAAGCAGGGAAAACCGGCAAGTGCAAGGATTTTACAGAGTTTTTCACGAGCCAAATTGTGATGATGTAAACAACTGAGTCAGAGCAAAGTGGTCCAAGAAAGGAATAGTGGTAAACTGGCAACAAGGTCACGAGGAGCAAAGCTACTCCAGGCTTGTGAATCATTCCCAAACTCTTGAATAGACTTTGCTTCCATATCCTCCAAAGGCTGCAATTATCCCTGCTGCTTCTACATTGTTTTCTACTACACTTTTTCCTTCCACTAAACGTTCCATTCATATGCATGGATATAGTACTCTGAACAGCCATGTTTTTAGCAATGAAATTTGGTTGCTTACCACGCTTGTCTGTTGGACAACTATCACATCACCAGTCTTCAACATGATTGTTCATACAATAACATGTCCAGAACATTTCTGCATCAAAAATTATGTTTAATTATTATATAATATTGTAATATTAACTGAATTTTGGGTTTTATTTAGCTGTAAGCCATAATCATAATATTAATCAGTGATATCACTCTGCTTGATAGATAACAGATCTCTTTTCTGGGAGTTTCACTTTTAAATTACAGAAATAAATTACCTTTATGATGATATTCCAGTTTATGAAGATTTACATGTATAATCAACACTTTGAATCTTTAAGGATATTACAGAAAATTAAAATTTTCATCTATAATGGCAAATAATAAAACAGACTGGAAACCAATATTTTAACCTTAAACTTATTTAAGACTTCCACACATATGCACACCTTAAAATTGCCATAAGGTGTTTTCATAAATCACAGCAAGAAGCATTATCTTGACATTCCTGTCAGTTTTAGCTGATGGATGATATGAGTGAGCCCCAAAAGGCAGGCACAACCCTCTGGTGGCCGCATCAAGCCAAAGCACATTTTAGGACCAGTAGGGTTTAACAGATGGAGTATCTTTTCACTGAGAGGATGTTTTTAAAGCCCAGTGAAGAGCTCTGACATGTTCAGGGACAGCTGTAAAAATGGCTTCTATCTCCTTTTTACAACCTTAAACGTGCTGTAAACCAGCAGCCGGCCCCTTGTATGCTGCAATCTGGCTTCAAGGGGTTCAGATAAAACAGCGGGTTGCGGCGTGTTGGGAATAAAAACGGACTGTGATTGTAGAGAACCCGTCACAAATGTCCTTCAGCGAGATACTGACACCAAGCTCCAAGAGGAAAGTCTTAAATGAAGGCATTATCATGGAGAGAAATGTAATGCAACTGTCTTTGACTTTGAACGGAAAGTGGCACTCTGAATCTCCATGTTGTACATTTTACTGTACAACATGGAGAAAAAGACTTCATGTGACTAGCCATGTCAGCTTTTTGTTCCCATTAGCATAAGAAACTGTTTTCTATCCAGTGATATTCATCAAAACAAGGACAGACTCAATCTTTTCAGGGCAAATTGCTTTACATTGTTTTCTTAGATAACATGTTCACTAAAGGCAAGAATGACTCTTCAGAGCTGTTTAGAAAACTTGAAGATTGCAACAAAAACACATCAAGATGTAATATCTCAGGAAGATTTGACATAAAACACTAAACTGTCTTCTAATTACCACCCACAAACTGAACTGACAATATAATAGAGGCTGTGTCTTATGAATAAAGAGGAATAATTCTTTCGAAGCTTATTAATCTAACAAACAATTTGAAGGTTTTTTCTTTGACCTTCTGAAAAGAGTGTGATGCTTTACAACTTGTTGGAGTCGTAGAAAAAAGATTCAAGGCACTCAAAATGACAAGGTTTTCTTTTTCCTCTATCAGTTGTTAGAACTGATACAGCGAACGTGTGCAAAGCCGTGATGAATAAAAAAACAATCTTCAAGCCACCCTCTGTTATCAAAGAAAACTCAAAAACAGAATGGAAGTGACTTCCTTATCAGCCTCGGACACAGATAATTAAATCTGCCTAATGACAAAAAGCAGAAAGACAAAAAAAATAGGTCTAAAACGCCAATGGCAGAGTAAGACTTAAAATTACTTTCATTCAATCAAGAAGTTTCTGATTGGAAAAGAGACAGGGATGTCTCAAGAGTATTTTGTTTACATATTTCCACTGAAATTTCTATTATTTATCTTTGGTGATAAACTCTAAGTCTTTGAGGTTGGAGGGCCTGGAGTACAGTCCCTTATGGTTCTCCTGTGCTGCCAACTACCTGGTCAGACACAAAACCCTTTAGTCACATATCTCGTACTTGTCGTCTTCTGCTTCATCCGGGAGCGGGTCACGAGAGCAGCAGACTCACAGAGACACCTAGACTTCCCTCTTTCCACACACCTTCGAGGGGAGCCCAAGGGGTTCTCAGGACAGCCGAGAGACATAGTCCCTCCAGCGTGTCCTGGGCTGTCCCCTGGGCCTCCTCCCGGTGGGACGTGCCTGGAACACCTCCCGAAGGAGTTGTCCAGGAGGCATCCGGTATTGATGCCGAAGCCACCTCAACTGGTTCCTCTTGATGTGGAGGAGCAGCAGCTCTACTCCGAGCTCCTCCCGGATGGCCGAGATCCTCACCCTATCTCTAAGGGAGTGCCCGGCCACCCTACGGAGGAAGCTCATTTCAGCCGCTTGAGAAATCGCTTTTCAGCTCAGCTCTCTCTTCACCACAAGGAACCGACACAGCGTCCCCATTACTGTGGCAGCCGCACCAACCTTTCTGTCGATCTCCCGCTCCATTCTCCCCTCACTCATGAACAAGACCCCAAGATACTTGAACTCCTCCACTTGACGCAGGAACTCCCCTCCAACCCGAAGAGGACAAGCCACCCTTTTCCGGTCGAGAACCATGGCCTCGGACTTGGAGGAGCTGATCTTCATCCCAGCCGCTTCACACTCGTCTGCAAACCGCCCGAGTGTATGCTGTAGGCCTAGGCTAGAGGGGGCCAGCGGGACCATGTCATCTGCAAAAAGAAGAGACAAAATCCACTGGTCCCCAAACTTGACGCCCTCCGGCCCTTGGCTGTGCCTAGAAATCCTGTCCATAAAAGTTATGAACGGGACCGGTGACAGAGGGCAGCCCTGCCGCAGTCCAACATGGTCTCTGTACAAACGGACCAAACTCCTGCTCCGCTTGTACAGAGACCGGATGGCCCCTGATAAAGGGCCCTTGACTTCGCACTCCTGGAGCACCACCCCAACTTGAGACGGCTGAGCTGTGGGGCAACAAGCAAAACCACCCCAGCTCGCCGCCTCTCCCCATGGGCCACTCCAAAGTAGAAGAGAGTCCGGCCTCTCTCGAGGAGCTGGCTTCCAGAGCCCACGCTGTGCAAGGAGGTGAGCCCGGCTATTTTCTAGTCGATATCTCTTGACCTCCCACACAAGCTCAGGCTCCTTCCCCCCAAGCAAGGTGACATTCCACATCCCTAAAGCCAGCCTAAGCATCCGGAGTAATACTTGCCGAGGCCTCCACCTTTGTCCGCTGTTTGATCCTCTTTGCACCGGTCCCTCATGCGTCCCTCTGCAGGTGGTGGGCCCAGTGGGGGATGGCCTCGCGTCTCTTGTTCGGGCTTGGCCACCAGGCGCTCTCGATGAGTCCCGACCCCAGGCCTGGCTGCAGGATGGGACCCCAGCCGTACAGGGTGACGTTACGTGCCTCAATTTTTTGGTCCTCATTGAAGGCATCTTGAACCGCTCTTTGTCTGACCTGTCACACAGAGCCTGTTTGCCATGGGAGACCCTACCAGGGGCATTTAAGCCCCAGACAACATAGCCTTAAGGATCATTCGAGCACTCAAACCCCTCCACCACGTTAAGGTGTCAGTTCTCATACATCTCACATACAGAAAAACATGGTGAGTGAGCAGAGCAATACTGGTAGTTTTGCCATGGATGGATCTTTTGAGGTGGAAGATTTTTCACCCCCCTCGTCATCACATGTTGAGACAGGCTTTGTGGAGCCCAGCAGGCCTGAGTCAGCTTGAGCCACTGGTTCAAGGTGCTTACTTGGCGATGCCAAATACGGAAATCGAATACCGCAATCTGAAACCGAATTTGAATTTCTCAGACTGAATCTGTATTTGCCTAATTTTAAATTAAATACAAGGGTTTGAACATTAATATTACTAAATTGAAACTCAATTAATTTGCTTTGAAAATGTATTACGTTTTATTGAAAATTCAGTTTGATTACTTTCATTTTCGGTTCTATAATTCAATTTCAGTTACAAAATTCACTTTTTAATTCATTTCTCTTCATTGGCTTTAGAATAGAATGTGGAGAGTTCACAGTGCATTTGCATGTATGGAGTAACACCTATCATCACTGGTCTGCTTGTGGACCAAAACAAATACCAATCGGAGCGTTACTTCTGGGTACCCAATTGCATGTAAAAATATAAAAATAAAAAAAAGAAATACACACAACACACTCCCTACACAACAAGACAAGATGAATAATTTACCGATTTAAATATGGCACATTGTGTTTGGTTAATATTTATTGTCGCATGATGGCATGCATAGGATGTTAATAATTGGACATTTTTGATTGTTCTTGTATTACATAAAATAATTTTTCAAGGCTTGATGAGTTTATAATAATGAAGGTACTCACACTGTAAAGTGTTTCTGATGTTGGTTCCATGACTTCAAGCTACTGTTTCCCCATTTTATTTACTGACTCCTAATTCAGTTTGAAAAACATACAGGTCCTTCTCAAAATATTAGCATATTGTGATAAAGTTAATTATTTTCCATAATGTCATGATGAAAATGTAACATTCATATATTTTAGATTCATTGCACACTAACTGAAATATTTCAGGTCTTTTATTGTCTTAATACGGATGATTTTGGCATACAGCTCATGAAAACCCAAAATTCCTATCTCACAAAATTAGCATATTTCATCCGACCAATAAAAGAAAAGTGTTTTTAATACAAAAAACGTCAACCTTCAAATTATCATGTACAGTTATGCACTCAATACTTGGTCGGGAATCCTTTGCAGAAATGACTGCTTCAATGCGGCGTGGCATGGAGGCAATCAGCCTGTGGCACTGCTGAGGTCTTATGGAGGCCCAGGATGCTTCGATAGCGGCCTTTAGCTCATCCAGAGTGTTGGGTCTTGAGTCTCTCAACGTTCTCTTCACAATATCCCACAGATTCTCTATGGGGTTCAGGTCAGGAGAGTTGGCAGGCCAATTGAGCACAGTGATACCATGGTCAGCAAACCATTTACCAGTGGTTTTGGCACTGTGAGCAGGTGCCAGGTCGTGCTGAAAATGAAATCTTCATCTCCATAAAGCTTTTCAGCAGATGGAAGCATGAAGTGCTCCAAAATCTCCTGATAGCTAGCTGCATTGACCCTGCCCTTGATAAAACACAGTGGACCAACACCGGCAGCTGACATGGCACTCCAGACCATCACTGACTGTGGGTACTTGACACTGGACTTCTGGCATTTTGGCATTTCCTTCTCCCCAGTCTTCCTCCAGACTCTGGCACCTTGATTCCCGAATGACATGCAGAATTTGCTTTCATCGGAAAAAAGTACTTTGGACCACTGAGCAACAGTCCAGTGCTGCTTCTCTGTAGCCTAGGTCAGATGCTTCTGCCGCTGTTTCTGGTTCAAAAGTGGCTTGACCTGGGGAATGCGGCACCTGTAGCCCATTTCCTGCACACGCCTGTGCACGGTGGCTCTGGATGTTTCTACTCCAGACTCAGTCCACTGCTTCCGCAGGTCCTCCAAGGTCTGGAATCGGCCCTTCTCCACAATCTTCCTCAGGGTCCGGTCACCTCTTCTCGTTGTGCAGCGTTTTCTGCCACACTTTTTCCTTCCCACAGACTTCCCACTGAGGTGCCTTGATACAGCACTCTGGGAACAGCCTATTCATTCAGAAATTTCTTTCTGTGTCTTACCCTCTTGCTTGAGGGTATCAATAGTGGCCTTCTGGACAGCAGTCAGGTCGGCAGTCTTACCCATGATTGGGGTTTTGAGTGATGAACCAGGCTGGGAGTTTTAAAGGCCTCAGGAATCTTTTGCAGGTGTTTAGAGTTAACTCGTTGATTCAGATGATTAGGTTCATAGCTCGTTTAGAGACCCTTTTAATGATATGCTAATTTTGTGAGATAGGAATTTTGGGTTTTCATGAGCTGTATGCCAAAATCATCCGTATTAAGACAATAAAAGACCTGAAATATTTCAGTTAGTGTGCAATGAATCTAAAATATATGAATGTTAAATTTTCATCATTACATTATGGAAAATAATGAACTTTATCACAATATGCTAATATTTTGAGAAGGACCTGTATTTGCCCTCTGAATCATGTCCGTACGCAGTGTTGATGAGACGCTCGCTAATGTCAGATGCTATGAAAAGAGGGTCTCTTTGTTTACATCCCAACCAGGCAGGATGCCTCGGCGGATATTATCAGCCTCACAACCCCCGGCGCTCTCGCTTCCTCTCCCTTTATGTCTTCGATTCAGTCCTGTTTACAAGCCAGCGGAGCAAAAGGGCTCACCGAGGATCAGGCTGTAATTAAAAAGTTTTCTGTCCCAAATCAATCTGGATTCTTTTCTTTTGCAGAATAACAGACAAGATTTAATTAAAAGAGATTACTACTTTATTATTACTTTGAGTTGACAGGATATTTGAAAAAAGAAAAAGCAGCTTATTATTTTTTTATTTCTCAACCCTCAGCCTCACTGATTTGGAAGTTTTTAATAAGAGGGCAGGCAGGATGTTTCTGTAAAAGTGTCTGTAATTGGCAAACAGATTTGCATTTGGTCCCGCGAGAGCGGGCTGTTTTAAGATTACTGTGGGTAGGAGGCTTGAAATAGACACCAGGTCCCAAGATTGTTGGAAGGATGGAGAATACAAGTGAGGAAATTTATAATCCAATAATGCATTGCCACCAGCCAAAAACAAACAAAAAAAACAGACCAGTTTGCAGAGTAGGCTGTAACAGAGACTGTTGACAGATACACAGATATTCTATATTGAGCTGCACCTCTCACTAAGTACATTTTACATTCATAAGTACCGTGTACTATTTTGTTCTTCATCCTTCTTTCTCTCCTCCACCCTTTCCTCCTTTTCTCCCCTTTTTCCCTTTTACACCATCTCTCTCTTTTTTGAGCTTCTTTTTTCCTTTTCATTTCAGTCTCCGTGTCCGTAACAATTGAAATATTCCCAAAGAAGTTTATAATAAAGTTTCTTTCATAAATATCAAGCAGAGCTTTAAAGCATTAGCTGTGATGCTCTGCTTGTGAAAGTAAATCTGTTGGGCAATTTCTTGGCACTCAGACAACAATTCTGAGCGATACTCTGCCAGACAAAAAGAAAAAAAAAACAGTTTGGAGAGCACATCATTTATGCATTACATGTTATCTGTATGTATACATTAACAGTGAGTGCATAAAAATAAATGTATATAAATCTTGTATCAGTTTCACTTTTTGAATTACTGAAATGACCTTTTTGATAAAACTCTTATTAAAATACATTTTTACTTTTCTACCTCATGTACTACTTCTTCATTTAAAGTCATACAATGGAAGACAACAGGAGAACTAAATGACTATAGCAGCACAATCATTTATTTTCCTAACTTCCTGACTTTTAGAAAGTACAAACTGCAGATGTCACATATCACTGCCTATTAATGCATTTAGTTACATTCAATCAGTGTGGTTAGATTAAAAGGTTGAGTTTACCTTAACAGAACACCATGCATAAATGAGAAATGTATCAAGGAGCCTGATCTAAAGATGAAGAAAATACAATTGTCTTTTAATTGGATTCTACACTAGTTATGAAAACTACGCTGGATTCCTGACAATAGATGGCCCTAACCGTTAATAGGGTAACTTCATCACAGGCTTCAGTGGTGCATGCTTATTTATCCATGGAACTGTTTTTCCTGTTTCTTCTGTGAAATCACTGCACTTTGAATGTTTCGTGTGCATCATGTGAGTTTATTGGGCGAGAAACACTGAGTGGTTTTGATCACAGCCAGCTAGTACACGGCCCAATGCGGACAAAACGAAATTGTTACCTTGAAGCCCACAGGGGCAGAAAGTACCAGCAGGACACAAAGCTTTGGATCAGCACAAACAAAAATGACATTGGCTGATTATGGTCTCCTCTGTGAGACCTCCTGCCAGCTTCAGCACAAAGGAAATTGAGATTTGTGGATTTCTGGAAAACTGGAGGGACAGCTTGGGTTTTTTATTCCTTTGCGTGTTTTTGACTGATTATAAGCCACATAAATTTTTATGGGGTGGAAATCCCGATGGGTGATCCTGTATTTTGTGGAACAGGGTGTGAGAATTATGTAAAGAACAAGGACAACTAGTTATAGCAGCCAATCAACAGCAAAACCAAATCCTAGATGAAATACTGCATTCTGTGCACTGAAATGACTCTAGCGTTACTGCTTTATTAGATTTATAGGCTCACGGTGAAGGAGAATATGCGAGTGCAGCATAGTTTCCTGTCATTTTGACATTCGGGACTGTTTCCCCCCCTTCTATAGGCCGGGTTATTGAATTATTTTCTGCTGTTTTATATAAAACGAGGTATGTGCATTATTTTTGCCTGTTTGTGTACTTAACTTCTTTCTTCATTTGGAAGCTCTGTCAAACCAAACCAAATGAGGGCCGAGGCAGAACAGTAAACTGACCATTAACTCAAATCACATAAACTCATATCAAGAGCTTTAAGCTGAATCCTTCAGTTCAGGGTGATGATCCATAGTCAGATATATGGAAAGCAGATACTTTCACACACTGCATAACAAGACAATGATTTTTTTTCCTCATCCTGACATTAAATCAGACTTAACTTCCTATTTTAGGTTAGTTAGGATTTGTTAAACAGAAAAATTTTATTTTATTTAATAAAATCCAAAACTATGAATACATTTCTTTAGTATCTGGTAGAATTGCTTTAAACTGTATGACTTGTCAAATGTTTTAAGTTTCCTTCCACAAGCTTCTTACGACAGTTTGCTGGAACGTTGGCCTATTCCTCTTCACAGAACTGGTGTAACTGAATCAGGTTAGTAGGCCACCTTGCTCACACCCACCTTTTCAACTCCACCCACACATTTTTTTCTTACACAGAGATCGGGGATTTGTAATGGCCACTAGAGGCTGACAATTTTTCGGGAGTCCCACGGGTCACGGGATTCCCACGGGAATCCCGCGGGACGGGAGACAGCATCAGTAAAGATCACATGAGGATAAAAAATTAACAGGAGCAGACGGGAGCGGAAATAGGACGGAAAATAAACTAGGATCAATTGTCCTTGGAAATGTAAAACTGAGACTTTGTTATAAACTTTAAGAAAAAAAAAACTTGGATCGACGCCACCATTGTGTAGTTTTTTTTTCCAAGAAGTCTATACTATAATGTGAGTCAAACGAACCACACGACCCACAAGCCAACAGTGCTTCTGATCGATGTTTTCCACCTGCGTTCAGGATGGAGGGAGCAAACGCAGGTGGAGAACTGGACGTGGTAAAATTGGATTTGTAACGTAAAGTCAGAAGTAAGGACTTATCTATTAAACTCATAGAGCTGACAGGAAAGTTGCAAATATTACCGAACTTCAGGAGAGTTGAATGTAGCGGTTTTAACACGCAGTATGATGCTTGTAAAACGTGTTTAGTTGTAATCAAGGACACCAGTGATTAAGGGACACTTGTAAAACAGATTCTGGATTAAATCAACCCTGCATCTCTTCATTCATCAAACCAAAAGTACCAACATGTGTCAAGTCTCATCTGACCAACAAAACTGCTGCATGTGCTCTAAAGATTTAAGAGGTAAGGTACGGAAGCCCGTGAGGGGACATGGGGAAATTTATTACTTCTGCGTCTCCACGCAATACTTTTGCGTTCGGCATTTTGGAGCAACAGCACAGATGACAAACTGCTCATAAAACAAACACTGATATGTCATTGATATGGTTTATTTGTCATATGCAGGTTAACACGCAGTAAACAATGCGATTAAATACTTAGGATAAGAAGAATCGTTCAAATCACGATAAAAACAAAAACACTAATGGCGTACAAAAAAAAGTACACATCATGCAGCAGTAATAAGGAAATAAAGTGTCACAGATGTGGTTTCGTGCAGTATTATTGTTCAGTAGTTTGTTTGACAGCTTGTGGATAAAAACTGTCTTTTAGTCTGATTTGAAGATAATTTTATTTAAGGCTGATTTCAAAATAAAACTCAATAAATCTCAAAATGGGTGTAGTGTTTGTTTCATATTTGCAGTTATCTGATTTGGAAACTATCCCACAAAGTATTGCGAGATAACACAAAGACTATTGCGTGAGAACGCAAAAAAGAAAAAAATACCCCCATGTCCCCTCGCGGACTCCGTATAGAAAGGCTTCATCAAGGGAAGATATTAAATAAATATGTTGTGAAATAGAAAAAAATTGAATGTACCGTTAAATGTACAATTTATTTAATACATCATTAAATATTAAGTGTACCACTAATTACGTCATGTCGTCTTTAAAATTATACGTAATTATTCGGTGGCACATTTAATTGCATAATAGTCCATTTCATGATATAATGGTACATTTATTGTTTCTAATGATGTATTAAATAATTAAATGGTACCTTTAATTTAATGGCACATTTAATGTTACATTTCTTTCATGTTACATTTACTTCACTTATGGGACATTCACAACATTTATTTATTTAATTATGATTTTATTGTATTAATTTTGTCCAGTTTGACCCTCCATTCTTGATGCCTGTATAGGAGATCATGTTAGAATTTGAATCAGGTGTTCTGGAGCAGACAAACATCTAAAACTAGCAGGGAAGGGGTCCCTGAGGACCAGGGCTGTGAACCATTGAGGTACAGTTTCTAAATTATGAAGGTTTTGCCTTTTTGTCCTTTTATTCAACAAGTACAGTTCTCTTACTAGGTGCATTTTTCTTTCGTTTCAGCAACTTGAAACATAAAAGTGATGTCATTGTTCAAAGGAAACAATCACTTAATAAATAAGTAAAATACAACTAGGTACATTTTGTTTATTCAACTAAGATAGGCATGGTCTGTTTCCTTGTTTGATATTTTATTATTTCTTCATTATTATTCTTTTTACTTTAACTGGCCTTTACTACAGCTAAAAACAGGGACCTAACTGGTCCTTCAAAGAAACAAATTGCCAAAAGACTAAATTAAGAAAACAAAAATGAGAGTGGCACAGGAGTGGGAGTCGTTCTGAATGGGAGCGGGATGGGAGTGGGAGTCAATTTACCAGGAGTGGGACGGGACAGGATTTTTTTCGTTATGCTGGCCTGGGATTGGGATGGGACAAGACATTTTTCTGTGGGAGCGGGATGGGACAGGAGAGAAAATCCACTCTCGTGTCACCCTCTAATGGCCACCCCAAAACACTTATTTTGTTGTCTTTAAGACACTTTCTAACTAATTTGCTGATATCAAGAGGGTAATCATCTATTTGGGAGACCGATTTGTGGCCTAGCATTAATTTCCAGACTGATGTCTTAAGATGTTGCTTCAAAATGTCCACAAAAAGTTCTTCCCCGATGAGGTCATCTGATTTGTGAAGTGCACCATTGCCCCCATAAAATGATGCTGCCAACCCGATACTAAACAGACAGGAAGGTGTTTTCAGGTTGCAAGCTTCCCCTTGTTCCTCCAAGTGCAAGGATAGTCATTACTGCTAAACACTTGGATTGCAGTTTCAAACCACAGGGCACATCTCAAAAATAAAGATCTCTGTCTCTGATGTCACTTGCAAACTGTAATGTGGCTTTTTATGTTACTTTTGGTTTAATGGCTTCTTCTTCACAGTGACCTTCCAGCCTTTGCTCTGGGTTGATTAACACGTTTTACACTAAAACATGTTCATCTCCAACAAAGAACATGTCTCCTTCTTAAATTGTATCATTGCTGCACATTACCATGGTGTTTATATTTTTGTATAATTGGTTGAACAGATTAACACACATTCAGGCATCTAGAAATTGAAACCAGGGAGAAACAAGACTTACCAAGGTTCACGTTTCTCTGTCCGCTAACCTGGGTGGTTTCCTTTGGTTTTCACATGATGTCACACAAGGAACCAGTGTGTTTGGGGTGTTGCCTTAAAATAAATCCAGGGTTGCAATACAAAATATATTAGCATTTAGCAAATAGAAATTATTTATTTAACCATCAAAGTGCAGAGGAGGCGTTTAGGCTATGCTACATGTATGGTAAATATATGGGAAGTAAAAATATTGATATATAATCAGACAACAGCTACAGTCAAACACTCCTTCATTTGGCTCGGACAGAGAAAAAAAGCAGTTGCAGCTAATTATTGTGGTCAAACGTCCAGGAGGTTCATTTGAGAGTGGTTGTTAATCATTTTTGTACTGATAGAGGACATACAAGAAAAATGATTTAAAAGTATTTTCTTACCTGATAAAGTTTATGCTCACAAACACCTGCTGTCTTCTTTATGGCCTGGATGTTGACTGTCCTCTTCTTTTATGTTTGGGTTGTTCTTTACTCTTAATCCAAGATAAAGTTTTTTGAAACTTTTGGACCAACCCATTACAACTTTAAAAGTAAATGATGACAACAACACTCAGGTAAACTCCACCCTAGCTACAGGTCCTTCTCAAAATATTAGCATATTGTGATAAAGTTCATTATTTTCCATAATGTCATGATGAAAATGTAACATTCATATATTTTAGATTCATTGCACACTAACTGAAATATTTCAGGTCTTTTATTGTCTTAATACGGATGATTTTGGCATACAGCTCATGAAAACCCAAAATTCCTATCTCACAAAATTAGCATATTTCATCCGACCAATAAAAGAAAAGTGTTTTTAATACAAAAAACGTCAACCTTCAAATAATCATGTACAGTTATGCACTCAATACTTGGTCGGGAATCCTTTGGCAGAAATGACTGCTTCAATGCGGCGTGGCATGGAGGCAATCAGCCTGTGGCACTGCTGAGGTCTTATGGAGGCCCAGGATGCTTCGATAGCGGCCTTTAGCTCATCCAGAGTGTTGGGTCTTGAGTCTCTCAACGTTCTCTTCACAATATCCCACAGATTCTCTATGGGGTTCAGGTCAGGAGAGTTGGCAGGCCAATTGAGCACAGTGATACCATGGTCAGTAAACCATTTACCAGTGGTTTTGGCACTGTGAGCAGGTGCCAGGTCGTGCTGAAAAATGAAATCTTCATCTCCATAAAGCTTTTCAGCAGATGGAAGCATGAAGTGCTCCAAAATCTCCTGCTAGCTAGCTGCATTGACCCTGCCCTTGATAAAACACAGTGGACCAACACCAGAAACAGAAATTTCTTTCTGTGTCTTACCCTCTTGCTTGAGGGTGTCAATAGTGGCCTTCTGGACAACAGTCAGGTCGGCAGTCTTACCCATGATTGGGGTTTTGAGTGATGAACCAGGCTGGGAGTTTTAAAGGCCTCAGGAATCTTTTGCAGGTGTTTAGAGTTAACTCGTTGATTCAGATGATTAGGTTCATAGCTCGTTTAGAGACCCTTTTAATGATATGCTAATTTTGTGAGATAGGAATTTTGGGTTTTCATGAGCTGTATGCCAAAATCATCCATATTAAGACAATAAAAGACCTGAAATATTTCAGTTAGTGTGCAATGAATCTAAAATATATGAATGTTAAATTTTAATCATGATATTATGGAAAATAATGAACTTTATCACAATATGCTAATATTTTGAGAAGGACCTGTACATTATAAATGTAACATGGTTTTCAGGATAAATGTTATTTAACAATCATTCCATCGCTCTTATCAAAACACACAGAATGTGTTCTGAATGGATGAAAATACTAATCTGGGTACTTACAGTATAAAGTACTTGGAACAGTATTTTCAGAGGTAAAAACCAAGGGAGGGAACATCAGTTGATCAGTTCCTTTTCTTTGTTTCAATTTAACATAAATAAAAATCTTCCTGATGCCTGCCTTTCAGCTCCCACCAACTACCTTTTACACAATTCCTATACGCAAACGCTGTCTGATATTTAGCTCCACCAACATACTTACGGCTCTTATTGTGAAGGTCTTAAGGAAGTTGTCTAGCTTAGTTTGCTAGCTTAATTTAATAAATTAGCCGTTTGTCAAACGGCGTCAGGCTGTTGAATTATTTTTGCCCGTCCTCTCGAATTTAAGTACACATTGTTCCATACTGCCGGTAATTCCAACTGGTAACAAGTTAAACAGAAACACCAGACTATCTTTAACACCGCAAACGTCTGTGTAGTAGTTAGCTTACTTAGTATTAGCCGCTGGACAGCTAACGGCTGGAGGAGGTTGATGTGTTGAGGACCAAAACTTCTTCATAAAACTGACATTGTGCTGATATAAAGTCCGGATTACTGCTATATTTAACACTCGGTGCAGTTCGGTGGTTAAATAGGCTCCGCTTTCCTTCCACTGCCCTCTGCTCCTGTCTGCGCCGACGCGCCAGGGATGATGCCTTTGAGGGACAATAGAAAGACGGAACTTTTAACACTATGGTAGGCGAATATGGTTTTAAAGGGGGCACATCATGCTATTAAATCCTTCCTTTTCCTATTTAAATCATTCAGATGTGGTCTGTATAAAGTGGAACCGCAATGCTTTGGTTTGAATTTGTCATTATTGTAGCTCCTCAAGCGTTCATTTTACTCATTTTTTAAGCTTCCTTTTTGTCTCGTTTTGCTGCGGTCTCTTTAAATGCAAATGAGGCACAATAAGGGGTTGTCCAGGAGCTAAAAGCGAGCGCACAGCGCTAACATTAGCAGGAGGCAAGAAGCTCTGCTATCAAAACAGCCAGTAAGTTCTATCAACACCTCAACAATCAAGCTTGCTGCCATTTTACCGTTATCTGCAGCTGACCTCTCTACTCTGTTCGTTGCTTCCATAGACAGAAACTGACCCCTCAGCCAGACGGAGCCTTCCGGCTAATCCTCCTTCATACTGGCCGAGGTTGCTGAAACACTCCTCCCTGAAAGTGCTTCTCGCAAACCCCATTGATGTCGGCACGTTTCCATGAAAAATAAAATTTCACCAGGCAGAGGTTCTGATCCTGGGGGACGGTGTAATGACTGGTGTGGGTTAATATACCTGACAACAGAACATTCAGATTTTTCCGCTTGCTGCTTCGGCATCCTTCAACTTGAACTACAAGAATACTGCGAGAAAGAAAATGGCGGATTCACTGGATTGGTTAGCCGGAAGTCCATGACCATCTTTAGAGGTTTGACAGAAAATGCTGTGACGTAACAGAACGAATCGTAATAGGAAATGGAAAAATCTGAACAGACTGACCAAATATGACCCAAAAAGCATCTAAATATATTATTGCAGGATCTGGAGTCACTAAACTCAAATTTTCTAGATTTTCAGAGACACCCAATAAACAAAAAACGTGTTTAAGAGCTAAAAAAGGGGATTTTGCATAATATGACCCCTTTAATACAAGTCTCATTCAGAAACTGTAATGCTAATTAAATATTACTACTTACTAAATATTAATTGTACTTTTCTTTTTACTGTGGCAATCCCTTCTAGAAAAGAGCTAGATTATGAAGTCAAAGGAAATGGAGGAAAATGTCTCAGGAAGAGCATAGATCTGAATTGCATAGAACGTGCCTTAGAGATGAACCCAGAATCTCTTTGCTTTGAAAGATAGTCACATTCATTTTATTGCTCACTTATCTTTACCTGTTCACTTGCTCCTAGCCTGCACTCACCTTTCTGATTAGATCATATTAATTGGAAAAGTGCTCAATTCATCCTTTTCATCGAAAAAGCAAACATTTGTTCCGAATATATTGTTTACTTGAAAAAAACAAGTTCTCGGTTCACAGCCATGGCCAGTGACGGGCTTCCTGGTAGCAAACACAACGTAATCTTCCATATATAGAAGTGCATATCTGGTTTTAAGGGCATGACTCAAAAGACTTTGTTTTAAAATTACTTCTCTGCTTTGATTCATTAGATGATTTTGGCACTTCAGGTTTCTGCAGGTACCCTTTACTTCCACTTTGATGACTCTGTTCAGCAGGAATGAAAAAAGCCAAGCTAATATAGAATACCAGGAAAGTTTTTAGATCTTCTCTGCAGACTAAAGTTTGATTTTTCCCCCCCATAAAAATCTGAAAAAGTTAGAATCAATTTTGCGGAGAAATCAGCTTACATCTTATTATAAAACACAGTAGCCATTGTTCAAGTAATGATTTTTTGCATGTCATAGACTCCACACCTCTTTGGTAACTTTCTTTAAGAAAAACTCCTTTACTTTGCTCTCAGACAGAGAGAAGCTGAGTCAATAACTGACTCCCAGCTTTTTATGAGCCTCTCGTTCCAATAATCCAAGAGAAGAGTCATCTCTGAGAGAGTGGCTCTTTGTATGAAGAGCCTTGCTCTTTTATTAAAAGTACTGCTGCCAAGTAAAAACATATTACCATGTTTCTTTTTATCTGCAACCTTAAAGCCATCCTTTATTATAAATACAATGACAGAAATAGAGCTCCTAAATAAGGAGAAACAAGTCAAGTCCCTGCATCAGTAACTAGGAATAAACTGGAAAATATTAGCATGATTGATGGGACACCAGATAACAGCTCACTGCATCTTTTTAAAAATACTTTATATTTAAAAGATAAAGGAAAAGTTATTAGAAAGAGAAATTGAATATCTGATGTAGATACTATCAGAAGTTTCATGACGCACCGAGCTGAACATTTCTTACAGTGTGTCCGTAGCTCGAGGTTATTTGCAGCTCAACAAAGATTAGCTAATGAGCCGACATGCTGTATCCCATTTTTCAAGGCCTCCAGCTGTTCAGAAGCGCAGATCAAATACTCTCCAGCTTCGCCTCGCCGTCATGATCTACAGAAGGCCAGGAGTGCCATTTCATGTGTGGCGGCACCACTACACTCAGCTGGTATGAGAGTGAAGCCGGACCTGGACTGAAGTCAGGAACTATCAAGTTGTACTAATTAGACTAGAAGGTAAAAATTCAGTAAGTTTATTTTAATTTAAATGTGAGTCACAACTTGTACAATTTCTCCTGGAATAAAAAGTTGTCCTACCATCTGGCTAACAGCCTCAGGTGTGTTCTTCACCTTTTTTTTAAGCTCAGAGACAAATAAAACCATCTGGAAACCAATTCTACACATTCGACTACTGTGATTACACCATGAAAATGATAAAAACATCAGAGACATGTAAAAAAATAGAACACTGGCAGATAAAACAAATATGACTGCTGGCTTCAGCGAAGAGTAAATCCATTATCACTGACAAACGTTCGTGTTTCTAGTTGGATGGCGATGTCAGCAGACACGATAAAACAAGATGGCCGCATAATTCTCGAGAATAGATTTTTATCACTTTAATGTTAAAGTGAGTGTATAGAAGTGAAAATAAAATGAAATCCTGCAACATGATCACAACATTGAGCTGGGTTAAAAAATGTACATGAAAATATAACTATGTAGTGACCATGAACCCTTCAAATCTGACCTTTCCACACTTTTTCACCAAAGCAAGGAACCTAAACTACAAGCCACACGCTTGGAAGCAAGATTTCACTGGTTTACTTTGTAGCAAGATAAAGATTTTTATTAGTATTATTATAAGTATTTGTTTACCAGAATACGTTTTTACAATCATGTTAAGGTATTGTGGTTATTCTTGCTTAGACTTTGTTTTCTTTTGGCCTTTTTGGGTCTAAAACTAAAACCAAGTCCTCCTTATCTACTGATAACATTCATCCAGCGATGGTCTGGTAGATCTCAATATAAACCTTCAGGTAATTTGAGAAAAAAATGGTACATATCAATGAAAGCAAAGCCAGACGATGCAGTAAATATGTCCCAAAATAGAATAGAATAATGTTTTCTGTAGAAAGGCATTGTGAAAAGATTTTTGATCTTTAGATTAGCCAAGCATTAGGATATTTACTACTGATGACAACTCCACAGAATCAAACTCCCAAAACATTCCTGGGAGCTCATCATTTAATGTTTGCAAAATCTCACATTTTAAAATCAAGGATACATTTCTGCATGTTTCCTCCGCTGTGGGACTTTATTTGGACTAAGACCCGGACAGGAGGCTTGGTCGTAAAGCCTGAGGTGTTTATTCGTTTTCTCTTCAGGAAATCTCCAGTGACTACTGCAGCCAGTTTACTACTACTCCATGAACGGCAGTTTCTGACTGAAGAATAAAGAAAAGATGGAAATTCGAGTGGGCAGTCAGGAAAATAAGATGCACAGTGTTCAGAGTGAATGCACAGAGCTGAGGGGATTGCGTTTACTGCAGTCAAGGTAAATAATAATAATTTAAGGGTGTGACACGTGTACGTAGGGTTTTTTGGGAGGGTGTACTTAATTTTTTATAATTCCTTTCATTTTGCTTTGTACTTTTTAACAAAAGACATGGCAGCATTTTTTGTGCGTTTTTGTTCACTTGGTTGGATTTATGTACTTTTACAAGCTAGTAAAGGCCCACTTTTTTTATACGGTGATTACCTTAAATTGATAGAGGGTGTACTTATTATTTAACATGACTGCCCAACTGATAGGACTAATTAGTAGTACAAATTCTGGGTCTGTGAAACTGAAAAACGTGTTCATATCATTAGCAAGAAGAGCCATTTGTATGAAAACCTAAACACATTTAAGTGGAAATTACTCTAACAGGATCTGCTGATTTTAGACACAAATACAATCCTCCTCAACCCTGCGCAGATGTTTCTTCTGCTCTCTTACCCCCAGTTTTTCAGTTGGTTTCTGCATTTGTTTCTCTGGCGACCATTCAACACATTCAGCAGAGCAGAAGAACAAAGCAAAACTCATACCAGCGCAAGTGTACACACAGCACACTTAGAAAGAATGCAAAGACCTCGGCACTAGCAGAAAAAAGACAAAAACCACTGCAGGTTTGTGTTTGTAGCAAACATCTGAGCTCAGCCGGAGAGACGAGAACATAAAAAATCAAAACAAGCTTGTTCTCCACAGGCCAACATTGTGTACACTGCATTGCATGCTGAGTCAATGAATACCTTTGAACTTTTGGGGGTTATTTTTTGCTCTTTTAGTATAAAAACATGTATTGTTGTACATAAAAAAGGCGTTTTAAAAGAGCAATCTTTCTCTTTCGTCGGTTTGTGTGCTTAATGCGGCACCAACGCAGTTTATGTTTACATTATTTCAATTCACAACAATGTAAAAACTTGTTTACAATTCAAAAAGAAAATACATCATTTTCAGGTTCAGTTTTGTGGGAAATATTTAATATACAATGAGACAGGAAGCTGAAAGGAAAAGTAGACACACCTGACTCTAAGAAAGGATAAATAACTAAAGAAGACATGGTGAATAAATTAATTCTGTGATATGAACATGTAATTAATATTAGTTGCGGGTGTGAACTTTCAGAAAACTGAACTTTACATTTAAAGGTGCTAAATCTTCCTCTGACTCGAACATCTCTGAATAGAAAGATTCATTTTGTTTTGCAACAGGGAATTTGAAAGGTAATGTAGCTACATCATGAGGCCAAATGTCTTGTATAGGCTCCCATGTTGGTTATCAACCCTTTGCACCTTCGTGCATCGTTCCTTTTTGTGTTGATCAAGGATGTGATCTCAAGACGTAGTTGTGGAGAGAACGATGTTGGGTTTAGGTAAACTCTATCTTTTTGATCAGAGTTAAAAACTTCAGCTAGATCTTTACCCACAACCTATATTTTAACATGAAAGGGATCTAGATTAATAAAACCAGTATGGTGACATAAATAACCACACAGATTGATGATGTCATATGTAGTGGAAAAATGATCTTTCGCTTCAAGATTATTTTTAAAATGCAGCTTCTCAGTTTTTGGAGTTGGATAAAATATTTTTCTGCACTTTGATATGAGAACTATATGAATGAGACATCTTGTAGATATGGTATAAAAGACCAGTTTTTTTTACATGTTATGACAGTTTTTTGATAAGGTACCAAAGTATCTGGATTAGCTTCAGAAAAATGAAAACCTATATATGTTTAGTTTATGCTACGATGATTCATAACTAGGGCTGTTAAAATAGATATTTTGATAAAATCAACACTAAAATTTTTTTATTAAAGATACTCGTTCGCATCAAAATCAGTACAAACAGAGCCATTTTCATCTCATCTGCATTTTTTCATCTGGAGCTGGAACACAATTTTGCACAACAGTGCTGCAAACACAGAAGGTCCTCCTCTTCCCTCCTTTGCAGAGGAGCACATGAACGATCATGGCTGAGAATCATAACAGTAAGCTGCTGCTGGAAGTTTAAAACACAGATAATATGGCAAGTACATCCAAAAAAGAGTTTATGCAACCCTTTTTAGTTAAAAACATTCTTTGGAGGAATTTTTCCCACGAGGCAGATGAGCAGGAAAGCCAAACACCAAAGAATGCCGATAAGCCCTCAGGCTAGCTGTGGTCGCGCTACAACCCTGGCGATGCATCTTAAAGAACGGTACTAATGTTTGAGAAGGAAGTAAAAAGGTCATTTAGTGCGAAATCTGCATCGTGCAACACTCTGTTCTACTACTGGTGCAAATGAATGCAGGATAATGTGGAACAGCAGACAGCTACATACCGTACCAAAGGTGAAGTGGTGCTATAACCAGCATAACCCTCCTCCATTACTCTGTTGTTCAGCTGTAAAGGAACTAGAGACTAATGTTTTAAATAATAAAATGGGTAAATGTTCAAACTGTGAACCCAGACTGAAGCTGACAATCAGAGCAGAAACTAGTCAGAACTTTTTACAACTTAATCTACTGATTCTGGTTGATGAGAAAAAAACATGATGCAAAATTACGAGAAACAGAAAGTCAATAGGGCTGCTGCTGAATACACTGGTACAGATCAGATCTCTATATACACTGTAAAAAATGTTTTGTATGGATCCTTGTTTATATAAAAAATCAATCCAAGGGCAATAAAGGATGTGAACACTACTACAGTGTGTTATCTTGTCTTCTCTTTTGCTATACAGGGAAATTATATTTTTCTAAACGGGTTTTGAACTGCCATCTACTGAAGGCAATTGTCTAAAGAAGACAAAGAGAATACTATCTTACTGTAATTAGCTATATTTTTCTTCTCTTGTGTGCTTCAAAAAAGGTTTCAGCAGAAGCGAAAACGGTACCAAGTATGTCAGTGTCATGACAACCCTATTCATAACACGTTCTCGCTGGAATATGTCCAATAAAAAGTTTCAATGAAACATCTTGGCGTAAAAAGGTCATCATAAGCTGGTTAAAGAAATATTTGCATGTTGTTCTTGAATTCAACAAACATTTTGTAATCCCAACCAAGTTTCCAAATAGTTGGAAAATGCAGCCATATTTACCTAAACAGAATTTTTGTGGGGGTGCACGGTGGCGCAGTTGGTAGCACTGTTGCCTTGCAGCAAGAAGGTCCTGGGTTCGACTCCTGCTCTTTCTGTGTGGATTTTGCATGTTGTCTTCGTGCATGCGTGGGTTCTCACCAGGTACTCCGGCTTCCTCCCACAGTCTTAGGTCAACTTCTCTCTAAATTGGCCTTAGGTGTGCATGGTTGTTTGTCTCTGTGTTGCCCTGTGATGGATTGGCGACCTATCCAGGGTGTACCCTGCCTCTACTTTGAAGACTGCTGGAGATAGACACCAGCTCCCATGACCCACTATGGAATAAGCGGTATAGAAGATGAATGAAAGAATAATTTGGACAATTCCAGCATACAGGCTTTTTCTTTCTTTGACCAAGATCTATGTTTGTCCTCCATCCTCAAACATGCCTAATCTTTAGTGAAGCGGTCATACACAGTTTCCATAAGACTGTATGTCTTAAAGTGACTACTCTTTTTAAACCCTCCACAGAAATCCTTTACAAACCGGTTCACATATCTAAAGAAAGATATTATTTGAACATGGAAAGTTTAAAAACCAGTAAAGATTACCAAAGAAAGGATTTTATTCTTTTACTGACCAACGCTGTACTTCGTGGCACATTTTTGACATGATAAAGGTAAATAGACTCTTGTCAAACACTTCTGGTTTTCGCCTGTTTTGAAAACAGATCCTTCTACCCCACATATCAGGTTTGTGTCCTGTAATGTGAATTTAAATGTTGCACATTTCCACAATAATGACCAGATAAAAATTTAGTTGTTTTAAGTGAAAATGTACAATGCAATTTAGAAAACATCCTTTCTTAAAATGGTGGCCACTCTCAGCCAAACATTAAACCTAACTTTGATCCTTTTAGCAGTTATTAAAGTTTTCCATAGCAAGAATGCTGTATTATTCCAGATTTAATGCCTCAGACTGCACTAGCAGGCTGCTTGGCAACTACACATAAAGGTGGCAAAGCGTTCAAACTTCTGTAAAGTATATCTTTACATCCCCAGTGAAGAATTTAGCGATAAATGCTGAAGATCATAAGAGAACTTTGAAACACATTTGTAATGACAAAAATATATTTTGGTGCATTCTGAAGATAAATATCCAAGTGTTTAAAAATTGAGCCGATACATCTTAAACTCCACAGGATCACATGATTGCCAAGTCAAGCTTTAACACATACACTTCAACACAATATTTGATCATCAAAAATCAAAGCTGTGACGCATGAAAGAAAGCATGTCCCTTCAAACAGTCAGATGTGAACATCTACAGTCGGAGGCGGGTGAAAGTCTTTGCATTCGCACACAAGGAAAGGTTTTTGAATCGGATAAAAACCAAACTAGAATCAGATCATGTAGCTTGTTGATGCCAAAGAAAGTTTGTCTGATGTGCTTCTTCTTGCCACGAGTGCATTGACATAAGGCACAGGCACAGTTCCTCTCTCTTATTAGAGTGGCTTACTTTATCTTTTTTACTTTTTCTTTTTTTAATCAGTGCAAGAAACAAGTAGGGGGACCACCACAGGGGTTCAGGCAGCTTATTTCTTTCTTTGTGGTTTAAAATAGTCAGTGATAACATCACTTTAATGTATTTTCTTTTGCCTCTGAACAGCCTGGTTAGGATTGTTTTCGTCGAAAAGCAAAATGAGAAAAACAGCCGCAGAGCAGCGACAGTATGCTAGTTTACATTAGATATTTACTAAAATTTAATTAGTTTGTTAGGATAAAACCTCAGAGCGTGAGTTCTATGTGCCATGTTGAACATAATAAATCGTTTTTTATGACTGGTTGATTAGGTTATTAATAGGGTTTGATTTATTTGCTCTTAAATGCTTGAGCTAAAGAACACATTTGGGACTGATGAAAAAATGAGGACAAATAAAACATAAATTTGAGAAAAACTAAAATACAACACGGCAACACTGACCAATATAAATTTTCAGTTAAACCTATGTAGAAAATGTGAGTGGATGTCAACTTAATAAAATTACATGCAAATACACTAAATAATATATATCTGTTGTCTGGCGATAAAAAATCCAAATAGCAATGACGTGATTAAGTGGTTTTAAGGATACAAAGTTTTGGCGAGCCAATGATTTCATATATACCTAGAAATCTGGGGCAATTAAAATCAATCAGGATCATCTCAAGGTAGACCCTTTCCAGGTTAGCCAAGGATTAGTTTTAGGCTATAAAGTAAAAACAGACTTTGTGAGAAAGTTCATAAACAGCCAAAGGACAAGTTAAAGATCCAAATGTGGGACCGGATGACTGATGTTGCATTTGCATTACATGTGTTCCTTTTTACATGTTTTTAAAATACAGTAGGTTAAGTTCTCACTGTAGAAAACCACTGCAATGCATTTTCACTTCAAACATGTCCAAGCCCTTGTGTTCAGTGTCGTTAGGTTTGACGATTGGAATAAAGTTCTGTTTTATGAATACTGAAAAGATAAATTATGTGAGTTGTAGTAAAGTAGAAAAGGAAAAAAAAAGAAGATTAAGAAAAGTAGAAGGCCTGTTGACAGGGGTGATCGCCCTAGTGAATCTGGCACTGACTGACTCCAGGGAAAAGGGGAACAGATCAGTGTCTTTTATAGCAGATCTCTGGGGAATTTCCTCTCCATGTCTGTCAGTTGTTATATTTTGAGTGTTTGCTGTGTTCATTTGCTTTTAATAAATACCTTTGTCATGTGAGTTATTTAGAGTCAAGCCAGTACATTACAAACATCAACCTTATTTATAGTTGTCTCTGAGAAGATTTTTCAAAAGAGAGAGCAAAAGGTGCCATTCTGTCCTTCTGTATTAAAAAGTTGTTAAAACCTGTAACTTTTAGAGTCTTGTGGATGTTAGGGAAAAAATATATGTTCAGACTGAAATTTTGGCACCTGTCAGAGACCTTAAAGAAAACTTGTCTTTATTGACTTTTTAAACACATCAGTTGAACCTAAGGTTAAAGTGTTTGTGATTGAAAATTGATGTTTATTTGTTTGTCCGTTGGCTCTGGCAGTCTTTGTATTCACCATGGATCAGTCCTAGAGGCAGACAGCGTTTGTACATTGGCCTGCTCTGCGTGTCACTTTTTTTCTCAATATCTTATAGTTATACAAAATCCTAGAGTAGTAGTCCTAGAGGCAGACGTTGTTGCTGATCTGGCAGGTTGATCCAGCGCCAGCCAGAGACAGGAAAAGTCTCCCGTTAGGACAAACACAAACTTCATAGACAGTCTGCCTGGTCCCTGAGGACGAGGAGCTGGTGGAGGCTTTCCCTTCTGGCAGCCTCATCAGGCGGATCCTCCGAGCGTCCAGAGAGATCTGAGGTGGACGGAGAGAAAACAGGTGAGACTTTAGACAATGGTTTAGACAACAGGAAAAACTAGGCTGACAATTTTGTTAAACATAGTTACAGTTACAGTCATAAGTTCACATGCACATCACACTTCACATTATTGTTTTAATAATTTACTGCAATAGTTTGTTGTATAATAATTCTGCCTTGAAACAGAAAAGGTCAAAATGTGTCACTAACATCTCCAAATTGATATCAAACTAATGTCCATGATGAGTTGATGGAAATTTAAAACAGAAAGGCTGTCAAAATGATCTCAGTTTGGAGAATCAGAAATAGATAATCATGGACAAGTCAAGCGAACAGCTATTTTGAACAGGAAAGGAGACATCAAGTACAGAATGTATTTTTGGCTCATTCAAGAGCAAAATTTCACTACCCGGGACAAATTAAACCTCCAAATATTTGCAGTACTTTGAGCAGACAACTTTTTAGATTACTTTTTGAAACAAAATAATGCTTGCTTTAAACTCCTGGACAATATATTAGCATGGGTTTTATCTGTGCAAATGTAAAGGGATTGGACAATGAAACTGAAACACCTGGTTTTAGACCACAATCATTTATTAGTATGGTGTAGGGCCTCCTTTTGCGGCCAATACAGCGTGAATTCGTCTTGGGAATGACATATACAAGTCCTGCACAGTGGTCAGAGGGATTTTAAGCCATTCTTCTTGCAGGATAGTGGCCAGGTCACTACGTGATACTGGTGGAGGAAAACGTTTCCTGACTCGCTCCTCCAAAACACCCCAAAGTGGCTCAATAATATTTAGATCTGGTGACTGTGCAGGCCATGGGAGATGTTCAACTTCACTTTCATGTTCATCAAACCAATCTTTCACCAGTCTTGCTGTGTGTATTGGTGCATTGTCATCCTGATACACGGCACCACCTTCAGGATACAATGTTTGAACCATTGGATGCACATGGTCCTCAAGAATGGTTCAGTAGTCCATGGCAATGACGCGCCCATCTAGCACAAGTATTGGGCCAAGGGAATGCCATGATATGGCAGCCCAAACCATCACTGATCCACCCCCATGCTTCACTCTGAGCATGCAACAGTCTGGGTGGTACGCTTCTTTGGGGCTTCTCCACACCGTAACTCTGGGATGTGGGGAAAACAGTAAAGGTGGACTCATCAGAGAACAATACATGTTTCACATTGTTCACAGCCCAAGATTTGCGCTCCTTGCACCATTGAAACTGACGTTTGGCATAGGCATGAGTGACCAAAGGTTTGGCTATAGCAGCCTGGCCGTGTATATTGACCCTGTGGAGCTCCTGATGGACAGTTCTGGTGGAAACAGGAGAGTTGAGGTGCACATTTAATTCTGCCGTGATTTGGGCAGCCGTGGTTTTATGTTTTTTGGATACAATCCGGGTTAGCACCTGAACATCCCTTTCAGACAGCTTCCTCTTGCGTCCACAGTTAATCCTGTTGGATGTGGTTCGTCCTTCTTGGTGGTATGCTGACATTACCCTGGATACCGTGGCTCTTGATACATCACAAAGACTTGCTGTCTTGGTCACAGATGCGCCAGCAAGACGTGCACCAACAATTTATCCTCTTTTGAACTCTGGTATGTCACCCATAATGCTGTGTGCATTTCAATATTTTGATCAAAACTGTGCTCTTACCCTGCTAATTGAACCTTCACACTCTGCTCTTACTGGTGCAATGTGCAATCAATGAAGACTGACTACCAGGCTGGTCCAATTTAGCCATGAAACCTCCCACACTAAAATGACAGGTGTTTCAGTTTCATTGTGTCAAGAGCAGCTCATTCAAAGCAGGTTTTGCAACGTTCTATCTCTAAATTTGGAACAGCGTCAGGAATGCGTGCCACAACCTGAAGGAGACTATGTGCTGTGCATGCCGTGACCCACAGCGCGCTGGCAGCATTCACAACAAACGCTACAGTGGCTTAAGTCCAAAAAGGCATATCTTTCCTGTGGTTGGGGCAGATCGAGGCCGGTTCATATTTACACCAGAAGCAAACCGCACCAGAGCCCGTTTGGAAGACTGAGACCACCTCAAAATGCTGGTGTCAGTCTGGTGGTTTGGTCCAGAGCAGGGTTCACTTGAACCCTGGTCATACCTGCTCATACCTGGACAAAAGGTCCGGACAAGGGAGGAAACGCACTCGGGTCCATTTAAAGCGGACCAACATGGCAGGTGTGAATGCACCTTTAGTGTCAGGATTGCTGTCTAATGACTGATATTAGTGGTGTCCTGACATGTGTCCATTCCTTTTTGCATCTCCATTTCTCCACGTGTTTAATATTTATTTCTACATTTAATTTAATCATTCTGACATCTATGGTGTGGATGTGGGGGACTTGGTATCACTATTGCCTTGCAGCAAGAAGGTCCTCAGTTCTGGCTGGAGGTCTTTCTGCATGGGTTAGGCTTATTATTTTGGTATTTTCTGAATTGCACTGGAGTTTGCTCCAATAACCATGATTCACATAAGTGTGTTTATATTTTAACAAATATTTGTTGGATAAAAATCCAAAACAGTCAATCCCACAATCGCCTGCAGTTTACTGCTGGTTATTTCTCCAGAGCAAAAACTCTGGGAAAAAACCAGCTTGGTCTGCTTCCCTCCCTTTACAAACACATTTACTCATAACTCATTTTATCTCCCACATTGATTGGAACAAAATATCTTTCTCACTCAGCGGAGTAAAAAAAAAAAAAAAAAAACACTGCTGCATGAATCCAATCTCTCTTCCCTGTCCTCCTCCTTCTCGGTCTCCTTGGGCTCATGCCAGGCCGGTGTTTTACTGGCCACAGGGAGGAGGAGCTCTCCAGCCATTAAAAAAAAAAGAGTTAAAGGAGCTATTACCAGGAACTCGGGGGAGGCATCGTCACGAAATGACCTGGAACCCTTTTTAAAGCTGATTCTCAGCTGATGTCCTCAGACAGCTGCTGCTGAACAAATCCTTCCACCACAAGGGGCAGATAGACCAGGGCTTTCTGGGAAATTGTGGGTCCAGGAGGGTAAGAGTATATGTAGATAAGCTTTGTAAAGCATTAATCTAACTAGAATATTTTATTTTTGGCAAACAAAACAATTTTATTATCTCTGTCTTAGTCATTGCACTGGATAATTCACACTTATTTTTTGCATTCACACTGAAATACTAACACAGCAAGAACAAGGAGAGAAAAAAATACCTCTTGAATATAAAAATAGAAAATTTGTCAATGAATCAGATCTAAAATGTAAATTCTCATCATATGCTTTAAATTTAAAACAGATAATTCCATATATATTATCTATTATCTGAAGAGCAACGCATAATGGAAGCACCGCAGATCATCTTGTCAACTGTATCACATCAATGAGATCACAAACCCTAAAGGCTGCTTCCTCTGCAGGACGGATGGAGTTCAGCCATTTAAGAAGAGCTCAGAGTAGAGTCACTGCTTCTCCACATTACAAGGACAAAGTTGAGGTGGTTTGATGCTTTCTGGATACCTTCTCGGGGATGGATGGATGGATGGATGGTTCATCAATTATGTTTTTGGTTGATAATTTGTTTGCATCCAACATGCATCGTCTATAATTTGTTGGCTCATTGTGTCTGTCTGGACCTTCTGAGCTCTGTGTATAAAGCGTCAGTGTTTAGATCTGATGCAGCACTCGGTTTCAGTCCAGATTCAGTCTTTGTAATAAACTTGGAGAATCTCAGAGAAACTTGTTGTTCCAGAGTCTGTCTAGACATCCTGCTGCCTGTTAATGAGCAGTGTTTCCGATAATTCCAGTATCTGACCGTGTGGCCCATCAGCAGATAATAGCCAAAACCTTTCTGTAATTGCAGTGGCAGCTCCTGAGGACATGGAGGCGTCGCTGTAAGACAAAGGTTTGACAAATGGACATTTGCAGGACTAATGGAGTGTGAGAGCACTGTTCTAATTATGTGCTCTGTTCACAGTAAGTTCCACATTTCATCTATGAGCACACATCTGTGACAGCACAGAGAAGCCATGGTGCAGGCCAGGCCTCCGAGCACAGCACTGCTTTTAATTGGACCAAACTGGATCCAGGGTCACCTTCATAATAACCTCCACCGCTCCCGTTCGTCTCATATCAACAGTCAGTTCTAATACAGCAAGCTGTTTTTGTGGGAAACTTTTAAATACTTTCTTCCTCTAATCCTTCAGCGTTGATTTTAACAGATCTGACACGAGACAACTGCTGCGATGTACAGAGGGAAATCCTTTTATCAGCACAGCAGCCGACCGTGATGAACGCCACGGCTGATGGGTGTAACGAATCACCGGATGGTTGGAGGAACTTAGGAGCACAAAGGAAAACGATGGGTGGATAAGCAAAAATAGGAGAGAAAGATGATAAAGAAGCAACATTAAAGACATAAAGAGGAAAAGATGGATGAAAAATAAATAATTATTAGCATATAAAGATTTGACTTTGTTATTGAAGGATTGGTTTAAAGAGGGAGGAAAGAAAGGGGGAGACAATCAACTTTTGCTCCTAGTTTTTCTGCTATTGTTCACTCCTGGTGGATGTCCAGCATGCAGGAAAACTGCCAGTGGCCATCTTAATAATGCCAGCCTGTGTTGGCTCAGAGAGCTAAATATTGTTTGTGTTGGTTGCTAAAAATAAGTTTGGACAGAAGGAATATTAAAGTGAGTTGAAGCCAGATGACAAGAACAGTTAATTTTTCCACTTGGTGCAACAGATTGGGAGGTTATTCCCTCAACAGAAAGCCTAACCGACCTCACTGTGCTGCTCAGATCCTGGACTGGTTAGGGGGGATGATTTGACGGAATATAGTCAAATGAAAGAATAGGACACCATGTTCAGAACAGAAAAGAAAAAGTCAAGTATTCATTAAACAAAACAAATGATGTTGTGTATTCTGAGAAAACTACCTCCCTAATGAGTGTTTTCGTCTTTTAATGAAATAACCTTAGTGAGAGCCTTCTTGTAGCAATCTACCAGTCTGAGATCAGTCTGAGTAAAGCTTGCTTCTCTCCTCACTTTCAGTTGTGTGATGCTTGAAATTTATTGCATGTTCATCTCATAATGTCTCACTGAAATTAAGATCTGGGCTTTGACTTGGCCCAGAACGTTTCATCTCTTAATTCTCAGCCAGTCCTTGGTGGATTTACTGGTAATCTTTGGGTCATCTTCATATTTCAGGGTACAGTTCTGCTTCAGGTCAAGTTTTTTTTTAACAGATAATCTCACGTTTTCCTCCAGTACCATTTGATACATTGTAGAGATCATGAAGGATTATATGATGGTGAGCTGACTAGTTCTTGCTGCAGCACAGTGCCCCCAAACCATGATGCTTCCACCTCCATGCATCACAGTTGGTATGAGGTTCTTTACCTAAAATGTTGTATTTGGTTTTTACCAAACCTGTCCTCTGTTCTGGTTCAGTTTCAGACTAATGTGTCCAAAGAGCACCATTCCACAAGTTCAGTACTTTGTCTAAGTTCTAAGTTCTGGCCTTAATGTTTCTTTCATGCTCTTTGAGCAAATTTCCTCCCTGCACACCTCATATAAAGTTAAACATGTTCAGTTCCTTTCGGACTGTACAGGGATTCACTTTTATCTCAACTGCAGCAAGAGTCTGTTGTAGGTCCGCTGGTTACATTTTAGGGTTTTCATCTACTTATTTTAACATCTCGCGGTCTGCTTTAAGGGTGAACTTGCTTGCATGAGCAGAACTAGGCACGTTGGCAGTGGCTTTGAATGTCCTCCTCCTTTTAGACTGTTATCTTTAAAGTAGAAGGAGTGATTTCAAATTATTTTGAGATCTCTTTAACTCCCTTGCTAGACCTATTAGCTGCTATAATCATGTTTCTGAAAGCCAAGGACAGGTCTTTATATCTCACCATGGTTTTCACCCTCTCTCTAACAGTCTGGAGCCAACCAAACTAAACGTCTGAGGTTTAAACAGGGCAAACCTTGTTTTTAATTGTATGCTTAATAATAATGTTCTTATGTGCACCGATGTGATACGCCTGTGTATAGATTAAGTCACTTTAAGTGGGAACAAATGTGTGGGTGTCCTAATTTAATCCTCACTAGAAATGTATTTATTTTTTAATCAAATTTTACAAAAAAATTAAAAAAGGTTGTTTAAGTTTTTATTGTTCATTTATTTGATTTGAATTTTTCAGTGTAAAAAATATCCATGTGCTCAAATATAGATATTTGAGTACCGTATTTTCCGCACTATAAGGCGCACCTTCAATGAATGGCCTATTTTAGAACGTTTTTCATATATAGGGCGCACCGGATTATAAGGCGCATAGAATAGAAGCTACTGCAGTCAAACGTTTGACTGGGGTTGCGTTATGCATCCACTAGATGGAGCTGTGCTAAAGAGAATGTCAACAAAACAGTCAGATAAGTCAGTCAGTCAAACTTTATTAATACACTACAAACCAGCGTTCTGATAACTCCATTCACTCTCATGGTAAGGTCTCCTCTACATAGAATTATATTGAATAGAGCCAACCGCACGTTAGGAATGCATTGGAGTCTATGAAGTTGAAGTTCAAATTAAACGTTAGTTAAAACGTGAAAGGGAACTTTTCCCTGATTCAGTAAACACGTAAAAGAAACAGTTTGATGCACTAAATCAAACGTTAGTACTGTTAACCTTTCCTGTTTCTGTCCCCTGACCGTAGTCTGATGACACAGGGGAGACGCTTTCTCCAGGGCCGAAGTTACTAGTTTCCTCGGGGTTAACTCCCTCACTCATACGTTGCTGAGTTGAGCATGAAGAAACAGCATCAAAACATTGAGTTGTTGACGAGATTCGGGGTTCTTTTTAATGACTTTGCAGCACGTAAAAACACAGGGCTTACAGACTCATACACCGCTGCTCCGGTCGCCGTCTCTACCCACCCCACACACACAATAATACCGACGTCACTCCTTCACTCTTGATTCTCAGCTACGGCAGCACACAGCGCCACCTCTGTCCGGAGGAGTAATGTCAACATCTTCCATACACACACACGAAACATACACCCCACACACTGAGCTTCTAATTACATATAGTTCAGGCAATTCCTGCAACAGTACATTCAAACGTTATACACACACAAGTGGAGTTTTTTTTCAGACTGTTTTTCTAGCATGAGACCACGTGGGTCAAAAATAGGGCACTTTTATAGCAACCTAAACAGAGAAATTAAATCAGTCGCCTTCAAAGTAAAAGTAATTTTCTAAAATAATTTTAATTGGCCACTTTGGGCCAGTCCATGACTTCTTTGTAGGCTACAGGCTGTAAAACTCCCAGGTCTGGTTTTAGGAGAGGGATGTCTGCTCCTCTCTCCTGAACCTGCTGGCAGCTCGGCCTGACTCATGTTAGGGAATGAAAAAACTCAGAAGGATGAATGATTAATCTCGAATCTTATCTGTTTACTTATAAGAAGAGAAGCAAATCATTGACCTTGATGACCCTATTAGTGTGATTGTTCTGATTACAACTTATAGGCATATTGCTTCCAACTATGTTTAAAACTGAGGAGCTCTCTTCAAGAAACAAGAGAAGAAGTTCAGCTGTCTTCTACTAAGCACTGTGGACTGTCATGCCCTGAATGACTCAGAATTTACACCAGTGTATGAAGAGGAAGCTGATTTAGCTGCATCCTGCCGGGAGAAGTGCTGAGAATGTTGTTTTACTTGTCGTTCAAGTTTTTTTTATGTAGTCAATGGTCCTAGCATCCAAACAGCCCAAAAGTCAGTTTGGAAGTTGACCCACCTCTCCATCTTTGGACTCCAGCCGCAGCTCGTTCCTGCAGATGGCCTGAATGTCTCCAGCCTCGGCGAGGATCTGGATTCCTTTCGGGGCCTCCATCAATAAAGAGCGAGTGGGAGACTCCAATCTGGAAGAACACAACTCTGTTAGAAATCATAACCTCTGATCTCTGAACAGGTTCAAGCTCATCTAATCAAAATCCTTGCATTTATCTGATTTATCTACAACACAAAGCAACAGGTGAAGCTTGAGCATTTAGCTCAAGTTACCATGGTGACAGACTCAGGTAAGACCTATAACCACCTTGGTGATGCAGAGCATCCCAAACTAAGTTTTTTTGGAGTAGATTCCAGCTTTCACTACACTGATACAGACAGTCCCCTGCAAAAGTATTCACACCCCTTGAACTTCTTTTATTTTACATTTGGTCAAATTAAAAAGTTTCAACTCGTAATTTGAGTTTCGAGTTAAAACTACAAGCTTCAATGTATTTTCGGTTATAGACCAACACAAAATAGTACACATTTAAAATCTGGAAGAAAAAAATCACATTGTTTTTCTCAACTTTTTAAAATAAAAATGTGGAGGCGTGCTGCTCTGCTGGCTGTCGTGTCTGGGAGGGATCGGGGCGGTGGGTTGGGGGATGGCGTGGAGGGGCTGCAGCCTGTGGGGTGGAGGGGTTGTGTCCACTTCTAGGGCATGGGGTCACCGACGTTTGGATTGGGTGGGCGGTGATGGTGGAGCTTAGCTGGATAGTGTTTCTCCCTGGGCAGTGATGTAGTGTTTTTTGTGGCTGAGGGGGTGTGGTGGGGGACACTGGCCCTGGGTGCCTGCCGCTGGCCGGGGAACTCTTGGTGGATGAGTTTGTCCCGTCATGGTGCAGGGTCAGGGGTCCTGTTGTGGGTGCGGTGCTCGGTGGGGTCTGCCCTGTTGCGCCAGTGGGCGGGGCTGGTGTTGCACGGGGCCCTTGCCATGCCATTGCGGCACGCTGTGTGGTGGGGGACCGGGGTGCGGTGGGGGTGCTTACAGCGGGGCTGTGTGGAGCTTGCGCTGTGTGGGGTGGCTTCATTGGCTTCTCGGCCATGGAGTTCACCTGTGGGGGTGTGCCCCGGTGGGGGAGGGGATTCGTGGCGTTTGGGTTCAGGGGCATGTGTTCGATATTGGTATCCTTGTCGGGGGTGGCCCTGTGGGGAGGTTCTTGTTGGGGTTCACTGGGGGTGGGAGACTCATGGGGTTGGGATCGGAGCTTGTTGGGGGGTCGGGACTGCTCCATCCTGGGGCGGCTCCAGTTGGCGGGCTGGTTTGGTCCATGTGGACCCCTCTTTTGTACATAGCCCCCTCTCCAGAGATGGATGGGGGTTGTTGGGGACTGTGTGTGCCTGTTTTTGTTTTTTTTGGTTTTTTTTCACGTGACCGGTTGGGTCTTGGACTGCTCCCTCTCCTGGATCAACTTAGGCCCCCCATATTATGGGGGGCCTAATTTTCAAATCTTGTCATGATTCTTAAATTGATTTTCCAGACTTTGACTAGGCCATTCAAACACATGAATACGTTTTCTGCCACAAAGGTATAAGTGGTAGCACCATTTCATTTATAGGTATCTGAATAAAGAAGACTCAGTACAAAGGCAAGACATACATTTCAGAATATTTGTAAAATATTTTGTGGACCAATTTATCACATTTCTTCTTCCTAACACGTATACACTATTTTTGTTTAGGTCTATCAAATAAAATCTCAAAATACATTTGGGTATCCTGTAAAGTGAAACAAAATGGAAAAAAAAAGTTCAAGGGATGAATACTTCTGCATGGCTCTCTATAAGTTAAACTTCTGGAGACTTGACCCCACTCTAACAGTTTTGAACAATTCATCAATGAAGCAGAATCACATGAACATATCATGAGAGGTGTTTAAACCGAAGTGGATCTGACACCCGATCACCACCCCAGTGAAGCAGTAGGCAAAGATCTGTGTTTGAGGGTTAAGAACCAGCCCACTCCTTGTCTAATCTTGACAAAACCACTCGCAGCAATGACCCAGAAACATGTCCGGATGTTTTAGTAGATTCAGATGTAAACACAGGTCACCTGTCATTGCTATGGTCGGGAATAAAAGCTGCTCGTTCATCCACACCGGAGCTCTTTGCAGATATCACACATACCACAGCTCGCTTTCTGTGTTTCAGTTGTGGAGATAAAATACTTTTTTTTTACCTTTCTGCAAGATGCAGTGAACCAAAACCAGAACCATTATCTCTAATATTTGTTGCAGTAAAAAAATATGTTTAGCATTTTTTTTTTTTTTTTTTACAAATGGGGTCATTGGAGGACAAATGAAAACAGAACCAGCAATGCCTAAAAAAATGGGAAATTAGCAAAAACAAGGAGTGGTGGTGAAAGTAAAAAATTTTAAACAAAATTATACATACAGGTGCATCTTAATAAATTAGAATAAAACATATTTAGGCAATTATGCTATGAGGCTAACGTTACTTGAATATAAATGTTTGCATGAATTACAGACTAGAAACAAATACTGCTGAATGTTATATTGTATTGCTACAAATAAACCCCATTTAAATAAAAGTATTTAGTCAGCCGCTGATTGTGCAAGTTCTCCTACTCAGAAAGATGACAGAGGTCTGTAATTTTCATCTTAAGTACACTAAACTATGAGAGACAAACTGAGAAAAAAAAAATCCAGGAAATCACATTGTATGATTGATAAAGAATTTTTATGTAAATTATGGGGGAAAATAAGTATTTGGTCAATAACAACAGTTTACCTCAATACTTTGTAGCATAAACTTTGTTGGCAATGACAGAGGTCAAACTTTCCTGTATGTCTTCATCGGGTTTGCACACACTGTAGCTGATATTTTGGCCCATTCCTCCATGCAGATCTCCTCTAGAGCAGTGATGTTTTGGGGACGTCGCAACACGGACTTTCTACTCCCTCCACAAATCGTCCATGAGGTTGAGGTATGGAGACTGGCTAGGCCACTCCAGGCTTTTTACGAAGCCACTCCTTCATTGCCCAAGCGATGTGTTTGGGATCATTGTCATGCTGGAAGACACAGCCATGTTCCATCTTCAATGCTCTCACTGATGGAAGGAGGTTTTGGCTTAAAATCTCACAATACCTTGCCCCGTTTGTTCTTCCCTATACATGAATCAGCAGAAAAACAGCCCCAAAGCATGATGTTACCATCCCCATTCTTCACAGTAGGTATGGTCTTCGTGGGTTGCAACTTAGCATTTTTCTTCCTAAAAGTTCTGTTTGGTTTCATCTGACCACATGATATTCTCCCAATCTTCTTCTGGATCATCCATATGCTCTCTGGCAAACTTCAGACGGGCCTGGACTTGTACTGGTTTAAGCATGGGGACACGGCTGGCACTGCAGGATTTGAGTCCCTCTTGGCGCAGTGTGTTACTGATGGTAACCTTTGTTACAGCTCTCTGCGGGTCATTCTTCAGGTCCCTCCACGTAATTCTGGGTTTTTTGCTCACAGTTGTCATGATCATTTTGACCCCACGAGATCTTGCATGGGGCCTAAGATCGAGGGAGATTATTAATGTTCTTTTATGTCTTCCATTTTCTTAAAATTGCTCCCACAGTTGATTTACTTACACCAACCTGCTTGCCTATTGTAGATTCACTCTTCCCAGCCTGGTGCAGGTCTACAATTTTCCTCCTGGTGTCCTTCAACAGCTTTTTTGGTCTTGGCCATGGTTGAGTTTGGAGCCTGACTGTTTGAGGCTGTGGACAGGTGTCTTTTATACAGATAACGAGTTCAAACAGGTGCCATTAATACAGGTAACGAGTGGAGGACAGAAGAGCTTCCTAAAGAAGAGGTTACGGGTCTGTAAGGGCCAGACATCTTGACCAAATACTTATTTTCCACCATAATTTACAAATAAATTCTTTAACAATCCTACAATGTGATTTCCTGGATTTTTCTTTTCTCATTTTGCCTCTCAGAGTAGTGTACCTATGATGAAAATTACAGACCTCACTCATCTTTCTAAGTAGGAGAACTTGCACAATCAGTGGCTGACTAAATACTTTTGGACCCACTGTAGCTGCATCAAAAGAGAAAGGTACTAAGCTGCTGGTTTGCTGTAATGAAAACTTAGGACTGTTAAGAAATGCAAAGATCAATGTCAAAGCGAACCTCATGAACGTGAAAGAGACCAACCTGACTTCCTCACCAGGCATAAAGTCTGAGGCTTGACTGCTCCACTAATGAACAATGAAAGGTAAGATGACACGTCTGCATAGCGGTTTCCTTTCCCCGGTTATTAACCATGATGATAATCATAATCCTGCCACTCCAGTTGATAATACCTACTGTAAAACGACTGTTGGGTCCCTGCAGTTTTTCCTTTAATTTAGATTAAGAGTTGGACTCTCACTCAGACTTCAAACCCAGAATGATTTATGGATTCAGGTTTTATTAAAGCTGCCCTGTTTGAGTGGTACAAGGGGAGGCCAAAAAAACAAAAATAATGGTTGAGGTCCAAATTAAATCTATAATCTCCTTTTATTAACCTCTGGCTCTTTCCTAACAATGAGGCTTAGGAACCCCTTCACACATTATCACAAGAATTCTTGATACTGTATTTAATTAAAACATTATATTATCCTCAGCTCTGTTAATTAAAGTTTTCATGCAGTGTTTTCAGTATGGAGTAACCTGGTATTTCTGGGGACACGTCTGAACATGCATGTGGTACTGATAAGCTGTCTTAAACTATACATATCTGAGCAAACTCTTAAGAGGGAGAACAAATGACAAGTATATCCATTTCATGAAACTGTGTGTGCGTAATGTGGTTACTAATACCCAGGTACAGCTCAGGGTGTGTCCATCGTATCTCTCCATTGTCACGTCCTTCCAACAAATAGGGAGGAAGGTGGACGCTATTGTCATGATCTGAGGGTATTTGAGTTTTGTTTTGGACCTTGTTCATAATTGTTTTCCATGTGGTGCTTTTGTTCATTTACTTTAAGTTTAGTTTCTTGTTCTGATTATTGTGTACCTTTCAATTTTCCACATTTGATTTTTCTCTTGCAAAGTTCGAACAGGTGGTTTTGTGCTGTTGGAGATGTTTTGGTTTTTCTCTTACAGATACAGACATAAGGTCATTAGTCTGTAGTCAGCATAAACAAAATACTTCATTTGGGTGAAAGATCTCCCTACATCTTCATGGACACTCCACCACACCCTCCTACCCAGCACAGGTAAATTACTTTGAGGTTTACCACTTTACTTTCTTACCTCATAACACTCAGGATCTTTTAAATAACTTTAAATGATTGTGTTGCTGCCTCTGAGAACTCAGCCCAATCATCCTGCCACGTTCAAAGACAGAACGTATTTTTGCTTTTTCCATTTTCCATCTGACAGAAAGTGACATAAAAAACACTTTTCTTTTAATTTTTAAGATGAATGCTTTTGATTTTTGGATAAGCTAATGATGTGCGTAAACAGGTGAATAAAACATACAACTTAGAAGCACTTTAAGACTATAACTGCACTATATCTATGTGCAGTCTATTTCATTTATAATTTAACATCTGGTGATTATGCAGCAAATTATTTCAATAGACTTTGCTGCTCTACAAATTTGTTCCTTGTTTACTCATTCAGTTTCATTGTCTGTAATGAAAATAATTATTTGACTGCAAACAAAGCAAATTTGTTTTTAGCATTCAGAGAAGCACGTGTTGAAGGAAAGACCTCCCTGCTCTCATCTCCCCTCGTTCTTTTAGGGTCCCCATCTGGGAGTCAAGTAAATCTCTCCGTTCTTATTCATTTCCTCTTCGAGACCCCAGTGAATTCAATACTCGTCTCCTTTTCTTTGTTTTTGTTTCTCCTCCATTTCCTTTACTCTTATTTCTATCGTTGAATTAAAAACTGGTTTTTATTTCAAACAAAAAGCAAGCTTCAATCTGCTGTCTACCTGTTTTATTCAATATTTTCAGTGTTTTTTAGCTGGTGCAGCTTTATATTTCCTTTCAGCCATCAATAAAGTTTTATCTTCCTCTCTGACCTGTTTCTTCTCAGCTTTATTCCCCTTCATATCATTTTTCCCTCCTCTTCCCAGGCACCGCTTCATATCTATAACCAGGATCAAAGGTTAATAACATTTCACGCTTCTTCCTCATATTGTTTGTCTTTAGATAATAGCGAATGGTTTTCAATGCTGCAGATACCTTAGATGTGCACTATGTGAAACATGCAGCTTTAACACTCCTTGCCTTTGGCTAAATGTGACTTCTTTCTCCCTAATCTGCAGCGGTTTCATGTAATGCTTGAAAACAGCTGTTTTTAAATTTGAGAAGGAATACACATCAGTTCAACAAAAAACTTTGGTTGTTGTGTGTTTTTTTTTTTTGTCCTAACCCTAACCCTGTTTCAGATTATCGAACAGATTATGTAAGACAAATATAACTCAAAACACCTTCTTGAAATGATAATTTCATTCTAAACTGGTTGTGCCATCCTTGGCAGGACCTGCTGCTATCGAACGTTGGTTATAACTGGTGATGAGTCTTTTACATCACTGTGGAGGACATTTTCTCCAGTCTTCTTGACAGAATTGTTTTATTTCAGCCATATTACAGGGTTTTAGATCATGAGGTCATGACACAGCATCTCAACAGGATTCAGGTCCCAACCATGACTAGGCCATTCCAAAACCCTTTTTTGATCTATTCAGAAGAAGACTTGCTGGTGTGCTTTAACCATAGCTTGCTGCATAACCCAAGTGCGCTGGAGGTCAAGGTCACAAACTGCTGGCCAGACATTATTTTTCATGGTTTTCTGAAGAGAGCAGAATTCATGGTTCGATTAATTGTGGCAAGTCGTCTAGGTCCTGCAACAGCAAAGCAGCCCTAGATCATCACACTACCACCCCCATGTTTGACTGTTTGCTTAATGTTCTTTTTCTGAAATGCAGTTACTTTAATGCCAGATGTAACAGGCTGCAAACCATTGAAAGGTTTCCACTTTTGTTTTATCAGTCCACAGAATATTTCCCCTAAAAGTTTAGGGGATTATTAGGATGTTTCTTTTTGACAAAGGTCAGATGTACTTTTGTTATTTTTGTTCAGCAATGGTATTCACCTTGGGACTCTCCCATGGAGGTCTTTTTGCCAAGTCTGTTTCTCATTGTTTAATCATGAACTCTGACCTCAACTGAGGCAAGTTAGGCCTGTAGTGTTTTAGATGTTGTTCTGGGCTCTTTTCTGACCTCCTGGATGAATCGTTGATGCAGTCTTGGAGTAATTTACTTGGCCGGCCACTCCTGGGAAGGTTCACCACTGTGGCTGTTTTCTCCATTTCTGGATAATGGTTCTCAAAGTGGAAAACATTGAAGGTTTACTGGAGTCCAAAAGCCCTTTCCGGAGTGATAAATGTCAACGACTTTGGTTCTTATCTACTCTTGAATTTCTTTAGACCAGGACCTATTTTGTTACCCTTTTCAGATCTTTTAGCCTACTTCATGTTGTCGGACAGGTTCTTTTTAAGTGACTTCTTAAGTGACCAGGTTATCTCAGATTTTAAAATTGGATGATTTTTGTAGCGGTAAAGAGATCCAACTGGATTGTTGCCTGTCATAACATCTTCAAGCCTGGATCAGAAACAAGGACTTATAGTGGAACTTGGTGTCCAATTTGTTTGTAAAAAAACTTGTATTATTAATACTGTTTGTTACACAAAAGACTAAATTTAGATTTTTCATTGCCAAATTGAAGGTTGTTCTGAGCATTACATGTTGAACGTTTTAAGGCTTTTATTTAAGTTCAGTCTAAGTAAACGCATACTTTCATAAACTCTATGTTTTCATCATTTTCAGTTTTCCATGAAAAGAAATACCAATATTTCTGTACTGAGATAAGAATCTTAGATTTTTAAAACGTACCATATTTGCTCATTAAACAAGATACCGGCTGTTCTGATCCAGTGGTCAAAGCATGTTTTCTCATACTCAGAAAGTTTTGGCACCCTTAATAAGGATGTATAGAATGCTACCAATCATTTTAAATCTGAGTAGCAACATTTCACCATAAAACCTTTATAAAAATACTGCCTTTTTGGAAAATAAAATCCCATATCCACATTTGCTGTCACTTGTAACTTTACATTTTTATGTTGACCAAACTGTCTAGGAAACCTTTTATTAGTAATCAATCTTTCCCTGTTGCTTGGTGTATAAATATGACAAGGAGGACGATATCTTTTAGCCACCCAAGAGAACGCGATATTCAAGTAAGGCAGATCAGTTATGTGTCCATCTCCTTAAGTCAGGAAATGGTCAAACGAACAACAGCTCCTCTCCTAAAGTTTCCTGTATCTTCCTTTTTGTGTATGCAAGAAGATTCTTCTTTTTCTTGCACCTTTCTTAAGGTCTGCAGTAAATGTGGAAAAACTAACATGAAAGTACTGAGATAAGGGATGAAGCAAGATCAGCACAGGCAAAATAGGAAGTATTAAATGAGAAAAGCGGCCAAGGTATTTAATGAAAGAAACAGGAGTGTGGAAGTGCAAGGAGGCTGAAGGTGGAGGGAAAAGATTGGTGGAGAACAAACAAACAGGTGGAGAAAGGACACTGGAGGTAAGAGGAGTTGCAGAAATCAGGGGCGACAAGGAGGCACAGAAGCAAACAGTGGGAAAAGCGAAGAAAACTAGCTGAAAGCAACTTTTATTTAATCTGTGATTTCTGATGCAGCTGCCAGGTCGGTCTGCAATGTCATTGTTCCTAAATAATCCAAAATGCTTTTCTGCAACTCTGGCTTGTCCTGTTAAAGTGTAGCAGAGAACAATAAATGTGGAACATGTTGTTTCCAGGTAAAGGTGAAAGTCACCTCAGAGTTTTAACTTTTAATAGGCCCTGGAAAATATTCCTTGTTATGTATCTGTGACCTATCGACCTTCCATGAAACTTTTCATGTTGTGCTTTCACTGCAATTACTTCAGTTTTAGTGCTTTAATTGTTGACAAACGTTACATTTCGGAAAACCCGTCAGTCATTAGTGACCGAGAGGATGAATTGTAAAAATGCTCAAGGACCAGCTAAAAGGGGATTTTATTTATTGTGCCCAGTAAGGAGAAGCTGGTACCAAGGCATATTAATACAGGTGAATCTCAAGTAAATAAAACCCAGGGAAAGACATGGCTCCTCAAATCATTACCGACTGTGGAAACTTCATGCTAGATCCAAAGGAGCATTGATTCTGTGCCTCTCTACTCATTTTCCAGATCCCGGGACTTTGATTTTGAAACCAAATACAAAACTTGCCATTTAAATAATGGCAAACTTAAGTTTAGAGGTTTTAACCAAGTTCTCGAAATTTCTCCATCAATTGGTGGTAAATCGGAAACCTTTAAAGCTCAACAGCATGGTGACCACATCAACAACAAGTTCAGGATTAAATAGTTTAATCTCCAGTCTCATTCCGAAAGGTGAAATACAAACCTGCAGAGAGCGACATTGCATTGGTTGGCACAGTGAAAAAGGAGCATATTGTGGTATTGTGGGCCCCATTATCTAAGTTCACAAAACCACTGATCCATGACCCCTAATGTGCAGTTTTCAGGGTTCCTATGTAGACTGGAAAAATATGGAAACAGTTTCCAGGTCTGGTTAAAAATGAAAAAAAGAAAGAATAAGGCGAAAAATGGGCATTTCCAGACCAAATTCATCATCACTGTCCGTCTGTGTTGTGGTCCTTCCTTCCTCCTTTCATTTAGTTTTTCCTGCCTTCAGTTCCTACCTTCTTTCCTTTTTTCCATGCTTCCTTTTTCCTTTTGGAAGTATGTAAAAGCTTTACTTAAAGCTTGAACTTAATAGAGGAATATCTGCATTTAAATCACCTTTTAATCTATTCTTTTGGAATGGACTGAGAACTTCGCTAATTTGAGTCAGGAAAAATAAAGTTGGGCATTAAGGACAATAATAATAATAATAATACATTTTATTTGAAAGCACCTTTCAGAGCACCCAAGGACACTGTACAAATCAAACAACTTAACAACAATAAAACAAGATAAAAACTTACAGTAAAAATGACAAGGAACAGGCAATCACAGTGAGGAAGCACTCTTCAACAGATGGCTTTTAAGTTTAGACTCAAACAAAGACAGAGTGTCAGTATTGCAAATGTGTGGAGGGACAGAAATCCAGAGTTTGGTATTGAGGCAGAAGGAGTACCGGTGAATGGAGTGAATGGAGGAGGAAGATCATGTAGGAATGCTGGATTTCATTTTATTTCCACTTTCTAACAGAATTTGAAAAGTAAGTCACGTCACGACTGAAATTACACTTCCCAGAGTAAAGTAATTCAAGAAATGTCTGTAAACCAACTCTCCTTTGGGCATTTGATTCAACTTCATTTTCTAATGAGTTTATCCAACCAGGAGGCTTTTATCTGTCATTGAGAAAAGGAAAATCTCCACACTGATATTCTGTGGGATTAACAGCATTTTCTGACCGTTTTTGAATGTTAAAACTTTGTTTTTTCTTTTCGTTCTTCTTAAGGAGGAGAATCACCTCATGTCTCATTTCAGCTCAAGCGCAAGGAAAAAAATGGACTTTCCGTTGCATATTTGCCTTCTAGTTCACATTCACTTTCCTACTTATGGCTTCATATATATTCCTTTTATCTGTGCTCGGAGAGAGTCTGGATATAAATCAAGTTACATTATCGAATTCAGCTGTGCTGGAGTTTCACTTTCCCAAAGACAACTGACTGATGCAAGGACACATCCTGTTGACAAGACATTACCACGCAGATGAATATGACGGCTACGGTTTCAATAAAAGAAGTGTCAGCTCTGGGTGGGATGTGTGTGTTTCTATGTGCAAATGTCTGGTGTTATGATATCCATAAATAGGATTTGGATGTATGATTGCTACCTGCTATGGGATTGCAGAGATTTGAGAAAGATTAGATTTTAGCTACACTCCAATGAGTTTTCACGTCTTTCCTGACATAATTGGCCATTTTTCATTTTCAACTGGCTGGCTGGCACCAAAGATGTACAAACTGAGGACAATAAAGGAAGAAAAACAGAGTAGCATAGAAGCAAACTGTCAAATTATGCAGACGTAACGTGATGGGTGCTTAGGAGCGTTCAGGAATTCACTGAACTTTGTCAATGAAAGTTTCTTCAGTCACTTTGTGTTTGAAATTATCCAAAAAAGGAAAGTAGCAGTGATTGATGATGATTTAAACATTTCAATGCATACATCATTGAAATGCTGTTGTGTTTGTCATTTAAATCCTTTGTGGCCTAACCCTGAGGGGCAACACATGACAAAAAAGATGCTTTAATTTCATTTAATACAAACCAGGAGCACAGTGATCATTGTTTTTTTGCCATCTTGTTGATAAATTAAAGGTATACAGCACAACATCAGGTGAAGTAAGCAACACAGAGGAAACTACATATACCATATAAATTATCAGGAAACTACAACATAACTACATTCAGGCTTCCAGGGGAGTTGAAACTAGTCAGGAAAAGAAATACAAAGAACCACAAATGCAAATGGTTTTGAGAAAATATATGTTTACCGTTCTTTTTTGTTATACTGAAGAAACAAATTAACACATTTACTATCAATAAAGTTGCTGAATTCCTTCCTGCACCACTGTGTTCCCAGTGATCCATTTTAAACATGTTCTACTGAAAAGCTCCTAAAAATGCTACTATAAAATACCCATTGCTGAAGTTCAGTGAGCGGCTCTCGCAAAGTGATGCACATTATTTGACGATTGATGTACGTTCCCCTTAATGCCACAGTTTCTTGTAAGCAGCTCCTTAGCCTGGTTAACAAAGCCCCTCAAGAAGGGTTAAGGCCCCTTTTGGTTGTCTCCATGTGTTTTATGAAAGAAGCGATGCGGCGAGGGACGTTGAAGTAAACCCGACCCTAGTCCTTAGCCGAGGCAGCACAGCCCCTGATGACGTACGGCTGGTCCGACTGGCAGTACGCAGGAATTAAAAGCGTAAACAATCTTTAGAAATCAGGTCTGATAAGAGTAAGAAGGGGAGATTTATATATTGGATATATTTCAGTCATTTCCTTTGCAAAGAGTTGATGGTATGTGAAAGCTGTTTTGGTACATAATTTTTAATGACTTGATGTCACTCGGGTTAGCATTTTAGCAGTAAGGAATATTTAATTTCTTTGAGCAAATGTAAAAGTATTAACTGAGATGTCTTTCCTTTTCATGTGACCAGAAAGAAACAATATTTTTGACTTTTTATGATTCTCTAAGGAAAACTAAAATTGTGTTATAATACTTGGTATTGAGATGAAACAACACAAATATGAAAGATATATTTTGTTAGACGCAACACTCTTTCATATCAACCCCCACCCCTATTTCACTACATCTTTCCTGTACTGTATATTTATCCCCCTTACATCCATCACTAACATCCCTCTCTCTCTGTTTTTCCTGGGTTTCTGTGTGGAGTTTTCTGCCCTGATTGACTGTCATCACAACTGACAGCACAGCCGAGAGAAAGATGATAAACAAGACATTTACATTAGAGACAGGCGTCCACACCTCACACTCACACATAAAGCTTACGCTGTAGGGGGATATAGGGATGGAGTAAGCCACACAGCCAGCCGAAGATGAATTGGACTGATGCCTGCAAGGGAGCTTAGAAAGTTTTCCACCAAAAATCTTTTGATTGCTGTTGTTTAAGCCATTAATCTGCCCTGAGAAAAAGTCAGCTGCAGTCGGTTTGGATTTACTTTGTGAAAAGCATGGCTGCAGCAGCAACTGAGGAGCTGGTCATAGGTTGGACATCATAAAACAGAGGACTCAGAGCAGGAACATCAATGTGTTACCATTTTGGTGTGTATGGCGTTAAAATCTGATCCAAGTCAGCCAGGCGCTACAAAGAAATATAAATATAAATCAGACTGATCTGATTACTACAGATCTGTGTTTACCAGCTACTACAGATTAGGATTTATCCTGTTTCTACCAGTGAAAACAGATTTGGTTTGTCCTTGTGAAACTGGAACCGTTTTAACCAGTGTCCATGGATTTGTTTCTTCCAGTACCAAAGATCTGCTGTCTCTGGTGATTGTTGTTTTATTTCTACAAATGTCAACATATTTGTTTCTGATGAATTTTGTTTCTGCAGGTTACTACAGGTTTTTGTTTCCAATTAGAAAAACAGATTTGTTTCTGTTATGGATTGTTGTTTCTAGATGATTCTACGGATAATTGTTTGCACCAGTAACAACAAATCTGTCTTCGACAGGTGACAAATGAGTGGTTTCCATCTCTGACAGCAGAAATGTTTGTGCAAAACTGACCATAGACTGGATCCTCCTGGTGACCTTTGTTGTGTTTATACCAGGGACAACAGTGTTTCTTAGATTATTAATTCGTTCTAAAGATCTTTGCTGTCAGGTTTTCAGGTTTTTATTTAAAAATAAACACGGACCAAACTAGACCAAATCAAAAATAATGGTGTAAATTTGTTGAAGTTTGACTTAGTGGACTTCTGAATGGACATGTGTTCCCCATGATGAATCTAAATTCCCATCTAGTGGTGATGTTTATGATGTGAAGAAGCTGACGGCTGGTGAGGAACAGTACCGTGTAGGGGGTGTGACGATACACAAAGGTCATGGTTCGGTGCGTTCGCTTCAACCAAGAGAAACAAATAAAAAGTGGCAACTAGAGAACTGACTGGAGATTTGGACGGATGGATGGATGGATGGATGGACAGACGGATGGACGGATGGACTCATCGACGGATGGACAGATGGACGGACGGATGGATGGATGGACGGACGGATGGATGGACGGACAGATGGATGGACTGATGGATGGACGGATGGACAATGGATGGATGGATGGACGGATGGATGGATGGATGGACGATGGATGGATGGATGGACGGACGGACGATGGATGGATGGATGGACGGACGGATGTATGGATGGATGGATGGACAGATGGATGGACGATGGATGGATGGATGGACGGACGGATGTATGGATGGATGGATGGACGATGGATGGATGGATGGACGGACAGATGGATGGATGGACAGATGGATGGACTGATGGATGGACGGACGGACGGACGGACTGATGGATGGACGGACAGATGGATGGACTGATGGATGGACGGACGGATGGACAATGGATGGATGGACGGACAGACGAATGGATGGATGGAAACACTAAAACCATGTTTAAATCACTTTGGAGTTGTTTTGCTATTTAGACAATCCAGTGTACTAGATGTACTTGAATGCACCATAAACTCTATATTCATTGGGTACCTGTTCGTACCAAACTGACAGGGTTGTACCAGATAATTTCATGCTTTCCTGGGCAGCTTACAATATTTGCGTTTCTTTTTACTGATATATTTATATTTTTGGGGCTAAGTCCGTGTCTTTGATACGCGGGTCCAGGCTTTGAATCCCGGTTGCCTCAGGAAGGGCATCTGGCTTAAAAACCTTTGCCAAATCTGCTCTTATCCCCCCCTTTTACATCTCACTGATACTGGATTTCTTGCTAAGATGTTTGCAGATCAACATCTGAGTTGATTTAGAAACAACAAGCTCTTGATAAAGAGGAAGAGGAAAACCGAAGAGATAAGGCATCTGTTTCTAAACATGAACTCATTGATCTCATAGATTACCAACACAACACTGCCTCTGCCTCCTACAAAGAGGGATCGTTACAGTGTTAACCACCCGTGACAAAAACCTGTTTTCAGCACTTCACTGGTGTCTACATTCTGCATTCTTATCAGGTTACACACTTATGCTACCTGACAGGTGTGAACATATTATGGACCCAAAAAACCCATAAGAGTGATTAAACAACAACTGATTGGTGCATTATTTATGCTTATTTGGGACTCATTGCCAGCAACATTAAGTTCATAAACAGTTTTGGCTCGAGTGTTGTTGCAAACGGATGGGGAAAAAGAGATCAAGCTGCCAACTAAGCAGTGATTTAATTGGCTGTATTTATGATTTAAGGCCTAAGAGGAACTACTGGCTAAAAATAAAATTTATAATGTCACAAAGGCCACAAAGAAAAACACACTAAGGTAAAAATCATTTTGAAAACAACAGCAATCAGTTTTGTATCTTTACAACACCTATTTCTTTCTGCCCGTGACTTTACTGCTGTCAATAAACAATTTTTACTGTTTGAAAGCAATATCCTGTCCTGTAATGGTCAATCTGGGATGACAAATGAGGCTCAGCAGCTAAGTTTCCATTCCTTCAAAAATACGCTGCATGAGTCAACATCACTTCTACATACCTGAGGCTTCTTTTTGCCCATTTCACTTTGAAACAAAATTATATATTTTTAATGTGGCATAATACACCTTATTTTCAGCTGTTTTCATGGTCTCACTAGAGAAAAATCAGGCTGAAACTAATGAATTACTGGTCCCTAAAAAGAAAGTATTGACCTTCTGAAAGACCAATTTAATGTCTATTAATTGTGTTTTCTTTTTATAGATTGACTCAATAGCCCAGAGAAGAGATATTGCGTTAATTAAAACAGAATGTTAATAAAGTAACTACTGCAAACTGCTAGTAACTTGTCTCACTTTTTATTTGTTAAATAATGCGGCAGTATTTATGCGTTGCACCTTGTAATAGTGCTGAGCCCCATTATGGACAAGGTGGTTTTCAGTAGTTTCTATTACCGAGATCTTCTGGGGGACTGAAACTGCCAAATATAAATATTAAAATATCTGAATTACTCTCCATAAATTTTATTCTTAAATAATTTTATTAGAATTTTTTTTTTAAATTTTGTTTGATCTTGTATTACATTTATTCTTTATTGTTTGCTCTGCTGCAAACACTTTTTGGCCCAGGACGGGAATCTTGGACGTAAGGGGAGGAACAAGTCTGAAGGACGAGGACACATCACTGTTCATGCTGCAGCTATGTGAGATAGCTGTTACAGGGAGTTAACAGCCAGACCACCATGGCGACCAGAGTAGGGGAAGAATTCTCGAGGTAAAAAATGCTTTATTTTGTAGTGGTTTTGCTTTGTCTGTAAAAGACAAATGTCAGCTGATGTCATCACCTCGAGTAAATCAATGACTGCCTTTTCTGAACAATTCTTTAGCTGCTATTCATGTTTTTCCCTGTGTCTGAACCAAAGGAAAGACAGTGTTTGACTGTTGTTCTACCAAACAATTCTGCCTTTGACAAACAAAGTGACCGTAGCTCAGTCTAATCGTGTATAAGTATTATGATTTCCCTTCCTGTGACATGTGTAGCACTACCTTGAAATTACTTTTTAGGGCCAAATGGCATGTTGCTGCTGTGAGACAGCTAACTACAGATTGAGTTATAGTTTGCGTGGTCAACAGACAGTAACCTATGAATAACATTTTTACTGCTATGTTCCTGTTAAGCCCTCATGTAGAGATATTAGAAAGTCATCTGATGACAATAATAATGGTAAATATTGAGATGACGATATCAGTTGCAACATAAGCCTACTTTCTTCTTTTCTGTCTTTCCCATCTATACTTCCAACACTGTGACATTTAGCATTTTGGGGAATGTCATTTGTGTTCAGTGTGAGTATCTGCTGCTGTTAGACTCTGTCCAACTGGTTAAATATTATATTAGCATGAAAAATGTAAGTTCAGAGCACTTGGAATATATTAACTAACAGTTATTGTACTCCAGACAGTCTTTTGAGATATGAATATTGCACACAGTGATATTGCGATGATGATTTATCAAAATATGTTGTGGAGCAATACCCTCTTGAGCAATATGCAAATTGATTATGTGGAAAAACGTGAGACTTGCATAACCACTGCATGGTTTGTCAATGAATAGCAGGGTATTCTGGTGACATATTTTGTTGGGAGGAGCGTGCTGACACCTGTGCTCATCAGAGGAACAATGCCAGTCAGCACTGGTGCAGAAATAATGTCTCTCTGAAGGCTGCCAGAATTGTAGGCTTTTGAATCACACATTTTGTCACAAGTGCTCAGCTTCCACTCTGTCTTGGTGCCCATTATGCTATTTATTGCCATTAGAGTTTGGCCTTACATGTGTGATGCGGTCACTCTTTGGCAACTTTAGGCTGCATCATCGGCTGCCTTGGGCTCGTTTTTTTTTTTATGCTCTTTTTCATATATTTCTTGATTTTGGACATGGAAATGCCCATAACCATTGTAAGCTCCAAGCATGAACACAGTTGAAAAGGTAAAAATTGTACAAATTATAATATATACCCACTGTAACATAAAGGAATGCACTCCAGTAGAAAGTGTTACATGCCAACTCTAATTGTGTTTTATAATTCTTGTAAACAAGCCATCTTGTGCATTTAATGCCTCTAGTTATACTTTTAAATTAAAACCTACTATTTACTGTATTATTTTCTGCTGGTGCTAGTGCTAACTGTGCTAAATGTTTTATTTTAAACATAACTGCTTATGCATTCAGTGTATTCTTTTTGTGTGTAGTATCTTTATAATCTTTATTACATTACTGTGTAATTGTTTTTTTTAAATTAATGTTAAAAATGCAAATAAAAGACTTTTGTCCATTCATCTGCAGCAGTCATCCCATCTGATCTGTGAACAGAACCTGGACTCACCGTAGCTCTTTGAACGGCTCGGCCCTGACATGCGGTGTCTCCACAGATTTGCTGAACACTGCTCCTTCGGCCCCTGAAATCACAGAACAGACAGAAGTCAGACAGAAGGCTGCATCAATTGAAACCACAAACCCCTTCTGTCCAATCAATGGACATAATCTCTGAGACTCTGCCAATCTATAAGGCTCTAGTCAGTGTGCACCTCAGCCCCCGGCTTGCCTCACAATAAGACGGGAGAATGCTCTTCTTGGATAATATGAGGGTCTGCGGTAAAAAAAAAAAAAAAACAGCAACGTTTTTAAAGCAAGTTTTGTCTACTGGGCTTCTTTGATTTCAGCTTTCTGCTTTTACCTCTAAACAATGAAGTGACTCACAGCAAAGCAAAGGTCAGAATAGATCAGAAAAACATTGATGGCCAGATTTATTAAAGGGTTATGCTGCTTCTGTGAAATGCAGAATGGAAGAAAACCAGACTTTGTTCCTCCCTCTGATTCACAAAGCCCTCGAAAGGTTGGATTACTGTCAGACTAGGAGAAATGCATGTATACACTAGATATGGGACAGTTACTGCTGTCCAGGTATGACCAGGTTCAAAAGACTTAAAGCCCCATAACCAGTCAACCTTTCAATCATACAGTTCATGTCCTCTAATGAGAAGCCAGGGAGCATTTTAAAGTAGCCAGATTTTCTTCATCTGTATGGTGCAAAGAGCAATATATCGATGCTCCTCCCTCACTTATTGCTGCGCACTGCCAATCAGCTGGCTATTTTAAAGCTAATACACGTTTCCCCTCAAAAGAATAATTTGTCTGTTAGGAAGTTTTTCTGCTCTTCATTCTGTGGGTACTGAAGAAGACCCAACCATCACACTCCTTAAGGTAACCGTTTTAAAACTACTGCTGGGAAGCTAAGAGGGACATTTCTGATGCCTATTTAATCAGACAGCCTGACTGATTAACCAGCTTATACCAGCTGGTGTATTTGCATTCTTTTCTAAAAGGTATAATTATGAGGTTGAAGGAAAAGGCTAATCTGGTGGGCATCTGTATTCAGCCTCCTTAAGTCAATGCTTTGTAGAACAACCTTTGCTGCAATTACAGTGTTTTTTGGGCATGTCCGCACCACCGTTAAACATCTAAAATGTGACATTTCTCCTTACCAGCACTAAATATCTGGAGACTGAAATTCCTCATACTGTTTCTCGAGCTCTGTCAACATTTTCATGACTTGCCTTAAACCCTCAATTAGATTTTAGTCTAAAACATTTTAACACACGACTATACTTTGATCTAAACATGCAGCCTTTGCCATTGCCTGTATGTTTAGGGCCGATGGCCTGCTGGAGGGTGAACCTGAGGGCCAGCATCAAATCTCTTTGATCATTACATTAGTTAACTGATTTTCCTGTATTTAACTGCATCCATAAACTCCGACCATCTTCCCTGTCCCTGCTGAAGAAAAACATCCACACATCATGACGTTACCACCACCATGTTTAAAAAGTGAGATAGTGTGATCAGGGTGATGTGCAAAGCAGTTCCATAAAAGGCCAGATTTGTCTTGTGCACAACCAATAGTTGTCCTGCTGACATTCCTTTTCCTGAGCTGTGAATCTCTATAGCTCCTCCAGAGTTACCATGGGCCTATTGGCTGCTTCTCTGAAGCTCTCTTGTCAGTTTAGGTGGACGGCCCTGTCTTGGTCATTAGATGTTGTATCGTACTCTGTCATCAGATGATATAATTATGATGATGCCAATTTTCAGCACATAATTGAGATTTGAGGATTATAAAAAAAAAAACAACAAAAAAAAACTGTTGGACTTGTGAGACAAAGATGGGATTAGTGGGATTAGTGTCAATGATATTGACTTCCAATGGTGACTTTCAAAACTAGAGCTCTGCAAAGTCCAACTATGCAGAGTCTAACTTCAGCTGTTACTCTTCTCTCGTTTTGCTTGATTGCAAAGAGGCGCCACATAGCAACAATGAACTAAAACAAAACACACACACACACACACAAAGAAGGTAATTGGCTGGCCCTTCACCCCAAGGCTCTGATTGACCGTAGTGCCGACGCAGCTGCTGCTTGGGGTAAACCCAACCATTCAGTCACATCAAATCAACCAAGCATCAGGTGCAGATCAATAACCATGACTAAATGCAATTCAAAGCATTTTGAGCGGCTGCTGGGAGTCCAAACAGCTTTTGCTCAGTGACACATTTAGATTTTCAAAGCTAAGTAAGATGGAGAACAAAATGCTCAAATCTTTCAAATAGCAATTCTTATGTGTCCTGGGTTTAGGTATTAAATGAGGATTTTTACAGCTTTAGTCCAACTGTGTCACAACATGTCATATTCCTGACATCTCCATTATAACACACTGTGCTTAAAAGATGGTAACAAAAATAATTTTCTGTCACATGGAGTCCTAGACTTGTTTTGTGTTTTGCTAATGTCAAAAAAATAAAAACGAACATTTCATAGATTCACCTTTGGCCTAATGTTTACAGCCAGTAGCTCATGTTTGAATATTTTACATGTTCTGCTGGATCCCAGCCAGGGCTGACCCAAGGTACTATGGGACTTTAAGCATAATTTAAATAGGGGCCCCTCTTCCTGTTAAGAACATCACCTCCACTAACAGCTTATCAATCCAGACTCGGTGAAATCTGGCAGAGGAGGCTAGGTTTAATTGTCTGAGCTTAAAAGCAGTTATGGATAAATGGTTATTACTGGCTGAGATGTATTTGTGAACTGAGCTCAAAAATAAAGAAAATATTAAACCCAGATCATCAGATTCTAACTATATTACCATAATAAGGTAAATTTGCCAATTCATTTAAATCTTATATTCTAAAAAATATAATCGATGCTGAATCCGTCACATCAAATTTAATAGGATTCTTATTCTCAATAAACAAATATAAACACTAAAATTCAAGCATTCAAGGGAGGTTCCCGACAGTGGCTCAGTTCGCTTATACCTTCGGTCGCTCAGATCCCTAGGTTGAGGCCAATTAGGAAAATGAGAGTAAAACATAAATAAGACTGATAAGCCCTTTCAATGTCCTACAATACCTAATTTTATTATGTTATTTGGAAGACAAATGTGAAGCAAAGCTGCCGGTTAAACGGCTTTTTAATAAGTGCAGCCACAACTAAAGGTCTTGTATCTTTACCACATCTGAACTGAAACACTTGTGGAAGGTGAGTTTGTTTTTATTTGTTTGGCTGCCTCATGATGCAAATGAGGGAAGCTATCTTTCAAATTATAGTAATTATTATACTGCACAACAACACCACAACAAATCAGTGCTGGCGCCTGCACCATCAAAACAAAGTGGTGGGATGACAAGCGGCTAGGACAGCTCTGACAGGTGATGCATGGACAGCTCTTGCCACAGTAGCGAGAATTAAATGAGAGTAACTGGAATGAGCTGTATAAGAATGAAGAAGAAAGGCAGATCCCTAGGAAGGATTTAATTTTGGTGATAGATGAAGTGAGAGATATCATATTTTACTTGTAAACGTCAGCTGTTAGTTCAGAATGTGCAGAGGGCCACAAGCCTTTCCTTCCAGGGCTGGTTGTATCGAATGTTTTTATGTATTCTGTTGTTTATTTTTTTTTTCTGAGGTATTTAACCTCCATATATAGTTGTACCCATTCACCTATTTCTGGTCTAATCACTTAACTTCTGAAGACCGATAGTCCTTATGGGGGCGGGGGCCCATTTGTAGGATTATGGGTTAGGGGTATAGCTATCATGTCGGGTACGTTTTGGGGTGGTTTAGGTATACACTGGTAATGGTGAGGGTTAATGTTAAGATTAGGCACAAATGGAGTAAGCAAAATGAATGGAAGTCAATACAAAGTCCTACTAGGAGCACAAACGTTTAGCCTAAAGACCCCCACCCCTTAAAACCAAAACAGAAATGGGATAACAGCCACAAAATCAACCTTCCTACCGAATCCTATAGAAAACTTGTGGGGTGCATTAAAGAGGCATAAGCATGCAGTATGAAGGGACCAAGGGCTTAGCATGATCTAGAGGAGAGGTCAAAGATTCCTCTCTGCTCCAACCTTGTGAAATGTTAAACGTCTGAAGGCCGTCCTACTGGTAACAGAGCATTCAATTCAATTCTGTTTTATTTATATAGCGCCAATTCACAACTTATGTTGCATTGTACACAGTAGTAGTGGTGATGCAAACATAGGGTGCAATTGTTTTTTAGCAAATTGCTTGAATATAACCAAGTGCTTTATTTTTTTAGAAAATACCCTCTTTGCTGTAAGCAAAATGCATAAAGAAGTCTACCTTCCTACAACGGAAGGCCTTTTATAACAACACCTGGACAGAAGCGCTTGTGGCAGGACAAGTCTGACATATTTAGCTATTCTCTAATTAAACAGGTGTTTAATGGTTGACTTTCTCTGAAGACTGGGGATATTTACAGTCTCGCTCCTTCAGGGGAGCTCTTCATAACACAGATAAACCTGTCAAAAAGTGGGGAAAATAAAACATCTCTATGCAAATTCATGTTCTTGCTTACTCATGTTGAATAGATAACTCTCCCTTAATCACTGCTACAGGTGGAGCCACTTCTGTTCCTTCTTTTTTTTTTTTTTTACCTAAATAGATTATGCTAGTTTTAAAAAAATGCCTTGTCAGTACCAGATGTAAATCAGGTAGAACGAGATATGGCTGGTTAATATGTATGTCACAGTATTGTAATTTATAGATAATAGAAAAGGCAACATTTAAGTGTCAGATGTTTTATATCTGTCCTCTAAAAAAGCAATGTTTCATTTTGTTTTGGAGAGGCATCTACTGCTCCCTAAAACAGAAAATAGATTAAGAGTGTACAGAACAGTATGGAAGGATGGATGGAAGGAAATCCTATGTTTATTGGTCGCACATTCTAAGTTCCTAAAAAAACAGAATTTTGGTTTTTCATTTAGTCTTTTAGCTATAAATAAAACCTGAGAAGTCACCTAGGAGATGACCTTTAGCTAAGGTCAGAAAAATGTATCAAACTGTGCACCCAGATGTTCAGCTCATCTTAAAATTTGTCCATAATCAGACTCCTCCAAAGATAAAAATGCAGATATTTTCTGCTCTGCTGCCGCTGGAGTAACATTCAGAGCCAGGGGAATGAGATGGCTCCATTCATGTGCACCTCCGGTGAATAAAGTTTGATTTATCCGATCCCCTGGATCACACGGCGCACATGAATAGCGGGCAGGGAGTGGAAATACGTCACAGCGTTGACATGCTGGCGGAGTAGTTGGGTCGGAGGGTCGGATGAGAAAATAAACAATGCCATTAAAGATTAATTCGTCCGCTCGTGCAGTTGTGTGTCCGGGTGAATCCATGTCCGTGTCGAGGTGTTTATGAGGTACTACTCCAAGCAGGACCAGATATCATCAGTTAAGGCTTGAAGTATCTCGGAGGTGATGAAATACAGAGACATACACTGCAAAGGAAACTCCCTGCAGGAATAATCTCAGTGATTGGTCGAGGCTATAGACATGCATGTGCAACATTGAATGAATACCAAAAGCCTTTGTTTATCTGCAGGCATTCATGAATGCAATGCACAATCACAAGAGAATAATTCTAACATTTTACCATTAATAAATGAACATATACCTCCACAATCTCCCAGGCTACGAAAATTAACACATATATTTAGATATTTTTGTATTTTACCAGCCAATTGAATGTGGATTAAAGGTAATGGCAGCTCGTACCAGCCATTTTTGCCAGCTATAATAATTAATAACAAAACACTTGTCTTCCATCCTGGTTTAACTCAAAAGCCAAAAAGAAATGTGCCAAGACGAAGAAATAAAAATAAATGGTGTTGGTAGAAAGCCAATTATGCATTGAATCATAACAGTGAACTGTTGACTGAAGAAGAATGGCGTCTAAGCGAACACTGTAAATCAGTTTGACAGTAACTGCTGTTCCAGAGGCTTCAGTTTGGTCTCTGGCCATCACCATCTTTCTGGCTATTGATGCTAAAACTAATAGACCGCAAGTAAGGGGAGCAAGTGAGAACTTCAGGACACTATCTCTCATTACGGGACCAGGCTAAACTGTGTTTCTTTGTTTCTGCATAAGACTAGTTAAACTTGTTCTGCTTCCTCAGTTTCACTACATGACCCAGTACCCTTGTGTCTTCTCACATGGGCTACCCCTTTTTCTTTGCCAGCAATGACTGCAAACTCAGTGACAGATTTGGGTATTATAGCCCTGACCTTGTGAAAGGCTTTACCTCTTGTATTGAGTAGGCAAATCTAATTAGTCACCATGTTTCACTGATGTATACATAAATTCAATACTCTGCTGCTCAAAGGGTAGAATAAGAACTAAATTAGAAAATGCATCCCTGTGGAAGTCAGCAGATCAAGAGAGAGCAAACAAGAATGACAAAAACATCCAGTTAGATATCAAAGAGGAAAATGAGCAAAACTGGATCTGAGCACAGATTTTTTTTTAGCAGTCAGAACAAACCGGATCAATATCCAAGAGCAAAGGAAAATTTTTAATCTGTCTGTCCGTCCGTCAACCCAACCAGCCATCCATCTTGTCCATACATTTTGTTTATCAACCATCTAATTATCCTTCCTCATATGAAAGCATTCAATTATCTATCATACATTCAAATTGAGCCACATTTAAGGGCAGGTTCCATATTTAAGGGCAGGTTCCACGTTTAAGGTCAGGTTCCACATTTGAGGCCAGCTTCCATATTTAAGGTCAGGTTCCATATTTAAGGTCAAGTTCCATATTTAAGGGCAGGTTCCATATTTAAGGTCAAGTTCCATATTTAAGGGCAGGTTCCACGTTTAAGGTCAGGTTCCACATTTAAGGTCAGGTTCCATATTTAAGAGCAGGTTGCACATTTAAGGGCAGGTTCCATATTTAAGAGCAGGTTGCACATTTAAGGGCAGGTTCCACATTTAAGGACAGGTTCCACATTTATGGTCAGGTTCCACATTTGAGGGCAGGTTCCACATTTAAGGTCAGGTTCCATATTTAAGAGCAGGTTCCACATTTGAGGGCAGGTTCCACATTTAAGGTCAGGTTCCATATTTAAGAGCAGGTTGCACATTTAAGGGCAGGTTCCACATTTAAGAGCAGGTTCCACATTTAAGGGCAGGTTCCATATTTAAGAGCACGTTGCACATTTAAGGGCAGGTTCCACATTTAAGAGCAGGTTGCACATTTAAGGGCAGGCTCCACATTTAAGGGCAGGTTCCACATTTAAGAGCAGGTTGCACATTTAAGGACAGGTTCCACATTTAAGGGCAGGTTCCATATTTAAGAGCAGGTTGCACATTTAAGGGCAGGTTCCATATTTAAGAGCAGGTTGCACATTTAAGGGCAGGTTCCATATTTAAGAGCAGGTTGCACATTTAAGGGCAGGTTCCACATTTAAGAGCAGGTTGCACATTTAAGGGCAGGTTCCACATTTAAGGGCAGGTTCCACATTTAAGAGCAGGTTGCACATTTAAGGACAGGTTCCACATTTAAGGGCAGGTTCCATATTTAAGAGCAGGTTCCACGTTTAAGGTCAGGTTCCACATTTGAGGCCAGCTTCCATATTTAAGGTCAGGTTCCATATTTAAGGTCAAGTTCCATATTTAAGGGCAGGTTCCATATTTAAGGTCAAGTTCCATATTTAAGGGCAGGTTCCACGTTTAAGGTCAGGTTCCACATTTGAGGGCAGGTTCCATATTTAAGAGCAGGTTGCACATTTAAGGTCAGGTTCCATATTTAAGAGCAGGTTGCACATTTAAGGGCAGGTTCCATATTTAAGAGCAGGTTGCACATTTAAGGGCAGGTTCCACATTTAAGGACAGGTTCCACATTTAAGGACAGGTTCCACATTTGAGGGCAGGTTCCACATTTAAGGTCAGGTTCCATATTTAAGAGCAGGTTGCACATTTAAGGGCAGGTTCCATATTTAAGAGCAGGTTGCACATTTAAGGGCAGGTTCCACATTTAAGAGCAGGTTGCACATTTAAGGGCAGGTTCCACATTTAAGGGCAGGTTCCACATTTAAGAGCAGGTTGCACATTTAAGGACAGGTTCCACATTTAAGGGCAGGTTCCATATTTAAGAGCAGGTTGCACATTTAAGGGCAGGTTCCATATTTAAGAGCAGGTTGCACATTTAAGGGCAGGTTCCACATTTAAGAGCAGGTTGCACATTTAAGGGCAGGTTCCACATTTAAGGGCAGGTTCCACATTTAAGAGCAGGTTGCACATTTAAGGGCAGGTTCCATATTTAAGAGCAGGTTGCACATTTAAGGGCAGGTTCCACATTTAAGAGCAGGTTGCACATTTAAGGGCAGGTTCCACATTTAAGGGCAGGTTCCACATTTAAGAGCAGGTTGCACATTTAAGGACAGGTTCCACATTTAAGGGCAGGTTCCATATTTAAGAGCAGGTTGCACATTTAAGGGCAGGTTCCACATTTAAGAGCAGGTTGCACATTTAAGGGCAGGTTCCACATTTAAGGACAAGTTCCACATTTAAGGGCAGGTTCCATATTTAAGGACAGGTTCCACATTTATGGTCAGGTTCCACATTTGAGGGCAGGTTCCACATTTAAGGTCAGGTTCCATATTTAAGAGCAGGTTGCACATTTAAGGGCAGGTTCCATATTTAAGAGCAGGTTGCACATTTAAGGGCAGGTTCCACATTTAAGAGCAGGTTCCACATTTATGGTCAGGTTGCACATTTAAGGGCAGGTTCCACATTTATGGTCAGGTTCCACATTTGAGGGCAGGTTCCACATTTAAGGTCAGGTTCCATATTTAAGAGCAGGTTGCACATTTAAGGGCAGGTTCCATATTTAAGAGCAGGTTGCACATTTAAGGACAGGTTCCACATTTAAGGGCAGGTTCCATATTTAAGAGCAGGTTGCACATTTAAGGGCAGGTTCCACATTTAAGAGCAGGTTGCACATTTAAGGGCAGGTTCCACATTTAAGGACAGGTTCCACATTTATGGTCAGGTTCCACATTTGAGGGCAGGTTCCACATTTAAGGTCAGGTTCCATATTTAAGAGCAGGTTGCACATTTAAGGGCAGGTTCCATATTTAAGAGCAGGTTGCACATTTGAGGGCAGGTTCCACATTTAAGAGCAGGTTCCACATTTATGGTCAGGTTGCACATTTAAGGGCAGGTTCCACATTTGAGGGCAGGTTCCACATTTAAGGTTAGGTTCCATATTTAAGAGCAGGTTGCACATTTAAGGCCAGGTTCCATATTTAAGAGCAGGTTGCACATTTAAGGGCAAGTTCCATATTTAAGAGCAGGTTGCACATTTAAGGGCAGGTTCCATATTTAAGAGCAGGTTCCACATTTAAGGGCAGGTTCCATATTTAAGAGCAGGTTCCACATTTGAGGGCAGGTTCCACATTTAAGGTTAGGTTCCATATTTAAGAGCAGGTTGCACATTTAAGGGCAGGTTCCATATTTAAGAGCAGGTTGCACATTTAAGGGCAGGTTCCATATTTAAGAGCAGGTTGCACATTTAAGGGCAGGTTCCACATTTAAGGACAGGTTCCACATTTAAGGACAGGTTCCACATTTGAGGGCAGGTTCCACATTTAAGGTCAGGTTCCATATTTAAGAGCAGGTTGCACATTTAAGGGCAGGTTCCATATTTAAGAGCAGGTTGCACATTTAAGGGCAGGTTCCACATTTAAGAGCAGGTTGCACATTTAAGGGCAGGTTCCACATTTAAGGGCAGGTTCCACATTTAAGAGCAGGTTGCACATTTAAGGACAGGTTCCACATTTAAGGGCAGGTTCCATATTTAAGAGCAGGTTGCACATTTAAGGGCAGGTTCCATATTTAAGAGCAGGTTGCACATTTAAGGGCAGGTTCCACATTTAAGAGCAGGTTGCACATTTAAGGGCAGGTTCCACATTTAAGGGCAGGTTCCACATTTAAGAGCAGGTTGCACATTTAAGGGCAGGTTCCATATTTAAGAGCAGGTTGCACATTTAAGGGCAGGTTCCACATTTAAGAGCAGGTTGCACATTTAAGGGCAGGTTCCACATTTAAGGGCAGGTTCCACATTTAAGAGCAGGTTGCACATTTAAGGACAGGTTCCACATTTAAGGGCAGGTTCCATATTTAAGAGCAGGTTGCACATTTAAGGGCAGGTTCCACATTTAAGAGCAGGTTGCACATTTAAGGGCAGGTTCCACATTTAAGGACAAGTTCCACATTTAAGGGCAGGTTCCATATTTAAGGACAGGTTCCACATTTATGGTCAGGTTCCACATTTGAGGGCAGGTTCCACATTTAAGGTCAGGTTCCATATTTAAGAGCAGGTTGCACATTTAAGGGCAGGTTCCATATTTAAGAGCAGGTTGCACATTTAAGGGCAGGTTCCACATTTAAGAGCAGGTTCCACATTTATGGTCAGGTTGCACATTTAAGGGCAGGTTCCACATTTATGGTCAGGTTCCACATTTGAGGGCAGGTTCCACATTTAAGGTCAGGTTCCATATTTAAGAGCAGGTTGCACATTTAAGGGCAGGTTCCATATTTAAGAGCAGGTTGCACATTTAAGGACAGGTTCCACATTTAAGGGCAGGTTCCATATTTAAGAGCAGGTTGCACATTTAAGGGCAGGTTCCACATTTAAGAGCAGGTTGCACATTTAAGGGCAGGTTCCACATTTAAGGACAGGTTCCACATTTATGGTCAGGTTCCACATTTGAGGGCAGGTTCCACATTTAAGGTCAGGTTCCATATTTAAGAGCAGGTTGCACATTTAAGGGCAGGTTCCATATTTAAGAGCAGGTTGCACATTTGAGGGCAGGTTCCACATTTAAGAGCAGGTTCCACATTTATGGTCAGGTTGCACATTTAAGGGCAGGTTCCACATTTGAGGGCAGGTTCCACATTTAAGGTCAGGTTCCATATTTAAGAGCAGGTTGCACATTTAAGGCCAGGTTCCATATTTAAGAGCAGGTTGCACATTTAAGGGCAAGTTCCATATTTAAGAGCAGGTTGCACATTTAAGGGCAGGTTCCATATTTAAGAGCAGGTTCCACATTTAAGGGCAGGTTCCATATTTAAGAGCAGGTTCCACATTTGAGGGCAGGTTCCACATTTAAGGTTAGGTTCCATATTTAAGAGCAGGTTGCACATTTAAGGGCAGGTTCCATATTTAAGAGCAGGTTGCACATTTAAGGGCAGGTTCCACATTTATGGTCAGGTTCCAAATTCAAGAACGAGAACTCCAGAGCTATTGTATTATATTTCCAAACATGCCAACAAGAGTGAGTCTTGAACAGAATAGTATGTTAACAATATTTTTATTTTTTATTTATTCTTATTTATGTCCCTTTTAAAATCCACACATTCAAGCCTTTTCCAAACATGGAAAAAATTTAAAGTCAGTGTTGTTCAAATTCTGCCTGCCGGGCTTCATGTTTATCTACTGTACTACAGTGCTGTCCTGGATTTTCAAGCATATTTTAGACATAAACACAAACACTGGGTTTGATGATTTATGAATTTGAATGTGCCCCCCTGCTTGTGGGAGCTGGGTTATCATTAGCAGTCAAACAGAGACTTGCAGTTTGTAGCTTACAGTAAACAACAAAGAGATGCATGACGATGATGTGAGGAACAAGCAAAGCCCTCCTGGAGCTTATTAAGAACCAGGAATTTAATTTCAACTAATCCCCAGAGGTAAGAAAAAAATTGTGATTATCATATCAGGGACCTGTAACCTTTTATACAAAGTCCACACTCCACTACCACTTCTCTGTTGGGAGCTCAGCAAATCTATGCAGCTTGTTCAGGTTTCCAACCATGAAATTATGACCACTGACTAGACATCCAGCAGCGTGAAACCCACTCCCCTCCTGTCAGAGGAAATTCTACTCTCCACGCTGCTAGATAAAAAACGATTTGTGATGATCACTGTGTTCCGCACTGATTTGGGGATGAAGGGTAATTTTCTGTCATGGTGTACCCAATTTCCCTCAATCTGTCTCAACCATCTTCTCTGAAACTTGTAACTGCCTCAATTTCCATGAAGAAGACAGAGAGTAAAAGTTCAGTTTGGATTCTTTGAAACAGAAAACAAGAGTTAACCTTGAGGAAAGGAGAAATATGGAAGTTTATTGAAATGAGATAATAGATCCATATTTTGACCCAATTTTTCAAACTAAAAGGCAAATAAAGATGCTAACATGTTCAAATTAAGTTAATTTAACCCTGTATCCTTTTCCATCTTCTCTGTTATATCTACAGTAACAACTGTTGTATGAAGGACAGCAAGTGTACCATATTAAGCTTTTTAACTTAGATTACATCACACAGTCAAAAGCAAACTTGGTGTCACCCCTCAAACTTCACTATCTAAATCAGCAGTCCTCAACTCCAACCCTCACAGTGCAGTGTTCAGCAGTTTGTAGATATATGTCCATGCTCCAGCATACATGAATTAAATGAATTGGCAATTAACAAGCCTCTCGCAGAACTCAACTTCCTTCAAAGATAATGAAACCCTTTGTATACCCTTTTGTATTGTAGCAGCAACACATCTGAAGGTCCATGACATGGGCCATCGATAACAGGAGCTAGGAACCATTAACAGGATACTCAACCTGAAAGACCATCAACAGCTGGGTTGGCCCTATTGTCATCCCTGGCTAGCCTGGAAGCCCCTGGTTGAAGGGGGACTTTTTCTGTCCATCTTCTGTCATTCTTCCTAGAAACTTTCATGTGGAGCTTCTCAAAGCGCCTGGTGTGGGCTCCCCTCATCAGATAACGAGGAACTCTAAATGCAGTTGTCTACAATGCTGAAAATCCCAACTTTAGCCTAGGCCTAGCTACCCACTCTACACGTCTGGACTGGTCCCTCAACACCTTCATCCTAGAATATGCTGTGGCTAGGGTTTTTTGGTTCGGTCAGTCTTGAAAACAGGGTACTGCTTTTTATACTTATAATACCTAGTAAATTGATGAAAATATGGAATCTAACAAGCCAGCTGAAGTCTTACAACTTGTTGATGTTGGTCTTTGCCAGCTTTTAACTTGGGAGCAGAAGCCAAAAAAAGGTTTTCACCAACAACCACAATTTTGGCATCTAACCAATCCATGTGATGTTTAGCTCCATAAACATTTTTGTAAACCTTGCTTTCCAAAGCACTGGTGTTTTTGTTAATATCTGATAGTTTCAGCAGAACAAAAACAAACACACACCCTTTGGAGCCCAGTTATCACAATAAAACGGACAAATTCTCTGGGTGAGTTTATAACTTTCTGAAAAACGTTTCTCAAAACAAAACAACAACCCTAAATCACTTAGAAGGTTATTATTCACCCTTATAATATTTTTCCCTATGCCCCCCTTAAACCTTCTTCTCACTTTTGTTGGATTTTATTTCTACTTGCTCCCTGCTTGGACATCATGGCTACTTAACACCTTTCTTCTGTCTTCATAGCAAAGCCTTCTGAAGAAATATATTTTCTGGAGATATTTTACTCAGAAAAATTATTGTTGTTGATAAAGTTAAATCAATTTAGGTCAGTTCAAAATAATTTTGCAGGAAACATTTCTATGGTATACTTTATTTTATTGTTTTTTTTTTTTTACTGAAAGACAATTCATTCTAGTAAGAAAGACACTTGAGCTAAAGGCCAACTGCACTTTGACCTGAAGGATAGTTGAACTAAAAACTACGTAGAGCGGAGGTAAAGACTAACGGAGAGTTGAGGTAAAGGCTGACAGAGACATGAGCATTATAGGAAAGTCTGGAGGGATGAGCTGAAGTTCTCTGACCAAATCACTGGTCTGACAATCAGAATCAGAAAAGCTTTATTGCCAAGTACGTTTTTGGACATACAAGGAATTTGTTTTGGCGTAGTCAGTGCAATACAATACAAATTAAACAGTATAAACATATCTACAATATAATATAAATATATATATAAATATATGTGCACAAATTCAGAATTCACTTTGAACCTGGACCAACGACGTAATAAAATCTGTTTAGGGATTTACAATGGAGAAGTAACAAAAATAAAGTAGAGTTGAGTCAATCTCCAGCACACAGCAAAATATTACACAATATAACCTGAAAACCTGCATTACTCAGAGTAAAATAAAACCAAGTACAGAGCAGCTGAACTGCACACTCTGGATCCCAGTTATCACAACAAAACTGCAAAGTGCTCGAGGTGGGTTTATAACTTTCTGAAGACAAAGAGACCTGCCTCCCACACCCTGCAGGTCCAGAAGGTTTAATTTTCACCCATTTAATATTTTTTCCCTTAGCTCCCTATTACCCTCCTCTCACTTTTCATCATTTCCTTGTGCTGATTCTCTGCAGCAGAGTCTATAATATTCTCCTCTTTTAGTATTTCAGTCAGACTGGATGTGTAGCTAGCAGCCCTCTCTAATAAATAGTCATTGCTCCCTGTTGAGACACTTTGCCCTTTTTCTCTCCTCAACGACAGGCTGCGAGGAAATCCGTGGCTTTTATTAAAGGGGCAAATTCTACATCTCAACGATGAGTTTTGGTTGCCAAACAGTGTGTGCAACCAGCAGATTAGTGAAAGTAAAGAAGGAGGATTTAGTTCAAAGATTAGGAAAAAAGAGCAATGAAAAAGAAGCAGCTTAAGTAAAATCTGTCACATGCTGCATGTATGCAGCGACGGTATCTCCCACGTTGCAGGTGAATATGAATAATTTACCCTTGGTCATCGTATCCCTCCCCAGCTTCTGCTCTCTTTTTAGATTGCCTCAGGATGCTGACAAAGCATGAAGCTCGACAGTGTTCGCAACAAAAGCAAGTGACTTTATATCAATTCTGAGTTTTACGGGTGATACACAACTCCATCATCTAACCCAGCCTGCACCAAGTGACATGCTGTCATCCCCTGTTGAATAATACAAGCGGCTGTGACACTACCAGGAGGCAGAGCGACTGATTTCACAGCATTATGAAGCAGTTTGTAATGTGGCTACAAGTCATGAGACTGAAGTTTGTTTTGACGTCTGTAGGAGAAACGAGACATTTTTTTCTAACAAAAATCAGTTCAGCCCAGTCATAAGAGTGTTAGCCACAGGCCAGCATGTGTTTTTTCTAACCAAAAAAGGATAAATTATCTAACCAAGCAGATTTGTTGCAGCTACCCAAACTGAATCAATTATGATATGTGTCCACCCCTCAAAATGTTGTGAAAAATGGCTTTGCTGAAAGCAACTTACATTCATGTCATTTATTGGGGTGTAGCAAAGCATTCAGCAATTTTTTGTGGTTCATGCAAGATTTTACAAACATTATTGAGGAAACAAACTTTTTTTTTTTTTTTCACAAACAGGGAAAAGCTTTCACAAATCCAGAAAAGTGTTTTAAGGAATTTAACCAGTTCATAACTCAGTATAAGTTTGACAAATCTATATTAAGCTAGGTAATGACATAAACGCACACCAGCGTTTTAAAATTATGCATTCAAAACCGCAATTTGTTTGGAATAATTTTCATTATTGAAACATGATGAAAATTATGTTGTGGAAACACAACTCATCACTCTCATAAAGGTAACTGTACTTTAAAACGACAGGTGGAAAGCCACAAGCTGGTATTAGCTCTTGGTACACATTTTTGTTTTAAATCTGAGTTAATAAAGTAATACATAGACTCAAAATGATCAACCTTTGAAAATTGTATTCCTTGTCTCAATCTTAAGTGGTTCTGATAGAAAACAACCAGAAAACATAATATAAACACAAAAATGTTATCACAAATGGAACATATCTTAATTTGTGTTTTAACAAATTTCCAATCAGTGTAGAGTAATAAAGTTAATGTATGGTCACTACGTACTTTACATTTTTAAGTAGAGATGATCAACTGCAATCCCGGTTCCTTGGAAAAAATGAAAAATAGCCCTTTAAGTTCATCGATCAATCAACTATTCAGATCAGATGCCAGTTTCAGCAGCATTAGCCAGCCATGGTTCATAGTCATATATTGTTAGTGCTTACAAATTGTTTGTGATGTCTGTCACAGAATTACCTTAAAATTACCCAAAATATAGCCACATAAAGGGTTTTTCAATTATATTTTCACCAACAAAGTCATTCTGACTGCCAACTTTGTGACAGACTTCACCTCAGCAAAATATATTTTCCTGTTTTACTTTTTATATTGTTTTTAATTGTGATTTTCTTTGCTAAAACTAGAGTTCGTAGACTTTACACAGTTCTACACTACGTGGTTTGACATATCCCAACAGACAGAAATTTTTTTGTTTGTCCTCCAATGTATGGGATCTACTGGTGTGTATCTTTGCCATTACATCTGTATTGTCAAGAAACGCTTCATAAAAGTTATCTTTGCACTTTGGGGGAAGTCAAAACTAATGTAAGAAAAAAATATAGGGGACATTGATGGCTGTATGGTTGATAACATCAATCAGTCCCCAACAATGATTATAGAGAGGTCATTATGAACCAGTAACCTTTATGTCTGTGTGTTTGAAATCTGCAGCCTGAGAAGTGGCAGTGATGAAGTCCCGATCATCTAATTGGAAGAATGATAGTGAGCAGAACAATAAATTTTCCTGCTGAGGACTTCGGTTTGAAAAGAGGCGATAAATATGGCTTTGCTTCTGAGTTTGTGTTCTTTACCTCATGAGTACAGACCTTTGTCATTAGTTTCGCCTTTAAAAGATGATGTACCCTGAAATAATCTTTGAAATGTATTTGATTTAAAGAAAAACAAACTGAACTCCAGCTAATTAAATGTTCTTATAGTTTAAAGATTTTTTTCTTTTGCGGCACTAGTGGCCTTTATTTTTCCCAGAGATTTTTTTTTGACAGTAGTTAGACAGGAAACCGGGGCGGAGAGAGAGGGGAAGACATGCGACAAATGTCACCCGGGCCGGGACTTGAATCTGGGACTGCCGCATCGAGGAACAAAGTTTCTTGTGCATGGGTCGTGTGCTTAAACCTGTACACCAACAGCGCCGCGCCCATGTCCATGTAGTTTAAACCGGTTTCCTGCAACAAAACCCTCAAGAGTAGGAGATCTAAGACGCTTATTTAGCAGGGATTTATTGCTGGGAGACACTAACCATTTCTGAAACACAGAGTCTACACTGCTGTTTAGATATGAAACTCTGGCTAAAAGGTGGAGATTTCACAAATTATTTTTTTGTTTCTAAAACATTCAGCGTGAAGACCAAAAAGCACAAACATATAGCACACCTCGATACACTGCCCACACCCACATAGGTGACTTTTGCTGTACAACGTTTTGCCAATTAACTATCCAACTCTGCTCAAATAATAAAGGCTGCTACTTCAAGAAATCACATTATGGGTGTCCTTATGTTGGTCCCTGCTTGGCTATTTAGACTTCTTCAACAGCTTTCTTCTGTTTGCATAGCAGTGCTTACTGGAGGAAATTATTATCTAGCCAAATTTACTCAAAAAGGGGATTACAAAGCTGTTAAGGTTCGTCAGTTGGACTCAACACAGTGGTTTACCTAACATCAGAATGTCCCAAAACATTTCTTTAGTTTATTATACATACATTTATTTTTAGATTGGAATAATTCAGTTTTTTTTTTGTTGTCAAGCTAATATCTAATGGAGAACTAGACTGATGGCCAAGAAACAGTCATGCTTTGTCATCAAAGACTTCAGCTTAATGCCTGGTTCACACGGTAGGATTTTCAAATTGTCGACTGATTAGAGACCCCATACATGATGATAAAAAAATCATACATATAAACAGGTTTGGTCCTACAGTGTGTTGTGTCCAGTCACATGGCAAGCACAACATGCTATGTGAACCAGGCAGTTGCTGGAAAGTTTACAGCTCAGAGATTTGAGCTAACAGCGACTGGCATGTCAAGGTAGCAGCTAATAGAGAGTAGAGCTAGCAGATAATGGAGGATACAGCTAACAGCTAATAGAGGGTAGAGGTAGTAGCTAATGAAGAGTAGAGCTCTGCTGATGGAGAGTAGAGCCAACTGCTGATGGTGAGAAGTGCCAACAGCCATTGGACAGTAGAGCTAGCAGCTAACAGAGTGTAGCGTTAGCAGCTAATAGGGAATTAAGCTAATGGCTAATGGAGTGTAGAGGTAGAAGGTAATGATGAGTAGAGCTTACAGCTAATGGGGAGTAGAGCTAACAGCTAATACAGAATGGAGCTATGGATGCCTGACTTGAAATCTGTATGATTCGATTGATTTGACTTAGCCCATTTTAAAGTTACCCACCTTTCACACAATGCAACAGGAAACAACACTCTCCAATTATTCTTACCTCTGCCTTCCTTCCTCCCTGTTGGATGGAGTAAGGGGGAGTCAGGTTTAGCCTAAACCAGCTCAGTTATGGTTGAGGTGCAAACACACCCTCCATTTCTGCTACCTGTGTGACCCCTTCTCTTTTTCAATGGTTATAATCAGTCTGACAGAGAGAGGTATCCCAAATCCTTGTGGTTTTTAGTATAACAATGGCCACCAGGATTATAGTATAACATGGACACACTTTATCAGTGTATTATTTTACTTAGTACTCCTACACATAGCCCATTCTAAAGTGGCCAAACTCTAACACTCAGTAGTAACCTCCCCAACAACCCTATACCATTCCAAACCCTTTGTGAAGTGCCTTGAGACGACATGTTATGAATTGGCGCTATATAAATAAAACTGAATTGAATTGAGCTAGCGGCTAAAGAAGAGCAGAGTTTACAACTAATGGGGAATAGAGCTAACAGCTAACAGAGAGTAGAGCTAGTCGCTAATGGACAGTAGAACTTACAGCTAATGGGGAGTAAAGCGAACAGCTAATAGAGAGCAGAGCTAGCAGATAATGGAGAGTGGAGCTAGCTGCTAATGGACAGTAGAGTAGAGCTAACGTAAAAGTTCATGGAGAGGTGAGCTAATAACAGAGTTGAGCTTACATTTCCACTTTCCAAATTGGAAGTATAAATTAAATTTTGAATTCTCTATTAAAACACACTGATTAATTAACATTTTACAAATTATCCCTGTACCACCATGTTTCTGTGTAGCGTTGGAAGCGTTGTGAACTATAATGCACAAGTAACTGCAATTTTAATGTTAGTAAAATTGACTTATGTTAATTTTTGTTTAATTTGCTGTTGTGTTTATTTGAGGACATCAAGGGCTAGAAGGATGTGGTCTTAGGGGACAAGGGAAATGTCTGGTCCTTGTTTGGGGCAGTATAAGAAAAAAGAGCTACTTCGGATGGGATTGGAGCATTCACTGCTCCTTCCCAACAGAGCTAGGTAATGTGTTTGGAAATATGATTGAGATGAGGAGTTTAAGGCTTGCCAAATTGGGATGAGGTTTAAGTTAATTATATAATCTTCACCACTCAATGACATGATTCAGTTGCAGAAATAAGCAGTCCAGAGTACATGGATGTTGTAGTCTGTTCTCTATTTGTTGTGACTTATCTGTATCTTTAATGATCTCATGGGCGTGAGGGACGTGAACCTGTCTGACCAGCCTTTTCATTCATGTTCTTTATAACTGCCACGTAATCAGCCGTCATCTCCTGATCTCGATCAGTCGATCAAACTTGGATTGATACCGACCCACCTCACATTTACACTCCTTTGCACTCACTCTTTATCAGTTCAGTCTACCTCCTCCCCTCTCCCAGTTTGCCTCGTAAACATCAACAAACAGACTGCATAGGGGTTTTATTTTAACAACCAAGAATATTACAATGTTTTTATTTCTCAAAATGTGACCTCAGTCATGTCTGTTTTTCTCGCTCTTTATCTCTTCTCTTGTTCAGTCAGTTTCTAGCTGACCTACTTCGCCAGCTTTTGATCCAGTCGCAGTTCTTTACTTGGTGACGTACTTCCATTTTTGCCTTTTTCTCCTTTTTTGTTCCCACCACCTCAGTTCAGATTTCCATTGTTGCTGTGGAGTGGCATCTCATCTATTCATTGTTTCCTTTTTCAGTCTCCTTTTCTTTTATTTTGAAATATTTTTTCATTTCCTTGGATCTTTTCCCTATTTCGTCTTAGTCTTTGTCTTCCATCTTCAAGTTTCTTTTCTATTTTCATTATTTTGTGCTTTTTCTATCCTTCTGCTTTATTCATTTTTTCCTCCAATTGTTTGTTTTTTTAGATACATTTCTTCTCCTCCTGTCTGTCTTTGTCCATACTTTATTTATTGCTTCATGTTATGTTATCCTTTCTATTTTTTTCATGTACACAGGGCCGGCCTGAGGTAAAAGCAAACGATTGTGTTGAGACCCCTGTAGGCCCCAAGAGCTATGTTGACAAATGTGTGAGTTGTACACATACAGGGTTATGAAAAGTATTTGGTCCTTTTGTGTTGTTTTTAATCAGAATTAAAAGTTTCACATCAAACAAACAATTTTATCAGATGAAATAACATGAGTAAATGAAAAATACAGTTTTCAAATTACTATATAATTTATTAAAGGGAAAAAAAAGCTATCCAAACCAACATGGCCCTAAGTGAATAAGTAATCTCCAATATTATAAGGTAGGCTGCATTTATCCTTGTTGCCTGTACACCTTTTTCTACCAAAGTTATTCTTACCACTCAACTTTCAGTGGATATGTTTGGATACAGCAATCTAACCCCCCCCCTAGCTTCTTTAGCAATGACCTTTTGTTGCTTTCTTCTCATAGTGCAGTCTTCTTTAATATTTTAATTACCTAATAAATTAAAGTTTTATTATCTTTATGCCAGAATCATCAAAATTAACATATTTAAACACTTGACATGTATGAGTCAGTGTCTCATCAACCTGTGTAATACATGACCTCTCTTTCTGAAGTGGAAGTGGGTCCCTAACTGAAATAGTGCTGAAGGCCTCCTAAAAGCTATGGCCACCTCTGCATGTATACCTTTCTTCTCAAGTTGTCCCTTTTGTCCTTCCAGCTATCAGCTTATTTAAACATTTTTTTGTCTGTTTGCAGTCTCCTTTTTCTCAATCTGATGTTTAATTTTTTCTTTCCCTGTTTTCTTTTATCTTTTTATTGGATTCCTCGGTCCTTTTGTTTCCTCTGTTCTCCCTTTATTCAAATTATCCTTAAATATTTCTTCATTTTTTGCCAATTCTATTTCCAAATGATTTCTTCTTTTTTATTTAAATGTCTAGACTGTTTACTTATGTCCTAAGAGTTTAATTTATTTCCTTCAGTCATTTTTTTTTTACCCCACACATAAATAATGTTTCTTACTTCAATCATCCCCTTTCTCTTGCCACGTTTTTCCCTCTGGCTTCCCCTCCTCATACTTCCAGTCATCCATCCAAGGAATCAATCAAGAGCTTAGGAAGCGTGTGGCAGGAAGATTCAGCTTATGAGGATTGACTCAGTGGGATAATTTCACGTTTAGTGGTTGATAACGAACACTGACACTCCAAAGAGAGAAGTATGTGAACAAAATGGAGGATGACGGAAAAAGAAGCAAGACGAGTGAGATGGATATACAAAAGGAGATAAAAAAAAAAACAGTTCCATGTTTGAATCCTTCGGTTAGTGGAAGTTATTTTATTTACCAACACAAATACCAGTGGTGGTAAGAAGTTTTGTATAAAATTGATATAAAGACTAGCAAAAGCACTAAAGAATTATTTGGAACCGTCAAAGCTGCAGTACTTTTATACAAATGTTACTGTTTGCAGATGTTGTGCTTAGATTGAGTTAAAAATACCGTTTCAAGCTGGATTTATAAACACCAGCTGTTTATATATCCTGCAGACAGCACTGGAACATACATACACCAAAAGGGACCCTAACACTGCTTTTATTGCTGAAGATGACCGCATTTCTAAAAATCAACAAAAATTACCCAAATATCTCAGATAAACTCACACATAAAAACACACCTTGAATGAGCCCACATTCAGCTAATTTTGGGGCTATATAATATACCCTTTAATCAAACTATCCTGTAGATATGAACATAAAACACTTCAAACATTGTGGAATTATTTATTGTTTTCTTTCTTTCTTAATCCAGCTGTCAGCAAACAGACTAAACTATGACACATTTTTGGTCATTACGCTCTCACTTCGTTTTTGAAAGATTTAAATATAAACTAAAGAAAATTAAAAAAAATTTAAGGAACTTCTTTTTGTGCAATCCAACTAAAGAACATTTTGTATAATTAACCTGATGTTCTGATCTGTGACTCATGATCTGATCAGATTTAGAAAACTGCAATAAATGATCCACGAGTAAAAAAAACAATATATAATCAGACCTCGGATGTTTACTGTGGAAGAAAAAAACGCATGTGGATTCACATGTTACATATCTGTTTGACTTATGTTTCAGTAGATCATGGTCCATTACGCTTTTTGAAGCTTTATCTGTAAGTTAACGGTTCAACAGGATGAAAGGCTGCGAGCAATCAATGACATGCCAGGAGAACTTAAACTAATAACCTACAGAAATTATAATTATTTTCAGTAAAATAAATGAATAAAGGAAAATATAACTGAATATTACAAAATATTCAAAAATGTAAACTCACTTGATTGCTTGGAGGATATTAAAGCTTGGCTGGCTATAAACTTCTTACATTTTATTGAAAAGATGATAGTGTTTGGACCAAGTGGCCCCTGTGAGTCCCCCACTATTGATTTGGGACACCTGACAGCCTATTTTAAACCAACTGTTACTAATTTGTGTTTTAAATGAATGATTTTAAATTGGACAGACAAATTAGTGCAGTCCTGCTTTTATTATTTGAGGTGGTTGGCAGAATTTAAATCTTTTGTGTCCAGCAGCTTTTTGAAACAGTGATCCATGCTTTCATTTCCTCCTGTTTGGTTTACTGGAATGGACTCTGTGTTGGAGTGAGTCAGTCTTTGCTCTCTCGTCTGCAGCTGGTCCAGAACGCCCCTGCACATCTTTTAACAGGTGCTCATGAAACTGAACACATCATCCCTGTTCTGGCCCTGTTCATTGTAAAATTCTTAGTTTGGCCTTATTTGTTTTAAATGTTTTTATTGTATTATTTTCTTTGTCTTTTAATGTATAAGTTTAACTCAGTACTTGGTTGGGCCTCCTTTTGCACAAGGTACAGGCTCAGGACGGTGCAGAATGGAAGCGGTCAGCTTGTGGTTCTGCTGTTTTAAGGAAGTTCAGGTGTCTTTAATATCAGCATTTAGCTTTTCTGTATCGATGATTTAGGTATCTGTTCTCTTCCTTTTGACATTGCTGCATTGATCCTCTGTGGGGATTAGGTCAGGCCAGTGTGCTGGCCAGTCAACCACAGAGATAAAATGCATTAAAGCAGGTATTGTTACCTTTGGCAGTGTGGGCAGGTAAGACGTCCTGCTGGAAAATGAAATCAGCATCTCCATAAAGCTTGTCAGCAGTAGGAAGCATTAACTGCTCTAACATTTCCTGGTAGATGACTGCGTTGACTGTGGACTTCAGAAAACACAGTGGACCAACAGCAGCAGACTGGTGACTGTGGAAACTTCCCACTGGACCTTGATTTCTAAATGAAATGCAAAGTATACTTTCATCTGAAAAGAAGACGTTGGTAGGACTGTGTGTGGAAGCTCTTGAAGCTCTGACTCCAGCTGCAGTCCACGCCTTGTGAATCTCCTTCAAACTCTGTAATGGACTTTGCTTCACAATTCCTGAAAGGATGCAATTAACCCTGCTGCTTGTACAGCTTTTTCAACCACAATTTTTCCTTTCACTCAAACTTCTATTAATATACTTGGTTTCAGCACCCTGAACAGACAGCTTCTTTAGTAATGACTTGTGGCTTACCCTTCTTGCAGAGGATGTTCCCCCATGAATGTGTATGCCATAACATATTTCTGTAAAATTGTTTTAATGGTTTCATGTAATATTCTATATTTTTCTGCATTTGAAGTTTAGGATTTTAGGTGTAAGCCATACTACACAAAATTAAATCACACTGTGCAATAAATCTATACAATATGAGTTTTATATTTTTAACTGTCACAAAGATTGTTTTGAATAATATTCTAATGTATCTAAAGGTATGTGTTTATCTAAAACTGTGGAGAGAAACCAAAGCACAGAAAAATGTCCAAAAATATGTCATTTGAACAAAAGAAATGGCAGTGTGGATTTTTACAGCTCTGTTTTATACATTGTTAAGCCAAACGAAAAAAAAAACATTTTCAGCTAATTTAATTTCAGTCCAGCCAAACTTAATAAAAGCATCATCCACATTCAGCTTCTTCCCTCTTATCTGTTCTTCTGTTTGTTCACACATTTTTCTGGATCTACTTCAGTGCTGAATATTATCTTTTTCTTCCTCTTCATTTGACTGTTTTCTGTCTCTTATGTGTACCTTTTTCTAAGTTAACTTCCTCTTAACGAACCCAACATTTAAATCCAAAGAGGACACAGACCAGAAAGATGAAGGTGAATGCCGGACTATGAGGACCATGGACAGGGTCTGGAGGGGGGGCACGGGGGATTTTAGCCTCAAAACAGGACAGTGAGGTTGCACATTATCAGGACATATATTTAGCCATGCTCCGTCTCATTGCGGCGGGTCAAAGTGAGCTGGAGGAGAGCCGGTGCCAAACTGAAGAAAATGAGCCACGGGACAGATTTAACAAGAAGGGTGATGGGCCGCCTGCAGCGCCAAAAGACAATTAAAATCCTTCCATGTCAACTAAAAGGAGAACTCAGTGGCTAATGGCTGAGGACACTGAGCTTTTAAAGAGGTAAAATGTGGGATGGGGGTTGAATGACATTAACTCTCCGTATTTGGCAACAAATCACAGCGGTTCTTACTTATTGTTTTTTTTGGTCTGTGGAGCAATTAAAACCAGCAATCTGCCTATGACAATATCCATCCATCCATCCATCCATCCATGAAAAAAACATCCATCCATCCATCCTTTCATCTATACATCCATCCATCCATCCATCCATCCATTCATCCATTTATCTACCCATCCATCTACCCATCCATCCATCCATCCATCCATCCTCAGGCCTTGGGTTTTATGCAACTTTTGTGGAAACTATTGTGGAAAACAATGCAATAATTATTCATCATATGTAAAAATTCTGAAGGAATATATAGAAGGAACTTGTACTATTCAGTTTCTCCACTATTTGTTTTCTCTACTGTTGTTCCTGTGCTTATGTTTCAACATATGACTGAATGAAATTATTGTTGTGTACTGTTAGCTTCACAAGTTCAGTACTTGATACAAGTCGTGTAGAGAAAAAATTTGATGAGCTGGTTTTAGAGTAATTCTTGGGTTTGTGAGCCTCTGGGCTTCATGCAGTGACAGATTTGCAGTCATATCCAGAAAATTAGAATATTATTGAAAGTTCATTTATGAAAGTAACTCAATTCCATAAGTGAAACACACTATATAGATTAATTATGCATAGACAGATGTTTGCCTGCCTTTTTCTCTGTTAGGTATTATATTTCTTTTGCTTACAGGTAATGAAAACACAACATTTAAAATAAGAATATCACATCTGACCAATAAAAATACAAATTTTAATAGAGAGATGTGGACTTAATGAAAAGTATGTTTAAAAACCTGCTTAAGGGTTGTTATTTTCAAAAGGTACATTTGAAAATAACATCACCAGAACACATCTTCTCACTTATTGAATATGACTGTACAGCCAAAAAGATTTTAATTATGCAATACGTTTCATGTTATCTGTGCAAAAATTGGTGTGTAGTCTGATACATTAGGCTCACCAGATTAGACACTACACAATATTGGGTTCATGAGAACCAAACAAGAATTTTACAGAGTACAATGTTCATTTTTAAGATTCAGCAAATAAAATAAAATTGCCACAGAAACCGCAACTAGATTTTCTTTTTATTAGTATGTCTAACCGTTGATAATGAAATCACATGATCATATAATGTTCTTATTAATTCTAATCAATGTAAAGACAACATGACTGAAAAAAAACAAGGTCTCCATAAGAACCAGCCCTGTTTCCAGGCCGACCTTTCCTCCATACTGATGGTAGAAGCCCTCACTGTGCATCACTTCCATTCAATCAGCGCCTGTGATACTGACAATGACACAAAGCCATATGGCAAGCACAAACACAAATGAGGGCAGCGCCTGGGCAAGTGACAAGTGGCACAGTATTTACACAACAAACAAAAAAGATCCATCCTGACAATTAGAGCACCATGTGTGGGTGGAGCGACTTGTGTTCGCCGTGCTCGTGTTTGCTTTGTTGTGCACGCATTAATCAGCATCTCGGCAGCTGTTTGAATCCAACATATGAGATGAGTGAAAGGTGGAGCTGACTCGGCTTAGCTTCACGGATGAGACATTTTATGATTTTAATGGGGACAATGTTAGTGTTGGATTTAATATAGGACCTTAATGTACTGCAAAAAGAAAAACATGTGATTTACTCAATAAGAGATGAATCACTTCCTGGAATTATATATGATCTTCATGGGGCGACTCTCATAGAACATGTTTTTTTTTCGCCTGAAATAAATTCTTGAGAAATTCTTGAGAAAATTGTTGCTAATCAAATATGTGAGCATTTATACAGCAATGACCTGTTTGAAGAGTTTCAGTCAGGTTTCAGAGCTCATCATCTCTGCTGAAAGTTACTAATGATATTCTTATGGTCTCAGATAATGGACTTGTGTCTGTTCTGGTTCTGTTAGATCTCAGTGCTGCATTTGATCCAGTTGACCATAATATTCTCTTAAAAAGGCTGGAATATGCTGTAGGGATCAGGGGAACAGCGCTAGGCTGATTTAAATCTTATTTGTCTGACAGATTCCAGTTTGTACATGTAAATGATAAATCATCTTTAAACTCCAGGGTTAATTGTGGAGTACCACAGGGTTCAGTACTTGGGCCAATTCTCTTTACTATATATGCTTCCAATAGGTCAAATTATTAGGCAGCATGGGATACATTTTCACTGTTACGCTGATGATACTCAGCTTTACTTATCCATAAATCCTGATGAGCCCAATCAGTTAGATAGACTACAAGCATGTTTGGAAGATATAAAAACTTGGAAGACGTTACATTTTTTGCTTCTAAATTCAGACAAGATAGAAGTTGTCGTCTTTGGACCGGAGTCTTTAAAAAAGAAACTGCTTAGTCAATCACTTAACCTGGATGGCATTAAATTGACCTCCGGTAATAAAGTAAAAAACCTTGGTGTTATTTTTGACCAGGACATGTCATTTAAATCCCATATTAAACAGGTTTCTAGGATTTCCTTCTTTCATCTCCGGAACATTTCCAAAATTAGAAATATCCTGTCCAGGAGTGACGCTGAAAAACTAGTTCATGCATTTGTTACTTCAAGGCTGGACTATTGTAATTCTTTACTATCAGGATGTCCACAAAATGCAGTTAAAAGCCTTCAGCTGATTCAAAATGCTGCAGCAAGAGTTCTGATGAAAATTAAAAAGAGAGATAATATTTATCCTATTTTAGCTTCCCTTCATTGGCTCCCTGTTAAATCCAGAATAGAATTTAAAATTCTCCTCCTCACATATAAAGCCCTTAATGATCTGATTGTTCCATACGTTCCTAATAGAGCACTTCGTTCTCAGACTGCAGGTTTACTGGTGGTTCCTAGAGTCTCTAGAAGTAGAATGGGAGGCAAATCTTTTAGTTGTCAGGCTCCTCTCCTGTGGAACCAGCTCCCAGTTTTAGTCCGTGAGGCAGACCCCCTGTCTACTTTTAAGGCTAGGCTTAAAACTTTCCTTTTTGATAAAGCTTATAGTTAGAGTGGCTTAGGTTATCCTGAGCTATCTTCCTTATTTTTTACCTCCGTCTTCTTCCCTCCCTGTTGGTTGGAGTAAGGGGGAGTCAGGTTTAGCCTAAACCGACTCAGTTATGGTTGAGGTGCAAACACACTCTCCATTTCTGCTACCTGTATGACCCCTTCTCTTTTCCAGTGGTTATAATCAGTCTGACAGAGGGAGGTATCCCAATCATTGTGGTTTTTAGTATAACAGCTACATTCTCACACTACTCTCCAATTTTGCATTGTTTGCTGTTATTTCAGCTTTTAACCTTGTTCTCTCTTTTCTCTTCCTAGAAGCTACACCTGGCCTGGCTCTGTGTCTGCCTGTGACACCTTTCTGGAGAGGGGAATTGTCCAAGCTTCTGCTGGCAACAACTTAATGCTCACCCTCTACCGATGATCTACATAGCCCTGTCTTTTAGTGTTTAACCCTTTCTCTCTCCTAGACATGGAAATTGACTGAGCTTTTACTGTAACTAACTCTATGTGCTCTCTTTCAGACTCTAACCTTGAAAACTGGCTCAGAGTTTATCTGTTCTTTCTTTCTAGGTGAAACGACTAAAGGAGCTACCGTATATTCCGCACTATAAGGCGCACCGGATTATAAGGCGCACCTTCAATGAATGGCCTATTTTAGAACTGTTTTCATATATAGGGCGCACCGGATTATAAGGCGCATAGAATAGAAGCTACTGCAGTCAAACGTTTGACTGGGGTTGCGTTATGCATCCACTAGATGGAGCTGTGCTAAAGAGAATGTCAACAAAACAGTTAGATAAGTCAGTCAGTCAAACTTTATTAATACACTACAAACCAGCGTTCTGATAACTCCATTCACTCTCATGGTAAGGTCTCCTCTACATAGAATTCTATTGAATAGAGCCAACCGCACGTTAGGAATGCATTGGAGTCTATGAAGTTGAAGTTGAAATCAAACGTTAGTTAAAACGTGAAAGGGAACTTTTCCCTGATTCAGTAAACACGTAAAAGAAACAGTTTGATGCACTAAATCAAACGTTAGTACTGTTAACCTTTCCTGTTTCTGTCCCCTGACCGTAGTCTGATGACACAGGGGAGACGCTTTCTCCAGGGCCGAAGTTACTAGTTTCCTCGGGGTTAACTCCCTCACTCATACGTTGCTGAGTTGAGCATGAAGAAACAGCATCAAAACACTGAGTTGTTGACGAGATTCGGGGTTCTTTTTAATGACTTTGCAGCGCGTAAAAACACAGGGCTTACAGACTCATACACCGCTGCTCCGGTCGCCGTCTCTATCCACCCCACACACACAATAATACCGACGTCACTCCTTCACTCTTGATTCTCAGCTACGGCAGCACACAGCGCCACCTCTGTCCGGAGGAGTAATGTCAACATCTTCCATACACACACACGAAACATACACCCCACACACTGAGCTTCTAATCACATATAGTTCAGGCAATTCCTGCAACAGTACATTCAAACGTTATACACACACAAGTGGTGTTGGACTAGGAGTAAGCACAGTACAGGTGTTTACCGCTGTTACTTCGGCGACGCCCCTGACTACGGTAGCCGTAATGCTGCAAGCGGTGCGGCTTTGTAGTTTATCAGTCGTACTGAAACATTTTGACAGAGCGCCGTGTACAACCAGTATGGATCAACCAATTAACCAATTGATCCATATATAAGGCGCTCCGGATTACAAGGCACACTGTAATTTTTTGAAAAAATTAAAGGTTTTTAAGTGCGCCTTATAGTGCGGAAAATACGGTACATCCATTAACATTTACTTTTCCTTCCCATAGAAAGTACTCCCGAATCAGTGCTTCTGTGTTCTCTTTGTGTCTCTGGTCTGTTTTGTCAAACCTCCAGTCGGTCGTGGCAGATGGTTGCTCACACTGAGCCTGGTTCTGCTGAAGGTTTCTTCCTGTTAAAAGGGAGTTTTTCCTCTCCACTGTCGCTACATGCATGCTCAGTATGAGGGATTGCTGCAAAGTCAACACCAGTGACTGTCCACTGTCTCTACATGCTCATCCAGGAGGGGTGAATGCTGCAAGTCACTGACTGGATGCAATCTGCTGGGTTTCCTTAGATATAAAAACTTTGTATCCAATTTGAATAAATAACTGAATCCGACTGCACTGTTCAATGGTTAGGATTAATTGGAATGTATGTACCTGACTTTTGTGAAGTGCCTTGAGACGACATGTGTTGTGAATTGGCGCTATATGAATAAAACTGAATTGAAACTGAATTGAATTGAATGATTCGAATCACTGGTTGCTATTGTGATTTATGCTTAGAATGTGCCTAGGCAGTGATTACTATAGGGGTTTCCAGGTAAGTGGCTGCCTTGGTTATAACTGCCTAGCATGCGCCGGTCACAATAGTGGTTCTCACTTAGAATGAACTGACTCACTGGTTGCTAAATTGATTCCTGCTTAGAAGGCGATTGTCTTTGTAATGCCTGGCTACCTGCTGTGGTGCTTATTCCCTAGAATGTGCTCAGTCAGAGGTTGCCATAATAATTTCTGCCTAGAATGTGCTGAGTCAGTTGTTGCTATGGTGATTCCCGTTTGGAATATGCCGAGTTGGTGATTAACCATGACAACTGCTGTCTAAAATGGAATATGCCAATGACTGCTATTGGAATTTCTGCTTAGAATGTGCTGAGTCACTGTGCCAATCACTGACTCAGAAAGTATGTGGACTCCCAATATATCTGGTGGAGAACTAAGCACAGTATTTCAGAAAAAGATCATTGTAATGACATACATGGTGGGGGTAGTGTTATGGTTTTGTAAGAGGACAATGATCCGAAGCTAAACAGCAGTTCTACCGGTGGCCCAATCAAAGTTTGGACTCAAGCCCACAGTTGTTCAGTGGTGTGAGGTGAAACAGGCTGTTCATGCTCAAAAAACCCTCCAGTGTGACTGAATAAAAAAAAAAAGTCTGGGTCAAAATTCCTCCACATTAAAATAAATGACTCCTTGACAGTTATTACAAGGGAGAAATTAGCTTGAATAACTTTTGTCTTTATTAAACAAAAGAATATTTGAAAATTACCTTTTTTTATTTGCTTTCTTTGATTGTATTTGTCTGATAATAAAATCAGTTTACTTGTGTACAGTGTGTTTTAATGTGTTTTTTGTTTGTTTTGTTTTTAATTTATTTAACTTTACAGCACGTTGGTCCTGTGCTGGTTGTTTAAAGTGCTTTTTAAATAAAGTTGGACTGGAAAAAGGAAAACAAGATTTTGTTTTCACAGTACTTAATGGGGTTCTGAAAAAGGATTTTATTGCATATGGAGCTTTTGTACACAGTGTGCAAGGCAAACACGTTCATTTTCACTTGCAATTTGCATTGCATTGACAGTGTTGAGTGTTTAAAAAACTTTGCATGTTCGTTGACGTGAGACAGAATAAACTACTTTTCTGCATTGAAGATTTAATGGAGCTCAGGGTTTGGTTGCACAAGGACCCCCTCTCCAACCCAACCTACACGCTAAGGCGCACATGGTATCCCAAAGAGAATGTGCCAATCATACGGTGCACACATATACAGTGGATGATGTCAATACAATTACAATGACTGGTTACAGAGAGGTGAAGAGAAAAGATGTGGGTGAGACTGATTGATTGTAAAACAGTGGTTGAGGAGTGGAATCTGTGGGTCAGACTTCAGACCCCACCCTCTCTGTAGAGATGAAACGTTACTCGATTTCTGTTCCGGGTTGATCTAGACCCTAGCTGGTCAGTTCGTTTTGTTCTGTTATAAATAACACAGTTGCACATGAACAACATAGCTGACTGCTGTTTGACCTGCTAAACAAATATTCATCTTAGGGTAGGTATTCACCCCCTGAACAAGACAAATTCTTCCATCATAACAGCAGCTTACCTAATGTATTTTGTTTTGCTTGTCCTTTAATGTTACATCAAGGCACAATCAAAGACGTTCGATCAGAACAAGTTCTGTTATAGAGGAACTAAACTTGAAACTTTTCAAAGAGTTCATTTAACCGTCCCACCTCCCTTTTCCAAAGTCACCTTAGAGCAAACTCAGCCATCAGTGATGAAAGAACTGCATCATGGCTTTAAGTTATTCTTCCACACAAGATGTTATGAGTACATTACGGCTTGTGCTTGCCTCCTCACTCATACAGATGATCCCATTATGTGTCAAAGAGGATAAAATCAGAGAGCACATAACACTCCTGTGCTGCCTATAGAACAAGCGCTCCCTGTCACTGACATCTAACTGCCTTTGCAATACAAACCGGCCAAGCTGTGATCGCTGCAGACAGCCTTGCCAGAACTTTAGCTGAGTTTGTTAGAGACGGAACCAGCTGCAGACCCCGGGAGCAGCGGTGCATCTCATTTCTTCCACCATGATCACCAGCTAATCTGGCTTCCTGACTGCTGGAGTTTAGACTGGCCCTGAGACAAAGCTGTGGGAGATGTCCTCCATTCCCGCAGATAACCAGGTGCCGCGTGTGTCTATGTGCAGGAATGATTTTTCCTTCAGGTGCACCGATCAAGGATAAACTGTTGTCAGCCGAGACAAGTCACTTCAACTGATGTGAGAAACTGAGAGCGGGTGTTCTACAGGGCAACATCTATCCAATGACATTACAACGACTTTTAAAGAAAAGGTGTTTCTTATTCTTATTTGGGAATAAACGTTAACAGTTGTTTATTGCTCAGAAAAGTAAGTCTTTAAAACTATTTTGGGATCATTGGGTGTGGGTTTGGAATTGGACTCAAGTACATACAGGAACATGGAATGAGCATAGTGACAGTTTATTAATAATGAACAGTACAAAAATTTACAGCCAGGCAAAAAGAGAACAGGACATGGACCATGGATAAAGAAATGGAATAACAGGATATCAGGCAGTCTAGGGGGTAGTAACGGGAGGATCCAGCAAAGAACAATGACAATCAAAGAGCTTAAATACTGAGGGAGGCGTGAATAATGATAGGTGACTGTAGCTCAGTGGGAGTAGTCGTCTTGCAATCCGAATGTTGTGGGTGTAAAGCACTTTGACTGGAAAAGCACTATAAGAGGTCAGTCCATTTACCACTGAAACCAGGCAGACAAAAAGAGAGACGGGTGGTGGGGGTGGCAAGGGGAAAAGACTTAAGACTGAACTGAGAGAAACAAATCCAAATGCACAAAGAACAGGACACAACAATAAACTAAGAAACTAAACACAATAGAATAAACTAATATGGCAAGACCTCACTGACACAAATGAACACAAATAAATTAAGTATAGCAAGACCATGACAACAATAATAGGGAACTAAGAATTTATCAGAAAAATAGACAAAGGAAAACCAAAACCCAAACACCTAGGGAGTACAACATTGGGGTATTTTTCTAAACTTTGTGGTGTTAAAACTTTTTACTGTCTTAATTCTAAAGTACCCAGTGGCATCCATTTACTCATTAAATTAAAAACAGAAAACTTACATACTCATAGAAGAACAAACCTCCAGTGAAAACTTACAAGTGACGTGATCAAGACCCTGAACCCCCTGAGTAAAGCCATTACTATATTATATGCAAGCTCCCTTTTATATTTAGGAACATCAGAGAGGAAACAGAAATTCTATGGGATACTGGGAATATTGATGGCATTTGGTTGCAATTTCTGCAGGACCTATACCATCAAAGCTTTATTAGCTTGAATTGTATAGCGGGCACTATTCAACAATTCATTAATCTTATTTAAACGCATATCCTCAATTTATGGGATTTATTTTAAAAAGTGCTTATTTGTGATTGAACTCAATGGTGTTGTGAAAGAAAAAGAATGCATGACTTAAAATTTTCACAAACAAAAATCTGAAAAGTGTGGAATGAATTACATCCAGCCTCCATGAGTCAATACATCATAGATCTATCTTTTGCTGCTATTACAGCTGAAACTTTTCAGGGTATGTTTCTACTAGTTTTGAGCATCTACAAACTGAAATGTTTGCCCCAGAGTGTCTGGTAAATGTCCCTGCTGAAGAAAAGCAGCCCAACAGTACGATGCTGCCACCACCGTGTTTCACTGTGGGGTAGTTGTCCTGTCAAATGATTCTGTGACCTGAGCTGTGGATCTCTGTGGCTTCTCAAGAGTAACCATGGGCCTCTTTGCTGCTTCTCTGATTATTGCTCTTTGTCCATCAGATTAGGTGGACAGCCATGTCTCATAGGTTTGCCATTGTGCCATTTTCAGATGATGGATTGAAAAGTGCTCTGTGAGATGTTCAAAGCCTGACATTTATAATTTAACCCTGCTTTAAACATCTCCACAACTTACTCCCAGACCTGTCTGCTGTGTTCCTTGGTCTTCCTGATGTTGTTTGTTCACCAATGTTCTCTTAAAAACCTCTGAGGACTTCACAGAACCGCTGGGTTTCTACTGAGATTAAATTATAGACAGGCAGATGCTGTTTACTTATTATAGATCTTCTGTGTAAGTAGTTGACTGGATTTTATAAAAGGGACAGCAAAATTGTATCAGTAGTATCAAAAATAGTGGTAAACTAAAACTAAAGAAACCAAAGTGTAGAGAGCAACTGATTGTACTGCTCAACTGGTGTAGCTTCACCACTGAATCCCTCTTAATATCTGCACATTTAATGAACAAAAAAGAAATTTACACAGAGTGCAATCCAACAAAATTGTGGTCTTGGAAATTCCTGTTAGGCTCTGCTGCATTTCACAGCAAGAACACTCTTTGGGTTAGTTTGTCCTTGCACGTTTTAACATAGAGCTTCATTTAAAAACAAAAGGAAATTATTTTACCAAAAAAACACCCAGTTTTGTGAGGTTGTTCAGGTATATGGTAAGAATGAATCTTACATAAGTCTACACCATGCAGCAAACCCATGTGTGCATTTCGTTCTCTTTTATCAATCTGTTGATCAAAGCTAAACACAATCTAACAAGTAAGCAGTTACTACACCGGGTGGCACTTTTCTGGTGTACTCCAGATAACACTATAAAATCTGTCTGTCTTAGTCTGGCTTTAAATATATTCTCTGCTGTGACGCGGCCCCTTGCAGTAACTCTCGGGTGCCTTTTATGGTCTTATTACAGCTTAACGGTGTCCACTCTGGAGGAGGGAGAGGCGGGAGTAAAAGCAGGAGCAGCCTGAAGCTGTCGGGGTAGATATACGACCCATACTAGGTGATACCTGATGAAACATAAAGATCCAGGAAGTTTTGTGTGCATGTGGAACAGAGTGGGGGGGTAGGTCAGCGGTGTGGATCACCAAAACCCTATAAGAGGTCTCATATTGTATTCATTACGAGGATTGTGTATAATATGTTGTCAAGGTTGCTGTCAGTCAGCGCCATAAATTGGACTTTAATGCAATACTATGAAACACTTCCCTGGAGAGGATTTAAAAGTATAAAGTTATAATGAAGCTAAAGTGATTGACCTAGCACTGAAGTTGAAATGTAAGTGATGTATTTCTACTTTACTGTTATCATTTTTCATTGTCCTCTGTCTGTACTCAGGGCAACTTGAATTGCAGCTGTAACAACATAATAGCCAATAAAATACCAAAATATAAATATCAATAAGCAACCAATAAATACCTCACACAAACAACTGTTTCTGAAGTTGTATATTGTGTTTTAACTATTGAGAAAATGGTTTTGCTTTGCATTTTTATTTATCTTTAACTAGTTAAACGTGTTTTTATCCTTTTACTAAAGCTGATGATTAGATGAGCAAATCCACAGTCTAAAAGCCTTGAAAATTAACAGTGCTTCAGTGTTTCAGCAACTATTATTCAAAAACATTAGCAGTACCATATTTACACTTATGTTAACATGTAAATTAGCATGCTGACCCTAATCTTTGGATTTTTGTTTTGGTGTTTAAAATTTCCCTTTGTAATTTATCATCCACTGTAGTCCAGTGGAAAATTTCCATGTGGTAAAAGTAGCAAACAACAAGTTAGCAAATGATCAGTTACCTTAGCATGCTAACAGAACTTCTAAAAACATTGCACAATGTTTGGCCGTTAACATACTAACACTGTTAACATGTTTACAGTAGCATGCTAACGCTTAGCAAATGTATTATTTTAATGTTAATGCTTAAGTGTTAGTTTTAGCTCACAGAAGTTAGAAAAGGTAATCTTAGCAGTACCATGTTAAAAAGCACTCCAAAAAAATTGGAAGTTAACATATGCAAATCTTTATATAATTATGTTAGCATGATAAAGCTAACACAAGCATGTTTCAGCATTATTTATATGGCAATTTAAATTTAAATTTCAAGTTTTAATACAGTCCACAAGAATGTTTTCATGTGGTTTAGTATATGTAGGGAACAACTATTTAACACTAACACAACACATTAACGTAAGGGCAGAACATAGTCAGGTGTACTGTGAGCAGTACGGACTCAGCACGCACTGTCTGCGGCGGCTTCATAGTTGAGCATACCAATTTCCTGTGTTTCTGGTGACAAATTCCTACATTTTCCATACTTCCTTCCATGGCATCATCGGACAGGAAGGCAGAACTAATTTGCTGTGTAGCTTTGGAAAAACAAAAAGAAAAGAAGCGGGTGTTAAAGGCCATTAAATCAGACTAGGGATGAAGAAGAGGAATAGACTTGTCAGTGTGAGGCAGAGTGGCCGTGATGCTGCGCATACTTGCGACCGGCTGCGCATACTCGCGACCGGCTGCAGTGTGTCACATATAAAACAGTTCAATGTTGAGCCTTTTTCAGCTGAGCAGTTTATTGTGTGGCACCGGGTACACGGAGTCAAGTATACTATGTTTTGCTATTAACACTAACGCTAACATGTTTATTAGCATCCTAATGCTAATGTTAGCATGTTTTAAAAGTCAATTTCTGTCTTTTTTTTTTAATCTTACTCTAGTCTACCAATAATGTGGACTAATCAAATGGGGCATTTGAACATTATCATTAAAATACAGCAGCTAATGTTAACATGCTAACATATGCTAAAGTTGCCATGCTAACTTTACAATGATAAGCATTTAAAAAGAATAATAAAAACGTTTGAATTTGAACATAGTGTGTTATTTAGTGAATGACAATTTAAAACCAACTGTAATATTTGAAGAAACATTTCATCTTCATTACATTAGTTCTACTGAACTGACACCAAGGTTCCATTATTTATTTAATTGAGAAAACAATAATAAATTTTAATGAAAAATGTAAACCTGTTTTAACTTGTATAACTTTACTTTTTGTTTCAATTTGATAAGAAAATGGCATTACATGTTGTGTTACCATTGATTGGGAGCTGAAAAACATATTTGAACCACAAGTGTACCATTAGCTTAAATTTACTTTTCATGGCCAAACATGAGAAAACTCACTCTAGTGACTCATTGGGTTTCACTGTCATGAAAGACTTTCTTTAGAATGATACATTGACTTCTACATTGCTGTAGTACAGTTAAACCTATAAAAGGGAAAAAAATTGGTTATGTGGAGAAAAGTGAGACTTGCACAATAACTGCATGACTCCTTATAAAGTAGGCTATTCTGGAGATAGTTATTGGAACAGATTGATGCTTGCCTGTAAATATCAGAGTATTTAGAGCTGGAGCACAAATTATGGATGATCTGATTGCTGCCAGAATTTTAGTGTACTGAATTCCAGTTTCATTCAGTGGTGATTCATAGATGGTGTAAATTACAAGCAGACTGGGCTCACCTCAGATTTCTTTCAAACTCTGCTTTTCTGTATTTGGTCTCCCAGCAACTGCACTCAGGAAATATGCCACAACATATCTTCACTTTATGAACTTTACACTACCTCAGATAGCCACTAGGAGGAAACTCAGACAGACTCCATTTATGTAACTAAGATAATATGCTCATGAAAAGCAAAACTCAAATCAAAAAATGATTGAAGCAATGATTCAGGACAAAGAAGCAACATTTTTTCAGGTAGTTCTGTATGAGCTAATATTTTTATGTTTCATCTTTCCCCTCTGCCTCCCCTCCAATGGTCTCTTACAGAAAATAAATACATTAAAAATCCTTCAAAAAAACGTGGGAAAAAACACTTTTCTGTGGGCACCCATTTCAATTTTAGGCCAGCCTGGAGCTAAAAAGGCTGACTCAACTCCTGCTGGAGGTCTACAGGGCAAAGACAGACACAGAATAATGCCCAGTTCCTCTGAGCAGTCAAGAAGACAACCGTCATCAACAAATGGGCTGTCCTCATTAGAGAGTGGGTGATAGCCCTTGGAGTGACAGTGCAGAGGGCAGTAGACCTCTGATGCCTCTCAGGTCATGACCGTCAGCTGCAAGCTAAGAAAACGTCGAAGGTCGCAGTTGTTTCATTAACAAAACATAATTTAGAGCCAAGTAAAAAGTAAAGAAGCACATAAACTTTTATAACAATTATACTATTATTAATATAGAGACAAAATAAACCTTATTATTCCCCCAGGGCGAAATTAAATTGTTTCAGCAGCAAGACAGGGTAAAGGGACGCCTCTAGTAAGGTAATATTAGGAAGGATAAATAAAAAATAGAAACAATAATAAATAACTATGAAGAAAAAGTGAACAAAATTACAAACAATATTGTACTGAATTGTGTAAATATTTACAGACTGTAAAATGCTTTCAACAATAAAAATTCAGCACAAATTTGAAAAACTAAAAAACAAATTATATACATACATATATATACATGTATATATATATATATATATATATATATATGTATATGTATATATATGTATGTATATAATTTTATATATATATATATACATATATATATATACATATACATATAACACTAATAAACACTTCCTTCTAATAAATAGAAGGAAGATGTAAATGAGGTGAATTAGTATTTGCAGTATTGTACATGATGTCAGCAACCTAAGCCTAAATGGTCATCTACAACATTCCCCGTCTGTGGAGAAAGTCACTTCTATCTGCAAGAATGCAGCAGGTACTGCTGCTTCTCACATTCCAGTCTGGTGCATGAAAGGAGAAGGAACAATGCATTGATTGGCTCAGCAATGCCTGTTTGTTTCTTCCCCGATCACTGGACCAAATCTACCTTTCAACACTCCTCTTTTCTCCACCACCAGCTGTGCCAACAGCAAGCTCTGCTCCTCTTTCCAGTTTGGTTTTCTCCACCGTTTGTTCTCCGATTTGTTTTGATCGTTTTTACCAAATGAAACCTCTTCATACAAGAGATTACAGTTAAATGCTGACAGGTGTATATACACAATATCTATCTATCTATCTATATATATAGATAGATAGATATATTACTGGTCAAATGTTTTAGAACGCCTTTCTCATTTAATGGTTTTCTTTATGTTTATGATTATTTACATTTTAAGTAGATTCAGTGTTATGCCAATGTTACACAAATGTATTGGCTAGTTCAGCAGGGGATTGTTTTTTGTTACCAATTGGAAACAGAACCACACTTCAGCATATGCAGTTGTTTCTTCTGGCTTTTGGGCTGGCTGCGGCCCAGAAACCGAGGTACATACAAAATCTTGGCTTATGTCTACCATTACACCCAAATAATTTCTACATTCTTCCACCTTGCTGTAGATCTCTGTAGCTCCTCCAGGGTTACCATGAACTGCCTGGCTGCTTCTCTGATTAATGCTCTCCTTGGCCAGTTTTGGTGGACGTCCATGTTATGGTACATTTTTTAGTTGTCTAATTCTCTTTCCATTTTAAGATGGATTGAACAGAGCTCTGTGAGATGTTCAAATCTCGGCATAATGTTGTATAACCTAACCCTGTCAACATCCTGAGGTGTTTGGGTTTTGAGCTTCTGTTGCGTGTGTGTTTTGACTATTTCTTTGCGGTTTGTTTTGTTTCTTAGGTCTTGCGTTCTTAAGTTTATATCTCTGTGCTCATTATTGTTATGTGTTTTCCTTATTAGTTCATTATTTTAAGTTTTATTCTACTGGTCCTTTTTACATTTTGTATTTTCTCTTCTCCACCCTTGTACTTTTCAGATCGACTGCTATAATTAGTCTCTCTCCTTCAGCTGCTCTGCCTTCCCTCTACCACAGCTGGTCCACATCTCCTCTGATTGCTCTCCTGGTTTGGTCACTTTTCCACCCCTGCCTCAGAACGTATGCTCCTGATTTATCTTTGTTCCTTTGCTGGTTTCGTCCGTTGATTTAATTTTCCCTGTTGATATACCTGTTTCTCCATCTGTGCTTGATGACCTGTTTTACTTGTGCAAGACCTATTCGTAAGTTTTTCTATTTTTTATTATTGAAATGTCCAACTCATTAGCAGGACTCAGTGTGATGGACTTGGGACAAATGTAAGACTGTAAAAGACATTGTCCCTTGAGGACTGGAGTTTGACACCCCTTGGGGCCTACTTCATGCTTTTCAACAGGTTCTATTTATGCGATTTCTTGTTTTGTGAGGTCTGACAGTAATCACGCCAGAGAGAGTGTAGTAAAACTACATCAAAAATGTGGTTAATCACAGTTATTTCCTGATCTTGCAAAGGAGAGAAATTGTATTTTCTCATAGTGCAAGGTTGCTCTGGATAGCTAGTTTTCCTCTTAAACTCATCAGTTGAAAACTTCGTTTTGTGTTTATCTTATTTTGAAATTAAGTGTCTGGTGTGGCATAAAAGTAAACACATTTCTGTAAATGAATCAAACTGAACAGGTAACAAAAATAACAAAAAACATGACAGTTAAAAATAACCCAAACATTAAGTTAGAAGTTTTGTTCTTAAGAATATCCACAGAGTTTAACTGCCGAGTCTCTGTACTTTAAAAGTAGTTTGTAAAATCATACTCCTAAAACATTAATTAGGACCCTTTTAAAGTAACATCTTTCTCCTGCAGAATGCATAAATTAATACTTAATGTTTTTTCTGTTTTGCTCCCTCACTTTGGAGTTACATTAGACAAGAGGAATTGTTTTCATCCATCTGCGAACTGAAACCCCCCCGACTGTCCTCAGACAGGTTTTTAAAAGAGACCTGAGTGGGACGAGCAGATGTTGACTCGGTCCCACTTTTCACTGCGTGTCAGCTAAAACTGCACATGATCAGCGAGAGGGAAAGTTATTTAATGTAAAAGTTGAGAAGAGCTAGGGTAAACATCATTTTAAATATTAATCTCCAAAAACTTGGTAACAAACTCCTGTATTGTTTTTCTAGGTTTACTTCCCGATAGTATAGGAAAAGTCCAGCCATGAAGTAAAAAATGCATTGGACTTGTTTTTCTGCATTCTAGGACCCTGAACCACCATTTCTGAGGTTATTTCCTGCCTTTTTCCTCTCTTTTCAAACCTGCAGGTTGTTGCAGGCGGCTGCTCATATTGGGTCTGATTCTGTAGGGTTCTTTCTGTTAAAAAGGGAGTGGTTCCTCTCCACTTTTGCCACATGCTTGCTCAGGAAGAGGGATTGCAGCAAAGTCAGCAACATTGCAATCAGACGTACTTCCTTTGATAACTTTCTACTAATTGGCATAAAATTAAGTAACAAATTGTACAACAATTGAGATCATATTGGACTGTATGTAGTTATTCTATATCATTAGATTGTTTTGGAATGAGTAGGATTAAATGGAATTTGGATATTGTATAGAGTACAGACCAAAAGTTTGGACCCACCTTCTCATTCAAAGAGTTGTCTTTATTTACATGAATATGAATATTGTAACTTCACACTGAAGGCATCAAAACTATGAATTAACACACGTGGAATTATATACTGAACAAAAAAGTGTGAAACAACTGAAAATATGTCTTATATTCTAGGTTCTTCAAAGTAGCCACCTTTTGCTTTGATTACTGCTCGGCACACTCTTGGCATTCTGTTGATGAGCTTCAAGAGGTAGTCACCTGAATTGTTAGAATTTGTATTATGGCAAGAAAAATGCAGCTAAGTAAAGAAAAACGAGTGGCCATCATTACTTTAAGAAATTAAGGTCAGTCAGTCCGAACAATTGGGAAAATTTTGAAATGTCCCCAAGTGCAGTCGCAAAAACCATCAAGTGCTACAAAGAAACTGGCTCACATGAGGACCGCCCCAGGAAAGGAAGACCAAGAGTCACCTCTGCTGTGGACGATAAGTTCATCCGAGTCACCAGCCTCAGAAATCGCAGGTTAACAGCAGCTCAGATTAGAGAACAGGTCAATGCCACACAGAGTTCTAGCAGCAGACACATCTCTAGAACAACTGTTAAGAGGAGACTGTGTGAATCAGGCCTTCATGGTAAAATAGCTGCTAGGAAACCATTGCTGAGGACAGGCAACAAGCAGAAGAGACTTGTTTAGGCTAAAGAACACAAGGAATGGACATGAGACCAGTGGAAATCTGTGCTTTGGTCTCATGAGTCCAAGTTTGAGATCTTTGGTTCCAACCACCGTGTCTTTGTGCGGCGCAGAAGAGGTGAACGGATGGACTCTACATGCCTGGTTCCCACCGTGAAGCATGGAGGAGGAGGTGTGATGGTGTGGGGGTGCTTTGCTGGTGACACTGTTGGGGATTTATTCAAAATTGAAGGCATACTGAACCAGCATGGCTACCACAGCATCTTGCAGCGGCATGCTATTCTATCTGGTTTGCGTTTAGTTGGACCATCATTTATTTTTCAACAGGACAATGACCCCAAACACACCTCCAGGCTGTGTAAGGGCTATTTGATCAAGAAGGAGAGTGATGGGGTGCTGCGCCAGATGACCTGGCCTCCACAGTCACCGGACCTGAACCTAATCGAGATGGTTTGGGGTGAGCTGGACCACAGAGTGAAGGCAAAAGGGCCAACAAGTGCTAAGCATCTCTGGGAACTCCTTCAAGACTGTTGGAAAACCATTTCAGGTGACGACCTCTTGAAGCTCATCAACAGAATGCCAAGAGTGTGCGGAGCAATAATCAAAGCAAAAGGTGGCTACTTTGAAGAACCTAGAATATAAGACATATTTTCAGTTGTTTCACACTTTTTTGTTCAGTATATAATTCCACATGTGTTAATTCATAGTTTTGATGCCTTCAGTGTGAAGCTACAATATTCATAGTCATGAAAATATAGAAAACTCTTTGAATGAGAAGGTGTGTCCAAACCTTTGGTCTGTACTGTATATATTGTATTCCAGCACGTTTTCAGTTCCCTGAGCTCTGTGCTCACGGTCATTATCCTGTTTGAACAATGAGTTGGAAAAGAGTCACACAGGAAACATGTTCTTTATACAGAAGCCTAAATGGAGAGTCACTGCAGTTGATTTACTTTAAGGAGTTGCCTCTAATGAGGCAAACCTGCCAGAATGTTGTGGACACCAATGATTTAGGAACACTTCATACACCTTGTTTCTTACTCCTCCATTACTTTAAGATTTTAGGTCTGTAAAATTGTACGTTTTGCAACTCGTACAGAAGAGATAGTTTAGCTTTAAATTATGGTTTAAAATAATTTGTTTTAGTTGTTTATTCAGGTGTTTTCACTGGATTTTACAATTACAATCACTTTTAGACCATAGTTCAAATGAAAACAGTTGATTTTATCTGATAAGAACTAAATGAATCTTAAAGGAAAATACTACACTCTAAATATATGTAAAGGTAAATGCAGTATTATTATATCTTATATATTATATCTTTAAAAAAGAGATTCAGTGAGACAAGAAATGCATAAAACTTTATCCAGGTTCATTCTTGCATTATTAATGGAATCATCCAGCGGTTTTCCTAAAGAAGGGCTTCACTTTTGCCCTGAATAAACTGGATAAGTTCTGCTTATTGGTAATTTATTGTTGCTATTTAGACCAGTTTCTACACTGCTGAACATAAATTGTTACTTCCTGACATACCAAATAAATGAGTTGTTTGTACTGCATACATAACAACATGTGTTCTCATCTGAGCATGAAAATCATCGATCTTTGGTTTTCATCCCAACTCTGATCTCAGACGAAGAAGTCTTTTATATTTGGATAAAATCTTCTTAGTGATAACATGAGGATCTATTATTTGCTTTTGCAGAACATGAAAGAGAATGAGCTACGTAATGTGGAGTGGTGATTACTTAGCGAGTGCATCAAAGCTCAGGGATGGCTGATAACACGTACCATACGGTGGAAGTAAAAACCACTCTTGCAATTACCACCCCCACCTCGGTAGAGCAGCCTGCCCTGCTCTATTATCAGAGCCTGAATTCATTTTCTGCCAGACTTCAGAGGCACATAATTGAAGGTAATGAAAGGAGTTTGACTATAATTACAACAAAAAAGGGGAAAAAAATCATGCAGTGTTATTTTCTGGGGCCCTCTAGATCAATTTGGCAAGTCTTCATTACCATGTAGGCATCATGTGTGTTTTGGTTAGTGGGATATGGCTTATGCAGGTCTGAAAGAAAGAAAGGCATAAAAACGCTCTTCACATCTATAAAACAACAGAAGGTAGGGAATTATCAACCCTCCAACATAGAGGGAAAACAGGAGGAATGGGTTTCCACAGAGAGTGGAGTTTTCTCTGTGTATTCCCGGTTCATAAACATATTTCCAATCACAGCACAATTAGTTTCCTTCTGAAAGCTTTGTGATTTCAAACAGTCCATCAGCTCCATTTACACTAGCTTAAACATTTCTGAAAACATCTACGTGTAACGTGTATGTGTAACAGAGGTATTTCAAGATTCTAAAATCAATCTTCAGAAAGTTAGGGAATCAAGCCACAGGATACAAAAAGTAAAAGACAAGAGTTGAGAGTACCAGAAGGAAACTCAGAGAAAATGTTCTGTGAAAGATACACAATATGTTTTTATAACAAGAAGCACAGTCTTTCACAAAATCAGCTCAAGTGTTGCACAAATTGTTTTAAAATGTTCCAAACTCATTAAATGAGATATCTCAAAGATAAAAAGACCCACACCCGACAGTGGGCTCAGTTAGAAATAACAGGTTTCTCTACATTACTATGATTTTCAGTAGAGTGTCATCTGCATAAAATATGAACAGGGAGAAGGAAAGGACAAACTACCTACCCCTCGTGATTTGTTTTATTGTGGGGAGCTAGAAGTTAATCAAGGGGTTTTACTTGGAAAGAAAGCCAAGCCCAAAAAAACCTCAACCCACAACTCACAAGATTTGCAAGAGACTTTGAAAAAATAAAATAAAATACAAGCCCAAAGTCGCTTCTAATAAGCGGACTTGGCAACACTTGTAGGACATGTAATTTTGAAGTCTGGCGTGCTATGGTTTGGAGCAGAAAATACTGAGATGTCAATGTAACTATGGGGAGGTGAAGCACATCATGGTTTTGAATAAACTGGCTATGCAAAGAAGTGGGCCAAGAACTAATTCCTGCTAATATGCAAAGAAAATTAACATCATAAAAGGAAAATCATGAATACCATTTTCGCCACGCCCGTCAAGGTGAAATAAGCATACTTCATGACCAAATAAAATAACTGTCAATAGCTATGAAGTAATTCTAAAAGTTCTATTTGAAAGGGTATGTGCTTCCTTGGTTTCTATATATTAATTAACTTATATTTATTTTAACTATACAGGTCCTTCTAAAAATATTAGCATATTGTGATAAAGTTAATTATTTTCCATAATGTCATGATGAAAATTTAACATTCATATATTTTAGATTCATTGCACACTAACTGAAATATTTCAGGTCTTTTATTGTCTTAATACGGATGATTTTGGCATACAGCTCATGAAAACCCAAAATTCCTATCTCACAAAATTTGCACATCATTAAAAGGGTCTCTAAACGAGCTATGAACCTAATCATCTGAATCAACGAGTTAACTCTAAACACCTGCAAAAGATTCCTGAGGCCTTTAAAACTCCCAGCCTGGTTCATCACTCAAAACCCCAATCATGGGTAAGACTGCCGACCTGACTGCTGTCCAGAAGGCCACTATTGACACCCTCAAGCAAGAGGGTAAGACACAGAAAGACATTTCTGAACGAATACGCTGTTCCCAGAGTGCTGTATCAAGGCACCTCAGTGGGAAGTCTGTGGGAAGGAAAAAGTGTGGCAGAAAATGCTGCACAACGAGAAGAGGTGACCGGACCCTGAGGAAGATTGTGGAGAAGGGCCGATTCCAGACCTTGGGGGACCTGCGGAAGCATTGGACTGAGTCTGGAGTAGAAACATCCAGACCCACCGTGCACAGGCGTGTGCAGGAAATGGGCTACCGGTGCCGCATTTCCCAGGTCAAACCACTTTTGAACCAGAAACAGCTGCAGAAGCGCCTGACCTGGGCTACAGAGAAGCAGCACTGCTCTGTTGCTCAGTGGTCCAAAGTACTTTTTTCGGATGAAAGCAAATTCTGCATGTCATTCGGAAATCAAGGTGCCAGAGTCTGGAGGAAGACTGGGGAGAAGGAAATGCCAAGATGCCAGAAGTCCAGTGTCAAGTACCCACAGTCAGTGATGGTCTGGGGTGCCGTGTCAGCTGCTGGTGTTGGTCCACTGTGTTTTATCAAGGGCAGGGTCAATGCAGCTAGCTATCAGGAGATTTTGGAGCACTTCATGCTTCCATCTGCTGAAAAGCTTTATGGAGATGAAGATTTCATTTTTCAGCACGACCTGGCACCTGCTCACAGTGCCAAAACCACTGGTAAATGGTTTGCTGACCATGGTATAACTGTGATCAATTGGCCTGCCAACTCTCCTGACCTGAACCCCATAGAGAATCTGTCGGATATTGTGAAGAGAACGTTGAGAGACTCAAGACCCAACACTCTGGATGAGCTAAAGGCCGCTATCGAAGCATCCTGGGCCTCCATAAGACCTCAGCAGTGCCACAGGCTGATTGCCTCCATGCCACGCCGCATTGAAGCAGTCATTTCTGCAAAAGGATTCCCGACCAAGTATTGAGTGCATAACTGTACATGATTATTTTGAAGGTTGACGTTTTTTGTATTAAAAACACTTTTCTTTTATTGGTTGGATGAAATATGCTTATTTTGTGAGATAGGAATTTTGGGTTTTCATGAGCTGTATGCCACAATCATCCGTATTAAGACAATAAAAGACCTGAAATATTTCAGTTAGTGTGCAATGAATCTAAAATATATTAATGTTAAATTTTCATCATCACATTATGGAAAATAATGAACTTTATCACAATATGCTAATATTTTGAGAAGGACTTGTATTTGCTATCTAGAGAGCTGCCTGCCTTCTTCCTGGTGAAATCAAGATGTTAACATAACTCTAATCCTCGGTCCTAAGCTGACTTTTGTCTTTGCTCCTTGCTTGTAAAATCTAAGCACCTCTGGCCCTTCCTGCCCTGTCCTCCAAGCTCTGTACTGTATTTATCAGTACAGTCTGCTGCTCCGCAGTTCCTTCTGTAAGCTCTGAGGGGAAAACCAGAGGCACAGACTGCCTGAGTGAGCAGTGCTTATTCCAGAGCTGGAGTCTGATTCGAGGCGCAACCGAGCGGGATGCAGCTCGCAGAAAGATTTGTTGAGGGAATATCGGCTGACCCAGTGACTCACAAACCTCTGCTGCACTGCAGAGTTTTATTTAACTCATTGGAAACAGACTTGGCAACAGTTGTAGCAGAATAAAAAAGCCCTGGTTCTCCCTGGATGACTGCGTTTTTACATATTTTACGTTTTTAAAACCCAACATTTAAAAGGGTTTTCCTTTACATACATGGACTATTTCAGGTTGATATTTATGCCTCGTATTGTTAAAAGATAGGCAGCTATGATTATCAATATAACAATGTTTAAAACTACCTTTAACCAGTCCTAAAATCAGAAATTGTAAAGAAAATATTGAATGTGACAATTTTCTGATGGTATCAGAAATAAGACCACCTTGTTTCCCAGAATATAACCAAACTGTCAGCAGCCAGGGTGATCAGAAACAACACAGAGAACACATTTTGGAAATGATTCATCACTTTCCCTTCATGTTGGCTCACAACCATCTCCATCCTGCTGGGAGTCTGTCAGTCGATCTGACTACATAGCAAATAGCTCCAGAAGCCACTGACAACAGCCTCATGGATTTCCAATGACCTCAGCTGGGTCAATTAAAGATATATGCAGAGGATGATTATATGTTTTACTGGACTGGAAGGAACAATAGGCTCTGTAATAAGATGTGACAGCTTTATTAGATGTGTCCGTCTGCTCATGTGTTAAAGAGGACAAAAAAAAGAGAGCCTGCGTCTCCACAGCTGAATTCGTCAGACATATTCAAAATAACCTCTACTGATGTTAATAGTATTAAATTAAACATACATTTACTTCCTTCTGTGAGCTAAATTGATACTTTATTGAAAGTTTATTGGGGGGGGGGGACCTGCTGAGCAATGCTGAGTCCCTGGTTGCTATGGTGATTCCCGCCCCTGTCCCTGGGGGCACATATTTTTAGGCCTCATAAAAGGTACTCAAAGTATCCAAGTAATTTTTATGATATAATAATTATAATAATTTATATATTATATAGATTCATTACACAGTGAAATAATCCAAGCCCCTATGTCTTGTAATTTTGTTGATTATGGCTGACAATATGGCTGATAACGAAAACCCAAAATGGAGTGTCTCAGAAAAGTTGAACATTGTGAAAAAGTTAAATACATAGAAAGTTGAGGGGCAGGAAAAGATATGAGAGGATTATCAATCAAAATATATTCAAGACTTTGGGGGAGCTTCACAAGAAGTGAACTGAGACTGGAGTCAGCACCTAAAGAGCCACTACGCCCAGATGGATACTACACATGGGCTAAGAACATCTCACCTGGGCTGAGGAGAAAAAGAACTGGACTGTTGCTCAGTGGTCCAAAGTCCTATTTTCAGATCAAAGTAAAGTTTGCATTTCATTTGGACATCAAGGTCCCAGAGTCTGGAGGACGCGTGGAGAGGCCCAGAATCCACGTTGCTTGAAGTCCAGGGTGAAGTTTCCACAGCCAGTGATAGTTTGGGGTGCCATGTCATCTGCTGGTGTTGGTCCACTGGGTTTTTTGAAGTCTACAATCAACACAGTTATCTACCAGGACATTTTAGAGAACTTCATCCTTCCCTCTGCTGACGAGCTTTATGGAGATGCTGGTTTCATTTCCAGCAGGACTTGGTACCGGCCCAAGCTGCCAAAGGTACCTAAAGCTGGTTCAAAGAGTACGGTGGGACTGTGCTTGATTGGCCAACAGACTGGACTGACCTGAACCCCATAGAGAAACTATGGAGTATTGTCAAGAAGGAAGATGAGAGACACCAGAACCAACAATGCAGATGATCTGAAGGCCACTATCATAGCAACCTAGGCTTCCATTATACCTCAGTAGAACCACAGACTGATCACCTCCATGCCACGCCACATTGATGCAGTAAATCATGCTAAAGGAGCCCCAACCAAGTATTAAGTGCATAGAAATGAACTTAGTTTTCAGAAGCCTGACATTTTTGTTTAAAATACCCTTTTTTAAATTAATTTCTTAATATTGAAATTATGCAATGATAATTATGCAGTTATCTTATGCAATGAAATTTTGGTTTTTATTATTTGTAAGCCATAATCATCAAAATTACAAGAAATAAAAGCTTGAAATATTCTGGTTTATGTGTATTGAATCTATATGAGTTTCACTTTCTGAAAAGAATAACATAAAGATATTGAACTTTTAACAATACTTCAAGTTTTTGGGCTGCAGTTGTAAAGGCTGAATTACATTCTTACTGCCTCTTAGCATCTGTAACTTTTACCTCGGTTGTTTTAAATGTCCACTGTCTTGTTGTACTTTAAGGTCAAATGATTTCTTTCTCTTTGTTTTTTTTTACATTCTTCAATGTAAAGAAACGCACTTTATTTCCTGAGGCATGAAGAGAAGGTAAATTGATCCAAGTTTAAGTTAATACTCACCCCGTTATGCTTATGTGTCAGAAATTAAAGCAGTTAAGGGTCAAAAACATGCAACTATAAGAATAAAGTGCCATTTCTTTGCTTGAACAATACGAAGCAAATTCAGTAAAATTGATTTGTTGGAAATGTTGGAAATGAAACATTGAGCCAGTCTTGAGCTTCTCTGATGAGACGAGTTTGTTTTTGTTTCACTTTTAGATGGTTTTTAATGGACAGAAAAGTTTGAGGCTATGTTTAAACACAGGGACGGTGGAACAACACGCTGTTTGACTTTGAAATAAATGCTGCAACAAAAAGTGCACCTTCGCATGACCCAACTCAGAACGCTACCGGTCCTGTTGTCTCCCAGCATCTCCCATCTGTGCCGCTGTCTGCTGGGAGGATCCCCTCACTGAGGGATCTGACAGTAATGAACTGTGACTCGGTCGGGCTGGAAAGGTGGGAATGAATGTAGATGAGGTGATGGAGTAATGGCTTACACAAAGGGCTCTGGAAGGTTAATGTCAGAGATACTGGTACCGATTTGACTGTTTTTATATTTTGTCAGCTTCCATGATGTGGACATGATGGCAAATGTTGCTTTTAGACCAGGGGAGCCCAAGTCCTACTCTCGAGAGCTACTTTCCAGCAACTTTTAGATGCATCGCTGTTCCAACACAGCCGAATCAAATGAATAGCTTCTTACCAGGCCTCCGCAGAGCTGAATGAACTCTGCATTTCTATGTATTCTTCATTTCTCCCACTGGAGTTTCCTGAAGTCTTCCTCTCAGTATATTAGATAAAACTCTTATATAATCTGGATTTTTTTCATGCAGAGTTTGGGTTTGCATCTTGTGCCACCTTCTTGATCATACTCTTTGATTTATCCTTACTTCTTTTCAGGAAAGCTTTATGCAGAAGAGGTCAAGTATCTTGTTTGTTTTGTTCCTGACTGTTAGCTGGATAGAGCTTAGTGTGGAGAGACGGATTAGGTCCTTGCCTTGAGTATTGAGGGAGAAGCTTCAGTATGTAGTGGTGAAGAACCAACAGAGTCAGAAGGCAAAGTTTCTGATTTACAGGTCATGTAATCAGGTAATCAACGTTTCAACCCTTACCTATGATCAGAAGATGTCCATAATGACTGAAGAATTGACATTCCTGTTGCAAGACACTGCTATGAGCTTCCTTTGTTAGTTGGACATGCTCTGCGTTGTAGGAAAGTTGAGAAGCTCTGTCATCCAGGAAGCTCTTTTGCATTTAAACAGGAGATGTTTTGGACATTTGATTGGGTTGCCTCTTGTTCAACTCCCTGTGGAGGTTTTCAGGCAGGTTTCACCAAACCAGGGTTGTCCTGTATTTGGCTCTATCCATTTTTGCATCATGTCTGACCAGCTTCCCTGTCCCTGCTGAAGGAAAGCATCCACACAGCATGAAGTTGCAACTCCCATGTTTCATAGTGGGGTTGTTGTGTTCACAGTGCAGATGTTTTTACTCACACAGTGTTTAGCATGTCGGCCTCAAGGTTAAATTTGGGTCTCATCTATAATCTGCAAACTGGACTTCTCATTGATTTATTTAATAATGGCTGTCTTCTTGACGCTCTTCCGTTAAGACCTGATTTCTGGAGCTCACAACCAATAGTTGTCCTGTCAACAGAATCTCCCACCTGAGTTGTGGATGTGTGCAGCTCCTCCATAGTTACCATGAGCCTCTTGGCTGCTTGTCTGATGAATATGTTGTCGTAGATTCTCAGTCATCCAGGACATCCGAAGTGCTTAAATCGAAGGCAATGGGACTTTTCCTGCTGTTTCTGAAATCATCCAAAAGGGTTCTTCAGATCCAAACATGGGTGTGACGTATCAGGCTTGTAAAACGTTATGACGTTATAATTATTATTTTAAATATATAGTAGACACTGGAAGTTCGGTAAAGAGACGGGGACTTCCATGCCTTCAATTTAAGCACTAAGGATCGTCTGATTAATGCTCTCCCTGCCTAGCTGGTCAGTTCAGCTGGACAGCCATACCTTGGGTGGTTTAAATTGTGCCATACTTCTTCAGGTTCAAGATGATGGATAGAACAGAGCTCTGTGAGATGTTCAAAGCTTTTTTAAAGTTCTCCACAACTTCCTCCCTGACCTTGTCTTCATGATGTGGTTTGTTCTCTAATGTTCTCTAACAAACCTCAGAGGCCTTCACAGAGCAGCTGCATTCATACTCAGATTACATTACACACAATTGGACTCTGGAAGGCAAATGGTTGCACTGGATCTTATATAGGTATATCATACTAAAAAGAGGCTGAAAACATGCATGCCACACGCTTTTAGATTCTTACTCGTAAAACACCCTTTTTTGTGTTGGTCTATCACATTAGATCATATTTAACAAAGTTAAAGGGGTGTAAATACTTCTTTACTGCACTGTATATTTAGAGTAATTTCTGTCATTATGTGACTCAATTTATTAGCAGTCTGATGTTTCCTTTTTATACGGTTTTAATCAGTTTATGTTCTGTTTTGTTGTTTTAAACGTGCTTCATGAATAAACTTTGTTTAATTTAATTATCCTCACTGCAGGCTATTTAAGCTCCTTCAGAAAACATCCTGCCGTGCAAGACAAAGAACATCACATAAGAAACAAGTGATGATTAACTCAGCCCTTCCACGCTGCAGTCAGAGGATTTCCGTACAGCAAATTTGTACCGAGGTCTTTATTTTACATCCTTTACTGTATCTATACCGGATGCCTCCTGGACACCTTCCTCGGGAGGTGTTCCAGGCACGTCCCACCGGGAGGAGGCCCAGGGGACGGCCCAGGACACGCTGGAGGGACTATGTCTCTCGGCTGGCCTGGGAACGCCTTGGGCTCCCCCCGGAGGAGCTGGAGGAGGTGTCTGGGGAGAGGGACGTCTGGGTGTCTCTGCTGAGTCTGCTTACCCGGTCCCGGATAAGCGGAAGACGACGAGTACGAGTACTAGTACTGTATCTGAGTTATCTGGATGACTTCTATTATTATTATTATCTGCTGAATTGTCTGACAGCTTGCATAAAATGATGTAGAAAGCACCAAAGTACTTGTTTTTGACTGTCACGGAGCCAATAAAACAGACGTAACGCCATGTTAACCTGACATAAACTGAACAAAAATATAAACAGTTTTGTTCTCATTTCTCATGAGCTAAAACTAAAGATCTAAGACTTTTTCTATGTATACAAAAGGTCTATTTCTCTCAAACATTGTTCACAAATCTGTTTAAATCTGTGTTACTGAGCACTTCCCTTTTGCCAAGATAATCCATCCACCTCACAGGTATGGTATATGAAGATGCATGATTATTGCACAGGTGTGCCTTAGCCTGGCCACAATAAATGGCCTCTCGAAAATGTGCACTTTTACTGTGTTGGGGGGGTCTGGACTTGGCTTGAGCATTTGCCCAATCAACTCAGTTATGATGACAAACTGCAATCAGGTCAGTTTGTGCAGAAATTCTTTGGTTATACTAACCGATTGTTGCAGCAGCTGTCTGGGTGGCTGGTCTCAGACGATCTTGGAGGTGAAGATGCCGGATGCGGAGGGCCTGGGCTGGTGTGGTTACACGTGGTCTGCAGTTGGGAGGCTGGTTGAAGGTACTGGCAAATTATCTGCCTTTGGAGACGACTTACGCTAGAGAAATTCACTCAATTAACGGGTGACAGCTCTGGTGGACAGTCCTGCAGTCAGCATGGCAATAGCAGAATACCGGAAAACTTGTGACATCTGTGGCATCGTGGCACACCATAAAACCGCACATTTTCAAGTGGCCTTTTATTGTGGCCAGCCTGCAGCACACCTGTGCAATAATCATGCATCTTCATTTTTTTTTTTTTACTTAGAAAAAATCTTAAGATGGGTTCAGCTCATAAAAAATGGGAAAAACAAAAGTGTTGTGTTTATAATTTTGTTCAGTGTAAATCTAATAAAGAGCTGGGATAATATGATAAAAATAATGATCCCATACTCAGGTATTCATTTTTAAGTTCTGAGGGGAAAACTCCATTCTAGTTTAAATTTGTCACATAGTCTTTATTGTGAGCTTTTCAACTGGAAATATGAACATTTTAAAAAAATGTTTCCACCAAAAACATTTCCAGAATTTTAAAAACAGTATAAAAATCGATTTTCCCAATCGATATAACCTCTGTATGGAGCAACATGGAAAAGACAGAAATAGTTACTTTTACTTTAAAAGATGCTTTATGTTTACAGTAAACAGCAGGATTGTGCAACCCATTTTACAAAACACTGACAAAGATCTGGCTGAAATGATGGAGTCTGACAGCTAAGACGAGTTTCCCTCCACATATACTTACTTTGTTCCCATGTAAGACATCTTAAACTGAAATAAAACCATAAACTACTCTCCTTAATGTTTAGAGATACATTATGGGAACAAAATAACTCCATCCTTGCTGCTTTCATGCACTTTAAGAGAGCAAGCAGCACTTAGGTGCTGCCAAGCAAATGCACCGGTTTAACTGCTCATCATCAGTGTTAGCACTTCTATGTTAGCTGGAGTTTTGATAGCAGGAGTTCGAAACACATAAGGGATTGTTAACACAGTGCCAGGCTGAGAAGACAACAGCAATGAACTTAGAGAAACAATTGTTCCTGGCCATCAATCTAGCGGGGGTTATAAGGCCATTACTAAATGATTTCAAGTCCACTGTATAGCAGAGAGAAAGATTAATCAAAAGTGGAAAACGTTTAGAACAGCTGCCACTCTTAAAGGAAATGTCCTGACAAAGTTCCCCCAAGTGGTGACCATGTGATGCTAAAGGAAATGACAAAAAAGCCCAAGAGCTCCATCTCAATGAGCATGCTAAATATTTAATGTCATGACAATTAGAAAAACATTAAGTGTGACTTGTTTGTAAAGGTTAAAGAACAAAGCCTCTTCTCTCTAAACAGACCATGGCAGCAAAGAGGAATACAGCACAAAACCTCTGTAACAAAGTCCTTTGGACAGATGAAATCAAAGCTGAGATGTTTTAAAACTAAAATCCAACACAGCATATCATGACAAACATCTCATACCAACTGTCAAGCATGGCAGTGGAGGGCTGATGATATGGGTTTGTCAGAACACCTTGCACTCATCGCTTCGACCATGAACTCCACTGTATACCACAGTATTGTATGGACAAATGTGAAGCTATCTGTCTGACAGCTGAAGCTTGGTCCTAACTGAGTTATCAACAGAACAATAAACCCAAACACAGGAGATAATCTACAACAGACCGGCTGAGAAGGAAACAGAATCAAGGTGGGGAGATGGCCCAGTTAAAGTCCAGAACTCAATGTGGTTGAAACATTGTGGCTGTGCAGAAAAGAATCTCTGCAAACTTCAATAAAATGGAATAAGATTATCCCAAGTACTTCCATATCGATGGAGGAGACTGACCAAGCTGGACAGAAAGCTGAGTTATTCCTCTGCCTCATTAGTGAACACAGTGAACATCTCTTTCAGTCAGCATAAAGTTCTAGCTTCTCCTGCACCGAGTACCACACTGCAAACTCCCTCCACCTAATGTTAGAAGATGAGGTCGGTGTCTATAAATGAAATAACACATTTCTATATTTTTATACTGAGCTCATGCTGCCCTGTCCGTGTTTCATCTTGCAAAAGAATTTCTGGTTCAGCTCGTACAGATGTCACAGTGACCCAGTGTCTGAACCAGTGGGTACATGGTGGCGTGTTGTTCTGCACTGCAATAGACTCAACAGAAGAAGCCTAAACATGAGATATTAGGATTTCAGAGTTATCCCCCTGTTTAGTTTCTATACTTTTAAAATATTCCCCGCCTGAAAGTAACATCAGGTTGACATTAATCCGGCTAATTTTAGCCCAGTAAAAAGACTCAGTAAGTTTTTAAGCCATAACCAGGAAGGTGTGATTAACTGTTCAGGGGCTCAGAGTTGATCTTTTAAAACAAAACAGTTGCGCAGACCTGGTTCCCTTTGCAATTATCTTAGTTAGTAGCTTTTCCCTTTACGCACCTTTCATGCTTTCCTGCACTTCTTCCTGACTCTGCACAGCTAAAGCTCTCTCCTGTCCCCTGCTGCATTGTCCCGAGTCCCTTAAGTAGACAAACCCCGAGTCCCATTGTACTTCACAAAACGTGAAAATGCACTTTTCTTGTTCAACAATGTTACAGAAAGTCAGAGCAGCCCCTGGAGGATGAATTGAATATGTGTGGTTCATTCTCTTATAGAAAAGGGTATTATAAAAGTTATTGTAAAGACGTTACAGTTGCTGCTTCACATTTTGCTCCAACCTACAGCTTATGGTTCCAGTCAGAAGTTGCCATGCTCTTACCATCAGGACATCCTTTACTTTGTCCATGCAGGGTCATAAATATACATACTAATTCCTACTAATATTTAGGAAGCAGGAAGTAGAGTTCATTGGTCTACTGGCACGTACTGCCTTTTAAGCATAGTCCACAGGGTTGAGGTCAAGGCTTTGAGAAGGTCAGTCCCAAAGCTTAATGGTAGCCTGCTTTATCCAAACCAGATTTGATGTGTTTCCACCATATGACCCAAACATTCTTTAAGGTTTAAGCCATCAAGGCTTGAACCTGCCAGGAAGTGGAAACCCCCTGCAATACCAGTGGAACCATTATCATGGACCAAGAGTGCCCACCAAACACATGGGCAAGCCAAATGCCTTCTGCGTAAACGTTTTGTGGTCAAAGACAACACACTGAGAATGCAAAATGACTTTCAACCCCAGGAACATTGTATCAACTGTCAAGCACGGTGCTGGGAGGATCATGATGTGGGAATGTTTCACTCCCCAGAGCATGTCTTGTGTCTGGATGTTACATTTTTGTGTTTCACACCATAAGCTTAATGGTTTACAGATTTACCAAAAATCCATTACATCAACCCAAACTGCTATAAACTGCCAAATTCATGGCATGAAGACTCTTGAACTATCACCAAAAGTATTTCAATTCAATTCAAAAATACTGTATCAATCCCAGGGGACATTAAATGTTGTGGTGGCTCATATTAGAGCAGTTGTAGATGCTGATGATTGTGGGCAGGAAGGATCTCCTGTAGCGGTCTGTCTTACAGCAGATCTGAAGAAGCCTCTGACTGAAGACACTCTGCTGTTGTAGGACAGTCGCATGAAGAGGATGCTCAGGGTTCTGCATAATGTTCTTTGTTTTTTGAAGAAACCTTCTTTGCACAATGATCTCCATATAAGTCAATCGTTGATTTTGTCTTCCAAAAACATCTTGTACATCGCTATAAACCTGGCCATAAACACCTCCAGGTGGTAGATGGCTTTGCTTCCCAGTAGGAGACTGTGGTCACAGAAAATAGCCAGGTGGATGGAATAATGAAGGAAGAGGAGGATGTTGTAGAAAATTATTTTGGGCTCTGAACTTTTCTTTACCTCTCTCCTCTCTGACCTCTGTGTTTTGGTTACTTAAGAGCAGATGGGCTCTAAATTCATTATCAGGAGTTTTATGGTTAACAATCCCTGAAGTGTTGCATCTAAAGGGATGGTAGATGGGTGGTCTCATAAATAACCTGGTTACTTCTGACCCGGGGTGGGGTCTAGGGGCCAATTTCTAAACTCTTTCAAGTTGAGAGAACACCCTCATTCTGGTATAAATACTGATTGTGACTTCTGTTAGTTGCTCTGCTTCACTGACTAAACTCAGTGACAGAGTCTTCAAACGCTAAAATGCCTTTGAATAAACTTATAAAGACAAAGTCCGGTCTTTCTCTTGTTAATGAATTGATTTCTCTCCCACTTTGATAAGAAAATCCATAACAAGGAATATATCCAAATGTTTCAACGTTGCCTCATATTAACAGATAGATAGTTGAAATTTGGACATAATTGGGTGTTCCAATGATCCCAAACTCACATCCAAACTGGTTTTTGAATGAATAAATCAGACTCAGCTAAAGTTTCTGGCCTTCTCAAAGCTCTGACCTCTACCAAACATCTGTGAATTTTGCCTAAAAGAATCAGAATCAGCTTTATTGCCAAATTCGTACATACAAACAAGGAATTTGACTCCGGTACACTTTGCTCTTTGGTTTGTTTTTGTATTACAGAATATACATATTTACAATGTACAATATACACATATATAATAAAAAGGTGCATTTGCAACATCTGTATGTTGTTGTTTTGTACTCTATTGAATGTTCAACAGAGAAACAGCCTGGAGGAAGAAACTGTCTCTGTGGCGGCTGGTTTTAGTGAACAGTGCTCTGTAGCGCCACCTGAAGGTAAAGCTCTGAACAGTTTATGTGCAGGATGTGTGGGGTCTGCAGAGATTTTAGCAGCTCTTTTCCTGACCCTAGACCTGTATAAGTCCTGGATGGAGGGAAGGTCAGCTCTGATTATTCTCTCTGCAGTCCTGATTATTCGTTGCAGTCTGGACCTGTCCTGTTTTGTGGATGATCCAAACCACACTGAGATGGATGAAGACAGGACAGATTGAATGATGGCAGTGTAGAAGATGACCAGCAGCTCCTGTGGAAGGTTGAACTTCTTGAGTTGCCTCAGGAAGTACAGTCTCTGCTGGGCCTTCTTTCGAACAGTGTCTATGTGTGAAGACCATCTCAGGTCCTCAGAGATGGTGGTTCCTAAGAACCTGAAGTGGTCCACGGCCGATACAGTGTTGTTGAGGATGGTGAGGGGGTGTATGGGGGTGGTGTTCTCTGAACGTCCACCACCATTTCCACAGTCTTGAGTGGGTTCAGTTCAAGGTAGTTCTGACAGCACCAGTGGACCAGCCGATCCACCTGCTATCTGTATGCAGACTCATCACCATCCTGGATCAGTCCAATGACAGTGGTGTCGTCTGCAAACTTAAGGAGTTTCACGGACGAGTCCGAAGAGGTGCAGTCATTTGTGTACAGAGAGAAGAGGAGTGGGGATAGTACACACCCCTGGGGGGCACCAGCTGGGTCTGTGCAGGGAAACTAACCATGGTGGTGGTAGTGCCATGGTTAGTTTCTACTGGTTAAATGCACAAAGTGGATGTAACAACACGGCAAGAGGAATACCAGTAAATGCTTTAATTTGACCTCAAATCAAAAGCTAGATTGTTGAAATTTGAACACAGTCAGGTAAATGATCCCAAACAATAAGCTTCTGGGATGTCCAGGAACCTCAATTGTATCACAGTTTTATGGTTGAACAGCTGGTTCAGCACCAGGAAACCAACCAATAAAAGTAAAATCTGCTAAATCTGTCAAGAAGAGAGGTCCAGCCAGAATTAGGTCAGAACCTCATTTATATACCCCATCTATAACTAGTGCGAGACTGAGGCACAACTACCTAAGGGACATTTAACCAAATATTAGTTGGGGTGTCTTTACATATTTAAGCATGTAGTGTTAATTTTTACCCTGCGTAAACAAAATCCACAATAGATTCTAACTGGTGCAGCAAGTGTCTCTTTTCTAAAAGTAATTTCAGTTGTTTGTTATATAATTGTTCCATCGCAGAGCGAGATTTGCACCAGGAATACAGCACAGTGAAGATGCATCTGAATGTCTGCAGAGAAATAAACAATGGAGGTAGTTTAGAAGGAATAATTTGCAGCTGAAAATCTCCATTGACTTTGTCAAGTTGCTGGATGGTTGTTCCGGCTGTGAACTCATTGCTTAACAAAATCCATCCACTTAGCATATCATCTATTCAGCTTCCCTGGTCGAATATCTGACCTCCCGAGGTCCTCGGCAGCATAAATTTGCTCTTCGTCCAGACCCAGAAAATGGTAATTTGAGCAGCAGCTCAGTAATAACCCTCACACTGGGCCTCCCTGTCAAATCTTTTTCATAATTTCCATTTAATTTAATGCCGAAATCTTCTGACACGACCCTGTGAAAAAGAGAAAGCTGACATTAAGTCTGTCACCTCCTGCAGGCAGATTACATTTCCCATCGTCTTTGTTGCAGCTTTAATTGTATGCAGATGCTTTGTTTGGGCCTCGTGTGTTTTTCCTCCATCACTGTTCCCACTACACCTCTCCGCTCACACAGGAAATCACTTGTCACGTCTCCGTTGCTCGGAGGCCGTCCAGTTAAAACAGCTCTGTCACTTCTTATCTCCCGTCATAAGCACAAAACTCGTTTGTCTAAAGGACTACATGTCACCTCCTCCCCCCTGAGTCCTGCTGGAAATATGAGCTCCTCGCTATCGCTGTTCCTGACCGAGCTTAAATTTCCTCCCTCTGAGGAAAAGCTTTAAAAAAATCCTCCTTTATCCGCACTTTGCAGGTTGTCATCTCAAGCATGAGATCTGAGGCCCTCACTTCTCTCCTTATGATGCTAATGTGAGCTTTGCTTGACTTCCTTTGCATTTAATCCACCCCAGTTTGATACATCCCTAAAAAACAGTTTGATCTGAAATCCTACTTTGTCCAGCTGACGTCAGGGACAAAAATCATCCTTCAACACCATCTTTTTTTGGGGTTTAACACCTCAGACTTCACAACTTGATTTTACATGCTGAATTCGGAGCATCCGAACACTCCAACCAGCCACTCACCCATCACTCGGAGCCTCTCTGCGCCCACCACCACTTCCTGCTCGTCGGCAGAGAAGAGCAGCTTCCCGGAGGTGGATTTGACTTCAAACATCTTCCCTCGTGCTTTAAATCCACGGGATCCTAAAGCGAACACAGACAGAGAGAAGACATCAAAGAGGAGGACCAATGCTGCTGCTGTCTTGCTCCTCAGTTTACAATGAAAATAAAAAAAGGGTATTGTAAAATGTCCTGCAGGACTTACCGGCTTACTGTTTTAACTCACCTGTGTTGTTTTTGTAAAAACAGCTTTTCTACTCTGTGAACAATTTAAATATGTAGCTAAATAATGAAGGACATCAGATGAGGGTGTTTGAATCAATGCTCAATACAAATGTTTGTCTTCCAACACCCAAACAAAAGAAAGAAAGAATCAATGCGGCGTGGCATGGAGGTGATCAGTCTGTGGTTCTGCTGAGGTGTAATGGAAGCCCAGGTTGCTTTGATGGCCTTCAGATCATCTGCATTGTTGGTTCTGGTGTCTCTCGTCCTTCTCTTGACAATACTCTATAGTTTCTCTACGGGGTTCAGGTCAGTCCAGTTTGTTGACCAATAAGTTATGGAGTTAAATTTGTCTCAATATTATTCAATCAAACAAAAAACTAATCTCAATCAAAAAAATTATATTCAATCAAAAAAAACTAATCTCAATCAAAAAATATTAAGTTGTGATCAAAACTTTCAGAGTTTTTTCTCACAAAGAGAAAAAAGTTATTTGCAAAACATAAACTTTTATTTGTGCAGGTCAAAAATCTTTGGTTACGAGTCTCGCTTTTTTGGTTTTGACGCTTTCTGTTTTTGGTTGAACTCAAAGAATTTTGAGTTCTGGAAACATGAACATTCTGGGCGGGGCCTAAAGACGAACGCTGTAAGACGTTTCCCTATTGGTTAGCGCTGACTAAAGCAGCAGACTCTGATCCCCTGCATCTCTGAACTTCTGCTCGAACTGCAGGGCTTGCAGCGTCGCTTCAGTGAGGAGACATCAACTGTACAGAAGAAAACTGCGGTCAAGTGAGCCGACAGTCAGAAATATGCGGTCACGTCAGCCGTCACCAGCTCTCTCTTAAAGATTAGCGTCACGCATACAAGGTGCAATACGGTAATGGAGCAGAAAGGATGTCGATCCTGGCAACGGTTGAGAAAATAAGAGGAAAACAGAAAAGTAACCTACAGAACATTTATATTAATTACATTTTTACAACTTTCACATTCATGTTTTATGTAAAATAATAAATATTTAATATTTTACTGTACAGTTTTGGAGAAATATCTTGTCAAAATACCTCAAAATGCTCATCCATTATATGCATTTGTCCCACTTTCAGGAATTTATTTCTCCAAAACCATGAGAGGTGACAACAGATTATATTAGAGGGTTATCTATATTATAACCAGAATTAGTATTTCATAATTTCACTGTAGGTTTCTGGAGAAATACACAACTACCCCAACAAAGTACCACAAACGCTTCTTTTTGGTGAGGTCGATGAGATCCTGGGAAGTGGTCTGGACAGCTTAAAGTGCAAGAACATCCAGATCTCCTCTGACCTCTCCTGGACAGGAAACGCCCCTCGCCTGTTGAAGAAGATACAACAACAGCTCTTCTTCATCTCCTCAGCTGCTTACAGATATCTACAGGGCCACGGTGGAAAGCACTCTGTGTGACAGTGTGGTGAGGGAACTGCACAGGAGAGGAAGTAAGTATCACGGGTTGTGAGGACAACACACAGGATTATGGGATGCCGTCTGCCCGACATGGACTCTGTTTTATACTACACTTGGGGTAGTTGTGTATTTCTCCAAACCTTCACAGTAAAATTATGAAATACTAATTCTGGTTATAATATAGATAACCCTCTGATAAAATCTGAAGAGATTGTGTTGTCACCTCTCTTGGTTTTGGGGAAATAAATTCCTGAAAGTGGGACAAATGCATATAATGGTTGAGCATTTTGAGGTATTTTGACAAGATATTTCTCCAAAACTGTACAGTAAAATATAAAATATTTATTCTTTTACATAAAACACGAATGTGAAAGTTGTAAAAATGTAATTAATATAAATGTTCTGTAGGTTACTTTTCTGTTTTCCTCTTATTTTCTCAACCGTTGCCAGGATCGGGATCCTTTCTGCTCCATTACCGTAAAGCACCTTGTATGCGCGACGCTAATCTTTAACAGAGAGCTAGTGTCGGCTGGCGTGACCGCGTATTTCTGACTGTCGGCTCACTTGACCGCAGTTTTCTTCTGTACAGTTGATGTCTCCTCACTGAAGCGACGCTGCAAGCCCTGCAGTTCGAGCAGAAGTTCAGAGATGCGGGGGATCAGAGTCTGCTGCTTTAGTCAGCGCTAACCAATAGGGAAACGTCTTACAGCGTTCGTCTTTAGGCCCCGCCCAGGATGTTCATGTTTCCAGAACTCAAAATTCGTTGAGTTCAACCAAAAACAGAAAGCGTCAAAACCAAAAAAGCGAGACTCGTAACCAAAGATTTTTGACCTGCGCAAATAAAAGTTTATGTTTTGCAAATAACTTTTTTCTCTTTGTGAGAAAAAACTCTGAAAGTTTTGATCACAACTTAATATTTTTTGATTGAGATTAGTTTTTTTTGATTGAGATTAGTTTTTTGTTTGATTGAATAATATTGAGACAAATTTAACTCCATAATCAGGCACAGTACCACCATAGTCTTTGAACCAGCTTTAGGTACTTTTGGTAGTGTGGGCAGGTACCAAGTCCTGCTAGAAAATAAAGTCAGCATCTGCATAAAGCTTGCCAGCAGAGGGAAGGATGAAGTTTTCTAAAATGTCTTGGTAGATAACTGTGTTGAATGTGTACTTCAGAAAAGCCAGTGGACCAGAACCAGCAGATGACATGGCACCCCAAACCATCACTGACTGTGGAAACTTCACACTGGACTTCAAGCAACGTGGATTCTAGGCCTCTCCACTCTTCCTCCAGACTCTGAGATGTTGATTTCCAAATGAAATGAAAACTTCACTCTGTAAGGAAGACTTTGGACCACTAAGAAACAGCCCAGTGCTTTTTTCTCCTTTGCCCAGGTAAGATGTCTGTGTGTGGTGGCTCTTGAGGCGCTCACTTCAGCCTCAGCCCCATACTTGTGAAGCTCCCCCAAAGTCTTGAATAAAGGGTTGATTGACAGTCCTCTCCAGGCTGTGGTTATCCCTGTTGCTTGTGCACCTTTTCCTACCATACTTTTTCCTTCCACTCAACATTCTATAAATATGCTTAGAGACAGCACTTTGAATAACCAGCGTGTTTAGCAATAACCTTTTGCGGCTTAACCCCTTTTGTTGAGGGTGTCAATGAATGGCTGCTGGACATCTGTGAGGTCAGCAGTCTTCCTCATGATGGTGTTGCCCACTGACCCTGACTGAGAGACCATTTAGAGGTGCAGGAAACCTTGCAGGCATTTTAAATTAATTAGCTGCTTAGGGTATTACACAATGAGTTTCCAAAATGTAACTTTTTCACAATATTCTAATTTTCTGAGACACTGAATTTTGGGTTTTCATTATCTGTAAGCCAGAACAATCAAAATTACAAAATAAGGTAGTCATTGATCCAGGCAATTGCTGATGGAGCCACTTTCAGATAAAGCAAATTAGGATGAATTGTGCTAACTGCACTGGAGAAATCAAAGAACATAATCCTCACAGAGCTGCTCTGTACAAGCCTTCAGGACTCTGGGGCTGATACCATCTGGACCTGCGGCCTTGTTCCGGTTTTGTCTTTCCAACTGGTTCTTCGCCTGATGTCTAGAGGCAGACAGGCGGAAGTAGCAGGGAATGGCAGCATCGCCATCTTTTTAATTGGTTTAAGACAAACATGTAAAAGCAGATGGGTCCATGAGGTGAAAGACAAAACATTTAAGATCTGACAGGAAAGCTGTGGGTCAAATGAGGGTGGGATGTCTGGTTGGCTGTGTGCAGGAGAGAAGGATGCTGAGCCTGCTCCTGAACTGAACTTACTGAAGAATGTGTTCAAGCTTATTGGCTCCATCCAGACTCCTCCCTGACCACATATCTCTGATACTGCTTTGCTGGAAATTGCTCTCCAGCTTCTTCCTGTACATGTGCTTGCTCTCTCGTATACTGACTTTAGGTTACATCTCTATACTTCTCAAGATGCTAATCCCATGTCTCCCTCCTTGAAGTTTTTTTTTTCTTGCTTACCAGATAGTTCAGGTCCATGGTGATCCAGGGTTTGTTATTGGGGAAACATTTGACTGTTGTAGTGGGGATGGTGCTGTTCACACAGAAGTTTATATAGATAGTTAAAAACTTAGGTCATGGTACAGATGTCCTCTCCATGTGGCTGGCACAGCACATCTCTATCTGTGGCCTCAAAACAGCCCCCAGAGCTTCGTTAGCTTCCTGTGACCATCTCACAGTTGTTTTTAATCAAAGGTTGCCTCAAAAAAAGAGGTTTATATTAGAGGGTGACACGGGAGTGGATTTTCTCTTCTGTCCCATCCCGCTCCCACAGAAAAATGTCTTGTCCCATCCCAATCCCAGGCCAGCATAACGAAAAAAATCCTGTCCCGTCCCACTCCTGGTAAATTGACTCCCACTCCCATCCCGCTCCCATTCAGAACGACTCCCACTCCTGTGCCACTCCCATTTTTGTTTTCTTAATTTAGTCTTTTGGCAATTTCTTTCTTTGAAGGACCAGTTAGGTCCCTGTTTTTAGCTGTAGTAAAGGCCAGTTAAAGTAAAAAGAATAATAATGAAGAAATAATAAAATATCAAACAAGGAAACAGACCATGCCTATCTTAGCTGAATAAACAAAATGTACCTAGTTGTATTTTACTTATTTATTAAGTGATTGTTTCCTTTGAACAATGACATCACTTTTATGTTTCAAATTGCTGGAACGAAAGAAAAATGCACCTAGTAAGAGAACTGTACTTGTTGAACAAAAGGACAAAAAGGCATTACCTTCATAATTTAGAAACTGTACCTCAATGGTTCACAGCCCTGGTCCTCAGGGACCCCTTCCCTGCAAGTTTTAGATGTTTGTCTGCTCCAGAACACCTGATTCATATTCTGACATGACCTCCTATACAGGCATCAAGAATGGAGGGTCAAACTGGACAAAATTAAAACAATAAAATCATCATTAAATAAATAAATGTTGTGAATGTCCCATAAGTGAAGTAAATGTAACATGAAAGAAATGTAACATTAAATGTGCCATTAAATTAAAGGTACCATTTAATTATTTAATACATCATTAGAAACAATAAATGTACCATTATATCATGAAATGGACTATTATGCAATTAAATGTGCCACTGAATAATTAAGTATAATTTTAAAGACGACATGACGTAATTAGTGGTACACTTAATATTTAATGATGTATTAAATAAATTGTACATTTAATGGTACATTCAATTTTTTTCTATTTCACAACATATTTATTTAATATCTTCCCTTGATGAAGCCTTTCAACGGAGTCCGCAAGGGGACATGGGGGAATTTTTTGTCTTTTTTGTGTCCCCACGCAATAGTCTTTGCGTTATTTCGCAATACTTTGTGGGATAGTTTCCAAATCAGATAACTGCAAAAATGAAACAAACACTACACCTGTTTTGAGATTTATTGAGTTTTATTTTGAAATCAGCCTTAAATAAAATTATCTTCAATCAGACTAAAAGACAGTTTTTATCCACAAGCTGTCAAACAAACTACTGAACAATAATACTGCACGAAACCACATCTGTGACACTTTATTTGCTTATTGCTGCTGCATGATGTGTACTTTTTTTTTTGTACGCCATTAGTGTTTTTGTTTTTATCGTGATTTGAACGGTTCTTCTTATCCTAAGCATTTCATCGCATTGTTTACTGCATGTTAACCTGCATATGACAAATAAACCATATCAATGACATATCAGTGTTTGTTTTATGAGCAGTTTGTCATCTGTGCTGTTGCTCCAAAATGCCGAACGCAAAAGTATTGCGTGGGGACGCAAAAAGAAATAAATTTCCCCATGTCCCCTCATGGGCTTCCGTACCTTACCTCTTAAATCTTTAGAGCACATGCAGCAATTTTGTTGGTCAGATGAGACTTGACACATGTTGGTACTTTTGGTTTGATGAATGAAGAGATGCAGGGTTGATTTAATCCAGAATCTGTTTTACAAGTGTCCCTTAATCTCTGGTGAACTTGATTACAACTAAACACGTTTTACAAGCAGCAGACTGCGTGTTAAAACCGCTACATTCAACTCTCCTGAAGTTCGGTAATATTTGCAACTTTCCTGTCAGCTCTATGAGTTTAATAGATAAGTCCTTATTTCTGACTTTACGTTACAAACCCAATTTTACCACGTCCAGTTCTCCACCTGCGTTTGCTCCCTCCATCCTGAACGCAGGTGGAAAACATCGATCAGAAGCACTGTTGGCTTGTGGGTCATGTAGTTCATTTGACTCGAATTATAGTATAGGCTTCTTGGAAAAAAACTACACAATGGCGGTGTGGATCCAAGTTTTTTTTTCTTAAAGTTTATAACAAAGTCTCAGTTTTACATTTCCAAAGACAATTGATCCTAGTTTATTTTCCCTCCTATTGGTTAGCTCCCGCTCCCGTCTGCTCCCGTTAATTTTTTATCCTGTACCGTCCCAAACACGTGATCTTTACTGATGCTGTCTCCCGTCCCGCGGGATTCCCGAAAAAATCTCAGCCTCTAGTTTATATATCGAGCAGACAAAAACAAGAGTGTGACCTGAGGTTTATTCATCCCGGACATATACATAAAACACATCCAACATTTCGTTTTCTCCTGATACCTCCTGATATTGTCTAAAATGCAATGGAGTGTTGTTTCTGTAGCTTTGCAACAACTGAGCTGATCACAGGCAGGGTCAGCAACAGCTGATGATAGAATATATACTGTTGGTAAAATACCACTGGTTAACCCCTTTGGTAAATGATAAAAATTTACAGTTCAATATCTGGGCAACTGATAATATATTTTACATTGGTATGTCCTGGATTACATCATTTGTTATTGACAAGCACTGCTAATCCATCTCATTTGATTTTACTTCTCATCTGTAAACTGCTGTTTGGTCGATTAGACAAAAAAGCCTGGCAGAGAGAGAGAATCTGGCATATGGCAGCCATGTCTCAGTGACAATGCATTCATAGTACTGGATTGATGGATGGATGGATGGATGGATGGATAGATGGATCTTTCAGACATCACGATAGGACTGTAAAACTATTTTCACTTTCCATATTTATTCAGACTTGAAACATTCTTAATTGCAGACTTTTCCATACAGAGAAGGGACCCTCTATATAGATTGACTAATATACAGACCTATTCCATAAATTAGAATATTTGTTTTCATTTTAGTACCTCAATTGTGCTAAGTGAAGCACATTATATCAAATAATCACACATACATTAATATTTTCAAGCCTGCTGATTTTCTGCTTACAGCTAATGAAAACATTGCATTTAAGATTAGAAAATTACATCAGAAAAGAAAATTTTTAATACAGAAATGTGGTCTTAATGAAAAGTAGTTTTAATATCTGCTTAAAAGTTATTTTCAAAATGTAGTTTTAATCTGGGAAACGAGCATATCAGAATATCAGTTGAAGGACAGTAGCTCTATAATACTGGGCTTGGGTCCCCCTGTATTAACTGTTAATTCAATCAAACAATTTATAACTGGTACAAGCACAAACAAGAAAGACTCAGTGCTCAGCCTCGCCTTTAGGTTGTTGTCTCCACTGAGAATACAACCTGTAACCACTGTACTTTAGTCCTGTTGGCAAACTATTCCAACTATAACAACATGATTGGTGAAAACATTTTTTTTCACTTAATGTATTTAGGCCAAGACAGCATTCTAATATCAATGGAGCAATAACTTGTGAACAATACCATTAACTTCTACCATAAAAGAATAAGTAGATTTGTTTATGAATTGAACAGAAAGTGGGTCACCGAGCAACACAATGGCACTAAACATAGAGGTTGCTCGACCAAACAATGGCTTGATAAGAATTACATTAATGTTCAGCAATGGGCAATTCAAAGTCTTGACCTCAATTCAACAGAAATGACGTGGAAGGAGCTGAAGTGAGTCTTTCATGTGAGGATATAGTCCAGGAGAAGCTTTCTTTGGTCAAATGAGCAGGATGAACTTCTACTTTGAGTTTATGCAGTTAGTGGGAAATGTTTGCAGATACTGAGCTACAACAGGGTTACATCACATAATACAAGTAGTTTGTATATGTAATTATCCTCATCATACCATAACAGTTGATTATCCTCAATAACTAACTCAACACAATATGAAGTCCTTCATCAGGTCCCCCTGATCTATTTATTCTTAAGTGCAGTTGAAGAAAATAAAATGTTAACATAATACAGTCCTTACATCACTTCCTGCATTTGTTAATTTAACTGAACCTTTTTGATTGTAGTTTAACTAAAAAATCAATTCACATAAACGAGTAAGGAGCAGTTTACTGGAAAATTGTTTTAAAAGTTTGCTATAGAAAACCTTAGAACAGTTACTGACCACACTGCTAACAACTGCTAGTGTAATTGCTTGCCATACATTATGAGGCTAGCTGCTGCTAAGGTTTACAGAAGAAATGTAATGTTTGGCACTAACTGCTGCACAAATGATGCCAATCCCTGTTAAGTTATTGTTGAAAATCACTTCTGGGCTTTTGGATGCTAGGCTAATTGGTGAAAAATCAGTGCCAAGCTGCAAACCCAACTTAGACAATAATTGCTAACCACCACTACTAATTTTTAAGAAAGTTTAGTAGTTCTTAGTATGAACAAACTGTTTACTAATTACTGCTTTTAAAACTGATTCAAATCTGTGTTTGGCTAAATGTGCTTGAGCTATTTTTGGCTATCTGATATTAAGAGCATATTGATGCAAATTTCTGCTAGGCCAAATAACACAAATCACTGCTAGGCTTACTGATGCTAATTACTGGTATGAATATTTATCCTAATCACAAGCTGATTTTAACTATTCAGCCTTACTGATGATAGTCACTGCTAAACTAATTGATAGTAATGGGCCAGATGATACCAAGACTCTGGAGCAAATGAAGCAAAGAGTTTTGAAATGGAATGCTGAAACTCGCTACAATAAAAATTGCAAGAAAATACACTTTTTCCCTCTCTCAGAACTACAAGAACAAAATGAGATCCTTGAAGTTTTTAATCGCTTGTTCTTGACATATATTCTGGGCAGAACCTTTTTCTTGTGCGATGTCCACAAGGTTGGGTGATTGAACGGATTTATCGACCATCGACGATAGGCTGAGCTGTTCAACGGTTGTTTTTTTAAGAGCAATGTTTTTTTAAGGTTTAAAAGACATAAAATAGTGGGCGTAGCCTAATTGACTCCGTGGACGTCCACTGGACGTTTACAGCCGTGTACGAGGTGTCACACAAAAAACTTCTTGGAACAAAAAAGTCTCCACATCAAACTGTTTTATATGTGTCACACTGCGTAGCATACTCAGCCGGATGGTGAACACGTAAATGCTCATGTCAGTTCGTCGTGTTTGAGGTCTTTGCTGGCACTATATGACTATACCAGAGGTCTCATTCTAGTGGCCCGCGGGCCAATTGCAGTCCACAGGACGATATCTTGTGGCCCCCACCGTGACACGAAAGTATAATATTAGTGCAGCCAGTAGGGGGAGTGGACCTCTGAAGGAAGTCCCGCCTGCCGTTCCTCGTCGTGGCTGACATTTGGTGCTAGGCTAAGCTACACCGACTTCTTGCACATTCCGCTTGTAACAACAGTGTGGCGGATGACGAACAGTCCGGTAGCAGTCACCTTTTTTTGAAGTCACCCTTCGTGTACTTTCTACCATCAACAAATGGCACGATCAAACGCGGAGAAAGGTGACTGCAACCGGGCTGTTCGTCTTCCGGCACGCTGTTGTGACAAGTAGAAGCGGAAATGACATCACACATCTAGACGTACTCCATGCGTCGCTAGCTGGCTAAAGACAAGAGCGACGCCAAGTGGAATAAACTAAATTTTGTCACACCCTCATCATGTCTTTGTCAAAGCCAAAGCCTGCAGTGAAGAGAAAGATAGGTGACGAGCACAGACAATTTTAGCAAAGGTGGGAGACGCAGTATTTCTTTGTTGAGCACAGGGGCACCCCGACATGCCTTATTTGCACTGAAAAAGTTGCAGTGCACAAGGAATACAACCTGAAACGTCATTATTCAACTAAACATGCTGAGGAATGTGCAAAATACCAGGGGGATGAGAGAGCCAACCCGGTTGCCAGCCTTAAAACATGTCTAGTGAAGCAACAAGATTTCTTCAAGAAGGCAACCAAAGAGAATGCTGCAGCAGTCGAAGCTAGCTATATGATTAGTGAGATGATTGCTAAGGCGGGAAAACCATTCACAGAGGGAGAGTTTGTAAAAAAAAATGCATATTACAGGTTGCAAGTATAGTTTGTCCGGAAAAGAAAAGTCAGTTCAGCAACATCAGCCTTTCTGCCAACACAGTGGCAGAGCGCATATCTGACTTGTCAAGTGACATTTATCATCAACTGTGTGAGAAAGCCAGATGTTTTGATGCATATTCAGTTGGTCTTGAGAGCACAGACATAACTGACACTGCTCAGCTCACAATTTATGTCCGTGGTGTTGATCGCAATTTTGAAGTGACAGAGGAGTTGCTCAGAGTAATTCCAATGTATGGCCAGACCACTGCTCATGAGATATTTCGCCAGCTGTGTGATGCCATTGAGAATGCCGGTTTGCCATGGAATAGGTTTGTTGGAATAACAACTGATGGGGCGCCATCAATGACGGGGAGGAAAAATGGATTGGTGTCACTTGTTCGGAGAAAACTTGAGGAGGAGGGTGTAGAAGAGGCCATTGCTCTGCACTGTATCATCCATCAGCAGGGCCTTTTCAGCAAATGCCTGAAGTGTGACAACGTGATGTCTGTTGTTGTGAAATGCATCAACAACATCAGATCCAGGGGCTTAAAGCATAGGAGGTTCTGTGCTTTTTTAGAGGAAATGGAGTCAGAATATGAAGATGTGCTCTACTTCACTGAGGTACGTTGGCTCAGCAGGGGAAATGTCTTGAAAAGATTTTTTGAACTCAGAGAAGAAGTGAAAGCCTTCATGGAGAAGGATGGGATGGCTGTTCCCGAGTTGAATGATCAGAAATGGTTCATGGACTTAGCTTTTCTTGTCAACATCACACATGAGCTGAATGTACTGAACAAGAAGTTACAAGGCCAGGGGCAGCTTGTCAGTGCTGCCTATGACAACATAAGAGCATTCTCCACAAAACTTGTGTTATGGAAAGCCCAGCTCTCTCAGACAAACCTTTGCCATTTTCCAGCATGCAAGGCACTTGTGGATGCAGGCACACCATTCAGTGGTGAGACGTATGTTGAGGCCATTTTGAAGCTGCAGGAGGAATTTGATCACAGATTTGCGGACTTCAAGACACACAGAGTCACATTTCAAATTTTTGCGGACCCCTTCACCTTTGATGTGCAAGATGCCCCTCCTGTGCTTCAAATGGAGCTTATTGACCTGCAATGCAACTCTGACCTCAAGGCCAAATTTAGGGAGGTGAATGGAAAAGCAGACAAGCATGGGCAATTTTTGAGATAATTGTCCCCCAGCTTCCCTGAGCTTTCCCGAATGTTCAAGCGAACCATGTGCCTTTTTGGGAGCACATATTTGTGCGAAAAGTTCTTCTCCACCCTGAACTTTAACAAGTCCGAAGTACAGGTCCAGACTTACTGATGAGCACCTTCAAGCCATACTGAGGGTCTCAAGTGCCTCCTCTCTGAAGCCAAATGTGGCTCAGATATGTGAGAGGAAGCGTTATCAAGTCTCTGGCAGCAAGGAGTAAGCTGGAGAAGGCATGTTCCGGGGAACTGTTCATGATCTTCATTCGATGTTCCATTCATGTGTTCAGGACAGTTCATGTATTGGAGAAATCATTAACTGTTGATGACATTTGAGGATATTTTTTTAACAACGATTTTTATGGAATCCCTTATGCGGCCCATGCCTCACCCAGACTCTGCCTCCAGCGGCCCCCAGGTAAATTGAGTTTGAGACCCTTGGTCTATACAAATGACAAACCGCTTTAGTTACATCCTTTGATTTACCTCTTTCATCTGATTTAAAGCCAAAGTAACCCCAAATAGGGGACTTCGTATTTTTTTTGATAACTAGTTTCTCCTTTTTTTGGACTAATAGGTCTGTGGCTGTTTAAGTTGCTCTGCCCACAAAAAAGTCCAAATGTCACCTGCGCTAATATATCGCCCATCCTCATTTGTTGAACTGACTGATATTGGTTGGAAAAATGTTACATATTTCCCAACCTTAGTGTCCAATAAATATGAAGTGGGGGTGCTGCAGTGGAAGAGACCTCCGAAGACTTTTGAAGGACTTCAGCACTTGAGTTCTTCTAAAATTGTTCTGCAGCACAGAGTAAAAGAACACATTTCTGAAGAGTATGTGGAGGCCTTTCATTAAAGTTAAGTGACAGATTACATTTCACACCTTCTGGGTGTCATGATGAGTTTGGAGGTAGGTCCCAAATGCAGAGTAGAGTGGTAATGAAAAAAAGCTTTAATGAAAAAATGAACTTACAGATGCACAGGTACAGGAACTCAGGTAGGTGAAAAACAACATAAACAGGTTGGAAGTAGGCCGGGAAAATCCAAGCAACAGACATGGAAAATATCAGGACTGAACCAGGGCAAAAACACAGGGTAAATAACAAGGTGTTAATGGAAGGAACCAGTGAAGAACAATGCAAACCAGAGAGCGTATAAACTGAGGGAAGTGAAGTGAGACCCAATGAACTGGGAGAGAGACTAATTAGGAGCAATATGGCACAGGTGTGGACCAGGGCTGCAGGGAGACAGAGGGAGTGACTAATTGACAAAAATGGGTAAGGAGAGCATGGAGGTGACCAGAACACAAGAAAACAATGACCAGACTAAGAACAGAAACAAGAATCAGATCTATTAGAATATAACTAAACGTATTTTAACACCAGAACACAGAGAAACAACTAAACTAACCAGAAGGAATCTAAAGAACCAGAAATGAACAGAAAAGCACCTGGGTGAGCAAAAAGTAAAAACACAAACCTAACAGACAGATCCTGACACTGGGTTCTGAAAGATTTTAGCTCAAATTCCTTTCAAAAATATGGATTACTTCCTCCAAACCACTAGCTGTCCTCAGATATTTAAGAGTTTATTGGCACAATGTGCAGAATGCTTCAAAAAGCTTCATCAGCAGACCATTACTCACTGATGCTAATAACTGCCAAGCTAATTAATGCTAATCTCTGCCAATCTAATTATTGCAAACGACTGATGTACTATATGGTGTTAATCACTGCAAAGGTAAATTTATGTGAAATATATTAGGCTCATTTGATGCTAATCACTGCTAACCTGATCATTTCAAATCACGTACTGACTAACTGATGCTAATCATAGCTAATCTTCCTGATACTAATATCTGCTATTTGAATTGTTGTAAACCAAGTAAAAGGATCATTAATGCTAACCAACTTAATGCTAATCACTCGTACTCGTACTCGTCGTCTTCCGCTTAATGATAATCACCAACAGGCTAATTGATATGAATCTCTGCTAGCTATGGTATTTGATGCTAATGACTAATTTATTCTGATTTTGTTATCTTAAGACTATCCATTTCAAATTAGCATAGCAACAGTGGGTGCTATATTAAGCCAATTAACTTGTTTTTATTTTTACATTTCAGTGTTTTCTTGCATTTTGGTGGTTTAACTCTGACTAGACAGGTTTCAAAAATCAAGACCGAAGATGGGCTTAAACCCCTTCATCAGTCCTAAATCAGATTGTACATTATTTATTTACGTTATTACTTCAAAGGCTTAATAGGATGCTCTCATAGGACCATTAGACAGGGCACTGACTGCTTTAAATTTCACAGGCAGATGGTTAAAGAAAATTTTATGTCTAATAATGCTTGCTGCCTTGTGAATGAATGTGTACTTACTTTCCTCTTACACTTTAAATGTCAATAATTGGCTTGATTGGGTGAAATATTCAGAAACTATAGACAGAATATGTTTATAAAATATCTTTCTGCTAAAATAATAATAAAAAAAAAACATACCAAAAGACATCTGCAGCAAATTTGAGAAAATTTGATACAAGCAGACAAGACTGAATGGTGTCATGACCAACATGAAAACACAAGCGAATGTGTCCGACCCTAATTGCTTTTTGTAACCTAGCGGCAGAAAACACTCGCCTTTGAGGGTTGACTGATTGACAGACGAGCAATTCCTTGTGTCATTCTCCAGGATGATTCAAAGTTCCTCCCCATAACATGAACACTGCTTAGTCATCCGAGGGAAAAACATAAGGGTGTACTGGGGTCCTTCTCTTTCAGAGCCAGAAGCCAAATGCCAGCGCCCTTTTCTAATGTGAAAGACACTTCCTGAGCATGTTCACACAGAGTGAGCTCCATTCATTCGACATGTTACCTCCTTTGGGTTGTGACAGGTGCAAAAAGTAAAGAAGAGGCTGTGATTATAGTACAAGAAAAGAAACGGAGGCTAAGCTCAGGAAGGGCATATTTCTGAGGATTAGCAGAATTTCAATGAGCTGGAAATGATGAGCCAATATTACTCAAAATAAACACATATGCAACACGCCTATTTGGCATGCATTTGAATTTCAATGGAAGATGGAAAACTCTTTAAAATGACAATTTTGGAATCAACCAATTTTACATACTACCTTAAATGGGTTGTTCAGACCTGAAAACCAATCTGGTTGAATTAAAAAAAATTCAAGTGTGAGACTCGTTGAAGATTATTACAAAATGATTCATGGGAGTTTTTCCTGCCAAAGGTAACAGTTAACCGACTACGCCAAAACAAATTCCTTGTATGTCCAAAAACGTACTTGGCAATAAAGCTTTTCTGATTCTGATTCTGATTCGGGGTTATGTTTAGGGGGGAACATTTATTTTACACAAGGCCAGTTTTGTAAATCAAATAATTATTTAAAAAATGCCTGCCGATTGATCAAACCCAATTTCCTTAAATTTGGGTGATCGCGATCGTCTGATACTTACATGTGAAACCAATCTTATGCACCGATCTTATTTGCTTCCACAAAGGTCTGAAATTCAGCTGCTGTCCCCTTTTCCTCTGCCGTGAGAGAGGGCTGACAGACCCGCCGACCAGGTCACGTCTGGACATGCAGTTAAAACAAGTTTGTATTGTTCAACATTTTTCAGTAAAATAAGATTAGAACATTGAAAGCGTATTGTGATCGTATAGCACCTCAGAGTGTCAGTTATAACAAAATTGTTATAGGCGAAAATCTGAATCGGCAGGTCAGGCTTTTTAAAGATCCTGATCTGTGATTGGCCAGAAAACTGCCATCTATGCACCCCTGGTGTACTCTGTTTTTCTTTAACATACAGTAGAAAGTACTCCTGGGCCAGTGCTTATGGGGTTTTGTGAGTTTGCTCTGTTGTCTCAAACTGACCGTTGGTCACAGGAAATGGCTGGTCATACTGAGCTGGAGGTTTGCCGTTTCGTTCCAGTGTCGCCACTTGTTGCTTGTGCAATATGAGGGATTGCTGTGCTTAAACAGAAATTACTAATTGAGAATGAGGTAACATTTGTAGTGAATTGGAGATGTATAAATACCATGAACTGAATTGTTATTCCATTAACTTAGATTTATTAGTTTCTTTCCACAGGTTAATGACTAAGGCTGAGTGGTCTTGCATGCCATTTGCCCCCTTGAATCATGGCCCTAAAACACATGGAACAAATTATTCATGTGGCATTTTCTTCAAAAAACAAAAATGTGGATGTAAGAAACAATGAATGAACAAACAAATTTAGGATGCAAATTAAAGTAATTTATGATCTACAGTGGAAAATCTGGATACACTAAAGCCTTATTAAGATCCAAGGAAGCCTGGTTAAAAAAGCACCAGCTTACAGTTTGAAAAACTGCAAAAATCACATCATATATTTTGGTAGACAGTTTTCCCACTTGATAATAAGCATATTTATTTGGGGATGGTCCCTTTCTGTCCCAACATAACTGTGGACAAAGTGAGGTCCACAAAGACATTGATGAGTGAGTTTGGTGTCCTGACCTTAACCTGACAGAACACTTTTGCAATTAATTTGGGCGGATAAGGTGAGCCAGACCTTCTTGTCCAACATCAGTGTCTGACCTCACAAATGGACTTTTTGAAGAATGGGGACAAATTCCTATGAACACGCTCCTAAACCTTGTTGAAAGGTTAAAGGTGTTAGACCTGCAAATGGTGGGCAGGCATAATATTAAACTCTAGAATGAGATGTCACTTAAATTCATGTCTGTGTGAAGGAAGACAAGTGATTAAATCTGCCAATGCAGAGAGCATTTTTATTAGATTGTGAAATTTATGACTGGAGCAAAATAGTTATATCATTTATAAATGTTCTAAAGGAATTTATAAATTTAGATAGGAAAAAGGGAAACTGTGAGGATCACTTTGAATAATAATTAATGATGCTAACTGATTTCTCGTGAAGTGGAGGTTGAGGAGAGGAAGAAGATACTGATGGTAATGATGGATCCTAATATGTAGTAAATCGGTCTTATAGGATTTTTTAGTTGACAAAAGGGAGTAAAGGTTAGACAAGGGAAAAATGCAAAAACAACAGATAGGATTAAAATAAAAAAAAGTCCATGATAGTAACAAGACCTGCAGTTATCATAAAGTATTAGAGGTTTTGTAAACTATGAACTTAAAAGTTCAGCTTTAGATCCCCCAATTTCATTCAAAGCATGTAAAGGGAACACAATTATTATTGTTCTTAGTTAAAAATGCGAATAATTTTATCCTGTTTAATATTTTACCTGCTCAGAAACAAACTAAAGATGCAATATGTTAATGAAATGAGGTAGTCAGATTTTTCAAGAAAATGGATCTGTAAATCACTCTAGATCCAAGACGTAAGAGTCTTGCATGTTTGCCGCCTTTTAAGACAAGCAAACAAGTTCCCACTTTTTTTGGGTTGATTATTTTCTATTTTATATACTTGGTATCAAAAGTAGTCTTAGCTTTGCAACAAGAATGGGAATACGGGTTTAAAACATGGTTAAAAGAGGAGTTATCATGTTTGGTTTATGAAGGATCCAAGTGCAGATTATATTGGCAGCAAAAGCTGTTTAATGTAAATAAGGATAAACTTACAGAGGGTGTAGAACAGTGAGGTCAGGGCATACAGCAGGGCTGAGAAACAGACAGTTGATCGGAGCACAGAAAGCAAGAGAGTCCAAAAGAACATGAGGCAGAACCACGGAAGGAACCAGCAAAGAAAAATGACAACCCGACAGCTTTTATACAGGGAAGAGTGGAGAAAGGTATGGCAGAACAGGTGGGGGTAATCAGGTGGAAATGAGGAACAGCTGAGACCAATGAAGGCAGAGGGGAGGAGAGTAATGAGCCGGATCCAAACGGACAGAAAGTTAGAGAAGAAATCTAACAGGAAAATAACTTCTAGGCGTAAAAGGAACACTAAAACACAAATCAAACACCTAACAATAATAAGCATAAGAAAATAACTTAGGCAAACTCTAAAGAACATAATGAATAGCAAAGAAATAGTCAAAATTCACACAAAAGAAAATCAAACCCCAAAACCTCAGGATTGTGACAGGAGTGCTTTGTGCTGAACCTAATATATTCTATTTTAAGAAGATTTAAATCTTGTCCTAAAAGTTGTCTATCTGCATTAACTGCCTTTTCTGGTGGGCCAACTCTGGAGCATTCTTGGATTGTGGTTGTGGGGGCCACTCAAGATCACCCTGAGGGCCACAAATTACTTTTGGACACCCCTGATCTAAACAGCAAACATAAAAATGTTGAAAAACATCCATAATTATCCATGTGAAGTAAACATGTCGCAAAATACATTTTTGACCTTATATAAAAAATGCAAAATGCATAATTTAAAACAAGAAGTTATACAAATATATTGTTTTAGATGTGATAATATGATGAAAACATGACAAAAAAAGGCCAAACGCATCTGTTATGAAAGAAGAAACAGAGATAAATCCAGGTAATGTTTGGGGAGTATAAAGTATTTTTTTGTTGATGGGTCCAATAAAAGCTTCTTTTTTAAGAAAATAAAATTTTCTGTCTCTTATCCCTTAATAACAGTGTGTTATGGGGGTAAATAATTCACAGTTATTACTGTTTTTACTGAGGAGAGATGGATAGATCAGGTTGCTGATATAGATGTTATCAAGACTGATGCCTGCGAAGCAACATGCATCACATGAAAGAAACATCAATGAACTCTGTGAAAGTAGAGGGTGTGGGTCCTGCTAAGTCTTACCTGTGATGAGCTGCGTGAGTAGCTGATTGTTGCTGTTCACAATGTTGACCGAGACGTTTCTGGACGACTGCAGGAACAGCGAGCGGCCCTGCAGAGAGATCCACATCGTTACTCATTTAAGCATTCAGCAGCGCTGCTTTAAGCAGAAGTGAGCTGCCAACAACAAACCCAATAGTAGATGTGAAGCTTCTTTTGGATGACCAGTCTGACCTTTACTGTCTAGGGTGAACTTTATAGACAGATTTTTATGGGTTGGTTCCCCACAATGGCTTCTGCACTCAGACATAATTACAGAGGGTCTGGGTTTGAGCTGACCAGAGAGATGTTGATAAGAATGATCCTTCATCTTGCAGCTTATGAACAAAGTCAGAGATCTGCAACCTGTGGCTCTGCAGTCTGTCTGGCACATGTAAAAGAAGTTGAGTCCAGAATCATAGTGAAGATGAGCTTTATTTCAGCTTAATTTAATATTATTTCAATTTAATGCATTCTATTTGGGGTCTGCCATAGCAATGCAAGGTGAGCAGTGAATGGCCTTGGGAATCTTCCAGCTCGGTCTCGAGATGTGTGCTATTACTTTTACTGGTGTTTCAAGTTACCATGGCAACGTAATTAACGAAAAACCATGCCCAAAAATTCCACAGAAATTTATAGTCAGGGGTGGAAGGAATCAGCAAATTTCACTGTTTTTGAGGCTCTGCTCTGTGGATAAACTTTCACCTAGAAACACAGTTTAACTTTCAGTTTGTAGAAAAATCCGTCATCTTTTCAGAAGTGAAAACGACATGTTGATAACTGCTACGGTCTCTCTAAATTTAGACGTGAAGTGCCACAAAGTTTGCAAAAAAATCCAATTGCCACAGTGGAGATGTCAGTTAATTACAGTGACGGAAACCTTTTTTGTTTTTTCAGGGAAAATTATTTTTAACTTGCCCCCATGGCCACAAATTTCGTTCTACAGTGACCATTTTCAGTCAGTTTGTAGGACCGGGACTCCGCTTTTACACGATACCTTTGCAACTGCTCCAGGTCTTATGGTTTTCCGTCAAACCCCTTCCGATCGCCAGGAGTCAAAGAATTCCAGAGCCCTTTCTCATGTATTTTCAGTGACAGTTTGAGCAGGTATCCATGAATGACAACATTTCTTTGCATCGTCTTATCTTTTGCTGTAAATGAAGTAGATCTATGAAAATCTCCTTGATCGGGCACAAGGGCCGGCTATCACCCACGGTTCAAACTTTTTTCATATACCATGTACGGTTTTCATACAGCGCTGATTAGTTTGGACCCCTTTTTGAGACTCTAAGGTATGCAGCCTCAGTGGGAGAAAAATGGAGCTTCTCATTTATGAGAAGCTGGCAGCACGTGCGTGTCTCTGTTTATAAACAGAGACACGCACGTGCTGCCAGCTGAGGAGCTCATCACCATAGCAACAGAACTCGGCCTCTGCTGACAGAAGAGAAGGCCTCAGCTTGGCTCCTCAAGGTCAAACTAACAATTACTGTACAAATTAGCACACTCCTACCGTTTTAGACCTCATTACAGCAAAAGGAGGATTCATAATGATCTGAAATACCTAAGCAGCTCACACCAGCATTGGAAAAGAGGATTCATGCTTTTAATGTAAGTGTAACAGGTACGGTTTAAAATCGCACCCATTGTCATATACTTGTCAGATAATGATTATATAAGCTGTTCCAAGTGGGTCTACAACAGATCTCCACAGTTTCAGTCATTAGGGTTTTCAAAATAAAAGCTTACATTTGATATAGTTACTATCTATATTTAAAGCTAATAAAATAGTACACTGGGAATTCAGCCAAGGAAGCAGGTTTTAAATACCTGGACAAAGGAAAGGACAACTATGCTGGACTTTCAAAATAAGACCTAAACATACTCTACAAACTAATAGCCTTCATATTTCACACAGCATATAATTGAAGCATTGGTTACCACTGGGACTCTACCAGTGTTTGAAATAGAACTTTGTAGGCCTTTTAAAATAAGGCTTATTGAAACTTTCAAAATGAAAGCCTCCATCTTCAATAGTTACTGTTGATTTTTTTAATCTGATACAACAATACAGAATGATTTTAGAACAGCAATTAGGTTCCATATTACTAATGGACCTAAACCAATCCCACAAGACAACCATGAATTACTGGAGTTTTAAAATAAACCCCAGACCTACTCTACAAAATAAAAGCCTTGATATTTCAAACAACATTTCATCACTGGGCTTACTGTTGGAACTCACCCAGTGTTGGAAATGGGACTACGTTGGCCCTTTACAATAAGGCTTAATAAACTTTTCTAAATAAAAGCCTACATTTTCAATAGTTACCTTCTACATTTAAACTGGATAAAATAGTACATGTGGAATTTAGCATAGCAGGCAGGTTTTACATAACTAATGGTACTAATCCAGACCTGAAAAGACAACTATGCTGGACTTTCAAAATAAGACCAAAACATACAAAATAAGACCAAACATACAAAATAAAATCCTTCATATTTCACACAGCACATAATTGTAGCATTGGTCTTAACAATATGGCTAGGACTCAGTGATGGAAATGGGTCTACTTTATCCTTTCAAAATAACGCTTACTGATATTTTCAAAATTAAAGTCTCAACATTCCTCAGTTGAGGCCTGCCATAGCAATGCATTACTGGTGGAACAAGATGAGGTCTAAGTGGATATCTGTACCTTCTACCCTCAATCTTGATGCACACTGGGACTACCTCAACCAAAGAACCTTTGGCTGTGGTCTGGGAAGCATGCACCAAGAGACAGACCCTATTCTATTTGGTTTATAATTTTTATTTTTTTTCATTTATTTTATTCATTTGATTTAATTTGAACATTTTTATTTAAATTTACTAAATTTGCTGCATTGATTTTATTTTACCTTGTTTTATTTTTTCTATTACTTGTCAGAATAGTTTTCTTTGCTTAAAGTCAACACCAATTAGCTTATTAATAAAAAGCTTTTGATATTATCAGAGGTTTACCTAAAAGTGTCTGACGTCTACAACAGAGCCTGAAATAGAGTAATTGTTGCAGTGTTGCAGGAGGTAAAGGGGATTTTTTTTATAAACGCAAAGTAAAACAAAAGAATGCTCTTAATTGGAATTGAACCTACACTTCCCTTTCTTCACTAGTTTTATTTTTATTAAGTATATTTTGGTTTGATAACATTTTTATTTCGTTTCATTTTATTTTGTTTTGTTTCATTATTTTATTGTATTTTGTTTTATATTTATGTTAATGTATTTTTATTTATTCAATTTGACCACAGTAGTGTTTTTATTTTCCTAAATTTAAATATAAAATTTAAATATAAATTACAACAAATTTTGGCAAAAAACAACCAGTATTTCTATGGTATGCATGTAAAAAGATGCATAAAGGGTTTTTTCATCACCAAAGTGGTTGTAGCGCTACATCGGGTGTGGTCCCAGAACCAGTTCTACACTGGTTCAGTATAAAAGCCAGTTTGGTTGTCCAAAGTTGGAGAACCAGCTCTGTGTATTGTTGTCACATCACCATTTGTCCACTTTCTTTACTTTAAAGAATGCCCTGGACAATTGGCTGTCATGGTCAGGTACCAGCACCTGAAATTGGTGAAAAAGCACCCAAAGTTCAAAGACAAACCCTGAAAAAGCTTCAGAAAGCCTGAAGAACCACTGATAAAAACTACCTGAGAACATTCATGGAAAATCTAGAAATTGCGACGAAGCCATTTTTTTGCTGTTCCATATCCCCAGTTTTTCTGAGCTGATGAGCAGCAGCAGTTATTACCCTCTTTGGGCCTGGTGTGATACTTCTTCTTGGGTCATTTAATTGCATTCTGTGTTTGCTAAGGCCTGCAGCCTCAGCCTTTGAGCTGCAAGATCATTAAAGTACAAACATACCTACAGAAAGAAGCGAGTACACTTACAAAAGTGCAACTTCAGAGTCAAACCCAGCCCAGACTTCATCCTCCTGCTGCTTTTGATAACTTCCATTTTCCCAGGGTACTTTGAGGAATCTCGAATGCTGACCACGTTGGACTCTCTCTGGTTAATCTTCACGCCTCAGTCAACTTCCTAATTAGAGATAACAGCCTGACCACTGTGCTCCGCTTGCAGCCCAGGAAGGGATTGGCTTTGTGTGTGTGTGTGTGTGTGTGTGTGTGTGTGTGTGTTGTGTGTGTATTAGTGATAACATTAAACTTATTGAAGTTTCCATAGTTCGTCTAATGTGTGATACACAGGCAGGAATCTACCACACGAACAATGTGAGGAGCCCAAAATGGAGAACAAGCAGCTCCAGAGGACCTGGAGTCATTTACGGAGGTTTCATGCAAACCTCTGATATGCAGATACAGAGATACTTTACTCGGGTGAAATTAACTCTGAGATTTTAATGATTTATTTACACCGTTTTCCTACTAAGGTGGATAAATAGACAAAATGTAACCTCCATGTTTTTTAAAACGAGAAATATATGTGCAAGTTTGAATTTATTGTGGATTTTCTCTAATCCACACATGGTCAAAAATGTATCTTCAGATAAAATTAACTTTAATTGATCATCTACAGGTAAACCCAGAACTATTCATACCCTTTATCAGATTTAGGTTCAAAGAAATCTTTAGATTTTAGTATCATGTTTCTTTTGACTTTAAGGAACACAAATGTTTTGGAGTGAATGTTTAGAGTGTAATCTGTGGAGGGAACTAAAGATTAGAGTGATGGTGAGGAGGCCTTCCAACCTCAAAGACTTGGAGCTCATCAGCGACAGTAAATCATCAAAATACCAGAGCAAACATGCAAAAAGCTGGCCAGCAGTTATAGGAAGGGGTTTAACTTCCTGTAATTACAAGAGAGATTTTTCCATGGATTATTGAGTATAAATAATTATCCACATGCCATCGGAAACAAATAAATGGAAATAAGTTTACATCTAAAACCGATTCAGATTGGGCTTAACGACATAATTGGTCTAGGGCTGAAACAACTAAAAACAACTAATCTGGTTAATCGGGATTAATCGATTATTGAAATAATCGTCATCTAATTTAGTAATTTAGTAATTTCGTCAACTAATTTAATAATTGTTAACTGGAGCATACAGACTCTAAAACATCCCTTTTGCTGAAAGAAAAACCCACTCAGATCAGCAATTAAGTTTTGCATTTAGATGAAAAACCTTCTTTGTCTGTAAATATGGTCTATCTAGAATTTCTTAGGTGGCAAAGCTTTAGCTTCACCTAAGGATTGTTCATGTTTTACCAAATACATTTTACAAATGTTTTGTACAATTGCAACTTGCAACATGCAATAATTGTTGCGTTTTGTTTTTATGTATTTAAAGACTTTACTATTAAAATGCCATGTTCTGATGTTCTGAGCACTGAATTGTTTTTTGTTTTTTTTATGTTTTTGCCATTTACCATGTATCTAAAGTGTTTTTTAAGTTCAAAACACTTGTTTATTGAAGCATGATAATTTACTAAGAGTATCTGTAAAAATTGCTAGAATAATCGATTACTAAAATAATAGATAGCTGCAGCCCTAAAGTGGTCTGAATTTGAATACCAGTGAGATTAGTTGAAATTAACCCAGAAGTCAATTAAAGAAAGTGATAGTTCACTACAGGTGGATCCAAGCACACATCAGAACCGGCTTGGGGATGCATAACTTTAAGCTCTGGAATAGGATTGTCAGGCAACTAAAACTAGATACGGATACTAAGAAAAATACTCAATCCTAATATCAATACTGCGGCAACATTATCTGTAAACAAAGGATTTTTCCAAATAAAGCGCGCAAAAATACTTTTATTGTCTTAATTAGAGCAAAATCAATAAGTGCAGTAGTTAAGCACAACTTCAGCAAAAATGTCCTATTGAAAATGTGTGGACTTTGCAACCAAATATTTTAAATGAACTCTACTGAGAAGAGTGGTCAAATATCTAGACAGAACAATGACATAAGCTTGTTAATGGCAGCAAAATGCAGTATTTATATTGTAATAAATATATTTCTACCAAAATGGATCAATAAATAGAAATTCTGACCACATATGCATTGCAGAAAATCCAAAATAAATTCAAACTTGATTTCTGTTTTTAAAATGATCTCAGTTGTATCATCGGTGATTGTAGAAGAACAGTTCAGATATATAATTTGAAGCTAAGAATCAGTCAGATTTTCATGTTCATAATGAGTTTAGGTAAACTTCAACTTTATGAGTTTCCCTCATAGCAAACTAATATTGGAGGGTTAGTAGAAACATGCAGTCAGACTGTGAGAAATATATTTTAAGTTTAACTTTCTAGACATTTGCTGTGTGGTCCTGTACAAAAAAAAGTTTTCACTATATTTCTCTCGGTTCTCAACTTTAGTGTGTGAACCTCATTGTGCTGACAGCTCATTGCTCATTCGTTAGCTCTCATTACCCGCGGCTGTGCTCAACTTGACCAGAAAGGGGAGATATTTTTTTTTTTTAAATTCTGGGGCATTTATTTGAATATCTTCCATCTCTAAGAGAGGAATATTTCTGCCTGTTTTAGTGAATCTTACTCCTCACTGCATGCATACTGATATTTCTAATAAATCTAGTTACGGCTACAAACAATCATCTGCATTTAGGCTCTGTGTACAGTATTGTTGTTTGTGGATGTTGCCGATCCTTCTCTCTTTGCAAACAATACATGAGACCATTTTACACCCAGCAGGACAGCTCCCATGCTGAAAGCAGGGAAGAAGAGTTATAATAAAAAAAATCACCAAATAGGTGGAAAAAAGAATTATTTGAGGTAAATCTACTCCAAACTTAGCATCTATTTGTTTACTCCCTGTAACGTCCTGTGCTTCAAACCATGCTGCATCATTTGACTTTGTAAAACCCTACTTTACTGCTGAGGGACAATTTGATGTTTTGCCACCTCAAAACCATCTGTCATTGTGCATGTCTTTTTCAGTGGTTTTAGTGAGTAAACAATGGGCAAAAAGCTGCAGAATGAAACCTTTTTAAGAACGTGCAGTTCAAAAAGCAGGTTAGAAATATTTCGGAAATTAATAACAGCAAAAAAGGGGAAAATTGTACAGAACAAAGGCTAATGGTGTGTTTTCTGGTGTGAATCTGTTCCCAGTCAGAAAGGCATCAAGAGCTCAACGGACCCTTAGGATCCATAATGGCTGCCGCACAGATAGAATGTACAGAAAGTTGGACATTTACACTTCCTTTCTTTTGTGTTTTAATGCATAAAATGGGGAGAAATACATTGTTATTGGGTTCTATTGTTCATTGTAGTTAGGACCAAATTAAATGCTAAGGCCCACCGTATTCCAACTTGCAACCAGAAATCTCTGAACTCGGGTGTGACGTCATACAAAATTGTATGACGTCTACTGTGGTTCTTAGAAAAGGTTCTCGGATCGGAAATGGACCGACAGTGTAGCATTTCCAACGCTATTGCTAAGATCCACAGATTATTACCAATAAACATAGATGATGTGATGATAGAACTCTGGAGGAGCTGCACAGATGCTGTTAGTCATGCACTCTGCAAACCTGGCCTTTATGGAGGAGTGGCAGGAAGAAAGTTGCTGTTAAACCACATTAAAGAGGTCCAAGGTTATAACTGGCCACAAAACATGTAGGGGTCACACCAAACATGTTGGAAAAGGTGCTCTAGTCAGATGACCAGAGCACAAAATAAAAAACAATATGTTTGCCGTAAAACTAACACCGCACACCACCCTGAACACACATGTGAAACATTGAGGTGGCAGCATCATGCTGTTGGGGAGCTTTTCTTTAGCAGAGACAAGGAAGATGAACGCAGTTAGAGGCTGTAACAGACTTGAGACTGGGAAGGAGATTCATCTCTCAGCAGGGCGACTCTAAACCTACAGCCAGAGCTGCAGTGGAATGGTTCAGCTCGAAGCATACTCGTATGTTACAACGTCCCAGTCAAAGTCCAGACCCAAATCCAACTAAAAAGCTGTGGCAAGACCTCAAAACTATTCACTCTTCATCTGAGTTTGACCTATTTTGAAAAGAACAATGGGCAATTGTTGTGCAAAGAACAACCATGTAAGGTTGTGCACCTGGTCTTCCTCATGGACGTTCAATGAAAAACACTGACATTTCTGGTTGTAATGTGACAGAATGGCAAAAGGCTAGAGGAGAATGGAAACTGCAAATCAAATGGAGCAATTACGAGAGATTCTTGTATCCAAAATCCATGGATACTAAAATAATGAAGAAGCTCGGGAGAGTCCAGCAAGTTTTTGAATCTTTTTCCACTCGATCTGGTCCTGAACTCACCACTTTCTTTTACAACATGATTCTGTTGGATAATGCCAAATAACTCCACTCACCTCAGCTGCTTTGATGTTCTTCACCCCTTTTCATTTTTCTATTCTTACTCTGATTTCATATTCATTTCCCCTCTCAGTTTAATAGGAGCAGACATCATCTCCACTTCCAATACTCTTCTGGCAGCAATAAATATGTATATTTTATGAGGGGGACTAAAACAGTTCCCAGCCACATGTTGGTCTGAGCCAAATCAAACCGCCTAAACAGGGTGCCAAATTGTGCATTGGGGAGATTATCCGTGTTATCTATATCTGCTTCCTGGAGAACTCCGGACTTAATTTCAATTTTGCCGCGAAGATGTTGTGCATGATTTAGTTGCTCTGTCAAATCAGAGTCGCCTGCTTCCCATCTCTCTCATTCTAATTCAGTCCTGCACCATCTGTCTCCCTGTTTCTGTCTCTATCAACACCTCTTCTTCTTCTCCATTGTTTCTTTACTCCACTCTGCTCTCCCGTCTCCATCAGTCATTCTCTCTCTCAGCTCACGTTAGCTCCCAGACAACAGAGATAAAGCGTGCCTCTCTTGCATTATCAAGCCTTCCGTCCACTACCTGCACACAGAGATTATTACAGAGGAGACGGAGGGAGATTGTGCCTCTCTGTTTATCTGCCCCCATCTCTTACAATTCGCTGACATCTCAGGGATGGCGTGCTTCTCCTGTAGTTGTTGTAGGAACAGCAGGAGGGAAACCGAGACTTAGTGTGAAAAAGACCCTAAAACCACAAATTCGACATTTATGTGCACACCTGTAGAGGCCAGTGGAGTACCTGAGAACGGTGCCGTATTGACCAGAGATTCCTGTGACGTGAGATTCAACAGGAAATGTCGTGTCATGACCTCGAATGAAACTTGGTTGGACCACAACGCAGCCCGGCCCTGCCCAGCCCGGCTGAACTCAGTCTGAGGACGCAACAACATCCTGGGTCTTATCTTATTAGTTTCTCCTAGTAGTTATGAAGAAAATTGAAAATAGACGTAACTTTACCTTATTGGATAAGATGTCTTTAATTCTCACCTTTAATGTTAAAATGTAGGGCATATTTCATATTGTTAGTACCGACATAAATAAAGCAGACAGTCCTCCCACTGGTTTTTGAAGCAGAATGCACTATTTTGACTCACTTTTTACATTTATTTATATCTCTAGCAATAATACTATATGGCTACAGTTAGTCTTCTCATATTTCCAGAGTTGGAAAATCCAGAAATGGATCTTTTTCTCTTTGCATTTTAGATCGTCCAGATTCCTGGCTCCTTATGCTCTCCTCTCTTTGACTCACACTACTGGTTTTCTGTAGGATTTATATCTGGGAGATGGGAGAGGGTTGATTTTGTGTCTTTTGAATCGTGTTTTGGATGTATTTTTGATCATTATTCAACTGAAATATCTAGTTTCAGTTTTCTGGTGAAAGGCATTGGATTTTTATTTGAAATGTCAGAACTTATAATACTTTGCACTCTAATGTGGTTCCCAGAGCCTTTGTATGAGAAAACAGCCCATAGCATCACATATCCTCCACTTTACCCAACAGTGGGCATAAGATGCTCTTCCTTTATTTTACACCAGACTCACCTTGAGTATCTCCACCAAAAACCCCAGTTCAAGCCTCACCAAAGTACACATTTCCTGTTAAAATCACACTAAGACTCAGCAAACTTGTCATGTTTACATTGTGATGTTAGGAAAGCTGTTTAGTACACTTAAACCTATCTTACATGCCCTACCTACTGAGCGGGGTGGAAAGATCGACCAGGGTTGTCGTTCAGCCATGTTTGTCACATTTCTAGTTGTTTTAAACTTGGGCTGCACAATATATTGCAAATATATCCTCATTGCAATATCAGTGTGTGCAATATTCATATCACAAAGGACTGTTTGGAGTGGAGTAATTGTCGGCTAAAATAGTGTTATGGACTTGCATTTTCATGCTAATGTAATGTTTAGCCAGAGAAAGAGAGGAAACATGAAAAAAAGCCAATATCACAATTGATATTGGAAGATTTTCTAATATCATACTGTACTAACTTAAACTTTTCAATATTTGCTCTGAATGTGGAAATGGACATGTTTTCTAAATTACCTGCCCTACTTGAATGGCACGATCGTTTGTCTTTTCCCATCTTGAAAAGTTTTCCCCACTAAATAAAAGCATTCAAATTAACGGTTGGATTTATCTAAATTTACTATGTGAAAATGTGTATAAAATAACAAATCTAAAGGAAGACAAATCCGAACAGAACCAACACAATCTTCACAACACAAAAATCCTGAACCATCAAACAAAAAGCCAATGACTCAAACCCATAGGAAAAAATCAAAGCTTTAGGGTGAAACCATGAAAACTAAGTAAAAACTAATTCAGAAACATTGCATGAAAACAGGGGTTCTGCCACATACTGAGTTCTGGCTTGTAATGCCACTTTTTCTCTGGGTTGCCATGAATTAATGTGGACCTCTTAAAGTCTGAACAACAAAGACATCATTATAACAGCTGACAATGTGAAGCGCTGTCAGTCCGGCTTTCATGTACAAAAACATACAAGTTACTTACTGGACTGGACCGGATTTCTTTGGCGTAAAGAGGTTGCAGGAACTCGGAGTCTCCCTCCAGTTTCAGGCCCTTTTCTGTTATTCTGAGGTTGCCCATGCCGTCCTGTCAGGAACAAGAAAACATGTTTAGCTCAGTTTTAAAGACATCCTTCCCAGACCTGTAGCACACAAACAGCAGGGTTTCTACATATTTCCATTAAAACATGTCTGGCTTTTCCAAACCAAAATCTACAAAATCTCCTTTCTTATGTCAGTAAAAGAGATAATGTGCTGTGGTTCAGGACACTGATGGCCAGACTCCAAGCTTGTTCTGGAGGAACATACCGGGTTATCTCTTGGAAGTACAGTTTTTCTTTATTGAAGATAAATTTGTTTCAAGGATTTAGAATTTTAAAAAATGAAGCATGGCAATAATACAGTTTTTCTATTTTTCTTTATACTAAAAATGCAAATGTGATATTTTGCCATATTTTTCCACATCAAGCAGAAAACCAGAGCTATCAAACCCCAAAAGGAACTGGAAAATATGTGAATATAGTTCTCTAAATATGGATATATTTTTTTCTCATTATTCTTAAACATAAAGACAGGTGAAAGTTGTTCTTTTTATTTGACTAAAGCCATGAAAAATTTATAAATTTTTTATTAATTAATAATTCTTACATTTCTAGGGGACCGACTCCAAAAAACAGAAATAAATCATAATAAATAAACTGGTGTTTTGATCATTAGGCCCGAGCAAGAAGCCTGCAAGGGCCTATTGTAATCGTAGGATTTCTTATTCTATCTTTATTCCGTTGCGTCTTTGCGGGGCAATTTGTGAACTTTGCCATGCCCCTAGAAGCACATGATTTTACCCAAAATTGTCCCCCGCGTGAAATTTTTGTTCTTTAATGTTGTCCTCAGTGGGCGTGGCCAAACATCTTAGCCACGCCCCCAATCGTGAGATAGGCTGAACTGTAAGTCGTAGAGATCTGAAATTTGGCACATTGGTAGAGCTCCTCAAATCAAGAAAAAAGGTCTCTTGGGGGTATGCCCTAAAATGCACAGGAAGATGGCCATTTTGGATTAAAGGCAAATTTTTGGCCGTTTTTCACTTTTACTCACCTCGAACTTTAACAAACTCCTCCTAGGGATTTTGAGCTATCAGCTTCATATTTGGTCGATAAGCAGTTAAGGCATGGGGGATTAAAAGTGATCAAAACCGTGAGTTTTCGGCCATGTTTAGGGGGCGCGGTTGGAGCACGAACTTGGCATTTCCGCCGAAAGTGAAAAAATGCAATAACTTTCCTAAAGAAATGCCAAATCACACCAAAGTTGGCATGAAGGAGGACCTTCGGGTTCCCGATGATCCTATGGGGTCATATGGTGACATCATCAAAGCCACGCCCCCTGAGAACAGGAAGTCACTTTTTTTTTATTGGGAAAGGGTGCCATCTGGCTGTCTACACTCAATTCGCTTGAAACTGTGTCAGATGACTGATAACTAGTGGGTCTAACTTTGTTTGAAGCCCAGTCACTTTTCATAAAAGGGCGTGGCGGCGCGGCGAAGTTTGACGTCACGCCATGGCCATACGTTTGGCTCTAATTTCCACATAGATCATCTGATCTGCACCAAATTCAACATGGTTGATCCTAGTCCAGTCCCCAAAACAGCGACACCTAGAATATTTTTAAAAATCAGCCGCCAGCAATGCTTTGACCGAGGACTCTGAAATTTGGTACACATATGTAACTTCTCATGGCCTACAAAAAAGTCTCTTGGAGCATTGGTCCAAACCTCACAGGAAGTTGGCCATTTTTGGTTGAAGTTGCCATTTTGACCCCGGTTTTGCCGTTTCTAGCCCACATATCTGAGCAAACTCCTCCTACAGTTTTTGATTTAGAGACTAGAAAATCATGCATAATACTCTTAAGGGATTGGGGATCAAAAATTATCAGAAGCTTTTTCATGCATGGAAGTGTGTGGGTGTGGCGAATTTTGATGTCAGGCCATGGCCATACGTTTGGCTCTAAATTACACATGCATTGTCCGATTCACTCCAAAATAAATATAATTGATCTTTGTTAGCTGCCCCAAAACAGCTCTATTGGATCACATTGGAATTTGGCTCAACAGCGCCCCCTAGGACACTTCAAGTGCTCTATCTCACTCATACATAATCAGATCCACTTCAAATGTAGTATACATCATCAGGGATCAATGCTGAACATGTTGCCACACTCAATTGATGACATCATTTTAGCCCTGCCCACTAATAAACAAGTGAGTGCAGCTTCCATCTGGAAGGTCCAATTTCCCTCAAAATTTGAATGCTTTTCGCCAGACCAGAATTCTGCATGACCGAGGATCGTATGACATGTTGCTCACAGTGCTCCCTAGTGGCGACATTTGGAAGAGAACAGCGGCCTCATTGGTGGCGTGTAGGCTACGATGCCAGGCTCCCGCGGTTGCTGCACAGGCCAAACTGCGCTGAGCTGCGAGGGCCTTCAATGCTGCTTGCAGCTATAATTTGGAATTTGTGGTTTTTATTTCTTGTATATTTACTTTTTTTGTTAATTTTGTAGATGTTATCTCAGGATTCAAGCATTTTAAACAGACTTAACTTATTCATCTATGTCTTAGCATTGTTGTACACACTACTCAAATATAATTTTTTATTATTTACATGCAAACATGAATGTATGGCATTTTCACTACAGCCAAATTTTGCACCAGAGTGTTTCTTTACAATTGCAATATTGAACACACTGATATTGTGATTTTATATATGGTGAAGCTTTAGTTTGCATGAGCTTAGAGGGCTGTAGAGACTGTTTAGAGTTGTTTTCTGCATCTGTCATGTAGAGTGATCACTGTACGGTGGCTCAATGTTGAAGCCAACGGATACATGGCAGCACCTACAACACAATGGTACAAGAGACATAACTGAGCACTATACCCACGGTGACTCATGCACACCTGAAATAATGGACTTATCACATTCCAATGAAACGCTGATGGTGTCTTATGAATCTAGGCCCCCTCCGTATCTCGCTGTCTGACGTCAGATTGCTTCAGACCCATCTCTGATCTGAATTTGAAACAATTACATCCCAATCTGTCCCAATTTATACTAATTTATAATTCCCAAAACAATTAAGGCATGTGGAATTGCTTTCATATGCTCACTGAGCCCAACAACAAATGCTAACAGTTGGAGTTCCTTCAAACTTTGTGTTTTTGATTATGATAATGGTTCTAAACAGACGTCCTTAAAGACAATTTTGGTTCAGCTGAACAGAAACACCAAAAGCTTCTGCATGCTGTGTTTGGAAAATCTAATTTTTCGAGCCCTCAGCAGGTGCTGAAATAATTTCATACATCTACATTAATAACAGAGGGAGGAAAAGAGGAGAGGAAGCTTCTTCACTGAATAAGAGCGCTGAACAGTTCTGAGGTATTTGCAGGGTGTCCAAGTTAAAGCGAAATGCTACTGACCCAGGAGTAATGAGAGTATTTTTGTGGATACAAAGTGCAGCTTTCTGTGAAGAAATTGTGATTTCGATAAAATCCACTGTATTGTCTAAAAAACAAAACATGTTATAAAGTGTTAAGGATCCATTTCCTGTTTTGATCCTTTCCTGTTTTCCCTCAGACACTTTGATTTTCCAAGTTCTAACCAGCAGAAGGAGACCAGGACCTGCTGAAATACCAGATTAAATGGGAGTGATTTGCAAACATCCTTGAAGTAATCTACCCACCCACGATGCGTAAAATATATAAAACTTCTGGTACTCTGGTGGCAGCAGAGTGACTGAGTCCTGAAATATTGAATTATTCCCAGGTGGGAATCATGAGACGTCTTGCTGCCATTCCTACAAATCAATTTCCCCAAAGTTTGATGACAAAAACCAACGAGAAGCACATACAGCTTAACCCCATCACTGGGAGCAGTGGAATAATTCAGCAACACCAGGAGAAGCTGGAGCAGCACTTCTCAGCAGGAGAGAGGTTGTAGCTCAATGGCAACATTTAGATGGTCAAGACACGGACACTGGTCCTCTTGGTTCTGATCTGCTTATTTTCAGGATTCTGTTCCTCACCATGGTACATGTCTGAATAAGGGATGGTGCAGCTATTTTTGGGACAGGTGTTGTCATAACAGAATCAACGTGAATACTCAGGTGATCGTAAAAAACCAACATTTCCAAGCAAAATTATAAACAGTTTCCGCAATCTGATGCAACTATTGGTTGTCTACCTTCCAGTGGCAGAAAGAGACGGATCTTTGATCATTGCTCTTTGGAGGATCTCCAGATTACAGGTGTCAGAGTCCAGTCCTCCAGCGTTGGTGTTCTGTAACATTTAGATGAATTTGTGGTTTAACACAGCTAAATCAAATAATTTGCTCATTAGCAGGACTTTGTAGAACCTAGCTACATGCTGAGGAGGTAATTCGGTCATTTGATTCAGGTGTGTTGGACCAGGCGCACATCTAAACGTTGCAGGATTGAAGTTTGACGCTCACTTTCCTCACTTTAATTCACCTCAATAGTGGCCTATAGGATTTAGATCTGGGAACTAAAATGGGAGATGGTTGATTTTTGTCTTTTGAATAGTTTTCTGTGTTTATTTTGCTTTATGTTTTGGATCATTATTCAACTAAAAGATAAAATAACAACCTTGGTTTTAGTTTTCTGGTGAAGGCCACTGAATTTTTATTTGAAATGTCAGAGCTTATGATACCTTGCACTCCAACAAGGTTCCTAGATCCTGTGTATGAGAAACAGGCCCACGGGTCACAGTGGGCATGAGGTGCCACTAGTTCAATCTTATTGGTCTGTCGTTCTCAAGGGGACAACCCTTGAACAGTCTTCTAAATATAATTACAAATCTTTAGAAATATTAAATGTGATTTTAAGTCATATTTGTCAGAATCAATACATTGCCAAAATGATTTGCCTCCCCCATTCAAATCATTGAATCTAGTCTGGTCCATGGCCACAGGTGTATAACATCCAGCAGGTAGGCTTCCAGACTGCTACTATAAACGTCTCATGAGCTCATTGAGTATCAGTGTGGTATTGTGACAGGATGCCACCTGTGCAAGAAGTCCAGAAATGAAATTTTCTTGCTACTAAATGTTCCACAGTCAGCTGTTCATGGTGTTAAAAGCAATGGGTTGTGGTTGGGAAACAGAGAAAGTAAGGAAAGTGCTAAGCAAGGTGATATCACAGCGCTAGGTCAGCAGGTGTCACCTCTTGCCAGGTCAAGAGCCAATGACCTCCCAACTTTGCTTCAGATTAGCTCAAGACCAGAGTGTAGAGAACTTCAAGGAACAGCAGCCCTGCAACAGCACATCCTTTGTTTGAACCACTGCCTGGGGTCTTTCTGCATGGAGTTTGCATGTTCGCCTTGTCCAATGCTTAGGTTCTTTCTGGGTACTCTGGCTTCCTCCTGAAGTCCAAAAGGTTAGTTGGTTATTACTACGAGGGATGAGTGTGTGCATGTATGGTTGTTTTTCCTGTGTATCTCTGCATGTTGCCTTGTGATGGACCGGCGACCTGTCCAGGGTGTACCACGCCTATATGACTGCTGGAGATGGATAGCAGCCCCCCTGACACTCTGCAGGGATAGGCAGGTTAAGACAATAGACAGATGGATGGAGGATGGTGATGATTAAGGTTGAAGTCCCTGTTACTAATCCCTCATTCTAACTTCCATCCAGCTTAATACAAGAGAGACAGAAATCATTGTTATGGTTCAAAAACCACAAAATTACAGATCAGCACCCAACTAGACCCAATGAGGCTAAAAATCAGAAATAATGCAGGTGTGTTATTGGACTTGGACAAGCATTTTAACTTCCATGTAAAGTCTGCAGCTAAATCATCCAACCACCATTTTAAAAACATTGCAAGAATGAAGGATTTCCTAAAAAACCATTAGATGAATGCAGGGGCGAACATTATTTATTACTTTTAGAAGTAGTGTGAATACTGGTTGTATAAAATCCAATACGTCATTAAAGGACTAGTATTATATACGTATTTTATTTCCATTAAAACACTACTGATCTGGTTAGTGATGCAAGCTGCATATTGTTCTCTTTAGGTTTCATAACTTGGATTAAAGAAAAGAATTAAAAAAGCAGTGAGGGTCAGAACAGAACACGAAGATGACAGGAGGAGCTCAAAGATCCGACATGGCCTCCAAGCTGCTCAGATGCTGAACTTGCTGTATATACTAGCTTCCCTCCTGATCTTGTATCTTTTTTATTTTGATCACTGCAGGCGTCACATTGAGCAGAGCAGCCATGAATAATTGAAGGTAAGTGTGACCAGCATAGATACTCAGAGGTGTTTCTTCTAACTTTAATCCTTTTCTCTCTAGCTCCCACCAGATACCTTTAGCTTTTTATAAAACCCTCCTTCTTGATCACGTAACTTCACGGCCTAAATGAACAGCACACAAAGTACGTGTTCTTCCCCTCATTTGTGAACATTTCTGAGTGTTCATAAAATATGCTTTGGGCTTATTTTTCTCTTTGAAGCATGAACATGCACAGGCCATGAATAGGTCCTACATATTCCCCATGCTGGGGCAATAAAAACCATCCATCTGTCTCTGCGGCTCTGAATCCATTCCCCCACCAACCCTAACGATGCTCGGACATTCTCGGCCACATGCAAACAGTTGCCATTTTACAGCCCGGACAGATTGCTGTTCATCGTGACAGTTTTTGTGGGTCCTGAGAACCGGTCTTGCAAAAGAAATCCTCTGCCTTTAAGTTTTCCACTTTCTGCCACATTGCAACCACAGGCATAAGTGTATTTTCTTGGTAAAATACAGGGGTTGGACAATGAAACTGAAACACCTGTCATTTTAGTGTGGGAGGTTTCATGGCTAAATTGTAGCCAGTCTTCATTGATTGCACATTGCACCAGTAAGAGCAGAGTGTGAAGGTTCAATTAGCAGGGTAAGAGCACAGTTTTGCTCAAAATATTGAAATGCACACATTATGAGTGACATACCAGAGTTCAAAAGAGGACAAATTGTTGGTGCACTTCTTGCTGGCGCATCTGTGACCAAGACAGCAAGTCTTTGTGATGTATCAAGAGCCACGCTATCCAGGGTAATGTCAGCATACCACCAAGAAGGACGAACCACATCCAACAGGATTAACTGTGGACGCAAGAGGAAACTGTCTGAAAGGGATGTTCAGGTGCTAACCCGGATTGTATCCAAAAAACATAAAACCACAGCTGCCCAAATCATGGCAGAATTAAATGTGCACCTCAACTCTCCTGCTTCCACCAGAACTGTCCATCAGGAGCTCCACAGGGTCAATCTACACGGCCAGGCTGCTATAGCCAAACCTTTGGTCACTCATGCCAATGCCAAACGCCGGTTTCAAGGGTGCAAGGAACGCAAATCTTGGGCTGTGGACAATGTGAAACATGTATTGTTCTCTGATGAGTCCACCTTTACTGTTTTCCCCACATCTGGGAGAGTTACAGTGTGGAGAAGCCCCAAAGAAGCGTACCACCCAGACTGTTGCATGCCCAGAGTGAAGCATGGGGGTGGATCAGTGATGGTTTGGGCTGCCATATCATGGCATTCCCTTGGCCCAATACTTGTGCTTAGATGGGCTGCCAAGGACTACCGAACCATTCTTGAGGACCATGTGCATCCAATGGTTCAAACATTGTATCCTGAAGGTGGTGCCCTGTATCAGGATGACAATGCACCAATACACACAGCAAGGCTGGTGAAAGATTGGTTTGATGAACATGAAAGTGAAGTTGAACATCTCCCATGGCCTGCACAGTCACCAGATCTAAATATTATTGAGCCACTTTGGGGTGTTTTGGAGGAGCGAGTCAGGAAACGTTTTCCTCCACCAGTATCACGTAGTGACCTGGCCACTATCCTGCAAGAAGAATGGCTTAAAATCCCTCTGACCACTGTGCAGGACTTGTATATGTCATTCCCAAGACGAATTGACGCTGTATTGGCCGCAAAAGGAGGCCCTACACCATACTAATAAATTATTGTGGTCTAAAACCAGGTGTTTCAGTTTCATTGTCCAACCCCTGTATGTAATTCTTTAAAAAAGATAAAGCTACTAAGACATGGCAGCCAAGAGGCCAATGGTAACTCTGGAGGAGCCGCAAAGAGCAGCAGCTCAGGCTGAAAAATCCATTGAAAAGACAACTACTGGTTGTGCACTCCATGAATCTGGAGAGAAGATATAGAAGATTGGCCAGGTGAAAGTGATTGTTTAAAGACGGTCAAAGGATGTCATCTTTGCAGTTCACCACATGTCATGTAGGGGTGCAGAAAACATGGAGTAAGGTGCTGTGGTCAGATTAGACCAACTGAACTTTTAAAATTAAACTTTCTGATCAACATACAAAATGCTGTAGAATGCTAACACTTTCCACATTGTGAAACAGGGTGGTGGCATCATCATGCTGTGGGGGATGTTTTTCTTCAGCAGGGAAAGGAAGTTGCCCAGAGTTGATGGGAAGATAGACGGAGCTAAATACAGGGTAATACTGGAAGAAAACCAGTTAAAAGATTAGACTGGGGAGGAGGTTCCCCTTCCAGAAGGACAACAACCCTGAACACACAGACAGAGGTACAATTAATCAGTTTATATCAGAGGAACCCACCTCTGGTCCTCCTGACCTACTATCCTGCAATTTTTTAATGCATCCCTTCTCCAACACACATGAATCTAATAAATGGCTCGTTACCAGGCCTCTGTGGAGCGGAATGACTGAATGCTGATGAGGGAATTAAAAACAATTAGATTCAGATGTGTTGGAGAAGGGATGCACCTAAAAGCTGCAGGATAGTAGCTCTCCAGGACTAGAGTTTGACTCCTCTAGATAAAACCATATTCATATGTTAGAATGGCCCAGTCAAAGTCCAGACCTAAATCTATTTGGTAAAACAAATTCAGTTTCTAAATGTGCAAAACTGAAAACAAAGGCAGGCCACACATCAGATTTGTATTTATTACAAAACGTTAAAACCGATGCATCATTTTCCTTCAGCTTCTCAATTATGCACTTCCTTGTGTTGGTCTATCACATAAAATATCCAAGGAATCCACAGAAGCTTGTGGAAGTAACGGGACAACATGTGAAAAAGATGCGAAGGAGATGAAAGAGAAAAAACGTCTCTTTCTTCCAATGAGGAAAATCTGATACATCACATAATCTAAATATAAATGAATGCAAAAAGCCTGTTATGCTCTTTTTTTAGGAGTTCAGTTCCTTTGGGTTTTAAATCAGAAAAGAAAATTGGTAACATCTGTTTATTTATGTCTAAATTTCATGCTAAAAATGAATCCCACTTTTTGAGACCTGCTTCTCTAACATCAAATGGCTCCCAGCCCTGTCTGCTCGCCTCTCTTCAGCCCTGCTGGTTATTGAATGAATAGACACCTTTCTCCTGCTAAGTTTGATAGTTATTGGGAATTTACTGTATTTTTCTGTGTGGTCTTTGTTTGACGTCTGTATTTAGTATCTCAGGTCTTGTAAAATACCACCTCGGCCTCTGGTTCCTTCTGTTGTTCTGCAGAGTTGTGCTGTGTTCCAGAGGTGTGTTGCAGCACAAACAGGAGGAGAGGGAAAAAAGAAAGAGGAGCGGCAAGAAGCAGAAATATAAAGACTGATGCAACGCTGAATCTTTGTTCATATTTGTCCTTACATCGGTATCCATTCCACCTCTCTCTCCCGCTCTGAAGCTGACATCTTCAGAGGGCCAGGACTCACCGCTGTCAATAACACTGAGCTCCTGGCCTCTTATCGAGTGTCTGCTCGATACGCATCAAGGCACCACCCGAGGCTAAAGCAAATATAGAAGTCTCCTAGGAAAATATTACAAGGAGTCAGACTTTTTGAATGCCACACACTAATCACAGCTCTGCATGTTTAAAAAGGTAAAATCTGTGTTTGAATACTCCTACACAAGACGAGGTCCTCTGGGATCAAATGTTTGAACTGTTACATCCAGGATCCAGGAGTGAGAAAAAGAACCGCTGAACGTTCTCACACTCTGCTGCTGAATGCCTTTAATACACCTTTAAATGATGCGATGAAACTGTTGCTGCCTAAAATCACTCATCAAGAGCTCTTGGAGACAAACAGTACAAATAAACAGTTTTAGTGGTTCAGAGACAAACTGTGGATGCAGTAGGTTTTCAGGGTGGAGTATTGGATTTTTTTCTAATCCACACTGGGTCAGAATTATGCATTCATTCATCTTCTATACCGCTTATTCCATAGTTGGACACGGGGGGCTGGTGCCTATCTCTAGCACTCTAGGGGCGAGAGGCAGAATTATACATACAAACTCAAATATATGCATACAATCTTCAGTAGTATTTGGGTAAAAGTGACTTAGCAAGCTCTACGGTGACCACATGATTTTCTAGTCATCAACAAGCTTCTGAAAAAAGCTGAGTACTCTGAGTAAGTTGTGAGATTCAATAAGATTTGCTGGGTTGCTGTCACAGAGGCAGATTTTTAGTAGGTTTGAAGTGACCAGTCCCACTGACAGTGATATACACTCACACCATGACTCTGCCACCACTGAGTTTGACAGTAGGTACAGCGTTCTTGTGTTAGAAAACCTCGTCTCGCCTACTTCAAACTTTCCTCCTGTCAATGTGACCAAACAGCTCCACCTTTGCCTCAAATTGACCATAAAACGTCTTCAGAAGGTATCTGGGACATCTAACTCTGTTTGGATATTTGACCACTCGCCTTGGCAGAAATTGGTGGAGTTCATTTAAATTGGTTTGTTTCCTGCCACAGACCAAGCAGACTCAACAAACTTTTAATAGGCCTGAGGTCCAGACTTTGTGAATGCCATTTGAGTAGCTGAATTTTAGTTTCGATGTGGCACCATTGTCCCGTTGGAATGACCAATTGTGTCCTAGTTTCAATCATCTAACTCTTAATTCAGGGCAAAGTTGAGGAATTTCAAGGTTCTTCATTATTCTATCTACTTGCTAACAAGAATGAAGCCACCCTACAGCATGATGCTGCCACCATGTTTGACAGTCCATTCAGGACTCTCAGGTGTGAAAGAAAAACTGGTTATCTCTCATTATTGTGGTCAAACAGCTCAATCATTTCTTGTCTGAACATATAACCTTTCTGTAGACAGAATTTTGCTCGTCCATTTGTCTTCTGGACAGTGAAGCTTAAAGATGTTGAGGAGAGGCTTCCTTTTTATTTAGCACCTTCCAGCCAACTTCTGTCTTCAGCCAACACTAACCAGGTTCTTATGCAACTTTTAGCCTAATGTGTGCTTCTTCAGCTTATTCGCTGGCAATGTTTTCAAGCTTTTGAACCATAATAAAATCGGTTTTTGGGTAATTTCAGCTTCGTCAGTTGTTTTCAGCTGAAAGTTTGGTTTTAGCTGAAAACCAAACTTTTTAGCTGAAAAAGGTTAGCTTACAGCATTCACACTGCATTTTCAGAGAAAATGCTAAGTTTTTCTAGTTTTAACTTTGACCCGGGTTGATAAGAGAAAATCCACAAATCATATCAAACCTCTTGTTTTTGCTTTAATAATAAATAATTGTTGTTGCAATGGTGAAATCTGTTCTAACAGGGTGATATGTGTTCATCATCTTTAAGCTTGTATTTTATAGAGTAAAATTTTACTAAAACCTCTTATGAAAACAAATAAATTGTGAATATTGCAGAACCAATGGCAGGCAGGTTTGAAAGTAAATACTGCATATAGGCAAATAAGTGACTCAGGACTAAAACCAAGCCAGCAACTTTAGAGAAGCTCTTCTCTTGTTTATTCCCCTATTTACCTCCACACTTAGCCTTTGAGCTTCAGATGCAAATGAAAGAAGGCTTTGGCCACCTGTGTAGCATTTCCCAAGAAGCACTCAGACAGTAAAATCAGGCCGCGATCACGGGCAACAATGGATCTTATTGAGCACTCTTTCAATCAGCATTTTGGGGCCAACATGGCCCGGCTCCAAACTAATACATTTTTCAGCCGATCTCTTTGATACCAACAAAGTTTTCCATACAGCTGGAGCAAAGAACCACCTGGAGCAGCAACTTGGAGAGTTTTGCTCCCTTTCTGCCATTCCGGAGGTGATGGCTGCAGCGTCGTGTAGCAACACCCAGTGATGGCTATCAGCCAAATTGGCTTTGAGATTGCTCTTCACCGGCGAACCCCTCATCTCCCCTCCGCCTCTCTTCTCTGATTGAGGCCCTCAATGTGGCGCCGCATCATCCATCAATGGGATGAGAAAGCCGACGGAGGCGGGAGTTTGGCAGAGACAGAACCAAAGAATGAAAGATGAAAGAGAGAAGAACAAGGGGAGGGGTGTCCTGTTGGAGTCAGGATGAGATAAGACTGAGTAAAACAGATAAATACAGAGAGAGATGAGAGTAAAATGTGTCAGAGTGTAAATGCAAGTTGGGGAGACCATATGTTCATAAGCAGACGAAGCTGAAAAGCCAAATTGTTGTGGGCATTACAGACATGTAACCCTTTGGTGCTTTCCCAGGTATAATTTTAAAAAGAGACACTGAATGAAAACACTTTTACCATTTATAAACCTTTCACAAACAGGGAGAGAGCACCTGTTTAGAAGCCAGGTCTGAGAAGCTCTGTGTAGCTTTTAATCGTCTACGCCATTTGTTTTTCTTTCGTGTCGCTGTGTTTCGCCACTTTGTCCTCAGAAAACAAGAAACATAAAGTTACACATTAACACTCACCAGCCACTGAATTAGGTACACTAAAGCTAGTATTGCGTTGGAATCCGTTCTGCCTTCAGAACTGCATCAGTTCTTCGTAGATTAAATTCAAGGGGTAGTGACTGTCAAAGACCCAAAGGGTTGTAAAGACTACTAAGATGGCTTTTCTGTCCAACATAGCTCTAAACAACAGCAACGGACCTCAGGTTTTGTTTAATGTGTGTTTAATTCAATTGTAAATCTGTGTTAATCATTTTGTGGCGTCCTCTGCTTGGAGTGAGAAGTTTTTTCAGTTCTTTGTTGAAAAGATCTCTGTTCTCAGTCTCATTAGGATAAAGATCTGTAGTCATCATCAGCTGTTCTTCAGCCGTTTGAGCCTGTAACTTTCTCTGCATTAAAGTAGATAGTTCATTAATGTGTCCTTGCTTTAAATTAACAAGTCTCTATCATCAGGCTGTGTTCCTAAAAAGGGGCTGCATTAAATCAGCAACTTCCAAGCCTGGCCTCGTCTCAAAGATTCACACCTCTCAAACTCTTCTCACTCCTTATAAGTACTTCTGGTGAAATCAACTGCATCTCAACACCCCCATGAGGTCAAATGTTGATTTAATGATTCGTTAGTCATTTGTTCTCAGGAATGGGAATCAGAGCTTTCAGTCATCAAGCTCCTCTCCTAAATCAGCTCCTTGTGTCTGTCCATGAGGCAGACATGCTGAAAACCATTTGTTTTTTTCATAAACCTTATGAACAGGACACCTTACAATAAACTTAAGTGTCTGTATTATCCACACTTTTTCCAAACAACCAATGATTTCCATACAAGTAAATTCAAACAGAAAAAAACATGGTGTAGTTCCAGGTTAGATGTCAGAACAGGGTGTTTACTTTCATGAAAAGATAAAGAACAGCAGCAAGGCTTTTCAGAGGCACCACGGCTGGTGCCTCTGCCTGCAGCCGCCAGTTGTCAGTGTCACAGAAGCTGATAGATTTCCTATTAACTCCATCTTCATCTGGGATTGATGGCGTGGCCCTCGGAGGCCAACACCAGCACACCATCAAGGTCTTCCCACCGACGGTGATTGAAGGGTGAAAGTACAAGCCTGCAGGCTCAGGGCGGCGGATAAGAGAACAGCAAAGACACCAAACATAAATTGCTGCTTGCTTGATGGAATAACAAACACGCAGACCTGAACGTTGGTTTTATTTACATTTAAGGACTGGAAAATAGCTGTAAGATGAAATAGTTTAACCTCCTAAAGACATTAGAAAGGAGTACATTAGTGCCACTTCCTTCGGGTTTCACTTGGATTGGTATTTCTTTTAAGCCAGAATTTGCTCCAAAGTAAACTCACATAAACACTAGTTAGTCACAGGAGGAGCTCAGTACAATGCGGACAGCCCATAGACAAATTTTACTACAATGATCACTGAAGATCAGTTCATTGTGATAATTTTAGAGTCTAAGTCCTATATAAATTGTTGGACTAATATATATAGTTCACTAATTTAGTGACGACAAACGTAAAAACATAAAAAAAATATTTTTTTACTTTAACTTCTGATGATTTGTAGCTCAATTATATTCTCAATGTACTGTACAGTCAGCTTTGCAACAGTGTTTTTAAACACAAAATATAGAGACATTTATTGTTATTAGCTTGTAGTGCTAATTCACATGTTCATCAAGCACATCAACAGGCAAATCCCATTGGTTTTGAAACAGAAAACTTCCTTTTTTGCTAAAGATCAAAGCTAAAGTGGACTAGGTAATCCCTGATATTTCTCCGTAGTTACGCTGCTCTAGGCTTATGGTGCGTTCACACCGAACGCGGATTCTGCGAATATTTCGTGTCATTTGTGTGCTGTTGCTCGCTTGACATTCCGAGTGAACTCCATGTTGCCAAATGTCAACAAACGACAACGCTTCGCCGCGTCATCAAGTAGGAAGAGCTTCCATCTGCTGCTTGCTGGTTTCAACTGAACATGGTGGACACGGATTTCACGGATAATCACGGTGTTTTACCTGTGGAGAGCCAAAAAACGCCACCAACGTCGATGTCTCTGGGTTCACCAGATTCTTCAGGGACGGGAACAGTTCGGAGATTACCACCACCTACTCCAGGAGCTGTGTCTGGATGATGGTCGATTTCAGCGGTACTTCCGTCTATCCAGGACCCAGTTCGAAGATCTGCTGTCCTGCGTTGGGAGACGAATTGGCCTCCGGGACACCAACTACCGGCGCTGTATCCCCGCTGCTGTCTTCCATCTGTCTTCGGTGAGTAAATAAATCTTAGCTCAATAAAAAAACAGCCGATTTTTAATGTCCACATCTCCTAAATATAAGATATTTGTGCCTAAACATATGGACCGCCGATATAAATTAGCCAAAAGACAGTAGTACAATGCCGCCATTTAGAAGTTTTACCTGCTACTCCAGTCTCCTCACTGACTCTTCTCCAGGCCAGGTCCTTTCTGTACTTGTCTCGGTAAAAATAATTAGTTGAGTCATACAACTCTGGCTTGCCGCACACTACCACTATGATCTGGTCTTTCATCTTCACTGACAACCACTTCTTCTCTGCTGCGGTCCTTCACCCTACGTCACAGCCACATCCAGTCCCTGATTGGTTGACGCGACGCAAATTTAGAAAAAAGTTCAGATTTTTCAACTCATCCACCGCTCCCGCTTCGCTCCCACTTCGCTCGGCGTGCCTTTCGCACCGCGTCCCTCGTCTCCTTCGCACTGTCTCCGCTCCGCTCCTGAACGCACCTCTACATAGGGATAACATGTAAATCGGTCGCTCCTATCTCAGAATCCACGTTCGATGTGAACGTACCATTAGACTACTGAAGGGATTACTGACCTTTCATCACTCTGCTACTTTCTCATGCTACTCTCCAATTATGTATCTTCTGCAGTTATCGATGCCAATAACTTTGTTCGCTAACTATGTTCGCTTAAATTTTTTTCTCTGCATTGAAAGTGGACCTAGCCTGGTGTTCTGTTTAACTGTGAAACCTTCCTTGAGGGGGGCCATTCGGTATTGCTGCCAACAACTTCATATTTGTTTTCTATCCGCGATGCACTAGACCCCTAGTATGACCCTCCCCTAGATAATGCTACTGTTACCAGTAGTTTTTGCTTAACTGCTTTTGCCAGATTACCTTCAGATTAGCTTCAGTGAGCATCAGATGGACAGAGGAAAAAGGGGAAGCAAGAAGTGACGTGACATAATTCCGATACCCACTTACTGGCCACTGTATTAGGGACACCTACTGGTGTTGGCCCACTGTGTTTCATCAAGTCCAAAGTCAGAGCAGCCCTGTTCCTGGAAGGTTTAGAGCACTTCTGTCAGATGCTGATTTTCTTTTCCAGCATGATATGGCTCCTGCCCACATGATGATGGTATCGCTGAGCCTGATTGGTCAGTAAACCCACCTGTCTTAGACCCATAGGTAATCTATGGAGAATTGTCAATAAGAAGATGAGACATCAGAGCCAACAATGCAGATTAGCTGAAGGCCACTATCAAAGCCACCTGGGCTCACTGCACACCTCAGCAGACTGATTGCCCCCATGATACGCTGATGCAGTAACTCAAGCAAAATAAGTCCCGATCAGGAAATAAGTGCATACCCTCATGAACCCATTAAAATGTGACTACAATCAATTTGTTCTGAAGATGTTGTCCACAAGGCATCATCTGCATCTGCTGATCATCACAGACTGTAAGATGCTCCTACAGCGTCCTGCAACACCACCACTCCACTCATGTTGCTACCACTCTTGTCCCAATTTTGGACATGCCAGCTTTGTGCAAACTCAATCATTTAAAAACCAAAAGTTGCATCTGGACCCAATGATGTGCATATTGGACCATTCCTTCGAACTGCTTTTTTCACCCATTCTTATTCTTAGTGTTTGCATTCATCAGACACAATTTGTAATTGATTTTTGGAAGTAACAGAAATAAACTCAAGTGAACAAATAAGAAAACCGGTGCGCATTTTACCTTCAAGGATGACTGAAGAGGATCTCGTCCCAAAAAGACAAAAGTTCCCAACACACACTCTGACATTGCAACAGTAACTTTGACAGTAAAGTGCTGTAATTATCTCCTGATTATGAAGTAATTACAGTTGGCTAATTGGAAGGGGTTATTGTTGTAATGACACTTTGTGTCAAAGTTTCATCAGAGACTGAAACAAAGTCACCGTCTCGGCCACGTTTCCTGCAGCATGATTAGACCTTGTCAGATTACATTACTTAGTTACTCCATGCCAAAAATCACTTTACATGTACACTGTGAGCACGCTTTAGTAACATTTGTGCTCCTTAAAGGAAAGAAAACTGTCAGAACTCGATCAATTCTTGGACAACTCCACTGGCTGCCTGTTTAACATCCATCCATCCATCCCTAACCCTAAGCCAGTCCCACAGAGCTACTGCAATGATAAGCAGGTATAGACAATGGATTGATGGATGTTATGTGAAGGCCTCAGAGGTTTGTTAAAAAGAACACAAGTGAACAAACAGCACCATGAAGCCAAGGAACAAAGGTGAAAGGTCGGAGAGAGAGTGGTGAAAGGTTTAAAGAAGGGTTTGGTTATAAAATAATATACCAAGCTTTGGACATCTCACAGAACTCTGTTCAATAGATCACTTGAACGTGTAAAGAGTTTGGCACAATGTCAAACCTACCAAAACATGGTCATATACCTAAACTGGGAAGCAGGCAAGATCATTATTCAGAGAAGCAGCTAGGAGGCCCAAGGTGGCACTGGAAGAACAGCAATGATCCACAGGTCATGTGGGAGAATTTGTTGACTAGACAACTTTTAGTTGTACAGAAAAAAGCTATTAGAAGTTCAACATTTTGGCTTTTAAGCAAAATCCTTTGTGGCTTTAAATTAGTTCTCAGAAACCTGGTGGTGGAAGCATTATGCTGTGGAGATGCTTTACTTCAGCAGGGACAAGGAAGCTGGTCAGAGATGATAGCAAGATGGATGGAGCTAAATACAGGACAATCCTGGAAATATACCTGAGGTTCACCGTCCACCAGAACCACAACCGTGCTCCAGAGACAGATGTCTGTCTTCATCCTGGACCTGATACCACTGTGCAACTACTTAGGGTAAGTGGTAGCAAATAAATAGTTGCATAGATGGCGGTTATAGTAAGACCAATTATTAGGCTACTCTACTGTTTGTGAACATATTTGATTATTTAAAGAAATGTAAGTAATCCCCTTTTTCTGTAAACACATTGTAACAGTTTCTTGTTTACTTCAGGTTTTATTTGTTAGGTTTGGTCGAGTCACCAGATTTCTTTAATTAAATTTAGAAGAAAACTACTTGGGTTGACTTTAATAATCATTGTGTGGATTTAAAAAAATGTGCAATTCATTCAGAACAGTGAAAAACAATTAGAAAGCAATCAGACTGTGTTTCCATGTGCACTAAATACCCAAGGGGTCCATCTAAGGCTTAATGAGTATGGGTTGCCACTAGAATAAAAAAGGGCATCTCTCTGATTTGGAAAAGTTTGGAAAGCCTTTGGGACAAAAATTACCCAAAACCTCGGAAAAAAGAAAAGACCAGGTAGTGCAGATTCCTGCAACTCCACTCTCCTGAAAGGTAATTTTTCTCTTAAGCAGAAACAAAAAGTGATTCCTCCACAGTCAGTCTTACCACTTTAAACTTGAATTCTCTAAAATCTCTAGTTCATTCTTCAGGTTCCCTCCTTCCTTGTTTTTCCGGTAGACTCCTGAGGTCCAGAGATGACGTCTTCTCTCTAAGTGGAGCTAATATCTTTCCTCACCCAATATCATTCTTCTGATTCGTGTGTTGGCCAGTTCATGACTTACAGCCTGCCCTTTTGCAGCTGAAATAATTACTCACTCTGGGACAAATAAAGATGTTATGCCTGCTTTTCAAGGAAAACTACACAGCAAAGAAGCCAAAGTGCGACTAATTACCAGCAGATGTGTCCAGGTTTTGGAAAAAACATGTACCTGTGGAAAAATGCATGTTTTTTTGTTGTTTTCTTCGTAGTAACCTGGGGAGTCACATAGATGTATCAGTTCAAATCAGTTTCTTAAAACATGGAGCAGTCTAACTGGATTTACTAATGGTGAATCCCTGTGAAAAAATTAAATTTTTGCATCTTTATGCTTTAAGTCTGCAGCTTAATAAAACAAAGTTTTGATCAAGTTTTAGCTGATTAAATTCAAGTTAAATGTTGAGGACATGAAGCTTTAGAACAACTGGGAAAATAAGATAAAAGAGAAGGACATATTTCGGCCATTATTCCTATTTGAAGGTTTCAGAAAAAAACGATCAAACTTATTTGGTATCCTTATACTGATATGAGAAAGTATTTACCCCCTTGTATTTTTGCTTAAATGTTTTAAAGAATTTATAACATTAAAGATAACCTGAGTAAATACAGAATGAAGTTTTTTGATGATGATTTGGTTTCATAAAGGTCAAAGCTAGCCAACCTTGCTGGTGTGCTCTAGATCAGGGTTGTCCAAAGTCAGTCATCGAGGGCGGGTGTCCTGCATGTTTTAGACATTTCCCTGCCTCAGCACCTCTGATTTCCATTGAAGGCTGATTAACAGGCTTTTCCTGAACTGCAATCACCTGTATGTTGTGGAGTGGAGTTGTCCAAGAATTGATCGAGTTCTGACAGTTTTCTTCTCTTTAAGGAAACCCTCAAGTTGTATGTTAGACCCAATCCCAACCAAATTATTTAAGGGAGTGTTCCCTCTGATTAACAGCCACATTTTAGATATGATTAATTTATCCTTAGTAAATGGATATGTACCACAAGCTTTTACGGTAGCTGTAATTAAACCTTTGCTTAAGAAACCTTCGCTTGATCGAGATGACTTAATAAATTACAGACCTATATCCAATCTTCCATTCTTATCTAAAATTCTTGAGAAAATAGTTGCTAATCAAATGTGTGAGCATTTATACAGCAATGACCTGTTTGAAGAGTTTCAGTCAGGTTTCAGAGCTCATCAGTGCTATGATGAGATGAAACAGCTCTGCTGAAAGTCACTAATGATATTCTTAAGGCCTCAGACAATGGACTTGTCTCTGTACTTGTCCTGTTAGATCTCAGTGCTGCATTTGATACAGTCGACCACAATATTCTCTTAGAAAGGCTGGAATATGCTGTAGGGATCAGGGGAACAGCACTAGGCTGGTTTAAATCTTATTTGTCTGACAGATTCCAGTTTGTTCATGTAAATGATAAATCATCTTTAAACTCCAGGGTTAATTGTGGAGTACCACAGGGTTCAGTACTTGGGCCAATTCTCTTTACTATATATGCTTCCAATTGGAAAAATTATCACTGTTACGCTGATGACACTCAGCTTTACTTATCCATGAATCCTGATGAGCCCAACCAGTTAGATAGACTACAAGCATGTCTAGAAGACATAAAAACTTGGATGACTTTAAATTATCTGCTTCTAAATTCAGACAAATTCTTTAACAAAGAAACTGCTTAGTCAATCACTTAACCTGGATGGCATTAAATTGACCTCTTATAATAAAGTAAAAAACCTTGGTGTTATTTTTGACCAGGACATGTCATTTAAATCCCATATTAAACAGGTTTCTAGGATTTCCTTCTTTCACCTCCGGAACATTGCCAAAATTAGAAATATCCTGTCCAGGAGAGATGCTGAAAAACTAGTCCATGCATTTGTTACTTCAAGGCTGGACTATTGTAATTCTTTACTATCTGGATGTCCACAAAATGCAGTTAAAAGCCTTCAGCTGATTCAAAATGCTGCAGCAAGAGTTCTGATGAAAATTAAAAAGAGAGACCATATTTCTCCTATTTTAGCTTCCCTTCATTGGCTCCCTGTTAAGTCCAGAATAGAATTTAAAATTCTCCTCCTCACATATAAAGCCCTTAATGATCTAGCTCCATCATACATCAGAGATCTGATTGGTCCATATGTTGTCTTCTTCCCTCCCTTTTGGATGGAGTAAGGGGGAGTCAGGTTTAGCCTAAACCGACTCAGTTATGGTTGAGGTGCAAACACACCCTCCATTTCTGCTACCTGTATGACCCCTTCTTTTTTCCAATGTTTATGGTCAATTTGAAAGAGAGGTATCCCAGTCATTGTGGTTTTTAGTATAACAATGGCCATCAGTGGGCTCTAGACAAACTGTCTACTTTTAAGACTAGGCTTAAAACTTTCCTTTTTGATAAAGCTTATAGTTAGAGTGACTTAGGCTATCCTGAGCTATCTCTGTAGTCATGCTGCTATAGGCTTAGGCTGCTGGAGGACATAATGACCACTTTCAACCTCTGCGCTACATTCTCACACTACTCTCCAATTTTGCATTATTTGCTGTTATTTCAGCTTTTAACTTTATGTTCTCTCTCTTTTCTCTTCCTAGAAGCTACACCAGGCCTGACTCTGTGTCTACCTGTGACACCTTTCTGGAGAGGGGCATCGTCCAAGCTTCTGCTGTCAACAACTTAATGCTCACCCTCTACGATGATCCACATGGCCCTGTATTACAGTGTTTAACCCTTTCTCTCTCCTAGACATGGCAATTGACTGAGCTTTTACTGTGACTAACTCTGTGCTCTCTTTCTAACCTTGAAAACTGGCTCAGAGTTTATCTGTTCTTTCTTTCTAGGTGAAACGACTAAAGGAGCTACATCCATTAACATTTACTTTTCCTTCCCATAGAAAGGACTCCTGGATCAGTGCTTCTTTGTTCTCTTTGTGTCTCTGCTCTGTTCTCTCTAACCAACAGTCAGTCGTGGCAGATGGCCGCTCACACTGAGCCTGGTTCTGGTTCTGCTGGAGGTTTCTTCCTGTTAAAAGGGATGTTTTCCTCTCCACTGTCGCTACATGCATGCTCAGTATGAGGGATTGCTGCAAAGTCAACACCAGTGACTGTCCACTGTCTCTACATGCTCATCCAGGAGGAGTGAATGCTGCAAGTCACTGACTGGATGCAATCTGCTGGGTTTCCTTAGATAGAAAAACGTTTTATCCAATTTGAATAAGTAACTGAATCTGACTGCACTGTTCAATGGTTACGATTAATTGGAATGTATGTACCTGACTTTGTGGAGTGCCTTGAGACGACATGTGTTGTGAATTGGCGCTATATAAATAAATTGAATTGAATTGAATCAGGCGTGTTAAAGCAGGGAAACATCTAAAACAAGCAGGACACTGGGCCTCACGGACCAACGTTGGACACCCTTGCTTTAGATCATCCTGTTGGATAACCCAACTGCGCTTGAAATCGAGATCAAAAACAGTTGGCCAGAGATTCTCCTTCAGGATCTTAGGCTCCAAGCAGAACTGATGGTTCCATCAGTTGTGGAAAGTACCTCAAGAAGCAAAGCAGACCCATTTTGGCTCTAAGATAGCATCTAAAGGTTTCCGGGTAGACTAGGTGACCCCCACACTTCATATGTATAACCCTGGAGTTACGGGTTACCAATGCAAAGCTGTAAGAAGTCCAGCCAACCTAAAGTAAAGGAGGAATTACAAAAACACTTCATTCACACTGATTTTAAGGAAATTTCTCAGTGTTTCAATGCTTTCTACTTTTACTTATCACTACAGAGGTGCCAATAAATGTGAAGGGTGCTGTATAACCAAATTAGCCTAGCTGGTGTCTTGTCACAACCGACAAAAACTGGTTTATGCTTTTCTTGCAGTAGTTTAGATTATTGCAACGGTGTTATAAATCACTGCTCTGACAATCTGTTTTTTAAGTATAGCTTTTTTAAATCCGATTTGATCTAAAAGGTCCTGAATGATTGATATAACCACCTTAAATAGAGCTGGTGGAAACACGTGAAAGGCTGAGAACATCCAAATGCCTCCGTGTGAAACACTTTAAATCAAAAGCACGGCAAAGATGAGAAAGTGAGAAGAAAATAAAGAGATGGAGACACTAGCACAGCATGGTAGGTTTCTGAGCAGAAAAAAACTGATGCAGAACTTTTCATCTAGAATATCTGTTTCCCTGAGTCTGGACAGTCCAACGTTTTGTCATTGATTGAGACGGGTCGGTTGGCTCTGACAGTACCCCCCCCAGTCAAGCACAAAAGCGGCACACCCGGTGTCGCTCGGCAGGACATAACAGCAGCCTGGCTAGTCGATGTTAACATTGATCCAAACTGCCAGTTAGAAGACAGTCAGCGTTTATCTGCATCAGACAGAATCATGACCCGGACAGGAGCCCATCAGACAGAGATGTGAATCCTCTAGACTCTGCCATTCTCACTCCGTTCACATCACCGTCACTGTAGCTTTTAAAGCATGCCAAACATGAAGAAGTGGGAATTAGAGCTTGTTTTGCAGAAGACGCTGCAGGAAACCAGCCTTGTGGAAGCTCTGAGACCAAACAGATCTATTACGCCCCACAACAAAAGCTCAGAACTAGAAGAGGCTGCACAGAGATCTAGGGTTTGTGGTACCTCCATGCAGACAGATGTCCTGAGTAGACCTTTCAATTCCTGAAACTTTAAACTAAGTCCCCGGAAATACTGAATAATCCAGTGGGAAAGCTTTATTTTTGGTCTTACCTCCAGCTGTCTGCAGTGTCATAGTTTTAAAAGCACTGAAGCACGAAACAGCTGAAAATACAGTCTTTGACAGTCATGTTCCGGCCACAGACTTTCATGCATTTTATAAGCACCATAATTGAAACCAGCACAAAGTAGTGTGTACATGAAATTGAAGAATGCTTTAGAAGTCCCCTGGTTGGTAAACAGAGTCCTCATGTGTGTAATTTAATCTCAGAATAAATGCAACTTCTCTGTGAAGGTTTTTTAGAGAGCTTTGAAGAACATCTGGGAACTGTTCAATGGATCTGAAAAGGTAAAGAGTCTGGTACAACTGCAAACCTACAAAAACATGGTGGCCCACCTTCACTGACAGGACAGGAGAGGAGGGCATTAATCAGAGAAGCAGTCAAGAGGCCCATGGAAACTCTGGAGGAGCTGCAGAAATCCACAGCTCAGGAGAGAGTATCTATCAACAGGAAAATTATTAGCCATGCACTCCACAAATCTAGCTTTTATGAAAGAGTTGCTGGAAGGACGAAAGCATTGTAGCGTTTCTAGCGTGAAAGGAAATGTACATCTGGTCTGATGGGAGCAAAATGAAAACTTTTTGGCCTACATACAATACACTGTGTGTGAAGGAAAACTAACACTGCACACACTATTACCCATGGTAACATGTAGCAATAGCACAATTATGCTGTGAGGTTGCTTTCCTTCAGCAGGGATAGGGAGGGTAGTCAGTGTTGATGGGAAGATGGATTAGGGAAAACCTACAAGCTGCAGAAGACTTGAGACCGGGGCTGAGGTTCACCTTCCAGCAGGAAGGTAGAAAGGAGTGGTTAAGATCTATGTATTTTCATGTGTTGGAATGGTCTAGTCAAAGTCCAGTCCTAACTCTATCTGACAATCTGGCTGGATGTGAAACTAGAGTGAAAAGAACAATGTGTAAAAGTTTCAGTCTCCTGACATGAAAAAGCTGGTAAAGACAAATCCTAAAAGACTTGCAAGTGTATCTGCAGCGAAAGGTTGTTCTACAAAATATTGACCCTGAGGGGCTGAATACAAATGCCAGCCACACTTGAAAAACATAATTGAAAAACTTGTTTCCTTTTTTCCATTTCTGAAATACTGTGTTGATCTAACATAATGCAACAGTTGAAGCAACATGTTGATGCAACATAAAACATGAAAAAAGGGTATGAATACTTTGTAAAACTCTGTTTTCTCAAGCCAATGAGGAATTAGGGGTCTCACTTTCTGGATTTCTTAGTTTGAAGAGGATCTGGGGGGATTTCTTAAGTCTTACATTCCTATTTGTTCCCCTCTCTGAAATCAAAAACATTTTCTTTCGCCAGTTTTTATTTATTTTTTATTTGGAAGATTAGCTAATATTTAGAAAATAGCAAGTAAAACAAAGGCTCTTTAAACAGAAAACAGCCTGCCTCTGACTGAAATAAGTGTGCTGAAGCAAATAGTTTCTTGGCAAAGTAAAGGACCAAATGTCCTCTTGTAGAAGTTAACTGAGAGCGCTGGTGTTTTGAGTTGGTTGATCTCAGACTAATAAGCCTCACATCATTTGATCTTTAGTACCAGCCAACTAATGACTCATTAGCAGAAGATCTGTGGTTTTCATAAGTGAGTTTTGTAAATTATCTCAGTCTTTATCACTTGATGGAGAAATGAGGACATTAGAGACAGATGGCCCTTTGTTTGCTTCCTGACAGGTAAATTGCATCTTGTGCTTTCTTAGTTTAGTGATGCCATTTCTTTTATCTCTAATTTATCCACATCGCGCTCTGTGTTTTACAGCACAGCAGCAACATCATTGCCGAATCATCAGCCTAAATTGAATGCATCCAACATGAACTGTTTGGTGAACTTTGTAATTTTGTTGTAAACATGTTGGTGGTTTGCAGCCTAAATATAAACAGAACGTAGATCAAACCAATTTGCTGTGACCTTCATGTTTTTGTTGCTTGTCTTCAGGCATAAACTGAGGGGCTTATGAGCCGAGGCTCCATTCTGGGACACATCTGAACACCATTTTTCATGCTTTTACGTTCTAAATAATTCGAAAAATATGTTTTAGTAGTTGGCTGCACGGTGGTGCAGTTGGTAGCACTGTTGCCTTGCAGCAAGAAAGTCCTGGGTTCAACTCACGGCCGGGGGAGTTGTTCTCCATGTTCTCCCTGTGAATCCGTGGGTTCTCTCCGGGTACTCCGGCTTCCTCACACAGTCCAAAAACATGCCTGTTTGGTTTATTGGTCTCTATAAGTTGCCCTTAGGTGTGTAAATGAGTGTGTGCATGGTTGTTTGCGTGTTGCCCTGCGATGGACTGGCGATCTGTCCAGGGTGTTCCCCGCCTCCTGCCCATAGACTGCTGGAGGTAGGCACCAGCTTCCTCATGACCCACTATGGAAGAAGCGGTAGAAAATGACTGACTGACTGTTTTAGAAATTAAAGCTGCAGTAGGTAGGTCTGAGAAAATCATGGACTCAGCCATGAAAATTTGAACAAGCACATGTTTCAGGTCCCTCCCCCTTGCTCTCAGCTGTGCTACAGTCCTCCCTCCACAGCGGAGCCTGCCGTTTTCCTGTAATGTTAGGTTGTTTCTCTGCCATTTGCAGAACACCGGTAATCTTGAACAACGGTTCGCACTGTGCAGGGGAGGGGTTGATGTGCATGACTGACATTCCTCCTGGCTCTGACTTCTTGTTTTTGACCGGGAGCGGTGTATTTCTGCAAATGGCATTAGGACCACTGAAAGGGAGCAGAGGAGTTGGATTTTTTCACTGGCAAACTGTCTCATATTCTACTGTCAGGACATAATGACAGTTTTAACAAATACATTTTGACAAAAGTTCCCTACTGCAGCTTTAAGGTAACAGTAGGTTACCTTGTGGGTCTTATGCAGGATGCACTGGAAAGTACTATTAGATCATGTTTAAAAGTGCTGACTCTGCACATTTGGCATGCACATGTTGGGAAGGTGTTTGCTTGACCCAGGCCTACTAGAGAAAATGTGTTTATCCAACAACTGGGTGGAAATGTGTTGCTGTTAAAAAAAGCCTGTTATGGTGTGAAAAGAATAAAACTTCTTGCAGCATTAAAACATGCTCTCACCTTTTTTTTACGATATAATTTGCTTTTAGGATTTGCTGTACTTAGACTTTTTAGCTTTATTTCTTGCAAGAACAATAATAATGTTCAACCTCTGAGGTATTAAAAAAGAAAATATTAAAATTACTTATTAATGTATCTAATTACCAAGATGAAGTAGTAATTGAGGTCACTGATTTCGTGATGTAACGCGGCAGCATAGTAGCTAACAAAGCAAAATGTATTCACTAATTCATATAAACAGCTTTTCTGCAACATGAACTGAGTTTGTCTTGAGTTGAAGTTGTAAACTGCTGTAGCGGAGGCAGTCTGAAGTACCTTAAGCTAAAACCTGCAGGATTTTTGGCATGCACATGTTTTTGCTTGGCCCACCTCTACAACATGAGCAGATAAGGAGCATTATTGCTGCACTGTTCCAGGATGAAATGTAAGAGAAAGGTCCTTACCAAACGTTCTGATACAAGTATTCCATCTCTAGGGTTCCTTTCCTGTTCCTAGTAGTGGAATACATCTGAGAGGCAGTGTTGTGGCACTCGAGACATGGTCTTGGTTTCAAAACAGGTGTAGGGACAAGTCTAGGTCTTGTCTCAGTCTCTGACATGCTGGACCATGTGGTCCATAGGCCGCAGCCTCATCGTCCTTTTTACTGCAGCTTAGTGTGAAAACCCCTAGATGCATTCAAATGCAACCTATATGCTGCTACCTGTCTGCCTATGACCTGAGGAGGAGCAGCTGAGGGATGAGAAAACAAGAGAAACATTTTCCAGAGCAAGCAAACAGAGGTTTTTGTTCTGCGAGTACAGAAAGAACGGATGCTAAGCGAGTTAAGTCCTCCATCTTCACTTACTCTGCCTGCAGCTAATGCCAGGTCAGCTCACGTTTAGCTGGATGTATGCGCTCCTACGAGTTGTTTGGTTTGTATGTTCAACTTGTTACCAGCTTTTCAGATTTGTGGGATACTTACATATAAGTTTGGGTTCTGGTGCAGCAGTGAGACCAATTAGTCAGGGGTCCTGTTAGCTGTTAGATTGTTAATGACCTGCAAGAGGCAGAACATTAAAATTGTCTTCCATTGGCTTGGTCTTGAACTGGCCTCCCTCAAAGTTTCAGTCTTAAATTGGGTTGCAGGTGGTTTGGACTACAATCCCACTGAGGGGTTGTATTCTAATCAACAGAACATCAGAACAGCCGTAGAAACAGTAGGGATCGCTTTGACTCCCTCCGGAACATCTGACTGGCGAAAAACAGGTTTTAAAACATAGATAAAATGCTGTGAAAATCAAGGTATTTTAATTATTTTAAAGAAGAATGCTTTAAAGTTTATTGACATTCAAGACCTCACACCATTAATTACTCTGATCCAAACATTTTTCAATGTTTGAAGAAAACTGGGCTAAATAGTCTTGATGGCCCAAAAATGAGGCACCACTATCTACCAGTTCACCCCTGTCTAATAATTAGACTGATCAAGGAGAAAATATCATGTAACATTTTGGAGCATAAAAAAGTAGTACTTTTGAAACCTCCGTTGATCCATGAAAGTTTAATGATTGAAAATGTATTTTTTTGCACCTCCTGCAAAGACAGATGTGTTTTTGGAGCAAAGGAATACAAATTATCTGACAAACTTTCAACCTTTATTATAAAACCACTACAAACCACAGAGAAAAAAAAATGAAGTTTTCTTCTCAGCACTTTTCAAGCAACACTTTAGACATGTTCTGATTTATTTTATTGACACATAAATTGACAATTGAGTCTGTCTTTGCTTCATGCTGAGTTGAAGCAAGACTCCAGAATAAAGGATACAGACCGCATGTTGGAATACAGGACACATTTGGAAAAAAAAAAAAAAAAGATTTAAATATGCAAATAAAAGTATTTCTGTAAGAAAATAATTAAAGCTCATTTAATACGGGTAATTCTATTTTATATGTTTCCTGCAGCATTTATTTCCAAATTTAAACTTAAGGATGGTTTGATATTGCAGCTCGCAGTCAGCAAAGGCACAATATTTGTAGATTTTTACATATTTAATTTGTCATTTTATCTTCTGAGCATTACAACAGGACAAACAAAGTTAAATGGTTTCAGTAGGACGGCACGTTTCAGTAACATTCCTGTTCACCACCGGCGTTTTTGTGTTTAATCTCTTCATGTTCTGTAATTACGCATTAGGTTGCATGTCTTGGAGCGAGCTAATTTTCCCATTAGGGGCTATAACAGCCTGAAGTTTAGCTTTATTAGTTGTCCTTTGAGCGCTGAATTTATGAATTTAGCCGACTCTGCCTCAAACATAATTAGTGTCCTCAGCTGTAACTTCATTTTACAGTTAGAAAGTGCAGCCCGGGCTTATTGTCTCTCTCTCTGGTTCCTTCCATTCAAATAAAACTAGATTACGTAACATAGGAAAACACCCGGCAAAGGTCCATAGCTGAAGTTATATTTTTTCGCTTTAAACTGCTGGTCTTATTTTTGTTCTTCAACCCCTTGGTTGAACCAATACCTTCAGTCCTATCAACAGTCAGCAGTAGTTCCTACTTTAGGAATTTCTTGGACCTGATCAAACATCTGATTTATTGTATTCTGATTGAAAAACTAGTGCGTTTTTTAAGGAGAGGCTCAATAAACATGAGAAATCTGATTTATAATTCAGTTTATGATGCAGTTTTAGAAATAAACTTACTATTGCACCTCTTAAGTAAATACCTTCACAAGCAGAGTAAAAACTTTCAACCTATGATTGAATACCTTCACTAGGCATACAACTGGAAACAAATACAGACAAGACATGGAAATACTATTATCAGAAACATCTTCATCACGGTTAACTGCCTGGTTACTCGTCTCTGACTTCTCCTTATTCTTCCGTATTTTACATGAGGGAAACACAATGGGGATGCAGGGAAGGCAGACTGCAATCAAAATGGAAATTACTGCCCTTTCTCCTGTGAGCACTGCCAACAATCGGCAGCAAACCCATAGTTTTTTACCTACTGAAACTCCTCGTATGTTTTATGACTGAGCTGCTGTCTGAAAACAGAACCAACTTTGTGTTTATTTCCCATTGTACCACCTGTACATGACAGTACTCCCTCTATAGAAACAGCTCCAGATGGACGTCTTCAACCAAACAATCATCTCAGGATGCTTAACTCAGCCAGATCAATAGAAGCAGGAAGCCCCTTCTAGCACCAGGTTTACAAGACAAACTAATGCAAATTATTAAAATCATTCTAATGACGTTTGATGGCACAACTACTCAGAAATGAGTTTGTTTTCCATGACTGCATTTCACATCTCGAAGACACTCATGCATGAAACTGACATGCTAGTTTCATCAAGACAAAATTGCTGGAGTTATACACGTTTTTGAGAAATCCCATGCTACAATATTATTGGTGTCTCAGTAATACTCTAAAACAAAGAGCAAAGCAAAAACCACACATTTACACCTGGTACAGGCTGTACCAGTGGCTCAAAGTGATGATTACTTCCAAGGACCTTGTGTTTATAATGAAGGCTATTTTTAAAGTGAACAAGGGAGACATAACTATGGGCACAAGAAAAACACCACAAAGTAGCAGTTTGCTTCTAGGACACCTCAAGCAGTCTCACCCACAGGTTAAATTAAAAATCCTATTATTTTTCAGGCTGACTGATGACTCTCCACTGCACTGCATAGGCCAAAATCACTGCCATAAACCAGCTCAACAAGCATCACAGCTCTTTATACAACAGGCCAAATTTAGCTCGGCACTCGATGTGCTGGGGTGCAAATCTGAGAGCTGGATGTGTTTTACCCCCTAGTCAAAAAAATGGCTGATACTAGGAGCATGCAAGTATCTTAGCAGCTCACAAGTCATGACAGAAATACATAATATCGCACAAACGTTCGCAGAACCTACAGGTTACTTTCCTGAAACCTAGAGAGCTCTTTCCCTGTGCCTATCTGTTTCTTTCCCAAAACTCACAAGCTAGGTTCCCTGAGCCAACATGTTACTTCTGAAACTGACAGGTTACTTTTTAGGAACCAAATCCTTTGCTTTACTTGAGCCATTACCAGTTTACTGAAACATGCTGGTTACTTTCCCAGAACTAACTGGCCCTAAGACAACTCAGTACTTCTGCAACTCACATGTCACTTTCCCAGTACTTATAAGTTGCTATTCCAAGTTACATTCCTGAAACTTGAGCTACTTTACCTGAGCTTACATGTTTGTTTTCTGGATCTTAAAGGTTGGTTTGTTAAAAACTAAAGATTACTTTTCCAGAAGATAGTTTCCAAAACATACAGGCCATTTTTCCTGAGCTAACATGTTACTTCTCAAAATCAAAGATCACTTTCTCAGAACTTAGAGGTTACTTGCTCACATGGTTCCTTGTTAACTTTCATGTTTCTTTACATGTTCCTTTGCTGTCCTCAAATTTGCAGGCTATTTTCCCTGAGCTAACGTAACTTCCAGAACTCAGTTAAGGTCTTTTGCATCTCACAGAATACTCACCCTATGCCTACATGTCACTTTACTAGAACATGCTGGTTATTTTCTCAGAATTTGCACGTTACTCTACCAGAACTTACAGGGTAGCTTTCCTGAGCCAGCATGTTATTTCTGGAACCCCAGGATATTCTTCTAGAAATTATAGATCCACCTTCTTTGAACTTACTGGCTACTTTCCTGGAGCCTACAGAATATTTTACTGGAACATACAGGTTGCTTCCTCGAGTCAACAAGTCACTTATGGAGGCTACAAGTTGTTTTCCCGGAATGGGCTTTACTTTTCTAAAACCTACAGGTTACTATCAGGGACTAGGCTTTATTGTGACAGAATTTGTAACTTGCTACTTTACTTGTAGCTTTCTGAAACTTTCTGGGTCGTTTCCCAGAACTTACAGGTTACTTTTCAAGAATTTACAGGTTACTGGCAAGTACCAAAGAGTACTTGAAAAGCTCCAAAAAGTACATGAAAGTAGCCTGTGCCCATTAATTTCCAGCAAAGTAACCTTTCGGGTCAAGAAGTCCCCAGCATGTAGCCTGTAAGTTACAGGAAAGTGACCTGAATAGTACATAATGTCAGACCAAAAAACTTTACCTTTGTGTAGTTTGTTAGGCTACAGACGCTTCTGTTGTTACAGGAATATATATAAAACTTTTCTGAACTTGCCCTTTGTGAAAACATCTGTAGTCTGAACCTCAGCTGCAGAGAGTTTGCAGAAACATCTACAGATCAGAGGAATGTTAACAGCTCCATATCAGGAGCTCATAGCAACACCGTGTTCATTAGGCAGAAATTAAGCCAAATGTGGCTGAACAATATAGCTCCAAAGACGGCGGGAATTTCTCAGTATTTTCACCAAACTTAAGTTTTATAAGCAGAATTATGTCAAAAAGGAAAAAAAAAACAACAATATTACTCATCAAGCAGCACATTTTTGTGTATTTGTTAGTTACATTTGATTTTTTTTTTTAAATGCTCTGGAAGGAACAGTGAAATGAAAAACATGAACTATACGTGACAATGATGACAAGTCAATGTCATTGGTGGCCTTAATAAGCTTTTATGTGGAAACGTGCCTTCCAAAGCCACCAAACATGAAAACAAAACATCCATCTGGGAGATTTTGCGGGGCTGGTGTTTTGCCGAAGAGGGAAAGGTTTAGCTGCACCTCACGGTCTACACAGATTCAAGAAGGCAGAAGGTTTTTGCATCAACGGCTCAGTGTGATGTTGTTGCAAAAGCTTCATCCTGGAGGATTCAAGTCTTTCTCCAAAAAGCAGTGACCTGTACCACGCAATCCACCTCACTTAGCTTTAGGCGCAGCCTCCAGCTTGGATGAAAATGGAACAAAAAAAACCCATTTGATGTTATTTATTTTATAAATTCTTCTTTACTTTGATTGCCTATGTGTGTGTTGTAATAAAGTGATTTGCTGTATCAAGGTAATCAGATTGGCTTCTTTAAAAAAGGCTACAGATGTACTCTAAAATGTGCAATGAATTGAAACTAAATTTGAACTCCAGAAAGAGTGGGATGTATTTTACTTATTCCTTTTTAATATGATACCCCTAAATAAAATTCACAGCAACAAATTGCCTTAACAAGTCACCTACCTAATTAGTACACAGAGTCCACCTGGGTGTAATTTATTCTCAGTATGAATCAAGTGGTTCTGTGATGGCCTCAGAGGTTTGTTAGAGAACATCAATCAAGACATGGCCGTTCACCTAAACCGACAGGCTGCAAAAAAAAAGCATTATTTAGAGAAGATACCAATGGTAACTCTGGAGGAGCTGCAGAGCTCAGGTAAGAGAATCTATTGTCAGGACAGCTATTAGTCATGCACAAATCGAGCCTTACTGAAGTGGCAAGAAGAAAGTCTTTGTTTGCCACATGCTCTGTAGAGGACACAGCAAGCATGTGAAGAAGTGGATCTGGTCAAATGAGACCAGAACAGATCCTTTTGATTGAGGTTGCAAAACCCTCTGTGTGGTGGAAAACTAACCCCCTGAGCACACTGTTGTCATGATGAAACATGGTGGTGGCTGCATAATGCTGTGGGGATGTTTTTCCTTAGCAGGGAATGAGGAGTGACTTAGAGCTGATGGAAAGATGGATGAAGACACAAACAGGACAGGGTAGGACCTAAAGAGCTTTAAGCCTGGGATGAAAATTCTGAAGTGAACTTACTATCGAGGAGAATAGACAAAGGTTTGCAGAGTTATAGCTTGTGTTGGTCTATCACAAAAAGTCCCAATAAACATTCTTGTTTAAGGTTATAATTTGACAAAATGCGGAAAAGTTCAAGGTGTAGGAATATTTACTCGGTTCTGTGTCTGAAGACTGCATAGAAAAGACCGTCATACTTCAGTTTGAGCCCATTTAGCTGCATGTGGGCCAGGGCAACCTGCCCTGAATGATGGAGCAATAAATCCTAAATCCTAATCAAAAATGTCAGGACATTTGTCTGTGACCTGAATCTTCAGACAGGGCTGCTCATGCAACAGCACGGTTGCAACAGGTCTTTCAACCATGAAAACTACAGCCGAAAGTCTGAAGTGATGATCGATCAGAAATGAAGGGATATAAAGTAAGCAACTCAAGACATAAAATCCAGTTAGGACACAGGGCTGAACCTTTATATCCAGCAAAGATCTTAAACCTTCAAACCAAATGCAGAAAATACCACTTGTAGTGTAGTTTGCAAAGGTAAAAATAACTTCCAGTCATTAAACAGACTCGGTTTACAGCTTCAGAATGTCAGAGCCTCCAGTCCATCTGATTTTCTGGCTGAAGTGTTTCTGTTTTCTCTCTAAACCATCAATGCCACCCGGTGTAGACCGGCCACACCTGCATCTCTGTTTTCAATGCAAAAACAATGTAGCATGTTTCTCCATCTGGTGATCAGTCACCATGCTTTGGGGATACCAAAGAGTAATGAAAGCAGCTTATTTAGAACATTTGCTTGCAAGTCACAGCCCAACAACACTCACCAACAGCAGAGAGCTGAGGTAGTCATACCTGTGGTGCTGCTTGCCTAAATGTTGAACACAGCACACTAAATGAAAGCTCCCTGCACCAAATGGTGGGGTGCAGCATCCTATGGCTCATTTTAAATGGATTTAAATCCACCTACACTTTGTCGGACATCTTGTGCTGTCCACCGATTGCCAGCATTAATTATTCATACTCATCTCTGTAATTGCAGTTTATGTGAATATTTCATCCCTTCACGGCTCTGCCACCTCCATCCAAGATATTTCTCCACTTCCTGTACACTCAGGTTTAAAAAACAGTTAATATATGCAGCAGACTTATTAATTATGGATTTCTACACATGTTGTATTACTTATGGATACCTTTTATCAATGCTGCTTCAAAGATAACCCCTTCTGAGCAGCTCTTAAAATGAACCTATACAAGGAAACTGCTCTGCTGAGTGTATTACCCTAAAATAGCTTTGGCGACACAGGTTTAACTTTCTTGGCTTTCGTGGGCTTTGTATTTCAAGGTCAATGCCTCCATTCAGAACAGGAAAGTTGTTTTCTGCAATCAAATTTATTCGGTTTTTAAATGACAGCAGTGGATCTAAGTTTAGTTTGTTTAGCAAAGTAATTTACCAGTAGCATAGCAGGTGCTGTTCATCTAAAAGCAGAACATTTTCATAACAAACTGACACTATTTTGGGAGATGGTTTTGGGAATTATATCTATATAAATGTGTTATTTTCATAAAATAATTTAGTAGTTTTCCTTTAAGGCTCAAGAAGTTGCAGGTAAAAACTTGGGTAGCTAACTGTAGCTCCAAGGTTAAATGCCTTTACTGTTACTTTAACTCATGCACAAAAGGCGTAGTGGTTTGGAAAAATCCAGAGCAGGTAACAAATTGCGCTAAATAAGTATAGTATGTAAAAGATAAACAATAAGTGTTTGATATTTTAAGCCATGCTAACTTCTTTTTGTTTAGCCTAAACATTGCCATCACCACTTTTGTCTTGGGTAGTCATAGTGTTATGTATTTTTACCCGAGTTCAGCTTCCTAAGTGCTTGCTTCTTTACTTTCACACTTTTTAAAATATATTTCTTGATTATGGACATTAAATTTAATCAAACCATAATGGTCTACCAGCCCAAACACTATTTAAAAATAATGGTTTAATTGTAAAAGCAGAAGGCTATGCAGATATGCATGCACCCTGCGTGAGCTCGACTTGCAAACGAAAGGAAAGAAACTCAGATAGACGGTGCTTCTTCTAACTTTGTCTGAGACCTCTGTATGTGCAAGTTTAGCCGAACAAACAGATGTGCAGATGTTGCCTCTTAAATCACGCAAGTGGAGTTTTGGACAAGAATCACTGTGAATGAAATGAAGATTTTATTATAAAGTGGCTTAAAAGACGTTTGAAGGTGATCGTAGAGTTGAAAGAAACAGGAAAAAACAGAAACGCAGCTTAGAGAACAGTAAATCCAATTTATCAGCTGGCACAGACCAGACTGTGAAAACTACAACTTGACTTACTAAAATATTCTAATTGACACACAAAGTGATCTGTTAACATTGTAGAAGTGTAGAAATGACCATGAACTAGTCAATATTGGGGCACAGACATGAATTATTCAGTTTTAATCTGTGCAAAGTGAATTAAGAATTAGTTTTTGTGAAGCGTAAACTTGGTAAGCACAGTTTCTGTAGAGCCACAAAAAGAACAGTTCTGGTCTGAAATAGGAAAATGAAACATGTGACTGGATTAAAGGATGTGCTCGCTCTCACTGAGACGTCACGTGGATGGGGTAGAAGAAGAAGTAGAAATCTTTCTTCCTTTGCTTCAACTTTATTTTTTTTTCTCCTTTTAAATCTACCAGATTTCTTAGTCTATAAATCCATCAAGCAGACACATTAAAAACATTTAAAAGACTGACTGGAGCTCTATGTCACAACACACAGCTCAGCGTCTGAGAAAGTCTGTCCTGATTTATGTAGATCTCATATTAAAGCCGCGTTGTGAAGCGGGCCTCATGTATTATTCACATCAACAACCATGTGAGCGTGCTCCTGTGTGCTGTACGTGTGTGCTGCCTCTGCTTTACTGACTCACTTACCGCGTGCTGGAGTGAAACGAGCAGAAAGACAATGTGTGCAGCTGATAGGGTGAAAACAAATGAGGAAGGTGGGGTATAGTAAAAATGAAGGAGCACAGCAGGGAGGAGAGGAAGACGGTCTGACTCAGTTGCAATTCATCTCAGAAAGCTTTGGAAAGACAGCAGCTCTGCAGGCACTGATAGATTTTAAGTGTTTTACATGTTTTCTGAAGCCTGAAGTCTTTTGGGCACAAAAATGCACATGCTGCAATTTATACAATAAAATCTTGTCTCAACTGGATTAAGGCAGTCGTGATTTAATTAGTTTTGTTTACTGTCTATTTATTAAATGAGCTATATTCCTGTTAATTTGTAGTACATTTGGTTTATATTTGCAAGTAAAACCGCTTTCGCTTTGTTGTTGGTTTTTATGTTTGAGGACGAGAATGATTAATGAGCTTTGTGAAAGCAAAGAGCTTGGTTCTGTACGTTTCATAAATTTGCTCCCGGTGTCAATATAGATTTAATGTCAGAGGGAAACACAAAGGTGGGTGTTTCTTGACAGTCTAAGATGAAACTAAAAGGCAGATTTGTTCAGGACAAAATTTTAATAAAATCAATAAATGCATCCAGATCAAGTAAAGCAAAGCTATAAAAGGTGCAGAGAGGCACATTCACAAAGCTTTTAGGCCCTTTAAATATGTGCAAACCAGACTTTGCACATCTGTAGCTATCAAAGTTCAGATCTGCTTCTTAAACACCTTTTGCCCGAATTTAATGGAGGTGTTGGCAGAAGCGTAGTAGAAAATCTGCCCATAAATAAATTAGTGCCAGAGAAAATAGTTTTATGTTAAGAAAAACCAGCATGTAGATCGCACAAAATGAATCGAGTCCACAGAGACCTTCAGTGCACACAGCCAGCACCCCTCAACAGAAACAAAAGAATATTTTTAAGAAATAAAAATATATCCATACTTATTACATGTAGCCACTGAATATTTGTGTATTATATTAAATAGCTTTACAATCCAATGTTTTAAACTTAAATGAATGCTTTTCATTCCTAATTAAATCAGTTACACTAATTAATCATTTTACAGTGGTGCATAAAACCATCGTTATAGTTTATTTATTTAGAAATACCCACTGTCAGATGCTGTTTTAAAGAGGTGCCTTATCAGGTCAAGACCTGAAGCTCTCTGAGAAGAAAAAGCACTTCTGCACCATTTGTGCTTGCTGAATAAAAGACAAAAGCGTAATTAGGTGCAGATTTCTCACATCTGCTGGACTTCATGGGTACGCATGTGTACATTTACGTATTGTGTGGGCAAGGCAGATCAAAGCTGGTGAAAAATTGTGAAACTATTTTAAGGAATCAGTTTGAATCATAAAATAAACAATGGGTTACCATTTCTTTCAGCCATGTTTATCAGACCTGTAACATCTCTGCACCTGTACTGCACCTAGACAATTATTAAATTGCATATGCAATTTAATGCAATTATTAAATGACGTCAAAAAGCAAATTGTAATACTGCTTAAATGTCTTTTTTTTATCTTCATACAGACAACAAAATGCATAATCAGACAAGATTATTAAAAGCAGAAGTTAAATGCCATTAATTTGTTTATATATCAAACAGTTTATAAAGTTACTGTTTTTTGCCATCTTAAATGCAATAACAGCATGTCATATTCCTAAGAATCTGTGTGATATCTACATACCTAAGCTGATCTGTCTTCTTTTGTAGTTTATAAACAACACTAACCAGAATTGAGCACTATTTTGTAATCCACTGGTAAAATAGGTACATAATTACCTGAAACATTCACGTACCTAATGTAACTTACTTTCTTTCCCTCTTTGTAAAAGCATTTCAGCAAGTGGGAGCACTAAAGCAATACTGAAAAAGAGACACCCCTGAATAGAACCCTGTGGAGCTCCACATCATAATTTTTTTCCTCTACTGATTCAAAGTCATTGTTCTCTAACAAAGTGAGCATCGTCACTGAAAGCCATAGAACACTATATAAAGCTATATACTATATATAATACTATATAAGCTAAATATAAAACATGTCTGGAAATAACTAAGTACCCCCAATGATCCATATTGTTCTCAGTGGTTGTTTTCTGGCAGACTTCATTGTTGGAAATTTGTCCCACTTTCTTTGCAACATTGCTTTAGTTCATTGAGGTTTGAAGACATTTGTTTCCAAATGGCCCTCTGAAGGACTCGCAACAACATTTCAATGAAAGTCTGGACTTTGACTAGGCCATTGCAACACCTTCATGCCTTTCTCTTTCTGTCATTATGTTGTAGCTTTGCTGATGTGTTTTTTTTTAATATATTCGTATTTTACATTTATTTATTGAGAGCAAAGTGGAACCAAAGTCAAATTCCTTGTTGAATAAACTTGTTGAATGAAGCTGATTCTGATTGCCCTGTTGATGACCCAGTTAGGGCCTCTCTCTTCAGCTCAATGAGGTCCCCAGAAAAGCCCAAATATGATAACACACACCTTTACTGAGTGCTCCAGACCAGCACACTGCCAAAACCCCTGCTTTTCATAGATTTTTTCACACTGATGACAATCAATTAAGAGATACTTTTAAATCCTATGGAAGAAAACAAGGGTGTACTTAGTTTTCTTTATTATTTATTTTTTTAGGTACATGTTTAATAAATTATAACTGGAATCTGTTGTGAATTTCCAAGACAGCTGCTAACCTCAGATCAGCACTCAACATCTAATTAATCATCCCAGAAGATATAATTAACCCGACTTACATATTCAGTGCTCGTGGTTTCATGTCATGTGGAATCATCAGAGAATGTAGCCTTCATCATAAACTGTAAGCCTTTCTATTCCCCCCGTGAGTTCGTTTCGTTCATCCTGGTCGGTGTTTACATCCCGCCGCAAGCTAACGTGCAGGTCGCACAGCGCATGCTCGCCGACCAGATACTGAGTGTGGAGCGGACCAACCCGGACTCCTTAGTAATCGTCGTTGGCGACTTTAACAAAGGTAATCTGACCCACGAACTTCCCAAATACAGACAGTTTATAAAATGTCCGACCAGAGAGGACAACATTCTGGATCACTGTTACACCACCATCAGAGACGCTTATCACGCCGTCCCACGTGCTGCACTGGGCCAATCCGACCACATCATGGTCCACCTGATTCCTGCATACAGGCAGAAACTAAAGCTCTGCAAACCTGTTGTGAGGACGACAAGGAAGTGGAGCAGTGAGGCTGTGGAGAATCTCCAGGCGTGTTTAGGCTGTACAGACTGGGATGTGTTCAGGACTACTACCAACAGTCTGGACGAGTACACAGAGGCTGTGACTTCCTACATCAGCTTCTGTGAGGACAGCTGTGTACCATCATGCACCAGGGTGAGTTACAACAACGACAAACCCTGGTTCACAGCTAAACTCAGAAGGTTAAGACTGGATAAGGAAGAGGCCTTCAGGAGTGGGGACAAAGACATATACAGAGAGGCCAAGTACAAGTTTGGCAAGGCAGTGAAAGAGGCCAAACGACTGTACTCTGAGAAGCTCCAAATCCAGTTCTCAGCCAACGACTCTGCGTCTGTCTGGAAAGGGCTCAAGCAAATCACCAACTACAAGCCGAAAGCCCCCCACTCCATCAACGACCGACGCCTCGCCAACGACCTGAACGAGTTCTACTGCCGCTTTGAAAGACAAAGGGACAGTCCTGCAACCATCCCCCACGACGCCCCCCAACAGCTGCAGCCACAATCCACCACCCCCACCTCCCCAACCTCAAGAGGGGCCTTGGCACCTCCAACCCCCACCAGCCCCCTACCCACGCCGAGGACGGCTCTTTCCATCCAGGAGAGGGACGTCAACAAACTCTTCAGGAGACAGAACCCCCGGAAAGCTGCTGGTCCGGATTCTGTCTCACCAGCCAGCCTGAAGCACTGCGCTGATCAGCTGTCTCCAGTCTTCACAGACATTTTTAACACCTCACTGGAGACATGTCATGTGCCAGCCTGCTTCAAGTCCTCCACCATCGTCCCTGTTCCCAAGAAGCCAAGGACCACAGGGCTTAATGACTTCAGACCCGTCGCCCTGACCTCTGTGGTGATGAAGTCCTTTGAGCGCCTTGTGCTCTCACACCTAAAAGACATCACCGACCCCCTCCTGGACCCCCTGCAGTTTGCCTACAGAGCCAACAGGTCTGTAGATGATGCAGTCAACCTAGCCCTTCACTTCATCCTCCGGCACCTGGACTCCACAGGAACCTATGCCAGGATCCTGTTTGTGGATTTCAGCTCTGCCTTCAACACCATCGTCCCAGCTCTGCTCCAGGAGAAGCTCTCCCAGCTGAGTGTGCCCGACTCTACCTGCAGGTGGATCACTGACTTCCTGTCTGACAGGAAGCAGCGCGTGAGGCTGGGGAAGCACGTCTCTGACTCCCTGACCATCAGCACCGGTTCCCCCCAAGGCTGTGTTCTCTCTCCTCTGCTCTTCTCCCTGTACACCAACAGCTGCACCTCCAGTCACCAGTCTGTCAAGCTTCTGAAGTTTGCGGACGACACCACCCTGATCGGACTCATCTCTGATGGTGACGAGTCCGCGTACAGATGGGAAGTGGACCATCTGTTGGACTGGTGCAGCCAGAACAACCTTGAGCTCAACGCTCTAAAGACAGTGGAGATGGTTGTGAACTTCAGGCAGAACCCAGCCCCACCTGCCCCCATCACCCTCTGTGACTCCACAATTGACACTGTGGAATCTTTCCGCTTCCTGGGAACCATCATCTCCCAGGATCTCAAGTGGGAGCCAAACATCAGCTCCCTCATCAAGAAAGCCCAGCAGAGGATGTTCTTCCTGCGGCAGCTGAAGAAATTCAACCTGCCAAAGACTATGATGGTGCACTTCTACACAGCCATCATTGAGTCCATCCTCACCTCCTCCATCACCATCTGGTACGCCGCTGCTACAGCCAAGGATAAGGGCAGGCTGCAGCGTGTCATTCGGTCTGCTGAGAAGGTGATTGGCTGCAGTCTACTGTCGCTCCAGGAACTGTACACCTCCAGGACCCTGAAGCGGGCAGAGAAGATTCTGGCTGATCCCTCCCACCCCGGTCACAGACTCTTTGAGACTCTCCCCTCTGGCAGGAGGCTGCGGTCCATCCGGACCAAAACCTCACGCCACAAGAACAGTTTTTTCCCATCTGCCACCAGCCTGGTTAACAAAGCCCGGAAACCACCCTGACATTCCCCCTTTCCCCCACACCCCCCCTTTTTTTGCTGACAGGACACTTGTAACCTGTAACTCTATGCGTTACATTAACGCTCAGCTTGGACTCCTGCTTACTTGCACAATGATCACCTGCACTGTTGTATTGCTCTTGCATCTTATACTGCTCTATATTTACTCTCACTCACTTAAAACTGTGCACTTATATTTATATTATATTGTAGATATGTTTATACTGTTTAATTTGTATTGTATTGCACCGACTACGCCAAAACAAATTCCTTGTATGTCCAAAAACGTACTTGGCAATAAAGCTTTTCTGATTCTGATTCTGATTCTGAAATGGACTAATGCGTGTAGTGTTGTCACGTGTACGTGGAGCAGCAGCAGTGACTTTAAAGGACCTCCAATGATAAAGGTATATAATGTATGAAACTACACAAAACAGGCAACAGATCAAATTAAAAAGAAGAACAGAACAGAGTTTTCAGCAGCAGAAACTATAGCAAACATGACTTACGATGGTGAAGTTCATGACTTTGAGGATCCAGATAGTTAGTGCCAGGTTGATCAGGATCAGGATCAATAGCAGCAGGACGAAAAAGTAAAGGCAGCGTTTCCTCCAGCCGTATATTCCCACTTTGTACACTTGTGGTTTCTCTGAACTCTGGACATTGTTCCTATGAGAGCACTGTTCCTGGGTCATCTGAGGAGAGACAGAGATTGATGAATGATTATGGATAGAAGAACATGCCACCCTTGGTGCTGATAATCAGTGTCAGGGTTTGTCTTCGGGCTTATTTGACATAGGTTTGGGCTGACAGGTTTGTTTTACTTATATTACAGTAACTGGACAATGTTGCGCTTGGAAAACGCATTTGGTCGCTTAAATTCTGTCTTGAACACGGCAATCGAATTACGTGAAACCATAGTTCAAATAACAGAAGGAGAAAGGATTGTTTGACCCTCTTGGACATCCCCTTGCTTTGGAAAACAGGTAAAAAGCATAAAACAAACCCATACAAAATTTACATTTATTATGAACATACACTAAATTTGAGACATGCTGTTCCTTAAACCTTTCCCCACTGCTCTATCAATTTTCTGCCTGATAGACCTTTCATGCAGACGGTAGTATCCCAGCAGGCCAGTCGAGTCTAATCTGGCAACAAATATTCACGCAGGATGAAAAATCAATGATTGTTGCATTTAGGAACAAAACAATTATTATTTGCAATTGACTGCATTCTGTTTATCTTCCCATAGAAAGTACTGCTGGCCCAGCACTCCTGTGTTTAACTGGATTACGTTTATGCCAGAGATATTGTTGCCATTGACTTTGCATAATCTTTATTTTTCCTTTCTTATAGACAGCACTTGTGGCCATATGCTTCTATGTATGTCATCATTTTATTGATGCCTTTACCAGTTTACCTTTTTGTCTTCAATAGATTTGATTTTTTTCTGTTGTTTAGTTGGTGATATTTTATTATGCAAAGCACTTTGGTCAACTGTGGTTGTTTTAGATGTGTTATTGTACATATAAATACATTTGACTGGAATTGACCTAGAAAGCATCACTGGCTCAGCATTTCCGAATAAAAGCTGTGCCACTTCCCAGAATGAAACCACCGATGAAGCTGTTGCTGCCAATAACCTTTTGTATTATTGTTTTCTTTATTTCCATAGAAAGTAATCCTGGTTCAGTACTTTTATATTGACTTTTTTTTATTCCTGGCAGCGGTCAATGACAAAGCTATTGCTGCAATTAATCATGGACACTGTCATTCTTTCCGTAGAAAGTACTCCTTGCTCAGCATTTTCCTGTTTAGTTGTGTCTTGCTCCTGAATGAATACTTGACTGAGATATTGCTGCCATTTATTATGCATAATAAAATAGCAGAATTAATTTCAATGGCAATACATTATTCTCATAGAAAGTACTCAGGGCTCATTGTGTTATTCATCGGGATTTGTGGATAAGGGTCAGCTATTTGAGTCCGTTTAGCTCCATAAGGTTTCATTGGAGACGATTATCATGCGATTCACATCATAGCAATATTATTTAATCTATATAGGTAGATATTATGAAAGATGCCTGCCTGTCTATCCTGGACAACAGATTGACTGTCTTCTTAACTGACACTGTATAACCCTACATGAAGCCACCACTGCATTAATGATTTTTCTACTTGCATGCAGTGAATGCAAGAGCACGAAAGGATTCACACAGACGCATCCTGCAGATCTTCTGTAGAAACGGATAATAGAAAGTGCAACTATAACCATTCCCCTCACATACTCACACTCCGGTCCTCTCCGCTGAGCCAATGGTCAGCCGCTCAATTTTGGCACTATGACAGACAGTTTAGTAAGCAATCGCATTGACTGATTACCCAATAAGTGGTCTATAACTCTATTTTAACCCCTCCGGCCCACTGATGTGCTGATAGCAGCGATTAATGATGATTCTAATTGTATGGCTGTGAGGACGATGAGGCATTGTTCACTTCCAGCGCTGCTATAATAATGCCCTAATAACTCTGTGGAAAAATACAACTTATTGTCCAACGCACTTTGCAGGGCAAGCCTCACACCACCAAAGCCAATTGTGTTTGACAGCTGCAAGCATTACCCCCTAACTGAAACAAATGGCAGAAGATAGAGCAAGGGGGGAAAAAATGCTGAAAGCTGCAGGAGATACCAAAGCTGCAGTCAGCAAAACATCTTCAATCTTTAGAGAATTCTTTTACTTTTATGTGATACGAATGAACATGTTGAAAATAGTCAAGAGCTGTGACAGCTCACAGCCTACATTTTGTCCAAGGGAAACTGATTCGCTTGATGAGATCTGATTGGCTCCTGAAATGACTGTTCAGTAAAAGCTAGGGTCATTTAAGAAACATTTCTTAACCATACACTAACGCTGCTTTCACACACTAGGAAGAAAGCAGATAAAACTCCAAGGGAACCAGAACCTGTCATTACAAACCATGCAAGAATGTTCAGTCCGTTTATTAGTCAGAAGTGTTCAGGGCAGGAGAACCAAATGTAAATACAAGAAGCAGATGTCATGTTCCAAGCTAGTAGAAAACACAGAGGATTTAATCATATCATTACTATTTCAGGCAAAACAGCTTGAAAGTTGCACAGGGCTTTATTTATTAGTTTGTTTACTTTACCACATCCCACAATGCAACACAAACCTGGCTACGGGAAGGAGTTTGGATCAAGCTTGCAGTGTACACCTGGTAGTGGTGTTGGATCACATTCACACCATAATCAAACTGCACCAAGGGGGAAAACGCACCAGGGTTCGTTTTAAATCACTAACTAGCTCAGGTGTGAAAACACCCTTATACCAGAGCTGGTAGAGGATTTTTACCAAGAACTAGTTTGGTGTTCCACAGCCAGAGAACCATCTCAGTGCCAGATCATTACAGCCAGGAAGGTAAAATGTCCCATCAATCATATTTTGTGTTTCTGTACTGGATTAAAGTGCAGGGTGAAACCAATAACAGCAGTGCTGCATCTGTTTACAAACCCAACTTAGATTTTTGGCGAAAGCACAGAAGAGCGATCCCTCATTGAAGCTCAGTGGCTCAGCAGTACTTTAAAATGAAAAATACAAAGTTTATCAGATTTCATTTTTTTTTTTCCCAATACATTGTAATTCTTGGAGTATGATGATTTGAAACTCCACATATTCCTTCTGTAAAATACTCTGAATTTTAGTTTAAACTACTTTTATCTCCACCGTCTCTTGTCCATGCATAGATCACACATCACAATGTAGGCATGATTGCCTGCTTTCACCCTGTGCTTCTCAAACAGCTGCAGGGATTATGGTTTTGAGTTAAAGCAGAGAGTTCACATCAAAAATAATAAACTCTGATCATATTTCAGCTGACTGGGTCATATCTGCAAGATAAAACACTGTAGATATGAAAACATGTACATGTGTGGCCAGAAGAAGGTTTCCTTCACAGTGACCGTTTGTTCGAGGTTTGCATTTCCATCAGCCAAATCACCATAGCAACCAACGGGTTCGCCTTTCTTGTATCATCCCATCATAAAGCAAGGTCCTCCTTATCCTTTAGGTCTGACAGAGGGACGCTGATCAGCATTTCTAACCTCTGGTCAGTGATTTAAAACAGCCAGATAAACATAAAGCTACTTACAGTTTCTAGCAGGTTTCATTACTGCCACCTGGTGGCAGTAAAGCATCCAACAGTTTGCTCAGTGAGTCCTTGTTGCAGAGCTAATTTCACTTATTAAAGCTTAGTGTTTTTATTATTTTTGTCTTAAATTAAACAAGCTAAACGCTAGACTTACTTGAAAGGTTTGAATAGGGTGGCCAGAACTTTAGCAGGTTCTTGGTCTTAATGAGCATGATAAAGGTCTTACTTTTCTGGCCCTGTGTCGCCAACGTAGCCACTTTGCAGCATTTTTTAGCCTGTATTTCTTCTGGTTTTGCTTTTTTTGGACTTAAAAGTTGTAGTTCCAATACTTTTAATGTCAGACATTGATATCCTGGGCAAGAACAAAACACATGATTTCATTCATTAAGGGAAAAAAGGCAAAAAAGTGTGAAAAAGGAACTACTTGTCACGGTTCGGTCACGGTTTACTTGGAATTGGACCTCAGAATGCAAACGAGCAGGCAGCGTGATGGTAAGGGAAAAAAAAAAAGGTTTAATTACGAAAACTCACACTTAGCAGGAGGCAGGAACAAAACAAACGGGCGGGCAAGACAGGCATGATCAAAAAAAAAGACAAGACTTGGTTAGAGAACTAGACATGAGCATGAGAGTGAAAAATGTTTCCGCGAAGACAAACAGAGCAGGTGTGAATATATCGAGTGAAAACCAGGTGGAGCAAGGGGACAGATTAACTTGGACAGGTGAGCCGAATAAACTTAATTGACAGACAGAACAAAACGTGGCTGCGGCAAAAAGAGAGACTCTAATAAACAAACTAGAAAAACATGAAGCTAAAGCATAACCAGATCCGAAAACCAAACTTGACAAAACATGAACAAGACGACAAAACTAAAGCATGACCAGGAAAATAAACAGAAGCATGATTCAAAATCTAAGAAGAATAATAACAAAAGAACGAGTCAAAACCTTAACTGTGAAAAACATAAGAAGAAACCCGAAACCAAAAACCAAACAACCCTACATCATGACACTACTGTCTAAACCTGCTAATTGTGCCACCCTTGTAGCATCAGCTGCCATCGAGTATTTTTGACCTGCTTTACACAGATTTTTTAAAACTTAAATTCAGTCACAAAGTCTGTTTAAGGGTCATACTACATATTCAAATCGGATTTAAGTCTGGACTTTGACTAGGCCACTTGTAAACCTTTTCTTTAAGCCATTTAGAAGTGAACTTGTTGTGGTTCAGATCACTCTCCGCTCACCAGGTGTGCTTGAGCCTCAGGTCATGAACTAATAGTCTGATATTCTCCTTCAGGATTTTACAAGTCGGAAACAACAAGTCATCCCCAGGTCATCACACTGCCACCACCATGTTCCTTTGTCTGTGTCAGATGTAATGGGACTTATCTTGTGAATGAATATTTTTCCAAAGGTCTCAGAAGCCTCAGAAAAAGCTTCCAAGTCTTTGATTGCGGCATGATGTGTTGTTTTCTTTTATCTTTTTATCTAAAATTGTTTCTCCTGTCAGCCAGTTCTAAAGGGTCCCATTACTCATGCTTAGTAACTAGATCAGATTTATTCAAACACAACCACCTGCTCTGGCCAATCAGACGCCAGACTGTTTGATCAGCTCCTTGGCAGTATCCTCACAGCGAAACCACAGCCTCTGCGAGTGTGGATTAATGTAGCACCTGATTCTGCATCCCTTGCTTTTCTCTTCTCCGTCTGCAAGCAGAAGCCGCAGGAGAGACCTTCATGATTCCTCCATGACTCCCAGAACTGATCTCGGCCCTGTCCCATCGCTTGCGTATACCGGGTCCGGTCCGGCTGACAGGGAATATTCTGACTTGATTTGTTTACACCATGAAGCCTTATTATGAAGAAGCTCACACGTGATTTCAAAGGCTGGCAGACAGGTTTCCTATTTCCTCTCCCCAGATTAGTTTTGTTATTTTCTTGTCTGCTGTGACAGGCTCAGATAACTGACCCTGAACTTGATGTGAAATGAAACAGATTATGTCAGTAAAAGCTGGCAAGCCGGCGTCAGCTACAAATATTAGCGATTCAGAGGAAAGTTTTCTTGACATATTTGCATTTCTAACTCCTGATGTTTGTAAGAACAGAAAGAACTAAAAATGCCACAAACCTTTTTAAGTTAGAGATGAGTTGCTCTGCTGTTTGATTTCTGACTATTAAGCATAAATAAAGGCCAGCATGGTTGGAAAAGCCTGCCAAGCGTCTCCAGGTGTAAGGACGACAGCCTCGGCAGATTGGCTCATGTATAAATATAATACTGATTAGTAAAACTCTGAGCCGCACAATCTGTGCCACAGTTAATGTTTCCTGTTGCCTCAAAAAATCAAATAAAAGCACACTGGTATCAGCTCTGGTCTCTTGATTTGGATCTTTTTAGTAAATCTAGCAAATAAAATGCTAGTGGATGCTTAAATGTATACAAATAAATAAAAACTGATGTCATTAGCCTCAGTAAAACAGTCTTTACCATGACTGCGATGTAAAGAAGTTATATTTTAATTTGTTCTGTTTTTATGGCTAATTACACATTCTTCTGTTATGGATAAAATTTTTACTTTATGCTCAAATTTAGCAACAATATTATCTTAGCCTTTTTTATGACGTTTTGGCATCAAATCAATGTGATTTATGGAGACACAGTAGATATAAAAGGTTTAGACATCCCTGTTCAAATGTCAGGCGTTTGACATGTGAAACAAATAAGACCATGATAGATTTTGTCACTTTAATGTGACACAAATCCTCTATAATTCAACTGAAATATAAAACTGTTAGATGGAAAAATATAACAAATTAAAGAGCTGCAACAAAAACACAAACACACACCACCAAATAACCTCTGGCAGATTTAGGTTTAAATTAATCTCTAAGTAAAATTAAACATAGAGTTAATACCTGTAACTGTAGTATTAAAATTTTTGAGACGCCCAATCAGAGTCCCAACTTCACTCTGAATCTTTGGGGGGATTTAGGTGGAATTAGGGTGATGGCAAAGAGGCCTTCCATCCTGAAAGACTTCATCACCAAAAAAGAGCTCATCACCAAAAATTAACTATCAGTATACCAGAGGAAACATGCAAGAAGCTGGTCAGCAATTATCAGAAGGGTTTGATTGTTGCAATGCCAACAATGAGGGCTGCAGGGTGGTGTAGCACTGTAGCCTTGCAGCAAGAAGGTCCTGGGTTCTATTCCAGGCCTGGGGTCTTTCTACATGGAGTTTGCATGTTCTCCTCGTGTATGCGTGGGTTCTCTTCGGGTACGCCGGCTTCCTCCCACAGTCCAAATACATACAGGGGTTGGACAATGAAACTGAAACACCTGGTTTTAGACCACAATAATTTATTAGTATGGTGTAGGGCCTCCTTTTGCGGCCAATACAGCGTCAATTCGTCTTGGGAATGACATATACAAGTCCTGCACAGTGGTCAGAGGGATTTTAAGCCATTCTTCTTGCAGGATAGTGGCCAGGTCACTACGTGATACTGGTGGAGGGAAACGTTTCCTGACTCGCTCCTCCAAAACACCCCAAAGTGGCTCAATAATATTTAGATCTGGTGACTGTGCAGGCCATGGGAGATGTTCAACTTCACTTTCATGTTCATCAAACCAATCTTTCACCAGTCTTGCTGTGTGTATTGGTGCATTGTCATCCTGATACACGGCACCACCTTCAGGATACAATGTTTGAACCATTGGATGCACATGGTCCTCAAGAATGGTTCGGTAGTCCATGGCAGTGACGCGCCCATCTAGCACTAGTATTGGGCCAAGGGAATGCCAAGATATGGCAGCCCAAACCATCACTGATCCACCCCCATGCTTCACTGTGGGCATGCAACAGTCTGGGTGGTACGCTTCTTTGGGGCTTCTCCACACCGTAACTCTCCCGGATGTGGGGAAAACAGTAAAGGTGGACTCATCAGAGAACAATACATGTTTCACATTGTCCACAGCCCAAGATTTGCGCTCCTTGCACCATTTAAAGCAACGTTTGACATTGGCATGAGTGACCAAAGGTTTGGCTATAGCAGCCCGGCCGTGTATATTGACCCTGTGGAGCTCCTGATGGACAGTTCTGGTGGAAACAGGAGAGTTGAGGTGCACATTTAATTCTGCCGTGATTTGGGCAGCCGTGGTTTGATGTTTTTGGATACAATCCAGGTTAGCACCCGAACATCCCTTTCAGACAGCTTCCTCTTGCGTCCACAGTTAATCCTGTTGGATGTGGTTCGTCCTTCTTGGTGGTATGCTGACATTACCATGGATACCGTGGCTCTTGATACATCACAAAGAATTGCTGTCTTGGTCACAGATGCGCCAGCAAGACGTGCACCAACAATTTGTCCTCTTTTGAACTCTGATATGTCACCCATAATGGTGTGTGCATTTCAATATTTTGAGCAAAACTGTGCTCTTACCCTGCTAATTGAACCTTCACACTCTGCTCTTACTGGTGCAATGTGCAATCAATGAAGACTGGCTACCAGGCTGGTCCAATTTAGCCATGAAACCTCCCACACTAAAATGACAGGTGTTTCAGTTTCATTGTCCAACCCCTGTATGTTCAAGGTGCAGATTGAACATGTATGACTAATGCAAGATCATTATAATTAGTTGGAAATAAAAATAAAGGATCCAATGAGTCGTACTACTCTTGCCACCTGGAGCTGATCCAACCATTGGACACCTCTATGAAAACAGGAACAAACAAGGCGCGCCCCACACATTTAACACAGTTTTCCACATACAGTTAAAAACAGCCTAAAACACAACACTGGAGCCAGTGCATGTATAAATGCATGTATGTAAAAATGAAAAGCATAACAACAGAGTATATAATAAAGTGAAGTGTATGGCTGACTGGTACAGCACATGTAAATATGTGCACATTAGCTACAGGAGATCAGTCTAGCAGTGATTGCAATTCTGGTTTGTTTTAGGCCAGGGGTGTCTAAGGTTTGACAAGGGGGCCATATGGGGCCCTTGGAATGATTTTGTGCCTCTGTCAACCACTGTTCAAGCTGATGCAGATGCACATTTATATGAAATTGCACGGTGCAATTTTCACTGATGGGAGGCTTTTCAAAGAGATGCAGACAAATTCAAATCTTCTTAAATTGGAAAACGTAATATTCATCCTTTATCAACCATGTGTTTGCTTTTATTTAAATTCTATAGTAGATAAGGCTACAAACATCCAGTGACTTTTTCTGAAAGCAGATTTTGGCACACCTTTTATTAAATTTGGCTTGATTAAGGAATAGTGAGCCATATTCTGTTCTGGTTGTTGAAAAATACACACTTCAAAAATCTAGATAAACGTAATCAATCTGAAAAATGTAGGACATTGTATACAGTTGTTTTTTTAAACCTCACACACCTTCAAGACCCAGATTTACAGATCCCTTTTCTACAAAAATCAGACTACTTTGTTTCATTAAAATATCGTATCTGCACGTAAAAAACAAACAAACAAAAAAAAAAACATATATATATATATATATATATATATTTTTTTTTGCCATTTTAATAACAAATTAATTATCAAAATCTGGTGGCTTCAGAGTACCTTCAGCTTGACCTTTTGGACCCCATGACAAAAAGGTTGGACACAACCGGATCTACCATTTACTGATAGCACAGTTGGTTGGTCCAACTGTGGCTGGTCCAATTTAGCCATGAAACCTCCCAAACTAAAATGACAGGTGTTTCAGTTTCATTGTCCAACCCCTGTAACTGTTAGGTTAACTGGTCTCTCTAGATTACCCCTAGGCATGAGTATGTGTCGATGGTTGTCTGCCCGTGTGTCTCTGTGTTGCCTTGTGATGGACTGGTGACCTGTCCAGGGTGTACCCCGCCTCTCCCCAATGATCACAAGGATAAGTGGGTATAGACAGTGGATGGATGGATGGATGGATGGATTATTGAGACGGTATAAATCAGTTTTGTCAGGGATGAACGTCTTCATTTAAGAAAAAATAATTTGATCTTTATTTTAAATCTGTCACAGGTATGAATAATTATGGGATTAACTGTTCAGCTAAATCAACAAAACAATGACTTCACAAGGGGAATATTAAAGCTTGGGAATGGCCTAGCCCAAGTCCAGATCCAAGCCTACGTTCACCTGAAGATTTTGTAGACAAGGAATGTCTTCCCAGGCTAATAAGATCAGAAGAACTTTGGCAAAACAGAGTTAAAAATGTCAAGTCAAAATGTGGGATGCTGATAGACTCTAATCAAAGAAGACTGGGTGATGAGAATGAATTAAAAGATGATTTATTGACATTGAAGGGTGTAAAAACAGTTTTGTTTGTTTTTTTTCTTTTAATTTGATAGGGTTTTAAAGGTGGAAAAAGTTCTGAAATTATTTATCTATCTCTTTTTTTTCCTCACAGATACCTCCCCTTTTAACAGGGGTGAATACACTTTTCACATTTTCTGTGTGTGAAGGTTTCTCATTCCAACCTCATTTCTTTGGTGTTTCTTCTAAAAACAGGTTAAAGTAAAGAATTGTTGTGGGATTAGAATCCCACTGGTTCCTATGGAAATCCCCCAGGAGCAGGGAGCTATAACATTGCCTGAAGACAGGAACAGGCAATCAAAAGACAAAAAACCAACAAGAACAATGTAGGTCCTGTTGGGCCAGCGGTTCAGGTCCTTAACCACAATATGAAAGTCAGCAAACATCTGGAATAAATTGAAAGAAAGCTTGGAGGTAAACACAGAGCAAGGTATCTTCCAACTAACATTTTGTTCGGTTATAAACCTGTTTAAAATATTAAATCTGAAGGAGGAAAACAACAAATATTAACAGAAATGCTTTTTTTCTCAACAGAAACTAAATGTTATAGGAAAGAAAATTAAACATCTCTCTCAGGGAATTGCTCTGGGGTTGGGATCCCACTGGTTCTGATGGAAATCTCAACGGAACAGTCCATTTTAAGATTCCCACAGGCAGGGAACTGGGAATAAAAGAATGAAAAGTGAGTCCCATTGGTTCCGGTACTTAACCACAATGATGAAGTCGACAAATAGAACTGGGAATATGATCAGAATGAGTCTTTACATAGCAAATACACAGAATACTCCGTCTAAATATTTTCCATCAGTTGTAAACATGCTTAATATATTTAAACAGGAGAAGAAGAAAATTGGTGGATAAAGCTGGAATGTAATTTCTCTGCTGTTTTTCTGAAGAAATAAAGTGAAAAGAAGAAAATAAATGTATTGGTTTGAGAATTGCATTGAAATTAGGATACTCTGCCATCTCACAGAAACCCAATGTGATCCAGAAATGTTACTCAAGTAAAAATAATATTACTTAAGTAAAAGTAAAAAGTATTAAAACCACTCCTAGAAGTACAGTTTTTTCCAAAAAGTAAATGTAACCAGTTGCTACCCACCTTTGATCAGACCACGAAGTTTAAACATGGCCAAAGTCACCTAAAGGCAATAAGAAAAATAAATATTTTTCGTGCAATAATCGGTTAAAAAAAAAGATCTGTGGCAACACTAAATGCTGAAGTAAATAAAAATAAATGCCATTATAACAAAATTGCACTGGGATTTGGATCCCTCTGGAGCATGTCTCACTGGAGCAGGTGATTTAAACATGGCCAACAGCAGGAACAGAAAGAAGTAGTTCCTGGTGTAGCTCTACTTCAGGTGTTCCAATCCCTTTCATTGCCACAGGTGTATAATATCCAGCCCGTCTACATGCAGACTGCTTCTACAAACAATTGGGCTGCTGTCAGGAGTTCAGTGAAATCCAGCAGAGGCACCGTGATAGGATGCCACCTGTGCAATATGTGCAGCCATGAAATATTCCTCAGTCAGTAGTGGCAATATGATAAAATGGAAGTGACTGGGAATGACAGAGATACTAAGGCTCATAGTGTACAGAAATCATCAGCTTTCTGCAGAGTTAACAGGTACAGACACCCAAAGCTTTATGCATACTTCAGATGTGCTTAAGAACAGAGTGTAGAAAGCTTAGGGGAACATGTTTTTACAGCCGAGCAGCTGCATGCAAGCTTTAAATGACCAAATGCAATGCAAAGTATTGGATGCAGTGGTGTAAAGCACACCACCACTGGACTCTAGAGCAGTAGAGACATGACAAAACACAACTGTCTTTCTGACTATCCAATTGATGATTCTGGAAATTCCAGAAAAAAACGACACATCTATGACTGCATTGTGTCAAATGTAAAGTTTAGTGGAGGGAGAATTATAGTGTGGGGCTGATTTTTGCAAGAGTTGGAGTTCCAGTAACAGTTCCAAGACATTTTGGACAATTTAATGCTCCCAACTTTGTTAGAGCCATTTGGGGATGGCCCCTTCCTGTTCCAACATGACTGCGCACCAGTGCATAAAGCAAGGTTGACAGAGACATTTATGATTGGAGAGCCCTGACCTCTACCCGACAGAGAACTGTTGGTTTGCGATGAAAAAAATCAGACAGAATCCAGAAATTGTAGAGCTCTGATTTTCTTTTCTATGCAGTTCTTCAAACATTTCATTCCAGTTCACAGCATGACATACATACCAACAACCGGAGGGAGAGACCCCCCCGATCTAAGCCACCTGGCTTTGAAAGCATTGGCTCCTAAGCGCACTAATTAAAGGGTGGAGACAACATTTACATTTACAGATACAAAAAATATTTGTACTAAACTATGTTCCTAGAAAAATATTTACATAATTTCAACTAACAACTTCAAAACTAAAACAAAAACAATCTGGGCCCGATCCAAATCCAGAAAACATATCCCCTCCCTCTCAAACAATGGATTTTCCCAGTGAGGCTGATTGAAAACACCAGGTCCTTGTCAGCACTGCTCATGGGTACGCTTCCATGGCAACACAAGACCAGGTGACCTCAAAGAAAAGAAAGAATGATTAAAACAAAATATTAAATAAAGCAAATTACTTCATCCCAACAAAAGCAATACATTTACCAACTAAATAAGAATATTGGAAGTACAAAAATAGCAACTGTTAGGGAGGGAGTAAATCCCTCACAAACACATTTGGGATGAATTAGAGCAGAAACTGAGCCAAGCCTTCTTGTCCACCATCAGTGTCTGACCTTACAAATAGTCTTCTGGAAGAATGATCTTCATAAACATACACCTAGACCTTGTGGAAAGCCCGCCCAAAAGAATTAACGCTCTTATAGCTGCAAAGTTGAGTGAAGGAACACAGAAGTATATTTGTGGCACTTTAATCAACAAAAACAAACCACAAATGCTGTTGTTGTGTCTCTTCTATGTTTACGGTTTTTACTCTGCCAACAGCAGAAACTGGCACAAAGGGAAAAAAAGCAGATCCCGATGTACTACCGGCTCCAGGAACTTCCCACAATAAGGAAACCAACAAATTACTTTAAAGATTGGAGTTGGACTTTGCAGACAGCAAGGGGAGTCTTAATCTAATGTATATTTATCTACTGCATGTTTAAGCATTTTTAATCTATGAAAGGATGCTAGAAGAAGTAAGCAAACTGGGATGAAAGCATTCTGAATGTGCAGAAGGATCTTTTAAATACTCAAGAATGAGATTAAAAACAAGGAACTCACAGCATTTGGTGTTTGTTTCCATTTCTTTGCTTCGAAAACATAAAAATAAAAATAAACTCAGCTGTAGGAATAGACCACGTGACGTCAGAACCTGGCCTCTTGTCCAGCAGATGGGAGCTCTAACAGAAAGTCCCAACACTACCAAAAGGTTCCCAATAGTTCTCAGACTTTTATAAATGTGCTTGATGCTGGATTGGTTTCTAGTTGCCACATGTACATGATGTCAAAGGGTTGATCCACTTTCCTCACAAAGTGTACCACAAATCAAATAAATGTAGCGCAGTAATGAAATATAACTGCTCCCTGCTTTCAGCAGACTCCATGCATGCACAAAAAGCACAGATAGCTTTCCAATATAGTCTGAAGGGAGGTGCTGACTGGGAAAACTAAATGGTGCTTGGTTGGAAGCTAAATAATGGCCACTCTCACCAGAGTTGAGGTGTGTGTGAAGAAAGTGGAGCTGAAGAGAAAGAAAATAAGTGGCAAATTGGTGGCAAATCAAATCATTGGCCTTTGAGCCCCCCTTGCCCCAGTGCCGTCCAATGGTGCCACTCATTCAGCCAGCTATTCATGCACAGAGCGGCTAGAAAACCCAATGGTCCACAAACAAAGCCTGTCTCTGATTAGGGAGAGAAATGAGGTTTTACGAAATGTTATTGGTCAATCCTGCTGCCAAATAGCCAAGCAGCTCTCCATTAGGCCTTTTATGGATGCAGTGTAAGGCCGATGGCTTCTGCCAATATATAGATCATTACTGGAGGTTGGATGCATTCTGACTTTATAAATACACAAACTAGCAACAACCATCAGCAGCAACTCATGGGCCAACAGGCATGTGAGAAAAAAGGCTGAATGGGAATTTACAAAGATTTTCCATAAGCAGAGGCAGAGAAGAAAAAGTTTATGTAAGTAGTTGCTTCATAAATGGCTTCCAGGCACCACAGACTACTGCCAGATACTCTGTAGTACTCTGTAGGATTACTTTGCTCTGAATATTTGCTTTTTATTTCAGACTAACAATGGGGTCCTATGCTGGAGGGAAAAATCCCCAGTCTGATTTAGATATTTTCCAGGTCTGAGTACGGAAAAATATTTGCATTTCATCTCGTCTTCAACTAGCGTCTGACTATTCATCCATCCATCCATGATTAATTACATGAAAGGTCCCTGAAGGAAACCCATTCTCATTCTAGAATAGCAAAAGGTGCTTAATAGGAGAATTTTTTACAGAATTTACAGAACTTAACGATTATTCGATTACTAAATTAGTTGACAATTTTTTCAAGAATTGATTAAACATGAGTAATCAGATTGTTTTAGCCAGAGCCTCTACTGACAATCCTGTCAAAGTTGCTTTTAATTTTATTAGTTGACCACCAGGAAATGGGGTGGACAGAGAGAAGGGAAGACATGCCCTAAAGGTCAACGGGCTGGGACTCGAACCCGTGAAGGCTGCGTTGAGGACTGTAGAGTCCGTACACTGGTCGATCGCTTTACCCTTATGTCACTGCTACGACTTCCCAACTACATTTTCTGCAGCCTATCTGCTGTCAAGCCTGCACACAACAAAAGAATAATTCAGTATTTTATTCCTGATTCACTGAGTTTCTTTTATCTTTTACCTTTCTTGACCTTGAATGCTTCTGTGGATGTGATGTCAGGATGTTTTTAAACCCCTTTTTTTCTTGTTCCAGGAAGGCCCAGTCCTGCATTAATCCACCTTTTTCTAAACCACTTAAGCATTTTTTTTTTATCATGATCTAAAGTTTAGTTCAGACACCATGAGGAGGGACATCAAAAAGATCCATCAGTCACCACCCTCTGTGCTAATCTCACGTTTTAAATTAAACAGTTTGTTCAGTTTGATTCGGCACATTAGAGAAATATATTCCCAGATGTGACCAAACAGGCGAGAAATGTGAGGTGTTCCCAGCACAGCTTCAGAGTTTAATAGAAATACAGCTTGTTAAGAAGAAATGGGGCTTAAAACAAGCAGACTAAGAGGACTAATGTATGGGTAGAGTCCTCTCAGATCAGAGAGAAGCACAGTGACAGGTCAGTACTGTGCTGCTCGCCGTTATCCCACCAGAGGCTTGCCGATGCTAAATTGCCTGTCTCTTTTTCCAGCCCCCCGCCCCTCTCATTCCCTCTCCACCCCCTCCTCCTCACTGTTAGAGGCTAACATCTTAATCATAATTGTGTCATGAACCATAAACACTCATATGCTTTGCAGGGGAAGCACCCTCGAGGGGAGCACTGGTGTTGAATAATAACAACAATAACTTTGTTTGCAGTTCAGCTGAACTTCTCAAGGCTTGTGTGTGTTCATACATATTGATGGAAAGTGATAAGGTGGATTGAGAATATAAAACAGGATTCCTTAGAAAATTAATTACAGCACTGCCATAAAATATTCAGACCTTTTATAACTTAAAACACACTTTTCTAACACAAAAAAAGCCATTTGAGTCACACCCTACAAACCGAATATGAACTCCTACATATGGATAACGAGGTGGTGTGCATTTATGGCTATGAACAGAAAGTGACTTCTTGTCGCAATTAAAAAAAGGACATTTTTAACAGGAATATTATGAATGGATGTGGTGGTCGCTTTATTGGCAACACACAAAAAGGATGGACTAGGCACCCATGCAACAAGAACCTCTATGCAGGAAACAAAGTAAACAGGTCAGAAGGGCAGATAATTTCCTCACACACCATAAACAGTCTCTCCTATGGAAATCCTTTTTGCTCCCGAATTACAAAACAATTGAAATCTTGGATTCAAGGGAAGGAACAATCCAAGCCTGAGAGAGAAGAACAAAACAAAGTTCATACTTTAGCTACTACAGATAGCTCATACAGGGAGTCAACAGCCAGACCACCGAAGCACCTGCTGGTGTTTTGTGATCATAAAGTTGATTGAATAAAATAATTTGATTTACAGCTGTTTTTACTCTGCAGTCTGTCTTCTGCTAATGTCTAAAGATTGCATCATATTAATAAATGCTCTCTTTAAATGTTACCCCTGCATTGTTTTAACCAAATATTTCAACCTAGTACAGTAGGGTAATCCAGGGTGTAAAACAAACAGAAGGCAGATGGGTGATTATGAGCTTTGGTATTTTAGGGCTAATTTAACTACCTGTTTTCCTCAGTAAGTCTTATCAAAAAAGACTAAAAATGGAAGAAACATTCTGCTCACAACATCCAAACCAGCACTGGCAACCGTTTAGCAGAAAAAGATCCTCAGCCTATATTTTGTTCCCCATACATTTTGTAAACTTTTCAGACAGTAGAGAAATCATGCAATCTGTATTAAGGCAGATTTTTGCATACATATTGGAAGTAAAACCAATGACTGTCTCTCTCTCAGGTGTCTATGAGTCCTGCCTGTGTTCCTTCATAGTTGGGGATGATTTTATTTGGGGGAATTGAGCTCAGACACATTTTCCCTCCGACAAGTCTAAAAGCTTCACGATATGTGTGAGACTGGTTTCAGCTGCAGAGAGAATTTCTGTCAGAAAGACTGTTCTACTTTGGTGAGCACTGCAGATCATTGCTCTTACCCCAGAAGATCTCCGGGGAGTCTCAAGAGTGAGTAGGAAAAGAGGACAGACGCACTCGCATGCAAGATGTCTGAGCTAATGTTGAACTTTTATTCCGCCCAAATAAGATTATGGTGAGTTAAACCTGAAGAGGATTCCATTCTCAGAGTAATATAAAAACTTTTACAAAGCAAAAACTCGAGGTTCACACTGCCTTTAAAGAAAACACTCATACAACCAGATAGATTCTGTACAGCCATGTATGTCTTAATAAAACCCTTAATGCCTGACCTGATTCCTTGCTAATGCAGATGAAACACTCTGTGGTAGACCACTTGAGAAAATAGCAGCTCTTATTAGCTTACTGGTGAGCCACAGATATAAGGGAAAGAAAGACTCAAAGACCCTCACAATCTGCACAGAGCAGCATCATTAAACCCTTATGACCACACACAACAAAACATCAGTAAGTCAATGCTTCCCTAAAGAAAACCAATACATTTTTAAAAAAATACTTATGTATTTATAGTAAGATAAATACCGCAAACTGGTACCCTTTGAGGTCTTTTGTTGTCAAGCTGCAAAACTGTGAATACATTAGTGTGGTATGCAAGGTAAACATGAGCCATTTCCAGACAGATGCTCAAAGGTGAAATGTTTGTTCCCCTGTTGTGCACCAGCTTCCTGTTATCAACTGCCGAGTAGGACTGAGCTATATATATATATATACACACACACACACACATACATATATGCATCATTAGCAGAATGTGCATGCATGCTGAGAAGACAATTCAGCCACTGGATTCAGGTGTGTTGGACCTGGAACACATCTAAAAGTTGCAGGATACCGGTCTCCGAGGACTGGATTATGATACCCCTGCCCTACAGGCAAGAATCCAAGGCAAGACAAGGAAGCACAAATAAACATTTCATCATATTTCATCATATTCGCACACATGTTAGTCATATTGGATTTTGAGGGTGGAGTTGGTGAAAAGCCTCCAACTCCAAAGTCCAAATTCCAACTTTATGAACCTTCTTGTATACCTTTGGTATCCCAGGACTCTGTAACTGCTGTTTTGATTAAACAGGCTAACTAAAACTTTTCAACCTAAAACTCCAAAGTTAGATGGTATTGTATTTGATATGTTAAGCTATAAAAGAGCCAATTCAGAGTTAGAATACTTAGAATGTCCCATTACAGGATTGCTTGTTAGCTAGCTCTGATATATCAGCAACTAATGGGGTCCAATGACCAGGTGACTTTATATAGCTGACCTAGGAGGAAACATTTGTTCTAAAATTTAAAAGTTGGACCTCAGACCGATGTTACACTAAAGCCAATTTTACTCAGGCACCAGACTTATGACTATTAACACAAGTCAAGTATCTATTTCTTATACCTGTATACATCAAATACTAGAAATTAAAATAGTTAATCAATAATTGGTTAGAAATGTCCACCAGCTTCCACTTCAGGTTTCCAATTTCAGGGGGCATTCCAGTTGATTTTACTGACTTATAAACACGGAAATTCAAAGTAAGAGATCAAGCATATCCAGGTCAGAATTTGTGGACTTTTGATAGCAATATGTTGATGAGGGCCACTAGTGCTGCAAAAAAATCTTTAAAAAAAACAAATTGTGTAAACCACAATGCAGACCACCTTGCTGGAAATTTGAGAAACTTTCACCAAAAAAAAAAATCCCAAAACTGCTGGTCAGATTTCTGTAGTGATCAACTTGAATTTGTGTTCATGTGCAGGTTGGAGATACATCCAGTGGCTATGAGTTATTAAAACCCGAGAGGTTGCTGCTATATAATTTATTTAATTAGATCACAATTTAAAAAACATAAAACCATAAATTTGGTCGTATTTTACCACAATGTTAGACACAGGTGGAGAAACCTTATCCGGCGACATTTCTCCGAGCTCAATGAGGAAATAAGTGTTTGTTTACAGCAAAGGAAGACACTCATTGGTACAGAAAAATCTGATTCAGTCAATATCTTCATGTTCAGATGGGTGGAAGTCTCATTGCTTCAAAGTAAAGAGGTTTCTTTGCTGTCTGCAATCAGTTGCCACTGGGATGACTAGGACCTTTATAATTATAGGCTGACTGTCCATTTTATTAACAGAAGAAGGGGATGAAAGTGTCGGTCAAAATCAGACATCACTGTGACGTTTTCAGAGGAGACACGTTTCATGTAGTATTTTGATTTAGGTTTCAGTGTTTTGACACCAATAGAGTCTAATAAAGAGGCAGCTGATATATTCAGGGAAATAAAGGGAAAATCAGAATCCTGTAAATGCCAGAAGGAATTTTGGATCACAATCTACAGAAGGAAAGGTGAGTTTCAGACACTCTCAAAGAGAGAACGGAGGGGGAAAAAGGAGCCTATGACACTTCTGACACAAGACTGGGAAGTTAAGAGTGAGGATTTGTTGTTGACTTTGAAGCTCTGGGGCAGAAATATCCAAACAGCTTGGATGGGAAAGGATTTAGTTTCAACCACCAATCTGACTGATGAAATCCTCTCTGTTATATGTTCCGATTCCCACACTGTCCAAACCTCATGTCTCTGCTGAAATTATTATAGGGCAGGCTCTTTAAAAGGAGATTGTTTAATTATCAGAACCTTTCTGACGGATGTCTGTCCTATAAAGTAATCAAACACAGTAACAGTCATTGTTCAGATCTCCTAAGCATACAGGTACTCACAAATGTAAAAAACTATATAAATCAAAACGTAGGAGTAGACTGTGAAAAAAAAAAAAACAATATAGGACATGGAAATACTGTACAATTATTAAAAATGCCATAGTCAGATTACTGAAATGTGCAACTGAGTACGGTGATTTAACATTTTTTTTTACAAATAGCACATTTGTAATTGTGCATGAGAAAACAACAACACACTGCAAATAACAGGAGAGACGTAAACACTTGTTGGGAAGAGTGATAGTTATAAAGTCTGGGAGGAAGGATCTGTGATAACGGTCCTTTGTGCACCGAGGATGCAACAGTCTGTCACTAAGGGAGCTCTCCAGTTCTGCAATAGCAGAATTCATAAATGGCGAGAAGATAAAGGCTGAGTGGTGAAAACACAACTTTGGCCTTCAATATGATCACGATGTGTCAACCAGTTATTTTGCTCAGGTGTTCCCAAGTGCATAGGCCTTCGAGGACTGAAGTATGATATCCCTGCCCGACAGGCAGAAATGACAAGACAAAGAAGCACAAATAAACTGCTAATTTTGTCATATTTTATTGTATTCGCACAAACAGTAGTCATATTGGATTTTGAGGGTGGAGTTGTTGAAAAGTCTCTAACTCTGAAGTCCAAATTCCAACTTTATGAGGGAATATCAATTGATGTTTTTCCTACTTTAAATGAGCACATGTGGACCACTGAGTGCTAACGAAATATATTGTTTGGCCAAAGATTGACAGCCCATAATACAATATATTACAAAAAGTAGAGCGGAGGCAGCCATATGGGTCCTGTTAAAAACAGTGAAGGGATCTCTCAGTCATGTGCAGTAGCATAACACCACCCCTCCTCATTTGACTGCTCAGAGCTGTCAGTCAGCTGTGTATCATAGCCAAAGGTTGTGAAATCACTTCAATTCTTTAATGCAATTACAACCTAATTCAATGCAAATATAAGAAAGGAGAAGCCATAGTTAACAGCTGGATTAGAAACCCATTTAATATTAGATTTAAAGGACTGTTATTGTGAAACATAACACCAGTTCTACATTAGACCAACTTAACTACAGTCATATTCAACAAATTAGAATATGTGTCCCAATATGGCTCGTTTGTCAAATTAAAAGTACCTTTTGAAAAATAACAATCTTCAAGGAGGTATTAAAACTACTTTTGATTAAGCCCAAATTTCCGTATAAAATGTGTTTATTGGTCTGATGTAATATTTTGATCTTAAATATTGTGTTTTCATTTGCTATAAACAGAAAATCATCATAATTAACAGAAATAAAGGCTTGAGTTTCACTTTGTTAGTTGAGTTACTGAAAAAAAACTTTTCAATAAGGTTTTAATTTATCAAACTAAATCTGTAGAAATGTATTAAATAATTATTTAAAAACCTCAGACATGACATTAAAAGCATATTAGTAGACCATAAAGCCCACAAATTGAACAGAATGACGGTCACCGACTTGTAGCAGAAGTAGATTTAGAAGAAAAAATATTTTTTTATTTTACATGTAATTTCATTCTGGACTAAGGCACTTAGTATAATTTGCTCTGTCTGAGGAGAGGCAATCTGACCGATGGTGTCTTTGACTTCACTTAAAGATGGTTTTCAGCAAAAGTCTGTGTGGCTGGCTGCAGACTGCGTTCGTCCCACGGCATCATCATTATAGGTGCTGATCTGCAGCTGTCCATCTTCTCTGATGCCCGCTAAACATCCATTTGTATGCACGCTGCTGCGTTGTTTGGGAACCCGCCACCATTTAGAACAACAATTTTTATGCTAAGTGCCAATCGGTCATGTTGTACCCTCTCAGGGACGTGGTGGAGAACAATAAACAACAGAGATGGGTGTGTGCGGACAGAGAAGGAAGAAAATGAGTGGCAATGCTGAAATACAGATGGCATTTAAAAAAATTAAAAGGTGAAGGAAAGCAAGAAAGAAGAAATCAGGAGGCAGATTTAAAAACGAAAGACAGAAATCTTTTAGTTTCCATAAAAAAATAAAACAAAAACCAAAAGCTTGACGGTAAAAATGTAAAACCCTAACCTCCGATAACCTGCTTCTACTCTAAGCCTTCACCAATATTACTAAGTTAAGGGTCATTTAAAGCCTAAAAAAGAGCGTTGTTGTTGTCAAAGAATTTGAATTACCTACAAAATTTATGTTAACATTCGAAGAAGACCTATGCTACAAAATGAAAGAAATAACTCACAAAAAATATCGCCATACAAGCCTTAAAAGCACAAGTTCTCATATTTTAAATAACAAATTCTTAATCATTCCAGTTGTAGTCTGTGAGGCAGGCACCCTGTCAACTTTCAAGGCTAGGCTTAAAACTTTCCTTTTTGATAAAGCTTATAGTTACAGTGGCTTAGGTTATCCTGCACTATCTCTGTTATTTCAGCTTTCAACTTCATGTTCTCTCTCCGTTTTTCTCTTCCTAGAAGCTACACCTGGCCTGACTGTGTTTAGCTGTGGCACCTTCCTGGAGGGGGACATCGGCTGAGCTACTGCTGCCAACAACCTAATGTTCTCCATCTACAGATGATACACTTTTCCCTCTCTTTTAGTGTTTAACCCCAACTCTCCTAGCTATCATAACTACTGGCTGACCTTCTACTGTGACTATCTGTATGTGCTCTCTTTCATACATAAGTTAGAATATTGGGAATAAAGTGTTGGTCAATTTATCTATTTAGATGTTTACGATCGGCTAGCATATTCTTATTTCTGTTTAAATTATAAGTTTTAATTGTTTTAGACAGAGGCCACAAGATCAGACATGATGGTCGAATATTAAACATGTCCTCTATGAACAGCCACTAACTTTCTAAGGTCTGTTTTTTCCTCTCTGTGGAAGATAGTCTGAAACAGTCATTTGTTAAAAATTAAAATTGTTGCTACTCTAGCAACAAATCAGAAGCAAATGGTTTTAGTGATACAGTCTTCCCAAACACCACGTTTTCACTCCTAGTCTCACAAATTAATACTGGAATTAGTTTTCATCATTGGATGTCATCCACAGGAAACCTGGAAAACATTTAGTGTTGATTGGAAAATTTGCTGCTTACATTTTTTTATTTCTCAGTAGCCTACAGAAAATTGATGCATTAATTATAAGGTGTATGAAAGGATGTTTGCCATCACTGGACTCATTAGCAAACAAAACAACTTATGCTGCTGTGAAAAGTGCCAATGATAAACAGTAAACAGACTCAAAACACTTCTAATTTGGGTTAAAGGAATAAAATGATCAATTACTGCTGCAACAATTTTTTTGATCTTGGGAGTTAAGAATTGCAGGACTCTTTGAGTAAGCAACAAAAGGACTGTCAATAGCAAATTTTGTTACCAAGGATTTTTATAGAGAAACCTCTGTATCTAAAACAAACTCTTAAATTAAGGTTTTTTCAAATTTTTGCCAGCTGTCCCATTAATAAAAAAAACCTTGCAAGTAACATCTAACAAAGTCTAAGCCTGGACCATTGGCCAAAGTCAAACTGTTTGACTAAGCCTTTGTTTCTCCCCCAATCACAGTCCTGAAGTAGAGTAATGATCACCAAAAGCTGAACAGTTTGTCAATTCCCTTTACTTCACCTTCCCCAATCATTGTCTAAGACTGTACCATTGTCAACCCAATTCAAGCACCCTCAGTTCTCCCCCAATCATAGTTTAATACTGGAACTTGGTCATCAAACCCAAGCAACCTGTCTGACACCTTCTATTCTTCCCAAATTATAGTCCAAAACTAGAATACTGGTCACCAAAGCCAAAATACCTGTCCGACACCTTTTATTCTTCCCTAAATTACTGTCTAAAATTGGAATATTGGTCATCAAAATCAAAAGCTACTGTACAAACTGATTTTCATTGTCTTGAGACAAAAATGTTTTGCCATGAGACAAGCTTTTTTGTGAATTGGCACTATATAAACAGAATTGAATTGAAATATATGGAAAACGTTTGTCCAACACATTCCTTTCTCTCCCAATTGTTGTCTAAGTCTGTAACATTGAAAATCCAAATCAAACTGTCTGTCCAACACCTTCACATCACCCCCACTTAGTATAGGATCATAACATTGATTATGAAACCAAACGGTCCAACACCTTTATTTCTCCCCTTATCAAAGTCTAGGACTGTGCCATTGGTCACCAAATCCACAAGACCTGTCCAACACCTTCAATTCTTCCCCAATCACAGTGTAAAACTAGACAATTGATCATCAATGCCAAACAATATGTCCGACATCTTAATTTCTCTAACAATAATAGTCTAAGACTGTGCCATTGATCACTAAAACCAAACTTTCCAAAACCCTATTTTCATCTACCAGTCGTAGTTGAAGACAGAGTGGACTAATGGTCAGCAAAGCAAAACAGTGTCCAACACGTTTATTTGTTCCTTACTCACATTATAAGACAGTACCATTGATCAAAGTCAAACGGTCTATCCAATACCTCACCTCTCATCCAGTCATATTCTAAGACTAAAACATCAGTGACCAAAGCCAATGTGACTCATTGGCTTCAGTTTTGTTACCCAAGGCTGCCTAGATCAAATCCAAGTCACTTAAACAGTAAATGTGATTTCTGGGAATAACAACCTACAATCAAAAGTCAATCATATAGTCTGGAGCTTTTTCTTTACCACTGTGCTCTAAGTCTTCTACAGTACTGTAATCAATTTTGAATATGTTTAAACTAATAACTTTCTCAGCTCACATCAACAAGACACTATCATACATTTCTCCAGGGGAACAAATATAAAAGTCAAAGCACTTCTTTTTCCATATATATATAGTAAGAGAAATGGAGACATTGCAGGAAGTCTCTCAAATTGGGTCTATTTCTGACTCCAGAAGCATTCAGACAATTTTTGCAGGTGAAATGTTCAGGGTAAAATGTGCTATTTGGTTTCAATCACTTGAAATAACAGGTGGAATTTCAATCTGAGAATCACCAGTAATTTCCAAAAACGTGACAGCTCAGGCTGGAAATGATGAGATAAACACCACAAAAAAATCCTGGGCAATAATTTGGAGTTGCTCAAACTGTCGTACACAAAATGAACAGTCCCACTGTGAAAAACACCAGCAATTAGCAGAACAAGCCAAATTGCATGAAACAAACATTTATCTGCCAATCAGACCTCTAACTAGATCACAACTTGTATTACCTCGCTTTGTTCTTCGGAGGAGTTGATTGCAGTCATTAAAACTCAACATTTGACAGTTTTACATTGTGAGTAAAACGAAAGTGCATGCCTAAGCTTTTAGTTTGACTTTGTTCAAATGTAATAATGTGTCATGTTTTAAATTTGTGACTGCAGGAACTCATACTGAGCACAATCAGTAATAAAACTGGACAATGCTGCTGGAATGAATCGTAAAACACAATACTCAAATGGCTAGTGTTCATTGATTAAATAACTAAAGAGAGGAATGAAGTAACAGTAAAAGTTGTTTTTCTAAGGTAAGAGGTAGTTTTTAAGCAGAAACATACTGTATTTTGACTGGAATCCAATGAGATTTGTATCTTAGTTTGATCACAGTATGCATAACTCATAAATAATGCATTTTACCAGCTTGCCAAGTTAAATAAATAAAAATAAATGGCAAACCTGATGGAGCAAATGAGCCTAAATGAACCATCTAAACCTTCACCATAGAGTGAATGTTATACTTTGCTTATTTATATTGAATCAGAAATTTTTAAGCAATGATTAAGATTTTAAGAGTTTTTTTATCCACAATAAATGAAAACATTTTATGAGGTACATTAAAAATAGTGTCCATAGGATTCACATGACAGTAAAAATACTTCAGAATGTTCTGTAGTGTCAGTTAATGGAGAATTCAAATGCTACATTAGCATGCAAAGGCTAATGTTAGCTTATGATTGAATTAAGGCCCTGTCCCAATACCCGCACTTCACCCTACGCCCCTCTATGAAGTGTATACTTTGTACAAGTGTATGTAGGGGTTGAAGTGCGCAGGTTACAAGCGTGCAAAATTGGAGAATTGGGACAGTAGGGGTTACGTCATCAACTTGCACCTCTGCACCGTAACTGCAACATCAAAAAGGGCGGGAACCAGCACTGTTTTCACAGTCTTGCTGCTAAAAAAAAACTATTTAAAACTGCAACAAGCAAATGTTTTGAGGAGAAGAAAGTGCAGGAAGCGAAGAAGGCTTATACACCAGACTCTCGCCGCACCAGTGTTTGTTTGAAAGGTAACTTCAGTGTTATGGCCTACTGACTGCCCAGACTCACTCTGAACCCAGTGGTTTCTTACAATGTTGAGCCTGGAAAACCAGTAAAAAATATATTTGTCGGCTTGCTGACTAAAGTTTACGCAGTTCTTATTATTCTGATTTGATGGCTGATTACGTTGATGGTTGTGATTGGTTTTTGCTCAGAACGTCATCTGCAGCAATGAATTGTCAGTAATATACTTTGGCAAAGTCCACTTAGATGCGGGCTTCGCCGAAGTGTGGATTGAGGGGACAAAGGGGGTGGGCTAAGGACCACTCTGGAGAATTGGGACACTCTACACAATCGAACCCATCAACAGGAACGTGCAATTCAGGTACAGAAGGGTGGAAGTGCGAGTATTGGGACAGGGCTCATGATAATGCACTACAGCTAAAGCTGACTAATGTTGGAAACATTTAAAATACTTAATAGGGTCTGAATTGTTATGCTCAAGTTGTGTTTAATAATGTGTGAAATAAAATGTATTGTGTGGCTTGGTGGCCTGGCTAACAGGCCTTCTATGTGTGTTTGACTTAGATATATCAGTCAGTCCAACTGACATACAGCTCAACTGAATGTATGTTTTTCTACTTGGCAACAATGAAGATACTTCAGACAGGCCAACTGACACTTGATAGAATGTATGTTTCGTTTTGCATGTACATGCCTGGCTTTTCAATAAAAACTGCTGAAGCTGGGGAGAAAGGCAGAAGCGTTCGTGGTGAGCAGCAACGGGGCTGCAGCGTTTCTCCTGGCCGGCCAGAATAACTTGACTGCGCAGTCTTTTTATTTTCTTTTATTATTTAGTTTTACTAAAACAGTATAGTAGGACTTAGCTTTACCAAAACAAACGAGCACAAAGGAGTTCTAGGTAACAAACTCCAACAACTTGGTGATCCCCGACGTGATTTGGGAAAAGCGAGGACTTTCGGCTAAATCAGAACTTCACCAAAAGACGTCTGACACCGGGTACCGATCACTGCATAATAAGGTAAGCGGAGACCTGTTTTAATCGAACTCTGCTCTTTTGGCATTGTCGATAGCCCTAAATTCTTGGTGTCAGATGTCTGAGTAAGTGAAATGTTCTGCTAAATTTAAACTGTGTAGACCAGTATGTTAAGATAATATAAAAGAGGTCAAGTAAAGTAAAGTGAGAAAATTCTGTTTGATTTAGTTCTGGGTTTGAGGCCTGTAGTTGAGATACTACAAATTCTGGGGTTGAAGTCCCCTTGAAGGTTTCGAGTCCTTCTGAATAAGGGTTCGAGGCCCATGTGTTTCCTGAGTTTGGCTACTCTACATGTTTTCTGACGAGAATTCATGATTTTGCTGGGTTGAAGTTCCGGAGGGTGGGGACCTCCGAAGTGTAAACAGTTTTAAATAGGGTTCGAGTCCCTGAGAGTTTTATATTTAAAGGAGTCAGAAGCTGAGACCAGGCAAAAACACAAGGGTGTGAGTGCTCTGTTTTATGCGAGTTCTGCCTTGATAAAACCAGATTACAGATGTAATAATACATAAAGCACATACTATAAGTCCTGTGAAGCAAATTAATTACTGTGAACAGGTCATATGAATCTGTGAGACCAGTAATAGTGAGAGTATGACTGTGAGTTATAAATGACATTTGTAACAAGACCAGCATGAGAAACTATGAGCTGAATAGGATAATTCAGCAAGACTAGTTAGAAACTGGAGCGCATTTAGTGCACTCCAATAATAGATAGAAGTTGCATAAAACATAAACACATAAACAATACATGAGCTGTTCACAGAAGGTATAATCTGTGTAAACAGACGTTATTAGGCGGAGTGTATGAGAGTGTGAAAGGAGAGACGCCCTGCAGACGGCAGAACTCTTCATTGCTGTTGTGTGAATGCAGCATTCCTGTATGGAAACCTAACTGGTGTCAACAATGACAGGGTGCTGATTGCTGTTTGGTGTCTTGAGACGTGTTTATGTCACTCTCAAAATAGTCCAGATACTCGGGACATAGCGTGCCATATTTTCTGGACGGCCTCAGTTGACCAGTGAATGAACAGAGTGAAGTGAAGAAGGGTGTGAATACTTTTCAGGGTGTGAAAACTTTTCTTCTAAACATGGACGGAGAATTTGATAGGGAAACAGATGACTCAGGTTCGAGTGCAGAGGCACCGGTTTGGAAAACGTTTAAGGAACAAGTGTATGTTGTGAGACAACTGGTACAGCAGACTCAGGATGGAAAACAGGCTGATAAGTTGATTAAAAAATTGAATCAGAAAAGGCAGGAGGAAGTTGAAAAAGATGGAACAGACGAACAGAGTAGAAAAAGTGTTGGAAGATGGTTTTGGTTGAATATGAAGAAGGCGAAAAAGGAAAAGGAGGTGGACGAAGGAAAATGTAAAGACAGAGTTGAAATGTAAAGGCAAGTTTAAAGAGATAAGGGACAAGGCAGCAAAAAATGAGACATTCTGGTCCCAGATGGTGTTAATATGGCAGGGCGGAAAATATGCAATGTTTGATAAATCGAATATCACACTAACAGAACCACACACTGACAGGAATAAGGAAGTAGATGACAAGCCACCACCCTATGCACCTCCCACTGCTTCCGCCCAGTATCCTCCCCCTCCTACATCTCCTCCCACAGGGCTGTACCCTGTACTTGACGTCAAAGAAGGGCGTGTAACTGTTCGTGGGTTGTCCAGCCCACAGGCTGCTCTCACCTCTTGTCCCGCCCCTACAGCTCCACAAGTAAAACAAAAGGACTTTCTTTCTTTCTTATCTGAATCACAAGACTCTCTGTCTGTAACTGACCCAGCTTGCTCTGAAGCACTCTCTGTTGACTCTTATACTCAAGTAAGCCCAGATGAGTTTAAGCTAAGAAGATTGTGAGAAATCTTGGATGGTGTAACAATTCCCATCCCACCTTTAACTCCATCTCAGCACCATTCCCCAACCTGCACAGATTATTCACCCCAAAGCATAACCATGGCAACACCTGCCCCATCTAAGCAAGTAGGCTCAGTGACTGTTGCTGTGTATGGTGACTGGCAGCCTGATGCCACACTTCCACCACAGACATCTACTCCTTGGGCTTCACCCACTCCTAGTGTAGAATGTGAGGCCCAGGAAAATGAACCACACGAACCTACATGAACCACCAGAAGAAAAGTCGATGTGGAAGGCGAGAGGAGGCAGTGAGGACCAAAATGGACTTTGGAGAAATCCAGACGGACGTCCAATCCTGCCACCAGGGCTCACTACAGCAGCCCTGGAAGAAGCCCATGGCATGGGGCATGTAGGGACCACACAAATGATAAAAAATCTCGAACATTGGTGGCATCCTTATTTAAAACCAATGGCAGTGCATTGGATAGACTCATGTGAAATTTGCAGACAGTTCAATGCCAAACCTAACCTGAAGCCAGCGCCAGGGAAATTCCCAGTGGATCCTATTGCAGGGAAAGAAATCATCATTGACTATACAGATATGACTGAGAGAGTGAATGGGTGAATATCTGTTGGTATGTGTGGATGCATTCACAGGATGGCCAGAAGCATGGCCTACAGAAAAGGAGGACAGCAAAGCAGTGGTAAAGTGTCTGATCAACCATTACATCCCCAGACACAGTTTCCCAGCCACAATAAGATCAGACAATGGCACCCACTTCAAAAACGAGGAGCTCAGAGAAGTGGAGAAATTTTCGGGACTTAAACAGTCCTTTGGGACAGTGTACCATCCACAGTCCCAGGGAAAGGTGGAAAGAAGGAATCAGACCCTCAAAACCAAATTGGCTAAAATCTGTGCACAGACCAAAATGAATTGGGTCACAGCCTTACCATTAGCCTTAATGTCAGTAAGAAGCTCTGTAAATCAGAGGCATGGTCTGATCCCCCATGAACTGCAAACAGGTAGACCATTTCCAGGTCCCCAAACCAGGCTACCTTTTCTAAAGGAATGTGAACAGTCTATGTCTCACCATGATTATTACAGATCTCTCCACAGTTTGGTTGCAGCCTTCTCAAAACAGGTTCCAAAGAAACCAACCGAGGGACCCCAGCCAACCACAACCTCGGAAGCTGAGTGGGTTCTGCTGAAGGTGATCAAAAGGAAGTGGTCAGAACCCAGGTGGACCGGTCCATTCCAGGTCACAGAAAGAACCTCACATGCGGTGAGACTCAAGGGTAAAGGCGACACCTGGTACCACTGGAGTCAGTGTACAGTGACAGACACTCCGCAGAGAAAACCTGAGAGAGAACACGACAATAGAAGAGCCACCTTCTCACCCTACAGAAGGGGCAGAATAATCCCCAGGGGTGAGAACGCAAAGTTCTAGGTCAGTCTACACCTGAGAGCTGAAGATCAGATTTCTCACACCACTGAAGGGGCAGAATAATCCCCTGGTGTGAGAACGCAAGGCTCCAGGTCAGTCTACACCTGGGAGCTGAAGAGGAAAAAGCACAATCAGGAGAAGAGGCGGCAGTGATTGAGTTTCCCTCTCACTGAAAGTGGTAGAGTTTTCCCTCCCACTTGTAAAATACTGAATAAAAAAAAAAAACTGAACTAAAACTTTTGTATCTCTATTAACTTCTTTTTTACAGGTATCAAAGATTATATTACTCACAAGTATTACCAGGAATAATCATGGGGAGCCAAAGGGTAGTACCAAAACCCTCTAAGGGTTGGGTCATGGGATGTTTGTGTGTCATATCTTTTTGCATTATTACAGTAATTTTGGGTTTGTTTTGTGAACTTCCACTCCAGACATGCTCTGACAGCCGCCAAACTGAGCAAATGTTCAAACGCGCAACCAATAAGGGAAAAGCGGACTGGTGTATGGATAAAATCGAGGGGGTAGAGCTCAATTATGTTTGTGGGGCCACCACCACCTTTTCATTTGACCTCTGTCTGGTGGTGAATTGCGGGAATGGCGGAACCGGGTGGGAAGGTTATGCCATTTATTTATGCGTGGACGAAAGATGGTCTAAGTACTGTAAACAACGGAGGTACTCCTTGCCCAGGCCCCCACCATGTGGCTCTTGGAGCGGGGTGACTAGTTGGACGGGCTCTGGATGGACTCCTGATAAAAAAGCAATACCCAGTAATTTGACAAATATCAGCATCCAGCGTGACACGCTGGGTGGAGCCATTAGCAACGGACGTAACCCTCTTATGCTCTCCATGCACGTTGACTGCACTCAACCCTCTGTAGAGTATTTTACTCTTGCAGTATGGCAGTCAGGAACAGACACATGGGGACCAATAAAAATTTATTTTCGAACACCGTCTGTGCACCAGGACAACACAATTACCGTCCCACCGACAGTCAGGCCAAAAAATAAACCCCAGGTGATGGAACTTGATTATTCCACATTGAAACCTATAGAGGTAATCCAAATGGCCACAGGATATACCGAAGATAAGCTTTGACTTCAGTGGATAACACAAACAGCAAAAGAACAAAGCAAAGCTGAGTGTGTGGCCTGTGCCTCGGCCCGACCACATCTTACCACCGATCCCGCCCCTCTGTATCCAGAGGACACGTGGGGTTACAATTGTATGATACAACTAACTAAGGAGGCCACACCAGCTAACTGCACCATACTAGCCAGCATTTTTCCTCCCATCCCCAATAACACCAAAACAGGACCATTTACCCCTAAAAAAGGGAATGGCTCTTATACTTGTTTTAATTTTACTGCTCAAAACCCTAAAATCAATGTGGGACAGATCCCCTTAGATTGGTGTAATAGGACCGCTTCAGGCGGGGGTATTGGATGTTGGGCAATGTCAGGACTCTACTATTATTGCGGAGACCATAGACTGCTCACTAATATCCCACAAAAGACGGTAGGATTGTGTGCCATGGTTAGGCTACAGGCACCACTGGTCCTGATAAGACCTAATATAACATCTGCCACGACCACTCATGATAAGACCAGGGCGTTAACATGTAGAAGAAGAAGGCACGTCATGAAAAGGAGCGCAGGAACCTTTGACCTGAGTCAGGGCTCCCCCACTTACATTGATGCCATAGGAGTACCTCGGGGAGTGCCAAATGAATATAAAATCGCAGATCAAGTGTCAGCAGGTTTTGAAAATATCCCAATAATTGCAGCCTTTTTTTCCGGTGACCCCAAATAAGAATGTTGACCGCATCAACTACATCCATTACAATGTTTTACGTCTAGCTAACCTAACAAGGGATGCAGTAGAAGGCCTGTCTGAACAATTGGCACCAACCTCCCTCATGGCTGTGCAAAACCGAATGGCATTAGATATGTTGTTAGCAGAAAAAGGGGGCGTCTGTTCGATGTTTGGGGATATGTGTTGTACTTTTATTCCCAACAACACTGCACCGGATGGTTCACTGTCAAAGGCTTTAGAGGGACTTAAGACCCTCTCCGCAACCATGCATGAACATTCTGGAATTGATAATCCCCTGGAGGAGTGGATGACGGGTGTGTTTGGACGCTGGAAAGGACTGATAATGTCTTTGTTGATTTCTATTGCTGTGTTTGTAGCTATTATGGTGACGTGCAGGTGTTGTTGTGTACCATGTATTCGTTCTCTGGTGGTAAGATTTATCACCCACCATGATGCCACTGCTAGAGGTAGACGGTGATGATGAGGAGCAGGAAGGCATGCTGAAGATTTAAAGTTGCTTAAAATATAATCTGCGGGCATTTTAGGGTGAAGTCTTATTGAGACTTCAAAAGGGGGTAATGCTGGAAACATTTAAAATACTTAATAGGGTCTGAATTGTTATGCTCAAGTTATGTTTAATAATGTGTGAAATAAAATGTATTGTGTGGCTTGGTGGCCTGGCTAACAGGCCATCTGTGTGTGTTTAACTTAGATATATCAGTCAGTCCAACTGACATACAGCTCAACTGACATTTGATAAGAATGTATGTTTTTCTACTTGGCAACAATGAAGATATTTCAGACAGGCCAACTGACACTTGATAGAATGTATGTTTTGTTTTGCATGTACATGCCTGGCTTTTCAATAAAAACTGCTGAAGCTGGGGAGAAAGGCAGAAGCGTTCGTGGTGAGCAGCAACGGGGCTGCAGCGTTTCTCCTGGCCGGCCAGAATAACTTGACTGCGCAGTCTTTTTATTTTCTTTTATTATTTAGTTTTACTAAAACAGTATAGTAGGACTTAGCTTTACCAAAACAAACGAGCACAAAGGAGTTCTAGGTAACAAACTCCAACACAAAGCATCACAATGGTGTTAACTGTTGCACGCTAACATTAGCATAATACGCTACATCGCTCTCAATAGGTTACAATAATCTACAGCTTAAGGTATTTACGCATTCAAATGTGATGTTGGCACACTAAGGCTAATACTAGCCATCACTTGTTAACATTAGCATAGTGTACTGCAGGTTAAATTATCTGGACATGGACTAATGTAACTGAAGCACACTGGCATTAGCATAAGTCTATGTTATGTTTGTCAAAATTAAAATGTTCTGCCATCTCAGTTAATGAAGTATTTAAACGCTATGCCATTGTTAGCATAATACACTGCAGCCTATAGTCGGCCAAGAATGTTAATGCTAAAACAATATCCTAAAATCTGCCTTCAAATTTCATGTCATCCAGATAATAGTAAACTGAACCGTCATTGCAGTTGCACATCAGTGTGTATATTAACTGATTCATTTCATCATGTTATTTGAAGAGTTGTGGTTTTAAATGCATTAACAGAACTAAGGGAAACTGGTTTGAATTATTCAAACGTGTTTTTTTTATTTATTTAGGATTTAGTTTCTATGTGGTGTAAAGCAATTTTCCATACGTTGAAAAACTTGATTTTAAAGCAGTAAAGCACAAGATGTTAACCACAGTTTCACACATGGCATTTTAGTTTACATAAGCAGGTTTAATATGATTTACACCTATACATAGGCTTATACATGGGTTTCTTTCTTTTTCATTACATGGCTATTTAAACATAGTAAATAAATACTATAAATTTAGAAAGAAAACCTGAAATAAAGAAATAAAAATCCAGAAGTAACTGCCAGTCAGCTGGCTTCTTCAGTAAGTTGTGTCATCTTTAAGATGCCAACTTTTAATATTTTAACACCAAGTCCTCCAAAGGCTAAAACATGATTTAGCAATAGCATGCCAAGTCATGTTTTAACATCTTAAAACAATGGTCAGCATCAACATGCTAGGTCATGTTTTACGGGCTAAAACACTACTTAAACCATGCTAAGGGTTCTCAAGGGTGCAGCTTGGGGGCCATTTACAGTCCTTGGAATGATTTTGTGAGGCCCCCAACCGCACTTCAGCAATGATACAAATTTGGCCCACCATCTAAACTTTTTGATTGCAGATGGACACCTAAGTTTCTAGCGGAAGATTTTTACCAACAAATTAAAATCTCCCTAAAATGAAAAATTGTAGGTACAAAACAAAGTATTTTTCTTTCATTAACTATGCTTTTTCCTTTCGCTTTAATTTAATAGAAAATAGGACTACAAACATTCAGCTGCTTTTACTCAAAGATTGGCATAAGAAGGGGGACCGGAGGGTGTGTTCCCACTACAGCGGGATCACACTCCTCAGCCTCCCTGGTAAGGCCTACGCCAGGGTATTGGAGAGGAGAGTCCGGCCGATAGTCGAACCTCGGCTTCAGGAGGAGCAGTGTGGTTTTTGTCCCGGCCATGGAACACTGGACCAGCTCTATACCCTCTACAGGTTGCTCGAGGGTTCATGGGAGTTTGCCCAACCGGTTCACATGTGTTTTGTGGACCTGGAGAAGGCATTCGACTGTCTCCCTCGTAGTGCTGTGTGGGGGGTGCTCCAGGAGTATGGAATCGGGGGCCCTTTATTAGGGGCCATCCGGTCCCTGTACGAGCGGAGCAGGAGTTTGGTCCGCATTGCCGGCACTAAGTCGGACCTGTTCCCGGTGCATGTTGGACTCCGGCAGGGCTGCCCTTTGTCACCGGTCCTGTTCATAACTTTTATGGACAGGATTTCTAGATGCAGCCAAGGGCCGGAGGGGGTCTGGTTTGGGGACCAGTGGATTTTGTGTCTTCTTTTTGCACATGACATGGTCCTGCTGGCCCCCTCTAGCCAAGACCTACAGCATGCGCTGTGGCGGTTCGCAGCCAAGTGTGAAGCGGCTGGGATGAAGATCTGCTCCTCCAAGTCTGAGGCCATGGTACTTGACCGGAAAAGGGTGGCTTGTCCTCTTCAGGTTGGAGGGGAGTTCCTGCCTCAAGTGGAGGAGTTTAAGTATCTCGGGGTCTTGTTCACGAGTGGGGGAAAAATGGAGCGGGAGATCGACAGACGGATCGGTGCGGCTGCCGCAGCAATGGGGGCACTATGCCGGTCCGTTGTGGGGAAGAGAGAGCTGAGCCGAAAAGCAAAGCTCTCAATTTACCGGTCGGTCTACGTTCCTACCTCACTTATGGCCATGAACTTTGGGTCATGACCGAAAGAACGAGATCCCGGATACAAGCGGCTGAAATGAGCTTCCTCCGTAGGGTGGCCGGACACTCCCTTAGAGATAGAGTGAGGAACTCGGCCATCCGGGAGGGGCTCAGAGTAGAGCCGCTGCTCCTCCACATCGAGAGGAGCCAGTTGAGGTGGCTCAGGCATCTATACCGGAAGCCTCCTGGACGCCTTCCTCGGGAGGTGTTCCAGGCACGTCCCACCGGGAGGAGGCCCAGGGGACGGCCCAGGACACGCTGGAGGGACTATGTCTCTCGGCTGGCCTGGGAACGCCTTAGGCTCCCCCTGGAGGAGCTGGAGGAGGTGTCTGGGGAGAGGGACGTCTAGGCGTCTCTGCTGAGTCTGCTGCCCCCGCGACCCGGATAAGCGGAAGACGACGAGTACGAGTATATATATATACAGGGGTTGGACAGTGAAACTGAAACACCTGTCATTTTAGTGTGGGAGATTTCATGGCTGAATTGGACCAGCCTGGTAGCCAGTCTTCATTGATTGCACATTGCACCAGTAAGAGCAGAATGTGAAGGTTCAATTAGCAGGGTAAGGGCACAGTTTGGCTCAAAATATTGAAATGCACACAATATTATGGGTGACATACCAGAGTTCAAAAGAGGACAAATTGTTGGTGCATGTCTTGCTGGCGCATCTGTGACCAAGACAGCAAGTCTTTGTGATGTATCAAGAGCCACGGTATCCAGGGTAATGTCAGCATACCACCAAGAAGGACGAACCACATCCAACAGGATTAACTGTGGACGCAAGAGGAAGCTGTCTGAAAGGGATGTTCGGGTGCTAACCCGGATTGTATCCAAAAAACATAAAACCACGGCTGCCCAAATCACGGCAGAATTAAATGTGCACCTCAACTCTCCTGTTTCCACCAGAACTGTCCGTCGGGAGCTCCACAGGGTCAATATACATGGCCGGGCTGCTATAGCTAAACCTTTGGTCACTCATGCCAATGCCAAACGTCGGTTTCAATAGTGCAAGGAGCGCAAATCTTGGGCTGTGGACAATGTGAAACATGTATTGTTCTCTGATGAGTCCACCTTTACTGTTTTCCCCACATTCGGGAGAGTTACGGTGTGGAGAAGCCCCAAAGAAGCGTACCACCCATACTGTTGCATGCCCAGAGTGAAGCATGGGGGTGGATCAGTGATGGTTTGGGCTGCCATATCATGGCATTCCCTTGGCCCAATACTTGTGCTAGATGGGCGCGTCACTGCCAAGGACTACCGAACCATTCTTGAGGACCATGTGCATCCAATGGTTCAAACAATGTATCCTGAAGGTGGTGCCGTGTATCAGGATGACAATGCACCAATACACACAGCAAAACTGGTGAAAGATTGGTTTGATGAACATGAAAGTGAAGTTGAACATCTCCCATGGCCTGCACAGTCACCAGATCTAAATATTATTGAGCCACTTTGGGGTGTTTTGGAGGAGCGAGTCAGGAAACGTTTTCCTCCACCAGTATCACGTAGTGACCTGGCCACTATCCTGCAAGAAGAATGGCTTAAAATCCCTCTGGCCACTGTGCAGGACTTGTATATGTCATTCCCAAGACGAATTGATACTGTATTGGCCGCAAAAGGAGGCCCTACACCATACTAATAAATTATTGTGGTCTAAAACCAGGTGTTTCAGTTTCATTGTCCAACCCCTGTATATATATATATGTGCAATGTGTTAAGATACCATTTGATACCATTTTGCTCTTTGCACTAACAAGAAAATTTACTTGCAACTGACAAACTTTCCATTTTAAGAAGAAAGCAAGCCGGTGGATCCATTGCCTTCCATTTTACATCCAAATTAAAACACGTTGCCCTCACAAGACTCGTGTTCATATCCCAGAATCACCTCCTAAACGTTAAGATCAGAGGGGTGTAACACTGAATCTTTCTCCAGCTATCCTCTAATTGAGATAAACTGCAGTTTTCTTACTGTGTTTGAGCCTGCAGAGCTTCATCACAAAGACTAAAAGAAAGGCAAATAGAGAGCAGCAGCCCTGTTAATGCAATGGGTCCTTCCTATTTGGACTAATATTTAAGTTGTTTCCACAGTGAAGACATTCTGTACTGTCTAGTTTTATTAATGATAAATTGTTGTAGTTTATATTACATGAAGTGTTTGATATTTGCCCTTTACATGCATCTTCTAAAATCTACTAAATAATTTCTTTTTCCATGTGAGAGCTGCACATAAACAGAAAAATATGCTGGAATACAGCTCCATATATAAACTGACCCGGTTCCATGATTTCAGAGCAAGACTAAAGACTGTAAATCTATTTAAACCACATTAGTGTGCAGGTTTGTTTGTCTGCAGTCGGAGGTAAAAACCTGAAGCTGTCTGCAGAGACGGAGACGGACAGTCGGGTTCTGAGGGGGGACGGGATGTTTACAGCTCTGACTCTGTTCCCAATATAACTCTGTTTGGACCTGCAGCTGCTATGGGACCAGAAACAGGTGGGATGTTTTACATGTCAGAGTCTCAGAGGAGCTCTGGACTTTTTCTTTACAGCAGCAGAGGTGAGATGAGACAGAAAGCAGTGCTGGCTGCAAAAACAGAGCTGAAGCTTCTCTCTTCTTTTCCAGATTTTTAATATAAAGTCTTCTTTAAGAAGCAGAAAGCCTGTAAATGATGGAAAATGGCAGGAGCACAAACTAAAAACTAAACCACAGCTTGGTTAGATTTACAGCATGAATGATCCGTTCTGGGTCTTTCAGACATTGCAGTCATGATATGAACACGTGGATTGAACTGTTTTAAGGGAGAGAATGTGGTCAGTCTAACGTTATTTTTACTTGTATGTACATGTTTGTATCATGGCAACATGGAGCAGTACAGGCTGGGAACTGATAATAAGATGCCTTCTAAATATCGAGATGATGCAAGATTTATACATGTTGAAGTTTAAGCAGTGATTAAACATTCATTTTAGACCAGATTTTAGTCAGCATGTCTGTGAATAATTGCAGCATTTAAATGGATTCTCAACCAAAAAAAAGTTGGCTCTTCTTTCCATTTTTCTTTACTTCCTTTTTAAATTTTTTCCTACCTACCTTCAATTTCCCTTCTTTCCTTTAATGTCTCTGTTTTAATCACCCTCTTCTTTGTTTGTTCCTTAATTTCCTTCCTGTCTTTTTTCTTTCCCTTTTACTTCATTTATTCGTGCCCTCCTAGTTTCAAATTCCCTTCCTTTTTGCTTTCCACCCTTCATGCTTTCATTTTTCATTCCTCCATTTCTTCCTTTCATCATTCCTTTCTTTTCATTTATAGTTAATTTTTTCTTCCTTGCATCCTTTTACCAATCCTTTCTTCCTTCCTCAACCTTTTGTGATTTCCTTATTAGTAACTCTTTATCCTACTTTTAGTTCTTCCTTCATATCCTTCTTTCTTTTCTTTCCAATCAATCCTTCCTTCCTTCAATCCATCCTCAATTTCTTCCTTATTTCCTTATTTGTTCCCTCCATTCCTTATTCCTTTCAAATTTTCACGTTTCCAACTCTTCATCCTACTATGAGTTCTTCCTTTTTTATTTTGCTTTCCATCCATCCATCCATCCATCCATCCATCCTAAAGTCCTTTTTTATATCCTTAACTCTTTTCTCCATTTTCCTTTCTACTTGCTATTATTCCTTCCTATCCTTCCTTCTGTCCTTCCTATCCTTCCTAATTTTTCCCTTGTTCTCTTACTGTTATTGTTTCCACATTTCTAACCTATTTAACTTCTACATTTTCTTCCATGCATCTCTTTCTTCTCTTTTCCAGCTCAATCTCTAACTTCCCTGCAGTTTTTTTCCCTTCCCACCTCATTTATCACGTTCCATTTCTTTATCCCACAATTTGCATTTTTATTTTTCACTTCCTCTACATGTCTCTTCCATCTTCTCTTACTTGTTTATTTGCTCATTTAATAGTAAGGAGTTTGCAGAGAGTTACATTGTTCTACCCCACTTGCCAGCATATTAATTTCCAACATTATTGCTCAGATGTATTGGTACAGAAACCATTGGCTGCTGGGTCTGAACTAAGATTTTTTGAAGCTGGGTGTCATAGGTTAGGAAGGCAGTGAGTACATCTGTGCACGTAGGGAGGAGTGGAAATATCATTTCAGTAAACTTTCAAGCAGCAGTTTCAGGAGGAAGAAAAACAAATTTAGAGACACTTAGAAGTTGTATTTTTCGTTTTTGACTCCGATACACAGGATTAATGTACCTAATGTATTAAAGACCTTGTTTGACCCAGCATAAAGTTATACATAGCCAGAGCAAAAGCTCCTGCCTCGTATAAAGTTTGTGATTTGCATCTTTCATCTCTGAAACTGTCCTCAACAAAGAGCACAAACCCTCTGTATTTTAATAAGTGCAATAAAGCGTGGCCAGACTATGGTTTTGTCACGCTTGCAAAGGTCTGCAGAAAATCTCAGACAAAATAAAAAAGGGGACTAATGAGACCTTTTGAAATCTCTCTGAGTTATATTTGGATCTGAAAGTTTTCCAACTGAAGATAAACAAGTTCCCAAGGGTGTAATTTTAGGAGTATAGATCATACTTATTTTTACATGTCAAAATAATAGGTGTGTACTCTGAGGAAAAAACAAATCAAATCTGTCAGAAACACACCTTTAAGCAGTGGCTGAAGGATGCTTTGAATGACAGGTTATGGAAAGAGAAAACTGGACTGCATTTACTGATTAGTTATTAGAAAAAATGGACTTACACTGATTAAAGGTGCTCCCAAAACTTAAATTCAGACAACTGCATCAAAATGTACCGGCACCGTGCATTTTATGTAGACAGTAAATTTAAGATTGTTTGATCTATTGAAGTAAAACTTTACTTTTCTTGAAAAATCTGTTTAAACATAAGAAACTTGAATCTTATCTGCGATAGTGAATAGACTGATGGAAAAATGTAATACCCCGGAAGGAATTGTCTAATTTAAAATAATTTGGTCCACATGCAGATTAGAGATGGGGCTGTAAATGATTCAATTAACAAGGCAGCATGTCTAGAAGAGCCATCAGAGGGCAAAAGTGGTGGTAACACAGGTGAAACCAGAGTCTGATTGGGCAGGGTTCAGAGCGTTCGACAGTCACTCCCCAACACAAACAACTATATCAGATTCTATCAAACATTGTCTTTCTGTTGGGCCTGTTTGAGCAGATTCTGTCCCTGACCATCATCTTCTCAGATTCAGCAACATGTATGCTTCAATGATCAAAAAACAAACTAAGTCCAACCCTGATAGGTCCCACCACGAGCCTGTGTTGGGTCGTGTGTCTGCCCCTCTACAGTAAACCCAGACAGTAGGCTGCAGTCTGTCCACACTCTGCTTCTTGTTATTTATTTATAGCAGCTTGTTCCCCAGAGGGACGGAGTAACTGAAACCAAACAATGTGGGGAAATGGGGCAAGCAGCCCACCCACTCCTTGGTGAAAAAAGGTTGAGTCTGGAGCCAACTGTCTTGGATATCCCTTCTTCTTCAGATTCATTTCTGAATGAAGAACATTTAGTTTGTCCAAACTCCACCACTATCAGGGACTGTGTTTGTAAGGGGGTGATAAGATTTTAGGAGCAGAGTAATCCTGAAGCACTGCAAACTGTAGGAGAAACTTCACTATAATTTGGAGCAAGAAGCTCCCAGCAATCAGAGCTTGACCCACCTCCCCGCCCACCGACAATCACATGTAATGAGCAGTCACAACAAGACAGTGAATCCAAACTTACCATGTTTTCTTTCTTTCCTGTTCCCCCCTCCTGAGTTAAAGTCCTTTATCTCCCTCCCCTCTGGGCTCCTGGTGAGCTCTGCTGAAAGCCGACGAGCGTCAGGCGGATAAAAATGGAACAGAGCTGCTGCTGAGAAGCTGCATGAGGCCTTCACTGACCAACTCAAAGTCAAGGCAGCCACCTCGCTCTTTTTTTTCCCTCCCCTCTAACTTGTACGCCTGTCAGCTTTTCCAACAACAAATAGCTCCCCGCCTCCTCTGACCAAGCCCCTGAGTTTGGGAGTCGTTTCCTGAACGCTCGGTGACCCTCCTCTCTGACTCCTTCCTTTTTTCATAAGTGGCTGCTCTGCTGTGGCGCGTCCTATTGCTCCAGCCCTGTGTCTCGGAGCTGCAGCTCTGCCTTCCTGCCAGATTTAGAACACATGTGGGCTTCGGGTCTCAAGTTTAAAGAGGCGGGACTCACCCCAGAGTGTTATTTTGCCATGACAACCTCCTTTATTTTCCTTGCCTGCTGCCACCATACTTTATGGGCAAATACATCAGGTGCAGGGTCTGGCCAGAAAAGTCAGGAAGGTGCCTAACCGAGTGAAATGACCTGGAAGTTTCTCAATGGCTGCAGTTCAAATACTCTAAACTGTTGCTGAAATGAGCTGGAGATGATATGCTTCCCTTAATGCCTGGCTTCTTCAACCATCTTTCATGGGAGGAAAAGAGAATATTCCATAGTATACATGACCCCAACACTTTAGAGAGTCACAGCATTTACTCTGAGGTCTAGGGGCGAGCCATTTGTTCGCTTTTGTATAGTAAGTCGAAAGCAAAGAGCTAGACTCTAAACTGATATGTTTTAGGGTTACACTTCAAGAAAAGTGTTTTAAGGATTACGTTCAGAAAAACTTTTATCAAAATCATCTTTTTGCTGATTTTTTTTCTTTTGCGCACACAAAAAAGCAATTTGACTTTGGTTCCAATGGAGACATTTCAAAAAGAAATTTGTGCAAAGATGAATGGCATCCATCTGGGTACTCAGACTGTTAAGTGTTCGTCAGAGAGACAGCCTGGGGTAAGAACCTGTTTATGTGGTGGCGGTTTTTTGTAAATAGCGCTCTCTGGTTGGGGAAGAATAGTGTCTGGAGTTGGGAAGAGGGCGAAGGGATTTGTATTATGCATGGGTGGACAGTGGGGGTTTAAGGGCTGGGTACACCTATGAGACCTGCATGCGGTCATGGCTGGTCCACTGTTCTCTGGGTCCTGGGGGGGGGGGGTCACTGTGGGGACTCTCTCCTGATGTCTTTGGGGATCTCTGGGCGGCAGGAGTATTGGTGTGGACGTAGGCTGGACAAGTGGGCGTCAGATGGGGAGCTCGGTGCCCTACGTGTCACCCCATGTTTCTTTGACCTAGGTGGCTACTGCCCCTGTGCTTCACTGGTGACTTGCTTCTGTATGTATTATGTCTTTCCACCAGTGGCTGCTGCCGCCTTCCAGAGCTTGGTCCACCTGTTTGCTGCTCTTAGATGCTGTGTGTTGCAGGCCTTCTACTGTTCTTGACACTAACTCAAACACACTTATTTCTATACATGAAGTCGCCCACCCACCCATTCATACACAAATCATTTCTTTCTATCTATATAGTGACTTTCTACAGGGACTTTATATTCTCCATTCATTTCTATGGCCTAATCCTGACCCTAACCTTAAACCTAACCTAAAGTCAATTCACACTCTAGTCTTAAACCTAAACCCTCACCCAAAAACAACTTCGTCTTTGGAACCCAGGCTTTGGGCCCATAAGGAGCTGTGGGTCCTCACAACGTAGTATATATCGGAAGAATGAGCCTTACACTGTAAAAAAGGCTAACAAACTAACACACACACACACACACACACACACACACACACACACACACACAAATAATCCTTTTGGTTGAAGGTCATAGAGGCACAGGTTACTATTACATCAATGTGGCCTGCCTACCAGTCTTGATTTACTAAAGTCAATCACACAATTAGGATTCTGCCTTTTTGTAGAGCATAGCTGCCCTGGAACATATTGGCCACCAGCTTTTCTATACAGCATGCCTGAAAAGCCACGACAGGACAAAAGACTCCTTGACAGTTATTGCAAGTGCTTGATGGCAGTTCTTCCTCCCAAGTTTGGAACGATCAGTTATTAGGTTTAGGTTTTTACAGGGACAGGTTGGGTTGGATCGCTTTTTCTCCTTCAAAAAAGAAAACCATCAGTTGAAAATGTCTTCTTTTATCATTAATTTTAATCTTAATCTGATATTTAACTTGGTGTATTGTTCTGAAATTTTGAAAACAAACAGTCAAATCAACACAGAAACGGTTCACCAGGCCCAACGTCAAATTTCCTCAGCCATCTCAGGCTCCTGACCTAAAACCCAGAAAACCTGTGAGTTGAGCTGAAGAGTGGAGAGCATAAGAGAAGACTCAAGAGTCTGGATGATCTACAGAAACCATGCAGAGAGGAACAGTCAGAGATCCCTCTCTCTGTATGCTCCAACCTTGTGAAATGTTAGAAGAGAAGAAGAAGTGGTAGAAGAGGGTTATGCAATGTACCGGAGTGCCAATCTTTCAGTGTGAGATGATGTTACTGCAACATATGATTAATTTAAGGTTTTTTAGACATATTGGAGCTGCCAATAAATGTGTGGAGGTGGGCCTTAAATATGCCTATGAAATGGCATATATATGCCTCAATTCCCCTATTATTTTTGTTTATTCTCGTCCTTTATTTAAAGAAATATCCAATCAAAGCAGTGTTGGTTGTTCTCTTGGGGCGAGTATGGATTTTTCTCCCAACGGCTCAGCAGATTGCATGTGCAAGTTAACTGCCAGAACGTGTGAGTTACGAAGGAGAAGAGAGAACGATTTAAAGAATGCAAATTCCTCTCTCCCACTATAATGTTCTGTGGCTTGACAGTGAGGGAGGAAAAAGCTTCAGAAAGCTTCTCCTACAAAGCTCCACTTTCTTTTCTCCCCTCTTCCTGCCTCCACTCTTCACAGCCACACTGATCCCATTCTCTCTGCCGGCTTGTTTGTGGCGAAACTGATTCTGGTAGGTTGGGGGAATACTTTGTGCTTTGATGTTACATCAAGTATTTTCACAGCATAGATTCTTTGATAGCAAAAAAGCAAGGTGCTGCGTTATTTAAAAAGGTCAAAAATCGTTTTGAACACCCGAAAAATGGGTTAAGCTTCAGACACGTCCACGCCATATATCCACATTTTTCCCCAAAGTCTGGTAATGTCCACAAAAGAAATTCAGATGTTTTCTTTTCTGCATTTAACAAAGCATTGCTTTAATAAAGCATTGATAGACATATAGAAAACAGATCTGCAGCCTGGAAAAATTAGAAGAAAAATAGGAGTGATTGTGTAACAGATGAGAGAAGTCCTGCCTCCTAAGTGGGCAGCTGGGATGAAGGCCACAGAGAGGTGGGGAGGCTCTCTGTCGTTCCTGAGTTGCTGCTGGAGCTCCACTTAATGATGTATTAATCAATAAATAAAAGGGAAGCCCCCTAATAGGCTTCTGTAAAGAGAGGAGGAAAACTGCAAGGCTGTGTGAAATAATTAACATGTAAGCAGGGCAGATATACTGAAGAAAGGCAGATCAACTTACCCAAAGATTGTTACACAAGAAAAGTCAGTCTGCACCCGAATAATGTTCTGTTATCTTGTCAGTAGTTGTGTTGACATTTTCAGCTGGAGTTTGTCTAAAACCGGGACGTGATTATTAAACACCGGATAATTATTGTTACAGGCACACTTCATCAGCTGTGCAAACAAAAAAGGGGGATTTCAATAATGTTTTGGCATGAACCAATGAACAGGACAGAGATTGGACTCTGATGCACTGATTACCACCGATCAGTGATCGGCCGGCCAGATACTGACAAATAAAAATGCAGCTTCTTTCTCCTGTTACTTAATTGTGTCAAAAAGAAGGCCTTAAACAGTTAAGCCCAAAATTATTCATATCTCCAGCAGATTAAGAAAATTATTTTGTTTTAACCAATAAATTTCTTTTTGATAAGAAAAATGAGACATGTCTCAAAAGGTAAAACAACTCTGACTCTACAAATAATTTTTTCTTTTCTTTTATTAAAATAACAGCAAGAAAAATCTTCTTTTGTGTTACAGCAGTCAATGCTTCTTTTAATTGCAGACCAGCTTTTTGCACGTTTCCACTTTATTTTGATCATTTAATGTGTTAAATGGTATCATTTCTTCATTTAATACAGCAATAAGACCCATTTTAAATTTTACCAAGTTATCCTCAAAACAATTAGCTTTTATTTCTGTCCAGATGTTACTGTAGAAATAAAAAAAAAAACCACAAACATTTCTATTTCTGACCAGTAGGGGATGATAATGTTGAAATAAATTCATAAAAAGACAAAGGAAGAATTTATAATTCTGGCCGGTGATTTTTACACCTCATGGCTGCACTTCTGCCGCGGAAAAACATCTCGCTGAGCTGATTACAGACCTGGAGAAAAAACACACGGACTCTTTCATCATAATACTGGGAGATTTTAACAGAACAAACCTCTCCCATGAACTCCCCAAATACAGACAGCATATTAAGTGTCCCACCAGAGACAAAAACACACTGGAACATTGTTACACAGCTTTAAAGGACTCATATCATGCTGTTACCAGGGCTGCTCTGGGTTTTTCGGATCATTATCTAATCCACCTCATCCCAACCTACAGACAGAAACTAAGAGCTTCCAAACCCAAGGTTCACACTGTTAAGAAGTGGACTGAGGAATCAAAGCAGATGCTACAGGCCTGCTTTGAATGCACAGACTGGACTGTTTTTGAAACCTCAGCCACTGACCTAAACCAACTAACTGATGTGGTGACATCATACATCAGTTTCTGTGAGGACATGTGTGTGCAGACCAAGACCTTCTGCACCTTTGGGAACAATAAGCCATGGTTTACTCCACACCTCAGGAATCTGCGCAGGGACAAGGAAGAAGCTCACAGCAGTGGAGATCGGGCGCGGTACAAGCAGGCCAGGAACAAAGTAACAAAGGAGATCAAAGCAGCTAAGAGAAGCTACAGTGAGAAGCTGAAGAACAGCCTTTCTACTGGTGACGCTTCGGCTGTATGGACCAGTCTGAGAAACCTGACTGCCTATAGGAGCTCCTCCACCCATCCTGAACAGAGTCATCTCCTGGCCAACCATCTGAATGGCTTCTGCTGCAGACATGACAAGAAGCCATTCACACCTCAAATCATCCCCTCTACATCCCATTCAGGAACAAATTTGACCCGTAAAACAACCAACCCCCCACCATCAGATCCTCTGCCTGCACTAAAGATCTCTGAGGAAGATGTAAACAGGCTCTTTCAGGTCATGAAAACAAAGAAAGCTGGAGGACCTGATAACGTCTCCCCATCATGCCTGAAAGCCTGTGCAAATCAACTCGCTCTGATCTTCACAAGGATCTTCAACAAATCACTGGAGAAATGTGAGGTCCCCTCCTGCCTCAAACGATCCACCATCATCCCGGTTTCCAAGAAACCCACCATCGTAGGATTAAATGACTACAAGCCTGTAGCCCTGACGTCTGTGATCATGAAATCTTTTGAGCGGCTGGTGTTGAAGCACCTGAAAGACATCACAGGCCCCCTGCTGGACCCCCTGCAGTTTGCTTACCGAGCAAACAGGTCAGCAGATGATGCTGTTAACTTAGGTCTACACTTCATCCTGCAACACCTCGACCATCCAGGGACGTACGCCAGGATCCTGTTTGTAGACTTCAGCTCGGCCTTCAACACTACCATCCTCCACCAGAAGCTCACCCAGCTCAACGTCCCAGCCTCCACCTGTCAGTGGATCAACAGCTTCCTGACAGACCGACAGCAGCAGGTGAGACTGGGGAGCATCTTCTCCCGATCCAGATCAATAAGTACTGGTGCCCCCCAGGGGTGTGTTCTATCCCCACTCCTCTTCTCCCTGTACACAAATGACTGCACCTCATCAGACTTGTCCGTGAAACTCCTGAAGTTGGTAGATGACACCACTGTCATTGGACTGATCCAAAACGGTGATGAGTCTGCATACAGACAGCAGGTGGATCGGCTGGTACACTGGTGCGGTCAGAACTACCTTGAACTGAACCCACTCAAGACTGTGGAAATGGTGGTGGACTTTCGGAGAACACCACCCCCATACACCCCCCTCACCATCCTCAACAACACTGTATCGGCCGTGGACCACTTCAGGTTCTTAGGAACCACCATCTCTGAGGACCTGAGATGGTCTTCGCATATAGACACTGTTCGAAAGAAGGCCCAGCAGAGACTGTACTTCCTGAGGCAACTCAAGAAGTTCAACCTTCCACAGGAGCTGCTGGTCATCTTCTACACTGCCATCATTCAGTCTGTCCTGTCTTCATCCATCTCAGTGTGGTTTGGCTCATCCACAAAACAGGACAGGTCCAGACTGCAACGAATAATCAGAGCTGACCTTCCCTCCATCCAGGACTTATACAGGTCTAGGGTCAGGAAAAGAGCTGCTAAAATCTCTGCAGACCCCACACACCCTGCACATAAACTGTTTAGAGTTTTACCTTCAGGCCGCCGCTACAGATCACTGTTTACTAAAACCAGCCGCCACAGAGACAGTTTCTTCCCCCAGGCTGTTTATCTGTTGAACATTCAATAGAGTACAAAACAACAGCATACAGATGTTGCAAATGCACCTTTTTATTATATATGTGAATATTGTACATTGTAAATATGTATATTCTGTAATACAAAAACAAAACAAAAGAGCAAAGTGTACCGGAGTCAAATTCCTTGTTTGTATGTACGAACTTGGCAATAAAGCTGATTCTGATTCTGATTATTAACTATCAGATTGAATTAAAAGCCCAAAACATGGTTGTTAAAGATGGGTACTTTATGATACCTATTTCTAGAATACGTTTTTTATATTTGGAAAGTCAACGCTACAGAGAAAAGGTCCTTCAAAGATCTTGTTTTAACCTCCAGATAAGGCAAACCAAATTTCTGTCTTTTGTTTGTGGTCGAGGGTCAAACAAAATTACTCTGAGGGGCCACACTTTGTACACCCCTGGTTTAAACTAAGTGGAAAAGATGAGGGAACAGATTCAATGTGGATAGGCCTTGCTTTGGTGTACTTTGGATGTTCCTCCACAGTGGTTTGGCATTTCTTTAGTTCATTTTCAGTTACTTCCCAATATTCCAACCTCTATCCAACATGAGGCTACTACTAAAACCCTGTGCCTCATTTGTTTCACTTTTTCATGTTTAATTGATCCTATTTTATTTTTCTGACCTCAGAGATAAATCCTTGTCTGTGAAGAAGGATGAGAGAACATCCCTTTAAGTTGCAGTTTAGTCCATTATGCTGCATTTGTGTGCAGTCAGATGGATTATGGACACTTTTTACATCCATCTCACAGCTTTAGCAGATGTCCCCCCCTTTCCCTCCCGGTGTGTCTCTGCACAGAGGTCTAACAGTATATTACATGAATGTTGTTGTTTTTATTATCTTGCTGTCAAACCTAAGGCAGGAAAATCCCCCATCCAGCGCCTCTGAGCCAGAGCATCCGGATCTTTCCAAGCCTGGTTCTTTGCATATGTGAAAACAACCAATTACAGAGTGATACAGGACTGGCATCAGGGTTTTAAAGCCGCGCCAAAAGCAGGCGAACCTTCTGTCTCAGATGCGGTCATATATAAATATGACCATTTATTTCCATCTCCCAGTCGAATCAGATTACCTTCTGCTATGTTTGCTTTGTTTTGCACCTCAAGCTGTGAGCTGGATTCTGCTTTCTAAAATAAACAGGCTGAAGATGTTCAAACACTGCAATGATGGAACGCCATGTTTACTGGAATTTCCCTGAATGCCTCACTGAGATGTCCAAACTGTGAGATGTTATGAGATTCTAGGACGAATGGCTTTGCTTTAATGATGCTGCTTGTTTCAGAAATAAACTCCTATTTTCATTTGGGATGAAAATCATTCGCTCATATTCCTCCATCAATACATTTCATTTTCCAAAACAAATTACAGAAAAGAAGTAACTCACTTGGGAAATATTTAGTAAATTCAGGGTTCTTCTCTGTTTTCACAGCTTCACTCCCACAGCAACGATCTGAACTCAAAGCTCACAAGCAACAAGTTTAACAGACAAAACTATTTTCTTCCAGAGACCACATCCAGCTAAAGGTTAGCTTAATCTGCACTAGATGTAATGTGCCACTTTGATAACATCTAAAATACCACCACTCTGCAGACTGAGTCTAGTACAGAGTCTTAAAGCATCTCTGGGGCTTTTTGCTGGACATTTAGAAACTCCCCCAGAGATGTTTTTGTCATGTTAGTTCAATATGGTTATAAAAAGGATGGATGGAGAAACAAAAAAAAAAATAGATTAACTATCAGACGGACAGACGGATGGAAGGATGGATGTCTTGATTGTCTGATGGACATACTGATGGAGGGACAGGGAGATGGATGGATGAATAGTCAAGTGGATGGATGGATGGATGGATGGATGGACGGACAGACAGAGAGGTGGATGGATGGATGGATGGATGGATGAATTGTCAAAAGGATGGATGGATGGAGCGATGGAAGGATGGATGGATTGTCAGATGGACACACTGATGGAGGGACAGAGAGATGGTTGGGTGAAGAGTCTAAATGATGGATGGATGCATGGACGGATGGATGGACGGACGGACAGAGAGATGGATGGATGGATGGATGGATGAAATGTCAATAGGATGGATGGATTGATGGATGGATGGATGTATGGACGGATGGATGGATGGACGGACAGAGAGATGGATGGATGGATAGATGGATGAAATGTCAATAGGATGGATGGATTGATGGATGGATGGATGTATGGACGGATGGATGGATGGACGGACAGAGAGATGGATGGATGGATGGATGGATGAAATGTCAATAGGATGGATGGATTGATGGATGGATGGATGTATGGACGGATGGATGGATGGACGGACAGAGAGATGGATGGATGGATCGATGGATGGATGGAGGGATGGAAGGATGGATGGATTGTCAGATGGACACACTGATGGAGTGACATAAATGGATGGATGAAGAGTCTAAAGAATGGATGGATGGACAAATTCATTGAACTTTTAAAGGTTCAGAGATTCTTCATGTAGACAATGTGAAAATTTCCTCTTTTTCTTTACATTTCCAGACTTTGTAGGAATCCTGAATTTCAATCCTTTTGACATAAAATACCTGCGTAGTATTTGAGGCAAAAGTGTTTGTTTATGGCCTAAATGTTTCTTAATAAGACAGGTCATAATAATGAATTATAAATTACATTTGGCCTTTAAATAGTTGACTGTCATGAGCAGCACATATTTTAATTTGGATTGCTGCCTTTTAAACTCCTCCTGACAGACAGGATCGTTTCGAAAAGAGATGCTAAGTTGATACGTTGATTTTTAAACTTTCTCAAACCTGCTGACACAGCTCTCAAACGTCAGCTCTTGAATGATTTAGTCAATCAAGCCATTTAATTTTCTTTCCATCACTTCATGCTCTCCATTTCCCTTTTAATTGGCCATTTTGAAAGTCACCCCAAATGAGAAAGAAATGTTTTAACTGGCAAATTGTCACAAGACTCCACAACTCATCTAAAGGTGAGGGAATGAAAAGCAAAGAAATGGTGACTGTATCGATGTTAGAATTGTTTTTACAATTTTTGTGTAAAGTAGGCAAGGCAAGTTTATTTCTATAGCACATTTCAGTAGCAAGACAATTGCTCTACATGAAAAAAAGAAAAAGAGATATAATAGGTAAAGTACATTACAGTGGCATAAGGGTAATTAAATAACTAAAGAGAATAATAAATGAATAATTAAAAAGATGATGATAAATGCTAAAATGATTGATAAGAAAATGAAAGGAAATTTGGACTGAAATCTTTACTAACAATGTTTAGATGGCCCAGTCAAAGGCCACTCTAAACAAATACGTTTTTAATCTTGATTTAAAGCAACTTAGGGCTTCGGCACTTTTACAGTTTTCTGGGAGTTTATTCCAGATTAGTGGAGCATAAGAACTAAAAGCTGCTTCTCCATGTTTGGTTCTGGTTCTGATTCTGCAGAGTAGATTTGAGCCAGAAGACCTGAGAGGTCTGGGTGGTTGATACACTGACAACAAGTCTGTAATGTATTTTGGTGCTAAGCCATTCAGTGATTTATAGACTAACAGAAGTATTTTAAAGTCTATTCTCTGAGCTACAGGGAGCCAGTGTAGGGACTTTAGAACCGGGGTGATGTGCTCCACTTTCTTAGTTCTAGTGAGGACGCAGGCAGCAGCGTTCTGGATCAACTCAGCTGTCTGATCCACTTTTTAGGCAGACCTGTGAAGACACCGTTGCAGTAATCAATTCTACTAAAGATGAACGCATGAATTAGTTTTTCAAGATCCTGCTGAGACATTAGTCCTTTAATCTTGTTGTATGACCCTCTTTGTATACAACCATTTGGAGACATCAGCAGCCACAGTAAACAGTTTGTACAAGGCCTTTTTATTGACACTTACAGATATATAGTTGAAACAAGAATACAACAGTCAGTATCATGCTGTGGGAGCTGAGGATCGAGGATGACCTCCAAGTTCCTCAACTTTACCTCCAATGAACAGCTAAATTGATGAAACTTGGACACATTTCAGGACAATGATCTGGTTTTAAATGGATAAATCAGGCCAACATAAACCTTTCGGATGACCCTCAGGAAAGCCTGACAGCAAACCTTTTGTAAACCTTTGGACCATGTTTAAAAGCTGCTTATGTGCCAAGAAACCAGGCAATTTTAATGAACTCTACCAAATATCCGTCCAGAATGATGGCAGAAGCTTCTTGATGGCTTCACAAATTATTTAGTCTTTTAGTCTTCAATACTGAAATTTCCAGAGTTCTCAGTCCTGTTTTAAACAGTTTTTAACATCTAAACGCAAAAGGTCACTATGAATTTAAGGCAAAAGTTTTTATAGACCTCATGTTTTAAATATGAAACCTGCAAAAATATCTAAAAACACTAATACAAGCCTTCAAAAAGCAGCTCACTAAGGTTAGTGCCTTCCATGTCAACTGTTACAGCACTATTTTTCCACCTATTTCACATTGCCAGGGACTGAGAGGGTACCAACAAAAAGAGAAGCATTCATCAATGAGACTTATGCCTTTTGCAGAAATGTTTTATGATGAGATGAAACAAAGACCGAGAATCCCCAATGAGTTGAAGTATGTTTTTGAGGACTTAAGGTGAAGCTTTCAAACCTAAGAACACTGTGCCAACAATGAAGCATGGCGGTGGTAGCATGATGCCGTGGGTCTGTTTTGCTGACAGTGGAAATGGTGCATTATTCATAAACCACGTATTAGTGAACCTGACCTCAGACCAACACTTAGATGGTTCAGATTTGGACATGGGTGTTCCAATAGCACAATGATCTCAAACAAGCATCCAAACTGGTTAATAATCAAACAAGAGTATCACAATGGCCTACCCAAATCTGCAGCCTGTTACAAGATTGTGGACCATGCTTAAAAGATGGGTGGGTGTCAAAACAACAAACTTAAATAAGTGGTCAAATATCCAGCCAGACTGATGCCAGAAACCTCTTGATGGATACATAAAGCAAGCCGTTGAGGTGCAACTTTCTAGAAGACGTTGGCCCAAATTTTAGCAGGGGTATTTGTGCATAGTTCAACTCCATGTAGATTAGTGGAAAAACTATAGTAAATTCAATCTATTCTAACATTTTAACTGCAAATGCAACTCACAGATTACAACTGCATGGAGCTTCATGAGTATGGGGACATTTTCACATTCAGGATTTATGAAGGAAGGGTTACACTAGAGATGTAAAGCCAGCAGGTTTATGGTCTACCTGCAAAAATCAGGCTCCAGCCATCTGGTTAGCTTGCAAAAGAAATCCTTGTTCAAAAGATGTATAAAGTAATTTCATAAGGTTTGGTTTAAAGCAGAAATATGGGAAAGGTTGTGAGAGCAAGGCGTGAGAGACAGACCATCATTTGCCTCCAGATAATTACAATATGGAGTACAGGTGACAGTGACTGTAACAAGGCTGGGGTTATCTTGGGCTCTTAGTTAACGCAGCCTTACACCATGACGGACAGCAGCTCCTGATGGGGCGACCTCACGGCTGATAAGACTCCAAGTGTGAAGAAATGACACAGCCTCTGAGGTGTCATTAGATTCACTGAAGAAAATGAGGAGGGCTGATAGTCGGACAGCTGGTGTGAATAATAGCCCTGGGTAGCACTGGGTGTTTCTGCTGTCACCCAGAGCTGCGCGTAAAAGAACAAACAGGTGATTTAAAGTTTAATTCAAGCCATTCATATGTGGCAACAGGATCAAGCCTTTAACCTTTAACAGTTCAGCTGCAACATGTTTCTTTCAATGATGTTTCAAAAACTTAACTTAAAAGTGCATTGTTTTCCCTCTTACTCACAGACTGTGTAGTCAAATCCAGGGTTTCCTTATCCTGGTCCTTCAAGACCCTCTGTCCTTCATGTCTTAGATGTGTCTCTGCATGCCTGATTCAAATCAGAGCATTACCTCCTCATCAGCCATCAAGTGCTGAAGAAGCCTTTTACCACCCATTTCTTTAAGTCAGTTGTGGAAACAACTAAAACATGTGGGACAGTGGGCCCTGAGGACCAGGGCTGAGAACCACTGGCCTAATCCATCCTCACTCTCTAGAACAGGGACACAAACACCAGACATATTGCTCACATTACACTGGCGTTTAGTTTTGGTATAGAAAGCAGTGATTGTATTTCTGTTGGAGTGTGGTGACGTAGATGATGGGTTTGGCAGGCAGCAAACAGGCCTGCTCTGATGAGCTGAACACTCTGCTGGAAGAGAACAGCGAAAAAGAAAAAGAGATGAAAATGGGGCAGCGTTTAGCTCTGCTTGGCACCACTGCTGTGGGTTCATTAAGTCAGAAACGAGGGGGCCGTCTTGGTGGGGTGTGACTGTCATTGCCGGATGACAGATGGCATTCTTGGCCCTCGAACGGAGGTGCGTGCGAGAGAAGGAGATAAGCATGGAATAGAATAGAATAGAAATATCTTTTATTGTCCCACAGTAGGGAAATTCAGGCATAACATCAGCAACCTGAAAGGCAAATGGAAGCATCGGGATTCACACAAAGGTAATAATATATTACCATTAAAAGGAATAAGAGACTATAATGTAAGGGCAAATTTACAACATGTAGATTTGTGTTTCACCGTAGCCAAGGCTGTCTAGTTTTCATGCTCAAAGGTGAACCTACGCCTCAGTCTCAGGTCTTTTGGAGCCATTAAGTTCCTTCGAGGAGTGCCCCATATTTAGCCTGCATCCATCTTCACATCATCACCAGCTTCCCTGTCCCTGCTAAAGAGAAGTCTCTTCACAGCATGTTAATAGAAGGTCCCATTACTTCCTTCATGTAGGACAAAAAGTCAGTTTGGTCTCATGTGAAAAGAGAAGGCTTTAGTTTTTATCTAAAGCAAACTGTGTATACTTATCAGATTACTTGTATGAACTTCACCAAACGTAAGCTACCTCTTAAGTTCAGCCAAAATTCTTGAAATTTGGCATGTACTCAATTTTTATTTGTTCGGAACATTTTAACAGGGTCACAGCAAAAACAATCTTAACATTTAACATTGTTATATATGAGGACCACTCTAGTATGTATTTTTCTGACTTACACAAAATGTGCTAGAGGCAAAGTAATTAAGCTGTGAAATGGCTGTTTTTATATGACTTAAAATGTCGAGTTTGTCCTTCAGTAAGACACCCAGATACAGTGATTAATCACACTATCAGACATCGGTTGGAGAAGCTTAAATGAGCAACAGAACTACAAGATGGAAATATAACCAAAGAGTAAAGAGTTGGTATCCAGTCATCACAGGTGTGTCTCTTGAATCTTGGGCCTTTAATGATTTATTATGATTTTCTTTGTTTAGGGTGGAATGACAATAAGCAACAATGATTTTTTTTTTTAAAACAAGAACTGGTTGCACAACTTTGATTTCATTGTGGATTTTCTCTAATCCAAACAGGATCAAAGTACAAGTTTAAAGATATACATACACTCCCATTAAATTGACCTCTGATTATAAAGTAAAAAACCTTGGTGTTACTTTTGACCAGGACATGTAATTTAAATCCCATATTAAACAGGTTTCTAGGATTTCCTTCTTTCACCTCCAGAACATTGCCAAAATTAGAAATATCCTATCTAGGAGTGACGCTGAAAAACTAGTCCATGCATTTGTTACTTCAAGGCTGGACTATTGTAATTCCTTACATTCAGGATGTCCACAAAATGCAGTTAAAAGCCTTCAGCTGATTCAAAATGCTGCAGCAAGAGTTCTGATGAAAATTAAAAAGAGAGATCATATTTCTCCTATTTTACCTTCCCTTCATTGGCTCCCTGTTAAATCCAGAATATAATTTAAAATTCTCCTCCTCACATATAAAGCCCTTAATGATCTAGCTCCATCATACATCAGAGATCTGATTGTTCCATATGTTCCTAACAGAGCACTTTGTTCTCAGACTGCAGGTTTACTGGTGGTTCCTAGAGTCTCTAGAAGTAGAATGGGAGGCAGATCCTTTAGTTATCAGGCTCCTCTCCTGTGGAACCAGCTCCCAGTTTTGGTCCGTGAGGCAGACACCCTGTCTACTTTTAAGGCTAGGCTTAAAACTTTCCTTTTTGATAAAGCTTATAGTTAGAGTGGCTTAGGTTACCAGGGAGGGAGCCTTCCTCCCTCCCTGTTGGTTGGAGTAAGGGGGAGTCAGGTTTAGCCTAAATCGGCTCAGTTATGGTTGAGGTGCAAACACACCCTCCATTTCTGCTACCTGTATGACCCCTTCTCTTTTCCGATGGTTGTGATCAGTCTGACAGAGAGACGTATCCCAATCCTTGTGGTTTTTAGTATAACAATGACCATCAGTGGGACCCTTTGTGGGGTTCCTTGAGACGACATTGTTGTAAATAAGCGCCGTTTAACTAAATAATCTGAACTGAAACTATTTGTGTAGTTATGCTGCTATAGGCTTAGGCTGCTGGAGGACATAACAACCACTTTCACCCTCTCCGCTACATTCTCACACTACTCTCCAATTTTGCATTATTTGCTGTTATTTCAGCTTTTAACCTTGTTCTCTCTTTTCTCTTCCTAGAAGCTACACCTGGCTTGGCTCTGTGTCTGCCTGTGACACCTTTCTGGAGAGGGGAATTGTCCAAGCTTCTGCTGGCAACAACTTAATGCTCACCCTCTACCGATGATCCACATAGCCCTGTCTTTTAGTGTTTAACCCTTTCTCTCTCCTAGTCATGGCGCTTGACTGAGCTTAACTGTGATTAACTGTATGTGCTCTCTTTCAGACTCTAACCTTGAAAACTGGCTCAGAGTTTATCTGTTCTTTCTTTCTAGGTGAAACGACTAAAGGAGCTACATCCATTAACATTTACTTTTCCTTCCCATAGAAAGTACTCCTGGATCAGTGCTTCTGTGTTCTTTTTGTGTCTCTGCTCTGTTCTCTCAAACCCCCAGTCGGTCGTGGCAGATGGCCGCTCGCACTGAGCCTGGTTCTGCTGGAGGTTTCTTCCTGTTAAAAGGGAGTTTTTCCTCTCCACTGTCGCTACATGCATGCTCAGTATGAGGGATTGCTGCAAAGTCAACGCCAGTGACTGTCCACTGTCTCTACATGCTCATCCGGGAGGAGGGAATGCTGCAAGTCACTGACTGGATGCAATCTGCTGGGTTTCCTTAGATAGAAAAACTTTTTATCCAATTTGAATAAATAACTGAATCTGACTGCACTGTTCAATTGTTAGGATTAATTGGAATGTATGAACCTGACTGTTGTGAAGTGCCTTGAGACAACATGTGTTGTGAATTGGCGCTGTATAAATAAAACTGAATTGAATTGAATTGAATTAATATTTAGTTAAATAGCTGAGTAAACATACCCTAGCAACCTGCTCCTGAATCACAGAGTTTTTCCTGCCATCATTTGCTTCAGGCATCATTTTGTGCATGTATATTTAAACCCTCCTCCAGACAGATCTGGTCAAATTCATATAAACTGGTTGGTCTGCTGGCAAGATCTCTGCTGTCAACATCATGAGGCCAGGATCATTCCAGAAGCTTAACGTTAGCTTGATTTATATAGTCCAAAAACCAGTTTTGTTGTGTATTCGGGATAACTGTCCGGCTGGAACACACAACTGTGTCAATCAAGACCTGGATTACCCACAAATTTAAATGAAATCTACCAATTTTGTTAGAAAGATTGGTGGAATTTATGGCCAAAATCATGGCGAAAGCTTTCTGACAGCTACAAAAAACATGATCAAGGTACAACTAAATGAAATTTAACCAGATATTTGTGGGGTCTATGTACATATTTCAGCCCGTATGTTTACTTTTGAACCCGATGTGGATTAGATTAACAGTTTAAATGCATCCCAAAATGTCAGAAATAATAACATTCATAGCCTTGATGGGCATTTCTAAACATTTCACCAGCATGACATTAAATTTGACTGGGCCTGTCATGAGTGGAGAAATATGTTAGCAGGAGAGAGGTTTCAACAAACCTGTAGAAAATGAAGTCCGTTTCAGAGTCAAGCCCAGAAATAGCTTTATCCAAGAGGCCCTGCCGGACGAAGAACCTTAAAAGTACCAACCAAAAAGGATGGGGTCTTTTCTATGAAAGTAACTTTAAGGCACCTTGAGAAGCTGTAAAATAATAGTGATTACTGTCACAGTTAGTCATGAAAGGAGGATTTCAGAAGCAGATCAAGAAAGGAATTAGAATTTGACTTCAGCACAAAATTCCTAATTTTTCTTCTGTCAAGTTACAATCAAAGTATGTGTCAGCAGAGAAGTGCAACATGGGACACTTCCAGGCAAAAAACAATACACTAGGACACACACATGCAAGCGCAAAACCTAATTTATGCGTTATTTTCCAACTTAGCGCCTTGGGAAATACATAACAAAAAACGCTGGTGGACGCAGTGGAGAAAGTAGGCTCCATGGAGAGCCCTGAGGTGATTGAACTGTTCTCCTGAACTGTTGGTGTAAAGACTGGTCTGTATTTAGAGTGAAATTTTCAACCGGCCTCCCACTATTGAAAAATGTGTTCAAAGAGATTATATGGAACCTGCCTGACTTTAATGTCATAGAAAGTATGATATTAAAGTAACGTGGGGGCATAGAAACAATCGGAAACACTACAGTTGACTTTTTGTTTCATTGTTGCTATGGCAATCGAGGAGCAGCGCAAACAGCTAACAGTAACAGTAAGAGATAACGATAGATAGTTAAAAATATGAATTTCAGTGGACTGTGAAGAATAGTTATAATCATCGGCCCTATTGTGGATTTTATACAATCCAAACAAAATTATACAGTGCTATGCAAAAGTACCCCCCTCATTTTTGATGATTTGCTGCCTCACAGTCTGGAATTAAAAGTTTGCATCGTTTCATTTACTTTGACAATGTACTTTTTCATTTTTATTGTGAAGCAATTAACAAATAGGATAAAATATCCGCAAACTTCAGCGAGCCCCTAAAGTCAGTGCTTTGTAGAGACACATTTTGTTGCAATTACAGTTGCAACTTGCTTTGGATAAGTCTCTATGCTTGCCATATCCGGCCTCTGGGATTTTTTCCTTTTCCTTGAAATAAAACTGCTCCAGGTTTGTCATGTTGGATGGTTTTGTTTTTGAATAGCAATCTTAAAGTCTAATCACAGATTCTCAATTGGATTGAGGTCTGGACTTTGACTATTCCAACACTTTTAAATGTTTTCCTTAAACCGCTCAAATGTTGAATAGCAGTATGCTTTGGGTCATTGGGTATGTCCCAATTCAGGGGCTGGATCCTTCGAAGGCCGTATTTGTAGGCCGATTACGTCACAGCAGGGTGACAAAGGCTGTCCCAATTCATCACGAATCCTTCCGAGACTCCTTCAAATGCGGATGACAAATGTGTCCTTCTTTTGACCGATTTGAAGGAGTGGTCGTGAGTATCCTTCGCGGTCCATCATTTCCTATGATTCATTGCGGGTCGAAGCGGATTGGTCAAGTAGGGGCAGCCATGGCGGACCATAGCAGCTAAAGTTGTAAATAAATTGTGAACAATTACACTTTCTGTGACACAAATGAACTTCTACAATGTTTTTAGTGCGGGAATATTACTGTGTAGATGTGACATATCTGCTTGATTTATCAAGATATCGCTTAATTTCAAACGTTCTCTGACGTGTTCGGAGTTTTCCGCTCCCGCCGTAGTAACTTGCCTCGCCAGCCTTCGCGGCGGTGAGACTAGACTGTCCCAATTCGCAAGCTGGTCACGTCCAGCCTCCGTGGTTTTAGCAGTCAACGAAGGACCCAGCCCACGTAGACCGGGTCCTTCGAAGGATCCAGCCACTGAATTGGGACATACCCATTGTCCTGCTGGAAGATAAACCTTTGTCCCAGTCTCAGATCACATGCAGACTGACAGGTTTTGCTCAAGAATATCCCTGTATTTCGCCTCATCAATTTGTTGGTGAAACCTCCTAACCCAAACATCAACATATTAACTGTTTGAACAAAGTTTAAATCAATTTATCTTTAGAGGAACTTAGATATATTCATTTCTTTGCTTGGTAACAAATGAAACACTGAAATAAATCAAACAGTGGTAAAACCTGGCGGGAGTTTGAGTGGGGTGAGCTGGCTGTTAGCAGCAGGAATGATAGTCTCCGAAAATGTCTGAGCACTTTTGCAATTAAGCGATATCTTGATAAACTGTCAAAGTTTATCCGTTTTTGTCTGCCTTTGCCGCTTCCGTTTGAGCAGCGCGCTTTGTCTCGCAATGAATCATGGGATAGCGTGGGCCACGAAGGATACACGGGACCCATCCTTCAAACCTGGGGAAAGGAAGGACGCATTTAGAGAAGCCTTTGAATTTGGACAGCCTTCGTCGCCTTTCTGTAATCGGCCTACATATGCGGCCTTCGAAAGATGCAGCCCCTGAATTTGGACACAGTTTACCTGTGGATATTAAGAAGGAATGCTAAGCTAATATTTTCAAGATGTTTAAAAGATTTATTTTGCGAAGAGCTGCGCGACCTGCTGACACAAATGATAACTGCATCTAGCCTAAATCCACAGATCTGTTCTGACTCTTCCAACGTGTGTTAAAGGCTTTAAAAGATGCAAATGGGGTTTCACTTAAGACTCCAAAAAATCCTCAATTATTCTGCTTCAAAGCCAGACTGGGAAATAATCTGAAATCTCAGGATCTTCTCACCAAACACAAATCAAAATCCTAGTTTTACAAACATCTTACTGGATGGGCTGAAGCTGCTTTCCTGCATCAGGAAAACAGTGAGAAGCTCAACTCTGGGTGACAGGATCCTGCAGCATTTTCACCACCAAATATGGAGGTCATAACACAGAAAACTGAAGTTTACAGCTGCTTAATACCTAAATAAGTAAATATCTCAAACCTGCAAGTACTTTGCATATTTTAACCATTTTTGGCATCTCTTCTATACAGATTATTTTAATTCCATCAGGACAACACGCACCATACAATAATCTTTGTGAGGCAGCACAGCTACCAATCAACATGAGTGTAAATGCACAGAAAAAGCAGACTCACAGTATGCATGACATCTAAAAAAACAGACTGTTGTAGTAGAAAATTTGCTGGCTTCGTGAATTGATTGTGTTTCTTATTCCATTTTTCGGAGAAAGGTTTCAAATTTGGGGCTGGGGTTCTGTAGTTCATGTGGATGTTTGCAGAGATTTACGTTTTTCCTTCTCATCTGGAGGCGACTGTGGCTCTGTAGGAAGAGTAGTCGTCTTGCAATTGGAGGTTGTGGGTTCAATTCCAGCTTCCCCCTGCTGTATGTCAATGTGCCCCTGGGCAAGGCACTTAACCTCAAGTTGCCTACTGATCTGTGTATCAGTGTATGAATGTATGAGCGTGAGTGTGATTGGGTGAATGTGGCTCTAGTGTAAAGCGCTTTGAGTGGTCTGTATGACTGGAAAGGTGCTATATAAATTCAGTCCATTTACCATTCAAAAGGTTAGTGTGGCATTACTTGCATCTTAATTTTCATGAAGATGTATTCAGCATGTTGTCCTTGGCTCTACCACAAGATTGTTTGCTTTTCATTTTAAAAACCAAGCAGAATAAACAGTTGAATTTCCAATTTCTTTTCTTGTAATTCCTATCTGGAAACACAATGGTACATTTTTACAAGCTGTAAAATAATTAGAAGTTGGTGATCTTTTATATTGTTTATCATCCTATGTCCACAGGTGGACAGAAAATTGGACAGGTTTTTCTTTACGCTTGAGCCAACTAGTAGGAACATCATACATGAACAACTAGGGGTTTTAGACTGTGGGACCTGGGAGTGATGTGGACCTTTAGAGTCATTTTGAATTTCTGCAGCCACATATGTTTTTGCTTTCAATGGAAACAAACTGGTTTATCAATTGTTGCTATGGTGATTTCCACCCTTTATAGGGAACAAACTTTCAAAGTACTTGTTATTATGCTGATTCACAGTCATTTAAAGGATCAAACTGCTTAGTCATTGGTCACTTAATTTTCTGTCCCTCTTGACGTAAACTAAATTGTTTGAAGCATTGGCTAGTAAAGGGCAACATTTTGTTTTTTGCCAAATGAATGCAGACAAGGGCAGCTGTGGATCAAACTCAAAAAGTCAAATTCAAAAATACTTTATTCATCCCAAAGGGAAATTAAATGTTGTTGTAGCTCATATTATACAGGTTTCCTCAAAGAAGCGTCTCCTGTAGATCTCCTGTAGCGCTCCGTCTTACAGCAGATCTGAAGAAGCCTCTGACTGAAGACACTCTGTTGTTGTAGGACAGTCTCATGAAGAGGATGCTCAGGGTTCTCCATAATGTTCTTCATTTTATGAAGAATCCTTCTTTACACAATGATCTCCAGAGGTTCCAGAGGAGTCCCCAGAACAGAGCCAGCTTTCTTTATGAGCTTGTTGAGGTCCCTGGCTCTGATGCTGCTTCCCCAGCAGATGATGGTAGAAGAGATCACACTTTCCACAACAGACTAATAGAAGATATGCAGCATCTTGCTGCAAACACTGAAGAACCTAAGTTTCCTCAAGAAGTACAGTCTGCTCTGTCCCTTCTTGTAGATGGCTTCACAGTTGCATCTCCACTCTAGTCTGTTGTCCAGGTGAACACCGAGGTATTTATACTCCACCACCACCTCCACTTCTTCTCCCATGATGGAAATAGTGTTTGACTTATTCCTGTTTCTCTTAAAATCTACAATCATCTCCTTTGTTTTATTCACGTTCAAGATGAGATGATTGTTTCCACACCATGACACAAAGAGGTCCACCACCTTCCTGTACTCAGCTTCTTGTCCATCTCTGATCCACCCCACGACTGCAGAATCATCCAAGTACAGGTCCTTCTTAAAATATTAGCATATTGTGATAACGTTCATTATTTTCCATAATGTCATAATGAAAATTTAACATTCATATATTTTAGATTCATTGCACACTAACTGAAATATTTTAGGTCTTTTATTGTCTTAATACGGATGATTTTGGCATACAGCTCATGAAAACCCAAAATTCCTATCTCACAAAATTAGCATATCATTAAAAGGGACTCTAAACGAGCTATGAACCTAATCATCTGAATCAACGAGTTAACTCTAAACACCTGCAAAAGATTCCTGAGGCCTTTAAAACTCCCAGCCTGGTTCATCACTCAAAACCCCAATCATGGGTAAGACTGCCGACCTGACTGCTGTCCAGAAGGCCACTATTGACACCCTCAAGCAAGAGGGTAAGACACAGAAAGACATTTCTGTTTCTGGTGTTGGTCCACTGTGTTTTATCAAGGGCAGGGTCAATGCAGCTAGCTATCAGGAGATTTTGGAGCACTTCATGCTTCCATCTGCTGATAAGCTTTATGGAGATGAAGATTTCATTTTTCAGCACGACCTGGCACCTGCTCACAGTGCCAAAACCAATGGTAAATGGTTTACTGACCATGGTATCACTGTGCTCAATTGGCCTGCCAACTCTCCTGACCTGAACCCCATAGAGAATCTGGGATATTGTGAAGAGAACGTTGAGAGACTCAAGACCCAACACTCTGGATGAGCTAAAGGCCGCTATCGAAGCATCCTGGGCCTCCATAAGACCTCAGCAGTGCCACAGGCTGATTGCCTCCATGCCACGCCGCATTGAAGCAGTCATTTCTGCAAAAGGATTCCCGACCAAGTATTGAGTGCATAACTGTACATGATTATTTTAAGGTTGACGTTTTTTGTATTAAAAACACTTTTCTTTTATTGGTCGGATGAAATATGCTAATTTTGTGAGATAGGAATTTTGGGTTTTCATGAGCTGTATGCCAAAATCATCCGTATTAAGACAATAAATGACCTGAAATATTTCAGTTAGTGTGCAATGAATCGAAAATATATGAATGTTAAATTTTCATCATGACATTATGGAAAATAATTAACTTTATCACAATATGCTAATATTTTGAGAAGGACCTGTATTTCTGCAGATGACAGGAGTCTAAGTGTTTTACAATCTAGGGAAGCAACTATTTTAAATGATGTATTTCTTTCCAAATGAATGCTGAATTTCTACTTATTGGTTTTGCACCAATTAATGCAATTCACATTTTGTCATTCTGTGACTGATATTTTGTGCTATTTATTAGAAAGAAACCTGTGCATCTAAAGAAGGTTGCCGCAGTATTGAAAATGGAATTGCATATTTCTCTTAGTTATCTGTTTTGAGTTTAATAATATAGTGTCGTGACAACCCAGTAAGTTTATGTTCATATTTGGTGTGCTCAGACTACATCTCAGAGAGCGATGTATTAGCCACACAAATATGAACTTCAGCAAACATTTTTATCATAAATGAATCCTACAGAGTGCATCAAACTGGCACAACCTGTTAGTAAAATGGAGCTGGACTGCAGTGAACTGGAGTGCCACTAAATAAACCACCTTTCCCAATGAAGTTAACACAGTGAGCACGGACCTGTGCTGCCGGCTGCTGATAAGGAGAGCTCTCTGTGTCCCTGTAAGCTCCATATCTGCTGTTTGATCAGTGTTGTTAGGTCTGTTGTTGCTGTGTGTAGGACACTGTGATGCATGGTACTGATGGGAAGATGCAGACCCAGCAACATGTCAGCACTGGTAGACATCCAGCTGTGCTGTCAGTGGTGTGCTTCCATGTAAAAGTCTGTGTCAGTGAAGGGATAAAACACTGAAGAAATGGCACGGTGACATCAAAGGAGGAGATTGTTCAGTATGAGGTTATAAAATACAGAAATCAGTAAAGGAAATGAAAAAAACTGTTGGTTAACAATCAAAACCTTGAAAAGACGTCTTTAAATCCTACAAATACAGAAAAAATATTAGCAATAAATTCATCTTTTCTTTTACTTTTCAGATGTCTGTTTGTAGAGGTAACAGGGCTAGGAGCAAGTATATACATCAGTCAGGCATAACAATATGACCACTGACGGGTTAAATAAAATGGTTATCTTTCATTATTCAACCTGTTCAGTCTGTATGAAACGTGGCAACATTTGTTCAATAAATTCATCCTTGCAGTTCTAATTTACAGATCTTTGTTTTTGAATAGCAAAAAAAAGACCTTTTGTGACAACAAAAGCCCACCCTAAGTTCTTCCTATCCTTTCATTGTTAGGTCTAATCCTGCACATCTGTGGTTGAACCCCACAGAAACAGTTCAGCGTGAACATTTCCTTAAATACTTGACAGAGATTACTTTCCCACAGCGAGGAAAAGACACCGGATCACCTGTTTTAACATTTTCAAACCACAGTTTTAATAAGAGATTCACCAGAAGAGGTTGGAGGGATGAGGGCTGCAGTTGGAGACAGATCAGCTGTGATTAGTGCGCAGAACAAGATTAAGGATAAAAACTGTGAAAAATGAAACCAAAGCATTGGACACAGCAGAAAGTTACATTAACCCGACAGTAGAGAAGGGTGTTTGAGTAATTTTAAATATGCATTAGGTGTCTTGGTGGTTGAGTCTCTCTCTCTGTTTAAGGTTTTGAGTGCAGTGTTGTTAAAAAAGGTGCAAATTCCTCAAATCAGACTCTCAGGGGTCTGGCTGAAGTGCTTTCATCAAAAGGCCTCTCCATGGCATGTCCCTTTATGGGTCATGCTTCCTTGTGTGACATCATGGGGAAATTGCGAGAAATCAAACAAGATACCAGGAAGAGAACAGCTGTCCTCCACAAATCTGGCTCATCCTTAGATGTAATCTCTAGATGCTTGAAAGTGTCAAGTTTATCAAATCAAATGTATTGATACAACACATTTAAAAGCAAATGCCAAAGTGCTCCACATAAAAAACAAAATTACAATAGTTCAGTTAAAAACAATTAAAAACATGAAAACACAAAATAAAACCTCAAGTTAATTGTCATGCTGTGCTAAAAACCAGTGTGTTTTAGAAGAGACTTACAGCTGTCCAAACTGTTAGATGCAAGTACAAACAGCTTGATAATGTTGCGCCATCGTACTGTTCAAGAAGAAGACAGGGTCTGTGTCCCAGAGATGAAAGAGTTTAGGTGTGAAATGCATCCATCAACCCCAGGAAAAAAGGAAAGATGGTGGCTAAAGCTGGTAAGAGAATCTGTGCTCATGTTCAGTATATATCAGGTGTGTACACACACACACACACACACACACACACACACACACACTGCAGATCAGATTAAGACATTAGTTTTCCTCTCTACAACTCTCAGTGTGATCTCCAGTGAGATAATTACTAACATCATATTAATACATAGCCTAGGACCTTCATTTATTCAATAATTCAGGCTGTTTCTTTACACCTTCTGACTGCAACTGATGAAGGCAAGCCTGCAGGGTGCTGTTGCTACTGAGTGGAGAACACAACTCCTCTGTGTGTGAAAATAATTGAGCTGGGTTATGTGATGAATACACCAGGCATTGCCTTTGTTCAGACATTCGGACAAGTGGAAATTCCCCTCCATTCCAACGTGTTTATTTTCTTTGAAATCAATTGAATATTTTTGTGATTTAACCAAACTAGTGCAAGTTGAAGAAAGCTTTGACACAATTAACTGTTTGCTCTGGACTGCTAAAATGATGTAGGTTTACAGCCAAGTTCAAACCAAAAGGGATTCAATATAGCAAAAGATTTAGAAATAACATAATTACTAAATGGTTCCTAATATTTGGTTTTGAACATCAAATTTTAACTAATTTGGATGTTAAACCCATAATACAGGTGCAGTTCAAAAAGGTCATATCAGGACCTCAATTTGAAGAATGAAAATTGTATATATTCATAAAGCAATGGTATATTTCAAGCATTTATATTTGTTAATTTTGATGAATATGGCCTACAGCTAATGTAAGACCAATAAAACCAGAAGTTTTATTTAGGAATGTTAATATGGGTGTGTTATGGGGAAGGCTGCTGGAGATCAAGCAAACAAAAGGTCACTACTAAATAAGCTGGCTGTTCACAGTGTTGTTCAAGAATATCAACAGAAAGTTCAGTGGCAGGAAAAAGTTTGGGAGCTGATAAAAAGTATTACAGAAATACTGTAACTACCTAAAATGTTTCACTGTGTGCAAAATGGATCTATGAGTTTAACTTTTTGAACTGAATTCCAAAAATAACTGAACTTTTCAATGATATTCTAATGTATGATTTTATGAAGACATACCTGTATTTCTTATCATGAACTATGACTTGGAAGTATTGTGATAAACAGGTCAGACTCTGTTTAAGAATTGACAAAGTTCAGGTATAAACGCAATATTTTATTGGACAAACCTTGACAAATGTCATAGAGTAAGAAATATGACAATATCCCACGCCCACCAACAGGATCTGGGTGTCCACTGTGTATATGGTTGGTGATCAGACTGTTATAAATTGATTTTATGTATGATTCAACAAGTGCTGCATATGCTGCAATTCCTTTAAATTGGTAATGAAATTGTTGGTTAGACGTCCATTTTCAATTAATGTAGAAAATAGAAAAAAAGTATTTTCTTGTTAATTATGGACTCAAAGAAAAATCAAAATTGGGCAAATTTATTATCAGCAGTTCAGAGCTTTAAAAAAAATTGGTCTTCGGAAACGGAAACTTGCCACACAAGTCTCTGATCAGTACATACTAGTATTTGCAAAACAAATATAGTATCTATTTTTGTATATACAGCACAACCTATATATAAAAATCTGATTAAATCGAATTATTATTTTCTGTTTCTGTTAAGATCTGCCATTTTGGACTCCGTTTTGGTTTTATGTTTGTTTTTTTGTTTTGCTTTTCAGTTGGGTATCTTTATTCTTTGGGCTTAGTAGTTTTGTTTGTTTATTCCTTCAGTTCATTTGATGTTAGTTTTATTCTCTCTTCTGCCTCCCTGTGTTTGTTGTTTCTCTCCCCTCGCTCTTAGTTCCTTTAATGGTTTCTTTCTTATTACTTTGTATGGTTTTCTCTTGATGACGATTATTATAATTATTATTATTATTATTATTACAGTTCTCTTGCTTCCTTGGGTTCTCTAGTTTAGTTCCCGTTTAACGTCTCTGTGTTTGTTTATGGTTAGGTTATTTGTTATTGCTGCACTCTTCTACTTTATTAGTTTCTTTTCCCTGTTACTCGTCTTGTCATTAGTTTCCCCTTCAGTCATTTACTCAGTGTTCGTCTCCCTTTATGTTTGTAGTTCTTCCCAGCCTTATCCCTAGTTTAGTCCCCCGTGTTGGTTTTTATTGTTTCAGTTCCTTCTATAGGTTAGCATGTAGTTATTGTTTGCCACTATACTTTGTTCCACTTATTGTTTACATTTATTGTAGGTCATCGCTTTCTCTGCTCCCTTCCCAGTTAGTTTCAGTGAGTGTTTGTTTGGGTTTGTTTACTTTTGTAGTTAGGGTTTTCTTTATGGTTTCTTTTGTTAACTCTTATTTGACAGGTTCTTATATCTTAGGTTGATATAGTTTTCTTAGATCTGTTTCTCTGAGTTTGTTAATTAGTCCCTTCTCTCATGGTTTAGTTTTGTATTAGTTTCACCTGTCCTTCAGCCTCCCTGCTTGCCATGTCACACATGTCCCTAGTTCTATTGATTACCTGTCTTTTGTTCCACATTCATTTCCCTCTGTATATTACTTGGTCTGTTTTCCTTGTTCCAGGCTGATTTGTTGCCTCAACTTCCTTGCGTCACCTTCCCTATGTCTAGTTCCCTTTGTTTTTCCGTACTCTGTCAGACCTGGACACCTCTATGCTCTCGTTACAACCTGCCTGCCTTCTGTTTCGCCTAAGTCTGGATTTAAATAAATTATTGTTCTGCTCGCCATGCCGTCTCCTCGCCTGTCTCTGCACTTTGGTCCACAAAAACCCCAAACTGTGACAGTTTCATGGTAAAGTTATGCAGAAAAGATGCCTGTATCTGAAGAAATTCCTTTACAAATATTTTTAAAATACTGCATTCATATTTTTTGTCAACAGCAACTATAAACAGGGTTTTAAAATTAAAATTCCATGAGCTCTTCTCAACTTTTTACGTGCAGTCAAACGGCCTTGAATTATTATGCCATCCTCTGCTGACTCCTGTGTCTCCCAGTGTTCGGCATATTGTTGTTCTTTTCCTGTATGTGCAGTTTTTAACTTTCTTGAGGAGGAAGAGGAGGAGATGAGATGAGATGATTAAGTAAGAGAAAAGTAAAAAAAAAAAAGCGAAAAAAGGCACAGTACAGTCTCCCAAAGGCAATTAATTAGATTTACCATCTGTACTCTAGCCAGTATCATTCTGGGGAAATTAGAACATCTCTGTTATATGCTCTGGGCGTTTTTGTACATGTCTCCCTGAGTGTGATTTAAATTGTATTGTTTTTGTTTTTTTTAGCCAGCAAACTTAGTTTTATGCAAAGAGAAACCAACAGACACATATATGCAACTACGGAACATTTTAATTATAGAGCATCTTGCAGTGCTCCCTCAGATTCTCACCCTCATGTCATTCTCTGGACCTGAAAGGGTTTTTAAAGCAGATATTCTGAATCTGATTTGGCGTCAGCGTAAGAAAACCCTTAAAACGTTCTTGTTGCAACTGGGCAAAGTATTTTAATGTTATTTCAAGATGTTTGAGGTGAATATGTACAAGTGTGGCACCAATGAAAATCAGGAATGAAAAGAATGAACAATACAACTCTAGCTACTCAGAGTAAAGCTAATTGTATCTCGATCTATAAGAAAGAAGGTAGCAGGTACCCACAGTCAAGATAACAACCAACTAAGCTACAACTATTCAATCTAAAAGCTAGTGAGTCAGACTAATAGCTATTAAGATGGAATTTAAAAGCTACCAAAGAGTCAGGCTACCCAGTCAACTACCTAGAATCAAGCTAACAGCTACCCCAGTTAATAGCCACTCAAAACTAACAGCTACTAAGATTCAGGATAGGAGCTGCTCAGAGTCAGGTTTAAAGTTGTTTAGGCAAACAGTTAATTAGATTAAAGCCAACAACCTACCCATAGCTACCAAATCAAACAGTTACTCCTAGTCAAGTTAGCAGCTACTCAAGCTAACAGGAATTTAATTTAGAGCCAAGCTAACTATTACTTAAGCTTACAACTATTTAGATTTAAATTAACAGCTACCTAGAGTCAAACCTACAGCTACCCAAGGTATCAGCTATTCATACCACAGCTAGACATAGACAAGCTAATGGCTACTCAACCAGCTTTTCAGAAAGTAAATCTACAGTGAATTAAGCTAACACCTACTAAAACTAATAATTATTCTACATTAAGTTAAAAAGTTACTAACGGTCAAGCAAACACCTACTTAAGCTAACAGCTATTTAGGGTACAGCTAATACCAACCCAGATTTCAGCTAACATCTAACCTGAATTGGGCTACACATTTCTTAAACTAACAGCTGTCAGGCTCATAACTTTATAAGTAGTTTAAGTAAAAAGTATTAAGGGCAGGCCTTTATTGTGTCTTTTATTGTTTTTAGACAAACAAAATTTTCATGATAAGAAATCAGAATCAGAATCAGAATCAGAAAAGCTTTATTGCCAAGTACGTTTTTGGACATACAAGGAATTTGTTTTGGCATAGTCGGTGCAATACAGTACAAATTAAACAGTACAAACATATCTACAATATAATATAAATATAAGTGCACAGTTTTAAGTGAGTGAGAGTAAATATAGAGCAGTATAAGATGCAAGAGCAATACAACAGTGCAGATGATCATTGTGCAAGTAAAGCAGTGCAAGTAAGCAGGAGTCCAAGCTGAGCGTTAATGTAACGCATAGAGTTACAGGTTACAGGTGTCCTGTCAGCAAAAAAAGGGGGGGTGTGGGTGAAAGGGAGAGTGTCAGTGTGGTTTCCGGGCTTTGTTAACCAGGCTGGTGGCAGATGGGAAAAAACTGTTCTTGTGGCGTGAGGTTTTGGTCCGGATGGACCAATAAATGTGATTTATTGTATTTATTGTGTGACCCTTGTTGGGTCCAGCCATGGATTACAACATTTAAAGACCAGTTTGATCTTTTCTGGAATTTTCAAAATAAACCACAGTAACCTGCTCCTAACTCAGCCCAGGAACAGAAGAACAGAGGACTTCCCGTGACGTCACTGTTGAAATAAAAACCCCGCGTTCCAACAAACAGACCACTTCCACACAGGTCCCCAGTGGAGCTGAAAGGAGAGACAGTGTGCTAATGTCTCTTGCTGGCAAGCAGACATAACTCTTCAAACTGGATAAAAGAGTGTCATACAATCACGCGATCATATGCAACAAAGTTAAGTAATGATTTGCTGTTCGAGTTTTCGGCATTCATTCATATAAAGGGTGTAATGAGACAAGCGTGACTTGACTTATCTTCTGAGGCCTCTAGAAGCAGCCCTAATCGAAGCGGAGTTGCCCCACGGCCTGGAAGGCCGGGTCCGTATCGCAGGCCTTCCTGCGTGCACGTCTAGGTAGTGAGAGCTACCCCGCCACATCGCGGCCACTCAAGGAGCCGAACGGGCCTTTGTCGTACGGTTCGGCCCTTCCCCACAGCTACAGAGCTTAGTTGTAAGCTAACCCTTTGTTTACCCACATGTGGATGTTTCCCTCAACGCCCAGGACAACTTCTCCTCAGCACGGTCCACGTAAGAGGTAGTGTTTGGGCAGAGAAGATTAGTTTAGAGTTAAATAATCTAAATAATGTTCGTTTAATGACGTTTGTTTTTGCTTGTGTTGCGAAACTCAGCTACAGTAAGTGCTAGCAGACTAGCACTCAGCTAAGGATGTGTTCTGTGTTGTGTTTTTATAAGTTAAGACAAACTTTATTAAAAGGTTGTTTTTTTAAACACAGAAGAGGGATTTGCAAATATAATGAAGGAAATTATTATTTTCTCTTCAGTGGTAAAACTGAAATACTTAGATGATGCAGTGACAAATATTGCCAAACACAGAATGTTTTATTAATTTGTTTTAGTAGCCTACCATTTTTATCAATATTACAAAAATACCACAAAAACCTTGTAATAAAAGTTCATATCCCTTATCCCGATTTCACATGATGTATCCTTTCACTTCATAAAAAGACAGATTATACATTATTTTGCCAACTGAAAAATGTCTGCTAACACAAGTTTGCACTATTTAACAACCTTGTGTCATTGCATGGACTTTTGGATATATAACCGAGTGTATTTACTAATGTTTCGCTAATTTTCACTCAGGAAGAAACAGTTTATAACTTTCACTATAACTCTTGTTCACTTCAACTGCTGGGAGCAACGAAAAAAAAAATCTCCATTTGTAAAATCCAACCATCATATTTCAAATAGGTTTTTCTAAAGATATTTTTAGTAAGTAAAATCAGTAAAATTTTGTGACTACAATGCTCTAATGTTCATAGTTGGAGCTGAAAGAGCAGAACTTTTTTTTTTGCACAGTGCTAATTAAAACTCCTGTGGCAGACGTCTTTCTCCCCACAGTGCAGAAATAAAGTGAGTCATCAGAGCTCTTGGGTTCACACTTCAATTACTGCTTATTGAACTACTTGTACAGTTCAGTTTGCCTTAGTGCATGCACATCTTATTCTACTTTTTGAAAGTTTTATTCAGAGTTTGTTAAATGCATAATGAAAAGAGATGTGTTTTTTTGTTAAAGTTGAAAGTGCAGCATAACCCTAACCCTTAGAAAAGTTAGTAATCATCCATCTGTTGTCTAGCCTATCTTCAGCGTTCATTGACCGAGAGGTGGGGAACACCATGGACAGGTTGCTAGTTCATCAGAAGATTTTGTAATAAAAAATGTTTCAAAGGTGGACTTACTTGGATTGTATACACTTGACTTGGCATCTGTCTGTACAATTTCAATTGACTTTGTAAAGTGCCTTGAAATGACATGTGCTGTGAATTGGCACAATATAACTAAACTGAAATTAATTGAATGATCTATTATCTCACCAAGGGTGAGAGTTTTGAATGTAGGTGAACAAGGGAATCAAGGCATTTGCTGCAGCAGATCAGTTGCTTCTTTACCCCCATATAGTAGACCAATATTGCAGATAAAGCTCTGATAGGTCTGCTAGTCTCTTGTAATTTAAAATCCCCTAAGAAAGGAAGACAACATCAAATAGGGCACCTTGCATGGAAATGGGAAACTTTGGCACCTTCCTGGAGCCAGGCCCTCTGGCCCTGTGGTTCAGCCTGGGCTGCTAAAGCCCAGTAAGGCCCAGCCTGAATGAAAGCACAAGTAACCACCCCAATAAGGACCCACCATCTCTTGGGAGAAACGTCCAGGCCGATTCCAACATGTTTTCCTTATTTCCTCCTGCAGTCTAAAAAGTCAAGGTTAGCTGGTGCATCAGATTGCCCGGAGGATTCACTGTTCTTTATTGGCCTTTGTGATGAACAGGTGACCTGTCCATTCAATGCCCCTCTCTCAAATATTGACTTTAGGATTAAGCAGGTACAAAAGTGAATGAGTGAATGAGTGAGTGAGTGAGTGAGTGAGTGAATGAGTGAGTGAGTGAGTGAGTGAGTGAGTGAGTGAGTGAGTGAGTGAGTGAGTGAGTGAGTGAGCGGAAGTGGAGAACAACTTGCTTCTCCTGTAGTTGAAGACCTTGGAGCTGCTGTAAAAGGTCCCACCCGTTACAACCCCACTCATCAGTCAAATGAAAGCTTTGGTAGAAGGCCTGTTGATCAAAGCTTGTCGAGAAGCCCTTAAATGTGATTTGTAGACTTCAGAGATGACTGACGTATGTGTAACAGAGCAGAGCACTGTGACTGGTTGCACAGACACTGATAAAGAAAACGTGCCATCTGCCTGGTATTTGGGAGAATTTCCTTCATTAAAAATTACGGCTGACCTACCTGTGTGTGCCTTTAAACAAGAAAAACTCAGAAGACATTTTTAAGGGTGCTCATGAGGCTTACGCCCAAAAACTCATCAAGTCAAGTCAGTTATGAGTTTGGATCCAACCTTTGTTATGTTCAGAGCTACAACATACATTCATGTGAAAATATAAGAACACCCTACTTCAGCCTGTGTGTTTTATTTAATTTTTGAACATATGGATAACTGATGTCAATTTTAATAAAGCAATATAAATAAACAATAAAAAGTCAAGACCCAAAAAACGTTCCGGAAAAATGTAATAAAAACAAAGCAAGTTTCTGGTGATGAATAAACACCTTGACATTTATTCCCATGTAAAACAGTTAAAAGCACAGACAGGTGTATCATATCTGGCAGATATCAATAATAAGCATTTAAAAGAAGATTTGCCTTTTGCCATGTTCAAATCTCGGACACTTAGTTTGGTTTGCTCCTGACTGTTGAAGTGAGAGTGAAATCTATAGTGAGAGATCTATATTGAGTCCAGAAAGTTGTCTGGGGCCTTCAGGGAGAAAATTGCAGAAATTTATTTGAAATCACTGTATGGTTGAGGACATTTGAAACTACTAACAACATGCCAAGGTCTGGCCGTGACTAAAAGTGACTCCAACTAGTAATGTCCAAATAGCACTTATTTCACCAAATAGGGCTCATTTGAGGAAATTTGGACCCGCCTGGTTGAATGGCTTGAACTTTGAAACTCCATGTTCACACTGGCCAAGCTGGAGCTCCATGGGTTATATATTTCAGCCTGCCAGGAGACACCAAGAATGCTGACAATGACCAGGAGTTCTGTAGTATTGTCCTTAGGACAGGTGAGTCTAAAACTGAATTCTTTGGACACCAGAACAGGAAATGTTTTCCATAAATCAGGAAAACAATCTCATTTCAACTGTGAAGCATGGAGGTGGAAGTGTCATGGTTTGGCTCAACATCAAATAAATCTGCCACGTAGCAAAGGTTGTTTGAGAAAATTGTGAGACCATCTGTATAAAAATTAAAGCTGAACCAGAGCAAGACCCTAAAACATACCAATGGTCCAAAAACACACTAGTAAATCCATCAGAGACTGGCGGAGGATTAAGAAGTGGAATGTCCTGGGGTGAGTTAAAATCCAGAGCTCAATCTCATTGGATTGTCACTGGCTATAGATGCCAGAAACTCCTCAAACATTTCACAGCTGATGAATGCGGAGTGGGGCAAACTTTCTTCAGACAGCTGAAAGAGGGTAAGACTAGCCATTACGGGGTAGGATGTCCCAATTTTGTTGATACCTTTTATTTAATGAGTTAAATTTGTTGTTGATACCTTTTATTTAATGAGTAAAACCATTCAAATTTTTGTTGTTTACCTGTCCTATTTTGACAATAGAAGAAGTTGTCTACAACTGCAGGAAATAAGAAATGACTCTTGCAGTGGCGGTGATGTTGTGTGTTCGTGGGGACATGGTGGGGGCCGTTGGCCCTGGGTGTGCTCCCCCTGCCAGTGAGTTGCTCCTGTCTTGGTGTGGGGTCAGGGTCTAAAGTGTGGGTACGGGTATTATAGTGATAGCCGTAATACTTCACTTGTGAGAGCAAATCTGTTGGGCTCTTCTTGACACTCCTTGGAACCCCTACCACCTGAGCCACCATACACCCTGGAGAATCAGAATATCGGATAACAGCTCTGTTCAAAGGGTCTTATCAAGACAAGTACACTCAGTGTGGCATCCTGTTAATCCCTTAGTAAGTGTTTTTAAGGGTTTACTGATCCTGCTCACAAGGTCTTTACCAACTTAACATTAAAGGGACTTAATTGGAGTAAAAGATGTGTTTATTTAAATTGCATGGGCAGTCTTTGACTCTGCATCTCCTCAACAAGCTCTGTCTCGATAGAGTTGCCACTTCAGATCGATCGAGGCCATATAAAGGCCAAAATGTCCAAGCGGTACCAGAGACAGTTGAATCTTAGGATCTGCATTTGCATGTTCATATCTGTCAAAACCAGATGACACAGCTATAGATGGTGTTTTCATTTTCTCTTAAATAATTCTAGAACTTTCTGCTCTTGTATAAAACATCTCCCAAAATTGGAGTAATGATGCAAATTTGTCTTTATCTTTTTGGCTACCTGATGTTTTAGGATCATCATGTGCCTCGAAGGTAGAAATGTGGAGCTGAAATGACTGAGATCAATGATTTCATCATTTATCTTTTAAGCTTGAAGCAGGTTCATTAGTTTCTTTTTTATCGAGTCACAGGAACCCCCACCAGTTTCTATTTGTGCTCTTTTCACCTCTTTATTTTCGGCTCCATCCTGAGCAATTGCTTCCCGATAAAGCTCTGTATCTTCTCATTACTCCCGTTGTTCATCTGAAAACGACTGCCTCTCGTTCAGCATCCTTCCTGAAGTACTCCTGCTTTCTCCTCCCCATCTACTCCTGCTGATTTGCTTCACATCTCTATGAATCTTCACTATTACATAATTTTTTACTATGCGTCTTTTCCTGCACATCCTCTGCATATCTCAGACACAATGAACCGACCTCAGAGAGGGGGGGTGCCCTTGTCGACAGCAGTGGGCATTAATCCCCAGCTGACCTCCCACACCATTTCACTTCTCTAATCCCAGGCCAACGAGATTAGGCGAAAAGTTGCCACCGCCACTTTATGTGGGGAGGTCGGATCGCTAACTAATTTACCCCCCATCAAACCCCCTCCCAGTCTTTTCCCCAACGCTGCTGTAAAACCCCCCACTGTGTCATTGCACTCATGTATGGAGGTCACTGTTCTCTGCTGGGTGACCTCATAAGTTTTGTGTAGCAATTAATTACTGTCACCGTGGCTGGCACATATGGGCCTATTATCATAGGGCCTCACACGAGGAATTTCCTGCTGTGGGAAGTCATATGGAACGCAAACTTTACTTTTCTCCTGCTGCTGCTGATGCTTTGCATAACCATAGTTAAAAGGAAAGTAAACTGTCCTTTAATTTAAGTGTCAGGATTTGATTGAAAAACGGAACAATATGGCTTGTTTCGAAGAGTTTTCTCTAAGAAGAATCCAGCAGCATGATTTGGGTTTGCAGGGTTGGACTTGAATGAACAAGAAACCATCCGGAACAATGTCCTTTAGACAAATAAGACCAAAGTAGAGCTGTTTGACACGTAGCCCTGTGTTTGGAGAAACCCTCAGCGTGTCAGCACAAATACCTCATACCAATCGCCAAGCACAATGATATACCTTGCAGTCATAAATTTGACAAACAACTATTTTTACCAAGATTTTCTACAGTCAAATGTGAGGCTATCTGACCAACAGCTGGCCACACACAACTTAACATCCCAATATGTCGGAAGCAGGTCTTTAAGCAAAAACTGGAAAATTGTTTCCCCACATCGAGCTTGAAGTCTAAAACCAAAAGGTATGATCAGCCCATACCTTTTTAATAGATTCCCTCATGGGTTAAAATCATACCGGACTTTAATCTAACAGCCTGATTAATACATGCTGCATTCAGATGGAGAGATTAGCTTCTTCCCGATATACTTTTAAGAAACCTTTTCAAAGCAGAGCACAAATTTTATGTAGGTTGACAACTTAGTTTTGGTCAGCCCACACCTCTTTGTATTTGAAGCATACATTAATAGTAGCTATTGGAGCAAAACTGTCAAAAGCCCAGTCAAAAACTTGTGCCACAAGGATAATTATTACCTGGGGGGAATAGTTGTTGATTTCACTCATCTGGGAAATCAGCTCGCCAGCTGTGATGTCAAACCTCCACAGATTACTTTTGTTCAAGATAAAAGTCTTCCAATACTGCCCGTTCAGTGGGAAAGCTGCCTTTTCTGGATATTTGTTGTAATTTCTTTTTTTTCAGCCGTCATTAATTTACCTAGGAAACTCTTCTTTGAGGCAGAAAATAGAGTGCAGCCATGCAACATCCCTTCAGATGTCTCAGTACTCAATTTACGCCCTCCAATTTGCAAAAGCCCTGCCTGACTCCTTGGGCCAAAATTCCAGCAAACTATTATGAAAAGATTGAGGAACAACACCCAAAACATTTGACCAAAGTCATAAAGTTTAAAAAGCAATTTTCACCAAATACTGGAATTGTTTGAGAAAGTTAAAAGATGTTGCGTACAATCATAGATGTGTATTTAGGAAATAGAAATAATTTTGGCAATTCAAACTGAGCTAACATAGGAAAGGTTTAATTTTATGTCAGACAGGGAGGAGAAAATAGGTTTTAAATCTGGTTAAATATGTTATGTTAAATATAGAGGTGTACAGACGAACCACAGTTCATAGACTGTACATTTCAGCAAGAAGACATACCATAAATTTCGGATTATAATCCGCTACTTTTTTCACACACTGCAGCCTATACAACGGTGCGGCTAATGCATGTTTTTTTTCATGCCGCCAAAAACATTTTGCCTGGTAACAGTAGAAGAATCAAATTGATGAGTAGTTCAAAGAGGTCCAATGAACTTGTGCGATAAATCAAGAGCACTTTCACAATTCAATTACTGGTATTGTAAATCAGACATTTATATTCACCCTCATCAACATGGAAAATCACCAACGGGTTTCGAAAGGCTGGACTGCTGCGTGATTAAGGGGACCGGGTGCGCTCAAGTGAGAGCGTCAACGAAGAGGCTGAAGTGAGTGACGAGATCCTGAGGCTGTTCAATTCGGACACTGAAAAACAGGACTTTGATGGTTTCAGTGCGCAGGAAGAAGATGAAGAAGGCGATCAATGACTTTTGACCTGGTAGGCTGCAGTGTATAACAGTTAAAAGATATTGGAATGTTGTTTGTGCACTGTTCAGTAAAAAAAGCATTAGCAACGAAATTTGTGTGTTACTGATAACGTACGTATATTTAAAGGTAGTGTTGAGAATTAAAATCCTGTAGTTTCATAAAATGTGTTCAGTTTGCATGTGTATGCATACAACTGAAATACATCATGTATTGTGAACCTGAGACCAGGGAGAGAGGTCACAGCAGGCTTCAGGTTGGAGGAAGGGTCAACCCCATGTCAGGATGTTTGCCAGCAGCAATAAGCAGTAAATGTCGGCTGTTAGTCAAGGTATAGGCAATAAAGTACTTCCATACGGGGTAACTAATTTACAGCGACGACACAGGAATGTAGAAAACTCCATTAGAGACCTGTGGCTTCGTAAATCCCCTCCTTGAACTGCCACCTTAACGTGGTGGAGGGGTTTGAGTCCTCGAATGATCCTAGAGGCTATGTTGTCTGGGGCTTAAATGCCCCTGGTAGGGTCTCCCATGGCAAACAGGCTCTAGGTGACGGGTCAGACAAAGAGCGGTTCAAGAACCCCTCATGACAACTACAAAATCGAGGCATGTGACGTCGCCCGGTACGGCGGAGCCGGGGTCCCACCCTGGAGCCAGGCCTGGGGTCGGGACTCGTCGGAGAGCGCCTGGTGGCTGGGTTGCTCCTCCCGGGACCCGGACGGGCCAAGCCCGAACGAGAGACGCGAGACCATCCCCCAGTGGGCCCACCACCTGCAGAGGGAACCGTGAGGAACCGGTGCAAAGAGGATTGGGTGGCGGACGAAGGTGGAGACCTCTGCGGCCTGATCCCCAGATGCTTAGACTGGCTCTAGGGACATGGAATGTCACCTCGCTGGGGGGGAAGGAGCCTGAGCTTGTGCGGGAGGTTGAGAGATATCGACTAGAAATAGTCGGGCCCGCCTCCACGCACAGTGTGGGCTCTGGAACCCATCTCCTCAAGAGGGGCTGGACTCTTCTACACTAGAGTGGCCCACGGGGAGAGGCGGCGGGCTGGGGTGGGTTTGCTTGTCGCCCCCCAGCTCAGCCGTCTCGTGTTGGGGTTTACCCCAGTGGATGAGAGGGTCGCATCCCTGCGCCTTCGGGTTGGGGAGAGGTCTCTAACTATCATTTCGGCCTACGGGCCGAGTGGTAGTGCAGAGTACTCAGCCTTCTTGGCGTCCCTGACGGGGGTGCTGGATAGTGCCCCTCCTGGGGACTCCATTATTCTGCTGGGGGACTTCAACGCCCACGTGGGAAACGACAGTGACACCTGGAGAGGCGTGATCGGGAGGAATGGCCTCCCCGATCTGAATCCGAGCGGTGTTTTGTTATTGGACTTCTGTGCTAGTCACGGATTGTCCATAATGAACATCATGTTCAAACATAAGTGCACTTGGCACCAGGATACCCTAGGCAGGGGGTCAATGATCGACTTTGTTGTCGTATTATCAGACCTTCTGCCGCATGTTTTGGACACTCGGGTGAAGAGAGGGGCTGAGCTATCCACTGATCACCACCTGGTGGGTCCGCTGGGGGAGGAAAAAGCCGGACAGACTTGGCAGGCCCGAGCGCATAGTGAGATAATAGGGCGGTGGAAGGAGTACTTCGAGGATCTCCTCAATCCTGCCATCACGCATTCCCTGGTGGAAACAGAGGCTGGGGACTCAGGGTTGGAGTCTTTCATCACCCAGGCTGAAGTCACCGAGGTGGTTAAAAAGCTCCGCGGTGGCAGGGCTTCGGGGTTGGATGAGATCCGCCCTGAGTACCTCAATTCTTTGGATGTTGTGGGGCTGTCATGGTTGACACGCCTCTTGAACATTGCGTGGCGGACGGGGACAGTGCCTGTGGATTGGCAGACTGGGGTGGTGGTCCCCCTACATAAAAAGGGTGACCGGAGGGTGTGTTCCCACTACAGGGGGATCACACTCCTCAGCCTCCCAGGTAAGGCCTACGCCAGGGTATTGGAGAGGAGAGTCCGGCCGATAGTCAAACCCCGGCTTTGGGAGGAGCAGTGTGGTTTTCGTCCCGGCCGTGGAACACTGGACCAGCTCTATACCCTCTACAGGGTACTCGAGGGTTCATGGGAGTTTGCCCAACAGGTCCACATGTGTTTTGTGGACCTGGAGAAAGCATTCGACTGTGTCCCTCATGATGCCCTGTGGGGGGTGCTCCAGGAGTATGGAATCAGGCGCCCTTTACTAGGGGCCATCTGATCTCTGTACAAGCGGAGCAGGAGTTTGGTTCGCATTGCCGGCACTAAGTCGGACCTGTTCCCGGTGCATGTTGGACTCCGGCCGGGCTGCCCTTTGTCACCGGTCCTGTTCATAACTTTTATGGACATGATTTCTAGGCGCAGCCAAGGGCCGGAGGGGCTCTGGTTTGGGGACCAGAGGATTTCGTCTCTTCTTTTTGCAGATGACGTGGTCCTGCTGGCCCCCTCTAGCCATGTCCTACAGCATGCACAGGGGCGGTTCGCAGCCGAGTGTGAAGCAGTTGGGATGAAGATCAGTGTCAGGTTTAACCAACCTAACAATATTTATAACAACACAAAAAGAAAAGAGAGACAAAGAATTAGTTCCTTTTACTCGCTTTGCGAGGAGAGACGGTCAAGATTTGCTCAGTTACAGATCTCGCACCGCTCTGAAGCCTATCCGACCGCTTCCTCTTTTTATTGTCTTTCGGGGGTCCCTAGTTTACAAAAACATTGTTCTCTAAAAAAAGGATGGGGGAAAACAACAACTGCATCGTAAACAGGTCATAAAAAGCTTTATACATTAACAACACATTTCCACAGTCCCCTTCAACTGGTAGGGTCAGCTGTGACTTTTTGTCGAGTGTAATCAGCCTTCATCTTTATGACCTCCTCAACTGGACTGCTTCCTTCTCTGCTAGTTCATCTCCATTTATGATCTTTGCCTGCAGACAAACTCACACATCCTTTCTCACACATACATCATGAAAGGTTATATAATCAAATAGTTAAGTTAAAGAATAGGAGAAAATATAAGATAAATCTATATTCAATTATTCCAACAATCAGCTCCTCCAAGTCCAAGGTCATGGTTCTCGACCGGAAAAGGGTGGCTTGTCCTCTTCAGGTTGGAGGGGAGTTCCTGCCTCAAGTGGAGGAGCTTAAGTATCTCGGGGTCTTGTTCACGAGTGAGGGAAGAATGGAGCAGGAGATCGACACATGGATTGGTGCATCTGCCACAGTAAGGGGGGCGCTGTGCCGGTCCATTGTGGTGAAGAGAGAGCTGAGCCGAAAAGCAAAGCTCTCGATTTACCGGTCGGTCTACGTTCCTACCCTCACCTATGGCCATGAGCTTTGGGTCATGACCGAAAGAACGAGATCCCGGATACAAGCGGCTGAAATGAGCTTCCTCCGTAGGGTGGCCGGACACTCCCTTAGAGATAGAGTGAGGAACTCGGCCATCCGGGAGGGGCTCAGAGTAGAGCCGCTGCTCCTCCACATCGAGAGGAGCCAGTTGAGGTGGCTCAGGCATCTATACCGGAAGCCTCCTGGACGCCTTCCTCGGGAGGTGTTCCAGGCACGTCCCACCGGGAGGAGGCCCAGGGGACGGCCCAGGACACGCTGGAGGGACTATGTCTCTCGGCTGGCCTGGGAACGCCTTGGGCTCCCTCCGGAGGAGCTGGAGGAGGTGTCTGGGGAGAGGGACGTCTGGGCGTCTTTGCTGAGTCTGCTGCCCCCGCGACCCGGTCCCGGATAAAGCGGAAGACGACGAGTACGAGGGGCTTCGTAAATAATTATTTCAGAGGAAGTTTCAGCAGTCAGCTTTGAAGTTCGTTAAAGGTATAAAAAGCTTCAACACTGATGGTGAGACAGACCACTCGGTGAATCCAGCCCTAGCTTGGCTGACCCGAGTTTCTCCTTAAGGCCTTAGGTAATCTTTCTTCTTTGTATTATTCCTTTGTATTCAATTATGCATTGGAAATCATTGGACTTATATATCAAATTAAACTTTTGTTAATCTTAATTTCCTGCTCTTCTCTGTTCTTTCTCACAACATCCGGACTGGGTGAAGTTGAGGCCGTGTGTTATTAGTGGTAGAATTATTTTACCTCAACAGTAGCTGTGTTAGCCACTGTTCGAAAAAAAGCATTTGCCATATGCATTTGTTTATATTACCATACAATTAAGTTAAAAGTTAAAACTTCCACACGTGTAATATCTTTCTGTGTAAATCATATTACAATGTGGGACACCCGCAGCTTAACATCCGGTGCGCCCTGTACAAGTACAACATTGGTTTTCTTTCTAAAATTAGAGCCTGTGGCTTTTAATCAGGTGCGCTCCATAGTCCGGAATTTACGGTATTTATTTTTGACTGGAATTGAGAGGGAATTTTTCTACAACTGGCAGTGGAGGCCATGTTGAATGCTTTGTCTCTCACAGCAGGGATGTAGAATAATTCCTCAACTCAATCGAGACCCAGAGTGAGAATCATTCTTCTGTGTGACCTTCACACAAACAGCTCATTTCTCCTAGAGAGTCAGCTGCTCGGGTGTTGTTTTTTGTTGTGTTGTATTTCCTGTGTTTATCATAGTCACAGCAGAACAGAGAGCTTGTGCTGCATTGACTTCTTTTCCTTTCAGAGTCTACCTCCCTCTCGGAGTTCTGCTTGAGCCTTCGCTTTTTGCCTGCACTCAATCTCCCACGACCTTCCATTGTCCAGGCTCCTATTCTCCATTTCTGACTCCCGTTCTCCTGCCGTTGCTCTCCTCCTGGTATTGCTGGTATTGCTAACGGGCCTCTTTGAGGTGGTTCCTTTAGAAGCAGCTGGATCGCCGCCGGGAGTCTTTGGAGACCTGTCACGCTATCACATGGTCCTCTCCACTTTATCCTCCTCTCACTGCATACCTTTGCTTGCACATGTCTACACATTTTTTGTCGCTTTCTGCTCTTCTAAACCAACTACTCATCTATCAACCGTGTTCTTCTGCTTCCCTCTCTATCTCTCTTCTCTGATTTGTGTCTTTTCATCAGATTTCTTCACAATAATCAGCAGTAAAATCACCACCCAATCCTCCCTTGTTAATCTGCCACAAAAACAAAATTAGGAAAACAAACAAAAGTTTTATAGATATCGGAAAGCTACTCTGAAAGTTTTTTTAATTGATTTTTAAAGTGATTTTCCCTCTTACAAAAAAACAGATCTTGGAGATGTTGTACTTTTTCTTATTTATAATGAGTTTATGATATTATATTGGCTTTTTCAAGAAAGAACCTTAGACAGTGTTGGTAATATTTGTTTTTTTGGGCAGTAAGGATGAGAGGTTTTCATGCACTCATCATGTGCCTGTCGATCATATTAATTTTCAGTCATTTTTCCAAGACCAAATGGTTATACAAAATACAACTGTAATAACTTTTATAAATTAAAACTGGGTCTACAACTTTGAAGTTATTGTGGATTTTCTCTGATCTGCACAGTGTCAGAATTCTAAATATAAGCTCAAATATTTACATTCATGTAAATCTAAATAAAGCGGAGCTTAATTTTCCAGAATGTCTCAACTTGACCAAGCTCATGAACGTCTGGGTACTTGTGCAACTGGCTATCAGCACCAACTGGATCAGCCAATGCTCTGAACACTGGGCAGTTTTTAGGGTCTCAGTCAAGCCCTAAGAAGGGGGATTTTAGATTTATACATATTGGGGAAGTCAATTGGAATTTCTAAAAAATGTCTGAAAAACCGTAGATTTCAAGATCATCAGTTTAAACAACTGTACCCAAGTACACTTCAGTGGGATCATATTTGCAAGCAAAAGGCTCAGTAACACCCGGGAGACACCAAGGCTTCAGTCTCCAATGAACTGGAAACTGCTGGAACACCAGTGTCACTGTCCAGAGTGAAGCCAGTTTTACTTCAACATGGACTGAGAGGGTGTCAACCAAGAGAGAAAACCCTGGTCCAAAATTGACACCTCTAAGCTCTACTGAAATCAGCAGGTGCCCACATGGACTAGCCAAATGCCATCTTTTGTTACGGCTTGCGAGATATAGGACCCCAGAATGCAGACTAGAAGGCAGCATGTCGGTAAGTAAAAAAGGTTTAATAACAAAAACTCACTCACAACAGGAGGCAGGAACAAAACAACAAACGGGCAGGCGAGACAGGCATGGCATGATCAAAAAACAAGACTTGGTTTGAGAAATGTTTCCGCAATGAATGACAGAACAGGTGTGTATTCATGGAGTGTGACCAGGTGAAACAAGAAGACAGATTAATAGGTGCAGGTGATCCGAATTAACAGAACAAAACGTGGCCGGAGCAAAACAGAGACTCTTGAACACGAACTAACAGAAACTAGAAAAACATGAAGCAAAAGCATAACCAGATCCGAAAACCAAACTTGACAAAACATGAACAAGACGACAAAACAAAAAGCATGACCAGAAAAATAAACAGAAACATGATTCAAAACTTGAACTGTGAATAAGACCAACAAAAACCCAGAAACCAAAAACCAAACAACCCCAAGTCATAACAACTTTAGAAAACCTAGATGTTCAGATGAGACAAAGATCGAGCTTTTTAGGTGCAATGACAGAAAGGATGTTTGAAGAAGTCAAGGTAAGGGTTTTTACCTTAAGCACATGGTGTTGGGCTGCTTCACTGCTTGTGGTGCTTGTGGTGTATTGCACAAAACAGATGGAATAATCAAGGAGCAAAACTTGGACACAACTAAGTGTCCCCATGGGACAAATGGCCTGAACACACGTCCAAACTGGTTTTGGGGTGGACACAACAGGTTTCTGGCATGGCATTACAAAAGCTCCAATCTGGACCCTTTTGAAGGTTTAACAACAATGTTTGAAAGCAGCGTTTGTGCCAGAAAGCCAACTAATTTAAATAAACTCTCATAGTTCTGCCAGAAGAAATTTAGATATCCAGGGAGAAATACACTAGAAGCTTGTTAATGGCTACAGATAGTGAACGGTTGATCTCCAACTGGGTAAGTAATGTTTAATCAAATATATGCCGGACTCATGTAAAACTGCGCAAAAATTGGTTTAGTGGAGGACCTTCCTATGAGGCCTTCAAATAGGTTTCATATTTTCCCTCCTAGACAGTTTTTATTTCCTTTCTGGACTGAATTATTGCATTAGCTTTAATCAGCATGAATAAGCTTTAAATTGACCTTAACTTTGGAAATCAATGCCTTAGAGCGGATTATGATTAGCTTAAATATTATACATTTGAAAATATTTGGATAGAATCAGACAATGGATGTGTTGAACTGTACTGGTTTTAGTCTGAGACTTATTTTATTTTTCCTCTCTATGAAGGACATTTTGTTGTGACCTAGTGCCATAAACATAAAACTGAATTTATCATTTGCTAACAGTACAGTAGTAAGTATGTAAGTCGCTTTAAATCATACACGGTCTGACTGTTTTTTTGTTTAGTTAAAGCAGGAAAGCCCATGTGCCTCTCCTGAATCCAGGCTCATGCAGCATATGCTTCGGAGTGAGCTGAGATCCAGGTGCCTGTTCCTGTACAGCACACAGGAACAGAGCAGTCAGCCTTATTGTGGCAAATATTGTCATGTTTCCAGAGTGGTTAGGCTGATTTCACAGTTGTTTCCTACAGCGAGAAAACAGAAGTGGCTTTATGAAATCAAACAGAACTGCAAAGAGAGGCGACGCTGGGAGCAAAGACAAATGCTGCTGTGTTACTAAATATGTCACCTTGTAGAGCCGACTTACTTTACTGCCAGCAAACTCTCAAACAGAACCAACTGTAGCAGGAAAATGAGGGTAAACACAGAACATTCTTGACTGCTGAGTGTGTGCATACAGCTTTTGGTCTCATCATGGTCTGTTAAGGATGTCTGCTATGTAGATATAAAAACGTGGACAATTATCTTGTATGAGATTTAAATATTTTAGATGGTATTTTTGCACAAAAATAAATTTCTGCTGTATATCAACTTTTCATCCACATGAAAACTGCACATTTACATGCAGATTTATATTTTATGCCATTATAATTTATATTTATTAATGTTTATTACTTCTTTATGTTGAGCATGTGTTAAAGACCCAAACAGCTCTGCTATCCAGCCATGGGATGATTATGTCCAATAAAAATACTGCACTTGCACACAAAAATTTAGAAAAAAAAAGGTATAGCATGATCTAAACAATAATCAACCTGGCACCTTCAACACTTTAACTACTGTGGATCACTTCCGATTCTTGGAAACCACCCTTTCTCGGGACCTGAAATGGTCCTTACGCATAGAAAAAGCATGGAAGCAGAAACCGCACTACTCGGAAAGTACAATCTGCCACAGGAGCAGCTGGTCATCTTTTACACGGCCATAGTCAGTCTATCCTGTACTCATCAATCACAGTGTGGTTTAGTTCAGTCACAAAACATGACGGGGCCATATTGCAACAAACAATCAGGTCTGCACAGAGGATCATCAGGGTTGTCCTTTAATCCATCCAGGAATTACATAGATCTAGGGTCAGGAAAAGGGCAGCTTACATCTCTGCAGACCCCATGCATCCTGGATACAAACTGTTTAGACTTTTACCTTTATGTCCGCGCAACAGAGTGCTGTTTGCAAAAACGGGTCACCACAGAGGCTTCTTCTGCTAGGCTGTCTCTGTAATGAAGATTTAACAGTCAAAGTGCCCAGGTACACTACTGGTATTTAACACTATGCATATTTGCAATAATTCAATCTTGACTTCTTCCTTTGAACACTGTTTATATAAATATTGAAGAAAAAAAAAAGTAAAAGTCCTTTCTTGTAACTGCCGGAAATTTTGTCACATTGATCAATAAAATAAAATAAAAGATTAATTATTGTGGCAAGAGATAAAAGGTATGTATAGTATCTGTGCAGAAGCTATAGGTAAAGGATACGGATTTTCTTTCAATTACCCCAAAATTATGAAGTAAATATAATTTTAGATTTAAGGAAAAAAAAAAAAAAACAACCCAAACCTAAGGAAAGAGGGTAAGACCATTAATGCCATAGCTATGACAGATTGCCCATCAGGAAGTCCAGAGAAAAACCACTGAGATAACTGCCACTGTTTGTGAGCATAAAGTTTACCAGGTAAGGAAATGTTTTCTTACAGAGAAGATTTAACTTTTTATGTGTTCTCAGAAAGTACAAAACCTCTGCTGACGTCTTCATTAAATAACTTAACAGCTGTCAGCAAACGTCCCTTGTTTAGTTTAGCCATAGAAATTCGCTTTAGAGCTATATGTTTTTTTTCTATGTCTGAGCCAAATGACTGCAGACGCTGTATGAGTATTGTTATTTTCCCTACCACAACATTTTTGGCATTAGCTTGAGGTGACCTTTTAGGGCTATTGTTTTAATGCTAAATAGCATGTTGTAGAAAGACTAACTCAACAGATAGACAGAATAATAGTTTATGTGAAGTGACACAAGAATATCTTTTTTGGCAGTTACATTATTGACGTGCAGTTGAACGATCATCAGTGAAACAGACTAATTGTGTGGAAAAAAACTGAATTCAATCATTCATGAAAGTTTGACAGACATGAAGCTATCCTGGTGGCAAAGCGCACACACATTTTAAACTGTATTTGCATTTGCTCTGCAAGAGACCAGGTGTGTAAAAGGCTGGTCCTGCAGTCGCATGAATGATTAAGGCAAAGTGTTATGGGTTACAGGAATAAGGTGGACATTTCCTTCAGCCAGTTCTGGGTCTGCACACTTTGTTGGCATCCAGGAGCCCTTCCAATTAGAGGCCTAAACCACTTCAACAGACTCCTTTTGATGCTGAAACCAGCAGCTCTACTCAGAGACCTTTAGCCCCACCTTCCCTAATCTGTAACGGAGAACTTGGCCACCTTATGGAGGTATCTCATTTCAGCCAGCAGTATTCAGGATTCTTTCAGTCATGATCCATGTCTCATAACCCCAGGTTATGGGACATGAAGGTTGGAATGTAGATGGACCATTGAAAAAGGACCTTCACCTTATAGCTCAGCTCCTTCACTACTGCAGGCCAGAGCAATGCCCTGTTGCTGCAAGTGAAGCTGTCAATCAAACCCCAGCTCCCATTGCCTCATCATAGGCCTAAAACATGAAGAACACGGAGAAAAAATCAGGAAGAAAAACTAGGCTAATTACGAAATGTTTTGATGATGGATGAAAAGCTGTTGCTTTCTCAACATTTATTTGCCCTTATTTTAGGACAAATATCTGAATTACAAAACTAAACATCAAACAAGAAAATGCTTTATTTGTTTACTCCTGAGGTCATTTTTACAGTGATTAACATGTTCACATTTAAGCTGAACTGAAAACATTCAGGTATCGTAGATTTAAAATCCACTCACAATTCATCTGAAGTTTATTTTTTCGAAAAGTCTGGAGATGTTTTCTCCTTAAGGAGGTAAGTACTGACAAGCCTCTCTTGGATTTAATATTCACTTACATGTTTGTTGTGCCTTTATGTTTGCTGGCTTGCCCTGAAGCATTGGTGCTTCTATCTGGTTTTGTTTTGCTGGTTTTTGTGTAACTGAGTAAACCAAATATTTTCCAGCAAAAATCCTGCTTCATGTTTTATCAGATTCCACACCGTAAAAAACATCCAAACAACAGGTCTGGATTAAGAGTTTTTTTGTTTGTTTTATGTTTATCTACAAATTCAATTCAATTCAAAAATACTTTATTAATCCAACAGGCAATTAAATGTTGTTGTAGCACATTATGAAGTTTTCTTCAAAGAGCCGTTGTAGGTGGAGATGGCTGGGGGCAGGATCTCCTGTAGCGCTCCGTCTTACAGTAGATCTGAAGAAGCCTCTGACTGAAGACACTCTGTTATTGTAGGACAGTCTCATGAAGAGGATGCTCAGGGTTCTCCATTATGTTCTTCATTTTATGAAGAATCCTTCTTTGCACAATGATCTCCAGAGGTTCCAGAGGAGTCCCCAGAACAGAGCCAGCTTTCTTTATGAGCTTGTTGAGCTTTTATAAGTCCCTGGCTCTGATGCTGCTTCCCCAGCAGATGATGGCAGAAGAGATCACACTTTCCACAACAGACTTATAGAAGATCTGCAGAATTTTGCTGCAAACACCGAAGGACCTGAGCTTCCTCAATAAGTACAGTCTGCTCTGTCCCTTCTTGTAGATGGCTTCACAGTTGCGTCTCCACTCCAGTCTGTTGTCCAGCTGAACACTGAGGTATTTATACTCCTCCACCACCTCCACCTCTTCTCCCATGATGGAAATAGTTTTTGACTTATTCCTGTTTCTCTTAAAATCTACAATCATCTCCTTTGTTTTAGTCACATTCAAGATGAGATGATTGTTTCCACACCATGCCACAAAGCGGTCCACCACCTTCCTGTACTCAGCTTCTTGTCCATCTCTGATCCTCCCCACAACTGCAGAATCATCCAAGTATTTCTGCAGGTGACAGGAGTCTGTCTTGTACTGGAAGTCTGAGGTGTACAAAGTGAAGAGGAATGGTGAGAGAACAGTCCCCTGTGGTGCTCCTGTGCTGTTGTACTGGGATTTCATCGTGTCTTTGTTGATAAATCAGTGCATCTATTGAGAAGTGGATAACTATCTGTATCCGAAGATACAGAAAATGTACTATTTTTGTTAAAACAGACTGGGTTATAGAGGAAAAAATGTTTCTAGAGTGGAACTAAACCCGATGTAAAATAATAACTCCGCCCCCAGACAAATTTTGAAAAATGCCACCAATGTGGGCGTAGCCAAGGGTGGGGATGAGTGGAGGGGGTTAAGTGGGGGTGTGGTCAGGACGAGGGAAAGTGGCAGCTAGCTTAATATGAATTATTGACACATGAAGAGTGAGCAGAGTGAGGGTGGAAGTTTTGTCATTTGAGGTGGAGGATTTTTCGCCTCCCTCATCACAAGAGGTTAAGAGAGACTTTACAGTCTGCTCTGGCTCAAGGCACTGACTCAGCGATGCCCGAAGCTGGTGCTGCCAAGGCAATGGAGGGGGAACTCCAACTCCTGACTCGCTATGGCGGCATGTCTGAGTTAGATGATTTTATACCTGAACACATACTAAGCTGTACCGTTTGAACCAATAGCAAAATTCAACTGCAGTAGCCACCGTTCAACCCAAAGAGGGAAGCACACTAAGACGGTTTTAGGAAAAATATTGTAGAATTAAACAAGTTCACATAAAATAAAAAAAATAGCACAGTAACACAAGGATAGCACACTTAAGGCTGAGTTTATAGTTTATCTGCAAAAAAATATTGGATTTAGTTCCATTTTAAAAATAACCTTTGGAGAGAGGGTGAAAAACAGCTGTCAAGGTTTTGAAAATACATATATACATATTTTACAAACAAGATACCCACTGAAATGTGTGTGTCTGTCTAAGGGAGACGGAGTATTTTTTAGCAAGCAAAACAATGACTAGTAGCTACAAATCTAGCAGCTGAAAATCTTCTGGACATGTTCTGACATTCACACAACCACCCTTGTCAGTGTTTCATACTAAATATAACTCACAGGAGTTTCCATCAAGCAAGTTCAAACTGAATATTAATGAGTTCAGGACAAAAGCACTAGACATTATTTGAAGTAGCTAGTCAGAGCAAGCCACTACTCAGAAATAACGCTGGTGAAAGTGGAAATGTTACTTCTGACTAACAGCTAGCTAAAGCTAACGAATATTGAATGTGGGGCCATCAGTGAGAGTTTACAGCTAGTTTGCGCTATTAGCTTCAATAGGGGTAATAATATCTAATGGCTAGTAATAGCAAATGGGTTGTCAGACACAATTACCAGTTAAAGTGGGGTTGTTAGCTCTGCACCAACAGCATCAGACCAACACCACGTCAGAGCTAACAGCTAGTTACATGTAATGAATATTTCAAGCTAATCACTAGTGAAAGCAGACATTTTTGTCATAGCTAACGGCTAGTTAAAGCTAACTGCTAGTTTAATGAGCCCACTGAGAACAGAACCTACCATGAACCAAGAATCAGAAATATCATTATTTTATAGTCAAACCTCAAGTTTAAATAAACTTGACTTTTCAAATAGTTGTACTCCAAACTTCTTCACCTTAAAGTCTGTTTTTCCCCATCATTAACAGCTCATTTTGCAATTTCACACAAGAAGCTAGGTAGCACAGTCAAGGAAAGCAGGCATTACTCACCTCAGTGTGCTGATTTGGAGTACCTGACAGTGTCCTGGGGATTTTTCTAATCACCTATGAAAAGAAGGCAAAAAAAACCATCAGCATGCCTCTCAGCTGATCATCTCCTCCCCGACTTCTATTATTATTTCCCACATTTCCCTGATTAGCTAGCCCCCGCAGCTTTTATTACAAGCAGAAACAGGTAAGAAGCGGAGGACCAAATCAGCAAAACTGCTGCAAAAATCCCTCACCCAGGAAGCTGCATCGAGCTCTGGAGGACGCTTGAACTCTCCATGCCCTCGTTTTAGTCTATGCTTGTGCTGTGTAGATTTTTGTATTTTTCATGATAGATCATATTTTTTAACAGCAGCTAATGAATGAAAACGTAAATAAAACAGAAATTTAACTGCTGAGACAGTTCTGTTGAACCATTTATAAAAATAAAACGTTAGCATAGTATTTTCTTAAATATTTTAAAGTAAGCACTTGTCAAGCAAAGTTGACTTTTAATATGCTGAAGAATGTCTTAATATTTTTGGCTAACTCAAAAGAATTGATTTTAATTAAAAGAAAAAAATTAACACCACCTGGTAACACACACTACTGCTGTATAACACGTATAAAAGAATATTATTGGTAGTATAAGTATACCTTTCATCAGTTCATCCCTCGCACCAGCGACTCAGTGAATTTCACCTGCATTAAAAATCTGTGAGGGATAAATTATAGCCTGCAGCCTAAAACACACAATGCACCCAGCATTCAGACAGTTGTGTTTTAATGAGCAGAAAGGATACTGGAAGTGGCTCAAACTGAGAAAGTTTGCCATATTGATGCTAAAAACAGAGATAATATCCCTCATGCTATTATTTTGGCTGTCCTGTAGTCCACTACATCTGATGAACTGGTGTCAATTTGGACAGACAACCCAGACCAGGCCTTATAGCCCAAACATCCAGGAGTTGAATGTTTAATTTGTGTTAGCATCAGCTGCTAGGCAGCTAGCTGATGGATGAGAGGACTGCTTGTTTCTTACTACTTTTGGCGAGGACAAAACATCTTCAAAAAGCCTCCCATGTGCAGTTATCAACTCCAAAAGTAGAGCTCCATTTGACACTTGGTCAGAGGTGTCCAAACTTTTAGCAACATGGGCCAAAATCATCATGGGCCACAAAAATGTATCTTTTTAAACCGTAAAAACACACGTGATGTTTCTTTTTTTATTACCTGCTCAAAAATAAACTACACATGCAACAAAAATAGGTTCTGGGTCACCTTTTCTTTAAAAATGTTTGCCATATTCAGCCAAGCTTAATAAATCAATTAAAAGCAGATTTGGGTGCAACCAGGTCTGTTTTTGAGTAAATGTTGCTGAATATTTGTGGCCCTATTTACTATGAAATTAAAAGGATAGCAAATGGAATGATTATTAAAAGATGAATACTTTGTGTTGTTCATAACATTTTCCATTTTAAGATTTTAATGTCCTTAAAGATTTTGCTCTTATTAGGAACAAAACACACATCAACCACCTGTGCGGGAAGGCCAAATTTGTACCATTGTTTTGTGGTCGGAGGGCACCTAAAAATCAGTCCAGGGGCCATAAATGGCCCCAAGGCCACACTTTGTACACCCCATGCACTTAGTGCTCTATGGTTGTTAAAATATCTCTGCTGTACTTTCACTGCTGTCTGTTAGCATCGGCTTGACAATGCATTCGATGAACATGAAATAAGTCAGAGATTCCAATATCAATGTAACTGAACAGTAACACTAACTACATTAATCATAAACTACTACCATGCCCTCCATTAAAACCAGTAACTATTTATTTCCTCCTGTTTATGAAGCTGCAGGTAAAGAAGGATAACTAAACAAATAGGTCGGAGCATGAATAAAGAACTACTTTGCATAGAATGTGCCTCATAGCTCATAGATGATGCCACCACCTCTCTGCTTTGAAACCTTTTGGGATTTCTGAGAAACGTAAGTCTGTATTTTCCATTCTTTTTTTATTTTATCACAGAATATTCATTTTAGTTTAATTTCTGCGATGACTGTCCCTGTGAAATATTCTTAGACTAGTCTACTGTCATCTAGTGTCTCTCACTGCTGTGGGGATTAAATTTTTTCCTTAAATGTCCTCCAATATGGGGATTCACTCTCATTAGTTCTGATTTATTATCTTCAGAACGGCATTTAAACCATCTCTGGCCTGCCAGGTGTTCTCTTAAACAGGGTTGAGCAGTGGTGTCTAAACCTGTCATGTGGGCCAAAATCGTTAAGTTGGAAGTATTTTTGCGGTCCACAAAAATGTGATTTTTTTTAAAAACAAAAACAAAATTTATTTTGTACAACTCCACAATAAACTAAACATGCAATATTTTAATGAAACAAATTGATTAGTTTGGTTTTTGTTGGAAATTATTGCGTAAATCATTGTGGAACCGAAACATGAAAAAAGGTTTTCCAGTTTCCAAATTATTTTATGTTTTTTTTTTTGGCCGAGGAAACAGAATCAACACGGACGACATTTGGGTTTCTCTTTTTTTGAGAATGCTTGCTAAATTTAGCTGAGTTTAATAAATCTATTAAAAGTAGATTTGGCTGCAGCCAGATCTGCTTTTGAGGAAACCAGTTTAAGATTGTTTTTAGTTACACTTTTCACAAAGAGATAGATTTGCACGTAAGTTGTCTTTTAGGACTAATCCCTCGCCGCTCTCCAAAAAAGGTGGACATCACCATAGCGACCACTGACACAGCATGTCTGAGTATTTAACCTATAAATAAGTAAGTTCCTGATTCAGAGAGGTACACTTGCTGGCTACTTTATTAGGTATACTGGTTTGGACCCCTTTTGTCTTCAAAACCAGCTTAATTTTTCATGGCATAGATTCAACAAGGTGTCAGAAACGTTTCTGAGGTTTTCGTCTGTACTGACATGATATCATCAGACAGCCGAAGATTTGTTGCCTGCCCATCCCTTACTGTATGTCAACCTCCCATTCCACCACAAACAAAAGGTGCCCTGTTAGATTAAGATTCTGTGATTGTGGAGTCCACTAAGGTACAGTGAACACATTATGTTCAAGAAACCAGTTGGAGATGATTTGAGGTTTGTGACATAGTGCAGGATACTGCTGGAAGAAACTATGAGAAGGTAGGTACACTGTGGTCTTTAAGGGATGGACACTGGTGTTGATGGGCCCAAAGTGAGCCAAGACAATATCCCCTGCACCATCACACCACCGGAAACACCCTAAACCACTGGTAGCTATGTAGGCAAGAAGAATACATGCTTTCATGGCATGTATTGCTTAGAGATGGAGATGTTCCTCTGACATGAACAAGGCCACACAGCTGCTGCCCACTGGATATTTCCTGTTTTTTTGGCCATTCTCTGTAAACTTTAGTTTGTTGGGATTGAGAATCCCAATACCATGCCAAGTTCAAAGTCAGCTGAAATGCCCTGTGTTTCCTATTCTGATGCTGAAGGTTTGATCTTCACTAAGTTTTCTTTACCACGTTTAGGTGCCTCGAGTGGATGTCATGTGATTGGGTATTTGTGGTAACCATTAATTGAACAAGTATGCCTAATAAAATGGCGGTGGGAATATATGTACAATTATTTGGACAGTAGCTGTTTTGGCACCCTTTAAACTTTCATCATTACTAATAAGGCTGGACCATATATAGCAAATACATCATCATCTCAGTATTAGTCTGTGCAATTTTTATTTCTCAAAGGTCTGTTTGGAGTGCAGAAATTTTTGGCCAATATATTCCAAGTGTTATGAACTTGCATTTTACATGCAAATGTAATGTTTAGCCAGTTGGACAGAGTCTCATGGCTGCAGATGCTCACACCAGACTTGAATAACATTCCCCAAAATGTGAGGGAAGCACAGGTGAGAACAAGAGAAAGAAAGAAAACAGGCATATATCACAACTGATAGCATCATCACAAACATTACCAATATTTTCACCATCACAAGATTTTCTAATTATGTGCAGGTCTAATTCCCACTGTCTTAATAGAAGTTATTTATATAATACAGGATTGCTTTAGAGTCATCAAAGCAAAACATCAGATGTACACCTGGGCTATTTGATAAAACACCACAGTGGGACCATCTCCTAACCAAACCAGTTGAGTTTGGTCACATGATCTAACCAAACAGTATGGTTTTTTGAGACCAAAATGGGTCAACTGTCTGATCGGAGAACCTACAATTAAACCATACAATGCCCTAAAATTACAACAGTATTCTTAAAAAATGTCAGAGTATAATACTACAGATACATATGAAAACATTCAATATTATTTTGTCCCTCATTTTAGAAAGTGAAACTTATATGTTATTTAGATTCATCACACATAGAGTGAAATATTAAAGGCCTTTATTTCTCGAATTTTTATTTTTCTGGCTTACAGATAATGGAAACTCAAAATATGTCTCAAAAATTTTTAATATTGTGAAAGTCTAATATTTAAAACTCATGGTGTCCCACCCTAAAGGACTAATTTCCTCAAGACACCTGAAAAGGTTTCCTGAGCCTCTAAACAGTCTCTCAATCTGGGTCGGTAGGCAGTACAATAATGGGAAAGACTGCTGACTTGACAGATGTCTAGAAGACATTCATTGACACCCTCCACAAGGAGGATAAGCCACAAAAAAAACTGGTTGTTCAGAGTGCTGTATTCAAGCATATTCTGGCTTGAGTCAGCACATTAGGAGACACTACACATACACTGATGAATCCTACAGGTGGGCTACAAATGTCACAATACTCGTGTCACGCCACTCGGGAACCAAAGACAATGTCAGAAGCGTCTTATCTGGGCTAAGAAGAAAAGGAACTGGACTGTTGCTCAATGGTCCAAAGTCCTGTTTTCAGATGAAAGTAAATTTTGCCTTTCATTGGAGTGGAGAAACAAAGAATCGACATTGCTTGAAGTCCAGCGTGTTTCCACAGTCAGTGATGATTTGGGGTACCTGCTGGTGTTGGGCCACTGATTCTTCTGAAGTCCAGTCAACGCAGCTAACTATCAGGACATTTTAGAGCCCTTCATGATTCCCTCTGCTGACAAAGTGTATTAGCACCTGCCTACATTGCTAAAGGTGCCAAAAGCCGATTCAGTGACCATGGTGTTACTGTGCTTGATTGGGCAGCAAACTGGGTGGCAAACACCTGAATCCCATAAAGAATTTGTACATTATGGTCAAGAGGAAGATGAAAGACACCAGAACCAAGGATGCAGATGACCTGAAGGCTACTATCAAAGCAACCTGGGCTTCCCTTACACCTCAGCAGAACCACAGGCTTACATTATTTTGTTTCCACAGGGTTTTAATTTTCTGTAAGCCATAATCATGAAAATTATTAGAAAGAAAGGCTCGAAATGTTTCAGTCCATGTGTAATGAATCTATATATTAGTTTCACTTTCTGTTTCCAAACCTACCAGACAAAAGAAAAATGAAAAAAATGAAATCTTAGTAGCCAGCATCTCATGGCTTGGGTTAGACCTCTTTGTCAGGCTCTTTATTTACTTCTACAGGAGCTGCTTGTAGTTTTAAGTCATCTTTGTATAACAGCAGCGGAAGTCCAAGACTTCGGCACTGTGTGGGTTTTTAACTTTATAATTAGGTTTAAGGTCTCTTAGCTGGCTGTTATGAAAATGGAACAACATTAGAAGATTCGCATAATTTCACCATCCAGTTCAGTACAATTAAAGAAAAGCTACATCTTACATTAAGGCTGGGTGCACAGAGGTGGTGCACGCAGCTGTTAGTGACTGTGGAGACCCACCTCTTCTTAGGTACGTTTTGGGTTTGGGGAATTAAAATCCAACAAAGGTAACAGCTCAGCAAAGCAGAGCCACAGGACATATGGAGGCTTAAAATGTGGACGATTCAGCAGCCTTTACTTCACAGAACGTATGAAACTGCTTTGCAAATAATGCTTATTGACAGTTCTGGGCTAAAGCTACAGTCACTGTGTGTGTTTGCTTATGCGACTGCAGGTAATGTAAGTCATACACATTGAGTATATAAAGCTAAAGCTGCACAGGTATTAAGGAATAAGAGACACTTCAACATCCACCAGCACCACCTTATAATCTCTCACATGACTGCTGCTTCAGGTTGCAGTAATGTAGGATGTTGTGGATCACAGATCCTCCTACATGATTCTACACACCTTCACTGTTTAATCACTGGTTTTCCAATTAAACATGTATTTCCCAACCTCTGCAAAAAAAAACACAATCCATGTATTTCCTTTTAGTCTTCAAGGTTCTTATGATCCTTTTTTCCAGTAAAAACAACCTCTCCCACAGGGTCTCAAGGAATTCCCAGACCAGAATGGATACACACTCACTGGCCGCTTTATTAGGTAAAATCAGTGAATCAGACAATCACGTCAGCAAGTCATCTCTAGGCATCTAAGCATGGTGAAGACAACCTCCTGAAGTATAAACTGAGCAAATGAGTTTCCTCATAACCAAGAACAGATCTAGGAAGGAATCTCAGACACTGCACAGATTCTTCTAGAGGGGTTCAAGGCATTTCCCAGACCATAATATACACTGGGTTCTTGCATGGAGTATGGGTCTCCCCTCGGGTCTCTTCCCAGCAGGGGATGAGCATAAAACGTCTAAAGCTAGGAGGGATCTAAATCAAATTTAGAAACCACTTCAACTGGGTCCTTTCAATGTGACAAATCACCAATACTGCCCTGAATCATGGAGTTTCTTACCTCAGGACTCCAATTTCAGTCTCTAGTATCCAAAATCTTATTATTTTGGTCATTATCCATATCTTATTGTTACTGGTGAAGTTCAGAAGGTAGGTACCAGTAAATCAAGAGCTTTATTATTTACCTTAAATAGATCTTCAATGTAACAGACTAAATATGACGCCCAAATCCATCTTTCCCACAGGCTCTCTATCCTCCCATGAGTTGTGAACAAGACAGAGATACTGAAACTCACCAACATGAGGCAAACATTCCCTCGAAATCATTTCATTAAGCAATCATTTAGCAGTTTAAGACAAAGACGGGCTTTGATTAAACTCTCAAAGCTTAGCTAGACGTTTTTGTCCTGAGATTTTCTGATTTGCATTTCTCTTGTTCATTAGAATGCAGGTAGGAAGCCCTACATAGGCACATCCTTATGGTTCTTATTATTCTACTGTATTAACAAGACAGCCACGAACACCTCCTCAATTTAATTAGAGTTTCATCTTTTAAGATGCCTCATCCATTCCCCATATGTGGCAGGAGGCCGCCCCACTGATGAAGACTAAGCAAAGACTGCTTGACCATCCTGCCAATGTCACAGTATCTTTTCTACATGTACGCCAGGAGAACGCTGCATCCATTACACACACCGCTGCCCAATTAGAGCAGGAATGTGAATTAATGGACAGGTTGGGATAGGTTAATGAAGGGTGGTGCCGATCCGCTGAGGATTCAAATTAAAAACTGTAGCCCCCTTTTGAACAAAGTTTATTTGTGAATATTTCCACCTCTGCCTGAGATCATCTTGTTGGTGTTGTCCTATGTAGGTGCCTTTTCTGTTTAAAAGACAATAAAGCGCTGAGCAGCTGATGTGAAGGTGAATGATTGGGTGTCGTATTTTAGAGGCTACTCTCTCCACTTGTACATGACTTTGTCACTATTTCATGCTGAGATAATTAAAATGACCAATAAAATCAGGACATGAGACAGAGGAAACAAGGAAATAAAATTATGAAATAATTACAAAAAACAAGCTTCTACTTTTTTATAAATCCTACTTTTTTGAACCCCCAAATACACAAAAAATCTGCAGTTAACACAACTGCAGTAATTTAGTTGCATTCATCTTTTATTATCGTTTTTGCAGGTTAGATAGGAGCAAATATACAAAAATGACATCAAAACAAAAAAAAAGAGAGATTTTATGACGGCATTTTTTCTGACCCTTTATGCATTCAATTTAATCTGGGTGTTGAAAAGGTTAATTATTTGACAGGAAACAGCAAATGGTGTCAGAAATAAACAAGCTTTAAGGAAATCTAAATAAGTTCTGAAAACAAAACACACAACATACTCCACAGTCATTATTTAATAAGCACAAATGAAGAAAAAATGGGAAATCTGTGATTGAAAAACTAGGTACACCCTTACTGTGTCCAAAGGGTTTAAGAAGGGAAGTACCAGACTGGTGCTGCTGATCAAGAGTATTTAATTAACTGATTGACAACATGTGGGCACTGTGACTCTATAAAGCAGGGGTTTTTGCAGTTTGCCACTCTGTGGCCTACTTGATTGGAAGGACCAAATGAGAAAGACTCTTCTCTTATAAAATAACATGGCTGCATGACTTGAGTTGGAAAATTGAATCTGAATGAACCACATGATATCTAGAACAATGTTCTTTAGACAGATGAGACCAATGTAGAGATAACTGGCGACAATGCATAGTGTCAAGTTTAGAGAAAACCATAGAACATCATAGATAAAAAAAAAAAAACCTCATACCAGCTGTCAGGTATGGTGACAGGGGGAATATTTGGGTTTTTGGACACACTGCAGTTAATGAGTTAATCATGAACTTCTCTATATACTAAAGCACTCTAGAATCAAATCTGAGACCATCTGTCATACAGCTGAAGCTTGGCCCAAACTGGGTCCTCAGCAGGACAATGATCCTGAACACTGCAGTGAAAGAGAATCAGTGTGTTGGAATAGCCCAGTCAAATTCTAGACCCTAACCTGATTAAAATGCTGTGCTTTTCTTCTTTGCTGTATGCTGTACTTTCCTTCTCCATTGTGCAGCAATGGATACCTGCAAGGCTCAATGAACAAAACAATTTAGTAAGAAACGGACAATCAATCAGCGGTAAGAAGGTCATAAATACAGGTATTGTTTGTAAAAGCGTTATATAAATTAAAAATGCAAATCTATTGTTTGTCCTGGTGATAAGTGACAGCTGGTGCCTGTCTCCAGCAGCCTATGGGTGGGAGGCAGGGTTTACCCTGGACAGGTCACCAGTCCATCACAAAGACACACAGGACAAACAACAATGCACTCACACCTAAGGGCAATTGAGAGAGACCAATTAACCTAACTGTCATGTTTTTGACTGTGGGCGGAAGAGTACCCAGAGAAAACCTACACATGCACAGGGAAAACATGCAAACTCCATGAAGACCCCAGGCTGGAAGTCAAACCCAGGACCTTCTTGCTGCAAGGCAACAGCGCTATCAACTGCGCAACCATCCAGCCTGTGACATAACAATTGAAAATTTACGAAAATAGACAACTCTAAGTGTTTGTAGTCATTGGTAAGAATATGCTATTCTTTGTATGTCCAAAAAAGTTTCTGAAATTTAAACAGAATAAAGGAACCCATCCAGATTTAAATGAAGATTTAAATGTGAAATGAATACCTGCATGACTGAAAAAAACCTGCAATCCTAATGAACTCTAGGATTGCATGTCTTGTGGCACAGTCTACATCTGTAAGCAACCAACATCAGACATTTTAACAAAAACAAAAAGAAAACAAAATGTATTAAAAAGTAAAAATGCCTTGCTGGGTCTTACTGTAAACATGATTAAAAAGAGCCCACAAACACTAAACAATGGCAATATCCCACAAGCTAATAATCAACACACCGAAAATCAACTAAACACCACAGAAACAACACACTATACACTCAGAAGGGACCATATCTCAATTACTCACATGAAAGAACTCAGAACAGATATTGGAGATGCACTGAGCATAATCACTATGATTTTAATTTTACACACAATGTTGCCTAAAGACTATTCTCTTCATTTGAATCTAAATCTGAATGTAAAAAAATTAAAAATGTCATCCCATCTCAAGCACACAATTCATTATGTATTTATTTACATCTCATGTGTTTTGTTTAAGGCATTAATTGATCATGATTGGGCAGTTCATGAACTGCCCAATCATGACAGCAATGACTGAAAAAACTAGCGACAGCATAGACAGCTAAGCAAGTGTTTCATTCCAGTAAAAATGGTAACATACCCAGTTCCAATAAGTCAGTGGTTCTTTATTTCTGAATAAGCTTTGCTGGCTTGAATACTAGCTTTACTTTGAAGGTAAATGCACTCCAGGAGCACTGCATTACATCATGTAAAATAAGGCACATCAGTTGTTGCCTTTAACACAAATTAGTACTTTAGCAACGTGCTAAAGTGTCTGAAAGCAGGACAAATTACCGGTCTCCAGCTATGGCTCAAGTACAGGCCGCAGACCTGAGTGGGTTGTTTGAAAGAAAATACTAGGGGCGTATTATTGTAATGCGCTGGTGTGCGTTGTCCTTGAGTAGCTGTTAGCTTAAGTAGCAGGCAGCACAACTCTAAGTAGCTTGACTTTGAGAAGATGGTTAGCTGATTAATTCCAAGTAGCTGTAAACTTAATCTGAGTGGCTCTTAGCTTGGCACACTGATAGCTACTCCCAATTAGAGAAGCTATTAGTTCAACGATGAGGCTTTAGGCTTTTATCTTGAGTAGCTGTTATCCTGTTTTGCCTTTAGCCCAACTCTGAACAGTTTGTTGGTTACAATCAGACTGCCGGTGAACTCAACTCAGAGTAGCTGCCCCAACTTAAAGTAGTTGCTATTTTGATTAGCTGTTGGCCTAACATTGAGTAACCCTTGCCTAGACTTTGAGAAGCTTTTAGGTTTAGTAAATCTTAGTTTATGTTACTTTTAGCTGCATGTCAATTCACCTCAATCCAAGCAGATGTTAGCTAAACTGGGTAGTTGGCTTAGCTTCAAGTAGACATTATCCTGAGAAGCTGTTAGTTCAACTTCAAGAGGTTGTTGCCTTGTGCTGCCATTTGCTCAACCTTGAGTAGGTGTTAGCTCGAGAACCTGTTAGTTTAACTCTGAGTAGAGGCTTCCGGGGCGGAAGCCCCGCATGTTTTCTGAACAGCCGCGGACTTCTCAATAGAAGAAATTTAGAAGTATTAAAAATATACAGCCACAAATGGTATTGGACTTCACATTTTTATTTAAAAACAATCAGTTTTTCAATTGTGTTCCATAGAGTCACGTCCCGCTCCACCTAACTTGACAATGAGTTAAAAGGAGAAGACAAAAATTTTTTATTTGCGAATGCGCAACTACGCACACAGCCAGAGACGGACTCCATTTTGGAGAAGTCCAGAACAGCAGTTTACTCCAGGTCGACCTGCTTCCTTCATTACCTGAAAAGTAACTAACTAACTAACTGATGTGGTGACATCATACATCCGTTTCTGTGAGGACATGTGTGGGCAGACCAAGACCTTCTGCACCTTTGGGAACAATAAGCCATGGTTTACTCCACACCTCAGGAATCTGCGCAGGGAAAAGGAAGAAGCTCACAGCAGTGGAGATTGGGCGCGGTACAGGCAGGCCAGGAACAAACTAACAAAAGAGATCAAAGCAGCTAAGAGAAGCTACAGTGAGAAGCTGAAGAACAGCGTTTCTACTGGTGACACTTCGGCTGTATGGACTGGTCTGAGAAACCTGACTGCCTATAGGAGGCCCTCCACCCATCCTGAACAGAGTCGTCTCCTGGCCAACCATCTGAATGGCTTCTACTGCAGACATGACAGGAAGCTGTTCACACCTCAAATCATCCCCTCTACATCCCATTCAGGAACAAATTCCTCCCATAAAGCAACCAATCCCCCACCATCAGATCCTCTGCCTGCACTAAAGATCTCCGAGGAAGAGGTAAACAGGCTCTTTCAGCGCATGAAAACAAAGAAAGCTGGAGGACCTGATAACGTCTCCCCATCATGCCTGAAAGCCTGCGCACATCAACTCGCTCCGATCTTCATGAGGATGTTCAACAAGTCACTGGAGAAATGTGAGGTCCCCTCCTGCCTCAAACGATCCACCATCATCCTGGTTCCCAAGAAACCCACCATCGTAGGATTAAATGACTACAGGCCTGTAGCCCTGACGTCTGTGATCATGAAATCTTTTGAGCGGCTGGTGTTGAAGCACCTGAAAGACATCACAGGCCCCCTGCTGGACCCCCTGCAATTTGCTTACTGAGCAAACAGGTCGGCAGATGATGCTGTCAACTTAGGTCTACACTTCATCCTGCAACACCTCGACCACCCAGGGACGTACGCCAGGATCCTGTTTGTAGACTTCAGCTCGGCCTTCAACACCATCATACCCGACATCCTCCACCAGAAGCTCACACAGCTCAACGTCCCAGCCTCCACCTGTCAGTGGGTCAACAGCTTCCTGACAGACCGACAGCAGCAGGTGAGACTGGGTAGCATCTTCTCCCGATCCAGATCAATAAGTACTGGTGCCCCCCAGGGGTGTGTTCTATCCCCACTCCTCTTCTCTCTGTACACAAATGACTGCACCTCATCGGACTCGTCCGTGAAACTCCTTAAGTTTACAGACGACACCACTGTCATTGGACTGATCTAGGACGGAGAGGAGTCTGCATACAGACAGCAGGTGGATCGGCTGGTACACTGGTGCGGTCAGAACTACCTTGAACTGTACCCACTCAAGACTGTGGAAATGGTGGTGGACTTTCGGAGAACACCACCCCCATACACCCCCCTCACCATCCTCAACAACACTGTATCGGCCGTAGACCACTTCAGGTTCTTAGGAACCACCATCTCTGAGGACCTGAGATGGTCTTCACACATAGACACTGTTCGAAAGAAGGCCCAGCAGAGACTGTACTTCCTGAGGCAACTCAAGAAGTTCAACCCTCCACAGGAGCTGTTGGTCATCTTCTACACTGCCATCATTCAGTCTGTCCTGTCTTCATCCATCTCAGTGTGGTTTGGCTCATCCACAAAACAGGACAGGTCCAGAATGCAACGAATAATCAGGACTGCAGAGAGAATAATCAGGGCTGACCTTCCCTCCATCCAGGACTTATACAGGTCTAGGGTCAAGAAAAGAGCTGCCAAAATGTCTGCCGACCCCACACACCCTGCACATAAACTGTTTAGAGTTTTACCTTCAGGCCGCCGCTACAGAGCACTGTTTATTAAAACCAGCCGCCACAGAGACAGTTTCTTCCCCCAGGCTGTTTCTCTGTTGAACATTCAATAGAGTACAAAACAACAGCATACAGATGTTGCAACTGCACCTTTTTTATTAGATATGTGTACATTGTAAATTGTAAATTTGTATATTCTGTAATACAAAAACAGAACAAAAGAGCAAAGTGTACCGGAGGCAAATTCCTTGTTTGTATGTACAAACTTGGCAATAAAGCTGATTCTGATTCTGATCGCCTCAAACAGGGCTCATTTCAGAGCAACCACAGAGCCAACCGAAGAGTGGGAGCCTAGTGGGTGTGTGTGTACAGGAAAAGGTGGAAGCAGAGTGGTATAACCCAGACGAAGAGAGGCGGTAAAACCTGAATGCTTGGAATGGGCTGATTGTAAGTTACAACTAATCACTGATTCACTCAGCAAGACATGAGGTGGAGGTTCACTCTAATGAGCATCATCAGGGTCATAATGAGGGACTTTCACCTGAGCTACAGGTAACGTTAAATGATCTGTGATAGAAAACAGCAGCAACCTTCTCTGTGAGCTTCTAGCCGTATTTGCACCATAATGTGAAAATATCTGGTCCTTTACTTCAGTCAAAATAAAATCATTTAATCCTCACGTAGCTGAACACATTAAAAGGTCCTTCAGATCAACACATTGATCTCATGGCAGCAGCCAGTCTTATAGTTCAACATGTAGACAGAAAAAAGTGTTGCTCAATAAACCAGGAAAATATCTCCTGGTTCCAGTAAGACGAAATAGAAAGAGCAAAAGTAAACCTCCCTGTTCTCTTTCATATCTTCTGTGCTGATTCTAAACATACAGCTCTGGGTTTAAAGATGCAACATAATTAAGAAATAAATCATAGCAATTAATCACAGGTGGACCATTGATTAGTTAACAATTTTATTTTTCTGAATTACATATATAATATTATATAAACTAAACTAATTAAACAAGGATACAGTTTTACTGAAGGTGAGACATGCATACCATATGTATACAGTTATTAATAACTGTAATATTAGTATTGATACGGTCCAGGACGAGGCTCTATGCTATATTATAAACACCACAATTTAACACCCTTTCCTCTCAAAGTGTTTAATAGTAAGAAGTACAATAATGTCTCACTTTCTTAGTGCCAAACAAAAGACTGTTGTAAAATGTTTCATTTATTATTTTTGGCAAATTTCTCCAGAAGTGGAACGAAGGGCTGAAAAGATTAATAAAAGAAGGAACAATTTTAATAAAATGTTTTGAAAGCTCTTGGCATAATAAAAATAAATGTGTTTGAAAAAGATTTAGGAAAATCCACTTTATTCCACTTTATTCCACTTTCCTTTTTTGAAATATAAGAATAAAGACAACGAAGCCTCAGGAGAGGAACACTTTGATGAGAATGTAATGTTTAAAAAGGTAATTCATGTAGATGACAAAAGAAGCACATTCATCTGGCTCATAGTAAACATCTCTGAGTTTAAGAAAAACTTTTGTCAGCAAAAATTCCGATTAAGGTCTTTTCTAAATACCTCAAAATGTGTCATTATTTGCTTCAGCAAAATGGTTTTTCATTAGGCCTAAACTCTGTTTCAGTTTCATTCAGCTTCTAACAAAAATAAAAAGTAAATTTATTGCGAACCTTTTTTGTTTGATTCACAATAATTTACATTCAATCTAAAACCAGCCGAGACAGAGAACTGGTACAATATGTCCAATATTATTTTAATTTTAAATTACCTATAAATTGTCTTATTGAAATCTAAATATTTTTGATCTGGGCTAAAGCCCCCAATGTTTTGAGACCCTAAAAACGCCCCTGGCTGTTACTTTGAGGAACGTCTAGCTCAACTCTGAGTAGCTGTTAACTGAAATCCAACTAGCTGTTAGCTCATTTCTGAGCAGCTATCACCTTGAGTTGCTTTAAGGATCAATCAAAGACGTTTCTGGCCTCAGGGTAGCTGGTAGCTCAGCTTTGAGTAGCTGTTTTGTATTAACTCAGAATAGCTGGTAATTTAACTCAGAGTAGCTGGTAGCTTGATTCAGAGTAACTTTTAGTTCCACTTCCCAGAAATAGCTGGTAGCTCAACTCCCAAGTAGCTGGTAGCTTTAGTAGCTGGTAGCAGGCTTCTGAGTGGCTTTTAGCTTGACTCTCCACGTCTATTGCTGTATGACATCCAAACTGAGATTACTCTGAATGCTCTTTAGCACCAGATATAACTAACTCACAAAACCACACTTAAAACAAAACAAAATGAAAAACAAAACAGACATTTTTTTTATTCTAGTAAACCATACCTCAAAACTTGTGTTACAGCACTTTTCAAATCAGATTTACTGAAAACAATACCTTATATTTGGGCCAGAATTAACAAATAAATAACAACTGATCCACAGAGAAAAGGCACCTACAGCACATCTATAATGTGGTTATGAGACTCCTGTCTGTGTGGACAGGCATAATAAACATTTCCTGGGTTCTTCAGCTCTCACAGCTCTGATGACTTATTACCTGCAGTATCAAAGCTGAACACTGTGCCACTGCTCTGCAGAGAGAGCTATGCTGACTGGGTTTATGAACACATTGTGTGGGAGCGCCCTGGGAGCGAGATTGAGTATCCATCTGTGTGCATTCATTTATTTGATTTCCATGCTACTGAGGTTGTTTCTAGTAATAATTATAATTCCAAAGACACTTGGAGGCATGCGTAACTTTATGTGAACAGAGTATAAGTACCAAAGTCCATCAAGTGCTAATGCTACCTAATGCATCTACGAAGAATCCTCTGTCACTCACTGGAATAAGCGTAGCAACATTAAAATACAACAAAAGTGCACTCTAAAAACTGCTATTAACTTCTCACATAGTCAATAAGAATGACTGAAAGGTAAGAATTTTCAAATGAAGTCAGATTTTGCTATTTGATAACCCTAAGTAACCATGTCACACCTCTAGAGCTTTCAGTTTAACTTTTACTGATGAGGATACATCTGTCAATGCAAGGATTTGTTTTTATTTTTTTAACAAGATGACAAAAAGGCAATAAAACACACACAAAAAAAAAAAAAAACAATACCAGACATCCGTGTCAAATACGGCTCAGATTAACAAAGAGATGTGAAAGAAGATTCACTTCAAAGTTCTTCTTGAAGATTGTTACGAGTCACAGTGACATGAGTCAGCATTGGCTGGTAATTTGATTGCTGCTAATCTGCTTTGAATAAACGGCGACAGACAGAGAATGTAGAAACTGAGAAAGGTTGTGATGAGAAGAGCCGAGGGCTAAAAAGATAATGAAGGGAGGCTGCAAAATGAAATGATGAGCATGGTAGAAAGAGACTCGAATGGAGCAAAAAAAGAAATGAAAAAACCTCTTGATTTTCTCCACACAAAGACAGTTACTTTCTATCTGATGCTCCTCCTAACGCCTAAACATTCCCATTCCTGCCCCAGTAACAGCGGACAATTATTGAAGAGTTGGCTTTTAAAGTGCAGTCTGCAGGTGGTTTAGTCTTCCCGCATTGATGACCTTTCAGATTTACTTGTCTGTCCTCAACCTCCTTGGCATTTCCAAGACTTGGAGCATCTGTTTGGTATGAAGCCCAAAGTGCATGTTATCTCTGTGTAAACCAACCCAATCCAAGGCAGGAATGTCCAATATATTCTGCCACTTAAATTTATTTTAAGGCCAATAACAGTATTGTATTGTATTGCACCGACTACGCCAAAACAAATTCCTTGTATGTCCAAAAACGTACTTGGCAATAAAGCTTTTCTGATTCTGATTCTGAACAGAAACTGAAAAGCACCACTACAGCTATACAGGTCCTTCTCAAAATATTAGCATATTGGGATAAAGTTCATTATTTTCCATAATGTCATGATGAAAATTTAACATTCATATATTTTAGATTCATTGCACACTAACTGAAATATTTCAGGTCTTTTATTGTCTTAATACAGATGATTTTGGCATACAGCTCATGAAAACCCAAAATTCCTATCTCACAAAATTAGCATATCATTAAAAGGGTCTCTAAATGAGCTATGAACCTAATCATCTGAATCAACGAGTTAACTCTAAACACCTGCAAAAGATTCCTGAGGCCTTTAAAACTCCCAGCCTGGTTCATCACTCAAAACCCCAATCATGGGTAAGACTGCCGACCTCACTGCTGTCCAGAAGGCCACTATTGACACCCTCAAGCAAGAGGGTAAGACACAGAAAGAAATTTCTGAACGAATAGGCTGTTCCCAGAGTGCTGTATCAAGGCACCTCAGTGGGAAGTCTGTGGGAAGGAAAAAGTGTGGCAGAAAACGCTGCACAACGAGAAGAGGTGACCGGACCCTGAGGAAGATTGTGGAGAAGGGCCGATTCCAGACCTTGGGGGATCTGCGGAAGCAGTGGACTGAGTCTGGAGTAGAAACATCCAGAGCCACCGTGCACAGGCGTGTGCAGGAAATGGGCTACAGGTGCCGCATTCCCCAGACCTGGGCTACAGAGAAGCAGCACTGGACTGTTGCTCAGTGGTCCAAAGTACTTTTTTCGGATGAAAGCAAATTCTGCATGTCATTCGGAAATCAAGGTGCCAGAGTCTGGAGGAAGACTGGGGAGAAGGAAATGCCAAAATGCCAGAAGTCCAGTGTCAGGTACCCACAGTCAGTGATGGTCTGGGGTGCCGTGTCAGCTGCTGGTGTTGGTCCACTGTGTTTTATCAAGGGCAGGGTCAATGCAGCTAGCTATCAGGAGATTTTGGAGCACTTCATGCTTCCATCTGCTGAAAAGCTTTATGGAGATGAAGATTTCATTTTTCAGCACGACCTGGCACCTGCTCACAGTGCCAAAACCACTGGTAAATGGTTTACTGACCATGGTATCACTGTGCTCAATTGGCCTGCCAACTCTCCTGACCTGAACCCCATAGAGAATCTGTGGGATATTGTGAAGAGAACGTTGAGAGACTCAAGACCCAACACTCTGGATGAGCTAAAGGCCGCTATCGAAGCATCCTGGGCCTCCATAAGACCTCAGCAGTGCCACAGGCTGATTGCCTCCATGCCACGCCACATTGAAGCAGTCATTTCTGCAAAAGGATTCCCGACCAAGTATTGAGTGCATAACTGTACATGATTATTTGAAGGTTGACGTTTTTTGTATTAAAAACACTTTTCTTTTATTGGTTGGATGAAATATGCTAATTTTGTGAGATAGGAATTTTGGGTTTTCATGAGCTGTATGCCAAAATCATCCGTATTAAGACAATAAAAGACCTGAAATATTTCAGTTAGTGTGCAATGAATCTAAAATATATGAATATTAAATTTTCATCATTACATTATAGAAAATAATTAACTTTATCACAATATGCTAATTTTTTGAGAAGGACCTGTATAATGTTCCAAACTGCTGTTGCTTGCTGCTGTTTTATTACACACCAAGAAGTTAATTGTTGCTGTTATGACCTGTATGACCCTTCTGTTTTCCAATGGTTATAATCAGTCTGTCAGAGAGAGGTATCCCAATCCTTGTGGTTTTTAGTATAAAAATGACCATCAGTGGGACCCTTTGTTGAGGTTCCTTGAGACGACATTGTTGTAAATAAGCGCCGTTTAACTAAATAATCTGAACTGAAACTATCTGTGTAGTTATGCTGCTATAGGCTTAGGCTGCTGGAGGACATAATGACCACTTTCACCCTCTTCGCTACATTCTCACACTACTCTCCAATTTTGCATTATTTGCTGTTATTTCAGCTTTTAACCTGATTCTCTCTTTTCTCTTCCTAGAAGCTACACCTGGCCTGACTCTGTGTCTACCTGTGACACCTTTCTGGAGAGGGGAATCGTCCGACCTTCTGCTGGCAACAACTTAATGCTCACCCTCTACCGATGATCCACATAGCCCTGTCTTTTAGTGTTTAACCCTTTCTCTCTCCTAGACATGGCGATTGACTGAGCTTAACTGTAACAAACTATGTGCTCTCTTTCAGACTCTAACCTTGAAAACTGGCTCAGAGTTTATCTGTTCATTCTTTCTAGGTAAAATGACTAAAGGAGGTACATCCATCAACATTTACTTTTCCTTCCCATAGAAAGTACTTCTGGATCAGTGCTTCTGTGTTCTCTTTGTGTCTCTGCTTTGTTCTCTCAAACCCCCAGTCGGTCGTGACAGATGGCCGCTCACACTGAGCCTGGTTCTGCTGGAGGTTTCTTCCTGTTAAAAGGGAGTTTTTCCTCTCCGCTGTCGCTACATGCATGTTCAGTATGAGGGATTGCTGCAAAGTCAACGCCAGTGACTGTCCACTGTCTCTACATGCTCATCCAGGAGGAGTGAATGCTGCAAGTCACTGACTGGATGCAATCTGCTGGGTTTCCATAGATAGAAAAACTTTTTATCCAATTTGAGTAAAAAGCTAACTCCGACTGCACTGTTCAATGGTTAAGACTAATTGAAATGTATGTACCTGAGTGTTGTGAAATGCCTTGAGACAACATGTGTTGGGAATTGGCGCTATATAAATAAACTGAATTGAATTGAATTGTTGAGGGCTGCACGGTGGCGCAGTTGGTAGCACTTTTACCTTGCAGCAAGAAGGTCCTGGGTGTGATTCCCGGCTGGGGGTCTTTCTGCATGGAGTTTGCATGTTCTCCCCGTGCATACTCCGGCTTCCTCCCACAGTCCAAAGACATGCCTGTTAGGTTAATTGGTCACTCTAAATTGCCCTTAGGTGTATGAATGAGTGTGTGCATGGTTGTTTGTGTGTTGCCCTGTGATGGACTGGCGACCTGTCTATGGTGTACCCCGCCTCTCGCCCATAGACTGCTGGAGATAGGCACCAGCTCCCCCATGACCCACTATGGAATAAGCGGTAGAAAATGACTGACTGACTGAATTGAATTGTTAACCATGTGGCATTTTACTGAGCAAGGAACTAGAATCCATGTTCAGTAGTAAACACTGGTTTCTGGAAGGCATAGCTGCAGGATACATGGTTTATGGTTTAATGGTTGACTGGCGGGAGGTCAGCTCTTCTGCAAGGTTTCACATTTTCAAATATTTCAGGTTTATTTTGTGAGAACTTAATCTAAATATATGTGTTTCTGGCTCTGAAAGTAGTGTGGAAAAATATTTGCTTACATAGAGATTTATTCAGTTTTTTCAGTTCAAACTAATTTTAATATCAGATCAGATCAAAAAAGAATCCAGACCAACATTTGAAGCACCAGCCTAATTAAGGTCAGAGTTCATGATTCAACAATAAAAAAGAGACAGAGAGAAAATGGCAACAGTGGGAGAGAGTGGGAAAAACTTCTGCTGACCATGAAAAACGCAAAGGTCAACTCACATTTGTCAAAAACGTTTTGATGATTCCCAGGACTGTTATGGAAATATTCCATGGACTGATGAGACAAAGTGGAACTTTTTGGAAGGTGTCTGGCCTTTTCAACAATCATTTCAGTAAAAACAACAGAGTTGGAACAAAACACAGAACAACTGGTTAACTGAATATCTTTTTCTCCCTCCTTTATTGGAACTTGGCGGAAGGGGGTGCCTAATGGGGTCAGCCGGGGAGCTGGCTCCCGGTGAGAGCATTTTGCCCACTAGCCCTTCCTTCCCCATTCCTGGACACCTCCCTCCGCCCACTCCATCACACTACCACTCATGTAGGGCCATGGGGTGCGGGTGCGTCATTGGAGTGCCACAAGGGTTTTCCATCTCTGCGGTCCCATGGCAGCCTGTGCCCCAATTTTATTGTACATCTTTGACACTCTCACTTATAACATTTTCATGACATTCACAAATAGGGCCTTGGGGGTGGGTGCTCTCAATGCCATCAAGAGGGAATGTATTTTATTTTATTAACCTAACCTCTGGTGCCTGCGCTCTTAACCTCTAAAGGTTAAGTTGCATGTAGACATTGAGGGTTCTGGGGGGGGGGGCATGGGAGACCCTCTTGCCCACCTGTTTTTGCACACTACAACATGCATCAACACCACTGGTTGCTTTGGTGTGTGCTGGCTCACTCCCGGTGGCTGCTTGCCAGGGCTTGGACCCCAGGGCTCTGTTGGGCCTCTGCTTGGGGAGTGATATGTCCCAGGGTCTCGGGTCTCTGGGTCTATGGCTGGAGCTGCTCGGGCGTAGATGGCTGCCAGCGGGGCCTGTGGGCTTGTCGCTGCAGCTCCCAGAGGATTTTGCACTGTGGCTGCTGGGCAGTTCCCCTGGGACTCTCCCCTGCTCTTCTCCGGGGGGGTTGCGGTAGTCCCGGCGATGGTTCTCCTGGGGTTCCTGTGCTCTAGGGGGCTTCTGGATGTCTGTGGCACGGATCTCCTCCGTATCTGTCCCAGGCGGGGACCTGTCCCAAGGGGGCAGGTCTGTGGCCCCTCACACTTGCTATTGCATATTTTTATGGAGAAACCTTGTGTACACAAGCACCGTCACACTCAGGCCCACATGTGTTTAGATTCAGATGTGAACAGATACACAAATCTTCTATATTGAGCTGCATTTACCACTAAACACATCTTGCATTGATAAGTACCGTGCACTTTTTGGTACAAAAGCTGTTAATATGAACGTTTCTGCAGATGTAGAAGCAAGCAGGGTGTTGTCTTGTATTCTCTTCATCCTTCTTTCTTTCCTCCATTTTTTTCTCCTTCTCTCACCTTTTCCTTTTTGCCCCACCACTCTCTCTTTCATGCTTCTTATTTTTTTCCTTTTCATTTCTGTTTCTGTGTCCGTAACAATTGAAATAATCCCAAAGCAGTTTCTAAAAAAGATTATTTTATAAATATCAAGCAGAGCTTTAAAGCGTTAGCTGTAATGCTCCACTTGCGAAAGTAAATTTGTTGGGCTTCTTCTTGGCACTCAGACAACAATTTTAAGCGCTGCTCAGCCAGACAGGACATGGTTAAAAAAAAAGGTTATCTTTTCTAATAAAATTTTTTTTAATGATCTAAAACAATTATCTTTCAAATAATAAGAAGAGGACAAATACTTTTTCACAGTACTGTGTAACCCTTGTCAAAAAGTTAGAAAATTTTGATGGTGAACAGTACATAGGTAGTTGATAAATATGTAAAAAAAATAGTTATTAAATATTACTGGGAAAAGGAAAAAAATAAAATAAAATAAAAATAATATATATATACACATTATGATAGTTAAGTGTAGATGCCCTCATAAATGGGGTGTTATTTTCTATTTAAAAGCAATGTTGTAAACTGCTTGGTTGTCAATAAAGTTTTCCAGGAGCGCCCCTCCCTCACCCACGAAGCTCTGCTTTGGCAGCGTCTCGCTGTAAGAGAGAGCAGATGAGCATCGCGCTACAAAGTAGCTGCTAGCACGACAAAGTTGGAGGATAATTAAACATATCCATAGGACTCTTAATCCTTTTCTTACTGAGGGAGGAGCGTGAACTGGAAAAAGACTAAAACTCTTAATAGGACGAACTTTGGCCAGGTTTTATTTCCCCTTGAGAAGACTTTTGATTTTGGTCTGAAACTTCGGAGAGTCCAGTTTCAAGCCAACCCATGATTCCTAGGACCATCATCAGTACACAACACGGTCCATCTTTACTCTAAACTCACTGCTACACCAAGGTCGTGGTAGGGATTGGAGTTCTTCTGAGTTGACTGAACTTTAAAGGGGAAGTGTGTAAAATCTAGCACACACTGCTGATGAACATTTGAAGTCTTTGTTAAACTAAAGACCATGGAAACATTGTTCAATTGTTGTTTTGCAAGTTATGTTGATTTTATTTGAAACTTTTGTATTGTGACAGAGATTTAGAGGATAACTGTAAAGATAATTTAAAGTGTCACTGTTGATCTAAAGAGAAGTAATTTGGGTAGATTGTGTGAATCTGAAGATCAGTTTAATCCTAAAATTAAGCATACAGAATCAAATTATTACCCAAAATTAGGCTAGATGACGGGTCATTAAACAAAATAGAAATAAAAATTAGACCAGGAATATATTTGAGTTTAAACTACTTTTATTTAAATCCTTAATACAGAATAAGGAGAAATATAACATAGAGTGTTCTAAAGGTACCATATGCAAATCAGCATGCTTGGAATTATTTGTTAACTGTTTGTCTTATCTTTTGTATTAATTAAACTGCCGGCTTACAATTAAATTGTTCTGATCCTGGTTCTTATAACTTTATCTTCACCACTAGCGAATCTAGAACTGGCCCAGTAGCCTACAAACACCTGCCTAGCAGTAAGGGTGCTACAACTGGGTCCAATATGTCGGAGATTAGCATAAAATTTGTATTTTATTTTCCTGTTTATGATAACAACCAATATAATTTATACTATAAATTGTGAGTGTTCTGCACATGTCCTGGCTGTAGTAAAATAAAAATGTAATCCACCCGCTCATACTCACACTGCATAACGGTGCATGAATGTGTACTCGTTAGTGATTGTGATTGGGTGAATGTGTCTCTAGTGTAAAGATTTTTGAGTGGTCAGTATGACTAGAAATCACAATATAAATTCAGTCCATTTACCATTCCCTCTACCCAGCGACACTCTCCAGCTCATTTTGAGGGATTCTGAGGTGTTCCCAGGCCAGGAGGGAAATGTAGCCCCCTCCAGTCGATTCTGGGTCTGCCAGGGGGTTTCCTGATCAGATGCCTGAAGCACCTCAGCTGATTCCTTTTTATGTAGAGGAATGGTAGCTAAACTTTGAGGTTCCCCCAGATGATTGAGCTTCTCACCCCATCTCTAAGGCTGAGCCTGGCCACCCTACAGATCTATCTGTAGTTCCATACTACTATCACCTGCAAACAAGACACTGAAATGTTTGGACTACTCTGCTTCATGCAGAGACAGAGACTCGAGGAGGAAATCCATCTTAGCCTCGGACTTAGAGGACCTGACTGTAATCCCGGCCGCTTCCTGATTTGCTACAAGGCTTGAAGAGGAGGAGTGGCTGGAAGACACTTACAAAAACCCCATTTATTTGCAAAAAAAACAAGAGGCTTCCAAACCAGATGGTTGGATGGATTGGTTGGCTATAAAACAAGCATGATGTTCTTGAGTTATGCTGTACAGTTATAGCCAGGACCACCTAAACTAAATCTAAGTCTAGACCAGAGGCTGAGCTAGTTGTCTTTCATTTTGACTGACAGGATCAAAAAAATCCTTTCATAATCTATTTTTACCAGCCACTCTATTATTTAAAATGATAATAATTAAACATTCAAAAGCGTTTATTTTCATTCATTAAAATTTTTGCATGTCCGTGCATCCTCAGATATATCCATTTCTCATACTGGCTTTTTTACAGACGTCACAGAACATTTTCCATCCTCTCTCCTCAGTCAGAAGAAATCCTGCTCCCACTGAACTCTGTACTCCCACCTAATCTCCGTGCTTCTGCTTGCTTGCTCCGTAGTTGCCGAGGGCTGATTACTTGTTTATTCTTCATCAGTCCCCATTTTTCACCTCTTTTATCAACACCATCGTCATTATTGGGCTTTCTGAAGAAACTTCGGACACTCAGCTGCTGTGACATTTTTCCAAGTGAAGCCAACAAGGTCATGCAGCAAGTGAGAAAACAGCTAATTATCTGTTAACTCGCCACCAAGTGGTCAGGGTGTGAATTGCAATCTGTCAAAAAGAGGGCCTTCAGATTTTTCTGGAATCATTTAAAAAAAACTTTCAAAAACGAAAAACATTGGGGCAACGCAACCAATTGGGTAATATTTTTGAATATTTCTGACTAAAAACGTCCATGGATATGAAAGAGGATGACTAAAACAGAAAAATGCACACCTGAAATCAAGTTGGAAAGAACAAAATCTGCCCATTTCACCTTCTACTGTCACTTAAAGCTTTGCATACAAATATTTGCAGCCCTTTGATTGAGAGTCATGTCAATGCAGGTTCATAACATTTATCTGCAGGGAATAAAATGGTGAGCAGAAGCATTCTTTGGCATAAGGGTATTAGTGAGTTATCTGCGTGTAAAATTCATCAGGGTGAGAAGCCAATAACGATGCATTCAAGTCGGTGGAGGAGGAGGATACTCCAGAGCAGATAAATGTATAAAACGCTGACTGAATATTATTTGTTGACATTTACCCACAGAGGAGCCCAGATGTTTCCAGCATGACAGAATAGCTTTTAACAGATTTCCAGCCAGTGCCAAGAGAGGTGGTGTATAAAATATTGTCTTTGGTAAAGGGCAGAGCTGCAGCTACTGCATATGAAACCAGCAAATATCTCCAAGTAACATAAGTTTCACTGAAACACTTTAGGGCCACCTGGTGAGCAAGTTATCGATAACAAGTTATAAGATTCACAATCATTTTTCACTGGTTACAAACTCGTTGTAAAGTTATTATTATCATTATTAATATTATCATCAAGATAATCAGTAGTCATACTAGTAAATGGTTTATTTGAAACTCCTGATCTTCTACCTTTTCCCCTTTCAAATTATCCTATGTGTTTGATCTTTAATTATGTTTAGAGACTAAAGATGCTTTTAGTAGATTTTCAGAGGTTTTAAAAAAAGGTTTATTTTCAATAAACCAAATAATTATACGGTTCTTTTTAATTTGGCCTTCAGAGGTCACATGAAGCAGTTTTAAAACTTTAAAACAACAAAGATTTTTTGTAGTGCCATTCTATTAATGAACTCTTATGTGTAATTGACCAGTCCAGACTTCCATCTATCAAATATTGTTATTTGGAAGCACCTCACTGTTTTGGTGGGGATTGTGTCTTCTGCACAGAAGTATAAATTGGTGGCCGTTCACACAATCATGGAAATGATGTCATCTCCATATGGTCTCCAATGCAGGAATGCCTGTAGACTAATAACATCCCCCCAGAGTTTCTTCAGCATTCTATGACAACATCTTCACAGTTCTTTTGGTCAGAGGTTGCCTCTGAAAACTTGCAGAAAAATGCTAGATTATGATTTGCCATCTCAATGACAGGTTCGCCAGAGGAGATGTATGCATCTCTGATGTTTGCATAAATCAAATCCAATGTAGAGCTATTATTAATAATGTTTGCTTGTCTCAGTTTAAAGCTGTTCATTTATATATCAACTAAGTTTTGCAATATTCCGGTATGTTCAGTTCAAAAATCTTATTAACTGACAACTTTGTTCAATTTAAATTTTATCTAACAAAAAAGTAATGAACAAAAGTGTATCTAGGTACCTCGTGAAAATAAAAAAGAGCAAAGGGCAGGCAAAATTTCCATCACAAGGTCGTGTTACAAGAAAGCTAATTTATTTTTTGATAAACAAATAATCGAAAAGTTGGGATAATACAGGATAGAATTGGTCAAAGGTTTAACGTTTTGCAGATACCAAACAGTCAGCAAAAACAAGTTACTAAGTTTGCATTAAATGTAAACATATGTAGGAATTCAAGTGAGTAAAAGTGAAGTGGGCAGCTGAAGAATGGCAAATGAAACATATGATTGACAAAGTGAAAAGTTCAAAAGTGACATAAAACAAAATGGGGATTCTAATGTTGCTGTAGCGCCTTCTGGTTAAAACTCATCAATAATCCCCCTTCCCCACAAATACAGTTTCTCCACATTTTCTTCTTCTTTTCAATCCTTCATATCCTCAGGATGTTTTTCAGTCTCCAAGCTCAACGAGTTTTATCATTCTTCTCCTCAGGGGACTTATTCCAGTTTAGAATCATTGATACTGATTACCTCGAGCCCTGTCATATTGATTTTTGAGATTTATTGTTGGCCAACTCTCCAGCAGAGGTCCTTGGCCCCTGTGTCTCTGGCTTGGCAGTCATTTGTTAAACACTCTCCCATCCTGACAAGGGCCCGGCCCGGCCCGGCTACACTGCCGTCAAAACCAAGAACTAAAGAGTGTTTTAGTGTGTGTGTTTAGTATAAAACACCTTCATTAAAACAATTAGGAAGTAATTGATAAGTTGTAGGGCTCTTTCTGAAAAACTTCGTTATTGAAATTGTTTGGAGCCTCACCAAACAGATAGTAGCCAATATATTTCTTTGCTAGCTCTTACCCCCATTTTGTCACAGCCTACTTCCAGTTTGTACCATTTTGTGTCTATGTGCCTAACCAGTGTGTAAAGGATGTTTTTCTTGGGGGTGAATAATTTGAATAATGCTCAAATCTCACTCATAAGAGAGTAATGTTTTTATAAATATTCTATAATACACCCTGTTTTCCTGTTATCGTGGTTCTGATCCCAGTTTAACTTCCCTACTTTTCTTTTACCTCATATCCATGGACAGTTTTCATGAAATCCACTTCCTCCAGAATCAACTTTCTAGATTTCCTTATCCTTTACATTCATTTTTTGGGAAGGAAGGACACAAGGAAGGAAGAAAAGAAGGCAGGACAAAGGGAAGTAAGGATGCAAAGACAGATGAGACATATGGAGACATACGGAGTAAAGGAAGGAAGGACCCAGGGAAAGAAAGGAGGGACACATGGAGGGAAAAAAGGAAGGACAGAAGGAATGAAGGACACCAAGAAGGAGGAAAAGAGGGACACATAGAAGAATATAAAGTAAAAGTAAAGAAAAAAATAAAAGTAGGGGGTGATGTAAGGGCACAAGAGAGATAAGAATGACGGAAAAAAGAAAGGACATGAGAGAGCGAGGGAAAATGGAAGAAAGGAAGCAATGAAGGAAGGAAGGCAGGAACCTGAGAAAGGAGGGAGAGGTGGAAAATACCATGAAAATAATATTACAGACCTTTCCAGACAGTGAAGGAAACCTGCAGGCAGTTCATCAGACTTTCTCCCATGGCTCCAGGATCCAGTTCTGATGTTCACATACCCATTTTAAGTGTTTTTAGACCACATGGGCCTTGTGCATCAGTGAGCCGGGTCACCGACGTTCCCTCCCTAGACCACTTCTGATAGATACTGACTACTGCAGACTGGGAACTCCCTCCAGAGCTCCAGTCATCCAGCCAACACAGTCTAGCTCTGGTCAAACTTGCTCAAAGTCTTCCTACTTCAGCTTTGCAGACAAAATGTTCCTTCACTGCCAAATAAGTCCCACCCAATAACAAGTGAAGAGATACTCAAGGTTATGTCGTAGTGGTTTAGACACCAGAAAAACACTAAAACCTAAAAAAAGACCCAGTTCTAACAATTCCAGAAACTGAGTCCAAAGGCACCAAAGAACAGACATCCAGTGTAAAAATGCTGCTGTGGGATTTTCTATGTATAAGAAAAGATACAAAAACATCTGCGCTGAACTTTTCTTTGCTTCCCACTTCTGTATAAGAACACAATCTTATCCATGTTTGTTCAGACTGGCGGCATTTCAAAGGTGGAAGGCCAGGCATAAAAAGATTGTAGAATAGTTTTAGAAGAGCAGAGGACCGCAGGGCATATTCACGCCTTCACCTGATAGGAAGTGTTGTGTGGTGAACAAACAAAGCTTTAAAGCGAGGTCGTTTATTCACCAGCTCTAAAACCTACTGTGTGATGTGAAGTCGGTGTAAATGCCAGATTACCACATTTGGAACGCTGCAGTAAGCTGCTAGAAAGATGGTACTTTACTACCTGTTAACACAACAGGGAAGCCTGCATGAGTCCATTCACTTTCATCGCCACTACACATCAGTGGAAAAATGACCCCGATCACATTAAAAACTTGGTAACTCTTAAAATCAGAATATTGTATGAGACTAATGAAAACACACTTTTCATACACAATTGTTATGTTATATCCTACACAATCATGGATGGTAACTCAACAGCTGTTCAGCAGATATTCACTGAGGAGAACACTCACAAAGGTTATTGCTAAAGAAGCTAGCTCCTCATAGAGTGCATGGAAAGTTTAGTGGAAGGAAAAATGTGGTAGAACAAGATTAAAAGGGAACAGGCAAAACTCCATCTTTGAGACAATTGTTAAACAAAGCTCAGTAAATAGTTTGGAGGGAGATGTGTGACTTTAATAAAAAAGAGGAAGAGACAAAGGCAACATGATACAGTAAGGGAGAACAATGAGAAACAAATGGATGAGACAACAAGCGGGTAACTGGTGGACCTCACAGAGACTACAAGCAAACTAGGAGTATAAATCTTACTGTAATACTGACCGCTACAGGAGATCCTTCCTGCTGACAGCCTTCACCATCCACAAAAACTCCTTGAACAAACTTGGATAATTTCAGTTAATAATATATATATTTCCCATTGAAATTAATAAAGTATTTTTGAACTGAATTGTAAACATTGACAGAGGAAAAATAACAGGATTATTACAAGAAAACACAGAAATCTACTAAACTCACAGAACTGCAATACCAGAATGTGAAAACGAATGTCTTACAGATCATAAAGGACTTAAGTTCGCAATGTAGCATCTGAACAGATGAGACCATGAGGTAAAGATATTCAGCCATATTTTACTGTATGATTTTTGGAGAAAGCCAAAGACAGCATATGAGCATAAACACCTCGTACCAACTGTCATGCACAGAAGATGATTTGGGATTATTTGGACACTGCTATCCATGACCATGAACTCCTCTTTAGACCAATGGATTCTGGGGTGAATTGTGAGATCATCTGTTTGACACCTGAAGTTTAGCGCAAGCTGGGTTATCCATGGGACAATGATCCCAAAAATAGTTGAAGAATGGCTAAAACAAAAAAAAAGAAGAAAGAAAAAGGTGTTGCCCTGGCCTAGTCAAAGTCCAGACCTCAACCTGATAGCAATGATGTGGCGGAACCTAAGAGAGCTGTGCAGAAACTCGGGGCTCATCATGGTTTTTGTACTTTCTAAACATGAAACCCAAATTTAAATGGTTCTTTAAGCAGAAGGTTAAAATGCAGCTTTGTCTAAAACAATCACCAAGACACCAGTGAGGTTGAACATACATGATATCATGACTTGGACTGCCACTGGAAAGCAAAAGTGACAAAAAACCAACCAGAACAGCACATTCCAGATTGTTGTATACCTCCAAAAGAAAACACACCACCTCTTCACAACACCACACTTTGTTTACACTGTGCAGTATTTGCTAATAGTAACTATACTTTTAGATTAATCTTTAGGGATTTTACCTTTTACATAGCTTACTTCAAGTTAGTGGATTTTATACTCTTCTCACCATTCATTTATACTGAAAGACCCTAACGATGGCTCCAGGGGTCTAAGAGGTTAATCAGTCTAATTATCTGTGTAATTCACACATTAATTACCCATCTCTGATGATTAGTGAGACAGTTTGGAAATACAGTCTCATCTTTAATATTTGCATTCATTCACAATAAATTCCCAGAATGTGAACCGATTAACCAAACGTCAACCCATAATTGTCGTCAGGTTTGTGGTAATGAAGGACCCAGCCAGAGGCTGACTGAGGTGAGAACAGAGTTCTTTAATTAAAATAAGGAACACTTACAGATGTAGAGGAACAAGGCATACAAGGCATGGGCAGAGGAACGGAGCATTAAGCAGAACAATGGACACGGTACCGGCCTTCTTACAAGGTGTGATTTTAGCAATCTTACAGGACTGTGCCATAACACTAGGCAATGTGGCTCTAATAAACTTCGGTAGGACGTCAAGTTTGATGTGTGCACATTGTACACAAAAGAAAAATAACTTGCTCGCAGAAAGTAATAAAATCATCGAAGTAATTTCCACCGAAATAACATTCTTTCATTTAGGAAGACACAATTTCATTGAGTGACCTAAATGTAATGTCAGGCAAACATTATGTATTTGTGATACTGTTACTTATTTACCAAGGCTCAATCCCACCACAGTCATATTCAATAAATTAGAATATGCGTTTTGATGAGACTCGTTTGTCAGAATAAAAGTACCTTTCTAAAATAACAAAATTTAAGCAGGTATTAAACATAATTTTCATTAAGCTCACATTTCTACATTAAAAATGTTTTTTTAAATTGGTCTGATGTAATATTCTAATCTTAAATGTCTTGTTTTCATTAACTGTAAGTGGAAAGTCATCCTAATTAACATAATTAATACAGGCTTTAAAACATCAGTTTGTGTGTAAATAGTCTATATGATGTGTTTTACTTAGTGAATTGAGTTACTGAAATAAATTGATTGAATATGACAGTAGATGTATGAGTGAAAATTTTAAGAACTAGCACAATTTCCTTGGGCCATATAAACATGTATGCTATCCTCATTAGTTATTTATTTTATTAGGGTGGTTTCTGATACTTTTTAAAGTAGTATAATACACAAATTCATTGTGCTTCACCTAAAGCAAAAACTTGAACTCAAGTAACCGATGACTACTGAGAGAAAAATGCAGATCCTAGTGTTAAACTGAAATTGACCACCAGGCATTTGATGACCGCAGTTTCTAACAAACAGCGGGTACCCCTCAAATCTTCAGGCCAACTACCTTCCTCATTCACAGATACCCTGCTGAATGCAACACAAACACATAATGAACACATAGACAACAATGCTATACAAGATACATAATTAGCAATGAACATGAACGCTACCCATAAACCCTCCCCGGAGTCACATGATGGACAGTCACCCGCAGAGGGGCGCTATAATAGAGCATACAGCCTAAAACTGTCCAACAGTCTATGCATTATGGCACGTCTGTTTACAGAAAAACAATTTTTATGACTGGATTCTTGGATTCTGACCAGGCAACCATAAAAGTGCCTTTTAAGAAATCAATCTACAGGTCCTTCTCAAAAAATTAGCATATTGTGATAAAGTTTATTATTTTCCATAATGTAATGATGAAAATTTAACATTCATATATTTTAGATTCATTGCACACTAACTGAAATATTTCAGGTCTTTTATTGTCTTAATACGGATGATTGTGGCATACAGCTCATGAAAACCCAAAATTCCTATCTCACAAAATTAGCATATTTCATCCGACCAATAAAAGAAAAGTGTTTTTAATACAAAAAACTTCAACCTTCAAATAATCATGTACAGTTATGCACTCAATACTTGGTCGGGAATCCTTTTGCAGAAATGACTGCTTCAATGCGGCGTGGCATGGAGGCAATCAGCCTGTGGCACTGCTGAGGTCTTATGGAGGCCCAGGATGCTTCGATAGCGGCCTTTAGCTCATCCAGAGTGTTGGGTCTTGAGTCTCTCAACGTTCTCTTCACAATATCCCACAGATTCTCTATGGGGTTCAAGTCAGGAGAGTTGGCAGGCCAATTGAGCACAGTGATACCATGGTCAGTAAACCATTTACCAGTGGTTTTGGCACTGTGAGCAGGTGCCAGGTCGTGCTGAAAAATGAAATCTTCATCTCCATAAAGCTTTTCAGCAGATGGAAGCATGAAGTGCTCCAAAATCTCCTGATAGCTAGCTGCATTGACCCTGCCCTTGATAAAACACAGTGGACCAACACCAGCAGCTGACACGGCGCCCCAGACCATCACTGACTGTGGGTACTTGACACTGGACGTCTGGCATTTTGGCATTTCCTTCTCCCCAGTCTTACTCCAGACTCTGGCACCTTGATTTCCGAATGACATGCAGAATTTGCTTTCATCTGAAAAAAGTACTTTGGACCACTGAGCAACAGTCCAGTGCTGCTTCTCTGTAGCCCAGGTCTGGGAAATGCGGCACCTGTAGCCCATTTCCTGCACACGCCTGTGCACGGTGGCTCTGGATGTTTCTACTCCAGACTCAGTCCACTGCTTCCGCAGGTCCCCCAAGGTCTGGAATCGGCCCTTCTCCACAATCTTCCTCAGGGTCCGGTCACCTCTTCTCGTTGTGCAGCGTTTTCTGCCACACTTTTTCCACAAACTTCCCACTGAGGTGCCTTGATACAGCACTCTGGGAACAGCCTATTTGTTCAGAAATTTCTTTCTGTGTCTTACCCTCTTGCTTGAGGGTGTCAATAGTGGCCTTCTGGACAGCAGTGAGGTCGGCAGTCTTACCCATGATTGGGGTTTTGAGTGATGAACCAGGCTGGGAGTTTTAAAGGCCTCAGGAATCTTTTGCAGGTGTTTAGAGTTAACTCGTTGATTCAGATGATTAGGTTCATAGCTCGTTTAGAGACCCTTTTAATGATATGCTAATTTTGTGAAATAGGAATTTTGGGTTTTCATGAGCTGTATGCCAAAATCATCCATATTAAGACAATAAAAGACCTGAAATATTTCAGTTAGTGTGCAATGAATCTAAAATATATGAATGTTAAATTTTCATCATGACATTATGGAAAATAATGAACTTTATCACAATATGCTAATTTTTTGAGAAGGACCTGTAGAGCATACAGCTTCCTATGCATAGACACAAAGGCACATTACTGCCACCTACTGTTTTGGACATGTAAGTAGAAATTATTTGCAAACTTCACCAACCAATTAGGTTGTTTTAACATAAGATATTCTAGTAAATTTTAAATAGTTGTATTTTAAGCTAAAACCGCATGTTTTAAAACTTTTTAAACTCAAAACACAATTTTATAGATTAGAAGCTACATGTAAGCTTTAGGATAAGGTAACACCCAGTTTTCTTTTTGAGCGTTCAATGACCATTTACTACTAAATCGTACAACGTACGGCAATAAAAAATGTCATCAACGTGCACTGTATCTTATGTGCTACCGGAGACCAACACACAATGAAGAACACAGCCTTTGTTGTTGCGGCATTTATGTGTCTAGAAATAAATATGGAGAAAAGTATGGGGTAAGAACGCTGTCAAAACAATGTGTATGTAAAGATGGAAATGTGTGCATATTAGTCAATAGTTGTGCATAAGTAAAATCCACAAGAGGTATTGTATATTTTCTCTATAAGAATACAGACTAAAATGTTACAGCTTCAAGAAATTACAAACACAAAGTTCAAGTATACAGTTGTGGTTTATTCTTTATGAATACAATATGCTATAACAGCTGCACTAGCGCCAAGATGATGGACCAAGAAACTACGGTACAAAGCCAGGTAATGTTAAAAAGTTTATATATGTCTTAATATTGTTAATATATGCTCTTGGTCTATCATCTTAGTGCTAGTGCTGCTGCTTCTTCTTCTTCTTCTCTTCTTCTGCTGGCGGTTCGCAACAAATTCTGAGGTGCATACCGCCACCTACTGTACATCATTGTATAACTCCACCGACTATATACTATGTTTTAGTTTTGTATTTCATAAAAATAAGAAAAATGCTTTATTTATAATACTCTTGATTTCCCCCCTATCTCCCCTCTGTTCCTAATATTCTTTTTAGACTGAATTATCTCCCATTCTGGCACTACGTTTGCTGGCGGTGAGAAGTGTGACAGCGCATGCGCAACGCGAATCGATTAACTGTGCTCCACTAACCAGCCTGAGATCACGTGACACCAAGTTGCTGATGTAAATTCGTATTCTCATAGAAAAAAAATAGTATTCACAAACTGTTATAGCATATTGTATTTATAAAGAATAAACCACAACTGTAAACCTGAACTTTGTGTTTGTAATTTCTTGAAGCTGTAACATTTTAGTCTGTATTCTTATAGAGAAAATATACGATACCTCTTTTGGATTTTACTTATGCACAACTATTGACTAATATGCATATATTTCCGTCTTTACATACACATTGTTTTTGACAGCGTTCTTACCCCATAGAAAGGAGGAGGAGGAGTATGTGGATGTGGTGGTGGCTGTAGAGAATATGTCATTCTAAATATCTGACATTCTAGTTATTCACACACCTTAGCTAAAACAAACTGACAAAATACAACGGGGAATAAAGTTTCCAAGAATTTTCTTCTCTGTTTTCCCCCAAAGTTAGAGGCTGAAGCTTTTAGCACAATGGATTATGATTAAATCTGTTGAACAAAAGCAGAAGCTGTCACTTATTTCAAAGGAAAGGTACTGTCGGTGTCACTAAGGAGGAGGGGGAGAAGTGAGACAAAGCAAGATGAAGCAGAAAACTGTCAGCAAAAGAGAAATGAGTAACAATAGACTCAATGAAAAGAGGCAGAAGTTTTGTTGTCTTCTCACACAGTATCATTACACTGGGAAAATTATCTCACGCAGAATAAAACAAAAAGATCGGGACAATAACTTGATGTCTTGATCTGTAACGTTTGATGGAATCGGTGTATTATGCTAATTGTTGCTCTGCATTATCATTTACTCTGAGATACAGATTCCATCAGCCTGTTTGGTTTGATTTTTTACATCCACATTTAAAGCATAATACTTGGTTTCAGCAATGTCTTCGTTTTTTTTCAGCAGGAAGGCAAGTTAACTTTTTGCCATTAAAACAGCTATAACTTGCCAAAGCATCCAGTTTACTGGTTTCTGGCAACCAATCAGCAACAGAAAATTAAATCCCTAGAGTTTATATAGATAAGCCGAATAGATGGAAATTATTTAGCCAAATCCAACAACTAAAAATCAATAGATTCTTTTAAATCAAATATTTATGGGCTTTAGAAGCTTGGGAAACTTGGTTTAGCCTCGAAGGACTAAATACCCATAATGCTTTTTTCCTCTTTTTGCAGCAACGGGGCTAATGTAATTTCTTATCATAAAGAGGGGTAGAAGGTACTAAGAGCAGGCCACATTTAAGAAATAAGGCAGCTCTCAATAATGTTTAAAAGTGCTTTATAGAGTTCATGAACAAGCTGTAAACTGACTTGACAGATCACGTTCAGAATAAGCGACTTTTATTTCAAAATCGGACTGTTGCGCATGGGGTTATCTGGAGCAAATCAACTAAGACCTGGAAGAGGGTGGGACTAATATGTAGGAATTGTTTTCAATATTTTTTTGCTTGCTAGTTAAAAAAGCAAATTGAGAAGTAACAATCTGATTGTACAGGGTCAAGAAACAGACGTTTGCCTCGCCCACTTTTTAAAATAAATGGGGGAACAACTGCTCAGTTCTTGCTTTTATTATTTCTGTTATCACGCACGCAGTGATACCTGCCCAGCAGTTCTTAATGATTAAGGAAATGTCCTGGCCAGAACAAACTTTGTTCTTGCACTCAGCAGCTTGAGTATTTGAACAGATTTCTCTGTTGCAACTAATCAGATATAAAAAACATGATGGAAAGTGTACATTTGGTTTTAGTTCTTTTTTAGCTACTTTTACTAAAAAGTTTAAATTTTAAGTTTAAAAGTCTGAATATGGCTATAAGATTCCGCAGCCAGAAAGGCATTTTATGTTTTATTTCTCAAACTACAATTTTGTCTTTTTTTTTTTTAGTTTATTAGAACAATTGTCATAAGATGTTACACTTCGTCATTTTCTTCGCCATTTAACAGATGTTGCACATGGTCACACCTCCTGAGAATATGTCCTAAACAAATTCCCAGTGTCCAACTTTCTTTTGTGAACATGTACATAAAAGTCCCTCTTGGCAGCTTCTGAATCTGTGCTCAGCAGCGAATGTCACGTCTTCCTCCAAGTGTCATGTTTTGAAAGATAATCTGAGCGCTTAAAATGCCAGGTTGTCATGCTGGACTGTGTTCAGCTGACAGGCAGATTTGTCATCCTGGCATGTGGCCATGAAGCCTCCGACACCCTGATGGATTGTGGGACAGAAGGTCACAGAGATGGTCTGGGATTCCCAACCCTCTGTCAGCACCAGGAGCTCTGAATCACCCCTGGCACATTCAGCCTGAGTTTTAGCCTTATCTGCTGGGTGTCCATTCAAAAATTTGTTTTTTTATATGTCATGTAAGTATAGTTGTCTGTGTTCAAAAATCACTGTCATCAACACTAACATTTTCTTCTTATAAAGATCAGAAACATAGTTCAATTATGCGAAGGCCTTTACCTGAGTGGTATTGGATAGACCAGATCATGAGAATCTGTCGGATAATTCCTGCATGAAGGATTATCTTTAACTCTATCTGGTGCAGTGAGTGGCTTCCCATTTCCTAAACAATGATGTCAGAAGATGCATCCTGAGGCCGCGGAAAAGATTTTAATCAGTTTCAGAGTGGTCAAAGTTTTGGCTTTAAGCAAAACATCTAAGGAGGTTGCTTAAACAGTCCAAATTTGTCTGAGAACTGTCCAACCCATTATAAAAAATTGGAAGGACATAGAGGAACCATTCTTTTCGAGAAAGAAATGACGTTGGAATAAAATGGTTGTGATCAGCGGTTACCTAAACATTTGGTAAAAATCAAATAAGAGATTCTGGTCCTGTTCATAACTTTTATGGACAGGATTTCTAGGCACAGCCAAGGGCCGAAGGGAGTCTGGTTTGGGGATCAGTGGATTTTGTCTCTTCTTTTTGCTGATGATGTGGTCCTCCTGGCCCCCTCTATCCAAGACCTACAGCATGCACTGGGGCGGTTCGCAGCCAAGTGTGAAGTGGCTAGGATGAAGATCAGCTCCCCCAAGTCCGAGGCCATGGTTCTCAACTGGAAAATGGCGGCTTGTCCTCTTCAGGTTGGAGGGGAGTTCCTGCCTCAAGTGGAGGAGTTTAAGTATCTCGGGGTCTTGTTCATGAGTGAGGGTAGAATGGAGCGGGAGATCGACAGACGGATCGGTACGGCTGACGCAGTAATGTGGGCGCTGTGCCGGTCCTTGGTGGTGAAGAGAGAGCTGAGCTGAAAAGTGCAGCACTCGATTTGCCGGTTGGTCTACGTTCCTACCCTCACCTATGGCCATGAACTTTGGGTCATGACTGAAAGAACGAGATCCCGGATACAAGCGGCTGAAATGAGCTTCCTCCGTAGGGTGGCCGGGCACTCCCTTAGAGATAGGGTGAGGAGCTCGGCCATCCGGGAGGGGCTCGGAGTAGAGCCGCTGCTCCTCCACATCGAGAGGAGCCAGTTGAGGTGGCTTGGGCATCTATACCGGATGCCTCCTGGACGCCTTCCAGGCACGTCCCACCGGGAGGAGGCCCAGGGGACGGCCCAGGACACGCTGGAGGGACTATGTATCTCGGCTGGGCTTTTATGTCATGACTTTATTGTGCTTTTTATTGTTTTTTTTATACTAAGTGTGATTTAATGTGTTTTATGTTGCACAGTGCTTTGTGACTTTGTGTCTGTGATGGGTGCTTTATAAATAAACTTTACTTACTTACTTACTATAGAAGCGCCTGGTTTCAGAGTGGTTTGAGGAGCCTGAGACATCACTTGAAACTAAAGCATCCAGAGCAAAACTTGGGAATGTTCAGGAGAAGAATTTGTGCAGCACCCTGACTCTCCCATCATCTCTACAAGATCTTGGCGCTAAATGAATAAACTCTGGAAGGAAATAAAGGTTGTGACATTGTAGAAGTGTATCAAAACGATGCCACAGCGAATTCACGCTATAATCAAAGCTGAAAGCCAAAGGTGGTGTAACATACACTATCAGTCAAACTTTCTCATCCAACTGAGTGAGAAAGTGTGTCCAGACTTTTGACTGGTAGAGTATACTGGGGTTGTGTGACTTTGTTTGGACGGGCGGTGTATTTTCTGTTTGCTTTTGCCTAAACTAGGCAGTTTCTTTAATTCAAACATAACTTGTCATTCTGACAATAAACATCATTCTCTGGGAGTTATTGGTATAGCATCTTTCCCCTGTGAGTGGGGACCTATTATTGATTATAATTAATGCATTTCCAGTATTTTTAACTCAACAAAAAGATGTCAAAAACACCAAAGGTGTGCCAATACACCCTGCTCTGCATGCACCCTGAAGAAGCTCAGCCACGGATCGACTCCAAATCTTCATCTGACGTAGAAATTCTACCACTGCTAACTTTTTTCTCTTTTAATATTATGCATTTAAAATGACTGAAAACATATGTTTATGCAACATAAGTTGCATAAAAGTGGAAACGTAATCTCCAAGAGAGTTTTGTGCAGTCCAGACAAAGGTTTAGGGTGCTTTAAAGGCATAAAGGATTGAAAAACCTCATCTTTAAAACACCACATTTCATGTAAAATTTCAGTTTTGTTTTGGTTGATTTGTGACAACACTAAGATGTGTAAATCAGAGTAATTTTGCAGGAGATTTGGCCTATCAATATACAATAACTATCAGCACAGAGATTAGCAGAACTCTTAACAAGCAAGTGAAGCACCCAGAAGGATTTGGACATAATGTGGGCTACATGCAGACTGGTGATGGTGGATGTGAATGATCTGATTCCCAATAAGCTGGCACACCAGAACAGACACCAGAGGGCATACATGGTGGTGTAAGGTGGTTGCAGGAGTGTCTGACAGAGAGACGTTCAACAGATGCTTTGCATGGATGTAGACACATTTGACAGCATTACCAGGACTAGAGGAAGTTTAAAAGGGACATGTTTGTGTTGTTTTTACCTGGCAGGTGGGTAAATACAGGTATTTCTGTCAGTTGCATGATGTGACCAAGTGGTCTCATAAGAGCCAGTAATGTGACCCGTATCAAACTCCCATCAGTTGCATTTAATGTTTTGTCATGTGTAGATACAGACAAAACAATGTAGGTCTTCCAGTCTATGTGGATGCCAGTACTCTCTAAAGATCCACCATAGTTTAGATTCGGAAAACCCTAAATACCTTGAACATGTGAAGTCCATCCCTATCAGTTTTGAATGTACAGGTCCTTCTCAAAAAATTAGCATATTGTGATAAAGTTAATTATTTTCCATAATGTCATAATGAAAATTTAACATTCATATATTTTAGATTCATTGCACACTAACTGAAATATTTCAGGTATTTTATTGTCTTAATACGGATGATTTTGGCATACAGCTCATGAAAACCCAAAATTCCTATCTCACAAAATTAGCATATTATTAAAAGGGTCTCTAATCGAGCTATGAACCTAATCATCTGAATCAACGAGTTAACTCTAAACACCTGCAAAAGATTCCTGAGGCCTTTAAAACTCCCAGCCTGGTTCATCACTCAAAACCACAATCATGGGTAAGACTGCCGACCTGACTGCTGTCCAGAAGGCCACTATTGACACCCTCAAGCAAGAGGGTAAGACACAGAAAGAAATTTCTGAACAAATAGGCTGTTCCCAGAGTGCTGTATCAAGGCACCTCAGTGGGAAGTCTGTGGGAAGGAAAAAGTGTGGCAGAAAACGCTGCACAACGAGAAGAGGTGACCGGACCCTGAGGAAGATTGTGGAGAAGGGCCGATTCCAGACCTTGGGGGACCTGCGGAAGCAGTGGACTGAGTCTGGAGTAGAAACATCCAGAGCCACCGTGCACAGGCGTGTGCAGGAAATGGGCTACAGGTGCCGCATTCCCCAGACCTGGGCTACAGAGAAGCAGCACTGGACTGTTGCTCAGTGGTCCAAAGTACTTTTTTCGGATGAAAGCAAATTCTGCATGTCATTCGGAAATCAAGGTGCCAGAGTCTGGAGGAAGACTGGGGAGAAGGAAATGCCAAAATGCCAGAAGTCCAGTGTCAAGTACCCACAGTCAGTGATGGTCTGGGGTGCCGTGTCAGCTGCTAGTGTGGGTCCACTGTGTTTTATCAAGGGCAGGGTCAATGCAGCTAGCTATCAGGAGATTTTGGAGCACTTCATGCTTCCATCTACTGAAAAGCTTTATGGAGATGAAGATTTTGTTTTTCAGCACGACCTGGCACCTGCTCACAGTGCCAAAACCACTGGTAAATGGTTTACTGACCATGGTATCACTGTGCTCAATTGGCCTGCCAACTCTCCTGACCTGAACCCCATAGAGAATCTGTGGGATATTGTGAAGAGAACGTTGAGAGACTCAAGACCCAACACTCTGGATGAGCTAAAGGCCGCTATCGAAGCATCCTGGGCCTCCATAAGACCTCAGCAGTGCCACAGGCTGATTGCCTCCATGCCACGCCGCATTGAAGCAGTCATTTCTGCAAAAGGATTCCCGACCAAGTATTGAGTGTATAAATGTACATGATTATTTGAAGGTTGACGTTTTTTGTATTAAAAACACTTTTCTTTTATTGGTCGGATGAAATATGCTAATTTTGTGAGATAGGAATTTTGGGTTTTCACGAGCTGTATGCCAAAATCATCCGTATTAAGACAATAAAAGACCTGAAATATTTCAGTTAGTGTGCAATGAATCTAAAATATATGAATGTTAAATTTTCATCATTACATTATAGAAAATAATGAACTTTATCACAATATGCTAATTTTTTGAGAAGGACCTGTATTTATCTTAAACCAATGAGGACATTTTACCAGGAATGTGTTGAATGGATGTGTGGCCACACGGTTGCATGCTCGACTTCTTTGTGCTTACTTTTCTCACCAGCATTTCCCCGAACATAATCAAAGGGGGGCGCCCCGCCCCGCCCCGCCAACAAGACCGCCTACCCCCCAAAGACGGCCTGTAGTATTAGTACGTTTTCGCAGTTAATGTCCTTCATTTTATTAGATCATGTCGAGAGCAATTTCTGTCCCTGCATTGTCGCTACTCTACTTTTTATGGCCAAACTTGACAAAAGCTGGACAAAAACACACTCTTCGTACTCTGTGTCACCAACGCCGACAGGTCACACGCAGATGAACACACACTCCCGACAGGGAACAGAGAGCGGACAGAAAAACATCACCTAATGGGTGTCTTTATTTTATTGTCTGTTTAAATTGTAGATTCTCACCAAAGACAACAAAACTATGACTGAACACACATGGAATTATATAGTAAACAAAAAGTGTGTAATAACTTTTTTATATTTTAGATTATTAAATAGCCTTCCTTTGATTTGATGACTGCTTCTCTCTCTTGACATTCTCTCCATGAGCTTCATGAGGTGGTCACCTGAAATAGTTTTCCAAAGAGTCTTGGAAGAATTTCCCAGAGGTTCATTGAGAGACGGTCAAAGGTTAATATTTCAGTCATCACAGCAAAGGGCAACTACTTTAAGGAATCTAAAATGTAAAACTAAAGTTCTTTTACATATCATCTGCAAATTGCCACACTGACGCAGCGATACCTTTCATAGCAGCAAACATCACCATCTTCTTGGCGCCCTCCTCTGATACTCTACCTTTTCATTTAATCAATTTTTGCAGTGTGCTGAAAGGATCCAGCTCTTCTTGCTAAAGCTCATTGAATCTGTCTGACAACACCAGATGAGGACCAACACTTTCAGAACAGGGAGGTGCTAAAGGAGAAAAAATCTGCTCTGCTATTTCGATATCTGTCCATTTTGGAAAAGCAAATCTGGTTTCAGTTTGAATTATTCAAACTTTCTGTGACCTGGAAAGGTGCGAATTTCCATTTACTTCTAAAGCTCCGCACACTGCTGTCACTGTTTTTGCAGCAACAAGCTGACGTAAAACGATTCTGTCTGTGATCACGTCCGAACACCTAATGCTCGCTCATACAGAACCGCTGCAGCTCTCGCTGAAAAACACCAGAAAACTTAGTCTGACGAGGCGAGGGCTTCCATCCATATGAATGATTGGGGTCAGCTGGAAACGCTGGCTAAATGGAGTGTGAATGACTTTAACGACCGGCTCTACCTACACGTCTGCAATCTCTCCCTCATATTTCCTCAAGGTTGTCATGGCTCACTGTCTGTGCTTCTGCTGCCAAAAGGGGTTGATTTTAAACAAGTTGCCGAATCCCGGCGTTGTTCATTGATCCGAAGCAGGACTTTCAAATTACACCTTTGCATCTTCTGTTAATGCCCATATTTCCAAACTAGAGCAGCATCAGTAAAGCTTTTAATGATCATGTTGTAGAAAGTTGTTCTGGTAGGAGTTTAAAGGAGAAAAACCATAAAAGAAGCAAAAAAAAAAAAAAAACAAATAGTGACATAGTTAAAGAAAGCAAACATTTGGCATCAGTTTAAATGTCTGAAGGACGATGGTGAGGGAAGCATCATTATGCTCCAGAGTTAAAGGTTGGCAACTCTGGAGCATGAAGGAAGCCAATACAAGACTAATTTGGTAGAAACAAACTGTTTTGGAGCTTCTTTTACATTCTGTAAAGCTATTTAACCACATGTCTTCTCATAAGGCCTGCACAGTGGCACAATTGGTAACTCTGCCTTAAGGCAAGAAGGTCCTGGGTTTGAATCATGGCCTGGGGTCTTTCTGCATGGTGTTTTTCACACAGTCACTTGAGGTATTTTGTGTTAGAATGCTGAGTTTGCATTTATTGGTTATCCAGTATCTGTACAACCAATCCGTGCACATTTGAACTTGTTTGGGTTGTCAGGGCTGCCAGTCACCTGCCTCCTCAATGATGGCAGGTCCTTTGGTCATGAGATATGGATCATGACAGAAATATTACAAGCAGCTGAAATTAACTTTAACTGTAGAGTGGCCATCATCATCTGCCTCATTGAGACTGCTAGGTTTACCTTCATCCTGTGCGTAGAGCCCCTTTTTCCCCAGTATAAATCCTGTTGGTTCAGATATGCAGTTAGGAGAGGGACTGAATGCCTGAGCTTACACCAAAGCTTTGTAGATTTTCCTTCTACATTCCTCAGGGTAGAGACCTCAGGGAAGAACCAGAACTTCCTGGAGGGACAGTGTATCCTCCTTGGCCTTGAAATGCTCCAGAAGAAATAAGAAAGGATTGTGTTGGGAATTTGTCACCTGAGGATGTATGGATGGATGGATAGAAAGCCAAAGATGCTAAGCAGCTATGTTTTTAATCAGCTGTTGACCAAAAAAGGGATTTAAATGCTTTATTTTTTTAATTTTTATAGACCAGTCGTTTAATCGGCTGCTTTTTCCTTTCAGTATAAAATGTCATACAGCTAAATTTAACGAATTAATGGTTTCTCTTATGCTACAGCAGATTTTGGTATACAGCATATATTTTTACTCATATTTATCTTTAAGCTCCATCCAAAACAATTTGAGATGGTATTATCACATGCATTCCATGCAGGAGATTAAACAGCACTTCCTCTTCTTTCCATGTATAATCCTCTCTTACTTCATCTTCCTGGTGGCTCTGGATAAAAAGAACAATAACATATAATCAAAAAGGTATTAACTTTTCCTGCTCCTAACCGTCGACCCGTTGAGGAGGATAAAGTGGGAGCAGTGATCTGTCAGAGGTGGGTGTTACAAGCAGATGGGAGGGAAGTGATGAGCAATGTTTGGTGTCATCATTTTGTTTTCTTTTTATCCACATGACTGAACAAAAGCTGAGCGCTGAGGTGGAAATTACACATGAATGGAGTGTTTAACCTAAAGGAGTGGTACTCGGTTGTTTTCCAGCGCTTTTCCATAATAATCCCAGACAGAAAGGGGTCACGGTGCGGTTGTTCTGGGTTTCAAACATCCAGGAGTCGAGGTTGTATATTTTACATGCAAATATCTGCATTTTCTTCTGCAACAGCTCAAAGAACTGCTTGGTTAGGTGACTAGTTTGGTAATAGGTGCTGATCTTCTCAGCAAATTGTTCCTTAAATAGGCCATTGCCAGCAGGACATTTTACTGCACACATGGACACAATAAGACTGGAAGTGTCTCCTGCATCATTCCCATCTGCCATTAAAATAAATATACTCAACACTATGCTGGTCCATGTGGAAATGATAGCATCACACAGTCACTGCAAATTTGTGATGGGAATCTGCCCCTGCACCACATCCCAAAGGTGCTGTACTCGATTGAGATCTGGTGAATGTGTTGGTCAGTAGAGTACAGTGAACTCATTGTCATGTTTAAGAAACCAGTATGAGATCATTTGAGCTTTGTGACAAGGATACTTGCAGCAGTTTACTTCATCATCAGACGATGGGACCACTGTGGTCATAAAGGGCTGGACATGGTCAGCCACAATACTCAGGTTTGCGGTGGCGTTTTAACATTGCACAGTTCACCGTTCTCCGTTTTTCCTCTGCTAGAAACTACATCTGGCCTGGTTCTGTTTATGTGCTCTCGTTCATTCTATAGATCTGTTACCTGTGGGCTGCCAGTCTGTCTTTGGGCAAGACACTAATTCACATCTATATACTGAATGAAACATATTTTCTTTTACCTTGGCATATACAGTATGTCTATTGTATAAAATCTAGAAGTAGAAACAATAGTGATTTTAATATTTTAAAAATGAATTTTAAAACTGTAAAATAATTTCTCGAACCCTTCAACTCATTGAGGGTCTTTAGGAGCTGCCTTCAAAATGTCATTTAGAAGTGACCAACCAGTAAACAGGAACCTTTCCTTAGGGAAGGGGATTATTTGTGATAAAACCCAGTTTGTCCGTGTTGCCAGTGTTTGGGAGTTCTCCCATTTTTTAAAACTGGTTCTGTTTAGCAGTCTTTGTTCAAAACAAAAGCCGTAGAAGTGATTAATGAACAGTAACGCTTTGGTGACACGAGTATTACATCATTTCAGCCAAAGCTGTCATTACTGTCTCAGTTTAACAGTCGTTTATAGTGGACCACCTCATCTGGCTGAGAGTCAGTAAGAGCTACAGTGTGTAAATCCTGGAAAGATCCTAAAAGAATAAAGTGATAAAGCCCTAAAAGGCTCCTAACCTAAAAGGCCTGAAAGCAAATAAGCAGCACTGAGGTGAGAGGGGGCATAAACATGAATGAATTCCTTCCAGGGGTCACTTTATGTCTGTCTGAGCTCCAGCTATGTGTCTGAGTCAGTTAATGAACCCTCGGAAGCTAAAGCTGAAGCCCCCCCACCTCTCTTTTACAAGATAATTTTACAGCCCCGGTGAATCTCCAGGAAAGCCAACAGTGTGTGTCTGAGTGTGCATACAGGCATATGTGTCTTCCTCCCATAAGGGTTTGTCTTCATAATTTATATGCCTGTGCCAGTGTCTGTGTGTGACCTGAAACAATGCCCTCCCATTTTACTGCCTGCAGCAGCACTTTTCTAACTGAAATAGAAAAAAAGGACTAAATGAAGTACAATAACCTTAAGACAAGGCAGCAGTAAGTCACAGGGCGACAATCCGAGTGGAAATAATATCACCGCTGTCCTCTGGAGACCTCTTAACTCCGGTGTTATTGGATTATCCCCATAACAACAGATGCTGGAATATGAAGAGAGTAAAATTGTCTCGGAAAGAATCATGTTGGCATCCTAATTGTGTCTGGAAGTAAAAAAGATATCTCATAACCAAGGACAAACAAACAAATAGTAAAGCCAACATAAAGTTTAATGTCAGGGGCACTCAGGGTGGACTTCACTTCAGCCCTTAAACCTACTACTTAAGCAGATAAACACTCAGCCACTTTGTTAGCCATTCACATCCCAGTAACTCAATCCATTTTTTCATCTAGACATGGTGAAGATGACCTTTAAACCAAGAAAGTTCAAGCCATGGATCAGACGACTGAAGAAAGGTGATTTAAGTGACATGATCTACAGAGATTTTCATGGGTAACCATCCCGAGGTATATAGAAAATGGCCCAAAATATGAAATATCCAGTGGGCGGCAGTTGTGTGGATGAAGATGCCTTTTTTGATGTCAGATAACAATGGCCGACTAGGTTCAAGATTATAGAAAGGCAACGGCAGCTCAAATAACTACCAAAAGTATGCAGGGGACCCTCTCGCAGATGGGCTACAGAATCAAGAGGGCACACCGGGTACCAAATCTGTCAGCTAAGAACAGAAAACTAAAGGCTACAGTTCACATGGGCTCACCCACACAGGACAATACCTGCAAGGTCTGATAAGCTTTGATTTCAGCTGCAACGTTCAGAAGGTAGGTCCAGGAGGTAGGGTAAACAACAAGAAAGGATGGATCCATCCAGTGTTGTATTAGTCCTTCAAGCTGGTGGTTTAATCATGTGCAGGAAAATCCCTTGTTACACTTTTTGGCCTTTTGGTACCAACTCATCATTGTTTAAAAGCCACAGCCACTGGGTGTTGTCGACCATGTCCATCCTTTTATGACCACAGTGGTCCCATCTCCTGATGGCTACGTCAAGCAGGACAAGGCACCATGTCCCAAAGCTCAGGTCATCCCACACTGGTTTCTTGAATGTGAGAACAAGTTCACTGAAACTCCCACGATCTCCACAGTCACAGGACCACCTTTGGGATGTGGTGGAATGGGACACTTGCATCATGGATGTACAGCAAATCTTTAGCATCCTGTTTACCCAAATCTCTGAGGAATGTTTCTGACTATGAATTTTCATCATCCGACTGTGGCTCAGTAGGAAGAGTAGTCGTCTTTCAATCAGAAGGTTGTGGGTTCGATTCCAGCTTCCTCCTGCCATAGGTTGATGTGCCCCTGGGCAAGGCACTTAACCTCAAGTTGCCTACCGATCTGCGTATCGGTGTATGAATGTGTGAGCGTTAGTGAGTGCAATTGGGTGAATGTGGCTCTAGTGTAAAGTGCTTTGAGCGGTCTGTATGACTGGAAAAGCGCAATATAAGTTCAGTCCATTTACCATCAGGCAGAAAACTGTACCTTTTAGTACTACCAGCTAGATCTGTTAGCTACATTCTTCAGATTAGTCAGTCAGGACTTAATCAAACTTGACCACCCGAAAGAGGTAAAGCCATAACCCAGTCCCAGTCTGACCTGGGAACTACTGCAGGTTTCACCAATGGTTATAAGGAGGGCACCAAGTTTAACGAGTTACCGTTTAAACTCAAATATCCTCCAAACACTCATCCAGGCCACACAAAGCATGGAAGAACAGAGACGTCATAATATCAATATCTGGACTGTTATGAATGTCGATGTAATCTAATGTCATTACCTGCTCCTGTGTCTAAAATATATGCCTAACCAGGCTAAAAGCCCCTCACACTGGAACAGCACAACATTAATTTATTACATACTGTTTTTAGCTGCGGCTTTGAACTAAATACCATGACTCCAACAAGACGGTGCTGAATTATATGTCAACATGCAGACACAAACAGGCAGAGTTGTGTTTGCTAAAAGGCAATTACCAAAAAATAGGAAACATCTAACTAATTAATTTTTTTTACATTTACGAAGTAAAGATTATTACATTCTGGTTTTATTTTTTTCTTGATAGGATGCCTCGGAAGAAGATGAGTCCCAGCTGCCATTAATAAATGTTATTCATGTTGAAAATAGAAAATAGTGTTAAAAAATATATAATAGAACAACTGTTTTGCAAGAAAGAAGACTTGAGTGACGCTCCGTACATTCCTCCTTCCTTCATTGAACACTTGGCACAAAAAGTCAGGAAATTTGTATATGGTCCATTATTACTTTGTTGTAATAATGCTTTTGGGTAATTATTCTTATTCTTAGCCCGTTTGAATGGCTCCACATTTATCAAGAAAATCCATTTGTGGGCTGAACAGCGGAGATGAATATTTGGGTTGACAAATCCTCTCTGCTAATGTCAAACAGCTCATTCTGCTGTTCAGTCTTGTTTGGTGTAATTTATGTGACTTGATGATTGACATTTCAAGAAAATTAGACATGCTGGCAATTTATCTATTCTTTTAATAAACAGGGGCCTTAGTAGGGTAAATCATACACAACCCTACAGTTCATCTGCATGCTGGTCACTAGTTAGGATAGCAATGTATGCTGGCACAGTGCTCCTGGGGTTTGGTCACCTGCCGATGCGAAATGGTCCAGGGAAAACACCCTCTTCAACAGAGGATTTTATTACAATCAGGCCCATATGAAAAATTACAGATTGATGCATCAGATCCAGGTGGATCAAAGCCAATTGTTGAAGGATTCTCTAAGAACTTTGCACACAGCCCCGTTCTATTAACCTTTCAGAGAGCACCCACACACTTTCTCACTTTTGACATTCCCCACTAGGGCATGTGCGTCAGTCCTACATGGGGCTTGAGTGTTAGTGTTATCACAGAGAGAACCATATCATTCCAGGTACAGTCAGACCTCTTCTCCTGGCCCAGACAAACATTGTCTTGTCACCATGTTATATCAAATTATTATGCCTCCTAGAAGAAGTCCAACATCTGTTATTTGAGTGGAGACATACTCCCCATGTCCTAGTTTGGGCTGAACTCATGATGAACCTATCCAACGGAAGAAAACATGGCAATTCATCATTTATGTAAACTCATGAAACTACACTCCATCATGCTGGAAAATCGACAGTTACCAAAACTGTTCAACAATAACTTTCTCCAACAATCCAAGAACATTTTGATCGCACTCTTTATTCATGGCGTGTTCTCGGGTGGAATCACGATGAAGCCCAATCAATACCCATCCTCTGCTGTATTTCCTTGTAAGTCCTGAAGAATTTCAGACTGTCCTTCATGTTTCTCTGGGACAAAAGTGGTTTATTTCCCACCAGATTTATCCATTCAGTTTAAAAGGTCTGTATATTGAGAGCAAAGTGGAACTGTAGTCAGTGTGTACAAACCTGGCCAATAAATCTGATTCTGCCCACTAGTTCCAGATGAAATCACATCCTTATGCTGCCAGTTTAAGCAAGCTTCGCACTGATGGCAACACAGTTTCTCTGGAAATGAATCTCTTTACCTTTGATCCAGAAGCTGCACACTTTTTTTTGGAGATAACCATTGCTAACATGCTTTTCAGGCCCATTTGTACTCTCACCATTTCTTTTCACTCTGTACACCTCAGACTTCCAGTACAAGACAGACTCCTGTCATCTGCAGAAATACTCGGATGATTATGCAGTCGTGGGGTGGATCAGAGATGGACAAGAAGATGAGTACAGGAAGGTGGTGGACCTCTTTGTGGCATGGTGTGGAAACAATCATCTCATTTTGAACGTGACTAAAACAAAGGAGATGATTGTAGATTTGAAGAGAAACAGGAATAAGTCAAAAACTATTTCTAAAAAGGGAGAAGAGGTGGAGGTGGTGGAGGAGTATAAATACCTCAGTGTTCACCTGGACAACAGACTGGAGTGAAGATGCAACTGTGAAGCCATCTACAAGAAGGGACAGAGCAGACTGTACTTCTTGAGGAAGCTCAGGTCCTTTGGTGTTTGCAGCAAGATGCTGCATATCTTCTATAAGTCTGTTGTGGAAAGTGTGATCTCTTCTACCATCATCTGCTGGGGAAGCAGCATCAGAGCCAGGGACTTAAAAAAGCTCAACAAGCTCATAAAGAAAGCTGGCTCTGTTCTGGGGACTCCTCTGGAACCTCTGGAGATCATTGTGGAAAGAAGGATTCTTCATAAAATGAAGAACATTATGGAGAACCCTGAGCATCCTCTTCATCAGACTGTCCTACAACAACAGAGTCTCTTCAGTCAGAGGCGTCTTCAGATCTGCTGTAAGACGGAGCGCTACAGGAGATCCTTCCTGCCCACAGCCATTAGCATCTACAACGGCTCTTTGAAGAAACCTTCATAATATGAGCTATAACAACATTTAATTTCCCTTTGGAATTAATAAAGTATTTTTGAATTGAATTGAATTGCTCCTCTTTCATAGCAGTCAGTCTGCTAATCAGATTAATACTGTCTTTAGACAGGCTCTTTTACAGCTTAACCTGAGCTGATGATGGGACCTGAAATCAGATTATGTTTCAGGCAAATATGTACAGACTTATTTGTCACAAAGAGCTTGTACAGCACATTGTGTTTAATCTATGTCTGATCTCAGATTTACATGACTGTGATTGCAGAAAATGTAAAGATGGGAACAAAAGAATTTGTTATAAATAAAATACCTTGAGAATATAAACTGGTGATGGATTTCTAATCCATGATTTCCAAATTTTCCAGCCTTCATGTTTTTCTGTACCTTCAGTAAACCTCTTAACTATAGGTATGCTCTTGAAGAGGTTTTAATATGTTTTCGTAGCAGTTCAACTCACACTCCCAGGGTCACTCAGCTGAGTTTGTTGAGCAGCCACTTTCCAGCATCTCCAGAGCACTGAAGAAGTGCCCTCAAAACATGAACAGAAAATGACACTTAATGCCTTTCAACACAAGGCCTTCAAGCAGGGCTGAGGTACATTTGTCTAGAGAATTGCATCTCCAACTTCAAAGTGGTTCTGTTTTTATCCAACCTCTGCTAACAGCAGTGTTCTTACCAGCAGAGTTGAAACAAGCTGTGTGCCTCTCCCAATACCCGTAAGATAGGCACTTCAGTGCTTTATTTGTGCTTGATCCACAGCAGTTTGAATATCTTAAGGCACTTTTAGCTACAATCTCAAGAGCATTCAATCGATACACTGTAAATACTGTGTGCAATAGGAATAAAGGCAAATGGAAATTTATTCTAAAGATTAAAAAGCATCAAAACGTTAAAGTAGCGAAAAATGAAGTGTAAAAGACTTTGTTCTCCTTCAGCCACTAAATAACTATTTGTTGCAGCATGTTTAGGTTCATTGTTCAGTTGGAAAACATATGTGTGCCCAACTATCAACTTCCTGGTTGATGTCTTGAGATTTTGCTTCAACATTTCCACATAATGGTTTTTCCTCATGATGCCATCTATTCTGTGACGTGCACTAGTCTCTCATGCAGCAAAACATCTCACATATCATGATGGTGTCACCTCCGTACTTCACAGTTAGGACGTTGTTCTCAGTTTTGAAATTGTGCTACGTTTTTCTTCCAAATGTAACACTGATTATTAGAGCCAAACAGTTTTTGTATCATCAGACCACAGAGCACACCTGCACAAATTAAGGTGTTTGTCCTGAGTGCACTTGCATACAAATCTGGGTTTCCACGACTCTTTTATAGTAACTTCTTCTTCCTCTGTAAGTGGTCTTTTAGGACATGTTGATGCAGGACTTGTGTTACTGTGGATAATGACACTCTCTTACCAGTTACACCCAACATCTTCTCAAAGTCATTGGTTTTGTTCTGGGGACAATTCACACATTTTGCATCAAAAAATGTTCAGCTCTGGGATAAAAACCCATCTTACTGGACAGTATGATGGCTGGGCATTCCCATAGTACACTTGCATATAGTCCTTTAAACAGATGAACGTGGCACCTTCAGGCTTCTCAAAATTTTACCCAAGTTCTGGGCCTGCCCTCGGGTCTCCTGGAACACTTCCCAAGGGTGGCATCCCAACCTGACACCTGATCCACCTACACACCTACATTTCATCAGCACAAGTGGTGTGTTGATTCCAGGCTCAGCCTGGTTAACAAATCTCTTTTACATCTCTGAGACTAAGCGTTTGGTTCAGAGGAAGTTCGTTTCAGCTTCTTGTATCCAAGATTTAATTATTTTGGTCATGATGTATATTTTGAAACCACAGGTGAGGATTAGAATGTACAGTACCTTGCAAAGCCTCCATACCTCTAACCTTGATACAGTCAGTCAGTCATTTTCTACCGCTTATTCCATAGTGGGTCACGGGGGAGCTGGTGCCTATCTCCAGCAGTCTATGGGCGAGAGGCGGGGTACACCCTGGACAGGACCTTGATACATAATTTAAAAATGTTTTTACAAATAAACTTTTTTATTCAGCCCCCTTTACTCCGATGCCCTAAATAAAATCCAGTAAAACCAACTGCCTTTAGAAGTCACTTAATTAGTAACTAGAGTCCTGTGGGTCATTTAATCTCTTTAAAAATGCAGCTGTTCTGTGATGGCCTTAGAGTTTGGTTGGACAACTTTGGGTGAGCAAATCATGAGCATCATGAAGACCAAGGAACACAGTAGACAGGTCATGGAGAAAGTTAAAGGTTAAAGCAGGGTTAGGTCATAATAACAATATCCCAATCTTTGATAATCTCAGAGACGGATCACTCCATTACAAAAAATGGAAAGAGGCACAACTGCAAACCTGCCAGGTTATGGTTGCCAACCTAAACTAACAGGCCAGAAATGTAGAACATAAATAGGAAAGTCCCATTTTAACTCTGGAGGAGCTGCTGAGACCAACAGCTCAGGTGGGTAAATCTATTGACAGGAAAACTACAAGCTATGAACTCCACACCTCTGGCTTTTGTGGATAAGTGACAAGAAGAGAGACACAAGAAGTCCATACCTCTAAATTATGGTAAAACATGGTGGTGGCAGCACAATGATGTGTAGATGCTTGTCAGGGAAGCTCATCCAAGTTAATAAGATGGATGGAGCTAAAAACAGGACAATCCTGGAGCAAAAAGACATGGGGCAGATGTTCACCTTCCAGTAGGACAACAGGCAAAATTTCAACACTAATCTTTAAAGATGCTCTTGTTGGGGTCATGCATTTTGGTCGCACATTTTGACACACGCAGCTCAACAGACGTCGCAGCTCTGACGTCACTGGGAGTATAAACCGGCTGAGATGGAGAGTTTCATGGCCATTTCCCGTGTGTCTCACAAGACAGCACAACGGAGGCGCATATCTGGAGAGACAAAAGCTCGCAGGCGAACCTTTGCTCCACAAGGCCATTCCCGGAAGAGTTTGAAAGCTGGAAATCTATCTGATACAAGAAGGTCAGCAGGTTTATTCATGCCAATCGAAGACCACGCCACACCCAGCGCAGGTGAAACCCACATAGGGTTTAATTCCAAGGAGATGAGTTTCCCTCCTTGTGATTCAGTCGACTAACGGTTTTAATTTTCCCTTCCTTAACGGGTAAGAAGTATTTTTCTCTTGATATTTCTTGATTTGATCACGGACGCGTGATCCCCACTCCCCTCATTTTTCGTCAGACCTGATCCATCCTCAACTGGTGGAGAGAAGAAATCAACATCAAAGTAATTTCGTTCTTTTTATAGTAAACTGGATAGATGTATTTAGAGGTCTGGGCAGGATGAGGCATAGTGAAGATGATTTAGAATCACTAGTAGTTAATCTAAGGTATTAACTTGTTGCATGCAATACTGATTGAAGTGTTTTATGCTGAGCTGTGTTTTGATTTGCTGTCCAAGCGCTGCTGAATTGTGCGCCGTTAATGTTTTGTCCAGCTGATCTTAAATCAGCCAGGAGTTAGAAGTTGGACTTTTAAAAGTTTTCCATTCAAAGCAACTGCGGTCTGTACCTCGTGGTCTGACCACTCTTTGTTCCAGTTTATTGCTGGAGATTTTCCACTGAGTTCCCGCCTCAGAGTTTATGACTCTTTGTTCGAGATTTGTGGCGATCAGCTGGTTGTGGCTAAAGGGGTGTGGCCCCACCGTTTTATCAGCTGATTACTGCAATTGAGACATCAACACACCAGGAGGATTTCTTTCCATTTAACCTAAATTACACATTTTGTCCATAAAACTGCTGGTTTGATCTTCATAGACAATAAATGCGCATATATTTTCCTTTTATTGTTATTGGTAGGTAGTCATTTTTATTCCCTTTGTGTAGAATAGTGCTTGTTAGGAGAAGGTTTTGGACCAGAATAATGGTATATCAGGATTATTTGGCTTCAATAAATCTTCATATATATAATTAAGAGAAAGAGAAGTGTTTGTGTTTATTTCATGCAAGAGGAATTTATCTGTCAAAACAAGGTCGAAGTTCCCCCACCTTTGGTGAAGTGGTTGAATAAACAGTGACAGTTTGTGGTGTTGGTTAATAATTTGTAATTATTAAAGAGCTTTGAGCCCATAACCACAACACCAGAGGACATCTCTGATTTCTTCGTAAGTAATGATTTCTGGTTAAGAAATACATTTTTTTCAAATTATGATTTTAAATTATAATTCTTGATGAATATTAATTAATCAATCATAGTCCTTACACTCTGCATCAAATCTAATAAGAATTTGCAAAGGTTTCATTCTGAAGATCTGTGTGCATTCCTCCGGTTCCCAGTTGGGAACCTGGGACTTTTAAGGTTATTTTTTCTGGCTTGTATGCACTTGAGGGTGACATGGGAGTGGATTTTCTCTCCTGTCCCATCCCGCTCCCACAGAAAAATTTCTTGTCCCATCCCAATCCCAGGCCAGCATAACAAAAAAAATCCTGTCCCGTCCCACTCCTGGTAAATTGACTCCCACTCCCATCCCGCTCCCATTCAGAACGACTCCCACTCCTGTGCCTCTCCCATTTTTGTTTTCTTCATTTAGTCTTTTGGCAATTTCTTTGAAGGACCAGTTAGGTCCCTGTTTTTAGCTGTAGTAAAGGCCAGTTAACATAAAAAGAATAATAATGAAGAAATAATAAAATATAAAACAAGGAAACAGACCATGCCTATCTTAGTTGAATAAACAAAATGTACATAGTTGTATTTTACTCATTTATTAAGTGATTGTTTCCTTTGAACAATGACATTACTTTTATGTTTCAAGTTGCTGAAACGAAAGAAAAATGCACCTAGTAAGAGAACTGTACTTGGTGAACAAAAGGCCAAAAAGGCATTACCTTCACAATTTTGAAACTGTACCTCAATGGTTCACAGCCCTGGTCCTCAGGGACCCCTTCCCTGCAAGTTTTAGATGTTTGTCTGCTCCAGAACACCTGATTTAAATTCTGACATGACCTCCTATACAGGCATCAAGAATGGAGGGTCAAACTGGACAAAATTAAAACAATAAAATCATCATTAAATAAATAAATGTTGTGAATGTCCCATAAGTGAAGTAAATGTAACATGAAAGAAATGTAACATTAAATGTGCCATTAAATTAAAGGTACCATTTATTTATTTAATACCTCATTAGATACAATAAATGTACCATTATATCATGAAATGGACTATTATGCAATTAAATATGCCACTGAATAATTAAGTATAATTTTAAAGACGACATGACGTAATTAGTGGTATACTTAATATTTAATGATGTATTAAATAAATTGTACATTTAATGGTACATTCAATTTTTTTCTATTTCACAACATATTTATTTAATATCTTCCCTTGATGAAGCCTTTCTACGGAGTCCGCGAGGGGACATGGGGGAATTTTTTCTCTTTTGCGTTCTCACGCAATAGTCTTTGCGTTATTTCGCAATACTTTGTGGGATAGTTTCCAAACCAGATAACTGCAAAAATGGAACAAACACTACACCCGTTTTTGAGATTTATTTTAAAATCGGCCTTAAATGAAATGATCTTCAATCAGACTTAAAGACAGTTATTATCCACATGCTGTCAAACTACTGAACACTGGACAATGATACTGCACAAAACCACATCTCTGACACTTGATTTGCTTATTGCTGCTGCATGATGTGTACTTTTTTTTTTGCACGCCATTAGTGCTTTTATTTTTTAGTTATTTTAACGGTTCTTCTTATCTTAAGCATTTAATCGCATTGTTGACTGCATGTTAACCTGCATATGACAAATAATCCATATCAGTGCTGTTTGTTTTGTGAGCAGTTTGTCATCTGTGCTGCTGTTCCAAAATGCACAGCTTTGTCAAGGCGATTAACAACTTTTGCGAGTGAACACAAAAATTTTGCGTGGGGACGCAAAAGAAAAAAAATCCCCCCATGTTCCCTCGCGGGCTCCGTACCTTTCCCCTCTAAGGCTCTTAAATCTTTAGAGCACATGCGAGCAATTTTGTTGGTCAGATGAGACTTGACACATGATGGTACTTTTGGTTTGATGAAGAGATGCAGGGTTGATTTAATCCAGAATTTGCCTTACAAGTGTCCTTTAATCACTGGTGAACTTGATTACAACTAAATACGTTTTACAAGCAGCAGACTGCATGTTAACACCGCTGCATTCAACTCTCCTGAAGTTCGGTAATATTTGCGACTTTCCTGTCAGCTCTATGAGTTTAATAGATAAGTCCTTACTTCTGAATTTACATTGCTAATCCAATTTTACCACGTCCAGTTCTCCACCTGCGTTTGCTCCCTCCATCCTGAACGCAGGTGGAAAATATTTATCAGAAGCACTGTTGGCTTGTGGGTTGTGTAGTTCGTTTTACTCGCATTATAGTGCTTCTTGGAAAAAAAACTACACAATGGCGGCGTTGATCCAAGTTTTTTTTCTTAAAGTTTATAACAAAGTCTCAGTTTTACATTTCCAAAGACAATTGATCCTAGTTTATTCTCCCTCGTATTGGTTAGCTCCCGCTCCCGTCTGCTCCCGTTCATTTTTTATTCTGTACCGTCCCAATCATGTGATCTTTACTGATGCTGTCTCCCATCCCGCGGGATTCCCATGGGAAAAAATGTCAGCCTCTAGTATGCACCCTAAAGTTCCCCCTGGAGGGCAAAGGTTGATAATCCCTAGAACAAAAGTGGAATCATGGTTATTGTAGTAAGATACGATGGTTAAACAGGGTTTTCACTCATCGTAAGACATGAATCTGATAAAAACAGAAACAGGTGTTTTTCAACATAAAACAACGTAAAACAGCAAATGTTCTATTAACCCAGATCGTTTTATTTCCCGTTTTTCAGAATAAATGTTTTGCATGGAGACTTTATAAGCTGTTTTTGAGGCCACGTTTGGTCAATGCATCTAATATTTCTTTAAACTGCGTCACAACTATAAATGTCAAGCAGTGTACAAATATCTCTAAGATCCCACTTCCTTTGACAAAATGGCATTCTTCCAGGTGTGAATCCAACACTTGGACAGATGCTGAATGTCATCTCTCTCATCACGTCTCCTGACAGGTCCTCCTGCGTGCCGTATGATGAAACAAAAAGGTCATCCAAGTCTCTGTTGTTCAATGAATGTCTTTGATAAGTTTCAAAGACGGTTTTCATTGACAAGTGGTGGAAAACAACAATAAAGAAATGTGTGGAGGTCATAAATACATGTATGAGCATTGCTGTGATGAGACAGAATGATGAGTGAAGGAGAAACTTCAGACATTTCTTTCTCTGTGGTTCTTTTTTAATCAGAGAGAGCCAACAGAGGAAGGGGGATGAATGGTTCTGGAAGAAAAGGTGATTAGCCTCGGACTATTCACTACTATTAAGAGGTAAACCTCTTAATAGTAAAATTCTGGTTGTATATTGGTGTTACACCTTCTAATCACTTCAAGAGGTCCTGATCAAAGGTTTTCCAGGCTTGATGAAAAATATTATGGGCTTTGGCTACTTTTTTACTTAGCTTCAGTCCAGTTCCTGACCATTTCGAGAGAAACTTTTTAACCTTTAAATCCTTAAGGCATAAAACAGCTCTTAAACTCCAGAGATTAGCCAGTGTTGCTGTGACACAAACATCTGAGCAGAAAGAAACAATTTTTATGTGGTTTGTTACCTTCTTAAGTTCACCTGACAAAATGTCTTTACATGGTTTGAAGAAAATCTGTCTGGTTTAAAGGAAGGTAAAGCAACAAGGGATGGTCAAAACATCTGAAAAATCCATCTTGGTGTGTTTTGGTAAATTTTATCCAAGTATAACGAGGTATTCATAGGCTTCTTGTCTACCTGGCATGTAAACAGACGTCTCAGACAACCATGAGAGAAAAGACAGGCCATCAAGACAATACAGTCGGATAAGATTAGTCTCCTCCAATGGTCCCTAGACCTTCCTTAAGGGGTCTCTCTTTGTATCAGATTTCAGGGCATTCTTATCCCTTCTGCTGTAGAGCAAACAGAATGGTCTCTTTATAAGGGCTGGAATTTAGGTCCATGTTTGGATCATTCATCCACCCATTCTCTGTTGCAAAGGCAACAGTTCCAGGAGGCAAAGCCAGACATCGTCCTCCCGAGAGGCACTCTCCTGCTCATCCTGCGGGATCCCAAGATGTTCCAAAGCTGGAAGGGATATATGGTATCTACAGGAGGTTCTGGGATCTGACTGGGGTCTCCGCTGGTGTAATGTGCCTAGAAACCTCCAAAGCAACATTTCCATGAGGCCCGATAGTGAGATGTCTGAACCACCTCAGTGGACTTCATTTTTTTTAGGAGGATCAGTGTGTCTACTCCAAGCCCCCAGATGAGCTTCTTAGCCCCTCTAACGACATAGTATTCAACTTTCATAGTCTCTGCAGGTTCAGAAAAGACTTGAAGTTGACATTTATAAATTGGTTTCAGCAAATTTTGTTTTACACATGCTTAACTGCACCAGCTGAGGCATCACAAACTATATGATTTGTCAAAACAACTAAAGTAAAGTGAAATCATCAAGGTCTTGTGCAAACTTTCCATAGGTGACATTGTAGCACCCATGAACCCCTAAGAACCCCAGAGATGGTCCTTTCTACTAATCAGACAGGAGCCTTGATAATGACATTTTTAAAAATGCATTTGGCTTCATTCAACCTCTTTGTGAATCATGCTCTAATAATGGTTGACCATCAAACAAGGACAAAATATGCATGGAAACATTTTTTTAGCTTTAAAATTAGCTGCCTCAGGCTTAATAACAGTATAGATTGTAGCTGTATGCAGAAAATAGAATTAATTCACAACATTAATGAAAATCACTCCAAACAAGGTTTTGGGTGTTCAAATATGGTCTTCAAACAGTGGAAGCCATGTCATCTGCTGGCATTGGTCTGATGTGTTTTATCAAGTCCAAAGTTAACTTAGCGGTCTACCAGGACATTTTAGAGCACTTTCTGTTGGTATACTTTAAGGAGATGCTGATTTTATTTTCCAGCAGGACTTGGAACTGGCCCACACTGCCAAAGGTGGTACTGTGCTTGATTGGCATTAAAGTGGCCTGAACTGAACCCTGTAGATAATCTATGGAGTATTGTCAAGAAGAAAATGAGAGACACCAGAACCAACAATGCAGATGACTTGAAGCTGCTATCAAAACAACATGGACTTCCACTACACCACAGCAGAACCACAGGTGATTGTCTTCATGCCACGCTGCAGTGATGCAGTAATTCATGCAAAAGCCCCTACCACTTCCTGACTAAGTATACTGTACATTACATGGACTTATTTTTCAATAGTAGTAGAAATCCTATGTTTATCGATCGTTTGTAATGTAATTATCCTGGGAACTGTGTAATTCATCTCCAGCAGTCGTCATTTTCTGAATTACTGAAAACAATTCAGTTTTATTGATATGATTTTTTGAGGTGCACCTGAATCCATCTGGATGTCTGGTACATCTGATTGCCCGTGAAAGAGAGCTTGCCAGGAAGTGCCTTCTGGTCGAGTCTTCGCTTGGCCAGGCCTAGCACAGTGGAGAAAGTCAGGTGGTAGGAGTTCGTCCTGTAACTGCTGGGTTGTGTTCGATCCCCCCGCTCTGTCCGTTTCAGTTGTTGTGTCCTTGGGTAAGACACTTCACCCAACCTGCCTGCTGATGACAGTCAGAGGGCTAGGTGGTGCAAATTGAATGGCAACCTCACCTCTGTTAGTCTGCCCCAGGGCAGCTGTGGCTACAATGTAGCTGAACACTGTCAGTGTGTGAATTTGTGCATGAATGGGTGAATGACTGATTGTAGTGTAAAGAGCTTTGGGGTCTCTGGGGACTTGATAATGTGCTATAAGTTCAGGCCATTTTACCATTTTCTTTATGGCTTTATAAAAAAATTTTTTTTTTTACCATTTTATCATTGGGGTTACCTTTGGAGAAGCCCAGAATCTGCAACTGAAATGGTGCAACTGTCTTGTAGTTTACCAAAGATATGAGGATAAACAGCTGCACCCAACATGCTTCCAGTGAAATTGTAAAAAAGCTCATGAAATATCAGTTTACAATGCAAACCTTTAACCTGCTAAGCCCTAGGGGTTTTAGAAGCAATTTCCTTTTTTACATTACATAACTGAAATAAATCAAGAAAGCTCCACAGTTATAAAGTCTAAATGCTCTTGGTACCTATGTAAAGCTAAGACTTAAAAGAATAATTTTCCAGTGGAACCACTATTGCAGCTTTTACTATGTCTGATTTATTTGTGAATAAACAAAGACAAAATTCAATTTTTTAACCCCCGCATATCCGATATCTAATGATACCGGACCTGCATCCCTGTCTAATGGACCTTTAAACGTGTTTTTGGGTGTTTAAATTACTATAAAACAAAAAGTATTTGTGGAAAACTAATTTGGTGAATTGTTTTATTAACATTAAAGCCTCCTCTTTGTGGGATTTAGGAAAAACAGAAAACCCAGCTGTGTCCGACATGATTTTAGAGGTGGAGAAAAAGCACCGTGTCTCAGCTGGACCCACCGGCTATGCATGTCCACATTCTCCCAAACAAACAATGTTCTTTCTGTGCCATCCAGCTGGGATCTGGACAAATTACCATTATCCACCATGTTTCTACTGCAGCATCAGATTTCAGAGGGTTTCTCCTCTTCCACTGTGCTGCCACCACACAACTGGCCAATTAGATGAATGCATAAACAAACTGAAAGTACAATTGTTCCTAATGAAGAGCTTATTGAGTGAATAAGGTCAAAGTGTGACTTGGATCTGTGTAATTCGCTCCTCGTAGTTCTAAAATCTTTGACTGTTGAAGTCTCAGCAGGCTGTTGTGTCACTTCAGCCCAGCTGTTTGCTGCTGCAGCAGCTACTTGATCCAGGAAACGTCACGCAGTAAAACTACGCCATGTTCCTCAGCAACAACCTTTTAAATGTAATGACTCTAACGAGAATGGCTGTTACATCTTAATACTCTGCGATTAGATCAGCATGAATATTCATTTCCTCAGAGGACACGGACCGAATGTGATGACAGCGGCTCTCTGGTTTCATCTTCTCATTACGCCACATATATAACTATTAATGATAGAACACTACCTCCCTTGTATCATTAATTAATCGCACTTCCTTTATGAACATTATTTTGATTTTAGTCTTTCTGTGTGTCTTAATGACATACAGCCTTCCATTTTCCCATGGATTAAATTGAATAAGAATAACTGTTTTTAATCGGACTTGTTAAAGGCCGCTGGCTTTTTTTCATGTGCAGACATGGTAATTGCTTTATTAAAATTCTATTAGCAGGGTCCATCAGGCAGTATTCCTATCGAAATGACATTAGATCAACAGAAAAATGGTGACAGAAGATTTTTAATTCACAGTGATTTACAGTTGGACAAACTGTCTTCTTTGCAAACCTTCGCATAATAGTGGAGTAGAGATGTTAAGTCAACTTGGCTTTGTGGTTTCTGGGAAACGCTGAAACTGTTTGTCCCCTTGGTAATAGCTGAAAGGTTTGAACTGAATCTAATAAAAGGGTGTAATTAAAACTATTAGTGGATGGAGGCGGACCAGAATCCAAGTTTGAGCTGCTGATCAGGGTAATCTTTCTTCACAGTAACACTAACACTTTTACGTTACAAACTTTTGTTTTACTCTATTAACCAATCAGAATCACATCTTGTTAAGTCAGCTTTCTCACTGACCCAACACGCAAATTCTGACATGGCTTCTGTGGGTATAAAAGTTGGTTAAAGTTCAAGAAAAATGATTTGTTGCACATCTAGTGATTTGTCTCTCACTACTTTAGCAGTGGATCATTGTACTGTAAAAAATGATTTGTTGAAGTCTCTACATTTAAAACAAAACATTTACATACACTGTAGAAAATCAACCAAAAAATGTATGTACAAAAGGTTATGGTTTTCAGGTGAAATTTATGGAAAAGTTTATGGAAAAGTTTACACTACATCGATTTTATCATGCAAGTAGGGCATTTAAAGTAGAGAAATGCTATGGCGATTTCCAAACAAAAACCAACAACAGTGGTGGGTACACCAAACATTTCAATGTCTCAATAATGTGTCGTGAACTTCAGCATCAATTACAACTTGACATTGACGTCTCATGCTGTTCAGAAGTTGACTTATTATGAAGGGTGGCCCTCAGGTCATTGAGGTTCTGTGGTACAGAGTTATAAGACTCTAGACAACAAATCAGCTGATCCCATGAGTTTTTTATGGGATTGAGGTCTGGAGAAAGTGCAGGCCACTCCGTTTGAGGTACCCCGGTCTCCAGCAGCCGTTCACTAATGATACATCCTCAATGAGCTGGGGTATTGTTGTCCATGAAGATGAAATTAGACCTATGTTGCATGAGCACAATGACGGGATTAATTATGGTACTCAGGTAGTATGGGCTTGTCACTGTACTATTCACAAAGTGCAGGGTAGTTCTGTATTGACTAGACACAGCTGCCCACACTGTAATCATATATCGTTGGTGGCCATCATTTCTGCTCAACCCCAAATTGACTTTCATCAGAGAACAGGACTGAGACCCACTGGTCCCTCGTCCAGCGTAAATGCTCCCAGGGCTACTCAAGATGATGATGCCTGTGCCTGGTGGTGTGGCCAGGTACCCTTGCAGGATGTCTAGCACACAGACCACACTGATGTAAACGGTTTTAAAGGGTCTGATGTGACCCTGGGGTGCCTCTCAGCTCCCTTAAATGTGCTTGGAGTTGAGTGGCCTGCGAATCTCTAAGCTCAGTGGCCACCTCTGTCTGAAGAGCATTCGGTTTGAAGCCTGGCAATGTTGAGGTACTATTGATCAGTTGTTCAGTGTCGTCTTCGTCTTTACAACAACATGATGAGGAGCACTGTTTAAATAGCAATTCTGACTGAACCAGGAAATTTGTTGGCCGATTCATGGATCAACACCAGTTGTGAATTTTGCCATTAAGCTGCTTGTTAGAGAACAACAAGCATTGAACAGTTGAACATGTGGATTCAAAAGTTTTGATTTGTTAGTATTTGGTAATTTTGCCAAGAGTGGGCCAAAACCATCAAGTGCTATCGGGTCTAAAAAACATATTTCTTTTAAATTAAATGAGCAAAAATTATTTTCTATAACATTAGGGAAGGCTACTCAAGCTCCCTCTGGATAATGTTTTCACTAACCAGTAATAAATGCAGAAGTCAAAGTATTAAATTTTCATCTTTGCTTTAAGAAAACTGCTGGACAAATATCAGACAGGTACACATTTAAAGACAAACATTAACTGAATCAACAACCAAAGCTACAAAGCTGCATCTCTTCCACCGTGGGGTTTGTTGATTTGTTCCAATCTAGTTCAGGGAGAGATTCTCATACAAAGCTGTACAGAGACCGACTGTGACCTTCGATGTCCTCATCTTGTCAACAAACTCTCAGGACTACAAGGAAGACGACGAGACTAAATTAGAAACGTCTTGCAGGAGAATCACAGAATGTGGCCTGATTCAATACAGTACCTGGCTGGAATAATGATGGTGGCTGTTGTGATTTCCTTTATACAGAGGAGTCTATTTATTTAGCTATGAAGCTCCAGAGATTCAAACCACCTCCATCTGTGATTGAGTTTCCGCTTACAAAACATTTTAAATGAGGATGGAGATAACGGTAAGACTGGGTTTTTTACTTGGAATAACATCATCAAAAGGAAACATTTTTTGGACTTAAAAATTTTAAAAGCTATTAATAATATGCGAGTTTAGTCTTAAATCTAATGTCTTGTCTTAGCAGCACATAAAAACCTGTCTAGTGTAACAGATCTATGGGATCAAGAATTTACGCTCCATTTGAAGGTGAAATTAGAGGGAATTGTTATCCATCAATGAGATGCCAGTCAGGTATGAATGGACTTAAAGTAAGTAATTTACTCCTGTAAGAAGGATTAGACACAGGCAACTCATGAAAAGTCTCATTTTGTGAATTTATCGACAGTTTTTAGGTAAATTGATTAAAATTACCTTTATTGTCTAAAAGTAAAGCTTTGATAGGCTCATCTATCTGGTTGTCTCTTACAAACTCATGCAAAGTGAAGGGCATAATGTTACTACTGCTGCTAAACTATTTTTAAGTAGCTCATTATCATTAATAAATTAACTTTTATTTTAAAGTGACTGTGACACCATTTTCCCACAAATGCAGAAACTGAAAGAAAACGTCTATATATTGAAGGAATTGGGCAGTAATTGACATGCTATTAGGATTAAAGACGTGATAAAAAAGACAATTGTGACAATTGTTAATATTTTCAAGTCCAAAGTCAACCGGAAATGACACCAAGGGGGAAGCCTCCGGTCATTCACTATGAGTGTCAATGATAAACTTGGTAGAAGCCAAGTTGCGTTGAAAACGGTGTTAATATGGTGAAAAGGTGCATTGCTGGAAGTGGCATCAATACTACGATAGCAGCCATTAGTCTGCACTACTTTTCTGAATGGAAGAGGATCAGAGCTGCCTGGATCATAGCTGGAAAACTGAGGAGGGACACATGGGCTGGTTCCATCAAGCACAGCCAGTTGGGATCAGAGGAATTCTTGGCAAACTGCTTTAAACAAGAAACCTCTGATTTCACAAGAGAAATGATGTCAGAAGTCAGGATATCTGACAGATGAAGGAGAATGTTGAAGCAGATTTTTTAGTGACATTTATAACCATATACTGTATATCAACTACTGTTTATTTAAGCAGTGTTGGGACCCACAGCCATGGTTACAACATGAAAGGTCAGTACAGACTTTCCTGGAACTTTCAAAATAAATTTAATTTAACCGACTTCCAGCACAACTTCAGAAGGGGAAGGGGGGTAACAGCGGACTTCCCATGAGGCTACTGCCCGTATAAAACCCTGACTTCTCCCACAAGTCTTTCTCTTCTACGCGGGTCACACGGGGACCTGGACAGAGACACCCAGCGCGCTAATGTCTCTTTGCTGGCAAACAGACATAAACTCTTCAAACTGGATCCAAGGGTGTCATACGATCATTGATCATATGCATTGAGTTAAGTACGGATGAATTACTGTTTGTGTACCCGGTATTCATTCATATAAAAGGGAAATTAAGGTATAAGCATTGCTTTACTTTCTCTCTGAGGCCGGCAAAAGAAAATGGTGTTCCAGAGAATTCCCTGCAGAGACGCTGTCTCTACGAAGCCGAGTGGAGCGGTTTTCCCCAACAGGAGCCGCATCACCGTGGTGACGTGCAGCTTAGCCCCCCAACAGGTTTGAAGGTTAGCTGAAGCTAACCTTCGTTCAAAGTGGATGTTTCTTCAAACTTCATCGTCGCCCAGACATCTCCTCAGCATGGTTCATATGAGGTTAGGGTTTGGGCAGAATAATAGAGAAAGATTTATGATCTGAACATTTTTCATTTTATGAAGTTTGGTTTTGTTTGTGTGAAACTCAACTATCCTCACGTCCTCAGCTTGGTGTTCGGTGTTTGTGTGTTTTTTTAAAGTCACGACAAACTTTATTTAAAGGGTGATTTTAAACACAGAAGATTGATCATAACGCACCGTCTGCGCTCATGCATTTTAACCCTTTTATTGACGGTATTTTTAAAGGTGTGTGTTTGATTCTGGTGCTAAGCTATCAGCTTCTTTTGTTAGCTTTAACTGCTAACAGCTAATGAAACACCATTAAGCCCCATTTTTCCAGAAAGATTTGGCTCTTTTCCAAAATATTCCCTTAATAATATTTATTTAAATATTATTTTAATAAATAAAGGCAGCTAATGAGACACCGTTGAGAATTAGTCATCCAGAAGGTTGGTTTTATTCAGCAGATCATTATTTAAAACATTATTTTATTAAAACAATTTTTTATTTGATCTTGCATTGTGAAGGGTGGTCTAAAGGTATGCTGGTTATTGCCAAAGTTGGTTCCAAGACTAACTTAACTCCATTTCCAGATTCTTCAAGATAATCCTTGGTTCTCAAACATAAACATTGCATGGTAATGTTGCATCACTCTTTTGGTCATGGTTTTCAACAATCTTTAATCAACTTGTTTATATTGTACGTAGCCCCTTTAGTCTCCGTTATTCTTTAATTCTGCTTTGTAGTTTAGTTGAATTGTTTTAGCATAGTAAAGAGTTTGTTGATTGAAATATGTTTGACGTTGAGTTGACTTATTTTTGTTAATAAATTCTTATATTTTAAGAAATTGTGTGAATTCATTCCATGTGTGTGCAGAGTTTTGCTGTTCAATAATGTCAGAGCTCGTCTCACCCTTTTCTATTTTGTCCTAAAAGCACCGCCTTACTGGGCTGGTATTCACAGGACAACCCTTAACAGACCGAAATATTATTTGATAAAATATTAAATTATTAATATTAAATATTAAATATTTTCAGATTCATAGTAACAACAGCATTTACTTTTAAAATATTCTATCAATGTTTCCTTTTCATAAATGTAACTGAATTTACCATAAAAATCTGATGTCACAGGCACTTTAAGTAGAGCTTGTTAAAACCAAAATCTTACAGTCCTCTTTGTTTTGGAAAATATTTGCTTTAGATATTTATTAGCTAACTAGCATCTAACTTTACACTTCAATATAGTACAAAACCTTACACAGAGTGATAGTGAAGGGAAATAAATTAAACATCTTCTAGTACCAATGGAGACAATGATTAAAAACCTGATCCTGTTTACATGCATATTAATCAAATATAAGTGAAATCTTTATAGTAGAGGACTCATTCAATAAATCAGAAAATGCATCCGATGAGGCTTGTTTAGATTAAAAGTCCCTTTTGAAAATAATCTTTAGGCCGGCATTAAACATCCATTTCATTAAGCGCACATTTCTGTATTAAACATGTTTCTTTATTGGTGTGATGTAATATTCTAATCTTGAATGTTGTGTCTTCATTAGCTATAAGTGGAACATTATTGTAATTAACACAAATAAAGGCTTCAACACACCTGTCGAACCTTTAAAAACAATGTCCTGTCCATGAAAATTAAAAGAAACAATTTTAGAGGTTTCACTGTTTCAGTTCTTTGGGTTTGACCGACTTTACCTATAGTCTGGAAAGGAGGGAGAAGTCAGATTATAGGGCTGGGAGGTTAGCAAAACTACAAAGGTGTGTGTGAGGAAAACTGCCTACAAACCCCACTCAGTTAAAATGATTCTGTCTGGAAGAATGGGCCAAACGTCTAACAAATACAAAGGAAATAAATCCATTATCAATTAAGATCAAATTATTTGCTATTGGCAACTAGCAAACATAAATAAATTGAGGATCTTAACTGACCTAAAACAAGAAAACGTTGGTCTGACTTAATGTCAGACAGTGAAAAGAAAAGAATAATTTGTTCTATTTTGTATACAGTGTATGTAAACATCTGGTTTCAACTGTATACAATGTTATTTACTATTGCCTCAAAGGGTGTGCATACTTCAAGCTCGGAGAATAAAAAGTATTCGTGTATGCAAAACGTAAAGTCAAAAATCTAGTTTAGACACAAACCTTAACAGGAAAAAACCAATAAACCGGGCGTACAAGCCTATTTACTTCCTGTGACTTCATCTCAGCATGCAGATCAAATTTTAAGCTATTTAAATTGTGAAGTTAGAAGAGATCTCTATTAAGCCATATGTTTAACACATTTAAGTAGCTCAACAGCTGATGAGCTTTGCTTCAAGCTTTTCCACTGGTGAATATTTTCCACTCCGTTTTTATCTAAAATGACAACTGAAACTTCAAAACACAATTAAACTCCTGTAAATATCGATGTTTTACATAAACAGGGACCAGCCCTATTAGATTGTTAGGACCAGGATATTTAGTTTCTTTTAGTTAAAGAAAGGAACAGTATTTTCTGGCAGGGACGAGGCTGGATACAATACAACTGATTTTATTTCTTTTGCATTGTCTCAATGTACAATGGAAGAACATTTTCATGTAGCACAGAGCTGCAGATCAGACCGTGCACACAGACGAGCAGCAATTTCTCCTTTCAGATCCCCCATCATCATCATCAAGTCCTGTCCTCATCCCTGCATTATACACATTCTCTGTCGGATACATGGCAGCCTGATGGATGGGGCGGCTTCAAACAGAGCAATGAAACAATTACTCCAGCGCTCCATCTCTGTCAGGACTCTGTTCAAAGAGTCTGCTGTTGGAAAAGAAAAGCACCCATAACTCAAACTGACGATCATTTTAGTAACAGGTGCGCGTTTTTTGCCTTTGGGAGCTTGTGAAAAATGGACTTAACTCTTTTAAAGTATACATCCAAAAAACATGTAAAAATATCAAGAACAATGTCCTTTGGAGGATGTTTCGAGACAACCAAACATGATATATCAGCAAAAACACAGCATTCCAACAATCAAGCATGGTGGTGGATGAGTGGGCTTGTCGGGGCAACTGACCTTGAACTCATAATTATGAACTTTGTATAACATGAAACCATCGGTCTAACAGCTGAAGCTTGACCCAAATGTCCTGTTTGGGCCAAGTGATCCCAAACCAGCAGCAACTGAATGACTGAGAAGGAACAGAATCAAGTTGTTGTGAGGGTTTAGTCAAGAGCCGGAAAAGAGTAGGTCAGACCTTCTCCACAACGATGCAATAGATTAATTAGGTCTTACAGACAGTTATTGTTCCTAAAGCTGATATGACTGCACATGTGCAACACATCTATGTGCTAAAGGGAATTGCAACTGCTGTCAGGAAAATCACAAGGTCACAGGTGATCAGTAGGCAGCAGAAGAGGTTTCTAGTTGTCATTTTGGAGCTGGAAAAACAAACAGTCAGTCATTTAGTCACCGTTGGGGTCCTCAGAACCAGCGTTTCATGACAAAAGCAATGCAGCTTGTGTCTGGAGGTGGTGTGGTTTGTCATTTTGGCTGGCCTTGAACAAACCCATTTCTGTAAAATGTTTGCAGAGCCTAGGTGGTGTTCAGCAAACGGCAAGAACAGCAGGCATTAGGAGATATATGATTGGATACAACCACAGAGGGAATATTTGTTGCAAAATATTGGATATGCTAAAAAAAGTAAAACTTATAAGCCCAAACCCAGATTCTTTTATGGCCACTATACAAGCAGATTTTCTCTGTCTACTATTTATAACGTCTACAGCAAGAGTGGTTAACCTGAACAGCAGGATAAAGGCAACATCCTCTCTTGCCAAATCTGTGGAAAGACAAAATACATCCGTGCCAGATTATCTGATCCGTTTTTCCTCAGGGCACGCTGCTGTCCTGTAAATTTTAGATGTTCCCCACTTTCCAACATCTAATTATCAGTGAATTAATTACCTCATCGTCTCATTAGGAAGTTCAGCAGAAACCTACACTACTGATACCAAAGTTATCAGTTAATAAGATCTGTTTTATGACCACAGGTCCAAATCTTTAGCACCCTTTTCTTTATGCAACATTGGTAATCATGAGAGAGTTTTACAATATCCCTCTACCAGTAGGTCTGTCCGATCCCAAGACATGTAGGACCTTGATAGGGAAGACTGAATATCTTGGAGAAAAACTCTATATTTGCATCAGGAGAGCTTTAAGCACTGAGCCTCCACTTCAGTTAAGGTTTTGCCTGTAGACATGGAGCTCCATGGTCTTAGAGGATGTATTGTTAGCACTCTGTCCATGGTAAAGTATTTGGGCAGACCTGGGAGAAAGCCCACTCGTCTGGATGACAAGCAACCCTACACATGGACTTTATCAGGAAGCTTTGCTGCTGGAAAAGCACAGGACTCCTGGAGAAAAAAGATTTACAGAGCTTCAGGTTTTCCACATTTTGTGTTACAGCCTCATTCTAAAAAGATCTTGAGATGTTTGAGTTTCGGTTTGTTGTTTGACCTTTTCCCTGCTGTGTATTATGTTCTTAAGGTCTTGTCTTATTCAGTTCATTTCCCTATACTTACTATTTGTTAGAAGTTGTTGGAATATTAGTTCACATTTCATTTGTGTTTTTTGTACTTTCAGATCATTTTCCTGTTAGATATCTGTTAGACATTTTCTCTGGGCATTCTTGTAGTTCAGCTCTTTTCATGTCTATTAGTCTCCCACCCTCAGCCATATGCAGTTAAGTAGATTCTACTCACCTGCGTCCTCTAATTCACTGTACAACCTACATCTGTTCCCCTATAAGGTCTCTGTTGAAACTCAAAACAGTGAATGTTTTGCTATTACAAAAAAAAGAAATGATATGTTTGAGTGTTGACTCTGGTGTAGTGGTAGAGCAGGTGCTTCATATGCAGAGCCTATCAATCCTAAACATCCCTGTCTAGAGTTTGATCTCAGACCTTACTTCATGTCCCCCCCCCCCTTTCTCTATCTGTCTGTATCTATCTTTCCTGTCTGATTGCTGTCAATAAAGGCGACTAGCACCACAAAATCTTCAAAAAATAAAATTGTGGAGCTCAGTGCATCTGATTTTCATTGACCATCCATGAGATGTTTCTATATCTTGATTTGAGGTGAATGCAGTTGATTAAACATGGTTTGGAGGGGAACACACATCTCCATAAAATGCCTAAAAGCTAAAAATACAAGTCAGAGTAGACACAAACCAAGTGAAAGGACTTGTCTGTATACCACCATGACTGGACTGTGTGGGGTGTCAAAATAAGGTGAGATCTTTCCATGTAATCCATGAAACATTAATTAACTGCTCACAGTTAAATCCATAAAAACTACAATAAATATCCTTTTGTGTAATCCATGCAATAATTATTAAAATGCACAGTTGAAGCGGTAGAGAGTGAAACAAGCATGTTCTCATATTCTGGAGCTGAGAGACTGGAGAGGCCTGTGTGTCGTCACATATTAACTGTCTTATCTTTTGCAAAAGTATAACCAAGAAGTGTAACCAAAGGAATAATGTATGATGATTTTCCATTTTCTACAAGTATTAAACGAAATTAGTAATCTTTGATTATCAAGTTAAAACACATGATTGAAATATGATTGAGAACTGATAATTAAAATAAAAAACATTAAGGTTTAGAAAGTCTCAATCAGCTATATATGAAAGAGATAATGTTGTGTGGTGTATGAATAAAAAGGATGAAGTTTAAGTAATGGTTTTAAACTGTAAATGAAGTAAACGCTGTAACTAAAAGTTTGAGCTGCACCGATATAAGAATTAAAGCCTCTGTTTAAGAGGAAGTGTAACGTTGAGTGAGACAGGAATAGAGCAGATGTTCAGGAATTGGGGAAGTGAGAGCTGTAGCTTATAGCACAAGGCTGATGACAGAGGCGGGGCGCAGGGCAAAGAGGAGGCCAGCAGACAGCTCAGGACTGAGGTGATGATGGCATGTCTGATATGGACATGACTCGGGAAATTCCAGAAAATCTCCTTATGTCACGGGTGACCAATGTGACAGCCATGGCAACAACCACTGGCCAATGAGCACAAAGAGTTTGGTGGAAATGCTCTATAAAATGGGCAAGAATAGAGGAACCAGTTGGTTGTTTCCTCGCAGAAGACCAGCGAACAAGATCGGGCGGAGAAAAGAAGCTCAGATGGAAAAGGAACAGAGACACAGCCCAGCTGATTGACTGCATTAAAAAGAGGATCAACCCGTGGGCCCAGAAAGGACTGTGCCTCAAAATTAAGAATCTGATTTCATCTAATGCCTTTTTATCCAGACAACAGAAGTGAACTTGATCGGTGAACAGCTGATTGTTCTAAGTTTCAGGCTTCTGGAAGTCCTGAATCAGCCTTATTTATGTCTCGGGTTTCCTTCAACTCTTCAGCCTCTGGAAGCTACTGTCTTCTGAGACATATGACAACAAAGTTCCTGTTTGACCAATGAAGCCTGGAGCATCAGTGCCTGTCCACTTAGAGGAAGAAAACTGAATATTAAGTCGTATTTCCTTCAAGAAATCACTCGTTGTTTCCAGAAGAAACATCTCCATCAGGTGCATGGATGAGCCTCCGTCTTCAAAGACTCTCCAAACTCACTAGTTTCAGCATCAGGGAAAGACAGGTTGAGTTGATTGATTTATTTCTATTATTGAAATTATTTTGTGTTGCTGAATTTAAGCTGTTACTGACCCCTGTAAAAGTGTTACTAATTAAAGAAAGCATATACAATTCTAGTTAAATCGTGGACATTCAATTGTTTGAGTCACCGTATTGTTGGTTTTTCATTGGTGGTAAAACGCCTGGTTCTAAGAAATTTTATGAGGTTTTTATAGGTTGCCTTTGACAAGTTTGTTAAAACAGCGCCATTGGGGCGAGCCACTAAAATTAACCTAGCCCATATACGAAGAGCCAGTTGTAAAATTAGGGAATGAGCAGCCGTGAACAAAAGTGACTGTTGAAAGTGTGGATGACTGCGAGAGGCTACTCAGTCGTTCCGACCTCCAGTTGAAGAAGTGCGAGACTTTTGGATGAAGGCTGTCAGAGGCTAGGCGAGTCATTTCCCAACACCAGCTTAAACAGAACTTTCAGTAAACCTGCTTAGCAAGATCTTTCAGATTTAGGGAAGGCCAGACCCGTTGGATAGAGAGCTGGATTGAGCAATCCCTTTAGACATAGGGAAGTAGGAAGGAGGGGTTAGCTCATCGGACAACGAAAGGGGTAAGATCTGTCTGTCAATAAAAATGTGTGTGGGTGTCTAAATTTGTAAATGTAAGTAAATAAACACGAATAAAAATGTAATATTTGTATTTGTGCCTTGTTGTCAACTTATACATACATGTGATGTCAGATGTTTCATCTGTGAGAATACAAGTATAGAAGTTACGTATACAAATTACAAAGTTACAACACTTCAGCAATTAAAGTACAAATCACAAATGTATGAGTGTGAATCTAAAACCCCTGATGAAGTTGTTACACTCCTTACCAGTTGGAGGTTGGTAGTGCACCTGAAAGTTGTTCGCCAACCCCCGTTAAACAAGAAGAAAAAGCGGGTCTTGTGCTGTTCCCCTGCGAAGATTGGTTCCCTGTCTTGTGTTTTTTTTTAACCGCCAAGAGAATCAAAGTATTTTCTAACTTGTGTCATGTTCACTTTAATCTGACGGATACCAGTCAGCCATCAAACACTGTTTTCCAACACATAGGGTTTAATTATAATTATGATCTTTTATTACGGATATAAAAGGATGGAAGCTCACACTGCTGGACTGGAAAAATCAGGCTTCCTAAAAAGATGAGGGTGTAGTCATTATTTTTAGTAGATAGCGATCTAATGTAAAATATAAAAACATTACTGAATTGATGAAAGATATTTCTAGGAGCTAATTTCTGTTCGTTAATGTCCGTTGTGTTTTTTTCTAAAATAATCAGCTCCAGCATATGTATTAATTAAGTTCTTCATATAATTCTCTATCAAACATACTGTCCCTGTGACGTATGAGAACATATTCCCACTATTTTAAAGAGAAAGAACAAGTTTTAGGAACATCGAAAGGGGAACAGCACCTGTCAGCCTGAGGCTGACACTGTGTAATGTTTTATTACCCCACGGGACAGGGATTAACCAATCATCTTATGTTTTGGGTTGATCATTCCTCACATCATAACTATCCTTGTAAATTTGGAAACATTGGCTCTTTATTTACCAGAGGTAATTAAAAGGTATTGGGGGGACCTTGTATTTATGAAATATTCCGTTCTCCCCCTGTAACTTTGGCAAATAAACCGAACCTGTCAGGGCTTTATGGTAAAATGGCCCACTCCAACATTACAGCAAAGCACCTTGGAAACCATCAGCCCAGGAAAGCTAAATTCTCCGGTGTGATAAAACTGAAACAGAACTTTTTGGACGGATTTCAAATCATCACATCTGCAGATAAACAGTAACCGCTCATCAGCTGGCTAAAACCACCCCTACTGTGAAGCATGGTGGCATAAGCATCAAGCTGTCTACAGCAGGATCTCGGCGACCAGTCCACATAGACAGTGAAGCGACAGCAGTCAAATATAGAAAATCTTCTCTAGAGTGCCATGGACCTCAGACTTAGGTGACAACTCATCTTCCCATGTTACAATGACGAAGGCTGATGAAGGAGTGGCCTCAGGAGCAGTCTGAATGTCCTTGAGTTGCCAAGCCATAGTTTGGACTTACATTCAATTGGACATCTTTGCAATGGGGGCTTGACGGTGGCACAGTTGGTACCACTGTTGCCTTGCACCAAAGTGTTCCTTATTAATATAAACAAATATTAGATTTATGATTGCACACTTCGTAGGATTAGTCCTGTCTAAATAAATTTGTGAAGGAGTGGTCTCTGCCAGCCGGGACCCGTAACACATGCATGGGTTCTCTCCGGGTACTCCGGTCCAAAACCATGACGGTTAGGTTGATTGGTCTCTCTAAATTTCCCTTAGGTATGAATGGGTGTGGGCATGGTTATTTGTGCAGATTGTCTCTGTGTTGCTCTGTGATGGACTGGTGAACTGTCCAGGGTATACCCTTCCTCTCACCTGTAGACTGCTAGGGAGATGGGCACCAGCTCCCCTGTGACCCTGTACAGAAGAAGCGGTTATAGAAAATAGATGGATGGATCTTTGTGATGGCTGTCTTCTAAAGCTATCCATCCAACCTGACCAAGCCTTAGACGATCTCCAGAGAAGGAGAATATACCCAATACAGATGTGCCCAGATTGCAGAAAACAAACCTCAGACTTGCTGCCATTAAAGGTGCCTCAACAAAGTATAAAGCAAAAGCTGTGAATACTTAATTAGATTTTTATTTAATTTATTTTTACCACATTTGCAACATGCTGACTAAATTGTTTTCAATTTATTCTATTTAGTATGGGTGATTCTTGGTAGAATTTTAAGGGAACAAGTGAATTGATTTTTAGTCTGTTCTTGAAGTTTTTCTTGGACAGATGTGGCTGTTTTGTCGCTTTTGTTGTTACCGGGGTGTTGTCCAAATGTCTTTGCCCCACCATGGATCCAAATGCACTTACGCCCACTTTGTGTCATTGCTGAGCAAGCTCAGCACTGGTGGCAACAGAATTCTGGAGCTTGCTGGACTTTTCCTGGAAATCCTGAAGCCTTCATCTCCGTAACTTAAACTCTCACCTTGAAGTTGAGAATCCAGGAAACTTATTTCAGCTGCAATATTTAGTTTCGTATACAAAGAGAACTTTAATAGTGAGGAGTAATTTTATGTAGACTCAAAGCACATGCTGGGAGAGAAGAACTTGAGTTTTACATGTTTGGGTGTAATTATGATATTGTGTTCACACAAATCCCATTTCAGCCACTGCAGTTTTGGTTCTGCTAACGAAGATTCAAGAGCTTCGCTCAGGTACGGCAAAGACCATAAACATATAATTGGAGAATAAGTAAAAACAGATAATGTAGAGGAGGGAATGAGTAATGAGGAAAACGTGTTGTTGAAACATAATTCCGTACCTTGTAGGAAAATGCCGAGTGTTCTTATTTCTTGCTCCTAATCCGGTTAGTGGACTGGCCCGGTTTTCGTTTAAGGAACATTATCAGTCTTCTCACAAGAACAGAGGAAAATATGTGCAGGAAGGTAATTTCTATTCATCAGCCCACTAACGCACTCCTCATCCCCTCCCACCTCAGGCTTGTTACCTTCTGTGGATTCAAGCTTTGGACTGAGACAGCAGTTTCTCTGATTTACCGTATCTGTGTCAGCCGAGTGAAGCAGAGCGTTCAGAAGACAAAAACAAAAAGTTTTTGAATATTTTGAATACATTTGAACATATTTTGAATATTTGGTAGTTCGAAGACCACACAATGAAAATTATTTGAAAAAAATTGCAAAATGGATAAGAAGTTGTATTATTAAAACATGCACTCATTCTCCTGATCTTGGTGCCATTTAGTTTGTGAAGATGAAAAACATTTGAACACAAAAACATTTATCCCTCAGACCGGTGATATGGAGATATCAGTTAGGAGAAACAAAGAGACACAGTGATCTGTGCAGATGAGGAGTATTAAACGTCTCGCCACCAGGGGCCATGGTTTAAAACTTGTTCCAAGTTCAGGACCCAACTCATAAACGTGCCATGTTTTGCCATGTTTTGGTCATGTTTTGGTCCATGTGCTGGGTATGTAACAATTTCCTTTGCTGACTGGAAGGAAAATGATTCCTGTTTTCCATGTTTTCTTACAAATTAAAATCTGAAAAGTATAGAACCATCATTCACAGCAGGGTATGTGTCCCGACCTACTTTCAGGCTGAAGTTCTGCCCTTTATTTTGCTAGATAGCTCAAGCTCATCCAGAATGGATGAAAAGCATCTTTTAACATCAGTTTTCCCGTCTTACCACAAATTCTCAATTGAATTTAGGTCTAGTTTTTTGACTAGGCTGTTCTATCACAATGCTGTAATAAAAATTGTCCCGCTGGAGGGTGAACCTCCACCCCAGTCCTAAGTCTTCTACAGTCTTTTACAGTCTCCAACAGGTTTTCTTCCAGTATTATCCTGTACTTCTCTCTGTTTAGCTTCCCATCTCTGACCAGCTTCCCTGTCCCTGCACCTACAGCATGATGCGGCCAACAGCAGGCTTCACAGTAGGGAGAGTGTGTGTTCCAGGTTAATATGCAATTCTAGTTTCTCAGTTCAGAATAATTTGGCATATTCATAAAGCTCCAATGCAGATCAAACGTCATCTAAAGGCCCTTTACATGGCATACAGATCACATGTGTAAACAAATATATAATAAAACATTCCAATTTAGTCCTAGTTGTCTGTTCACGTTCAGACAATTATGGAAATTTTTACACTCCTTCCCAATCCAGACAACTCTCCCCACAGGGGACCACCTCTTGATCAACAGGGGGAAAACCAAGGAGCTGGTGGTGGATTTCCGCAAGTGAAACCACCACTTTGACAACAGTGAACATCCAGGGAACTGAAAATGAGATAGTGGACTGCTAAATACCTGAATGTTCACCTGGACAATAAACTGGACTGGAGTCACACCACTGATGCTGTTTGCAGAAGGGTCAGAGCAGACTACTTGCTAAGGAGAGATCCTTTGTAGTGAAGGAGGTGCTAGGCCACAACACTTAAATAAAAATACTGATGTATTCCACATAATATTCCACCATTTAGGTGTACTATAAAAACATTACTTCAGTCATTTTGATCCTGAAAACTGGAAGTGCAACAAAACATTATACAAGCATTTTGTAATAAACTGGAAAACCCTTTTACAAAAAAAACTTTTGTTAGGCTTCAAGAAGGACTAAAAATGAAACAATTTTCAATTGCAGAACTTATAAAAGTCACGTCTAACACTATACATTATGTTTTGCTTGGTACCCGTTAATTACAAGGAAACTACAACATGGCTGCATTAGTGAGTAAAAGTAAAGAGTCAAGACCGCTCCAGAGGCTTTGGGTTGGATTTCATGTTGTGCATTAGCAGCTCTCTGCGGAGAACTGGTTCTGAAAGCACATTAATGGGTGTGACACAAATAATGGAAAGACGGCTATTAAGGTTACAAGTCACTGATGAGTAAAATCACCCTTTTACTGCAGCCCCTTTGTGTAATAGAACACATCTCCTGCCGCCTTCATAACAGAAATATAACAATCGACAACATATTTAATTACTGTTGCTTGTGCTTTGGGTAATGAGATTTGTGAAGCAACACATGTTCTTTTGGAAGGAGCCATTTTAAATGAGTGCATTGCATTGCCGAAGTTTTCCTTCCCATCTCGCCCTTCAGCTTAATTATATTGTTAATGGTTATTCATCTGTTTGTTTTGCTCAGTTCTACTAGTGTACAGTTATGGTAAATTTAGCAATAATTAAAGTTTAGGATATTTGTACTTTTTGAATGAAAAAAAAAAATCTACCCACAACAGTTTGACCCAATTTAAATACTGTTAATTATTTAATTTATCCTCAATGTACTCCATGTTGCATTTCATTCGCCAACGTTGAATTAAGGATGACAAAGCAATCACAACACTGTTTTGTTTTGCTAGGAGGTAAAAGCCTCATTCTGCATTTTTAATCTCTTATTAAATTGGTAACATATAACATCTACTAGAAAGAGAACTTCTACTACAGCACTCAGTAATGCTTCATAAAAAGGTGTCCAGACCTGCATTAAGACTAATGCTAAATTTTTAAAAACGGTTCTGATGAACTGTTATGTTGGATAATTTTAAGTAGGATTTTGTGGAGCTGTTGCTTATTAGTCAATAAAAAGGCCCAAAGGCAAACACAGCAACATACTGGCTTCCTGTGGTCAAGGTAGCAGGGAGTATTACAGATGCGGTAATTCAGAGTACCACAGAGAATTATAGACAATTAAGAAAAACTATTTCTGCCATTACTGCTATTCATCTTCCTCAAGATTACTACTATTATTTTTAGTGTGAAACTCCTGGCTATATAAATACACCCATTTAAAGTTTTCAGCACTGACACTAGTGCCTCTTCATATCAAGGATGAGAAGATGAGAGGGATGAGAGAAGTACAAGGGTCATGGTGGTGGTGCAGGGGCAAAGCTTGCGACCTATGTAAGGAGGCTAGGTCCTCGATGCAGCCGTCACGAGTTTGAGTCCCACCCGTTGCATGACTTCCCCACTCTCTCCACCCCATTTCTTGTCAGTCAACTTACAAAATAAAGACCAGTAGAGCCAAAAAATAAAACAAAAAACACAAGAGGAGGAAACATTTCCTGTGCAAATATATGGATGTTTTTCTAGGATATATAGTCGGTTAACATCCGGCTCAAAATGTGACAAAGAGAAAGGATAGTTTTGAAAAACTAAAAAGGTGGTTAGGTGGGACAAAATTCTTATTTGTGGCAGAGAGACTTGATGTTACTTACACAAACAGTTCACAAATGCATTTGAGGGAAAAACATTGTGTTGAAATTATTATGTATAAAAATATTTAACTTGCCTTTTGGTGCTTAGTGGATCCAAACCAAAGTCATCGCCTCCTTGATGTCATCACCAATGCCTAGTGTGGTCTTCAAAGCTACCAGGCTCTGTAATGACAGAAGAAAAAAGATTATAAGTCAAATGATTTAAATCTTAAAGATGGGGTTGGAGTTCTCTTCTTCTGATTATTACTGGGATATAATCAAGGCTTACCAGAGCACCACGGTTTGTATCGCTGCACATTCATTTTGTATAGCTGTTTTTGTAAAGCAACAGAGTATTGTTTGGTTTGAACACCAGCGCGGTACCTGCTGAGCCCAAACGCCATGGAAGCTCAGCAGGAGAGATGTAAGCCTGTAATCAGGGAACACTTATTTTTTGTTCGTACGCCTGTTCAGGTGGTGAGCAGCTTTCCAAACAAGCGTCAAAGAATGAACCTCTGCCCTGTCCTGCTGTCAAACTAATAAAGTAAAACCAACTGGGAATTTTTTTTTTTATCATAACAACTAGTCACAAAATTGCAGACATAAATCCCAATTGGATGCACACTCTTGAAAATTGAAACAGACTGAAGATCATACAGCAGCCATAGTTTTGTTTGAACCACGTCAGGCAGGAAAATGTAAAAAGGTTCAGAAAAAAAACTGGATGGAGTAAAAGCAAGGAAGAAAAATGAGGGAGATGAGAGAAAGTGGAAGGAGATAGCATTTACAAAATAAGAAAGGGACACAGAAGGAGTGAGACGTGCTGGAGCGAAGCAACTCTTTATGTACACTGCAGGATTTATGGCATCCTGCATATGCTGTGTGGCATGGGAGTCGTAGCCTCCTAGCCAGAGGAAGCAACATCATTTCAAGCTCGAGTGCCCGCTGCCAAAAAAGCACACGGGTGCAGAATATCAACGAAATCCCCTGACCTTTTCTCCAACACACCGCTGTGCACAGAAAGGCCGTCATCTCTGCCGCTGAGGTGAAAGGCTCAGACTCGACCCCACTGAGTTACTTTTTCCCCCCTTTGATTAAAGCAAATAATGTTTTCATGTTTCGGGATTTTGTAGGTTTTCTATCTTGTGGGCAAAGATTGTCATTAAAACATCTCAGTTACTAATAAATTTGTTTTTTCCCCTTCATCACAGAGAGCATCTTAGATTTCAAAGAAATGTATTTATGAAATATTAGAGGGCACAGATGTTTTGATGTAATTATGACAAAAGAAAATTATTACTGGAGTCAGTTGATTAACTAATATTAATATGATGATAAAATGAAAGGCAGTTGCATTGGGTATATTTCATTCTGAATAAAGTAATTATGCATTCAGTTTGTTAATATTCACTATACAAATAACTATATTTACTGTATTCAACATTTTAAGTGCTGATTATTATCAATCGTGAATGTTGATGCTGATGTGTGGTATTATTTTGTTTATTTATGTCTGTGGATGTATTTTCCAATACCAAAATAAAGATTGTTGCTTAAAATGAATCGAGCTTTGGGCATTCAAGCTAGTTAGGACCCTGCTTGTTTAATAATCAAACCAAGAAAAAAAAAACATTTTATAAAGCTTCTATGAGCTTTATTTTAAAAGCTTAGCAGATAATTTGTTTTTCATTCCAGGTTTAGGTCGATTAGTAATATGGAGTTCTGCAAAAAAACAAACCTACAAAAAACTGAGACTTAAGTGTTTGGGTGAGCTTTGTTAAACGGCTAATATAATCCTGTTTACATCACTGACTTAGTTCCCTTAGTACTGTGGAGGCTAATTTTGCAACAATCTACCTTTGGAATATGAGGGCTTTTATTTTAAGCAATATCTGAGCTTTTGGAAAGTGGATAGCAGCTTCAGTGCTTCGCTATTTGCACTAATTCAAACTAGCTGCCTTCTGTTGTAAAATGACTGTAAACAAATGTTTCCTTATGCGAACCTTTTTTATTTTCTACTATATTTATGTATTTGTATTTAATATGTCTGTAGAGCAACGTGGAACCGTCAAATTTCTTGTTTATGTACACAAACTTGGCCAAGGGAGCCGATTCTGGTTTTGACCCAAATTTAGCAACCCTTATGCTAATAACTAGGCAACTAGTTGCAAACAATAACTTGTGATTAGCATGGCCCCGCTGACTGCTATAATTTGTTAATTTACAAAAGTATTAACATATTTAGCCAAACGTTTGCCAACAGAGCTAATTTAAAGTAGATAAGTGGGAAATTTAGTTGTTCCCTTGCTGCTAACCCACCTAGTCGTTTTAGATTAGTGGCTAGCTTAGCTGAAAATTAACACAAGTTAGCTGGCTTCTCTTACTCTTCCGCTTATCTGGGACTGGGTCGTGGGGGAAGCAGTCTCAGCAGAGACGCCTGGACTTCCCTCTCCCCAGACACTTCCTCCAGCTCCTCCTTCCAGGCCAGCTGAGACAGTCCCTCCAGCATGTCCTGGGCCATCTATTTCACTCTTACTCTTATCATTAGCACATTTCTTGGCCGATCGTAAACCCAACTAGCAATTAGCAGAGTTTGCTTACTGCTACTTAATACTAACTTTAGAGAAATTAAGTTTATCTAGATTGTTATTTGTGGTGTTGTATACAAGCAGAATGTGCTAAAACACAGATTTAAAAATGTTTTTAATACATAAACAACTAGGATACAATGTGAAAGAATTATTTCTCATGATCCAATTCATACTTTTTTCTGTTTAAGGAAACTCTGTCCATCATTGATGCTCCATGAGCTCAAAAGATGTTCTCAGTTGAAACGGCCGAGGAAATGTGACCATGATGATCGAACATTAGCCATTCTTTAAAGGGAATTAAGAAAAAGGCATACAAAGCCTACAGAAGGTTACCTATGCCAAGTAATAGTTACCATTAGCTTCAATATAACATCTCCACCAGTTTGTCCTCACACCAGGAAAATCCTGCATGACTTGTGTAAGTGCCACCTAATGAAACAGCATCTTCATTCTCCTCCATCAACATTCACAGCACCGTCATCACGTAAGTAGCTCTTTCGCTGTGGCTCAAAGATTTCTGAAAGTCACGCTTAGAGACTGCAAACAAAGTTAAGCAGCGGTGATAATAGCATTACATCCCTCACTGCCAGCGCAAAGACAGGCAAGTGCAAGCTCCTTGGAAGCTAAATTGGCAGAACTGCCATGTTCAGGGCGGGCAAACCAGACACCTCGAGGTTCACCTAGAAGGTTTCGGCTCAAGATTATACCAGAACCCACGGTTGAGCAGGCCCACAGCGGGAAGGGTTCTCAGTGTTGGCAGCTCAGTTGCCAGCTCATGAAAGACGTCCTGTTATCCTTGGAGATATTGATGTTGATCCAAGCTGATGACAGAAAAAACCCCCAAAATGATTGGCTTATTGAGGCTAGTGATTACCCCCTTTTTCATATTGTACCTTCTGCTACTGATTTATTTGTGCACAGGTAAAATGGCCACATTCACTGCAATGACAAGGTGCTGCAAGGACAGACATTTGTTGAGTAAAAAAAAAAAACGATTTAGTGGTTTTAGAAGGGGAAACAGGATAAACGTTGAGAGGGAAGACATCAAACCGACAAGACAGACATTCTTTTTTCCATGAAAAGCTTTGAGAAATTACAAGTTTCATTTGCGCCATTGTTTCTTTTAGATACATCAAACGTGCTGCAGAGGAAAAGTTTGCAAAGGCATAGTTTTTCTTTTAAAGTGGAGCAGAAATATTACTGCCTTCCAATTTATATGCAGAATTAATTGATTATCTCACTTCAGTGATGAAATGAACTGAATTTCCAACCATCTCTTCAATACAGAAATTACTAATATTTAGACACTCAAAGATGAGCTCAATCCATATCTCCATATTGATAGTTCGCTGCACCCCATAGTGTGCCAACTAGTGATCCATCACCATCAAACTGGAACTGTTTCCAATGCTAAATTACTTGCTAGTACCAGGTTGGACTCACTTTTACCTTCAGAACTGCCTTATTTCTTCATGACATAGCAGAAATAACAGTAGAATCACAAACAACAAAAGAATCCAAAAATCTTGAGGGACATATAAGAGCTCTCAACAATTAAAATAAGAAAAAATGACTGAAATCCAAATTGGACAAAGAATAAAAACTGTAAATGTAACATATAAATACTTGTACATAAATAACTAAACACCAAAGAAAAAAAAAACTAACAAAAAATCGCTTCCATCCTATTCTCTGGCTCAGAGTTGATCTGCTTAGCCGTGTGTCTCTCCTAGATGAAGCCACTATAGGAGCTACTGCTGCCATAAACGTTTTACTTTTCCTTTCACATAGAAAGTACTCAGCGCTTCTGTCACACTGGGCCGGGTCCTGGTTCTGCTGGACGTTTTTGCCTGTTAAAGGGAGTTTTCCCTTCCACTGTTGCTACATGCATGCTCAGTATGAGGGATTGCTGCAAAATTAACGACACAATGCAAGAGATTGTCCACTATCAGAGGTTTTTCATCTTAATGAGATTTAAAATGTAAAAGCCTTAAGATACTGTACTAATCTAATGTGTGCAGCTGTAACCCAGGCGAGCAGCAGGATAAATACATCAGTGACCTGTACCAGCCTTCCCACTGCCAGTCTTTATTCAAGCCTTGATGTTCTGATTTCTCTCCCTTCAAAAAGGCGGCTATGTAAGTGTGCCTATTTGTCAGGGTCTCAGTTACTGGTTTTATAGGATTCCACACTGCGACGGTGGTCCTGCAGAACGATGTGCCGCTACAAGCAACCAGGTGCAATAATCCACTTTCACTGAGCTCCCATTGTGTTAAAGCATATAAAAGCTCCTCTACAGTGTGTCGCCAAGGCAAAGCCACCTCTGCTTCCATTTTTACTCACAAACAGGAAATTACACCCTCTGCAGCTGTGGATGATGACAAAATCTGTTAATTTTCACACAAAAGCACCAAGAAACCAGACAAACACTTTGTCTTCAGCAGGGCAATCAGTGTTTAGTTTGCATCTGGATTTGATAAAAATCACACATTCATCATTGGCTGAAGCCAAGAAAAGCATGAAAACCTTAAAGCTTTTCTCAAATATCCATTTCACCCAACTATAGATTCTTTAGGGCCTTATTTCACCTGTGAATCACAACAATGGGATCATACGGTGATCAGACAGTCTCCGCTAACACGGATCAAGATTAATGTCTCAGTAAAACATGCTGAAATGTGCTACAGGCTGTTTACAAATGTTTCCGATTCCACGTTTGACTCTGAACCGAACAATTTGTCACAAACCAATATGCTGAGGATTAGTGAGTGAGCGCACGGCTGATTTCAGACAGGAAGGAAGAGCAAAAAGGCAAATATTTGTGTGGAGCTTGTGTGTGATAAATCTGAAGGAGATTGCATTGTCACCAACTGTATTAGAATCAAATATGGTTAGACACCATTAACATTAATATCCATCAGATACTAAATATGTTTTCCTCCTCGTGATCCGAACCAGTGGGGATTAAATTATTCATTATGTCTGCATGCAGAGCCTTAGGAGAACTGCTTCATTAATTTGGTAATAATAAAAGAAATGGGCTAAAAATAACAGCAAACATGGATTTGCTTTGTCAACGATTATGGTTTACATACCAAATGTGCTGCTTAGCAGTGGTCCAACAGGAACTGAAAAACATGAGGTGACAGCCTGTCACTTTTAGCTAAAATCTCCCAAATTCTAAATTTGTATCATTAGAATGCAACTCCATTAATCCGTCTGTCCGTCCATCCATCATCATGGAGAGAACAGGACCAGACATCTCTCTCCCCAACAACACCCTCCATTCTGGGGGAATCCCAAGGTGAACTGAGGCCAGGCCCCTGTGAGTTCTGGGTCTTCCCCTGGGTCTCCTCTTAGTGGGACTGGATCGAGGAGGCATCCTGATCAGATATGCAAAGCCCCTCAAATGGAGGGAGCTCATTGTAGGAGTTCCTCACTTCTCTAAGGCTGAGTGTGACTGAGAGTACTAACCATATTGACTTTGAACAAACTGACCGCAGCATTCAGACTTATGATGAAAACTTTCATTTGGAGGAACAACTGAAAAACATTGGTGCCAAAAGGAGTTTAGCTCCAAGTTAAAGTTATTGAAAATGTTCTCTTAAACTTTTTTTGGTTGTTTTCCCCTTTTAATGGACTTTTTTGTAATCAGTTAGTCCAAGATTTGATGGGGTTCCAGCCAAACTGGATTTGGTAACGCCATCCATCATTCTCCCACCTTAACCCCTGGCACAAACAAAAAATTTAATCTTTATATGTTTGAATTTTAGAATTTATTCTACTGCAAACCAATAAAATTAATTTTTTTTTTAAAAATGATTTGGCATTTTAGGAGAACCAGGGTTAAAGGTTATGTTTTTTCTATGGGGGTTTTCAAACTTTAGAAATTAATTTTCCCCAGGATTTCCACTAATTGTTGTATTATTATTATTAATTATTATTATTATTATTATTATTATATATCATTTAGTGATGTAAGAAGCTTTGAGTCTACCAATAATGTTTCCTGTTTGACAACTATTCGTGTATTTCCTTATTTTTAAGACATCTCAAAGTTAAATACAATTTAAAAATCTGTTTTAGCGGTTACTTTTTCAGGTTAGTAAGACTGAATTAGTAATTAGAAGTACAAATTAATGTTAGCAAGATGTTGAAGTAATAATTGATTCAACTGTGTTGTTGATGTAACTCCAACTAACTCTAAGTTTAACTGCTATAAAACTCTTTCACAGCTAAGTTTAAAGTTGGCTGAAGTAGAGTCAGTCTAAAGTTGCATTACATCAGGTTATAAGTGCATGTTGTACATTTAACATGCACGTGTTGGGAAGGTGTCTGCTTGGCCTACTTCCATTTCAAGACAAGGTTTTTAACATTATTGGTTCACTGCTTCAAGAAGTCTCAGCCATGTGAGAGAGGATATTTATCAAGAGTATTTGATGGAGACTTTTTGCAAATAAAAGATGTTTGATCTGGTCTGAAACTTCACTTTTCAGTAGGAACTCTGGTGTCTTTTGTAAGGAGACAGAATCAAACCTGTTACTGCATCAAATACTACTCTGTTGTCTGAGCTTTTCACAATGCGTTGCTTTTGAAGTTGGCGCTGCTTTGAAAGATTCTTTTCTACAAGCATCCTGAAACTATAAAGATTTGATCAAGCTGAAGATCATTTCTCAGACACCTAACAGCAAAAAGTGGAAAACTGACATTAGTGGAAATACCTGTTAAATTTCTGACTTACAAGTACAGCTGCAATGCAGCAAGTTAGTTTCTTAATTCAAAGACCTGTTTTTGAAAGCACTGCTTTGACAAAACGGAGGTCAGATGCTAGCATACTGAGGCCTTCACCTGTTCCAAAAAATCTATCATTTAATGAATCACAGTGGAGAGATAGTTACAAGGTGTGGCAGTAAAGTTGTAGCTCACCTGTGGTCATACTTTTTGCCTTAGAATGCTTTTGGAGTAAACTTTTTTTAAACTTAGCATTCCTGCCACCTTAAGTATGGCAGTTGGCAAACAACTATGCATTACAGTGTTCTGGTGGTTAGCCAAGCAAAATCATTGCTTATTTTAACAGATACTAATATGTCCACGTAAATACTGTTGATAGATTTGCTGATGGTTATTTGTGGTGTACCACAAGGTTCTGTTGTTATAAATGAACAATAAATCTACCAAGGGGTCTAAAATTCAATTTTTTTAAATAATTTTTTCAATTTACTGGTAAATGTTATGGAATGGCTAAGTAGTATCCAGTCATGAAAAATTTTAATTAAAACTGCATGCCTTAAAATTATATTTAGTAATATACTGCACAAAGGAAACAAACAATTTTCAAACTGTATTCATATTGTATAAACTGTAAAATATACAAAATAGTCAAAATTAGGAAGTGGGAAGATTTATTCCGTATTTAAAAGAAAAGAAACTCACAAATATATGCGGCTTGGTGCTTTGGTGTGTGCCACCTGGCTCTGTCAGGCCTCTGCTTGAAGAGTGATGTGCTCCATGGTCTTGGGACCCATATTTTTGTAAAAGATCAAAACATAGAAATTGTGGAAGAATTCAAATTCTCTGTGTCAATTTAGATTCAACATATGGATTTAAAAAAAACATGTAAAAGAAACTGTGTAATACTGTGAAATACAATCTGTCAGTTTATAGGCACATCAGCAATATGCTCACTTATGAGGATGCACAAATGTATTTAAATCCAATAATAATTTCTCATATTATTATATTTCTTCTTGGTCCCAATGCCTTAATATTAAAACCTCTGAAATCACTCTATAATCAGGCTTTAAAGATACTAGATAAAACGTCTCTTAGGCATCATCATTGTCAGATTCTTAGTAAATATATTAAGTTTTGATAACTTAATCGTATACAGATGTGCGACTAATTTTGATGATTTTAAGCAACAAGGCCGTGCCACCTCTGAAGAGATTTGTACAGCTTTGCTCCGAGTAGATGACTAGAACATCTAGGTCCACAGCTCGTAACTGTAGACTACCTTAAAGAAGCTCAACCTTTGCCCCGACTACCTTCTCATACAGAGCCATCAAAGAATGGAACAAACTCCCAGATGGTCTGAAATAATGTTCTGATCTGCATGATTTTTCACAAAAGGTTGGAGAGGAACTACCGGGAAATATTAATATTAACTGTGATTATGTTTAATATAAAGGTATGTACTTATTTTAAATTGTAGACACAAGTTTTATTTTAATGGCAGGAAATGGAATAGATCATTTTGTGTGAATGGCTGTAGATGCAGTATATGGCTGGATGCATGTTGAACGTATCCTATTGTGACCTGGCCAGGGACTGCAGATGGAAAGTAGCTGTAGCTAAATCTGGTATAAAGTATTTCTTCTTTTATTGAGATTAATGTGTTTACACATTGTCCATGTGAGATAAATAATAACCCCCCCCCCCAAAAAAAAAATCAGTTTCTAATAAAGTTTAGTTTAAAAAGCATTTAATAGTCACATTTTGAAACACATTTTTATTTTGTGCTCATGCTTATTGCATTTATGAATGCACTCTGTAGTAAAGTAGCTTTTAGGACAAATTTCCCTTTGGGATAATAAAGTATATTAACATGTTTCAGTAGTGACAGGATAAAAGATTGATTAGGTTAATTTATGCAACATTCAATGCATTGCCAAATTCCAAGGACGGGAGCATTTACTACATTTGACTTGGCTGAAATTGTACCAGTTGTTTGGTTCCTGACCTTTAAAATGTAAGAGAGTCAAAATGCATCCAGAAGATAAAGTTTTGGATTCAGAAATCAGCAATATTTCAGAGACAAAGCAGATATTTTGCCTAAACTGAGCTGTAATAAGCGACATCAATTCAAATCATCAAAACAACAACTATAGGAATAAAACTCGATTAAAAAGTCTGTTTGTTTTGATTATATTCCAGTCGATCAGCTCTTCATCGAACTAAAACCTGCCGACCATGAAGGTTTGTTACAGTTCCTCGGAGCAGGATAAGTTTTGATCTGAGCACCTAAGCTCAAATGACTGAAACAGTTAACCAATTACAAGAAATCTTTTTGCCGGCTCGCCAGCTTCTCTCCTTAGATTGGAAAAGACTTTATTGATCCAAAACCACAAGGCAAACAGAATAGGAAAGCCCTCAAACATGAGTTTGACTCACTAAAGTCTCAGCTGACTGAATGCTTTTCCTACAACCAAACTGTTTATTTCTTCAATGACGGGATGCAGACAATAAATTACGTTTACCAGCTTCAAAAGATATTTACAAATATTCAACTTCCCTTTGTTCCACAATGATTGGAGGACACCCTGCACCTGGTAAAGATGTATTAAAAGTAGCTTCATCTCACATTGAAAATTAGTTTGTTGGTGTATTTATTCTTGGTGCATTTATTCAGTAGGGTGGGAGAGGATCAGTATTTAGACAGAATTGCTTTTCCCAAATAGCGAGTGGCTATAAGGTTGATTTTGTTTTTCTGAACCACATCTGTTGATTTGGTCATATATGTTAGGGATCCTTGCTAAAAGACAATATGAACCTATTTTCAGTTTTCTGCACCCTCCACCAGATTTGTATTTCAAAGAATTCATGATTTCATGCACTCTAACAAGGCTCGACAAACCTTTGGAAGATAACAGGCCCAAAGCATCACAGATCCTGCACAACACCCAAAAGTATGCTTAAGGTGCTTTTACACTCAGTCTTTGTTTCACACCAAATGCTGCTGGAGCGTTTCAACCAGTTTTGGGAACCAAGCATGAGTCATCAACAGTGGAAGTTACACAACACGGGGGAAAAGGGTGGTAGCGAGACAGAGGAGCCTGCCGAGTTGCGTACAATATTACTTTAAATGCAAGAAGAAAGCATCCATAACTACACTTAATTCAGAAAAGGAGACAGACTCAGGGTAAGAACAGTGGTGTGTACAATGTTTTCATTAGCAAATGTTCAGCATCCGCAAGTGAAACGGAAACCAGTAGTTATACAATGCATGTTTAGTGTGTTTTTCGCAAACATATAAATATGTTAATATGGTACGTTCTTTGTCTTCACCACTGTACTTGATGCTTCTACTGTCTGCTGCATCACTCCGCCCAAGGTTGACATTGTGGTTTGCTCAGAAAAACCAAGTTCTCGCAATGCCTGAGTTGAACCAGAGTTTGTGATCTGGAACCTCTTTTAATCGGTGGAAACACACATCCCCGGTTCAAAAATCACGTTCGGGAACCGGAACGGGCTAAGAAACCCCTTGGAGGGGTATCAGAAATGTGTAATTCTCACAACAACCTCTTAAGAGTCGATAATGGGCTAGATAATAGACCATTGACTCAAAGTGGCAGCGCAGCGGTGGCACAGGAGTTAAGAACATGTACAGAGGCTTTAGTCCTCACAAACCAGCCCATGAGCTGGTTCGAGTCCTGGTCCAGGCATGTTTGCTGCATGTCTTCCCCCTCTCATCACCCTTTTCCTGTCAACCTACTGAGAAACACATGCCACTAGTGACAAAAAAAAAAAAAAAAACCTTAAAAAAGGGAGAGAATAAAGTGATTCTTCACCAGAGTATAAAAATAGTTTTTGCATCCTTGTTTTCCAATCATGAATTGTCTCCAATCACAAAAAGCCGCAGAGCTCTCCTTCCTATATGTCACACAGGCCTTAAAGTCGATCAGACTGGAGGTATGAGGTAGGTCTTAGTATCATCCAACTAAAACACACAGTTCCAATTAAGGTCCCAGTAGAATTTAACTAATGTCACATGTTTGTGTTTGTGATGGTAGGGCAGAAAAAGCTTTGTCCTGGTATGCCTCCCAAAAAACCTGGATATATGGATAGCATATGATGATTATTATGGAGGCTTGAAAACCCCAAGATACAATGCTTTGCTGTGGTTCTGTTACAGTGAAGTTTTGGAGACATCAGTCTTTCTTGAATGGTTGGCGCTTTGTCCTTCCAGCTTTGAGGAGTACCTGAGAGAAACAGGCTTGTGTAATCTGTAATTCTTTTACACCACCACAAAAAAGGAAGTCATGAACAGCGATTAAAAGTTCCCTCTAATTATCTTTAAAAATTCAAAATTTTAAAATTGTTTCAGTTAAATTTATTAAAAAAAGGTTGTTAAAGGTGCTAATAATTGTGCCACTCGTGTTTTGTGAGGCAAGAGCTGAATCAGCTTGCAGACAAGAACTAGGGAGCAGCATTGTGTGTTGAGATGGTTTAGTGAAAAAAGTAAAAATACAAAAAAAACAAAAACTTACAGGTTGGCACAAGGAGAAGAGAGCCTGGAGCTCGGAGCATGGACAGAAGACTGGCCTGAACCACGAGGAAACAACAGGCATAATAGAGAACAAGTGAATATATATACACTGAGGCAAGGGTAAAGAAGAAAGGCAAACCAAAAGAGTTAATCAGAGGGAATGATTAGCAGCTGAAGCAGAGAAGAGCAGCTAAAGGAGGAGGAACTAATTAACAAGAAGGAGCAGAACAGGCAGAAACATAAGAAACCTAAAGAAGAATCTAACAGACGTCTAACTCGAGATGTGGGAAGAACAATAAAACTCAAATAATGATAATAGTAAGAAAAACACATAGCAAGACCTAAAGACCATAATAAACAGCGAGGAATAGTCAAAATCCATACTCAAAAGAAATCAAAACCCAAAGATCTCTGGATCGTGACAGTTACCAGTGATTTTATAAAAACCACTATTGTTTACTGTGGGACTTTTCCTCCTCTAAATCAATGCTCTCAAATTAAAGACTGTATTTTTCTAATGTTTTTATTTTTTTTTTGACACTATGACCCTGCAATAAAAGATAAACTTATTGAGGTTTCTTACACATCTTTACCTGGTGTGCCAGTACATGTGAAATTTGCCATATGTAATCTCTAAAAACAAAGATATGTCATCTAATGCCATGAGCTGCGCAGAAGAGGAGAAGAGACACCCCTCTTCATCCACCCAGGTAGGGTGGATGAAGAGGGGTGTCAGGAGTGATTTGTAGCAGATCTGCTATCATGTTTGGTTTAGAGCTGTGGTGTCCAAACCTTTTGACACGCGAGCCAAAAATCGTCAAGTTAAAATGTTCTTTTTTTTTTCTTTTAAACTGCTATACAATGTTACTGTAACATTTTTTTCCCCTCAACAATAAAATAAAGGGTTATGTTCTATTGAGACAACAGAGGTACCACATACATCAGTGGATGTGGTACTTTAAATCAAAATGAAAGGAAAATCATGTTTAAAAGAAGATAAATACTTTGTGTTGTCACTAATTTACATTTTACATTTTCAGAATATTTCTAATGTTTCTGCATCTTTTTATAAAAGCCTCACAGCTGTTAATATTCTGCTCTAGTCATAATAATCATCTAAACGTTTCAATTTGCCTGGGCCAAATTTGTACAATTTTTGTATCGCACACATGGCACCAGGGCCACACTTTGGAGACCTCTGGTTTAGAGAATGCAGTCCGTTAAAATGTATAATCAACTCAACTGCAGCAGCTTCCTCTAACAAACATTTTTCACTTGAGAAGATACTTTAACCTACTTTCCAGACAGGTTAATCTGTCAAAACATTCCTGTTACAAGTGTTAGTGTTTTTCTTTTTAACCTGGGATTCATGAAAAAATATATTTTTGTTAGTTGTGACATTTTGGAATAATTTCAGCACAGTCTAATAATCCTGTTTGTCATCTAGCCCTCAGGGATGGCTTCATACCCATGCTGAGGGTTTTTCAAAGGTCATTTCTCCTGGAAGAATCTGGTCCCCAGAAAATCCGTGAACTCTGAGTGACCTCAAACAACTTGAATGCAGAGAGCTACTACAACCTCCCCCAGACTGAACAAGTCCTTCATAAATGTGATGCCTTTCAGTTTGTTGAGCTCCACAGCCAATTTTATTAATGTTATTAAGCTCAGACTTTAGCAACACTTCTGTAATAAAATAAAACCATTCACCATGCCAGGCCACCACAGCTGAAGTCATTGGTTTATTTGATTTCAAAGCTTCCTATTCAGTGTGAAACTCAAGAGCTAATTCACTTTTTTACATTATCTGGCCTAGATTTGATCATCTCCAGTTCAAGATTTAAACTGAACTGAATTATTCTACACTGAAGAGCAAAAATAGAATAAAACATCATCAAAAATGTAATGTAGTTCAGTAATTTAATTCAAAAAGTGAAACTTAGTTGGTTATATAGGATCATTACACACAGACTGATATATTTCTGCCGTTTATTTCATTGAAACACAAAATTCAGTTTCTTAGAAAGTTATATCACATGAGGCCTATAAAAACAGATTTTAGGGCCAGAACGCTATGTTATGACCATGCTGTGGCCTACACGGTGATGGAGAAGACTGCTGACCTGACTGGTGTCTAGGCGGACAGTCACTGACATGGTCTTTAAGGAGGATAAGCCACAAAACGACACTACTAAAGATGTGGGCTATTCAAGCGAGAGCACTATTTAATCAAGTAAATGGAAAGTTAAGTGGAAGGAAAACATTATGTAGAACATGGTGTATAAGCCACAGATTAAACTGCGGGTTTGTAGAAGTGTAGGTTAAAGCACATACAAGACTTTGGAATCACAGATTCAGAGCCACCACACAAATAATTATCCAGGAAATGGGCTACAGGTGTTGTATTCCTTGTGTTAAACCACTCTTTAAACTGAGACGAGATCAGAAGTATCAAAATAATGAGAAAAAACATGGAGCTGTTTTGTCAAGAGGACGACAAGAAACAGCAGACCCAACAATGCAGATGACCGGAAGGTCATTTCATTACACTTCGACAGAACCACCAACTGATCTCCTCCATGCCATGCTGCATTGATGCAGTAATTCATGAAAATGGAACACTGACTGAGTGAATTTCATATACAGTGCATGGGCAACACAAGGTAACAAGGTATGCGACAGTTGTAGCCCACGTCCTGGACATATCGGTGTTTGGTTCCATATGAAGTTCTGACTCCAGCTGCAATCCTTAACTCATAAATCTCCCCCAAACTCTTAAAGGGCTTTTCTCCACAGTCCGCTCAAGGCTGTGGTTATTTTTAAGAGCTTTCTACCACACTTGTTCTTTCCACTCAACTCTCCATTAATATACTATTAAGATTCTGCTTTTTTAGAAGTAAACGTTTACACAAAGATTACTACTCAAAAGTACTTTTATGAAAAAGTAGTGTTCCAATGTCTGCTGGACAGCTGTGAAGTCAGCAGTCTTCTTTGTGTTTCTCTAGGCCATAATAAAAAATCTATTGATTAAAAAACCATATGTAAAACACATTACTCTGTGTTCCCCTTTCTGAATTATTAAAATCAATGATACATTTTGATAATAATCTAATTTAATTAGCTGCACCTGTTCCACTGATATCTAGATAATATGTTTTTTATTGTTTATAGATAGAAAAAGAGGTAAGCATTTGCAGAAAGATGCAGATGAAGCTCAGCTGTTCTCTTTAGCAGAGCTATAATGTCTCTGCTAAAATCCTCTGAAAATATCAGAGCATAGCCGAGGGTGAGTGTGCACCTGTGGGATTAACCTCCCCCATGAAGCCGTTGAGACCTAATCGCTGTCAGAGGATCAGCTGGATCAGCTCAAAGTGGTCAAATAATACGTTTTGTGCCACCATTCAGGTTTTTGAGACAACAGAAAGAAGCTACCAGAGCAGTGTAGGCTGAGGTTTTCTACGTAGATCTACGTTTATACGAGCCTTTCAGACACAATTCCGTGAGATGCAAGTTTAAAACCAGCTTTCTAAACACTAAAAACACCATTTGTTCGCCATTCATCAACAGCTGATATTATGAAAACAGGACTGTACGATAAAGCAGATAGGAAATATCAACATAAGCATAAGCTTTCTGCAAAGTGACTTCAACCTAAATCCTGTTCTACACTTTTTTCAGCCTCATCAGTGTAGGTAAAAGTCAGATTTTTTCCCTGGAGGGTTTCTGTTTTTGGTTTTAATATGTTTAGATATTTCAAAACGTTCATGATGCTGTGCACTCTAACAAGGTTCCCCCATGACCTTTGGATAAGAAACCGTCCCACAGCATCACAGATCTTCCACCATTCATAACTGTTGTCCAAAAGCTCAATCTTAGTCTGATCTGACCAGAACACTCAATTCCAGTTAAAGTCTCCAAACTGATAAATGACAGAAAAGGCTGTTACCTGGCAACTCTGCCAAAGAACTGGTTGGCATGCAGATGGTGTTTAAAGGTTGTTATGGAGACTTGGTGACCTCGAGATGCCCCTCTCGGTTGCAGTTCTCTTAGCCTACGGTCCTCCTCACACTGTTTTGGTGGCAAGCAGTGTTAATTTCTGAAGTAAGTTTTAGTCAGGCTATTTTCACTCAAACGTAATTTAGTATTACGCAGAATTTATTCACCATTAGTTGATTTAAGTAAGTAAGTAAGTAAGTACAATTTTATTTATATAGCACCTCTCAAGACACAGATCACAAAGTGCTTCAAAACACTAATACAAAGTACAATTGGAATAGTTTTGTTCCAGATATAGTCAGCTACATTTTACTACATTATAGTGAATTAGTTCTTCTGTAAATTTTGACAATCATTATGAAGTCATCGAATAATGCATTTTGTTTTAGAGACAACTTTAGGGGAGATTACTTCTTTACACCAAAATGCAAAATGCATCCTGGGATGGAAACAGAGAGATTTATTAGGATCATCTTTATATTTTTTTATCTACTAAATAAATGTACTCATCTTAAAAATATATATATATATATATATATATTTTTTACCTATTGTGATGTGAGATTATGCTACTGTAATTAATAAAATCGTTTATTTCAAAGCTTTCACACATCTTCACCAGGGGTGCCAATGACTGTGGTAGGTGGTGCATGAAGTAAAGAGGTGGGAAAGCTTAACATTTAAAATACAATGTTCAAATATGATTGTCTTTAAGCCCTGCAGATATCTTCTGAAAGTATATTCACCTCAGTCCAAATATATACATATATTTTTTTTCCCAGCTAAATGAATTTACCTAAATTAAAGGGTGGACCTTTCTAATACTCTCTGTAAGTCAGAAATCTTGAAAGGAAATCACTTCTTTGCATGAAAATTTGAGATATTTAGCTTTAAAGAATCAAAATGATTATTATACAGAGAACTAAAACATGAAGAGCCAGGACTGCTTACAAATCTTTATTTTTCTCTTAAAGTCTACTTTGCCTTTGCTTTTGTCTAATAATTATGTGCCTGTCAGTTTGATGAGATTCTTAAGTGTTTGAAAAGGTCTATGTATCAGCCAGTAGTCTTAAAAACATGCATAAAAGTAAAATAAAGACTAGAAAAAGGCATGACACTACACTGCACTGCTTGCGTCAAAGGAGAGAGAGGTCTTCTCCTCAAAGTTTACACTACACCCTGGACAGTTTCGCCAATCGATGGCAGGGCAACACAGACACATACAGGACAAACAACCATGCACACACCCATTCACACCTAAGGGCAATTTAGAGAGATCAATTGACCTAGCAGTCATGGTTTTGGACTGTGGGAGGAAGCGGAGTACCCAGTGAGAACCCACGCATGCACAGGGAGAACATGCCAGGATCTTCTTGCTGCAAGGCAACAGTGCTATGAACTGCGCCACCGTGCAGCTGTATAACAAGAATATCTTTGTACAAAAACATTCACAACCGGCTCTACAAAAACAGAAATAATGTTCAGTGATGGGGAAAATATAGAGGTTGTTTGTATTTAGTCCAAGCAATACTACACTTCAACATTGTGGCTCATTTTTAATAAAACAACTGATGAAACATAAAATTTTGATATGTTTTCTAACCTAAAAACAGATATAAATATTACACCTCGAGTCTCTGCAAGGGTTTCCAGCACTTGAATGCTCTCTGTTTCTGTATTAAAATCCTCTAAATATCCAGAGATCACAATTCTTCTTAGCTTCCATTAATCTCCATATCGTGTAAAAATTAACAAGGTCACTATAGAAAGCAAGCACAGTTTCTTTACCTGTATAGTTAAAGTCTTTATTAGTTAAAAGGAGAACTGTATGGACTTTGAAGCTGAAAATCTGTTCTCATTAGCAGTTGAAGGTTTAAAGCTGAGGTGTGAGGAAAGGTCACATTGGCTGTTTTAAGAATAACAGTGTAGGAGGAGATTTTTATTTCCACTGACTCCACTCATCACCAAGTATCACAAGTGTTACAGTACTGCCAGAAAAACAAGTCTTCATTTTGATCAGACATCATATTCTTGTTCATCCATATCATTTATTGATGCAGAAAATCCCTGAAATAGTAAAGTTTAGTGCATCTCAAGTTGGATTATTGGTTAAAACTAAAGGTTTGCTTTGGCTTTGCTCATTTTAATTGCCACAAGTTACGGCTCCTCCGAAACCCAGAGTCACTATAGCTCTTCGTGCTCATAATTAAAACATTAAAATAAGGCTACCCTTATAAATAATTATGTTATTAGCAGATAACACTTTTAAAACTAATAAACAGTTATAAGGCAGCTGTAAAATATTTTTCATAAAATGATGCAGAATCTGTATGTGGCAAGGCAATGGTAATTTCTAGTTCTCTTTCACCCTCTAAATAGATATCATAGCTGATAAATGTTTTTTACAGCTTTATTAATAACTGATTAATTGACTATTTAGTCATTTATAAAGGGACTCTTGCGGTAAAGGGGAACAGTCCTATTTAATCCAATGTTCAAAATTCAAAACAAGGCAGCCAAGAATGCAACCGAAAGATTTCCTAGGTGATTATGTCATGTTTGGAAGACTGAAGTCTTAATGCATAACAATGTCCACCCAAGAGAAAATAAGTGATGGCAAGATCTTCAGCTCAAATTTGGGTTTGTGAAGTGAAGATTTAAAGGGAAAATTATCCAGTGAAATGAAAGGAGTTAGGAGAAATGCTGTCTGAGGGCAGTAGCATTGAAACCTAACAAACCATCAACCTATATGGAGGGATTTATAAGAGCTCTGAGGTAAGCTCAGTATGCTTGTAATTGTAATCTGCTTGTAACACAAAAATTCTGGCAGCAGTCAAACAGACTTAACTTGTGCACCAGTTCTGACCAGCATTGTTACTCTTATGTGCACATGCATGCATCAGCAGCCTCCTCCAAACAAATCACCAGAGTAGCCGCCTACAAGCTACTGTGCTATGCATCAGATATTTTGTACTGACAGAGGGGCACATAAATAGTGAAACTGCTGTAAAAGAAAGCATTTACTTTTTGACAAAACGTATGTTCACAAAAAACAGCTGTGCTCGGCTTGGTGGTCTGGCTGAGGACTTCCTGCTCAAGCTATTAGTTCTACCCAAAGCATGGACAATGTTTTGTCCCAACAGCTTGTGTACAAATACGGTAATCCAGACACTGCACAGGTTACACTGTTCTCATTTCCTTTTCTTAAGAGAGGCATGGCTACATAGTTCTTTTGCTGTCAAAATGTGCTTTTAAATGTATCTGCTTTAAAAAAACAATTTGTAAGTCAAATATGATTTATTTTTGTTCCACATCTTCAATATTTTTAAGTTATATGGTTTTAAAACATAACATTTGCACTTCTGCAGGTCTTAGGGGCCTTCCAGGTCTTCAAAGTTGGATTTATAATCAGCATGCTTCACTATTTAGTCATCTCCCTGCTTCAACCCATCTGTCACAAACTGGCCAATAACAATCTTCTTTGCAATTGATGGAAAGCCTTTCAGGTTATTTATTTCTCTTGAATCAGGGTTTACAGTGCAGGGCAACATTTGAAAAATTATATTAAGCACTGGGTCTTAAGAACCAAAGCTGGTGACGAGGGTTCTGAAATTTAGGACTAAAATACATCACATTTTAATATCAATGTGTTCATTGACTGGATCCAGTCCAGTGGAATAGATAAGATGTGCTACATTGCATAAATTATAAATTACATTTTCTAATCACTGCTGTGTACTGAGGGCTTTACCCAATTCTTCAAAAGATGTCTTTAGACGCACATTTTAAAAACGGTTTAAAGATACAGTTGTGTTCATGCAATAAAATATTGCCATATGCATCTCTAAGAATCATCTTTGCACATCCCACATTTATCCTGGTTTCCAGACGTCTAGTTGTGATCACATTACCAAGACTGCATGTTAATACGTGAATATCATGTAACTGTGTCAGCTTATGCATCCAAACATATTTCTGATCCTCATGGACTTCTCAAAATTACATAACCATCATCCAGAGTATAAGGCTTTCAGTGTTGCTGCAATCAAAGAAATAAAGTGCAACATTTCAGAAAAATAATCCTTATTTCATAGTTTTCTAATAAAACAGCAAAACTGCAGGCAAAAACACATTCATCATTAATGTAGCCACAGCATCTCAAATGTGAGAATAGCTGCAGGATAAAGGCTGATTGAACAATTTAAATTTATATGTCTTAACTTTAAAATAGACCCCAGCAGCTCCAGACACTGTGTCATTTGCAGTTATTGTGTATCTCCCACAGACAGACAAAGATAAATCTATACCAGCTCAGGCAGAAAGAGAGTCACTTTTAAACACGTGTGTGATATGAGCTAAGGATGCCACATTACCTTCAGCACAGACCACTCAGCTGTACAAACTCAGGGTCAACGGACCTTCAATGAGCTGGATTATAGCTTGATTAAAGGAGTGATGCTGGGGAGGTAAAATATTGATTCTTTTACCTTTAAAATATGTTTGAAAGGAATACCAGCTCTCACATTTTTGTGCTGATGTATATTTAAAATATGTACATGTAACAGTGGTATGTTGTTACACTAGATGGTAAATAGCAGTGTATTGGCATAGAAAGTTATTTGTGCGCAGATAGCTTTTATTTTGAAAACAGGACAGTTCCACAGCGCATCAGCGGGTAACTTCCGGTTTAGCGATTCTAATTTTATTCTGATTTGCTATGATGTTTTTATTGTAATTGTGAATTTGTCATACCTTCTTGTGTTTTTGTTATATTACCTGGTCTAGTCCTTTGTTTTCTGTCTCCCTGCACCCCAAGCCCACACCTGTTCTGTGTTTTCCCCTGATTGTCTGGTCACGTTTGTCACTGGTTCCCCTTGCTGTTCAGTTTTTGTATTTAAGCCCATTTGTTTCCTTTGTTCCTGGTTCCTGGTTCCTGCTGGTTCCTTATGTGTATGTGTGTTTCCTGCTGCGTGCTTGCTAACCTGTCTGTGTCCTGCCATGGAAAATAAAGACTCGTCTTACCTTCAAATCTGGAGCTTCAGGAGTTCTTCCCTGCATATTGGTCCATCAAAAAACCAAACTATGACAGAATTATTTTCTTTATTGTCGACCACATCAAACTCACAGATTGTTGTTTTGGATTTTAGTTTGGTGTTTAAACTGATTAGTTTTATGGATTATCCTATTACAGTGGGACAAGTGTTTTCACTCCAGCAGTTGTCAGACTATAATTTCTGAAAGACGCATTGCAGAATAAACTATGCTACATACAAAATTTAAATATGATTATATGATGATGATACTGCATCAGCAAATACATCATTTAAGAGGAAGAAAGGCCAAAAAACAACCAGGAACCAGAACAACTAAAGGGTAAAATCTCTTTAGGGTGTTGCTGCATCTTCTAAATGTTAGCGAGTTTAAATAATGCTAATTTCCTAAAATTGAAATAGTTATAGTGGATTTCATTTTGTGGTTAGTATCTTTAATAAATAAACTCCTTAAAAAGGTCATTATAAAGCAAGTGCATCAGGTTTAAAACTTTTGCATAGTAGTGACTTTAAGAATATTTGTATTTACTTGACAGACCAGCACTCTTTTGTGTTATTTGGAAATTACACCACATGGATTCCTCAAGGCTCCATTCTCGGGCCACTTTTATTCAAGCTCTCCCACACTCAGATTACAGTATTATAAGTATTACAATGAGCAGATGTAACTCAACAAAATATTTATGTTTCACCACAAGACCTCAGTTCCTTACATGCTCTGAGAGAGTGAGTCCACAATATCAAAGAGTAGAAGAGCCAGAAGTTCTTCTACTTTAATGCAAACAACTTCAGTTATAGTTCAAACAAGGTTCAAATTGTAAGCTTGACACCTTCAGAGGAAAAAATGTAACTCACTCCATGTAAAGTCTTTTTGTGAGCACTATATGTTGTATCATGTACAGAAGAGTCCCACAAACACAGTAGTTTGTATTTCTCAGTAGTTTCTCAGTAGATAAGGGTGAGTTTCCATTTCTGGACATCAAAACCTGCAGACTTCAAAGACTCCAATATTAAAGAAAAAGAAAAGATTAAACTTATCAGACACACCAGTTCTTATCTGGTGTGCCTGCAGGAACCTTATCTCCAATCTTGTAATCTCCAATATTTGTCCCAGGAAAACATCAGGAGTTTAATGTTAGATGAGAAACCAGCAGCCTACCACAACAGTGACTGGGCACCTTAAAACTTGTTTCAGCATCAAGGATTACAATTTCACAAGTTTGCACTAAAAATAATTTTTTATTGGTTTCATGTAATTTTCAAATTTTCTGAGAAACCAAATGCTGGGTTTGGGTTTAATCATAAATATTCAAATAAATAATCACTCTGCCTGTAATTAATCCATATAATATACAGGTTTCTCTTTTGGATTGAATTATTGAAATAAATTCCCTTCTTATTGAAATTCAAAAACACTGAGAAGCACCTGTATATGAAAGACAACTGAAACAGTAAAATAACTCGAAGACAAACGACCACAGAGACATGAATCCACAGTGTTGCAGAAAGTCAAACTGCTTGTTCCACCATTGAGTCATAAATACTGCATCGTGACCCACCTGTCTACCTCCAGCCACCGGGCAGTGTGTATCCTGCAGCATCATCAGACCAACTTTTGTATCCACAAAAAAGGAGCAAAATATGATATAGGATTTGTTGTAGAAGGTCAAGAAGGAGCAGGGCAGCCAGCAGACCTGATGTCAGCAAGTTTTATGCTTCCTATTCTAAGAAGTGATTAATGGTGGCACCAGAACTAACTCAAAGTTAATGTTGAGCGGGTTGTGGTTCATATTGACTAAACTTTATGTGCTATTAAGCTGTGCAACTAGGGCCCCAAAGGCATTTCTTAAAACCGCCCAACTGAAGGCTTTGAATCACGGTGTTTGTTTAGTCAGTTGTATTTCAGGGTAACGTGTCCTCACAGGTGGAATCTACAAACAGCTGCAGAGTCTAAATAGCAACTAATAGACATTACCTGTCCAGGAGAAACCGGAAAAAAAAGACCAACAGTTCAAAAACTAAAGAAATGAAACAGGTTTGGGTTCTGCCAGCAGAGGGAGGCCAGCTGGGACAGGTGAGGAATCAGTCAATCAATCAATCAACTGGTATGGCAGGAAATCAAACCATAACCTTTCAAATCCGTGGCACACCCTGAGATGGGTAACCTGCCCACGCCTACTGCTAACCTACCACCTAAACTGACAGGCCAGGCAGTCAGAGAGCACTCTGGGAGAGAAAACTCTGATGGAGCTGCAAAGATCTACAGCTCAGGTGGGAAAACTAGTTGATGACTATTAGTGGTGCATATACACAAATCTGGACTTTTGTTGAACGGTGGAGAGACCTTTCCCATAGTCCCTCTAGGGAACACAGCAAACATGTAGAAAAATAAGCTCTGGTCAGATGAGATCAACATGTAACTTTTGTTACTGTGTATCCAAATCAACAAAGAATAACAGCAGGAAAATTAAAGATCTAGACTGGAACGAGCAGAGTCCAGACTGAAAACCTGAGGGGTCACATGACCAGGGCTTCCATCATAATCTGAGCAGAACGTCGGTAAGGTAGGGTGGGTAAATATTACGAAGTCAAGCCATGCTTATAAACCCTTTCTAAACTTAAATTAGAAACAAAATGTGCTTAGATGTTTTAGTTGAATTGTGCACACATCTCTGCAAGTGTCTTCAGTAATAGGTGATACTTTAAAAGTAAAATATTGCTGATTTCTGTTTAGAGAACAAGCGAAGAAATGTCAACCCCCTTTACCCTCCTATTGTCTGAAGTTCCTTCAGAAATGGTTGTAATTCCTGGAAAGATGACTTTTCACCTGAGTCAGATTAGAGATTGCTGAAAACTAGAATTTAAAGTTTGTGCATGGAACGGCTGAAGATAAGAATAAATGACACCACTTAGCTTTCAAAAGGCCGATACCAGCAGACACAAATCACCTTTATCAGTAGTCCAGGAGGTGGATGAATTTAATTGTGTTAAATTATTTTATCCTGAGAAAATATCAGCATTTTAGATAAATTAACAAACCCCAGCTTTTATCTCAGTTTCTGGAAGTTAATATTTCAAACACGGCCCCTCTGTTCTGAGACGAGCATAATGGAGGCTGTTTTATGTTTTACCCTGTGGGTTGTATAACAGGTTTATGATGTGAAGCTTTCTTTTCAGATGACCATCAGGCACCAGGAGTATTCAAAGTCTTTAATCAAAATTTACTGGACTGTCTGAATATATGAGCAGTGTTATTGATGCATTAGCAAAAAGATGAATGTCTTTATTGAAACGCCACCGAAGGGATGATGGAGTCACTCCAAGGAGGGCCACTCTCGAAGTTTTCAAAACATATCACTTTTGAAACTGAGATGCGGTCTGCAATATTTTCTTTAAGGGTTCTCTGGCAGAGAGCTAATCAGTCTGAGATTCTTTACGTGTTCCCACACAGCAACTCTGCTGCTCTGCTTTATTATAGCCATCAAAGAAATTTACACCCACTTCGCTCCCATAAGCATAGAAAACAAAACACTCTGGTGCCCTGAGGTGGAGCACATTTTTCAAAACTTTTATGAATTCCTATTTACCAGGGGTGTAAATATGATCACACACGTTGACCCATTTCACTTGGCCACTCTTCCAATGGGAAACATAAGAGAACATGTCATTAAAGAAGGGTAACGTTGTGTTAATCTTAATACGTGAGAAAATGGCCACAAGAAAAAAGCTACCCCCCTCCTAAACTTGCCCATATCTACAGCCAGAACATAATTAAATGGTATAAAACAATTCAAACTGCGATAAACTTGGCTGGAGGAGGACCCAGACTCAAGATGCCAACAGTGATGAGAATGGTTAGGGGGATAAAGCCATGTTTTCTGCTAATGTCTACTCAGCCTTTAAGTTAATCTGTGTCCTTTGGTCAGAGGAGTCTGAGCTTGTCAGCTACAAACACTCCATGTTGATCTGGAGTCAAACAAGAGATTAGTTAAAAAAATTATTTTGGGGGGGTTGCTAATCAGTCTGAGGCCAAGGTTCTTGGCTGGAAAAAGGTGAACTGTCCCCTTTTGGTTGGAGGTCAGTCTCTGCCTTAAGTGAAGGAGTTTAAGTATCTTGGTGTATTGTTTATGGGTGATGGCAGGATGGCGCCAGGCAATGCTGGGTCTGGCGTGGCAGGACTCAGCCTTAGAGATAGGGTGAGGAGCTCCACCATCTGGGGGGAGCTCAAAGTGGAGCCACTGCTACTCCACATCGAAAGGAGTCAGCTGAGGTGGTTCGGGCATCTGATCAGGAAGCCCCCTGGGCGCCTAACCTTCGAAGGTTTTTCGGGCACGTCCCACTGGCAGGAGACTCTGGGGAAAGACCCAGAACTTACTGGAGGGACTGTATATCCTGTCTGGCCTGGGAATAGGAATGTCTGGGGTTCCCCCCTGGACCCCTGGATCCCGTTTCAGATAAGCAGAAGACAATGGACTGATGATGGATGGGATGCCAATCATGGTGCCAGTGGTCCTTTTGTCAAAGTAGATTGCAAATTCAGAAAGGTTCTGATGAAGGCGATCAGGCCTAAATGTTTACAGGGAATTAATAAATTTAAAACATTCACTTTAACATTTTAACTCCAATTTAAGATCATTTCATGGGGTAAATTTAATACTCATAGAACTGCATATTTTTTAGTCTCTTGTCTTTGAAGGGAAATGGAGAGTAAAACAGTTCTGGGACCTCTATTGCTGTTTCTCTTTGAAGGTTGTTTTTAAAGTACTTAATGAAGTTGGATCAGACAGGAAGCCTTCCTGCCAAATTCTCCCTTATCCCGTCCAACAGGACATTCTCCACTTACATGATCCTAAATGATACGTTATAATTAAATAAACCCAAAACACGGCCAGCAGACCCCCACCAGAACCACACAAGGCCCTAAGTGCTTGCAGTAATGGCTTCGTTAACAGTCCGCTCTTCTGCTACATAATGACCCATGAAGAAACCCTCCTGCGAGCCAGTCGCTGAATGTATCTGCTCGCTTTTGGCCTGCTCCCGAAAATGTGCCTTGACACTGACAGAGTGGGACAGGTGGCGGAGGCTGGAGTGGACGCTGAGGCTGATTGATAAACAGTCGCTCGCTGCCGCTGCGGGTCGATGGGCATCTGGTGCGCTCCAGCTGAGAATCAGGCCTGCTGAGAGGGGTCGTCAAACATCTTGCAGGTCAAAACTGGAGCAACTGAGCTGAAACTTGGTATCTGAAAGTTAATTTTCCCTGCTGAGTGCTTGATTGGTCACTGTATCAGACGGATACATGTGATTTTGCAGATGTCATCAGGCACTCATTCCATCATAATATTACAAGATACAAACCCCACACAGATGCTGTTGAGCTGAAGCCCAAAGTTGAGCAGGACGATACAAGACTCTATGAGCAGATCCCCTGCACTGTCTGCTAAGCCATCCTCACACACTAATACAATTACTGACATTAAACCTCAGTTGGATTATACTGTTTGAAATTACCATGATGCCAAAGATGGACTTGACTGTATGCAATCTAAGAAAAAAATCATTTTCTTTTATTGTTAATTTTTAGCCTTTTGCTTTTTGCTCTCAACAGAGACCAATGTAATGATTAAAGTATCAACTCATAATGATCTTCATAATTGTTCAAAGATATAAAAAAGTGGTGTATTTGTTGTTATGGGCTGTTCATATTGTCATTAATTACCAGTTTAATTGACTTATTAGCAAAGTTTTTATTTCTGTGAGTGACAGGTCTCAGTCTCTGCCAGAAGATGAAAAGTTGGAGAACCAGTGATCTACACCCAGAAATTTAACGTAATGAAATACTTTTTAAACATTCATCCTGAGACCACTACCATCGTTTTACTAAGAGGGGCAAAAATAAAAGTACCATTAACCCTAAAATGATTCTGGTTTATATAAATATACCCTGGTTTTGTATGTAAATAACTTATATTTTCAAAACGAAATTTTTATTATTTTGTTTGAGGATTTTTAAGAGAAGTCTGTTTCATTTCCTATCAACCAAACCCCTTGGTTGAGTAAAAATAATTTAGAATTTAAATCTGCCAGGGGTATGACTAATTGTGGGCTTAACTGTATACACTCCCGACTGATATTTTGGTTGAATGAAGCAGAGTTCATAAATTTCACTAGGGTGAAGGTTCAGGCTTTGGGTAGGTTATTCTAGAAGGTTAATGTTAGCCTCGTTATCCAGTTCAAAACCAGAAAGGGCCTATACATGGGCCTTGTGGAACTCCCCAAGTAAGAGGTGAGAAGTGAGCATAAATTTAATATTAATTTGTGATCTGTATTTAGGAATTTTTAAAAAGGGTATTTTACAAATGTGTAAAATACCCTTTTTCCTCACTTATATTTGGGAAAAGACCCTTTACAAAGTTGCACCTCAATTACAGATATGAACAATCTTTTGGCATATTTCTGGCTGTAAATGTATCATGTTTCTTTGCAGAATCAGTAGAGCTGATTTAAACTTGTTTTCTGGCACTGGCCTGACTTTGAAGCATAGTCTACAACTTTCCAGAAAGGTTGAAGTCAAGGTTTAGGAGGGCCATTCCAGAAGACTAATGTTAGCTTTTCAATTTCAGAACCATTTCAAGTGTGTTAAGATCATTGTTCTTGTTTCTACTGTCTAGTTGGTAATTTCCGGTGAAGTCAGGGAATCCAGCAGTCCTTCCTCTACCAAACAATCCCATAGCATGATGCTACCACTGTTATGCATGACAGTTGGCAGTTCTCGCCAGAATTGGTGCAGACAATTGAAATGGGTTGGATTCTGGCACTACTCTGTCTTTTAAGCACTTCCACAAATTTTCTGAACGGTTGAGGTTAACTTGTTCCATCCATTCCAAATATAGTTTTGTCATCTGTTTGAGATGATCTTGTTGGAACACCCACTGGTTTCAACCATCTAGGTGTTCATTCTAGGTTACTTGCAGTGAAACGGTTCCACAGCATTATGTGGCCACATTATGTGTGCTTAAGTGCGATTAGATTGGCTCCTTAAGACATACTCCTTACAATTATGACCAAACAGTTCAATCTTTGTCTCATCTAAACACAAAACGTTTCTCCAGAAGGCATTTGGTTTTTCATTGAGAAGAGCTGCAACCTTCAGGGAGATCAACCCTGATGATAAAATTTTTAATATCCATCAGAGAAAGAAAAAACAAGTTACGTAAAAATAAACTAGAAAATTCACCCCATAAGGTCATTATGATCTGAAAATGGGTTTGTTCTTGATTAGTGAGCCAGATTAGTTATAGAGGGAAAACCTTGAGGCTCTCTTTAGTTTAAAATGTAATTTATGATGGATTTTAGTTCACCAACAGGGAGTGACTCTGTTTTAGTGAAGTACAACTGATGACTCCCAATGTATTTATTCCCCATTCATGTGATCTTAAAACACATTTTTATCTGAACCCCAGTGGAGCATTTAGCTAAATAAATCAAGGGGAGGATGCGGTACAAACACATGCGTTGCCTGAAAATGGCTCTAAATGACTGTTAATGTTCTCTATCTGTTTGATGTATGAATAAGTAAATATTTGGTGGTTCCCATCATTTTAAAGAAATCGCACAAGGCGATACAGATATAATGTGGAGCTGTACTACCAAAAACATTAAAACAAGGTGGAAGAAACGAACCCTTAGAGAAGCAGCAGGACAGTTTAACCGTCTTCTCCTGATCTTTTTTCTTCTTTGCCACTTTCTAACCAAGCACATCACCCACTGACGTCAAGAAAAAACTTTAGATTCACCATGCAGGAGAATAGAGACGGGCTGAGGAGACAGCTGAATGGTCAGGCCCAGAGTTTTCTGTCACGGTCCAGCAGAGCAGGTCCTTCGCTCCATCAGAGAGGCCGAAAGGACGTGTCGACGCCCGCTAATGTCGGAGCACTTGTCGGCTCAGCAGGGGTGGCGAGGCACCTGCCAAGTAGAAGCTTGACCTCATCTAACGGGGGATCTTGTAGGGTCATTAGCTGAAATAATTGATTATTTATAGTCAGATCAACGATGCCCTTGATAGCCAGCAGCGGGGCGGACGATTGCTCAGCTGGCTGATGGCAGTGGATAAATCAAACACTCTTTTCTTTCATTCCTAATCAGGCGACGGAGCGCTGCGCTGAATGGAGAAACAGGGAGAGGCCTCAATAACAAACAGATGGGATTAAGAGGAGACAGTGGCTGAATACACTTTTACTCATCGGACATAAAAATTAGTGAACATGTTATTGGTTATATGAAATATCTGATCTTTTGAAGAGTGAAATTTGAGAAAATGATGCTCTGATTGGTTTAGCCTGACTATTGATAAAAATATTCCTATGACAATAACGTTTCCCTGGCCCACTCCACTAAAGGTCCACCGGATATAAATAAAACAATTTTTTTTTCTACTTTTAAAAACATAATTCTTGACATTTAAAACTAAAGTTAAGGACTTGTGAAAAGGGCATTTAAAATTTCACTGAACCTAAAAATAAAACTAATAAACTTTTCCATTCCCATTGCTCTTTCACTTTTTTATATTTTGACCAAGAGTTTCTGCCTGTTTCTGGAAAAGCTGTGATTAGGTAAGGGTTCTGATGAATCTATGGAACCGGGTTCAAAAATAATATATTTTACAAATTTACTGGGAATTAAAACACAAACAGGCTTTAAACTGTCCTCTTGGAAGACAGAACAGGAATCAGAACAACCATTTTATGTGACAGAACAACCCGAAATAGTGGAGAATTTTAAAGAGGCAGAAAAATGATGAATTGTTTTCATTCATTTTTACCAATGAAAATCTTAATCGTGATCTCTGTATTTGTACCCAGCCCCTCTGAGTCAAAATGTTGTACAACTACCTGTTGTTGCGATTTCAGCTGCAGGTCTGCAGGGGGATGTCTCTGCCAGCAGCAGAACTAAATCTGTGAAAACTATTTCAACCATAGTCAGGATGGACCGGAAGCATCTCTGAACATCAATTTCTGTGTCTTCACAGACTCTCAATTGGATTTAGTTATGGGCTTTGACTGGGCTATTGCACATGCAGCTCTAGCTGTATGTTGTGGGTTGTTGTCCCTCTAAAATGTTAACTTCCACCCAAGTTTCAAGTCTTTTTAAACGTTTAACAGGTTCTCTTCCAGGATGGTCCTGTATAGAGTCACTAGTGTTCCCAACAACTCTGACCAGCTTCCCTGTGCCTACTAAAGAAAAACATCCCCACATCATGATGTTGTCACCACTGTGTTGAATCTCTGTAGCTGTTACTGTGGGCTTCTTAGCTGCTTCCCTGATTGATGATCTTCTTGGCTGGCCTGTAACTTTAGGTGGTCATCCATGTGTTGGCAGGTTGGCAATTATGTCATATGCTCTCCATTTTCAGATAGATTATACAGTGTGGTGGTCAACACTTGGAAATTTAATTTATAACCCAACCCTGCTTTAAACTTCTCTACAACATTATCCCAGACATGTGTGGTACACTTTGGGTTGGTCTGAAGCATACGAGTATGAGTACAAGTATGTTGAAGTTGGTAGGCGCCACACTTGTTGTTGTTCACGGTAGTTTGAAAACGTTTGCAGGGCACTGTAACAGAGTCATTGCAATATCATAAAAAAACAGACTAAACGTCTAAGCAGGGTCTTAAAGTGTTTTTTTTGGGGTAAATTAGGAAACCAGTTGGCTCTCCATTATGCACAACTTTGAACTTGCAGAACAGTTCTGTATCAAGGTGGAGTTGGTTTATTATCACAGTGGCATTGAGCCATTAACTTGAAACCATTGTAAGAAAAAATGGATATTGTGGTTTAAACGTTATGAATCAACTAAGTGTTATGATTTGGGGTTGTTTGGTTTTTGGTTGCAGGTTACCTGTTTTCTCACAGGTTTTGAATCATGCTTCTGTTTATTATTTTCCTGGTCATGCTTTAGTTTTTGTCTTCTAGTTCATGTTTTATCAAGTTAGGTTTTTGGATCTGGTTACGCTTTAGTTTCATGGTTTACTAGTTGTGTTTCTATTAGTTTGTATCCTTGAATTTCTGTTTTGCTCCAGTCATGTTGTGTTCTCTTCTGTCTGTCAATTAACGTTATTTGGTTCACCTGCACCAAGCATTCAGTCTCCTCGTTTCACTTGGTTCTTACTCCATATATACACCTCTGTTCTGTTCATTCCTCGTGGAAACATTTGGATGACTCTTTCTGTTCATGTCTTGTCCTTTGATCGTGCCAAGCCTGTCTTGCCAGCCTGCCCATGTCTGTTCTTGCCTTCACCGTCTGTAGTAAGTTTTGATAATTAAATTATTTTACTTTCAGTCATGCTGCCTGGATGTCTGCATTCCGGGGTCCTCCGCTAGAGAAACCCTGACACTAAGCTCTTTTCTATCATGTTGTCAATACCATATGTCTTTGGTGAAATATGTAAAAAAAAAACATTTATTGTACAGGTTTTCTAAAGGTGGCTCTAATTGACTTCTGTCTGGTGGTCTTGTTGTCACCCAGAATATCATCATTACAGCAAACAGCAGAGAAGCTCCAGACAGGATGAACAGGACGGGAGGGTATGGAGCATCAGATGTCACTTTAAATTACGCCATTAAATCAGCTTGTAATTCTCTTTTTCATCCAAGCTCTCACGTACATGACTATGATGACTTCCAGGAGCAGGGTGGACACTCACAGCTGGTGAAAACAGCTGGTGGGGGAGCTGAGGATTGATGCGGATAGACAGAAGGAGCTTTATTATGAGGACTGAGAGACATCACAGGTGATGACCCCGGCAACAGCAGGACGTGGTTTATGTCGGCTCATTTTATTTCAGATGTGGTGAATAAAACATGAGCTGGTGTCAACCAAGGGCCCGGGCTGAAGCCGATCAGGGCCATGGCCAAATTCAATGTCAAGTAATGTCGGTAAAACAAAGTCAATAACACAAAGTTCAGCACTGACGGATGTTCCAGGGTTCAATCCTGCTGACCGGCCACTGTTAGAGTCAATTTTATCCATCAGTCTGTCTATAGTCATCTGTCTGAGGCTGCAAAAGAGCCGCATTTTCATGACTAGTGGAGAAATCATTTGTTCAATTAACCAATAAACTCTTTTAGAACTTTGGCTAAAACTTCTAACCTTTTAATTCTGGCTATAAAAACATGACTGTAAGGATAAACTCAAACATGTTGGTTTAAATCAGATGAAAAGAAGGAGGAAATGTTTAGCTAAATTTTACTTTCAACTTCCAGACTTCATTAAGCATTATGTTTATCAGAATAGGAGTGGCCAAATCTCAACTTTCCACATTTAGATTTCAATGAAAATCCCAGAAACCTTGACAAAGTTTCTATTAATAACAGGTTCAAAACAATTTGACTGTCCACAAAAAGTGCAGGTCAGCAATTTTTTATGTGTTAAATGGATCAACAAACTCTAAAACTCCATTTCCAGTTAATGCTAAGTTAATGTTAAGTTGCTGTGCATCAAAATTCTCTGTTTGCCAAATATTTCTTCCTCAGGCTCTGTGTTTATCGAAGTGGCCGTCTGGTGTATCATTCAATGTCTCATGCTCCCAAAACACAGCAGATGTCGGTCATCTACTTCACCGAAAAAGGAAAATCTTGGTTGTATAGAAAGATATAAAAAGAAAGAAATGATGTGCCCTTGGTTGTGCTGGGAATTTCATTTAATTTCTTGTGCTTTCTCTACGCATGTTAGTTATAACCCAGAATGTTTCTGAATAAATCTTATTTTCACCCAGAAATCTGCATTTTTCAATGAAAATGAAACCACTACCTTCAATTTAATGCAAATCTACTTTCTACTGTTAGCCCTGTTATAAAGTAAGAACTTGCTTTATGACAGATTATTATTATTAAGAAACAACGAGCTTATGAGAAAAGATCATGTAGCTAAGTTAATGGTGAGTCATCAGTTGCCATGGTGCCCGAGATCAGGGGAGAGGCAGAGTGCCTTTCAAAAACAGACAACAGTTTAAGCCTAAAACAAGCAGTCACTGTGTGAAAAGACTAACAGGTACTTATGATTTTCTTGAACCAATAGTGGCAGAACCTTTTATTGGACCTATTTGTACACTTATGTGTGTCTGTAGAGTTTTATGTAGGAGATATAGAAGCTTGAAGAGATCCTTCAGTTTTAGATTTGAAAGAAAGCGTCAGAGCTAAAATACAATGGGAGCGAGTAAGAGTTCGGGTGTCCCTACTCTGCACTTTAGGATGATTTGACAGAAAACCTTAAGTCCTACATGAATGCAAGACACACTGGGTCAAAGCAGGCAAAAATGCCTACATTTGATAGATAAACTTTACACATTTCGGTAAAATTGAAAGTAGTTTAAATCAACAAGTTTCTTAATATTTCATAGGGTCAGAATTTAGTGTGTGACATCATCACGCTCTGAGATGAAAATTCTGCAGAAAACAAAAATAATCTAAAAATAAAATTATAAAACAACTGTGAACGTGTAAAAACGGTAAAAGGGATTAACTCGCTAAATCAGTTCTAGAACGTCCAGCTTTCTGTGACCCGCTTAAACTCGTTTAAACAATGTTTCTACCGTAAAGAGCTATGGAGCTCCACGGTGAGCTGGGTTTTCTTACTTTTTCTGTCAAAATACCATTATATTCGGGGTATTTTAACAACATATACATTATAACTAATGTATCACAACCAAAAATCATTGCACATTTAAATGCTGAGAGAGTTAAAGAGACCAAGAAATCATTACAAAATCAGAAAAATAATAAGTAACAAAATTTAATTAGAGTACTTTGAAGGTTTGTCTGAAACTGTCCTAAAGCAGGTCAGTCACCAATAGACTAATCATTTTCTTTATCTTTGTTATAGTTGCTACATCTTCAGTGTAAAAGACACTTGGAAGAAATTAAAGATAAATGGAAAAAAAACACAGCTGCCCTTTGTGTTTCTGCACAGTTTGTAAGCCTATAAAATCATCATTCAGAAGACTTGGCTAACACGTAACCTAGCAAGCTCAGAATCGTTACTTTTGTATTTTTTTTGTTTTGCTTTTTTTCTGGTTTCAGATTTGCTAAGTCTAATTGCTTTATTTTTCTGCCCGACTTTTCTGATGATCGCTCCTAAATATTCAAAGCAAACCGAAGGCCAACAGCTTGTTTTTTTTATATCTGAAATGCTAATAACAGGAATGTGGGTTTGTGTTTGAGAAGTTAGTTTTGGCATTCACTCTCATTATTGTAAGTAAGTGGCTCATTATTTTTCCAAATCCATTGTCGGTCAGCTAAATAAGGCATTTTTTAAAAGTATGCTGTTGGATTCTCCATTTAAATGTCAAAGTAGTCACTTAAGCAGTGGTTTGTTCTCCACTTGAAGTGGACATGTGCTCTGACTGCATTACGACTGGAGGAGACGGCAGCGGCTGAGTTACTACAGATAATTAAGCTGTGACCTTTAACAGCAGTCAATCTGCTGGTCTCATTGTTGCAAGGACACCACATGGGCGCCACATAAACAGACACACACGGATGCAATCAGACAAAAACATGCTTACATTCACCCCTGAACTCCAGGTTGTGCTCCTCAAACTCTCAGATAACGCAGTGCGGCTCCTGTCTGCTATTGCCTCCTGACAGCGTTTGTTGCTTTTTCTACCATCGTCTAACCTGTCAAGCTCTGCCAAAATATGTTTTCTGTCTCCCCCATGGCTCTGTGCACACACACTTCCTTCCAATTATCTGAGGAGAGAGGCAGGAAGAAAACTGGGTTGATAAATCTGAGGAGCTTTTGACAGAGGAATGTTTCACAAGGTGATTCTGCTGCCTTCTTCCCGCCTTTCCCTCCCTTCCTTACTTTTCTTTTTCATGTTTCATTTTTCTTCTATGTCACATAATTCAGCCTTAGCTACCCAACAGCCCTTTGCTCTGTGTGGATCTCAGACCGAGGGGCACGTGACTCACAGGGCAGCAAGAGGTGAGTTGGACTGTGTCATAAAAGAAGACAACCGGGTTCTAATTAGTGAGGCTGCAGAAACACTTGCACGTATCTCTGCCAGGCTGTGATTGTCAGCGGTTTGATTTGTCTGTTTGTGCATATTTGCGTGTTTTAGCTCGAGCCATCTGCCATTCTTCAGCTTTCTGCGGAGGAACAATGCCCCGATGAAATGAACACAGTAATTAAGCTGCAGCAATGTTTCACAGCTGCAGAAACAGGAGACAATAACAAGCAGAAATCACAGTGTACCAGTTTAAATTAATGCTGAAATACTTTCAGTTTCAATAAAAACTGCGAAAGAAAGAATGGAGAGTTCAGCCTCATTAGAACATTCAAAAGTTGGATTAAATTAATTTAAAGATGAAACCTAGACATTTAAAACAATTAAATCTATTTGATGGAATGTGAATTATTCAAAGCAGTAAATGATTTAAATAAAAATATGTAAAATAAATAAAATATAGCCTAAATTCAGCTGGGTGGAATAAAATAAATGGTCATGATGTGTTAATTTCACTTATTTTTGTCTGAAAAAATCACCAGTGCCACACATTTAAAATATATATATATATGTTTATTCTTTAAAACAACACCCATTTGCAAATGGAATAGGACTGTTCTTCCCATATAGTATTATACAATTATATTATACAAGGTTTTTATATAGGATTTAGGTCTGAGGAGCCAGATGGTCATGAAAAAGGTGGATTTTGTGTCTGATGAACTGTTTCTATGATCATCTGACATCAAGTTTCGAATCATTACCTTGTTGAAAGTCCCAATAATGACCCATTTTTGGTTTACAGGCACATTCAACCAGATTTTTATTTCAATAGTCCCAATATTTCAAAGAATTTATGATGCTATGCACTCTATTAAGGTGCCCAGGGACTGTGAGGGAGAAGCAGGCCCACAGCATTACTGATTCTCCACCGTACTTTCCCACATATTCATCCTGTATTGTGCACCAAACCCAACTCAAATGACCATCCAGTTTTTAAACCCTTTATAATCTAACTCTAGATATAGGCAGGTTTAAGTCATTTTTGCCTTATTTTAAAAGTATGTTTACTCATCTTTCCCATTTTTAAGAGTGGGAAGAAGAAATCAACCTCTGTGCATTGTCTATTTTTACCCTAGGGAGAATGAAAATGACATATTACTTGAATGAAGTAAACAGACACAATGATCAACTTAAAACTGTGCAAATTAAAAATGCTTTGGCTGCATTTTTAAAATGAATTTTTCTAGGTGGCAACAGTTAATAGTGCAGCAGGGATTTGGTTAAAAATATGTACTTCTTAATGCTGTATTTTTTAATGACTGAATAAATCTGACCAAATGGAAAGTTGGATCTTTCGACATTTTCTGTGTAGGATTTTGCTGCAGTAATAAAGTATCCTGCAAAGCTTCTGCATTAACATTCTGAAATATAAACACCAAAAACTGTAAAATGGGGAAAAATACTAAAGGTCGGTTAAATTACATGCATTATATTGTTCAAAAAGAAAAAGAACAGAAGTGGACATACTTAGTATCCATTTCCTGCTTTTTTCCATAAAATTATTACAAAGTACAAACCTATAAAATTGTTGACTGTGATTATAAAATACATTTCCAGATGACCCAGAGATTTATTTATGCAGTGTCAAAGTATAATGTCATAATCCTTGAATTTGAGGTTTTGGTTCTTGTGTTTCTTGTGATGTTCCTTATTGCTATGATCAGTCTTTATCTTGTTAGGTGCTTTCGTATAGATTATTTGTGCTTAGTTTCTTAGTGTATTCCAAGTGTATTCTAGTTTATTTTCCATTAGATTTATATTGGTCCTTTCTTTTATTTTGTGTGCTGCCTATGTCTGTATGTTGCCAGTCTCTTCCCTCAGTTGCCCAGCCTTCACTCTGCACTGCCACCTTGGTAATTAAGCTTATTCTATCTCATTCTGGCTGCCATTGTCCTTTAATGGTTCCTTCCGTTTAATTCATGCTCCCTGTTGCTCCGTTTTCCCTCCATGTCCTCCAGTTCTTCCACTTATGTTCCATGTTCTGTTTTCCTGGTAATTTTTCTTTGTCATTATTACATACTTTAAATTATCATACCTGTTAGCACTTTGGTCCTGCAAATACTCCACCAAACGTCAAATAGAAATTCATCCAGGTCAGCTGTGATTAACAATTTCCCTTTCAAGGCTCAGCTGATAGCAGACAGTATTTACAGGGATTCAAATGATCCTTCGAGGGGAATGCTATCTCTTTCCAACCAATTGGGAGCTGCGCCAAAGCAGCAGCAGCAAAGGTGCACTTTTCTCGCTGGCTAATGACCATAAAGTGAATATACATCTCCTCACCCTCCTGACCACTAAATCTGCAGAGAAAAGCCCTTCCTCCCATCATCAGAGTTTCCCACTGCAGAGATGATATAATGGGATCGTAAAAATGTGGTCTGGAGGGAGGCAGAAATGCTCCCCTTCTTTTCCTCTTGGTGGTATTTTGTTTTTCCCAGGAGGCTTTTGAGCCTGGCTTTTACCTTCTGACTTGCCTATTTGGGTCCCAGAGCGCAGCAGGCGGCGATGAGCCCGTTGCTCCGGTACACATTCGTCACAGTAATGGTGCCTGTCCTCGCTCGGAGCCCTATGGTTACCAATGAATAGAACAGGAGTAATTTATTTACATGCTCCTATTACCATATATTCCTGGTTTAGTCTTATCTACAATGAATATCATACTGAATGGGGCCTGCAGGTACTATTATGTCTTTTAAGCCTGCAAATAAATCTTATAATACACCCTGTGCAGCACAGTTATTCTTTAGTCTGGGTAAAGATGTTATTGGACATCTTTTAGGCTCATAATCATTTCTCACCTGCTTAAAACTGATTTAAGCACAAAACCGACACGTTGGATTTCTTTCCTTGTGCATGTGTGGTAATGGACTGCACAGTGGTGTAGGTGCACTGCTACACTGCAACAAGAAGGTCCTGGGTTGAAATCCCTGGCTGGGGTCTTTCTGCATAGAGCTTGCCTGTTCTCCGCAAGCATGCGTGGGTTCTCTTTGGGTACCAATCACATGACTGTTAACTGGTCTCTGTAAATTGGGTGTGAGTGTGGTTGTTTGTCCTATGTGTCCCTGTGTGGTCCACAGTGTACCCCACCTTTCACCCAATGATCACTGGAGAAAGTGACCAGCCCCCCTGCCACTCCGCAAGGATAAGCGGGTGTAGACAATGGATGGATGAATTTATGTGTTAACACAATGCCAAAAAGGAAAGACATCATCAATGAAAGGTCACTAACTGCAAATACAGAATGTAAAATCCAGTCCAAATGTTTACGTGACACAGAAGTAATACATTGTAAAGGTCCAATCAATGCCGGGGCAGAAAGACATCAGCAATGACCTTAGAGAAGCAGTGGTTATAATTTCCAAACCATTTAACACTCAGCATTCTACAGAAACAAGGAATATTCACAAGTGGAAAACATTTAAGTCAGTTCCAAATCTCTCCAGGAGTGGAAGATTTTCTCCAAGATTAGTTTGTGCGATGCTCAGAGAGATTAGTAACAAAATAAAAAGAGCTCCATCTGAGGCTCTACAGGCCCCAGGTAGCATCTTTAACTATAAAGTTTGCAAACTTGCAACTGAGTAGACCGCAAGACTTGTAGAACAATGATCTGTGGACAGATAAGCCCGAGGTACGCTACACCCGGAAAACCAAACCTCATATCAGCACAACAGGGTCACAGCAACTGTAAAGCGCACAGTGGGGGGGTTGGCATTGGGGGTATAAACTTTGAGTCTGTCTCTCAATTTCCATCCCATGCCTTAGCTGACCAGTGTTGCTACAAGTTTATTTCCTCCTGCCCCTGAGAGTATTACTGTTACAAGGAGTCTTCACCCTGGTCACCTGGAATTTACCCTTCTGCAGTTCCTCTGAGCACTCCGAGGTGGTAAAACGTAACATTTTTGTGGAGGACAAGTTCACTCAGAGTGGATCCAGTACCACCTAAAAACTTAAACAAATTTATTTGAACTTCCTCCTGGGGTTGTGCCAATTTGGGTCCATTCAGACATGGTTTAACAAACATTACAATTGGTTTATGTTGGAGCTACAGAACCCAGGTGCCTTAGAATCACTGAATCAATTATAAACTCCTCTGTATACCAAAAGCTGAGGCCAAAATTCCCCAATACACTAAAAAAGTGACAGATAATGAATGTTTATCTGGTAGCATAAAAGTGAAAGGAGGTCTACCTGATGTCTACTGGTGTTTGAAAATGGTTGAAAGGTGGTTGTTGTTGCTCAGATGTGCCAACTAAGTCTGACTACAGAAGAAATTTTATTATTACAATTTAATTTGTATTAATTTCTTTACATTTTTCTCTTAGGAGAAGATATATTTTCATGTACTGTAAATCTTTGCCTGTATAGGATGGTGGAAAAATCTTGTTTTTTGGTTTTGATGGCTAACACTGGGCTTTAGTTACCTATGGTGAGGAGCAAAGTTATAAGCGTTAAAAAATTGTATGATACATAATATGTCTTTGGTAATATTTTAAAATAGCATTGAAGTGTACAAGTGAAACGGGTAGAGCACAAAAGAAAAGGCACCAAGGGTAAAAAATGGTTGATTTTCCACCTAGTTTCTGGGTGATGCTAGGCCAATTCAATCAACTCTTAATAAACTGTAAAAATGATTCAACAACACTTGTTTGAAAATAAAATGCAACTGTACCACTTATCTAAAATTCATCATTGAAACTGTGCAGAAATTTGAACTCTGCATTAAAGTTTATTTAGGTCAGCAGCTTTAACCATCATCGAGATAAACAGCAAACATGGCCTGCTTTTATTAATGTTCAGTTACATTAAAGCACAAAAATTATCATTAAACCAAACAGAGTCCATACAAAATTATGGCCAAAAAACCTGCACTCTGCAGTTTTAAATGAACCGAGCTGCTCCGTCAGGAAACAGGCTGATGATCTGAACAAGAAGACAGTGAGACAGGAAGGAAAGATGTGGTGAAATTCAATGGTCTGTTGGCAGGGGAGCAGGAGCAGAAAAGAGAGCTGGAGATGGAGGTGGTAAAACTGCAAGAACATGAAGATGTGAAAAGTGAAAGCTGGGTAAAAAAGTGACAACATAATTGGGAAAGGAAAGGCTCTGTTCAGCCCCCTGGGTACTGACACCACATTCACAGAAATATATGTCCCACATGGTTATTAAATATCAGCTTTTGATAAGAATTTTTTTCACAGCTCAACGTTTTACAGCAGGGAAGAGAAATTAACATAATTCCATTATTTGAACACGCAGGAAACTGGGAAAAAAGGCTTAACTTAGTTTAGGTCTGATCTCTCACGGTTTAACCTCATCTCATCTTCAGCTCCATGAACCACAAGAGCCATTATTATGTTGTAGGTTTCATGACAGCTAGTCAGGTCAGGAGTTTTGATCATGTGTTCAAGAGCTCAACTACACAAAGAAAACCTCTTAACAAGATAAACTAGCAATACCAGCCGGGTGTTTCAACACCCAGTCTAATACAAAGGAGGGTAAAACCCTGCAGGGGAAGCTTTGAGGCGGGGCATTGTGAGATGAGCAAACCAAGTGGATATGATTCTTTTACCTAACCAAGAAACCAAGAGCTCCAAATAAGCACAATAGTCAACTGCAGCAGAGCCAAATGTCCTCGGGTGTGAACTCTGACCCACATTAATTTCTTTTCTTCTGATCATCCCAAACAGCTTCGGTGGGCTGCACGTTTAGTCAAAGTCCTAACCCCACAGATGTAGTTTTACTATGCTGAAAAATCCAAAAGCTTTTAACTTTGAATATAAATTGATTGTGTCTCTAGATATGAATGCTGTGTGTCCCCAAGTCCATCTCTGATTGGTCAAACACTCCCACTGACTGACGTATGAACACAAAAACAGTTAGATGTAGTTTACCTTTGCAACAAAACAAATGGAAAGTTTAAATCAGAACAACAAAAAACCTTGAAAAACCTTTAATGGTGACTGCCACTTTTGCCATGTTTTCTGGCTAAGTTAGGCCAAAAATGAATCTTCTAAGTCCACTAGGAATCTGGAACCTTCCTTTGTAATGACTGAACGATGAAAAACTAAGACTTTTACTTTGAAAATTATAAGTGAACTGTATTTCACAAGGCTAAAATAATAACCTTTGTTTGGTGTAAGTTCATTAGTGCTGTGGGACATAATTTTGCAATAATCTGCCCAATGAAAGATTGAGATGATGTTTGGATGCATAAAATGTGCCATTACATTGTTAGCTTGTCCTGCTTATGCCAGCTAGCATGGTCATGAACAGAAATGTTGAATAATATGGCCTTTCATTTGAACTTGGGGCTCTGAATGTGTGAGTTTACTATTAAAACAAACAAAAACCAAACAATACAACTTAAAGACTGTGACAGCACTAGAATACCAACATAAAGAGTTATGTTAACTCAACAGATTGCATCTCCAAATCCAATATGGCTGCTATATGGATAAAATGTTCATGCATTTGGCAGATGTTTTTTCCAAGGTGACTTAAAAATTACCAGGGTTCTCGCCAGCGCATTTCAGCGGAGCGGGCCACTACCATTACGCTAAAATTAGGCTGATACACTCATTGTTTATGAGCGTACCGGCCATTTGACTGATATCTGGGCTCCCTCCATGTGGTTTTTATGTCAGCTATTGCACATACGCAGATCCTGTGCGACCGCTAACAGTAAAGGTTTTCAAAATCATGCCAGTTTCGAAGGGTGGGTATAAACAGCGTCATATCACGGCATGTTTCCCGGTCACTGCTACGCACAAATCGAATGATGGTCAGTCCACTAGTAGCGAGGAGCAAAATGATGGGCCTGCAGCCAGTACTAGCACTACGTCATTCATAGACAATGACGCCATTTCTGCTGTTGGAGGGTTTAACAAGCAGAAGAAATAGAGGTCAGGCATCGATCCAGAATGGAAAGAAGCCTTCCAATGGCTGGAAATAACCGCTAATGAAACTGGTTGGTCTTCACACTGGGTTATTTGCGCTCACTTTTGAACCTTTGATTTTACTCTTATGCTAGAAGTGCTATTTTTGCCAACAACTTCCATGATTTCAGCCTAACATTGACACATATTGATAGTTATTATGGCTACTATTAGCCATGTATAATGTGCATTTCCATGGAAAGCCTACATTACATAGAACATTCTCTTTAGAAATAGACTGCAGGCATAGAGGAAACTGAATGAAGAGATGCAGTAGAAGAGGTAGGGAAGAACAGGGTAGGTGCGAGGGTGGGAGATGCTCTTTGAAATGCTTGGTCTTCAAGAGAAGATAGACAGGGAAACCCCTGTTCTGGTAGCACTTGGTAGGTAATCCTACCATCTTGGAACAACCTAAAAATAGTCTGGATTGAAGAGTGACTCCACTGGCTAAGAGTTGCCAGTGCTCTTTTAGGATGATAGAAGACCAGACGTGCTGCTGCGTTCTGGACCATCTGCAGAGGTCTAACAGCACAGGCTGGGAGACCAGTCAGGAGGGCGTTGCAGTAATCAAGGTGGGAGATGACCATTGACTGCACCAGGAGCTGGATAGCACGTTGGATTGGATACAGCCCGATTTTCCTTATCGCTAATAATGCAAAGCAGGACGCTTGAGTGACGGAGGTCCCGGATAAAGCGGAAGACATAAAGCGGAAGACGACGAGTATGAGTACGAGTAGCTGGAGGTGATGAGCTTTCATACATGTTAATAAAATTTAGTGACAGTTGCAGTAATACAAAGTTTATTTACACCTCTAATTGTTTGTATCTGTATAAAACATGCACATTGTAATGTAAAAACTCCATTTAGGACCATGTTCCTGTACTTTTTTCAATGCTTAAAAAGGAAGACAACTGCATTGTTTTCAGTTTATATTGGTAACAATAGTTTGGTCATTTAGCTCAGCAGGTGACAACCCCTAAAACGAGCTGGATGTGTTGGGGAGCTAGTGGTGGAAGTTCTAACATTCACAGCAAATCTGACTTATAATGAAGATGGGTTGCTTTCTCAAGCTGATAAGCTATTCACAGAAAGACAGAAAAACTTTTAGCAGTTTCTCAAAGGACGTTTTGTAAAAGGAGTTTCCTGAAAATGCAAAGCGGTTTCTTGAGAAAACTGGTCTATAAAAAAGTAACTATTTTATGTTTCTAGCCGAGATTATTTGCGGAGCACAGAAAAAAACCTTGTGTTTTCTGCACCTTTCCCCTCATCAGACAGGACTTGCTGACAGATTAATTTGTAAATCTGCTCTAGCTGGAGGACAAATGAAAGTCAGAAGCCATACAATTACTAACAAGTTTATTTTCCTCTCATTCACCGACTGAAACGCATTGATGCTCTTTTCTTTCTTGTATTAAAGAACATTGTGTTTTTTGAAGGGAACGGAAGCGGTTCCAGGCCAGACGTATCCTCTGCATTACAATTCTGAGAGCTGAATCCCTCTCACATGAAGCACTTTTCATGAAGCGAGCCCTTTGATGTCGTTATCTACAGCCGCACTGCTGTATACATTAAAGTCTTAGTTCTCTTGCACAGGATTATGGCAGAGGAGTGACTTTACTATCCTTAACTGTAGTAAAAACACTGTGTGGGAGAATATGTGCTAAATCACAGTGGGAAACCCCAGCTCTATATTTCCATCATGGGCTATTTTTTAGTGTACAGCTAAAATGATGTGTTTTTTCCAGAAGTATCCCTCATTCCGACTTAGGTCATTTACTTACTCACCCTAAACCCATCTTTATGGCTAATCAGAATCTTAATTTGTCTTTTTAAAAGTTAAAACAAGGGCTTTAGGTTTTATTTAACCAACTAAATGTTCTCAGTGTTTCAAAGGTTTGCTTTGAAATTGTTCACAAAACTAAGGATAAATGCTAATCAATTTTGCTTTTGCTAATTTATTCTTTTTAAATGTTTCAGCCCACAGACAAAGATAACCTGTGGAAATGCAAAAAAAGCTGTTTTCAAATGACGGAAGTTGATTTGTTTTTTAAAATGTAAGCACTGCAAAACGCTGAAAGTCATCATAAATAAACTAGATATAAATGCTCTGATTAGTAAATAAAAATGTTGTTTTCCTCGGTTTTATAACACAACATCAACAGAAAGTATGAGTTATAGGGCAGTTTAAACCGGGAGATAAAATGAAACATGATATGCAAAATATTTAACAAGTAAGTTCAGTTTTACGCATTCCCTTCACAAAACTTCACCTATAGCTCAGCGTCCATCTGGAAAGTCGATTTCTATCCAGCTAACCTCGTTTGGCCCTAGATCAGAAAAATGGCTCTAGAAAACTGTATTGGTTCCTGGGAAAAGTTCACACTGTGGGAATGGGTTTAAACAGTGATTGTTACATACTGTATCTACATTGATGGGAATTTGCAACCAAGATACCAATTTCAAGCCAACATTTTAGGGAGAAAGTTCTCTACATTGCTTTGCACCCCTTTCACCTCTAAGATCATGTTTAACATCCTGCCATCAGGTAGATGTTATCCCTCCACCACATGATGGGCATGAATGCCATATCAAGTTGGGGCTACAATGGTTTTACACCCCCAGTCATATTTAGTTAAACTTTTTGTAGCCATCAGCAAGCGTCTGGCATAGTTCTGGCAGGATATATGACTCTTCTTGGGAGAGTTGGTGGAGCTCATTAAATTGGTTGGTTTCCCCGAACAGAGCCTCCTGGATTCTGGGGCATCAGCTAGAAACTGCAATAATAGACTTAAAGGAAGGGGCATCGGGAAGGCCCTTCCACAGTCCTAATGTCAGCCTGCTTTATATACTCCGAACTAAGTTTGATGCGGCTTTGTTCTGTGTGCTCGCTGTTTCATAATGGTGGACTGTACTTTAATACAAACTGTAATAAAGGTTAATGTAGATTTTGTTTCACTAAAACCAGATGCATTGTTGTAAAAAAGAATTCAGGTTCATCTGAAGATACACAAAGTCTCAAAACTGTGTTTCTATCCTGCATTAACAGTGATTGAATAAAATAGTCAACCACTGGTGCACAACTGAGTTCACACATTAAATAAATGCAGAAAGAAGGTTCTGAAAATATCTTTTCATTCATCTTCACCACAAATCAACATCTGATCTAAAAAATGTTTTTTAAATGCACATAAAAAACATGTATTTATTTCTTTAGAGCCTGTAGAAGAAGTATTTACTCTCTTTCAAATGGGGTAAATCACCATACAGACTTGAAGCAGCTCATCACTCCACATTTTAATCCCACTCTGTTTGACAACACGGCATTCAAAGAAAATCCTACACGGCTATCTTGTTCAGTGAAACATATCCCATGTAGGCTTTTAGCCATAAAGACACCATTACATAACACTCTATTGTACAATAATGGGATGATTCATAACCTTTTTGCAACGCATGTACCTGCTGGTAGCATGAAAATCTACAGTTTGAACAGAATAGGACAGGAAACGCATCACAGCCAATTCGGCAGCCAGTGAATGCTGCTGAGGGGTTTTATTAATGCTGTTAGGGCTGCTTCTAATTGGAAACCAACACTTTTTAATGCTCTTTAAGTGTGATTAATGTATGGATTTATTCAGGTGAAAAATAAGGAGAATCTTAACCTAATAATCTTTGCTCTCTTGTAGCATCATTGAGGCTTTTATCACCAGTACAGTAAACCTTCATGGGAAATTTAATTAATATGCAGGTCCGTGTTAAAAAACAGATTTTTTTTATTTTTACCTCACAGATTGACTATTTTTTTTTCCCAATTAATCCTGACAAGTAGAAAACCTTTTGGTAGAAATGCAGAACTCTCCCTTTGAGAGCCTTTAATGTTCTCAAACCTACCAGAAAAGGAAGGTTAATATTGTCGGTCATATGGACAGACACTGGCAGATCATGGAGGACAGCTGGTTTTATAGTAATATAATTCAGAAATGATTGCAACAGTGAAGGAAAGAAAACAAAACTGACACCATTTATGTTATCATTGTACAATACCAAAGATCCAAGTTGGTAGTGTTGAATTTATTGAGAAAATAAAAGATGTTGAATAAGCTGGAATTAAGATAACCAGACTTATTTAGCACTCACAAAATGATGACAACACAAAAATCACAAGTTGCTGGGAAACTGTGTCAGAGTGTGGGTGTCTTACTTTTGATCTAGAAGAGTGTTTTGTTGTGCATTCATAGCCTGACAATCATTTGATCCAGGCAGACAGGCCACTTTTAAGCTTAATTCTGGACCTTTATTGTGAAGCCACTTCCTTTAAATGTGGTCACACCACAAATGTGGACACCCAGACTCTTTTTTTCTCTGCTACCGCTGAAGCAGGATGCCAGCACAGCTACCTGGTAAAAACATAACCCCTGCTTTTTAAGAAGAAATGCAAGCTCAGTGGTAGAGCAGGTGCACCATATGCAGAGGCTACAGTCCTCACTTGTCCCCATTTTGATTCACAGCTCCAGGCCATTTCCTGCATGTCTTCCTGCATGTCTTTCTGCCCTTCTTCCTGTCCAGCTATTGATGACTAAAGGCCACTAGTGCCACAAAAAACCTTTGAAAAAAGATGAAGCAAATGTAAGCATTTAGTTAAAAGCTCTCACTGACCAAGGCTCAGCTAGAAAAGGCTGGCATCTCTCGGTTTCCTGTTTTTCCTAGCAGCACAGCTTTGGGTTACATTCCCTGGTACGCCAGACAACTCCAGCTACAAGTGGATACTGGAAACAAGATGAGTTAATCCACAGGTGCTTCAGGACAAGACGAATATGAAGGATATGAATAAAGTGAGTTTGCACCTGGAGAGAAACACATCCATTAGATTGGTAACAGAGAAGCTAACAGAGCATTACTGCTAAACCACCAGCTAGGTGGTAGACTGAGACTTCTTAACTCAAATTCAACATGTTCTTGCTTTAATTTATTCAAAGCTTGTCATTTATTGTAACGATTATTTTGCTGAATGATAATATGTGTTAAAACAGGGTCTTGCATGCCAACCTGGCTCATGATTCACAACCATTAATGTCTTTTATTCAGTAACCTGCAAAGACTCTGAGCCTCTGAGTTTTCTCTGGCCATTAATAAATAAGGGGATACAGTAATATCAAGCACAGCCGTGAGTTTACAAAAAATGGGATGACGTCAGCATTCTTTCAAACAATAAAGACAATGACCTCATTGTCGTGATCCTGTTGGTTCTCTAGAAAATGTTTTGAATGTCAATAATATAACTCGCCATCTTAATCTTGTAGTTGGAAATGATTTCTGTGTTTTGTTTGAGCTTTTCAGTCCTGCAGCTAGCTGGTTGCACAAACCATACATCATCACTGCCTCGACCCACAAAGCCGGCTTTCCCCTACATGAGTCAGCCGATGCTGGCCTGTGACTACCTCGCTTGGTAAGTTAAGGATATAACAGAGAAGCGATGACCGCTGCCCCCTTCGTTGACTTTTGATTTTTCAGCATTTACATTCCACTTTTTGTGTAGTCCTACATACATACATTGTTTTTGCTAAGGGGCACAGGCCAAATAGGTGTGTATGTATGTTCTTAAACTTTTGGCTTCCATGTGACTTCATCGTTCGTTCGTTCGTCGTCTTCCGCTTATCCAGGACCGGGTCGCGGGGGCAGCAGACTCAGCAGAGACGCCCAGATGTCCCTCTCTCCAGACACCTCCTCCAGCTCCTCCAGGGGGAGCCCAAGGCATTCCCAGGCCAGCCGAGAGACATAGTCCCTCCAGCGTGTCCTGGGACGTCCCCTGGGCCTCCTCCCGGTGGGACGTGCCTGGAACACCTCCCGAGGAAGGCGTCCAGGAGGCATCCGGTATAGATGCCCGAGCCACCTCAACTGGCTCCTCTCGATGTGGAGGAGCAGCGGCTCTACTCCGAGCTCCTCCCGGATCGCCGAGCTCCTCACCCTATCTGTAAGGGAGTGCCCGGCCACCCTACGGAGGATGCTCATTTCAGCCGCTTGTATCCGTGATCTCGTTCTTTCGGTCATGACCCAAAGTTCATGGCCATAGGTGAGGGTAGGAACGTAGACCGACCAGTAAATTGAGAGCTTTGCTTTTCGGCTCAGCTCTCTCTTCACCACAATGGACCGGCACAGCGCCCCCATTACTGTGGCAGCTGCACCGATCCGTCTGGCAGGAACTCCCCTCCAACCTGAAGAGGACAAGCCACCCTTTTCCGGTCGAGTACCATGGCCTCGGACTTGGAGGAGCTGATCCCAGCCGCTTCACACTCGGCTGCGAACCGCCACAGCGCATGCTGTAGGTCTTGGCTAGAGGGGGCCAGCAGGACCACGTCATCCGCAAAAAGAAGAGACGAAATCCACTGGTCCCCAAACCAGACCCCCTCCGGCCCTTGGCTGCGTCTAGAAATCCTGTCCATAAAAGTTATGAACAGGACCGGCGACAAAGGGCAGCCCTGCCGGAGTCCAACATGCACTGGGAACAGGTCCGACTTAGTGCCGGCAATGCGGACCAAACTCCTGCTCCGCTCGTACAGGGACCGGATGGCCCCTAATAAAGGGCCCCCGATTCCATACTCCTGGAGCATCACGAGGGACACAGTCGAATGCCTTCTCCAGGTCCACAAAACACATGTGAACCGGTTGGGCAAACTCCCATGAACCCTCGAGCACCCTGTAGAGGGTATAGAGCTGGTCCAGTGTTCCACGGCTGGGACGAAAACCACACTGTTCCTCCTGAAGCCGAGGTTCGACTATCAGTCGGACTCTCCTCTCCAATACCCTGGCGTAGGCCTTACCAGGGAGGCTGAGGATTGTGATCCCCCTGTAGTTGGAACACACCCTCCGGTCCCCCTTCTTATAAAGGGGGACCACCACCCCAGTCTGCCAGTCCAGAGGCACTGTCCCCGACCACCACGCAATGTTGAAGAGGCGTGTCAACCATGACAGCCCTACAACATCCAGACACTTGAGGTACTCAGGGCGGATCTCATCCACCCCCGAAGCCTTGCCACCGCGGAGCTTTTTAACCACCTCGGTGACTTCAGCCTGGGTGATGAAAGAGTCCAACCCCGAGTCCCCAGCCTCTGTTTCCACCACGGAATGCGGGTTGCTCCTCGCGGGACCCGGCCGGGCCAAGCCCAAACGAGAGTTGTGAGGCCATCCCCCAGTGGGCCCACCACCTGCAGGGGGAACCGTGAGGGACCGGTGCAAAGAGGATTGGGTGGTGGACGAAGGTGGAGACCTCAATGGCCCGATCCCCGGATGCTTAGGCTGGCTCTGGGGACGTGGAATGTCACCTCGCTGGGGGGGAAGGAGCCTGAGCTTGTGCGGGAGGTCGAGAAATAGTCGGGCTCGCCTCCACGCACAGCGTGGGCTCTGGAACCCATCTCCTTGAGAGGGGTTGGACTCTCTTCTACTCTGGAGTGGCCCACGGGGAGAGGCGGTGGGCTGGTGTGGGTTTGCTTGTTGCCCCCCAGCTCAGCCGTCTCGTGTTGGGGTTTACCCCAGTGGATGAGAGGGTTGTATCCCTGCGCCTTCGGGTTGGGGAGAGGTCTCTGACTATCATTTCAGCCTACGGGCCGAGTGGTAGTGCAGAGTACCCTGCCTTCTTGGTGTCCCTGTCGGGGGTGCTGGATAGTGGGAACGACAGTGACACCTGGAGAGGCGTGATCGGGAGGAATGGCCTCCCCGATCTGAATCCGAGTGGTGTTTTGTTATTGGACTTCTGTGGTAGTCATGGATTGTCCATAACGAACACCATGTTCAAACATAAGGGTGTCCATTAGTGCACTTGGCACCAGGACACCCTAGGCAGGAGGTCGATGATCGACTTCGTTGTTGTATCATCAGACCTTCGGCCGCATGTTTTGGACACTCGGGTGAAGAGAGGGGCTGAGCTGTCCACTGATCATCACCTGGTGGTGAGTTGGATCCGCTGGAGGAGGAGAAAGCCAGACAGACTTGGCAGGCCCAAGCACATAGTGAGGGTCTGCTGGGAACGCCTGGCGGAGCCCTCGGCCAGGGATGTATTCAACTCCCACCTCCGGGAGAGCTTCGACCAGATCCCGGGGGATGTTGGAGACATAGAGTCCAAGTGGACCATGTTCTCTGCATCTATTGTCGATGCTGCTGCCCATAGCTGCGGCCGTAAGGTCTGCGGTGCCTGTCGTGGCGGCAATCCCAGAACCCGGTGGTGGACACCGGCAGTAAGGGATGCTGTTAAGCTGAAGAAGGAGTCCTATCGGCTGTGGTTGGCTTGTGGGACTCCTGAGGCGGCTGACGGGTACCGTGAGGCCAAGCGTGCTGCGGCCCGGGCTGTGGCAGAGGCAAAATCTCGGGCCTGGGAAGAGTTCGGTGAGGCCATGGAGAAGGACTACCGGTTGGCCTCGAAGCGATTCTGGCAAACCGTCCGGCGCCTCAGGAGGGGGAAGCAGTGCTTTGCCAACACTGTTTATAGTGGGGGCGGGAGACTGCTGACCTTGACTAAAGACATTATCGGGCGGTGGAAGGAGTACTTCGAGGATCTCCTCGAAGCACTCGAAGCTATTTGGCACAGGCCAAATAGGTGTGTATGTATGTTCTTAAACTTTTGGCTTCCATGTGACTTCATGCAGGTCACTAATTGGTCACCTAAAGAATCATCGTTTTTTTGTCTCATCCTTCGTACAATCTGATTAATTTATGATACCTGTCAATGAAAGCCACGTCCACAGACTTTGCTTATGTCACTCAAACACAGGGATGCAAACAACAGAGTCAGACAAAAACATGTGTTCATTTATTTACAAAACAATAATTTCACGGGGATTTCACTGAAAGGAAAAATGGCGGATAAAGGAACCGGACCAACCAGCAGCAGGTACCGTGGATAGTCTTTCCTTGTTCTTGTTCCACACCTTACCTTACTGTTGTATCTATTGAGCAAAGAATATTAGTTAGTATTAAACAGTGTTTATTCTAGTAGGACTGATTTGAATCATTGTTGTTTTACTTCTCTATTGTTCTTTAGGAAAGAAGAGGTTTGTCATCACCTCTGTGTGTATTTTGTCAAACACGGTTAGTTATTAGCTCCTGGTTTCCAGGTGATGCACCAATAAATTATTCATTTTATTAACTATTTAGACTAAATAACCAACTTCACCTGTTGTTATTTGCTAATAACCAGACTATTTCCCACAGCATACAGAAAGCTGCTTCATTAGAGGGATTTCCCCAACAGCTTTACTGAACAGAGCGTCAGCCACAAGAAGTTCTGTTAACTAGCCAGACCAAAGTAATTAGGTACTTCTGGGAGTAGGTTTTGAAACAATATTTTGCATCCCCACACCAGCAAATCTTTGGTTTTACAGTGTGCTTGAACTGCAGTCCCTGTAGTCATCCTACCCGGGGCACCATTTACTGCCTTCTGGCCGTTGCGAGCGGTGAGAGTGCAGGATTACCTTATGCCACGCTTGTTGAGAACTTTTATCCTCTGTAATCACCTCCCTGTGGGATCCACAAAACTCCCTTAATTAGAGCCCAAGACTTTATTTCCCTTCCTCCATCTTTTAATTTCACATCGTAAAATGCAAAGTAACGGGCTCAAAAATTGGCTCCTTTGTTGGAGAAGAGATTACAGCTGGAGCACCTGTAGGTCAGAGGAGGGTAGTGTTATCGCTCTGGGCTGTGAGGAGCAGTAAAAGAAGTGCTGGGGGGATGTAATGAGGGTTTTTATTTTGAGAGCACTTCTTCTTTACCCGGCCTCCTATAGCAGAAAAAGTTAAGCTCTTTTGTTTTGTTTTTTTTCTTTAACGATTTTAAATGCATGTTAGACATTTTTGTGTTTTCTCATTAATGGTGTTTTTGGTCCTAAAAACCATTATCTGTTCTTCTCTTAAGTGTCTCAGAGGAAATGTGTCCAATAAATTCGATTTTCCCCAGATAGTTCACATGAACCAATGCAGCACTTATGTTTGCTTAAATCGGTTTTCTCTTGTGTTCTTTATTACAAGGTATCAGGAAATAAAAACAGTGGATCACTCTAGTTCAGTGTTAATTTTACTCAAATAGGTAACGGTCAAGAGTAATTTCCCCTCCCTTTGATAGCATCAGGAGGAATTTTTAAAGCTTTGTCATTAGAAAAAAGCCATAAATAGAAGCATTGTATTGAACAGGAGCATTTGTCTTCTGTCTCCTCTGTTTGGCAGAGAACAGAAGAAGCTCTTTAGCCCACAACCAATGATTTGAAATGAAGACAAACTGGAGAATTGTTACCAATTTTCTGCTGCAAAGATAAAAGCATCTCTGACTCACAAAGTTTCAGTGTGGGGACAAAGTGGATGTTCAACCGGACCCTGATGCGTCTGATAGCATATGACAGGAAGCTGCCACACAGCTGTGAACACAGTACAGTTTATTCAAGAGGCTGATACAGTGCATCTCTACTAAACTGGGAACGATCAGTGGTGGCCACAGGGGATGGGAGGAACTAGTTCAGTCCATACATGAGGAGGATCGTACTTCTACAAAGAGGAAAATAACCAAAAAGGACAAAAATGTAAATCCAGGACTTCCTGTGAGTTGAATTAAAAGCAGAAACACACCCTTATTTTAAGCACTAATACTAATAATACAACTTTTCACCATTCTTTCATTATTAAAAACTACAAGAGAAATCTAAACTTCCATCTTTGTCCTGATTATTTGAGACAGTATGAAGTACATCTCTTCTGGTTTGCAGGTCATTGATCCAAGAAGACACTTGGTTTCATGAGCTGTAAGCATGTAGTTAAAGTCACAAAGTGACTTGAAGAGCCAATGTTATTAACCAAATAGTTGTTAAAAATCAAAGAGCTTCACATTAAGTTAATCTGTTCAGAATCAGGTTTTATTCTCATTTGTTTTGGTCCTCATGTTTTAAAAAGCCCCACTGTTAAAATACACAACGATAATAAATTGTTACTCAGCTGGTAAAAGATGATTTCTTATTAGCTAAGCAATGTGAAAGGTTTTGTTTTATAAGACGTGACAATATGCCACAAGATGTGGTAGAAGGTGGACACTGGAGCGGTTTGGTTCACTTTAAATAGACCATAGTTTGTCTCCACTTTGTTTGGGCCGGTGTGAGAGCTAAGGGCGGTCTTAGGATGTCCGTGGTCCCGATCTCCTCCATGTCTGCCTCGGGTCCTTGGGGGCAGGTCTGTGGATCCACTCGCCCACTACTGAATATTCTTACAGAGAAACTTAATGTAAACAAGCACGCTCAGACATACAGCCACGGGTGCTTGGATTCAGGTGTTTACAGATACACAGATATTTTTTCCTTCTTTCTCTCTTTCTTTCTGCAGGTGTAGAAGCAGACCTCTCGAGAGTTCGCTTGTGCTCCCTTTATCCTTCTTTTTCTCCTCCATTCTTATCTCCTCTCCCTTTTAAATTTTTGCCCCACCTCTCTTCCTTTCTTTCTTCTTTTTTTCCCTTTTGTTTCTGTCTATGTGTCCGTTGCATTTAAAATAATCCCTAAGAAATTTCAAATAAAGTTTGTTATATTTATCAAATGGAGCATTATAGCATCCAGCCATAATGCTCAACTTGTGAAGGTAAATCTGTTGGGTGTCTTCTTGCAACTCTGCCGGACAGGACAAGTTAAAAACAAAGCATAAAATAGCCAGTTATTTTTAATAAATTCTTCCGAATCAACGCGAACATTTCTTATATGACAATCTTCCCATCACCAGACTAATGATGAAGAAGATGTACAAAATGAACAGTAACTAAATTAAACCAAAATAAAGGAGAAAAAGGCAAATGTACCAGCACAATATGAAACATCAAGGCTTGTGCAAAGCTCTCTGTGAAAGCATATGGGCAGTATTTCTGTGGAGTAGTTTAAATACTGTATAGTACTGCCAATTCCACCCACAGTTCACCTCGAGGTTGTGTAAGAGGGTGTACTTATTTGCAGGTGGACAAAACAAACTTTGTAACAGATGTAGAAAAGATTAAAAGAAAACAGAAAGACAAGAAGAGAAGGTCGAGAGAAGAAGAACAAGAGTTACAGGGTGCTTTTTTTTAGAAACATAAACACACAAGCAACATGTGGAGGAGAAGGAGGCTCATTAAACAGAACCAGCTGTGACCAATAAAACTGCAGACTTCAGAGAGGGTACTGCTGCCTCTGTTTCATAACTGTTTTTTAGTGAACTGGACTATTTCTGACAAGAGATGTGCCGAAAACACCCAAATGGTCAGCATTAGTGGTCTGAAGTTGATTTTATTCTTATATACAAAAATGAACCCGATTCTGAAATATTTTTTCCTATTTAAAGACACCAGGTTCATTATTGTGCTAAAGTAATGGCAACGGTTTACAGACTTTTGGGTCACTGGAGTCTGAAATAAAAATACCTGGTGAAATATGTTCAAAGTTCCTGATTCCTACTTTTTAAACCTTAAAACTATAATAGAATATAAATATAATATAGACACCCAGAAATGTCATTCCTTTTGGGGGCTTTTTTTCATGGTTCCAGTGAGACATTGCTAGATAAAGTATTTGCTCTGATACCAATCTCTTCTGTTTTTCACTTTTTTGGCACATAAATGTTTCACACATAAATGTTAATATCAGATGAAGATTAAACACAAAAAGCTATTCTCAAATAATTTCATTTATTAAAAAAAACAATCCAAAACAACCTGGCCCTATATCAAAAAGTAAATGCCCCCTAAACTGGTGGCAGAATGTTTCTTCAAGTGTTTAGAATACTTGCAATGAGTCTTTTACATGAATCTTGGCCTACTTTTCTTTAAATTGTTTTAATTCAGCCATATTTGTGGGCTTTTGAGTCTGTATAAAGTAATGCCAAAGAATCTCAATTGGACTGAAGTCGGGACTTTGAGTATGCCGCTCTTAAACCTTCATTTCACTGTTTGGAGCCATTTACAGGGGGATGTGCTGGTGTGCTTTGGATTATTGTCCTGCTGTAGAACCAAAGTGTACTTGAGCTTACCTGGTGGCCTGACATATTCTTCGGGAGTTTTCTGCTAGAGAGCAGAATTCATGGTTCAGTCAATTACAGCATGTTGTTCAGATCCTGAAGCAGAAAAGCAGCTCCAAACCATCACGCTCCCTCCTCCATGTTTGCCAGGTAGTTTGATGTACTTGTCTGAAATGCTGTGTTAATTTTATGCCACAAAGTTCAGATTTTGTCTTGTCAGTCCAAGGAAAAGATGATTTTTAGCAAATGTGAGTCGGGCCTATGTGCTCGTCTTGGTCAGCAATGGTTTTGGCCTCTCTCATGGATGCCCAGACTCTTTTTTTAATGGATGAATCCTGAACTCTGACCTAAACTCGGACAAGCAAGGCCTGCGGTGCTTTAAATGTTGTTCTGGGTTCTTTATGACCTCCCAGATGAGGTTGTGATGTGTTCCTGTGTAGGTTCATCACTATAGAATGTTTTCTTTATTTGCTGACAGTGGTTTGCTGGAGTCCCATTGCATGAGCTATTGTTTTGTAACATTTTCACACTGACAGATGTCAATTATTTCTGTTTTTTTTGTTTTTTTGTTCTTGAAGCTCTTTAGATCGAGGTATGATGTGCCGTTTTAGATATCATTTAGCCTACTTTATGTTGTCTTTCAGGTTCTATTTTAAGTGATTGCTAAGTAAGTGGCAGAAATCCAACCTGGGTGTGATGAGTGAAATCATTCCTTATCATTTTTGTACTTACCTCAGTGATCTCTGTCTGATACCAAAACTAGCCTAACAAAAGTGTGACAATAACAGCAAAAACAGAAATCTACTCCAACAGACTTGAGGATTTCTGTTTGCAATTAGTCATAATCATGTAATTACTCTTCAAAGAAATTTTCATCTTGGTTGTTATAGTGGTTATTTGCTTAACTTTATGGTATCTGAAGTGCTTGCAGAGCAAAAATGGGTATTTATTAGCATAAACTTAAACATAAATATAAGTATTTGTTTTAAAAATTTTTTCCCTATTTAAGGGCCTCATTCTAAGCACGACCTCAATCAAAATCAAACTGCACGCTATTTGAACCAGTCCCATTAGACCGTTGTGTTCAACTGAGAGCACTGATTAAATGGTTTTTACCAGTGGCTGCTGGATGACAAAGCTAACACTGAAAATATTCCTGCATCTATTTTCACTTCTGTTTCAGTCGAGAAACCTACATTTCTGAAAATGACTGAATAAACACGCAACATTTCTACATTTATGCGGAAGTGACCAAAGGTTGCAGATTTTAATCCTGACAAGTTGGTTTTTAGCAAAAATGAGGTGGAACATTATAAAAGATGAGTGCAATTTATTTTTTCTACACACAACTCCAAGACAATATTATCTGTAATGAGACACTCTGTATCGCTGAAATACGCCCATGGAGGATTTGTGGACATTTTCAATAATTGCCCATTTTTCATCTGCCATTGCCTCTACCTCCTCCTCCACTTTCATATCTTTTAATTTATTCTAGCCCTCCCACAAAGTCAGGAGTTAAGAAAATGAAAATCAGGTGGTCATTAGTCAAAGCAACCAACCATGCAACGGATAAATATTATCATCAGTCACAAAGCCAATATCAGCTCAAATGTACGTTAACCCCGGTAATATTGGCCCTCAGTCCCTGGAGCCAATTCTTCCTTCTGGTAACAAAATACAGAAAAATACACTCACAAATCGACACAGTTGAATGTGGGAGAAATAAGAAAGGAGATGTTCAAGTAATTATATGGTTTGGTGTCATGATGGCTCAGTTGTAAGTTAGAACCTCTGGGTTGGGTTAATTTAGCTGGTTTTAGTCAATGTGGATGGTAATCACTGGATTGGCCAAATTAAATTATATAAAAATAAATTTATTTAATACATTATATCAAGTTTCAGCACTTGAAAAAATAAAAAACACAAAAACACAAATTATTCAACCACGCTTTTTCTATTTCTTTTCAATTTCATAGTGCAAAGTTCCACAAATATCCGGCAGCTTTTTCTCAAAAGCAGACTTGGATGAACCCATTAACTAGCGAAATGGTGACCAATATCCCATACATACAGGGGTTGGACAATGAAACTGAAACACCTGTCATTTTAGTGTGGGAGGTTTCATGGCTAAATTGGACCAGCCAGGTAGCCAGTCTTCATTGATTGCACATTGCACCAGTAAGAGCAGAGTGTGAAGGTTACATTAGCAGGGTAAGAGCACAGTTTTGCTCAAAATATTGAAATGCACACAACATTATGGGTGACATACCAGAGTTGAAAAGAGGACAAATTGTTAGTGCACGTCTTGCTGGCGGATCTGTGACCAAGACAGCAAGTCTTTGTGATGTATCAAGAGCCACGGTATCCAGGGTAATGTCAGCATACCACCAAGAAGGACGAACCACATCCAACAGGATTAACTGTGGACACAAGAGGAAGCTGTCTGAAAGGGATGTTCGGGTGCTAACCCGGATTGTATCCAAAAAACATAAAACCACGGCTGCCCAAATCACGGCAGAATTAAATGTGCACCTCAACTCTCCTGTTTCCACCAGAACTGTCCGTCGGGAGCTCCACAGGTCAATATACACGGCCGGGCTGCTATAGCCAAACTTTAGTCACTCATGCCAATGCCAAACGTCGGTTTCAATGGTGCAAGGAGCGCAAATCTTGGGGCTGTGGACAATGTGAAACATGTATTGTTCTCTGATGAGTCCACCTTTACTGTTTTCCCCACATCTGGGAGAGTTACGGTGTGGAGAAGCCCCATAGAAGCGTACCACCCAGACTGTTGCATGCCCAGAGTGAAGCATGGGGTGGATCAGTGATGGTTTGGGCTGCCATATCATGGCATTCCCTTGGCCCAATACTTGTGCTAGATGGGCGCGTCATTGCCATGGACTACTGAACCATTCTTGAGGACCATGTGCATCCAATGGTTCAAACATTGTATCCTGAAGGCGGTGCCGTGTATCAGGATGACAATGCACCAATACACACAGCAAGACTGGTGAAAGATTGGTTTGATGAACATGAAAGTGAAGTTGAACATCTCCCATGGCCTGCACAGTCACCAGATCTAAATATTATTGAGCCACTTTGGGGTGTTTTGAAGGAGCGAGTCAGGAAACGTTTTCCTCCACCAGTATCACGTAGTGACCTGGCCACTATCCTGCAAGAAGAATGGTTTAAAATCCCTCTGACCACTGTGCAGTACTTGTATATGTCATTACAAATTACCATTGCAGAGGTGTTCATGTCAGTAAGTATGATTAATGAGACGGTTGAACTGGAAAGGGAAAGAAAGTGTTGGGCATTATTCCCTTCCTGAACGCTGACTAAAGCTTCTGCTTGGAACATCTACATTACGGTAATTCTGTGGTATTACAACCAAACAACAGGGGCTTTTTTCCACAGCCGGTTGCAGCGAGGGATTCAGCTGCTGCCGTCAGGTGATGGAAATCAAATAATGAATTTTTACATCCTGATTCACTTAATGTTTTTCAGGGAAGGGGAGTTTTTTTTCCAGGAAACTGGTGTCGATTTCTTCTATTTTATTCAAATCAGAAAAAAGGAAACAATTAAAAAATCAGTGCATTCTTACATATGAACACAGACAAACTGTAGACTCTCCATTACTGAGTCATACAAACTCCTTGTCCACTGTGAAAGCAACACAGTAAAATTTAATAGGGGTTTTTACACACAGTATAAAATATAATAGCTTATTTTTCAGCTAAGATATTTAAGAGGAGCCCAGTCGCTTGTGGTTAGCTTATTTTAGAAGCATATTATTTAGAGCAAGCACTGTTTGTTTTGAAAACAAACCACCCAGTGGATTTTCAACCTCTGCCTCCACTACATCCAGTAAAATAAACCACCACAGAACCAGCTACTCTCAGCTGCAGGACCAGTTGCATCACTGCCTCTAATTGCCTTGGGAAAACAAGATAGATAGATTAGAGTTCATTATATTATAAGATTCACTGACTTTATTCAGTAATTTAAGACACACTGACCTTGGTATTCACACACACACCTGGTACTTTTCAACTAACCTTATGGTCAAGCTGGTTGGATGCTGCTCCTACCACTGGATCTTTGAAATAGTGAAGACTCCCATATTCAGATTGCTTCTTTCCTCAAAAACGTGTAAATGAAGCAGAGCCAACCTTTGATAAATTAGCAAATCTAGAAGTCAATAAAATCAAAGGTCAACAATGGAAGCTACAATGAAAGGCCAAACTCTTGATTTACAGATCTATCTATGTTCTAACCTTCCAAAATGGCCATGTGAGAGAGATCATGACTGCAAACAATCCTGGATATGAGCTGCTGTAATGATCTACCTCTCGAGGATGGCTCATAGTCCTCTGGAAGTTCAGAATAGAAATGCTGCTCCTCCACTGTGAGAAGAGCCAGATGAGATGGTTCATCAGATAAGGACAGCTCCTAGACAGCTTCCTTTTGAGGTTTTGTCATATCACACTGGGAGAAGATCACAGAAGAACCAGAACTAACTGGAGGGACTGTAAATCTCTTGTGGCTTCAGAATGTATTGAAATCTCCCATGAGGAGCTGGAAAGTGTTCCTGGGAAAACGGATGTGCAGGTTTGGATGGACAGACCGAGAAATGATTGGTTGATTTATAAAGGCGGATGAATGAGAACAAATTTTTTTTAAAACTGAGACAGCAGATGGTTGACAATATTTTCATGACAGACATGCATGAAGAGAAGATTTTTCCTGGGTGCAAATGTAATTGGATTCTTCTTATTTCAGTTCACTTACAACATCACTCCCTCTCATAATCTCTCTTTCCCCAACTGTCTCCATCTCAGCTTGACGGTCTGTTTCTCTAATCTTCTAGCTCTTTCTTCTCTCCTCTGCTGCCTCATTGCTTTCAAGTTAGTTGCTTATTTTCTACCTTCTCTTTTACTCATTTTGTTTTTCAAATTCCCTACAATTTTCTCCGAAACAGTAACCACCCTTTACAAACACACTGTCGAATCTCATGGCACAACGACTAAGCCAAATGCAAACTCCTCTGCAGAAATATGCAGCACCCAATGCAACCTTTTGATTTCTTTGACCGCATTTCTAAAAAAGAAATGCCCTTTTGTTTTATTACAGTTTAGCAATCATGATCCCTGGGAGCTTGTCAATAAACCCCTTGAATGAATGATGAGCTCAAACATCTAGTTAGCCAAAGTGGTCATCTCTCTCTGCCTTGTTTCAAGGTCCAGTAATCATATTTGCATCATACAGTCTATCAGCATAGCCCATCTGCTCTTAATCAACTCGCTTTATGTCTTGATTTACAACATTCAATTTTCCATCAGAATTATTCACAGTCTTTGACAAACAAATCAATGCAAGTTATTTTATCCCACACAAATATCTGAGTGGTCTGTAAGAGCAAGTTGTAACACAAGGCTGAAATCGGCTCAACTCTCCCAATATGCATAGAAACAACCTGTTCTCATCCTACAATGGAAAATGTAAAGTTTTTCTGAAACTCCAGTGTTGTTTACCTTTCTTCTGATGACCTAATTATCTGCTTCAGGTGCGTTGAAGCAGATACATTTTTAAAAGCAGCTAGACATCAACCCTCAAGATATGTGGTTTCAGAACCCTGCCATATTTGTCTCCCTTTTGCAGCTAAACCAGCTACTACTGCTATGACTACACACCTGACGGTGTGCTGTGGTATCTGGCACCAAGATCATAGCAGCAGATCATTTAAGTACTGTAAGCTGTGAGGTGGGAATCTCCCAAGATCACATTTGTGTGTCCATCACACCCTACAGATGCTTAATTCAATGAAGAATCAATCAGAATCAGAATCAGAATCAGAAAAGCTTTATTGCCAAGTACGTTTTTGGACATACAAGGAATTTGTTTTGGCGTAGTCGGTGCAATACAGTACAAATTAAACAGTATAAACATATCTACAATATAATATAAATATATGTGCACAGTTGTAAGTGAGTGAGAGTAAATATAGAGCAGTATAAGATGCAAGAGCAATACAACAGTGCAGGTGATCATTGTGCAAGTATGGCAGTGCAAGTAAAGCAGGAGTCCATGCTGAGCGTTAATGTAACGCATAGAGTTACAGGTTACAGGTGTCCTGTCAGCAAAAAAAGGGGGGTGTGGGGGAAAGGGAGAGTGTCAGGGTGGTTTCCGGGCTTTGTTAACCAGGCTGGTGGCAAAGTGAACCCCTCAGACTTACTGTTGTCCTTCTCAAACCATTCCTGAATTATTTTTGCTTTGCAGCAGAGTGCATCACCCTGCTGAGTCGGGCCATCAAGAAGTATGGATTCCACCCTAACAGGTCTTGGCCATACCCGACAACACTGGGCAGTGTTTAATCCCTAACTGCATCGGTGAACCTTGGCACCTGGTACACCATTCTTACTAGATACTGACCACTGCAGACCGAGAACACCCCACAAGGTTTGCAGTTTTACAGATGCTCTAAACAAGTTGCCATCACAACTTGGTCCACATCAAACTCACTCAAATCCTTGCAGATGCTCTTTTTCCTTTTTCTAACACATCAACCTTGAGGACAAAATTCTCACTTTATGTCAAATATTTCATACTCACTAACAAGGACAATGGTAAAGAGATAATCAGTGTAAGTCGCTTTAATGTAAACCACAATGAGCCATTGCTATTCCTCCTGTTCCTCCCACCTGATTATTCAATATGATGCCATGCCTTTTTCTTTGACAACCTGACTCCTGCACAATGATTCAAACTCCAGCCTGGAAAATGCACTGCTTCCTTTGGTGTTACAGCAACAAGCACTGAAAAAACTGAGCTTGGGTGCAATTTTGAGGTGTGTGCGCTTCTCAAAATCTAAAAGCATTACCTACAGCAATAGCAGTTCATGCCCATCCCTTATGCAGGTATTTAGCAGTCTTAAGGCTCCCACGTAGTTGGGCATACTGTGAGCAGCGCGGACTCTGAGAACACTGTCTGTGGATGTTTGAGGTTTCATAGTTGAGAGACATGGATATTTCTGATGACAAATTCCCACATTTCCCACACTTTCTGCCATTGCATCATGGGATTAGAAGGAAGAACTGGTTTGGAAAAACAAAAAGAAAAGAATGTGGTCTATAACACCATTAAATCAGACTAGGGATGAAGAAGGGGAATACACCTGTCAATATGGTCGTCTGCAGAGTCGTCTGCAGAGTCCATTAGGCCCGACTATGTGGGAGACTTAAGAGTATGGATTCTTTTTGACAATGCAAGAGCAGCAGCCAGACTTGATCCACATTGTAGCCTTGGTGCTATGACTGTTACAATAATGTACTTGGAGCGCAGCTAGTCCAGCATGGTGGTGTGAAGAGGTCTTAGCAACGGCAAGATTTTTGGGGTCAGTCTTGTTGCACATTCTTGTGCATGCAGGCTCTGATTAAATGCTGCCACAACAATTCACCACCTCAGCCTTCTTCTGTTTGTTTGAAGTGTGCTAAATACACTCCCCAAAACCTCATCATGATCCTGCAAAGATATTTATCCTATTTGTAGGGTGCTAAGTGTGTTGAACAAGAACTCATTGGACAGCAGAGACTTCTTAGTTTTATTTTTACTTGGGATAAAGAACAGAGAGTCTTTTCTTTCTTTTGCAACGTCAGTAAATAAAAGAGCTGATCAGCATGCTCATTTCTCCTCTTATTGTTTTTTCGGAATCACAAGTCCCCAAAACTAGAAGCTGACCAGAGTATCCCAGTCTGTTCTTAAACGAGCAGCCTTTAAAAATCCCATCGCACATGTATTTGGGGGATATATTTTTTTTCTGGCCCATCTCCTTTGAGGACAGATTTATAATTCTTGCTACTTATCCAGCTTACCATAAAAGTGTTTCCTCCCAGCATTAATTCATCTGCAGACATGTTAAAACCCTTAGTCATTCCATTTTGGTTGAAATGAAGGTTATTTGTAGCCCGGACAGAACATTTTTTTACTACATTTTTACTGCCGCTAGAAAACATCAAGAAAAGGCTTGAATTCTAATGTGTTTTCAAGGTTAGAAAATGCTTAAATTATAAATAACATGCATAAACTGCTCTAGTCTGAAAGTGCATTGAGTTTCAATTTAAGTTCGTTTTTCAGAAAAGACTGTTATGCTTTATAAAAAGATGACTCTACAAACGTTGGTGCGGCTCTGAATCCATGAAACTGGATTTCTTGTCAACTTTATCTCAATATGTTTATTTAAAAAAGGGTTGAAGAAGCTGAGTTATGGCCTTTTTTTTTAAAAAAAAGACTGGTATATTCTGCTCCTCGGTGAGGCTAAAAAGTTAGTAAAAAGATTCAGATAATACTTTGAAATCATGACTTTGAATATCCAGACAAGTCATTTTGAACTTCTCAGGATTAAATAGTATAATTGAAGCTGTTCTGACACTGATGTTCCACTGATTTTGGGGCAATTTCACTTAATTAGGCAAACATAAACACTGTAAACTGGTCTTAGATCCTGAATGAATGATTGGATTTTTATCTCTCTAAAAACAACTGAGGGGTGAGGAAGAAACTGTTCTGGTTGTACAATCTGAGGTTTATAAAAACTAAGCTGTAGGGAGGATCAGACTGGGTTGAAACAGATTGCTGCAAATTCTCAACCAATCAGAAATACTGAACAACATCCTCATAATAAATCAAAGGGGGGTCCTGGATAATGGAAAGGGTTCTAAGAGTCTCAATGGCAAATTCTTTGGAAAGGCCCCAGAAAAGAGTTTGGCTCCTGACTTGACAGGGCTGAAGAAAGGCAAATGTAAAAGATCCTGGTTCCCGGAAACAATTTCTGAGGTTGAAAACAGAGGCTGAGGATAGGACCCCAAAACAGGACATTGGTTCTGAAAAAAAGGTCACCAAAATTATGTGCAGGTTAAGCTTGCAAATTCACCTGAGAAGAGCCAGAAAAATCATTTGAACTAAGATAAAGTTACAAAACCTTTTTTATTTTTTATTTTTTTTCTTGAAACATGTTCCTGCAGTTGAAATGGTAGATGGACAAGGAAAGGCCACAAGAAAATTCCTGGATCCTGGATTAGGTTCCTGCGATTGAGGCCAAGTAAATACCCCAGACCAGCCCCTCATTGCTGGAAAAATTTATTATATTTGGAATGACAGTGGCCAAGGAAAGGTCTAAAGGAAGGACCCTATTTCCGCAATAAGGCTCTTTTAGTTGAAACAATGGGGGCAAAGGAAGAAAGACCTTTGTTTAGGAAATAAAACTGTTTAACCACAATAATCTATTGGCAAAGCTTGCAAATACACATTAAAACTGTCAGAAAACTGTCTGAATTCAGGTAAGTTTTAAAATCCTTGGTTTTGGTCTTATTTCTATGTAATCTGCACTGTTTAGCTTGGTTTCACTCTGCAAAGTGCTAATTGGTTTAGGACCAGGTGCTATTTATTCCCTGGAAAGCCATGTTCCTTCACAGGACATTACACCAGCTGTATTTACGATGTAGTCTCTCAGGAATCTATGTGAGCAATCAGGCATTACTGATTCATCTTGGCCTCCACCTCTCCTTGTGTATTTATGCAATGTGACTCATGGTTTAATCTATTTGCTCCACTTACAGTATGCAATCACAAGCCCATCAGCTCCCTCGTTTCCCTCTGAACCCAGGTTTTCCAACCTTCACGTGAACATTTTGTGTTTGTTCTTCCCTGCGAGACAAATCAGGTTGTCAGAAATGTCTGCTCCGCTAATGTAGGCTGTCAGGATCATTCATGTAGGAAGGGGATAAAACCACAAACAGAGAGAAAGGACTTCCCAGAGACCTGAGATTTCATTGAGAAATGGCTTTAAAGACACAAACTCTGGAGGAAAACCTCAGAGTAAACACGGTGTCATCTGTCAGGAGTCGACACAAAAATCCTTCCTGGTTATTTCATTCCTGCTTTAAATATGCATGTCAAGCCTGATTTAACTGTTTGCTTTTTTGACATTTCACTGTAGGCATCTAGTTTTCACTGGGTGCTGTATTTGTTTACCTTGGATTGGTATTTCAAACATCCTGTGATCTTTTTTTGACTGGTCCAGGTGGCACTGCCTTAAAAAATTATTTAAGAAATAATTTTAATTGGATTACAAGTTAGAGTTTTGAACCTAAAGATTTCAGCGAACACTTTTGCAAAGTACAGGGAGAGTTAGGCACAAGTGAAAGCTCTTTATCAAGACACAATAGACTGATTTTATCCCCTGAGTTATTTTAACAGACATTTTCCAAACTTTATGGAAAATATGGAAAATTCTATTTTTCCACCCTGCTTCAGAGTCAGATTTCTAGATTTCAGGAACATTTTTTTTATAAGACACCCAGTTGGGTCCACATCACCAACAGTCACTGGGTAAATGACAGGTCAGCAGTCCATCACAGCACAGCACAAAGACACAAAGAAAAAACAACCATGTACTCACACTCATACCTGAGAGCAACTTAGATAGACCAGTTAACCTAACACTTACGTTTTGGACTGTGGAAAGGTGCATGGGTACCTGGAGAGAACCCATGCATGAACAGGGAGAACGATGCAAAAATAATGCAGAAAGAACCAAGGCTAGGAATCGAACTCAAGACCTTCTTGGTGCAAGGTAACAGTACTACCAAAAAAATAGAAGTTTCAGGGTTGGTTTGGCATCTCATCTGGATCCAGCTTTAAAACTCCGATCTAAGAGGTTTTCTTGGCCAAAAAGGAATGAAATGGATCTTTTCTCATATCTTTTAATAAGTGGCTAGAAAAAGTATTCATACAACTTGAATTTTTCACATCTCAACAGCAGTGTAATTCTGTGTAATCTATTGGGACTCTATGTATTTCTGTCATTGTACTGCAGAATAAATGTTACAGTCAAGCTATTCCATGTGGCTTAAGTGTTTGTGATAGGCCAACACAAAATAGTGAATAATTGAACAATTCTGGAGGAGATACAGAGATCTACAATTGGCAAAGAAAGCCACTGCTGCAAGAAAGCCCAAAGTGGATGTTTTCGCCTACATGTGACCACAATGCTGGTGGCATGGATGCTTTTCTTTTGCAGTCACTGAGAAGGTGGTCATCAGAGTTAGTTGGGGTAAATACAGAACAATCCTGGAATAAAACATGTTAGAGGCTGCAAATAACTTGAGGGGCAGAGGTTCACATTCAAGCAGAACAATGGTTTTAAGGTAATAAAATAATAAAAACCAGAAGATTGCAGTGTGCATCTATACTCAGCTTCCCTGAGTAAATGTCTTGAAGAACATGCTACTGATTTAATTACAGCTGAAAGTGCTTTGGGGTTTGTTTAACACCAGGTTTATACATCTAGCAATTGAAATTATTACCCATTCTTTGCAAAATAGCTCAAGGTCAGTCAGATTGGACGGAAACGGTTAGTGTACATCCGGTGTCAAGTCTTGCCAGATTCGCAATTACATCTAGATCTGAACGTTGACCAGACCATTATACCACATGAGGATACTTTGATTTAAACAATTCATTTGTAGCTCTGGCTGTACGTTTAGGGTGGTCGTCCCATTGTCAGGTGAACCTCCACCCCAGTCTCAGGTTTTTTGCAGCCTGCAAAAGGTTATTTTCCAGGATTGTCCTGTCTTTATCTCCATCCATCTTCCCATCATTTGTGATCAGCTTCCCTGTCCCTGCTGAAGAAAAACCCGCCCACAGGATGATGCTGCCACATCCATGCTTCATTATAGAAATTATGTGTGCAGGTGTTACGATTGTTTTTCCATCAAACTTCACGCAGGCCAAAAGGTTAAATTTTGGTCTCATCTGACCAGAACACCTTCTTCCACACTTTTGCTTTGTCACCTACACAGCTTGTGGCATAGTGCCAAAATGACTTTCTTCTTTCTCCTTGCAGAAAGGTCAGAATTGTGGAGTGTTGTCCTGTCCAGATTCTCTCACCTGAGCAGGTGGGTCTGTGCAACTCCTCCAGAAGGATTAGTTTTTGCGAAATCAGATTTGGCTCGACAAAACCTTATTAACCCTAATGACATCAGCTCAGAGTGGTTTAACAGGCAAAAACATTTTAATCCTGGCTCTTAAATGCAGCAGATCATATTAGACTGTAAAGGTGCATGTTCAGAAACGGACTGTCGTCTCTTTTTGATGCGACTGTGAGTTATTATTTACTCAAAGCTGTGTGTGCAGAGTTCGGCTGCCTCCGCCTCTTCCTTCTTTGAGATGAACCCACATCCAGCAGCAGTTACGGGTCCTGTAAGACTTCAAAGCAGCACCGTTGACCTCTTTTTTTTCCCCTCCCTCCCTCTCTCCTCTCAACATAACCCTGCTTCCTTTAGGTGGCTCCATGCTGTAGGATATTTAAAGACATCAAATGCATGTGAAATCCTGACAATTAGTGAGGACGGTAGCCGGGTAATTAGCGGAAAGGAAGTCGACTCTCGAATCCCCCCTTCCATGCCTCCCCAGAGAGATTCTCTCACACACAATCCTCCTTATACTACACCACCACTCATCCAAACACACATCTACTAAGCAGAGAAAACACATTATTTACAGTGATTTCAGAAGCTGTTTTCTGACAGTACGTAATGAAATACATTCCTGCTTTCGCTAATTGCATGGAAGCGTCAGATGGAGAAAAGAGGCATTGGATGTATGTAAGAACACTATGAAATCAAAATGTATTATTCAGGGAAGATTAAGAAAAAGATGCAGAACAAGGAAATTAAAAGCAACAGAAGAAAAAGCAAGAAACCAAATAAAAAGAAAATAAGACAAATTACAGAAGTGGAAAACCACAAGAAGCTAATTTGGAAACCATATTATTATTATGCAACCATATATTTTGCTGCTGCTTCAGTTTATGGGCAGGAAATGCACCATTACTTTTAAATTACTGTGCAGTAATCAGATGTATAGTACTTTATTTGCTTAAAAAGGTTAGCTCATAATATTTTTCTCTTCATATCAGCATCATGGTAACATCAGCAGGTGAAGCTGGGAACGACTCCAGCTGAAATCTTTCAATCCAAGGATGATTGCTATAAATAGCGGAGCAGATGTGATCAAAATAATTGAATTCCAGACTTGACTTCACCATCGAAGAAGAACGTGCAGCCATCTTTACTTTGGATCCATATAACCTCAAATTCACAAAACCTTTTCAGTTGCAGAGAAGAAGCATTTAGGACGTTCAAATACAACCATTAAGAACCTCAACTGTCTGCAGAATCATGTTCCCACCAGTGCAGAGCTTGATCAGTATTGTAAGAAGGAATATTAGGGCCATTGTTGATAAAAGAAAAAAATATGTGACCACTCAAGAGTACATTCCTGCCAAATAGTTCAACTTGGAAGAACAAAAGGCCCTTTTAGATTCGGACAACGGTTGTTGAGTGGTAAAGCGTGTATAGTTTACTTGTACGAATGAAGTGTAGTAAACAGACCTATCCTGAATATTGCCTCAACAGACGTACTATGGTAACAACAAAACACTGCTGCTTTGGTGTCTGCCGGAGTGACTCATGATATGGTGATCGTGACCATTTGAAGGGATTTAGTTTCATTCCTTTTCCTATACCCTGAAGGAATGCAGAGAAATGTCAATGTTGGATACGAGCTTGTAAGCAGGAGGAGTTTCCTGTGAAAAATGTGACCAAAGACACCTATATGTGCTCTCTACATTTCGGCGGTTGAAAGGGGCCAACAAGTGAATTTCAGACCCAATGCAAGCAACTGCAACACCTGTGCAGATACATTTTTTTGGGTTTTTCTCAGTGGAATGAAAACATCAACATTCAATACATAGCATCCCTCATCATCATAATTGTAAACAGATCACACACTTCAACGCAGGACATTCAGACCATGAGTTAACCTTAGGAAACCACCTCTGTGTGTCCGAGATGCACTGAATCTCAACTCATCTCCAAAGATGGAATCACGCACTGTAATTATAGGCTGTCATAGCCAAAAATCTTTTGTTTTGTTTTTGAAAGAATGAGAGTGTGAGAAAATCTGTAGTTGTGACCTTAAATGAGTGGGCTGTTTAGTGCGACAGACGCACTGACCGCTGATTCAGGCCCCGCCCGCCCCGACCAGAGGGAAAGAAATTTAGTTTGACAGCTGATGCCACCAAGATCTGATTCTGGTCCTCTTTTGCGCAGCCATGAAGGTTTCTGCCTCAGTCTCCTGTCCCACCTCCTCTCCTTCTTTTCAGCATCTGATTCCAATAGTAAGGCCATTAACGTTCATAACTTGCTGTTCATTCATTGTTGGACTGAGACCTCGGTCGGATCTCTCTAGGGGGATTTTGATGCAGCAACAAAAATAGGATACCTTTCACTAAATAGGAAAGCCAGGGCACCCTCAAGGGTCTCCACCAGGTTACAGGAACCCCCCCATTAACACCAAAGCTGGGTGCTTTGTTAACCGGGTGGCAGTCGAGGGTGGGTACTGGTTGCAGTTAACTTTTTTTACTCCTTTGCCTTTTTTGTCAGGTATGCCAAAACCTCTTGTTCAGGCATCATAACCTGCTTTGGCATAAATCTCTTCACAGCTTTTAGCCTACCCCATTAGGGTTTAGCACACCGTACTGCGGGTTTAGCTGTAACTAGTCAGATGACAATAAGGCAGATTTTCATCAGCAAAATGCTTCTGGTGGCTTTGTTTTAAAAGAAAGGAAGAAAATGTGGAAAATCATCCATGCTCACTGTTTAGCATAATGGGGGACCTATGATGATGTGGGCCTCTTCTCAGCCAAAAGTCCTGGCAATATTGAACTCTTTGAAATATCAGGACATTTAAAATAAAAATCTGTAGCCACATCAACACAGAAATGGTTCACCAGACACAAAATCAACCTTCTTCCATGCCCATCTCAGTCTCTACACCACACTCTTTTAGAAAAGCTTTGGGGTTAGCTGAGGAGAGGAGAATATTAGAGGGGAATGGCTGAGGATTATAGATTAATGACTCAATATTAAATGGTAAGAATGTCCACACACAAAGTGTTCTTTTTTTTGACAGTTTCATGTTGTTTGCCTCAGTATATGTCAAGTACAAAACTATATGTGGTATGTAATATAAATTTCATCTTGCGTTTTCTTTAAGAATATCTTGGACAGGAAGCCATAATTAAATTGAAAGCTGGAGCATGAGCTTGTCTTCCTTCTGCAAACACTTCCTTAATGAACCACTTCCACATGAAATCACTGTTTGCACCCCAATGTGTTTGGATACTGCAGAAAAGACAAGGCTCAGTTTCACTTAACACAGAACAGAATCAGCCTCAGCAGAGAAAATATGCGTTTTATTTTATGATCAAACCACAGAATAAAAACCACTGAAAGTATAAGCAGCAGCGTCACAGATGAGAAATGCTGCATCTGTGAAATGTTTTGTGTAATTTTAAATGACAACTTTCCTCTGTCTTCATTTCAGCTCCATTTCAGGTCCTGCTTGCTCTGAATAATGCCAATATGATCAGTCTCCCCACACAGTCTCCCTTCAAATCCCACTTTTTATGCCTCAAAGTCGATCTGTTCCCAAAACGCTTATGTCCTGAGGCTGAAGAGGAACGGGCAAAGCTGTCAGAGGACTAAAAACCAGCTGATTTGTTCAGGGTGGCATCTTACTGAAGGACGAATCAGCCCGTCCTCTGGCTCTGAATCAGCTTTCAGGTGACGTCCTTTCAGATCTAATGCAGTTATGAGCCTCCTGTATGTGGCTGTGGGCTTGTTTTTAGCCTGAGTAATTTATAAATGCTCTGTGAGGTGAAGAGGGAGTCAAACAGAGAAACCTCTCAGATTTAGATGGACGGATGGATGGAAAGGCTTGGTTTTTGAGTTGCAATATGCAGCTTAACCGCTTGGTGTCACCATAGTTAAATTACTGTACATTTAAACCACATTATTAACGAAAGCTAAAGGTGTATGTACAATGCTGACATTCCTCAACCACAGTTTTTATTATTACTGACTCCTTCCACATTCTCTGCCTCGTTACTCAACAGCAGCATCAAACTCCTGGTCGTCTAGGTTGAAACTCTCATTTGATTTTTACTTGCTTTGAGTTTTAACTTTCTACAATCAGCCCACAGATAGAGAAGAAAACTTAGCACATCAAAACTTCTTTGCACACGGCCTTGGGTGCTTCTGAACAAAGAAATAATGACCTGCAGAGCTCCTCCTCAGTAACATTCTCAGTAATCTAGATGGGTTTTTTTATTCATTATTTTGGAATTTAATGATGTGGGTGGAGAAAATTTATGTTCCAGCACCCGTTTCTACATTTTTCCACTTCCTTTTGTTCAATCATGATAAGGAGTAATTTTTCTTTGCTTTCTACATTTATGCCTGCTGCATTAAGCCCAAAGGAACACGACTGCAAAAGCAGAAGCTGCTTCTATTTTTTTCACAAAATTTCACATTTTGTCACATTACGACTACAAACCTTAAAGTATTTTATTAAGGTTTTTAAGTGACAGACCAACACAAAGTGGTGGATAATTGTGAAGTTGAAGGAATATTATTACTTGCTTTATAAATGTCTTGACAACAACAAAATAACGTCAAAGACTTACATTTTTGCTTACTCTTGTTTGCAAAAAAGCTGAAGCTCAGTCAGATTGGATGGAAAATGTCTGTGACCATCAATTTTGTAGTCTTGTCACAGGTTCTTATTTGGATATAAGTCTGGACTGACTGGGATAATCTAACATGGACAGGCTTTGATTGAAGCTATTCCATTGTAGCTCCAGCTGTCTGTTCCCTTTCAGTTAAGGTAAATGGTCACGTCTTCATAGATATGCAGTTGTGCCATACTATTTCCACTTTGAGTTTATGGATGGAACAGAGCTCTGTAAGATGTTCAAAGCTTGCAATATTGCTTTATGAACTAACCCTGCTTTAAACAACTCCTCCCTGACCTGGCTACTGAGTTCCTTGGTCTTCAAGATGCTTTTTGCTCACTAATGTTCTCTAACAAACCTCTGAGGACTTCACAAAACAGCTGTATTTATACTGAGATTAAATTACACACATGTTTACTCTGTTTATTAATCAGGTGATTTCTAAAGGCAACTGATAGCACTGAATTTTTATTTAGGGGTTATAGAGTAAAGATGACTCCATGTGTACTGTTCCGACACCAGACTGTTCAGATTTTCATCTTTAAAACTTCGTAATTTCCCCTCTTCTTCACCAGTATGTGCTACTTTGTGTTGGTCTGTGACATAAAATCCTAATTTGATGTTAAGGAAATATCGTCTAGATGAACCAAAACCAGCAGAGACATTCAACAAAACTTAAGACTCTCTTCACCAGAAACTGGTAACTAGCACTTTACTGCTGGATTTGCCTTTGCAATCCAGATTATAAAAGAGAGAAATTGGTTCTGAGGCACTGTCAAAATATAAGTTAAACTCAGACAGATAGTATATTTGGAGATTTATTAAGGCCTGCTGGTGAACCAAGACAATGAAAAAAGGCCAAGAAGGGAAGTGTTTTTATAGTAATATCTATTTTATACATTAAAGAAACAAACAGTAAAACTGTAGTCTGAATCAGTCTGAACTGAACACAGAAAAAGTTGACTTTTCAATAAAATGTATGTACCCATACTATACCTCGGAAAGAATCAATAAAAGCAGCGACTGTATTTTTTTTAACTATATAGTAACTGTAGACCAAAGGAAGAGCCAACAAGCACACTGACGACATTTTTAAGGGAAAATCCATAAACTTTTTAAGAAAAGTTGAGCGCAAATATGCCAGAGATGGTGAATGAGACCAGATATCTAGCATGGTGGTGGTGAGATAAACCAAAGATGGCTCACAAGCACAGAAAGTGTAATTATAAATAAACAAAACAAATAAAAGATTGGATTATAAACACAATAAAACTGCACTTAAGGAAAACATGCAACTAAAACAAACAAAACATTTATAGAATATAATTTTTAGCCGGTCCGTTGTGGTGAAGAGAGAGCTGAGCCGAAAAGCGAAGCTCTCGATTTACCGGTCGGTCTACGTTCCTACCCTCACCTGTGGCCATGGACTTTGGGTCATGACCGAAAGAACGAGATCCCGGATACAAGCAGCTGAAATGAGCTTCCTCTATAGGGTGGCCGGGCACTCCCTTAGAGATAGGGTGAGGAGCTCGGCCATCCGGGAGGGGCTCGGAGTAGAGCCGCTGCTTCTCCACATCGAGAGGTGCCAGTTGAGGTGACTCGGGCATCTATACCGGATGCCTCCTGGACGCCTTCCTTGGGAGGTGTTCCAGGCACGTCCCACCGGGAGGAGGCCCAGGGGACGACCGAGGACACGCTGGAGGGACTATGTCTCTCGGCTGGCATGGGAACGCCTTGGGTTCCCCCTGGAGGAGCTGGAGGAGGTGTCTGGAGAGAGGGACATCTGGGCGTCTCTGCTGAGTCTGCTGCCCCCGCGACCCGGTCCCGGATAAAGCGGAAGACGACGAGTACGAGTACGAGTACGAGAATGTTTTGCCAAAATTTGACATGAAGACGGACTCTAACACTGTTTTTTATTTCTTGTTTTTGTTTAGAAAAAAGCTAGAAGCAATACACTAAGTCAACAATTAGGACTAGTTTTAGGGGGAAATTCACCAGCAAGAGGAATGTTAAATGAATGAACTACAGAAGTAAATTTTAGCACATATATAACTGTATTAGGTATTGAGCACAGTAAGATTGGATTTTACATAGCTGACAAATACAGAAAGTCCTTTCTTTAATACATATCTTATTTAGTGATTATTAGTGATGCTCCTGTCAGGCTGTTCCGGTCTGATACCAAATCCCAGTTTTCTTTGAGGTCTAACATGCCGATTCAAATGACCTATTGACCCATTTTTCCTCACTACTAAAAGAAAGAAACTACCCTGGGTTCCTTAACAAATGTACACATAGTAGTTTTGAACAAAACAAATAAGGCAATTACGAGATTTTCCCCATTTATGAATCAAAGCACAGGTTTCTCACCGTTATCTGGATTTCATAGACAACTAAAAATGCCTGGACTTCTTACAAAGAATATAAACTAAGAAAATAAGAAAAACCTGAGCCCACTTACAAGACAAGGCAAGGAAAAGAAAGCAATTCCTTCAAATCTGATACCACCAGCAGGAAGCAAACAAGTACATCTTTTCCAATAAACACCTGGCAAAAATGAACAAGGCCCAGTACACATATACACAAAAATTAGCCTGTTAAGGCAAAAAAAAAAGTGAATGAACTTTTAAGGAAACATCTTCACTTCTAAACCATCAATAGCTAACTACCCATAGGTCTGGAACTGCTAAGTCTGAGATGGCTCACAAGCAAATCTGTTAAGTAAAGGAAAGGCCAAGAAATGCAGGAAGGTAAATCTGTTTCCAGAGAAGCAAAAACTGTTTCCCAAAAGAGAAATGGTAGATTTTTCAAGAGAAATTCAGAACCAATACAACAGAAGGAAATGATTAACACAACGACACTGTTTAATTACAAATATATAGTAACTGCAAGAAAAGAAGCCAAAAGAAAACATTAGGAGCAGATGCTTGTAAGAAATATGTGGTAAAATATGAGACAGCTCACAAACACAGCAAAACCAGCTATTTTAGGTGATATCTGTGAACTAGCAAAGTGAGAGATTGTCTTTTAAAGAAAATTTACACTAGCAGCTGACGCATTCAATTAGACTGGATTTTAAGGAAACCCTGGAGCTAATAAGCCGATGAGGGCTCAAAAGCACGTCTTACAACTGTAAAAGGAAATAAGAGCCAATAAACACAGGAAGCCTGGATGGTTTTCTAAATAAAATCAAAACTGCAAACCAACACAGAAGAAGTGGATTTATTCAGGTAGATCCAGCACCTATATACAAGAAAGAGCTAAATACACAGGTGGACTGGACATGTTCTGAAAAATGTATCCCCAAATTAAAAGCACAAAATGCATAAAGAACAGCAAAGAAAAAGTCAAAATCTGAAGGAAAATTTTATATCGATATATTAGAAATGGCTCACAGACACAGAAAAAGGAGTCTTATCAAGAAATATCTAAAGCAGAAACACCTAACAGAAAGACTGGAGAGCAGCACTCTGCGAGCGCTGCCGCCGCTGCAGACGCTGGCTGGTGCATAGTAAACAGGACGAAGCAGCGGCAGTAATGACTAATCAGACAGAGCTGGAGCGCACTTCGCAGCTCCACATATTCCAAGAGGAAACTAGTCCAGCAAAACCAAATCTGGTGAAGTAGAGTGGCAGTGAGGACAAGACGCCTTAAAAAAGCAACAGAGAAAGTCAAAGCCTTACCTCTTGATCAGACCCAAAGGTTTGGGTAAGTTAGAAAACCATAGAGCTGCTTAAGCACCTCAGGAATCCCTCCACAAAGAAACTCCAAGGATCCAAAAATTTCTTCCGAGATAATTTCAATCTGGTTCAGAGACTTGAGTCCTGCAGAAAGGGAAGCATTTGGCTGATTTCCTTCAGCATCACAGGTGCCTCTGACATTCTTCTGCTTCCCTTCGGGGGACCAGGCAGCCTCAGACTGCAATGATGCTGGGGCAGCAAGCCCAATGACAGTTCCAGAAGTGATATTCCTGATCCTGTAGGGATCTGACCATCCTTTGAGGTGGGACGATGAAAAAGAGAAGAGGAAGATCCAGCGCACCAGAACTGTAAAGCTCTCTCCGTCGCTTAAATCCACCTAAATGAGCTGGAGCTTGGCAGGAGGCAGGCAGAGGGAAAGAGGTGCTGTTGCATCAACATCTCCCTCAGACTAGTTTTCCCTTCTTCAAAAGAGAAAAAAAGGGAATCAGTGCCAGCATCATCTCCTCCACTCCCGAAGCTCAAGTCTGCACAGGACTGAGTGTGACGAGACGGAGAGAAAAGAGCGTGTGTGCATGCATGAGTGTGTGTGTGTAAGCAAACGGAGAGGCAGCAAACAGGCAGGAGGCTGCGAGCGCAAGTGGAGTCAGAGAGCGGTGTGAGAGGAGAGGATGCTAAGAGGAGGAGGAGGAAGGTTATGGAGAGAGAGAGTGAGAGCATGCACTGTCAGATACTACATAAACAGCACCAAGGAGGTGGAGTTTTCCTTTCAGTAAGGAAGGTGGTGGGGAGGGGGGGCAGGATTTGAAGCCTCAAAGAGACGGACAGATGCACATTTATGAGGAAGAGGCAGGAGGCGGAGGAGAGCGAAACAAAAAGTAACACCAATGAAAGGAGAGACTCAGAGAGAGCAAAAATGAAAAAGCTGTATGGAAAACAATGAACACCTCATGATCCAAGAGCTTGTTAAACCATCTTCAGCAGCAGTAACTCTCAGATGAAGCTTTCTGTCTGATGTCTCACATTTTTTGTGGAGGATTTTGTCCCATTGTTTTCCAGCACTGAAGTTTTCAGACATTTATTTGTATTAGGGGTCCCACTACAGCATTTGAATCCAGTTAGTCTGGGCTTTGACTGGGACACTGTAACACATTAAGTCTTTTTCATCCATCATGTTGTAGATTGGCAGCTGTTTTTGGGGTCAGCTTCCTGCTAAAGGCCAAGTTGGGCCAAGCTTCTACTATAGGACAGATGGCTTTACAGTTGACTCTTAAAGGCAACACACATCTGCGGCGTATGGCATGCATCCAACTTCCATTATAAAAACAAAAAAAACACCAGCAGTGCCTGGTTAGCACTCAGTCTAGTAGTCTGTTTTTTCTTGATGTAATTCAGAGCAAACACTCCCAATGTGGATTCCCTTTTCAAATACTATGGAGAGGAGTTCATGGTTCACTTCGCAGTTCAATGGTTCACCTGTTTTGGAGCAAAATACCCATTGGTATCCCAAAAAAAATGCATGTTACAGTGACCAGCCCCTAGTTGTCCACACATTTTGTCCCATTTTCTCTCATGTTACCATGGGATAGACTGGTGACCTTCTCAGGTCATTCCTGTTGTAGTTCCATCTCTGCATGGTTTTAACACACATATTCTTCAGTCCAGAAAACTGTGAAAACTGAGGACACTGAGGACCATTTCATCAAGTGCTTAAAGTAGTCCTTTTCTTTACAGCTGAGGAGCAACAGCTGGCACTTACCTCCTAAACCCTAGGGAAGCACCAAGGGTGTACTAAGTTAATCCCTCTTGATTTTCTTTTTTCTAGAACTGGATGTTAAATTTCTACTATGAGTTAACAATTTAACAAGTTTATGGTAAATTGACTGGAGCAGTAATTATCTGAATGATTGCCCCACTGAGGTTATTGGTGATGTCTTTCTACCTTGACATTGTGTTAACACAAACCTGTATGCACCAGAATTTCTGAAGAAGTCTGTTTGGTATAAATCACACCTACTACGGTTGCATTGATTAGTTTTTGGCTCACAGCAATCGTTAGTGGTTACATTGCAAGCTCCTTTAAAAGGAGCTGGGGATTTTTGAATTCTAAACATTTATAAAAATGGTTCATAAATCAGATTTTAGACCTTTCGACCTTCTTTACTTCTGTTCATCAGAACGGTTCTTATAAGAGGCAGTGTCTGGGCAGAGAAAAAAAAGGATGAAACAATTTAAAGATGTTCATTTGAGTGTGTTGTTTTGCTGTACTAATAGGCCACAGAGTCTGGTTTTGAAGTTGATACAAACTTTATTTCAATTACTTTGTTACAATGCTTAAAACATGCTAAATGTTTTCTCTGCTAGCTCTGCTATAGCCAACCAATAGTCAGTTGTGTATTACAACAGAGTTTGTTTCATTTGCTCTGTATTCATTAGATGATGCGCTGTCAGCACTCGTATACACATTAATATTTGTATTAATTGTATTTAACGTAAGCCATTTTCCTTTGTTAGCTAAAACCGCGAAATGCTTGTGCTAGTGCCAGGAAGCTCAAATATTTTTATCTGGTTCGTTGCCATCCTGAAAGTGTCATTGACGCTATTTTAGTAGTCCATTACTGCATATGATGTCTACTTAAAACATTAAGAATCAATCGTTCAAAAAGGTTATTGATTCGGTAAATCATTCTTTGAAATATAATTTTATTAAAATAATGTTTTAATTACCCTTTTGATTTGCATTGTGACTGGTTGTTTGAAAATATATCAATTGTTCCCTCATTAGATTGTAAACTAATTTGACCTCCTTTCTAAATTACTCAAAATAAACCTTGGTTTTCAAACATAAATATCCACATTGAATTGTCAAATCATTGCATAATTTTATTGGTTATGGTTTTCAAGCATTTTATTTGTTGCCTTTTTGCTTCATATATTTCGTTTTCCTTATTCTTTATTTTAGTTTAATTGTTTCTAGAATAGTTAAGGAGTTGGTTCACTGAAATTTGTTTAACTTGGAGTTGATTTGTTTTGTTAATACATTTTTAGAATTTGGAGATAAGGTGTTGTGAATTTTTACCATATGAGTTTGCTGTTTTGAGAATGCCAGTGCTAGAATCACTTTTTCATCTATAGTTCTAATACCACCGCCATATTGGGTTGGTATTCACAGGACAATACAGGTCCTTCTCAAAATATTAGCATATTGTGATGAAGTTCATTATTTTCCATAATGTCATGATGAAAATGTAACATTCATATATTTTAGATTCATTGCACACTAACTGAAATATTTCAAGTCTTTTATTGTCTTCATACAGATGATTTTGGCATACGGCTCATGAAAACCCAAAATTCCTATCTCACAAAATTAGCATATCATTAAAAGGGTCTCTAAACGAGCTATGAACCTAATCATCTGAATCAACGAGTTAACTCTAAACACCTGCAAAAGATTCCTGAGGCCTTTAAAACTCCCAGCCTGGTTCATCACTCAAAACCCCAATCATGGGTAAGACTGCCGACCTGACTGCTGTCCAGAAGGCCACTATTGACACCCTCAAGCAAGAGGGTAAGACACAGAAAGAAATTTCTGAACGAATAGGCTGTTCCCAGAGTGCTGTATCAAGGCGCCTCAGTGGGAAGTCTGTGGGAAGGAAAAGGTGTGGCAGAAAACGCTGCACAATGAGAAGAGGTGACCGGACCCTGAGGAAGATTGTGGAGAAGGGCCAATTCCAGACCTTGGGGGACCTGCGGAAGCAGTGGACTGAGTCTGGAGTAGAAACATCCAGAGCCACCGTACACAGGCGTGTGCAGGAGATGGGCTACAGGTGCCGCATTCCCCAGGTCGAGCCACTTTTGAACCAGAAACAGCGGCAGAAGCGCCTGACCTGGGCTACAGAGAAGCAACACTGGACTGTTGCTCAGTGGTCCAAAGTACTTTTTTCGGATGAAAGCAAATTCTGCATGTCATTCGGAAATCAAGGTGCCAGAGTCTGGAGGAAGACTGGGGAGAAGGAAATGCCAAAATGCCAGAAGTTCAGTGTCAAGAACCCACAGTCAGTTATGGTCTGGGGTGCCGTGTCAGCTGCTGGTGTTGGTCCACTGTGTTTTATCAAGGGCAGGGTCAATGCAGCTAGCTATCAGGAGATTTTGGAGCACTTCATGCTTCCATCTGCTGAAAAGCTTTATGGAGATGAAGATTTCATTTTTCAGCACGACCTGGCACCTGCTCACAGTGCCAAAACCACTGCTAAATGGTTTACTGACCATGGTATCACTGTGCTCAATTGGCCTGCCAACTCTCCTGACCTGAACCCCATAGAGAATCTGTGGGATATTGTGAAGAGAACGTTGAGAGACTCAAGACCCAACACTCTGGATGAGCTAAAGGCCGCTATCGAAGCATCCTGGGCCTCCATAAGACCTCAGCAGTGCCACAGGCTGATTGCCTCCATGCCACGCCGCATTGAAGCAGTCATTTCTGCAAAAGGATTCCCGACCAAGTATTGAGTGCATAACTGTACATGATTATTTGAAGGTTGACGTTTTTTGTATTAAAAACACTTTTCTTTTATTGGTCGGATGAAATATGCTAATTTTGTGAGATAGGAATTTTGGGTTTTCATGAGCTGTAATCATCCGTATTAAGACAATAAAAGACCTGAAATATTTCAGTTAGTGTGCAATGAATCTAAAATATATGAATGTTAAATTTTCATCATGACATTATGGAAAATAATGAACTTTATCACAATATGCTAATATTTTGAGAAGGACCTGTATGTCAGAGTCTGGTTGTCTCCATGCCTGCTGCTTCCTTTTTCCACCTCTAGGGGCCGTGGAGCTGGAGGACCGAAGGTGTGAGAGGTGTTCTTCATTGACTCATCAGTGCAGAGCACTATATGAGGGCGGCTCACCTGCACTTCTGCGCCTGAGTGTTTTTGCCCTTCGTGGTAGTACTCCCTGGGCATATACCTTGTATCTTGTGATTGTTTTATGAGGATTTTTACTAACAGTCTGTTTACCTTGTCTTAGGCAACTCAGCCTTGCTCCTTGTTGGAGATCTCAAGAACACCTCTAATCACAGTCTGGACTCTGGATTCATTCCATGCAGCGGGCCGCCCTGCATACCTCTCTGTCTGGTTAAGCAAACCCTGTCCATCCTCCTACGGTTCCTCCTGGATCATCAAGAAGCCCCAACGGAATCAGCACTACCTCACTATCCCAGACTCGCAACCATCTTCCCCTTGGCGGATCGCCCCACCCGAATAGTAAGCCTAACCACAGAATTAGCAAGTCTGTATCCCGATCTGAACTCACCTTGTTGTTTTCCTTTCCAGTCAGACGGCCTTCCTGGAAACTTCGCTCCTTGTACATTTCACAAACTGTTAAACAATTCTTTAAATGTTTCTCTGTTTGAGTGTTCTCTGCATGTGGGTCAAATCAGCCTTAAAAATGATGACACAATACTTGACAGGCTGGAAATTGTTTAAATAAGTATTCAATTATTTAAGCATATTATTGCACAACACCAACTAAAAGTACCAGTCATATTTTCCTGACTATGTGAGAACGTTTTGATGGAAAATGGAAGATCTGTAATTTGTTTAATCTGTCCATCCTTTAAAACTAATATGTTAACAGAAAACGTGGTTTATAGTGTTATAAAATGTATTTACAATTCAATCTAAGTCTACAGCAGAGGTCATGTTATGCCCATAGTGCCTCACTAAGTAGCAGGGAGAACCCCACAATGACCAAGGTCTGCATGAACAGCTTCCTGGAACAGGCTTACTTACACCAAAACAAGAACTAAAATGGAGGATGGCCATATGCATTAAACTGTAAAAAAACAATCAGCAAAACATCATGATTATACAGAAAGTTTATCTATTTTTTGAAGACGGCTACAATCCAGGTTAAAATAATCTAATTTTGTGTGAACTGTGTCTTTTTGTTAGCTTATTGGTATAAAGGATATTTCAAAAATATTTTGGCAAGCTTCAGACTAAAGAAACCAATCACTCATGTATAGTCATTGGAACTGCAACATTTTTAGTATTATTTGGTAGTATGTTTAGCATCATGAACGCAAGATGTTTGCTTTTACACTTCCAGATAAAATGTGAATGAAACCTAAACTGTAAAAAAAATTCAATAGTTATTCATGCCACCAAAAACATTTTAACTACACTGTGCTCACATAAGAAATATGATTTAGAATTTAATCCGTTTGCTTTGCTTTGCAAAATAAGTCCTATATTCTTTGATAAGTCGCATAGGTCTAGATCTTAATTTGATCTCTATTAAGACTGTTGGTCATAATGGAGATCAAATTAAGATTGGAGATCAAATCAAATACATTTTTTCCAACTCTGGAACCCTAGACAGATGTCGGAAGTCATAATAACTAATGTGCGGTCTACAAAATAGTCAAAAGAAATAATTAAAGAAGACATTTACAAATAAATATTTAAAAACAGTGACTAGAAACGGGTCTCTACTAGTCTCATACTTATTTAAAGTCTAATCTAAAAACGGTTCATCTACTTAAACAATATATTTAATTCATTGTCTGCTTTTTATTTCCTACTTTTTCATCATATAAACACTGATTAGTTTCTTTTTTGCCAATTAGATTGCAGATGCTAAGAAGTCTAAGAATGACCTGACTGCTAAAGGTTGTGGTTTCAGGATCTGGAAATAACAACAATACTTCATTCACACTTCATTAAATTTTACAAACGAAGAAACACAAAAAGATATATTTTTTACTTGAAATAATATTAAAATTATTTCATTAACATTTCTTTTTAATTGATTGCTGACCAGTTGTGACAACCTCAAATCTGGTCAATCATTTTTCTGATTAACTGGTCAAATTGGTTTATTTTTTATTTTTATTTTTTTGCAACGAAAAGACTGGATCTCCTCTCCACTTATTGAATGCCTTCCTCCACTGTGATGCACCACTCTTGTAGGTGATTATTAACAAATACAATTTCTGTTGGTTCAACATTTGGGCTATAACAATTTCCAAGTGTGTATGTTATGGAGTTTTTTAATTAAATGTAATCATGCTCTGTAGGTGGCCATAGCTGAAGCCACTAGGGATTTACCCCAATTACTGTTCTATAAAAGGGGTCTTGCTTTCTCTGGTATTTTCTTCCCCCCCACAAGGCTTTTCATTGTGACCTGGGTTTACAGGACTGACTGTTATGCATGTTCAGTTTAGGAAAAATATGGTGATGTAATACAAAAAGCAGTCAACTCCAATCAACATGACAGACCTCCAAAAACTTTTAGTCTGTTCATGCATATTTTTTTAATAATTCTGAGTATGTTGGACCTACAGCTATTCGGGATCTTTTTACCATTCGGATTGTGATAACAGGGTTTCTGCCCATAACAAAATATTGAACTTACCAGTTTTTATGCAACTCACCTGACATTGCAAATTAAATTCGATGAAGTCAAGAAAACAGTCTTACAGATGTTTTTATCATTTTTTCTGATTTTAGGAAGACAAACAAGGTTGTTAAATGCATATCATTCCAGTATGGTAGTTGGATGTTTCTGTAGCATTAAGCTTGACATTGATTAGCTTGTAGCTTGAACTTGAGCCTCTTTACGTTTGACTGTCAGTAACTGCTAGCCTGAATTTGAATAACCATTAGCTTCACCCTGAGTGGCAGATAGCTTGACTCCGAATGGCAGTTTGCTTGATTGTAAATAGTTACTTTAACTTAGAGTGATTTAACTCCAGGTAGCAGTGAGCATGACCTTAAGTCAGTCCAACTTTCAGTAGAACTTACTCCCTACTGTTAGTTCTGCTAAGTATGCATTAGGTTCTCTCTTAACTGTTACCTCAACTTTGAATAATCATCAGCTTGACTTTACATAAATGTTAGCTTGACTTTGCATTACTGTTAGCTCAACCATGAGTGGCAGTTAGTTTTACTACAAGTAACGTTTAGTTCATGATTGAATAACTTTTTGTTTGACTGAATAATTATTTCCTAGAGTTTGAATGGCAGTCAGCATGACTCTTTTTTATTGTTAGTTTGACTACCTGTTCGCTTGAGTAACTAGCCATTAGGTTAAATGCTGAGTAGCAGATTTTGAAATGTGTTAGTTTGAACTGAAGTAAATTCAGTTTGACCATTGGCAGCTGTTAGCCTCACTCTGAACAGGTGGTAGCCTTGCTCTGTTTGACTGTTAGCTCTACCCTGCGTAACTGTGGTCTGGACTCCGAGTTGCTGTTAGCTTGACTCGTACTTGTTTGCATAAGTGAGTGTTAGCGTAGCTGAGTCCTCCATGAGAGTTCTCCCTGATTCCCCAAACTAAGATAACTGATTGCATTCTATTGCAGATATGATGCTTTTCTATTATTTATAGACACAGAAGTAGCTTTTCAAATGCAAAAGTTAGCAGAGCAAAATTTATTCAATATACTTGAATTGCTGTATCTGCTTTTTCATCTATATGAAATGTTCTGTTTGACTAAAGTTGCCTTGCTTGCTGACATTTTATAGATTAAACATCACCTTGAATATGCATATCAGTCTTGTGTTTCTTTTCACTGTATTTGAGTAAAAACATGAGTAAAAATATCAGATTTAGCACACATTCTATATGATGCTAAAATACACATGTATATGGATGACTTCGCACAAATGCACTTGCTTCAAAAGCAAAACTGTGCTGAACTCTGTGCTCACACATGCATTGTATACCTACACACGCCTAATTTGCTGAGAGAGCTTTAGTACAAGTGCAATCAATACTTGTTATGAAAATAATATTGGCCTGTTTTTAAAGTGATGGAAAGTGAACAGAAAGAGTATAAATTCCTCTCTTTGCAGAGACACATTTATCAAAATCGTTTTGCCTCCTTTGCCAGAGTTGGGCATGCAGCGTGTCTGAGCAGCACATGCAATTATAAAGACATGCTTCTGTAAGCAGCCGTCAATATCAACAGATGGACTTGCTGCCTGCTGCTGAATATCCAGTATGGATCTGTCACAGAAGCCTCCGAGCTTGCCAGGACACAGTTTATGGTGAAAGGAAGGGGATAATTACTGGTGACCTTTGCTAATTACTAACTAATGAACTTGTTTGTCCCTATATTTGAGGTACAGTAATGTCTTTTTAGAAACCACCTTTTCACTGCAGCAACAGAAAGCTGGGGAAAAAGCTCTTATAGTAGCTTGGGATGTTCATATTCTGTCAGTTTGTTCGAGGATAATTTTAAAGTTTTCAATGAGCAAAATTAGAAGTAGTACGTGTCTTTTTAGTGACAATTAAATTATTCTAAAACAATTGAATAAGTTTTACTTGATACATGTATACTAAAAGCAAGAGAGTGGCTCAAACAAGATGCAGCAGACATATTGAGTTCTTTAAATGTGTTTTTGTTTTAAAGCATTCAGGGACTGAAACGAGGTCGTTAAAGTCTTTATGGACTTAAAACTGCATATAAATGTTGAGATCAGTTATGAATTATTTTTAAATCTTGTACTTAAATTTGCTTTGCAAAGGTTCCATTTCAAGAACTTTCTCCCATAAAATGACCAGATACTTTAAATGACCTGTTGTACAGATGTAATCATATAGTGCAACCTTATAACTGAAAGAATTTCTGACTTGATGATCTGTTTCTTGTAAAAGAAATGTGAATACAGATCTTCCCAACTCGTACCGTATTGCTATTTAGTGTGGAATTAAAGCCTTTGGGGCAGCAAGGATGGAGTAGCAGTGAAATGCAACACATCAATGTAAAACCAAAGACAGTGAAAGTGTAAATTAGTCTGCTAATCGCCACAGTTTAGCATTTTTACATTTGGCAGAGGCACAGGCTTCTTCCTAATTTGAATTTTATGTTTCACTGACTTAATGAAACAAACTAATGACTCAAAATCAGGGAGAGGATCGTAATTCATGTGCACAAAGCCAAATGAGTTTAAAATGTGTTTTTTTTTTTTTTTTAATGACGGAATTCATTTTTATAAAACATCAGTAAAACAGAAGTTTCCATTTTGAGGACTCTAAAATATCCACTTTGATCCCAACCAGGGATATGTTTGATTTTAGTAAAATTATTTTTTTGATTTACAATTTATGTCATTTAGAACTACTTAAAAAAACAGATTTCTAATATAAAAATAGTTCAAATGTTGAATTTGGCAGTCCAGTTTATTATAAATATTTTATTATTTTAAAAAAAAACTTATCTTCTTCTGTTTTCTTTTACCAGTTTTGCCCTTTCATCTCATCATCATCTCCTTTTGAACGTGACTAAAACAAAGGAGATGATTGTAGGTTTTAAGAGAAACAGGAAAAAGTTAAAAACTATTTCCATCATGGGAGAAGAAGTGGAGGTGGTGGAGTATAAATACCTCGGTGTTCACCTGGACAACAGACTGGAGTGGAGATGCAACTGTGAAGCTGTCTACAAGAAGGGACAGAGCAGACTGTACTTCTTGAGGAAACTTAGGTCCTTTGGTGTTTGCAGCAAGATGCTGCATATCTTCTATAAGTCTGTTGTGGAAAGTGTGATCTCTTCTGCCATCATCTCCTGGGGAAGCAGCATCAGAGCCAGGGACTTAAAAAAGCTCAACAAGCTGATAAAGAAGGCTGGTTCTGTTCTGGGGACTCCTCTGGAACCTCTGGAGATCATTGTGGAAAGACGGATTCTTCATAAAATGAAGAACATTATGGAGAACCCTGAGCATCCTCTTCATGAGACTGTCCTACAACAACAGAGTGTCTTCAGTCAGAGGCTTCTTCACATGTGCTGTAAGACGGAGCGCTACAGGAGATCCTTCCTGCCATCAGCATCTACAACGGCTCTTTGAAGAAACCTACATAATGAGCTACAACAACATTTGATTTCCCTTTGGGATTAATAAAGTATTTTTGAATTGAATTGAATTTTTGCTCGTTATTGTTTGGTTGAAAAAATTGTTTTCTTTTTCCTCAGGCAGAATTAAAGTTCCTATATCATGCAAACGGCACCATCTGTTGGGCACCAATCCCAATCATTAAAATGCATTCTGACTGATAAGAATTTCACAAAATGTTTGTGCTCCATTTGAAACCTTTACCTTTCTGCGAGTTTTTCCCATACACCTAGAACTGTAAGAAAACACTGTATGAAATTATCAGAGTCATATCAAAACAGAGAGGACGAAACGAGCCTCAGCTTGTCACTTCAACAAACTACCCAGCAGGCAACGATCATAAGCAGAAGCACAAAGGAGGTTTATTAAATGCTTTGTAGTTTGTCCATTGGAAATAATTGATATAGCTAAGTGGGTTTTAGATTACATTTTTTCAGAACAAGGTTAGCTATGGGAAGACACTTGTGCCATCAGAAACTGAATTTGAATTGTTCAGACTGAATCTGTATTTGCGTAATTTGAAACTAAATGGATTGGTTTGAAAATGCATTTCCCTAAACTGAAACTGAATATAATGGTTTGAAATTGAATTTATTTCCTTTGAAACTGAATTTGTTTGCTTTGAAAATTGCTTTGCTTTGTTTTGAAGATTCAGTTTGATTATGTTCACTTTCAGTTCTATATTTCAATTTCAGTTCCAAAATTCCCAAAATTTTTTTTGTGTCACACATCCAGGTCCTTGAAGCCACAGTTTAATCAAACACAGATTTACTAATTCACGGATGTCATTGCTGTGTCCAAATTTAGGGACTGCATCCTTTGAAGGTTGCATTTGTAGGCCGATTACGTCATGGTGAGGCGACAAAGGCTATCCAACTTCGAAGGCTCCTTCAAATGTGGCCGACAAATGCGTCCTTCTTTTACCCAGATTTGAAGAATGGGTCCGATATATCTTCTGTGGCCCACCCTATCCCATGATTCATTGCAGGTCGAAGTAGATTGTTCAAGCGGAAGTAGCAAATGCCGGATATATTCCACATTCTCTGAAACGAAATTAACTTTTACAATGTTTTTAGATGAGAACGTAGCTGTGTAAACCTAAAATATCTGCTCGGTTTAACAAGATTAAGTGCTCCGACGTGTTCGGAGATGTCCACTGCTCTAGCAGCCAACTTGCCTGACAGGGAGGTTGAGGTGCACTAAACCCAGAGAGAACAGCTGACTCCCGGCGCTTTGTTTTAGAACTCCCACTGGGTTTTACCAATGGGTGGAAGTTAAACAGATATAATTCAGTCAGACGATATACAGTATTAATGTTTGGTTTATTTATAATAATAATAATAATAATTATGACATACAATAATAATAATAATAATTATTATTATTATTATTTTCCTTTATTTGCTCTACAAATAAACTGATTCAAACTTTATTCCTAAAGTTAATGTTAGAGTTTCTGTTGTTAAAGGGTTTACAAATAAATTAAACAAATGGTATTTGTCATCAATGTATTTTATCTACAGTACTAGATTTTCATATCTATGAATACAAAAATTATTTTGAACATTTTAAACGCCTGAATAATGAACAAGATCATAAAACATTAACATTTTAAACAGAATTGGATTATAAGGTATCAGCAATATGTAAAAGGGTAAATTAAAACCTTGTAGTTGTTTACAGTAGAGACAGCGTTATTAACCTTCAGGCTCCATTTGTTTGGCTTCACAGCTCTGTGCTTCACGCTAGCACGGTTGCTGGGCAACCTAACTTACAATGAGGTAAGGGCAAGAGAAACGCAGACTGACGTAACACCGGCAGCACGCTATGCTAATCTGGCATGTTTAGCTAATAGCTACAGGTAGCATAAGTGTTACTGTTTGACCATCATTTGTTTACATGACTTCTTGTAGATGTTCATTTAACTTGGTGATTGACATCTGCCAAGATCAGGTGTGCTGCACTGCTCCAGCTCAACATGCCGTAAAGGAAGTTTAACCTGATGTGAAACGTAAATCGATGAATCTGTGTTTGATTAATCTGTGGTTATCCTCAAGGACCCGGATGTGTGACACAAAAAACTGAATTTTGGAACTGAAATTGAATTTCAGACCTGAGTGAGGTAGTCAAACTGAACTTGTAATACAATGAAATACATTTTAAATTCAAATGAGTTCAGTTTTAAACCATTAAATTCTGTTTCAGTTTAGTGAAATTGGTTTTCAAACCAATGCATTTAATTTCAAATTACACAAATAAAGCTTAAGTCTGAGCAATTCAAATTCAGTTTCTGATGGCACACGTTTCTCCCCATAGTTGTCCTTCAAAGACATCATTTCTTAAAAACAGACAGCACATACTGCAGTGTGATTAACATTACTGGTGAACACAGCAACAGATTGAACCTCAACCCTGCAAATTGAAAATGGTGTGGCTACACATTCTTTTTCTTCTCATATTTGTCCTTCAGACTGCAGCCTAAAAAAGTATTGCTACTTCCATTAGTGACTTCCTGCACCACTGAATCTGTGTGAGGTTTACAGCCTTCCAAATATGTCTGATGGTATTCCAGCAGGAAGTGCAGCTATGTGAAAGTGTAATATGATGAAGATAAAACTATATAATACAAAGTTTAAACAAATGACAAACAGGTAGTTTTTTAAGTACTTACACAAGTATTGAAAGTTATTTGTATAGAAACCTTTTTCGGTTTTAAACAAATTATTTTAGTACTCAATAAATCATTTAATAGTTCCCTTTGTAAAACTATGTTCCATCTTTGCGACTTTTTTCCTATAATGAGCAAATATTCATACTTCTCTGGCATCTCTTAACAAAAGGGGCTAGCAACAAATCCATCAATCTTTTCTGATGTTATTGGAAATTCTTTGTGTTAAAGATTTTTTTGCGGCACTAGTGGCCTTTATTTTGTTATTATTTGAAAGCAAGCAGACTGGAAGCGGGGTGGAGAGAGGAGGAAAACATGCACCACAGGTCTCCAGGATTGGGACTCAAACTCGGGACAGCAGCTTCAAGGACTGAAGCCTCCGTATATGGGTCGCATTCTCTACTGCTATGTCATGATATAGACTTTATTGATCTTACAATGGAGAAATTAACTATTATTGGAAACTTTGCAATACTGTCGTGAAAATAGATACTGTTCATAGTCTCCTCACTGAGGAGGGAGGGTGCCGTGGACATGTCCCACATCCCAAAGCTTTAACAGGCGGCCCAGTCCTCACACAGTTTCTCCCATCTGCAGTCAGAGAAGGAGACATTCTTGTTCTCTGTGTGCAGACTAGGGTTGATACTAAAGTTTCAAACTTGATACTGATACTAAGAAAAATACTCAATACCATTTTATAAATACTGCGGGAACAGTTTTTGAAAAGACAAGATTCTCTCTCGTTAAAAGAAAAAAATATGATTAATTACAGATTTTTACAGATTTCACAGAAATCTTTACTTTCTTAACCTGTTAAGCCCTAAGAGATTTTTGAACCAATTTCCGCATGAAATTACACAGCTTAGACCAAGTATAGCTCCACAGTTATACAGTCTAAATGCAAACTTTTGGTACCTGTAAAGGTAAGACATAAAAGAACAGTTTTCCAGTGGAACTATTATAGCAAATGTTACCACAAAGACCCGCAGTTCATCATTAAAAATTAAAAAAATCAAATCACAGGACAAACAACCATGCACACACCCATTCACACCTAATGGCAATTTAGAGAGACCAATTAACTTTTTTTTTACAGTGTCCTGTCCAGCAGAGTAGCACTCAAAATTGTTGTCAACAGATTTACTTTCACAAGTGGAGCTTTACAGCCAATGCCATAATGCTCTGCTTGATATTTGTAAAATAAACTTTAGAAACTTTGGGATTATTTCAATTGTTATGGACGAAAACAAAAAAATAATAAAAAAGAAAGAGAGAGAGGTGGGGCAAAAAGAAAAAGGCGAGAGAAGAAGAAAAGAATGGAGGAGAGGAAGAAGGATGAAGAGATTACAAGATAACACCATGCTTGCTTCTACACCTGCAGAAACTTATATATTAACAGCATTGTTACCAAAAAGTGCAAGATGTATTTAGTAGTAACTGCGGCTAAATATAAAAACATTTGTGTATCTGTTAACACCTGGATCTAAACACCTGTGGGTCTGAGTGTGAGCGCGCTTGTGTATACAGGGTTTCTCCATAAAAATAGGCAATAGCGACTGTGAGAGCCACAGACCTGCCCACCTGGACCCGAGACAGACATAGAGGACATCCAAGCCCCAGGCATCCAAAGGCCCCCCAGAGCACGGCAACCCCAGGAGAACCACTGCCGAGACTACCGCAACCCCCCCAGAGAAGAGCAGAGGAAGTACAGAAGCCACAGTACAGAATCCCCAGAGAGCTGCAGCAACGGGCCCACAGGCGCCGCTGGCAGACGTCCCCACTGGTGCAGATCCAGAGACCTGAAACCCTGGGACACATCCCTCCCCAAGCAGAGGCCCGACAGAGCCCAGGTGCCCAGTCCCTGGCAAGCAGCCACCGGGAGTGAGCCGGCACACACCAAAGCACCCAGCCCTGGAGACCGAGAACCACAAGTACACCAATGGGCAGAGACACCAATCAAACTGATCCAGGAGAGGGAGCAGCCCAAGAGCTAACCTGACACAAAAACAGGCCCATACAGGCACGATCACACATTCCCACCCTCATGCATACACAGAAAAACATAAAGACACACAACAATGGATGTCGTACACTCACTCACACTCCCCATACATACTCTATACTCCCAGGCGTCGACACCCCATAGGGGCAACCAGCCCCCGTGCCCAGGAGATGGTCCCCTTCCCTCCGGGTAGGAGACAGGCGGATCGCCCCAGCACAGCCCCAGGCAAGTGCCGGCACCGCCCGAACCCTAGCGACCCCTGCCCAGACTGCGACCCCCCGCCTCGTCCCCCATCCCCATCCGGAGAGGGTTCAATGTACAAAAGAGGGGTCTACCTAGTCCAATCGAGCCTGCCAACCACAGGCACAACAGAGCAGACACCACAGAGCACCGTGTTCACAACGGAACACCCAACCCCACACCAAGACGGGACAAACTCACCTGGCAAGAGGTCCCTGGCCAGCAGCATGCACCCAGGGCCAGCGGCCGCCACCACGCCCCCCGCAACAACACAAACACACCACATCACCAATGATAGCCCAGGGACAAACATTAACCAGCTCAGCTCCCTCATCACCACTCAGCCTATTCAAATGAGACTATTGAACTTAACAGTCATGGACTGGTTTTTGGAAGCAGGGGTACCTGGTAAGAACCCACGCATGCACAGAGAGAACATCCAAAATCCATGCAGAAAGACCCCCGGCTGGGAGTTGAACCCAGGACATTCTTGGTGCAAGGTTATAGTGCTAGCAACTGTGTCACCGCGCAGCCCAGATAAACAGATAAATCATCCATCTTATTTGAATTAAATAATTTATTTCAAAGTTGGTTGTCCTTTTGACAGTGTGAAAATAAAAATTATTTTACGTTCTTACAGTGCTATGAATAATTTTGGCAATAACTGTACAACACCTGCAACATAAAGTCCAACATGTTGCTTGATTTGTAGAACCATGAATCCATAATTAAGGTAGTTATCTCTCAGCAACTTCTTGACTAACAATTAAGTTGGGCAGTTTATAAAATGCACAATGTATTTGGATATCATCAGCATAAATATTGTTAGATGTATATTGTTAGATGTTGCTAAATCAGCTAGTAATCTAATTAGGGCAAAACCAATAAGAAGGGGACAATTCAGCTTTTTTTGGGAAAAATATGTAACTTGTGTGACTTATCTGTTTGGCAAAACAACAGACTATATATATATATATATATATATATATATATATATATATATATATATATATATATATATATATAACTGTTGTGCAATTATTTTGTTTTATTATAATTGCTTATCTTTAGTGTGCCACTGTGTGCTTCCACTTGCTTATCAATTTCCTCTCGATACAAATAAATATTACTACAGAGGGACAAATAAAGAATGCAGAACTCAGCACATGACAAGAGCTTCTCGGACCGACAGACACTGTCTTTGGGCTGTCCGTGTCCAACTAGCTGACATTTAAACAAATAGTGTTAGCTTATGTCGTCCAAGAGGTTTACTACTTCACTGTTGGAGATACAGGAGCTTTACTGACCTTTTTGAGTTGCTGTCAAACATCAGTCTCGTAGCGTTAGTTTAAAGCTTTAGCACAGCTAGCATGTGGCATCGTTCAGCATTTAATTTTTTTCCTGTTCGTCTGTCTCACATGGTATATACTTTTGAACAATGCTATTCTTTTTGCCTTGTTGGCTAAAGAGTGTCGCATATGTTTTTTTGGATGTACTCAACAGCAGCAGCCCCTTGTTGCAGGAAGGGGAGGTATTGAGTGCCTCTGTTGTAGCGCATCTGCCGGAAGAAGTGTGACAATTTGGACAAATGAGAATGGGTCAGTTTGTATCAATTTGGAAGCAAATGAGCATTTTTGAAAAATTTGTTTTTCTAGTATCGATTATATCAAAATATCGACAACCTTATCCAGACCGCAGATGAATCGCACATATGTAAAGTCATGGCTCATGGATGCTGCCTTGGCTTACAGTTACAATCATTTATTTTAAGGTTTTATTCAAGCTTCTTTATTTTTTATATTTTTGAGCATTCAGTTAAGAGTGATGACATGGGTTAGCTAGCTTTATGCTTAAAGGCACATCTGCAGTGGTTGAGGTGAACAAGTTACTGAAGCTGTGACAGTCAAATGCAGTGATTTATTTTGATGCAAAAATGTTCATGAGTCATGGTGTTTTTTACTTTTTTTTTTCTCTCCCATGACATTATTACTCTCTGCTACAGCATCCATTAAACTTACATTCACATGGCCAACAATGCGGATGAGGTGATGTCATTTAGCCACTTTTTGTGACTTTCAACATATGCAGTGGCAGCGTTTTTTGCAGAGAAGTTTGCAATAGCATATAAAACGGTAAAAAGCAACAGAAAAAACTAGAAGAGCACTCAAAGAGCACAGACCTCCACCAAGGCCACTGCATGTCAGCTGCTGACAGGGTGAGGAACCATTTGGAAAATCCAAGTTGTTACATCATAGTCTGGCAATGATAAAGAATCCTTCAAAACAGAATCCAGGATCCAGATGGTGCTCCTCATCTCCACCAAAATCTAATCAACTGTTCCTTGTCCTACGGACCTTGTCTGAAAATGTCTTCCAGATCCATTCATAACATTTTTAGATATTTTTCAAACAGACAGATGGACAAACGCCAACAAAATGTATTACCTTTTTGGCGAAGGTAATACTTTTTTATTAAAAAAGGTGAATTAGCCGTAGAAGTTGTTTATGTAACTGCTTTAGCTGTTTCTTTAGTATCATTAACCACCAACACTAAATGTACCCAACATTCAGTGTCTCCGAAAATTACACTATTATATAGGATAAATTGAAAAACATATATTTTTTCAAATCCATAGATTCCATGTCAATTGTCCAACAGACAGTCATTAACATCCTCTACAGGCAGGGTAAGCCACAAAACATTATTGTTAAAGGAACTGGTTATTCATAGAGCGTTATATTTAAGAATACAGGTCCTTCTCAAAATATTAGCATATTGTGATAAAGTTAATTATTTTCCATAATGTAATGATGAAAATTTAACATTCATATATTTTAGATTCATTGCACACTAACTGAAATATTTCAGGTCTTTTATTGTCTTAATACGGATAATTGTGGCATACAGCTCATGAAAACCCAAAATTCCTATCTCACAGAATTAGCATATTTCATCCGACCAATAAAAGAAAAGTGTTTTTAATACAAAAAACGTCAACCTTCAAATAATCATGTACAGTTATGCACTCAATACTTGGTCGGGAATCCTTTTGCAGAAATGACTGCTTCAATGCGGCGTGGCATGGAGGCAATCAGCCTGTGGCACTGCTGAGGTCTTATGGAGGCCCAGGATGCTTCGATAGCGGCCTTTAGCTCATCCAGAGTGTTGGGTCTTGAGTCTCTCAACGTTCTCTTCACAATATCCCACAGATTCTCTATGGGGTTCAGGTCAGGAGAGTTGGCAGGCCAATTGAGCACAGTGATACCATGGTCAGTAAACCATTTAGCAGTGGTTTTGGCACTGTGAGCAGGTGCCAGGTCGTGCTGAAAAATGAAATCTTCATCTCCATAAAGCTTTTCAGCAGATGGAAGCATGAAGTGCTCCAAAATCTCCTGATAGCTAGCTGTATTGACCCTGCCCTTGATAAAACACAGTGGACCAACACCAGCAGCTGACACGGCACCCCAGACCATCACTGACTGTGGGTACTTGACACTGGACTTCTGGCATTTTGGCATTTCCTTCTCCCCAGTCTTCCTCCAGACTCTGGCACCTTGATTTCCGAATGACATGCAGAATTTGCTTTCATCCGAAAAAAGTACTTTGGACCACTGAGCAACAGTCCAGTGCTGCTTCTCTGTAGCCCAGGTCAGGCGCTTCTGCCGCTGTTTCTGGTTCAAAAGTGGCTTGACCTGGGGAATGCGGCACCTGTAGCCCATTTCCTGCACACGCCTGTGCACGGTGGCTCTGGATGTTTCTACTCCAGACTCAGTCCACTGCTTCCGCAGGTCCCCCAAGGTATGGAATCGGCCCTTCTCCACTATCTTTCTCAGGGTCCGGTCACCTCTTCTCGTTGTGCAGCGTTTTCTGCCACACTTTTTCCTTCCCACAGACTTCCCACTGAGGTGCCTTGATACAGCACTCTGGGAACAGCCTATTTGTACAGAAATTTCTTTCTGTGTCTTACCCTCTTGCTTGAGTGTGTCAATAGTGGCCTTCTGGACAGCAGTCAGGTCGGCAGTCTTACCCATGATTGGGGTTTTGAGTGATGAACCAGGCTGGGAGTTTTAAAGGCCTCAGGAATCTTTTGCAGGTGTTTAGAGTTAACTCGTTGATTCAGATGATTAGGTTCATAGCTCGTTTAGAGACCCTTTTAATGATATGCTAATTTTGTGAGATAGGAATTTTGGGTTTTCATGAGCTGTATGCCAAAATCATCTGTATTAAGACAATAAAAGACTTGAAATATTTCAGTTAGTGTGCAATGAATCTAAAATATATGAATGTTAAATTTTCATCATTACATTATGGAAAATAATGAACTTTATCACAATATGCTAATATTTTGAGAAGGACCTGTAGGCTACAAGGGTCTTACCTGGGTTAAGGAAAAAAAAAAAACTAGACTGTTGTGATTGAGCCAAAGTCCTCTTTTCAGATAATGCTAAGTTTGTTGTAATTTCAGCTTTTAACTTTGTTCTCTCTTTTATCTTCCTAGAAGCTACACCTGGCCTGACTCTGTGTTTACCTGTGTCACCTTTCTGGAGGGGGGCATCGTCCGAGCTTCTGCTGGCAACAACTTAATGCTCACCCTCCACCGATGATACACTTGGCCCTGTCTTTCAATGTTTAACCCTTTCTCTCTCCTAGACTTGGCGATTGACTGAGCTTTTACTGTAAGTAATTATATGTGCTCTCTTTCAGACTCTAACCTTGAAAACTGGCTCAGAGTTTATCTGTTCTTTCTTTCTAGGTGAAACGACTAAAGGAGCTACATCCATTAACATTTACTTTTCCTTCCCATAGAAAGTACTCCTGGATCAGTGCTTCTTTGTTCTCTTTGTGTCTCTGGCTCTGCTGGTGTCAGTCTGGCCTGGCTACAGAGGAGGTAATGTTGATGGGATGCACTAAGAGAAAGATAAGGAGTTGTAAATATTATGTATATATTAAGTTTTTCTTCTCATTTTTTCTGCTACTCTGCATTTCAGTTTTGGGAGGTGTGTAAATAAAAAGCTCAACCTTCAGATGATGACATGCCCATTTTTTCCACTTTTTGGAGTCAAGTTGATGGTGTCCAGGCCCACCACATGGACAACTAGAAGGAATCCATGACACACAGTATCAATGCTTTCGCTAAATCAATAAAAATATTACAAGAGAATTAATTATTTTCAAGTGCTGAGGTAACATTGTCAACCAGATGAAGCAAAGCCATATACGTGGATTTATTCTTCCTAAAACCATATTGGTATTTATAAAGAATTTAATTATAATCTAAATAATAGAGAATCCTTTTGTTTCCAGTATTTTTGAAAAACATGGCAGAATAGATATAGGTCTATAGTTGTTAAAACAATGTGGAGTGTCAGCCTTGAACAGAGGAATAACTTTAACAACTTTTAAATGACCAGGTACAATCCCAATTTTCAAAGATAAAGAAAAAAATATAATGAAGTGGTTTCAAAAGGAATTGGTTCACCTGTTTGACCAGAAATACAGGAATATTATCATGACCAGAAGAAGATACTTTGAGCTTATCAACTATGTCACTTATTTCTTGGATGTCAGGGGGATCAAACAAAGAAATCAAAGAGAAATTACCCTGTATAAAGTCTACTGGATCACCATGACAAATAGAAATTTTCTGAGCTATTTCATAACCAATACCAACAAAGACACTTTATTCTTTTTCCTCAAAAATGGTAGTAATTCAGATGTAAACCAAGGCTTATTTAAATTTTGCTTATATTTTCTGGTAACAATTCTAATTTGAAAACATTGATTAGAAACAGAACTTATTTCTTCTAAACATATCTTTTATCTCACAAAGAGTATTCCAGGAATTTTTGGTCAGATTTTTTATAAATTTAGTAATATTTGACTTATTCATGATTCTTTTAGAAATCCAATCCTTTGTATTTTTAACTCTGTTTACCATAACCACAGACAATGGAAATATAGCTAGATGATCAGACAACTCTAAATGTAAAACCCCCGATTTCCTTACATTCTCTAAAGAATTAGTTAGGATGTTCTCAATTAACATTGCCGAGTTGTCACTAATCCTTGTAACTTTATGAATAGGTGGAAAAAAATTATTTGAATAAAGAACATTAGAATAATCTCCAACATTTACATTCAGTTTGCTGTTAATAATATTAGTATTGACATCACCTAATAAATAACAAAGTTCAGCTTCCAACTGTATCAGGTCAAGTGACTTGGACAGACTGTTATTAAAATCACTGATATTTGAATCAGATGGACGATAAATAACATCAACAATGACATTTCTAAAACCTGAAACACCTAAAAGCTCAACAAAGACAGATTCAGCCACCACCAAGTCTGATTCCAAACAGAGATCTTCCCTTGTTTTAAATATGCAGTCGTCCTGAATATAGATACTTCACCTCCAGCTCTGTTTTTTCTCACATGATGAACTAAACTGTATCTAGGTAATTTACAATGTTTAGTTGAATTTTCTGTTAGCCATGTCTCAACAAAAGTTTCAACATAGATAAAAAATGAACAAACTGGTCATATTCACAAGGTAAACTTCATATACTGTATTTAAATGAAAAGTGCAGAATATATTCGAACCACATAAATCATTAAACTGTGACTTAGTATAAGAACTACAGAGATCAGTTAAATCAAATGATAAGAAAACATTCTCTTCCAGGTCCACATCAAAATTATATAAGTTTGTTTCGTTGGCATCAAATGGCTTATGTGTCTCATTTTCAAATTGAGATTTATTGAGATCCATCGTATGCTGAAAAAAAGATGAATAATCACAACAATCTAAATTCGGAAGAGGTGACCAATATTAAGACCATTGAATTTACATCAGATACTTTTTTGATGGTTTTTGACTTGGTGGACAAAATGCTTGTCAAGTACCTAATATCACCTCTCTGTCTAGCTGCCTTCCTTTCTAGAAGCAGAGCTCTTTTCTGGCGCATAGTTTCAGAAGAGTCTTCATTGAGGAAGATCTGACAGCCTTTGAAATTCTTGGTTTTACTAAGTACCGCATATTTGTCTTTCAGACGTAAAACTGTGACAACTATGGGCTTAGGTTTAGGTTTCTGTGGGCCCACTCCAGCTCGTTTTGTATGATCCAACTGCAGTTTATCTCTTAAAAGCTTCCTTACTTTCTCCTCAGATTTAGATGCCTTTTCATTCACAGACTCTTCAACGTCTTTCACAACAATATTGTGACGTCTTATTTGATCCTCTTGGTATTCTGCATTCTCAGAAACAGAGATCAAGCTTGTACTGATTGCCTCCACATCAGTTCTTATCTTATTGCAGCTGTTAACGCAGTTTGAGCATGACTTTTTCAGATCATCAAAGTCTTTTTGTGTAATTTCCAGGTTCACTTTGAGATCATATACTTGCTGTGAGAGTTTATCAATCCTCTTATTGGAAGAATCCATGATGATCTGGACACAACTTTGGCCTACCAGGCCAAAGACCAGAACCAAATCTCCACAAACTGTCCAAAGTATCCAAACTAATTTAGATTGAACACAATTATCTAATTATAGATAGATTTATCCTTCCCCTTTCCACCAAGTGGTTAAAAGGAAAACTGTTTCTTAGAATTCCTTGGATTTGTGTTGGATTAAAAATAAGCCATAACTCTAGAGGTGGCTTCCTCTCATCTTCCTTTAGAGCCAAGAGGAAGATGAGAGACACCAGATCCAACAATGCAGATGACCTGAAGGTGACTAGCAAAGCAACCTTGCTTCCATTACACCTCAGCAGAACCACAGGCTGATCGCCTCAATGCCACGCCACATCGTTGCATTAATTCATGCAAAAGGAGCCCCAACCAAGTATTGAGTGAATAGAACCTAAAACTTTCCAGAAACCTGGCATTTCCGTTTAAAATATCATTTTTATTGAACTTATCTAATATTCTACTTTTCTGATACAAAACCTTGTGTTTTCATTATCTGTAAGCCATAATCATCAAAAGTACAAGAAATAACGGCTTGAAATATTTCACTCCATGTGTAATGAATCTATATATGAGTTTTACTTTCTGAAATATTGGGAGCCTTTATTGTCAAAGATATGTTATAAATTACAATGTGTCTTTCAAGTAATGGCTAATAAATTATTTTATTGTAATGTTTTATTGTAATGCAATGGTGCAACTAAAAGGGAAAAAATCTGAGCTTCTCATCAGTTATTACTGTTATAGGTCTACTGTATGTTGTAGATGTTATTGCACTATTAAATGCCAAGTGAGTCTCGGCATTTTGCATGCAGTGAGATATTTCCCAGCTTGCTGCCTGTTAGAAAAACTGTGAAACATTAGCTGCTTGTTTTTCTGTCAGAATGGATTTGGCATTGAAAATCTGGCGCTTGCTGTTGAGGGTGAAGCAGGAACAGCATCAATGTGGACCAAACAGAAGCTCTGCCACGTCTCTTTACAAAGATAAACTTTATCCAAACAATGCTTGCATCCAAAATGTTTTCATTCTTTTCATGTCTTAGAGGTACCAAACGTGTAGCTTCTTTAGAGGAAACATCTCACAGATAGATATATGTTCTGCATGTAGTTCAGAAAAAGTACAAAATGTACAAAAAGCAACTCGTGAAATGCTTTTCCTCACAGTTCAAGAGTCTGTTTACTAAGAGATGGTAAAATGATTATAGTGGTCTTAATAAAGAGGAAACCAAGGCAGTTTAGAAGACCAGAGAGTGAATTCTTAGAAAAAGCTGTAGAAGTGGGTTTGTTGTGGGCGATGTATGCGATGAACCAGTTAACAAAGATGATGATGATGAATGTTTCATGCCAGCTGCTCACAGCTATGTTCCCACCACCAACACATCTGGCAAGCTCATCTGTTGTCAGTTTATGTCCCTGTGGAGCATAAAAGAAACTTAAGAGATATGTGAAATTCTCTTAATATTCTGTCACATCCCGCCCAAATATCGTAGCTCAAAGTTTCAATGAAAAAATAATTAATAATCAATAGGAAAAGATACAGTGGCCCATTTTTTTTTTTTTTGCCACTCTTCAAAATGGGAAAGACAAGGTAACATGCCATCGAAATAAGGCAGAAGTGTGTTTATCTTCATTAATCAGGAATTGGCTGCAAGAAAATAACTACTCACCTAAACTTTATCACAACTGCGATCAGAGCAATAATTCTAAAAGTTGTAAACAAGTGTAACAAACAAGGCTGGGAAAGGACCCTGATTTAAAAACAAATCTACAAAGTTCACTGTTAGAGAGCATCTGGGTCACCAAGTCTCTATAACAACCAATAGACAGCATCCACCAACTGGTAGCTTCAGAACCATGCGAGAATTTAAAAAAAGCCTTTCCTGTCCTCCCATCACAAATGCAAACATGTGGAGTTTGTTAAACACTCCTGGGAGTTTAACTTGAACTGTGTGCTTCGACAAGAGGATTGTAGGATTGCTTTTACAGCAAGAAATACTCAGTGTTGATTGGGGAGAAAAACAAGGGATAAATGTGGGGAAAAAAACAGCCGTGCTTACTGTTTTTGGTACGAAGGAGGACCTGTGATGCTATGGGACTTACTTGCTTCACAAGGCCCTGAACCTTGACAGAAGTTATAAAATTATGAACTCCTTGAAATACAAAGACATTTTAACTAAAAATTACAGTTGACTCCAATAGAAAGCTGAAAATGGGTCATCATTGGGTCTGTCGACATATAATATAATCATAATCATAGCATTGTAAATATGCAAAATGAAAATCAATGCAAAAACTTCCTAATGTTTCTACCTGTCTGTGACAGACAGCTCCTTTTGTCACCAAAATTGCAACTGTACAGTACGAAGTAGCGAGGCTATTTGAACAAACTGCATGATGCTGATTAGCTACACAGGATTTTAAAATATTAGAAAATCTTTGAATTGACCAGTTTTAAGAATAATCTGATCTCCTGAACAGCAACTGTTGGTCCTGGGAGCTGTATCTTTCCATATTTGTGGGGCACAGCAACACTTTGTAAGAGGGCATTGTAAGTGCTATATGAACGAAGAAGGTATCAATGCAAAGGTCTATATATACATTTAGTAAAGATTTAAGTGATGACTCGGTCTCTCATTTGACAACTGATTGCATTACATTTTTAGTTATTGGATGTTTTCTACCATCATCGAAAGTTCATTTATTTCAGCACTTTAACTTAAAAACTGAAACTCATGTTGATTCATTACACACAGAGTGACCTTTTTCAGGTATTCACTTAAGTTAATTTTGACAGTTATGACAGTTATGACTGAAAATCCAGAAATTCTGTTTTTTTATTTGTTCTTGCAGCACTAGTGGTCTTTGTTTTGTCATTTTCTTTGAAAGTTGGCAAACAGGAAATTTGGTGAAGAGAGGGGGAAAACATGCAGCACAGGTCATTGTGGCTGAGATTGTAACCAGGGGACAGCTGCGTTGTGGGCCGAAGCCTCGCTATAGATGGACTGTGCACTCTACCGCTGCCCCTGTGCCAGAAATACAGTTTTGTAGAAAGTTTGAATACTGAATAATGTCCAAGGGTTTTTTTAATACAGAAATGCAGGCCTACTGAAAAATATACACCTTTCCACCACACTTCTGCCCTCCACTCAACTTTCAATTTATATGCCTGGATACAGCACTCTGAACAGCCGGGAATGCTGGCATGGATGCAGGAAGGTCTCTATGAATAATTCAGCTTGATCAGGGGAATGACTCTGAAGCAAGTATTCTGCTATGCTCCTACACCATCCTGGGGAAGCTACTGACTTGACAGTTGTCCAGCAGAAAGTCATTGACACCCTCTGCCTGAAGCAAAGTGTAATTCCTATAGAAGCCACTTCCAAACACATGCCACTGCACCAGAATCCCTTCCCGTTTCCTTTATTGGATCATGGTGATGAAGTCCTCACCAGCACCACCTTCATCATCTTCAGCTTCATTGCTGTTTCTGATTAGCTGCCTAATGGTTTCACACGTCATTATGTTCAAGCATTGCCGGATTCCCCATCATTCTGACTGCATCCTGTGGCCACAGCTTCGGCTAAAGAGGGTGAAACCATGGCACGGTTGTGCCTACATGCCTAAATAAATAAATCTTGTCAATCAAATTCTGACAAAAACTACCTACTTACCTTCTTTTTCACAGAAACTATCTATGAAACAGTAGGAGGAAAGGAGTAAAAAACTACTATAGTCATACTCATTGAAATACAGGACATTTAAAATATCAGAACCTGCACTATATTGCCAAAAGTATTCACTTACCCCTCCAAGTCACTTAATTCAGGTGTTCCAGTCACTTCCAAGTCCAATAATTTCCAGCATGGAACCATGATAGCATGCCAACTTTGCAATAAGTCCACTCAGGAAATTATCTCACTACCAAATACGCCAGTCATCTGTTAGTTGTATTATTTCAAAGTGGAAGCAATTGGGAACCATAGCAACTCAGCCACGTAAAATCACAGTTAGGTCACAAGCCTTCTTCAGTGTCAATAGCTATAGACCTCTAAACTTCATGTGGCCTTCAGATTAGCTCAAGAGCAGTATATAGAGACCTTTGTGCAATAAGAATAAATCATGGACCTTTCTCTGGCAAACCAATTTGCAAGTCTAGGTTTGGTTGTCGCCAGGAGAAGGGAGCTTGCCTGACTGCATTTGGAGCAGAGGGGAATACAGTGTGGTTCTGTTTATCATGAATTGGGCTTGGCCCATTAGTGCCGGGTAAACTCTTAATGCTTCAGTTTACCAAGATATTTTTGAAATTGTCATGCTCCCAACTGTGTGGGAATACTTTAGAGAAGGTCCCTTCCTGTTTGAACTGCACACCAGTGGACAAAGCTAGATCCAGAGTCTTGACCTCAACTTGACATGGAATGAATTAGAGTGGAGACGGTCATCTAACATCAGTGTCTGACCTCACAAACAGACTCTAAAAGAATCAACGTTCCTATAAACACACCTAAATCTTGCGGATAGCCTTCTCAGAAGGGACAAAATAAATAAATAAAACTAAATCAAAGTTTTGAAGAGGCCTAGTGAAAGTCTGGACTTAAATCTGATTGTCGTGCTTTTGTATGAAATACATTTTCACTTTACAGTGTAAGAGTGGTGGCAAACATCGCAAGGAGATACATTGTGCTCTCCAGTGTGAAGCTTTTCCTAGAGATGAGGTGGTTTTATGATGAGGGTTCCTCTGCCTTGTGAGGTCAGCTGCCGCAGAAAGTGTTTCAGCTGAGCAGCCAATGTGAGCAAGACAGAAATGCATGAAATTATCCAAAGTCATGTGGAAAACTGACTTGACTGTCAAGAAGCAAAAGAAATCAAAATTTAAAGTCAGCTACATTTTTCCACGTCTGATTTAGACTTTGCTAAGAACCTAGACCAAAATCACCTCCATCAGTGTGATATAAAACAGAAGTGGTATATTAGACGTGAGCTTGCTGACTCAGCACTGAAATCTCAGAAAGGAATCCAGGTGTCGAGGTTTTTTTCCCCTGGCTTTCAGTGCCAGAGAAGTGTCTTTGTTTGACTGAAAGTGGTAGCCTCGTATCGAGGCTTCACACTGCACCATCATTCAGATCTCAATTTTCAAGATTTGTGAGCCAGAGAGTGAGAGAGGGAGAGAGAAGACAATCAGAATGAGGGAGGCAGTGAGGCAGACGCAGAAGATTAAGTGACTATTGTAATTATATTAGGACATGTGTGGAGCAGAATATTCGTATTGATAATTTCTAACATGTCAGAGATGAAGGGAAGGGATAAAGTCTTCTCAGGCTAATGCAAAATATCTCAAATTTTAAACTTCCCATTTTAACAATGTTTGATAAAAATAAAATAGTTTGGCTTAAAGTTTAATTAGGGCTGATATTCATCTGATAACTCACTTGCAAACACCTCGCTTGCAAACAATCCTGCATATAAAATATTGGATTTAATGCTTTATTTAATTAGGCCCGAGCAGCAAAGCAGCTGCGAAGGCCTATTGTAATTCGAATGTTTATTAGGCCCGAGCAGGAAAACTGCAAGGGCCTATTGTAATCGCTCGAATTCTTATTCTTTTTTCCGGGGACTTTTGGCGGGGCAATATGGGGACTTTGCCATGCCCCAAAACTCACCAAATTTTACCCAAAATTGTCCCCCGCGTGAAATTTTCGTTCTTTAATGTCGTCGTCAGTGGGCGTGGCCAAACCACTTAGCCACGCCCCCAAACGTGAGATAGGTCGAACTGTAAGGCGTAGAGATGTGAAATTTGGCACAATGCTAGAGCACCTCAAAACAAGAAAAAAAGTATCTTGGGGATATGCCCTAAAATGCACAGGAAGTCGGCCATTTTGGGTCAAAGGCCGATTTTTGCCCGTTTTTCACTTTTACTCACCTCAAATTTTAACAAACTCCTCCTAGGGATTTTGAGCTATCGGGTTCATATTTGGTCTACATGCAGTTAAGGGATGGGGGATTAAAAGTTATCAAAATCGTGAGTTTTTGGCCATGTTTAGGGGGCGTGGCCGGGGCACGAACTTGGCATTCGCGCCGAAAGTGAAAAATTGCAATAACTTTCCCAAAAAAATTCCAAATCACACCAAAGTTGGCAGCAAGGAGGACCTTCGGGTTCCCGACAATCCTATGGGGTCATATGCTGACATCATCAAAGCCACGCACCCTCAGAACAGGAAGTCACTTTTTTCACTTGGAAAGTTGCCTCTCTGACCCTCTTGACCCAATCAACTTGAAAGTGTGTCAGAAGACAGATAACTAGTGGGTCTAACTTCGTTTGAGGCACAGTGTCTTTTCATGAAAGGGCGTGGCCGTGGCGGCGCCGCGAATTCAGACGTCACGCCATGGCCTTACGTTTGCCTCTAATTTCCACATAGATCATCTAATCTGCATCACATTCAATGTGATTGATCCTTGTCCAGTCCCCCACAAAGATCTGATGACATATTCGGTGGGCGTGGCCTAATTCGTCCACAGCGCCCCCTAGAATATTTCAAAAAATCAGCCCCAAGCCATGCTTTGACCGAGGATTGTGAAATTCGGTACCCATATGTCACTTCTTAGGACCTACAAAAAAGTCTCTTGGAGCATTGGTCCAAACTCCACAGGAAGTCGGCCATTTTGGATTGTAGTTGCCATTTTGACCCTGTTTTGGCCGTTTCTAACCCGCATATCTGAGCAAACTCCTCCTACAGCTTTTGACTTAGAGACTTGAAAATCACTCAGTATACTCTTAAGGGATTGGGGATCAAAAGTTATCAAAAGCTTTTTGATACATGAAAGCGTGTGGGCGTGGCCACCCCTCAAAATATGACTTCTTGCCATAAAACACTACATTGATATAGCTCCTACAAGGAAAGTCACAGACAAATGAAACCTTCTGGAATTGATCTGCCTCTAGGCCTCAACAATATTCACTGATCAGATGCTGACATCATCGAAGTCCCGCCCCTTGACAACAGAAAGTCTGCCATTTTCCTTTACAGAATCAGTGTTTGATGTTCTTCACCTAATCAATGTGAAACTGTCCCAAGTAACAGATAACATGATGGTCTTAGACAGTCGCCAGTACTTACTGCTGTAGCTGGAGGGTGTGGCTATGATGGCGTGCCGTATTATGTCACGCCACAGCCATACGTTTGCCTCTAAATTACACCTGCATGGTCCGATTCACTCCAAACAGAATATTCTTGATCTTTGTCAGCCCCCAAACAGCTCTATTGGATTACATTTAAATTTGGATCAATAGCGCCCCCTAGGACACTTCAAGGGCTATATCTCCCTCATACATCATCGGATCCACTTGAAATGTAGTATACATGATCATGAGTTAATGATGGACATTTTGACACAGTCAATTGATGATGTCGTTTTAGCCCCACCCACAAACAAACAAGTGAGTGCAGCTTCCATCTGGAAGGTCAGATTTACTCAAAATTTTGAATGCTTTTTGCCAGACCGAAACTCTGCATGACCGAAGATAATATGACATGTTGCTCAAAGTGCCACCTACTGGCGACGTGTTTAAGTGATGCGGTGTCATCGTATGTGGCGTGTAGGAGGCGATGCCAGGCTCCTGCGGTCACTCAACAGCCCGAGTTGCGCTGAGGGGTGCGAGGGCCTTCAAAGCTGCTTGCAGGTTTCTAGTTATTATTATTCAGGCAAGAAATGAATCGCCTTTTTCGCAGCTTTAACATATTCAAAAAGTCTGCAAATTTGGCGGAGCCATCAGTCATGGTGAAAGTTTACGTATTTTAAGGGTTTCACAAAAGTTGCAATAAAAATGGCTCAACAGCGCCCCCCTGAAATTTTCAAAAAAGCCTCCGCATTGACCTTAGTTTATCGTACAGTTATGAAATTTGGAACACTTGTAGAACTCCCCAAGACTTAGCTAAAACTCTCTTGCACCCACGTCCTACAATAAACAGGAAGTCGGCCATCTTGGATTGAGTTTTGAATTTTGACCCCATTTTTGCCGTTTATAGCCTCCGTATTTGATCGAACTCCTCCTACAGATTTTGAATGATCGCCTTGAAATTTGGTCAGTTTGCACAAAAGGGATGGGGGATCTAAAGTTGTCAAAATTGTGACTTTTTGAGCATGCTGAGGGGGCGGAGCCAGGCCTCAAAGTTTGACGACTCGCCAAAAAAATTTAAATTGTTATAGCTCTTACTAGTAAAGTCACAGACACACAAAACCTTCTGGTATTGATCCACATCTGGCCCCAAACAATATTCAATGGTCACATCCTGCCATCATCTAAGCCCCGCCCCCTGAGAACAGGAAGTACCATGTTTTACTGTGAAAGGTCCAAATTTCACCCCTGTTACCTAATCAACACGAAACTGTCCCTAGTGACAGATAACAAGATGGTCTAAGTTGGTTTGGAACACAGAGACTTTAGGCAGGAGGGTGTGGCCATGGCGGCGTGGCGATGACAGACGTCACGCCATGGCCTTACGTTTGCCTGTTATTTCCACATTTCTAAGCCGATCGCCACCAAACTCAATAGGATTGATACTGGTCCAGCCCCCTAAAGATTTCCAGTGATAAAATTGGTGGGCGTGGCCTAATTGCTCAACAGCGCCCTCTAGGAGCCCTACTACAACCAGCCCCAAGCCATGCTGTGTCCGAGGTGTATGAAATTCAGTACACTTATGTAACTTCTCGGGACCTACAAAAAAGTCTCTTGGACCCATTGTCCAAACCCCATAGGAAGTCGGCCATTTTGGATCAAAGCCGCCATTTTGTCTCATTTACACACGTCGAATCTGAGCGAACTCCTCCTACAGCTTTTGACTTACAGAAATCGAAATCAATCAGTATGGTCTTAAGGCACTGGGGATCAAAAGTTATCAAAAGCTTTTTGCTACATGAAAGTATGTGAGCGTGGCTAAGCCTCAAAATCTGACTTCTCGCCATGAAACACAAAACCCTTATAGTTTCTACAAAGAAAATCACAGACACATGAAACCTTCTGAGATTGATCTGCCTCTGGCCCTTAACAATATTCACTGATCAGATGCTGACATCATCGAAACCCGTCCCCTCAGAACAGGAAGTGTCATGTTTCACTTAATGTGGACCATATTTGATCTCCTTCAACTAATCAACATGAAACTGTCTCCAATGACAGATAACAGGCTGGTCTAACTTCATCTCCAGTACTGACAGGTTTGGCTGGAGGGTGTGGCCGTGGCGGCGTGGCGAAATCTGATGTGACGCCATGGCGATACGTTTGCCTCTAAATTACACATGCAGGGTCCGATTTACTCCAAACTCAATATGGTTGATCCTTGTCAGCCCCTAAACAGCTCTATTAGATTACATATGAATTTGGCTCAACGGCGCCCCCTACGACACTTCAAGTGCTCTAGCTCCTTCATGCCTGATCGGATCCACTTCAAACTTACTGTACATCATCATGTATCAAAGCTGGACATGTTGACACTGTCAAAACATTACATCACTCTAGCCCCGCCCACTAATAAACAAATGACTGTAGCTTCCATATGGAAGGTCCGATTCACTCCAAACTGAATATGCTTGATCTTTGTCAGCCCCCAAACAGCTCCATTGGATTACATTTAAATTTGGATCAATAGCGCCCCCTAGGACACTTCAAGGGCTATATCTCCCTCATTCATCATCGGATCCACTTGAAATGTAGTATATATGATCATGAGTTAATGATGGACATTTTGACACAGTCAATTGATGATGTTGTTTTAGCCCCGCTCACAAACAAACAAGCGACTGCAGCGTCCTTCTGGAAGATCCGATTTACTTGAAATTTTGAACACTTTTTGCCAGACCGAAACTCTGCATGACCGAAGATCATATGACATGTTGCTCACAGTACCACTTAGTGACGACGTGTTGAAGTGAAGCAGTGTCATCGTCGGTGGCGTGTATGAGGTGATGCCAGTGCTCCTGCGGTCGCTCGACAGCCCGAGTTTGCTTCCTGCCGTCCTACAGTGCTTTAAAAAAGTTAAAGATTTAACAGATTTCTTCTGCTTTTGCTCTGTCACACTTTAACGTTTTAGGTCATACTGTTTTTAACATCAAAAGGTAACCGGACGAAATACCAAGTGCAGTTTTTAAATGATTTCATTTTAAAAGGCAAAAAGTTATCCAAACCAACATGACCCTGTGTGGAAGAGTAATGTCCTTTTAAACCTAATAGCTGGTTGTGCAATTGTGATGGCCACACCTGCAGCCACATAGTCGGTGACCCCACGCACCAACACCTCTTCACTTTGAGTTTCTTTGTTTCATGTATACATCACACTCACTGTAGCAACGAACCTTGGCAGTTTCACATGATAATAACTTGCCATGCTGTGAAAGGTGTTTGGCCCACTCTTTACAGTATTGTTTTATTTCACCCTCATAGGAGGGTTTTCGAGCATGACATTTATTGTCATGCCACTGCATCTCAATTGCTTTTAAACCAGGACTTTGGCTGGGCCTCTCCAAAACTTGTAGGCATGCATAAGATTCTTGTCCTGCTGCAGAACCCACATATGGCCGGACATTCTCCTTCAGGATTTTCTGCTAGAGAGCAGACTTCCTGGTTCCATCAATTATAGCAGGTCATACTGGTCCTGAAGCAGTAAACCAGCTCCAGATCATTAAACTACCACCACAATGTTTGACTGTTTTTGAAAACTGCTTTGAATTCATGTCAGATATAATGGGAAGAACACCTTCCAAAACTTTTATTTTTGTCTCGCCAATCCACAAACAATTTTCTCAAAATTCCCAGGGATCGTTTAGGTTTTTGTTTTTTCAGTAAATTTAAAAAGGTTTTACCCTTGGAACTCTCTCACTGATGCCAAAAGCCCAGTCTCTCTTTCTTATGGTTCAGTCATGAACTTTGACCTTAACTGAGGCAACAGAGGAAGATACTGGGAAGGTTAACCACTTTTTGCTTTTTAATAACTTTTAGCCTACTTCATGTTGTCGGACAGCTTCTATTTAAGCAATTTCTTGATTCTACAGACCTGGCAGCTATCAGGTCTGGGTGTGGCTAGTAAAAATGGAATCTAGCTCTCCCAAAATCGTGCTTAATCACAGTTAATTGATGATTTAATAAAGGTGGCGATTACATTTTCACACAGGACTATGTACATTTGGATGGATTAAGTATGATTTGAAGTATTTTAGTGTGACAAAAAAGAAGAAATCTTTAAGGAAGCAATAACTTTTTCACAGCCCTTCCTGTGCTTTGTTGAAAATGTAAACTTATGCATTCACTATATCCTCTTCCTTATACAGAATACTAAGTAGTAGCAGAATGTAGCTTCCCATTTTGGTATTTTTAACACTACTTCAGCACAGTTGCACTTCATAATGAAATATTTCCACTTATGTGTTGCACGAGTAACAGCTTGCAGGATACATATCTACATCTAAGCCAATAACAACCAACCATGCTTTTAGGGTCAAAGAGTGTTAAGATAAGTCAGAGGTGAATAAACTGGTGAAATGACAATAGCAAATCTGAACTTTGGAGAACAGGATTATGGCATTTTCTCTTGTTGTTGTGGTTGATGTTTGTATTTATTTGCTCTAATCAGTACGCTGCTTTTGTGGATCTCTGAGGCATATTCTTTCACAGCTGCATGTGTATAATAATATAAACACAAATGATGGTGCCCACCCAGACTTTGGATTGTTTCTGTATAAACTGCTATTGCCATCTGAAATACATTATTTCAATTGTTTTCTCCACTGTGACCTACAGTTGTGTCTGGAATAACTCATGTCAGCTCTGTTTTTCTTTGGGCCTTGCTTCATGCAGACATCGTTGTTTGTGCGTGTCCATGTCTTTCAGTGTGGACCAAAGCCTTAGGCTATGGTGGAAGGTTAGAGGTTAGATGGAGCTGCTTTTTAAAGCCCCAGGATCAACTCTCCAATAACAGCTTCACTGGTTGTCTGTTTGGCTCAGTTGTCCAGCCCAGATGGTGCCAAGCTTGGGGATCACCGGGCATGGCACAGAATTTCACACAAATATAGAGCACAAACACACACACACACACACACACATACACACACACACCCACCCACACACACACACACACACGCACACCCTTGAGCTACACCTGCATACTACATCCCTGAGTGACACCTCAGAGGGATCCAAGCAGGGCCAACACACTCCAACCAACATGCACCTTCGAGCAGAAGAGACATCCAGTTTGATTTTACCAAGCACACTTTATAAATGGTTTACTACTCGGTTAAATTCTCTTTTTCAGAGTAGTTGTAACTACTATACGTTCCTACCCTCACCTATGGCCATGAACTTTGGGTCATGACCGAAAGAACGAGATCCCGGATACAAGCGGCTGCCATCTGGGAGGAGCAGAGCTGCTGCTCCTCCACATCGAGAGGATGTGGGTTGGCTCGGGCATCTATACCAGATGCCTCCTGGACGCCTCCCTGAGGAGGTGTTCCAGGCACGTCCCACCAGTAGGAGGCCTAGGAGACGGCCCAGGACACCCTGGAGGGACTATGTCTCTCGGCTGGCCTGGGAACGCCTTGGGCTTCCCCCAGGAGGAGCTGGAGGAGGTGTCTGGGGAGAGGGACGTCTGGGTGTCTCTACTGAGTCTGGTGCCCCCGCGACCCAGTCCCAGATAAAGCGGAAGACGACAACGACACAGTAGTTGATCATCTTCTGATATGCATCATGCCTTCACCTAAATACGTACTCAGCTTTTTAGAAACCAAGTAATATTTGAGGGCTTGGTTGATTTCAATGTCTTGGTCATTACTCACAGACATAAAAATACAGAAATATGTTGACATGAACAGAGGTTGTAATGAGTGTAACCTCTGAATAAAGAAATAAATGAAGTGGAAGGTCCCATAACATCATGATGAACACGTGCTGGGGAGGTGATTGCTTGGCCTCGATTACAAAAGCAGAAAGGTCACATTATTGGTCTACTGATCCAAAACATCTTATTCGCTTTCTCCAGGTTAACTCATTGGTTTCTGCAGTTACTTGCATATCAGCAGTATAACACCTCTAACAGCATCAAAGTCTGCTCTGCCGTCTGAGATTCTTCATGATGCTTTGCTTTTTTGACTTCACTCTATTAAGGTTTCAATCTTCTTTTATTCACAATTCTTTTGACGATTTCTATCCAGTCAAAGATACATTATCTCAGACACCTGACAAAGTTTCACCACTTCAGCTGCTTCAAAAATCAAGGCTGCTGTCCAGCTGAATAAAAATGATTTCTGCAGGTTTGCAGAAATTATTTGGAGGCTCTGCAGAAGGTTTGAAACAGTTTGTTTAGGTATGAAAAAAAGGTAACAGCTATAGGTACAGAAATTAAGAATTGAAGCTTTGGCAGCAAACAAAGACAGGAATTTGTTGGTTTTCTCTAATCCACACAGGCTCAAAGTAATACATTCTAGGCTTAAATGTTTACATACATTCACATAAATCTTAACAAATGGTGTTGAATGTTTAATAATGAAGTTCTAACTTCATAAGGCCAATAACTACTCACATTTGGTTGATGGTAATGAACAAGGTTAGTAGGTAGTTTCTCTTTGCTAGCATAAAAAGGATTTCTTAGAGAGTACTCACAGGACTTACCAATACTTAGAAAATTGGTCCAAGAAACACTGAAGATCTACAGGGGTTGGACAATGAAACTGAAACACCTGGTTTTAGACCACAATCATTTATTAGTATGGTGTAGGGCCTCCTTTTGCGGCCAATACAGCATCAATTCGTCTTGGGAATGACATATACAAGTCCTGCACAGTGGTCAGAGGGATTTTAAGCCATTCTTCTTGCAGGATAGTGGCCAGGTCACTATGTGATACTGGTGGAGGAAAACGTTTCCTGATTTGCTCCTCCAAAAAACCCCAAAGTGGCTCAATAATATTTAGATCTGGTGACTGTGCAGGCCATGGGAGATGTTGAACTTCACTTTCATGTTCATCAAACCAATCTTTCACCAGTCTTACAGTGTGCCCATCTAGCACAAGTATTGGGCCAAGGGAATGCCATGATATGGCAGCCCAAACCATCACTGATCCACCCCCATGTTTCACTCTGGGCATGCAACAGTCTGGGTGGTATGCTTCTTTGGGGCTTCTCCACACCGTATCTCTCCCGGATGTGGGGAAAACAGTAAAGGTGGACTCATCAGAGAACAATACATGTTTCACATTGTCCACAGCCCAAGATTTGCTCTCCTTGCACCATTGAAACCGACGTTTGGCTATAGCAGCCCCGCCGTGTATATTGACCCTGTGGAGCTCCCGACGGACAGTTCTGGTGGAAACAGGAGAGTTGAGGTGCACATTTAATTCTGCCGTGATTTGGGCAGCCGTGGTTTTATGTTTTTTGGATACAATCTGGGTTAGCACCCGAACATCCCTTTCAGACAGATTCCTCTTGCGTCCACAGTTAATCCTGTTGGATGTGGTTCGTCCTTCTTGGTGGTATGCTGACATTACCCTGGATAATGTGGCTCTTGATACATCACAAAGACTTGCTGTCTTGGTCACAGATGCGCCAGCAAGATGTGCACCAACAATTTGTCCTCTTTTGAACTCTGGTATGTCACCTCTAATGTTGTGTTCATTTCAATATTTTCAGCAAAAGTGTGCTCTTACCCTGCTAATTGAACCTTCACACTCTGCTCTTACTGGTGCAATGTGCAATCAATGAAGACTCGCTACCAGGCTGGTCCAATTTAGCCATGAAACCTCCCACACTAAAATGACAGGTGTTTCAGTTTCATTGTCCAACCACTGTAAGAAAAAGAATTGTAGACAAGGTGGGACAATCTGAAAACAACTACAGACTCCAAAAACAAAGCATGGAACTTAAATACAGGTTCACCAATAAGAAAATCCAAACGCATCACCCTTAACTGGTCTAGGAACCTCCATAGCTTAATGAATTGAAAACTGCTGGAACACCATCATCTGTCCATTATGAAGCCAGTTTTACGCAACTCTGAACTGAGACGGTACCAACATCTGCAGCTGCTCACATGGGCAAGCTAAATGCCTTCTGTGAAAATGTTATAGGGATACATTAAGCTCGGTCACAATGATGAGACAAATTTTAGAGGGATCAAGGTGAAGCTTTCAAACAAGGAAAACCAAATGTTAAGCATGGCTGTGGCTGCATCATGCTTTGGGGCTGCTTTGCCATCAGTGGTAATGGATTAAATGATGGTGGAATACCTCCAAATTCTTCAGCTTCACATTGAATGAACAACAGAACAATGATTCCAAATACTGATCAGAGCTGGTCTTGTAATAGATAGAGCAAGCCAACATGATGCCTCTGGAATGGCTATCCTAAAGGCTAATCCCTCCACCCTATTCAAATATGGGGACTAGGCTTAATAGCCAGGTCATTTTTGCCAAGAAGTGCGGTGAAATATCCTGCCACAAGCCTACTGATGGCTATTTGCATTTTGTTTTGTCTGACTGGAGCCTTTCATTTGAAAATTGTCTTGTCTGAGTTACAATTAGAGAGAGAACAAAAGTTTTGTAAAATTAGATTTGTTATAGAAGACCAAGACTGCAGACAATATCTTCAAGATATTGTGGCACTAGTGGCCTTTTCCTTACAATAAGGAGACAGGCAACAGGCATAGAGACAAGGGATTAGGACATGCAGCGAAAGGTTGGGAACCTTTGACTAAGTATATTTGTCACATCAGAAACTTTCACTGAAAGGTGTTTATATATTTTGACTCAAACCCAGCATAAAATTGGAAATCTTTATGCTTCAGCTACCATGGATCAAATTGATGGAAAAATTGTTTGAGTTTAAAACCGTACTTCTCTAATATACCTCTATACTAATAAACTTAAGAAAGAGGACGACAGAAGGAACGGGAGAAAAACTCTGTCCCCAGAGCAGTTGGAGGGCATTTCTAACTACCTAACCATCTGAGGATTGAGAGGAGAGAACTATTACATGCTGGCACCACCAGCAAGATTTCTGACCTTTGCTTTGAGTACTTTAAAGTCTCAGTGGCCTGGCTGTAGAGGAAAAATCACTGAGGACTCCATGAACAAAAGGATATATAGTAGAGGAGCAAATTGAAAATACAGGCAATACACAGTACTGGTCGGAGAGGTTGTGTTTACAGATTCATGGAAATGAAATAGTGTAAATATTTAAAAAAAGATTTTATGGTTAAGTTAATCCATAAGCGTAGAATAATTTACATTTTCTTTCTTGCTAAAGTACTGCAGAGTTTTAGGGGTTTAGGTGGTTTTTATATATAAAAGTGACCCACATGTACATTGTTTATAACTTTCCCAAAGACAAAACAGCTGGTGAAATGAAGACCTTGCTACACTTTCTACAAGCTAAAACGACCCATTGGAGTGGCATTGTGATGCGGCCACTGTCATAAACTGATCATAAACTGGCTTAAATGCAGGCATGAGTCAGACAAGGTATTATTATAGATATAAAAGTTATAAAAAACGACTTCCAACAACTACAGGTGTTAGAAGTGTGTTGGCATGGGGTGCAGGTGGGACCCAACCAGCAAGCCACGAGGTGGCATCAGGGCCGTAGCTACAATTGAGGACACCGAGGTCCGGATGTCAGTATTTCTCTGCTGTGTGTATAATAAAAAAAAGAATCAAAACAATGCTTTTGGATGAAATGGTTCTCTGAGTAGCTCCAACAGGTTACTGTAGGAGGCGCTGCAACTGTGTAAGGCAGCCAAACTCAATGCTTACGAAGAAGAGTGCAGCTTTTCATACCCTACCGCTAAACTAAAGACCAGAAGAAGAGTGCAGCTGACGGTGAGATGTAACAGCGGTAACTTGCTAAAAATATTCTACTTGATAATATTCTACTCTTCTCCAAATAACAGTTCACAAGTCTTCACCCTTCATAACAGTTTAAGTTTAGTTAGAATTGTTCCCGCCCATTAATGACGTTTGATTTGTGTTGCCGCATTGTTTGTGAGCAGCTGTGACAGACTAATGATGTTTCTGTTGCAAGAGCTAATGTTTCCGTCCATTAAATAAACACACTCAAACTTTTTTTCAAAGCTTAGCTTTGAGGGGAAGAGTGTGATGAAAAGACAAAGAAGTGATGAAGGTAAGAGAGATTTAATAGATGGGGGCTGTCCATCCACTCCAGCCAGGATACATTGCTGAGACCCATGTCCCTGACTGGCCTTTATTACATTCACTTTAGACTACTACTGACCACGGATAGATGTGTTAAGTTATTACAGTGATATCCAGCCTGAATTTGACTGCAAGGAATACAGTACAAAATTACAGTTACACTATTAAATGTGTGTATTACTTAAAGCACGCTTTAATTATACCTGTTTTTTTAGAAAAATATTTCAGTGAGTCAAATCTAAAATGAATTCCGACTTAAAGACAGATTAAGACAGGTGGATAACTTTAGTCTATGTTTTTGATTTGTCAGGAGAGAAAGGTGAGAGTGTGAGTACAGAAGTAAGAAGTATGCTAAGATCTTGTGGTTTGAATGTTTGTGTAGTGTGAACAATCAACATTCATATAAACTAATTCATGTAATTTCAGGGAGTCATCATGGTTGAGTCCCCTGTTGCCTCAGATGATGTCGCTCCCCATGGACTCACACACACAACCAGACACACAAATACATGTTGCATTCAAGTCACTTGTGTTTTAAATAAATGCTTCCATTTTAATTAAGTTTTGGTCTTCATTGTAACTGATGTGCAGGGAGATAATGAGCGGTGGACATCAGTATTTTTTTAATTCTGGCTACGGCCCTTAGTGGCATCAGGAGAGCTTGACAATAAATGAATGCAACCAGAGTTCTTAATCACTTTTTAAATCATTGTCATGAATTTTCCTGAAACCACTTCCGGTCTTAATGCACCCTAATGTCGGTTGATGTATATTTCAAAGATCATATCATTTGTCTCCTTGTTTTACTAAACTATGTCTAATTCACTTACTAAATACCTAAGTGTATAACTATTGCATGTGCCAACTTTAAATTTGAAATCTGTACTTAATTTAGCATCTGCTTGATTGCAAATACCCATAGTTTATTTTTACAATTGCAATACAATTGTAAATAAATTCAGCCATTAAGAGGTACTGAGAGGAGTGATTACTAGATGTGAAACAGATGAGTGATTAATGACAGACTACAGCTGAGAGGTGTTACCTTTATTCCCAGAACAGGTGCCTCAACTCTAGTGGAGAAACGTCTGGTTACTGTGAACCTTGGCTCGTTTGCGCCTCGCTGACAGAGCAATGCAGTGAGGGGGAACCTGAACAGTTTTTTCTTCTTCCAGCAAGGACAGACAAATCCATTAAAGTGCATTCTGGACTATTTGTAAAAGTTGCAAAGATAATTGATCTAGACCAACATAAAAAGAATTTCATTGGTCCAGGCAAGAGGAGATGAAAGCATAAGACCATTACGATCCTTAAAGAGGAACTAAACCCCAAATCAACTTTTTTTTTTTTTGCAGATAAACTATATAAACTGGGCCTTAAACGGTACATTTTATTACATGCTTACATCACAGCCCCGCGTTCGGGTATAAAACCATCTCACTCTGACGCCCTCATAGTGAGTCAAAAGTTGGAGTTGTTCCTCCAGTGCCGAGTCAGTGCCTGGAGCCAATGGCTCAAACTGATAAGGTTACGGCCTGCTGGGCTCCACAAAGCTGGCGACAATGGGGGGTGAAACATCCTCCACCTCAAAAGACTGATCCGTGGCAATACTACCAGAATCTCTCTGCTCACTCTCCAGGTTTCAATTTACCAAATTAAGCTAGCTGCCACTTTCCCTCGTCCTCCCGAACATACCCCTGTTTAACCCCCTCTGCTCATCTCCACACTTAGCCCTGCCCACTTTGGTGGCATTTTTCAAAGTTTGTCTGGGGGCGGTTATTCTTTTCATGCGGTTTAGTTCCGCTTTAAGAGATAGACTGGGCTTTATCTTAGTGGGATATGCCCAGAAAACAGAGGCATCCAGAAGACCCCTAAACCACCTGACTCAACTCAGCTCCTTTCTTACCAGGACAGACCAGAGCAGCAACAGCATTACTGCATTAGAAACCAAAATCGTCCCATCATCTCTCGCTCTATCCTCCATCCAGTCGTTAACATGACATCTACATACTTGAACTCCTCTGCTTGAGGTCAAGGCTGACCACCACTGCACAGCCAACTTAACATGGTGGAGGGGTTTGAGTACCCCTATGAGTACCCCTATAAGCTGTGTATATGAATCTCTGTGACAGAAATTTGAAAAAGTTGGTGAGAAAAGAAAAAATGGGAGACATCAGTCTGACCTGAATCAATCTATGGGGCTAGTTCCAGCTTTTACCCAACACTGCTCACTGAACTGAGAAAGGCTCTGTGTGAAAAGGCCAAAAAAGGCAAAAAGGAAGGCAAATCTATTTGAAAGCCTTCATTTACCTTCTGGGATTAAAATATCTTGTGAAAAGCCAAAGGTCTTCTTTTTGTGTGCCAGTTAGCTAGGAAATTACTGAATGAAGCCAATAAGGGATAAAATGTCCAAACCTGCAGCTCTACAACAGTTGACCTAGGTAAACAATACGACCTCTGGTACTGGATGTCCTGAATACATAATTGGAGTGCTGAAAACAGGAGTATAAAAAGGTATTTTAAAGCTAAATGTGATAGTGTCTTGGAATGTTTAAAAAGTTACCTTATGCCCTGGCTACATTACTCCAGCTATTTACTTACAGAGATGCATACATACACACACACACACCAACACTTTTTGTTTTACTAGAATTTGTCATTGACTAAAATGATATTAAATACCCTTATGTCCAAATATGTTAGAAAAACAGTTTTTCTTTTAGGGCATTTTGTTTCTGCAGAACTGTATCCACCCTCCCAGCTGACATTGCCTGCTTTGTATAGCTTTCTCCCACACAAGTGTTACATTCATTATAACATGCAACTCCGCCAATATTGTTACACAAGAGTGCATTTTGATCAATTTGACTCTTTACTCATACCTGGAAGATTTATTGAAGTCCACTGACCATTTCATGAGAATATTCAACCAGAATAGATGCTCATGATCAGATGAAAATAACCTGTTTGAATTCAAGTTGAGGATTTTGCCATTTAAATACAACACTTCCTTTGCTGTTCTTCCAGCTTCACAATATTGTGTTTAAATGTAAATAAATAGTGTTTGGTCACACTTACATGATCTTTTTCATAGTTTTCACTGGAAATGTGTCAATTAAACAGATAGAAGGGGTTAAACAGAGTTGGTTAAGTGGGCAAGAGTCGGGGTACAGCCTGGACAGGTCGTCAGCCCATTGAAGGGTAGCACAGAGAAAAAACACAGGTATTAGGTATTCAAATTTACTTCTTTTCTCTCTACGGTCATGTACCTATTACCATCTCGGGTTCCTGAATGCTTGTTTGTCGGTTTCTTAGCTGCTCTTGGAAATTATATGTTTACTCTCCTTCGAGAGCTCTTATCTATTCAAGAGTCATATCAAAATTACACGTTTTTATCTCCTTTGAATTCTGCAGAAATGAGCCATCTCCTTATCCCTCAATTATAACAAATACACCTGTCGTACTCAACAACTCAGCTCTTCAATCTGAAAGCAGAGATTGGGCCCAGACTATCACCAACCATTTTCTCTTTGGATCATTTTGTGCAGCAGAGAACACAGACAAAAACCCAAGATCAACAAAAATAGTAAGAGCAAAGGAACTGCAGGAGGAAAGGGAAGAACAAAATACATGAATGGAATACAAGTCAAAGAACATCCTATGTTTTAGTATCCCACTGTGTGCTTAAAACCAATATTTTAAGCACACCCAGACCCTCCTAGAAGATATGTTTATAGCCAACAACCTCTATGGCAGCTACACCCACAAGCATTAGCTGCTGACAACCACAATAGCAGCTTCGGCCAATAGCAGTAGGTACTTAATACTTACTAGAAGCCGTGACCACTAGCAGTGACTACTAACAACCTCACTTAAACAATGGCCACTAGCAGTGTCACGCGATGTTCTTGAAACTGTAAACACTAACAGTCTCTACTAACAACCTCCTTGTAGCTACCACCACCACCAACACTGGCTAAAAACAACCTCCTTGTAGCTATAGCCACTAACACCCTGATACTATCAACCTTGCAGTAACTACAGCCACCAGCACCGGAAGACTCATACACTTGCACTGGCAGCAAAGAACTTCCTTGTAGCTAACGCCACTATTATTGGCAACAAACCTCCTAGTGGTCACTGTGACTACCCGATCTGACCCGGATGGGATGTTTATTTTTGTATTTCATTGTAATCTTATATATGGTAAAGAGATAACAAAAATACAGACAAAAATGGTTCATTTCGTTAGACCATATTGACTGCTCTGAGAACGCTCAATGATTACGTTACATAGAGCGAAAATTTTAATTTGTTTGAACATTTGATTCTCTCTATACTGTACACTGCAACGGTGCTGATCACAGAATGGACCCATTTGCAGTCTTTCATCACCTGCATTTGTTTCTGGAAAAGGGAACGTTTTCAAAAGATGTGGATTATTATTCCAGGAAAAAAAATAAAACGGATGTCTCCACAATAAGGTCTTCTCGTCTGTGATGGATCCACCAAAGGGTGCAATGACAGCGTAAATATGTTACAGTTCAATCAATAAGTCCAATAAACTATTTTCTACTAATATATATTTTTCATACAAAATAATGAGAATTATTAAATGACATTAGCATTGTCAAAGAAAGTAAGTCCTTTTAATAGCAAGTAATAATTTAATACCATAAATATGTTTGCTTTATAGAGCTACATTTTAATAATATCAAAATGTGTCTTACATATGTTATATTAAACTATTTACAAAATATAATATAGCACACTGTTATAATTAATAATGGAAATACTTATTTCCAGTACTGTTTAAACAACTAAAGCGTATTCAACAGCGATCCGGAAGTAATTCTCTTTGCGTATAGGCAAATGAGCCGGGACAGATCGGGTGGTGACAGTCACAGCCACTAATACTGGCTACCAACAGCCCTCTAGTATCTATGAACACTAGCACGGAGTACCAACAACCTCCTAATACCTGTTGCCATGATCACTGGCTAGTAACAACCAACTACAGCCATTACTACTGGCTACCAAAACTCCAAACAAGCAATGGCCTGCATTATTGCTACTAACAATGTTTGGACACCTTTGGCCAGCAGCAATGATTACAATCATCTAGGTACTGCTGCTGCTATTAGAACGCTCCTTTTAAAAAGGAGTTTCAGCATTAGCTATGTGCAACCACTTAGTAGGTATGGCTCAGGTTGTTAGAAAACACAGACTTTCGAAGTTGGAATTCCAACTTCAGTCCCACTGCATTTCACTTGTCTGGTAGCTCAGATGTTATGACTTCTTAGTTCAAACAGGAAGTAGAACTATTCTAGCTTTGTAATTCATCCTCATCATTGGTTCTACTCTTTGTTAAAAGTGTAGATGCTGATGTCCCATAGCAACACCCTAGATGCTAAAGTTTTTGATTTTTGGCCTCACAGGCTTATGTCACTTTGACTTAATATAATTATAGAGAAAATAAAGGTTTGTAACCTCCCTATGCCAAAAATATTTTTGCAACATCCTAGTCATGACATCTCAGCAGCATGTCAGGCTGCTAGCATTAATGTGGTTGACAAAGTAAGTGCAGCCTCACTGAAAGCCAGAAGAATCATGGCTTGCCAGTGAAAGAATAAACAAATGCAGCAGGTAATAGCAGGGCTACATGATAAGAACCATTGGAGACACAAACAACTACAAATTAATTATAGTAATTTGAGTACTTCAGTCACGTTCTGACAGGAAGACAGACTCAATTTCATAAACATGCCCACATAATCATCTGCCTAGTAAATTTAATTAGGATGCTGTCAAAGAAGGTTGTGTAGATTGGTTGGCTGGAAATAATAGCCACTCTCAAACTTTGTTTCCTGGGACTGCTGGTTGATTTAATGTTACCAAGGTAACAGCCTGTCAATTTCATGTTGGTGAAACAAACTATGGGCTAAACTCACAACAGGCTTGGTAAAAAGAAATGTACAAGTAATGGTAATGGTAAGTAACACACTCATCTAAAGTACTATCTGTGGATAACAAAAGAAAGCATGGGGGAAATATTAAACATGGCAAGGTCCATGGATGCCTTCACAATCAAAATATTTTGTGCAAATTGTATTTGTGCTTACAACAAAGGAACTCCATTAAGGAATATATTTTGCATTGAAACTTAAACGTTTCTCTTCAATTGTTTAAGTCCTGTCAGTAAATTAAAATGTCCTGTGGATAAACTGGATGTTTACATGTGATCCCATCTTTAAAATTAGATTACTAGCTGATTCAGCAACATCTAACTATATTTATGCTGATAATATTCAAATACATGCATTACATAACCTGACCTGAAACTTTAGGTTTCGGGTCTTGTACAGTTAAAGCCAAAATCATACCCCTGTATGAATGTAAATTTTTTTTTTTTTTTTCACATTGTCAAAACGACAACCAATTTTTAAATAAATTATTTAATTTAAATAAGATGAATAATTTATCAGTTTTTATTCTTAAAATTGTATTAATTAAATTCCATGTAGACAATTGTTAATATTCTTCTCAAAAATCAGTGGAATTTTTTTTATTACAGCAATTAAACCTTTTAAGAGCTGAACTTTGGCTGGGCCATTTCTCAGTATTAATATTACTTCCAGTCCAAAGAAAACTGCTGGTAAAATGACTTTAAACCAAAATCTATAAATCTTGGGTTTAACTGTACAAACTCAATTCAAGATTTCTGGGTATAGAAATGAGCTTAATTTTCAGTGAACGAATCAGAAATCTTTGTTTTTTGTGTTCAAAATCATTAGGAGGTCAAATTTATCTGCCATCAAGTCCAAGTCCTATTTCACTTCTACATGTTTTTATTTCAGTCTGGATCTGTAGGTTTTCCCACAGGTATGTTTCTCCCACCTACAGCAGCTGCAGCAGCTGCAGATGGTTGAGGGTCTCATGAATAAAACATGCCTTTAAGCTGAGAGTGATGTGATCTGTCAGGTCAGTCAGACAGACAATCGAAGAAAACACCTGTAACCTTGGGTTTGTCTTTGTTGGTTTTCTCATTGCTCTACAAGCGATCAGAAAACAAACAGTATTCCTGAGACATTTCACCCAACACAAGTCATCATCAGACTGCTAAAACGGTTACCAAGGACACGGTGAAACTTGTGTCTGATTTTGGCAAGTTTTTCCACCTGTGCACAAACAAATATCCTATCCACCTCTCGGCTCAAGCTTTGTTATTCCTGTCCCAGCTCCTGTTTTTTTTTTTTTTTTTTTTTGTTGCGAATTGTTTGAAGGCATCGGTCTTCCTGAGGTTTAAAGGTTGTCGGTCATTACTGCTTTGGCAGTGGTGGCTGGGGCAAAGGCCAGTTCTGCAGCTCGGCATGAGGAAGAGGCACAGCCAGCCAACTGTCTGAAGTCATCACCATGCCTGAGTGTGCAGACAGACCGCTCAACTGGGACTTCATCTGCTCGGATACACAGGAGCTTAATGGCAACGGGCTATTTTAAGGTGGAGGTTAGCAAAAGGCCACCAACTGGAAAAGAGGAGCGACAGGCTGTTTGAGAGTCGGCATTGATCTGAGCAAGCCGACAAACTGAAGCCATTCTGTGCTGCTCTAACATGCAGGCCACTCTTATTTCAAGGGATTTCAAAGGGTTTCAGTTTAATTGACCCTCTCCAAGTATTTACAGCGCACCTCACACTTATTGGTAACCCGAGTTAAAAATATGTACTGTAAAAGGCCTTAATCTTTTAATTAAAATAGTCTCTTATTTCAGAAAGATAAGTTAATATTTTAAAACAACAAAAAAGCCCTGTTATCTTTAAGTTTGAGCACATTTACGGTGGGGGACGGCATGAGAAATGCCATGAAAAACATCAAATGCAACATGCAACAATTATTGGCACCCCTCAAAATCCTAAAAAAATAAATAAATGCAACTAAAGAATTTGTAATCTATACATTACATTTTAATCTAAGCATATCAGTACAAGGAGGCTCATTTGCCCTAATCACTCTTCAAAATAGGAAAGAGAACGTGCCATTCCCATAAGGCACAAGTGTTAAATCTGCCCAAATCTACAGATCGCAACAATTAAAAAGTTTAAAACAACAAAAACTGTGACAACCACAGATGGAGAAGGACCCAGGGTTATCATGCCACCACCCACCGTGAGCAGGATGGTAAGATAGGTGAAGAATTTCCAGGGCTCAACGTTAGAGAACTATAGCACAAAACAATATTTTAAGGTTACCAAGTCTCCATAACAACTATTAGATGTTTGCTCAAATCTAACATGGCTTTAACTGGAAACATCCACTCCAACAAAGTTCCCAGGGCCGTTAAATGGAAACAGGCCCACAGCATCAAACGTCCTCAATGGTACATACCAGTGGAGATTTTCCCCACTGGTATGTATTCATCTTCTGTTTCGCATCAGACCGACCTGGAGTGTTTGTTGCAGAAAAGTTCACTCTTTGTCTCATCTGATGGAAGAACTCATCAGCTTTCAGATATTTTTGGCTAAAAAATTAAATTGAGAATGAAACTGAGTCATTAATGAGTCTTTGAACTGGAGAATAATACAAAACAAAATGTCAAATAGACATAAATATTAATTTTTCCATAGTCTCCTCACACCTAAACCTAACAGAAAACATGTGGAGTGAGCAGATTAGAAATAGAGTTGAACTACAACTCCGGAGAAAATAGAGTCAGTCGAGAGATTGCACCAAGAGCAATTGTCAAAGATGCCTTTGTCTGTTTGCTGAAATCTTGTGAAATGTTATAGGAGAAGACTTGTGCTATTTTATTGCAAAGGGTGGTTGTTCAAGATATCAGAATCAGCTTTATTTGCCACTTTTGTGTCTTTGGTTCTTAAATATAAATATATAAAGGCGAGGGTTCTGCTCCGTGTGTGGGGGATAGGCTCCTGTAGTTAGTGATGTTTAGACCATTCCAAACTGCTGCTGAGTTGTTTGCTGAGAATCTGTTTATTAGCTTCTCACAGTAGCTTCTCTTGGCTGGGCTGATCTCCTTGGTCAGTTTGTCCCGGATTAAAACCCTACAGCACACACAAGGTCCCCATGCTCAAGCTAATGCATGTCCAGGCCAGTTTGAAGTTTGCCAATGACCATCTGGATGATCCACTGGAGGAATGGGAGAAGGTCATGTGGTCTGATGAGACAAAACTAGAGCTTTTTGGTCTAAACTCCACTCGCTGTGTTTGGAGAAAGAAGAAGGATGAGTACAACCCCAAGCACACCATCCCTACCTTGAAGCATGGAGGTGGAAACATCATTCTTTGGGGATGCTTTTCTGCAAAGGGGACAGGACGACTGCACTGTATTGAGGGGAGGATGGACGGGGCCATGTATCAGGAGATCTTAGCCAAAAACCTCCTTCCCTCAGTAAGGGCACTGAAGATGGGTCATGGCTGGGTCTTCCAGCATGACAATGACCTGAAGCACACAGCCAGGGCAACTAAGGAGTGGCTCTGCAAGAAGCATTTCAAGGTCCTGGAATGGCCTAGCCAGTCTCCAGACCTGAACCCAATTGAACATCTTTGGAGGGAGCTGAAAGTCCATATTGCCCAGCGACAGCCTCGAAACCTGAAGGATCTAGAGAAGATCTGTATGAAGGAGTGGTCCAAAATCCCTGCTGCAGTGTGTGCAAACCCCATCAAGAACTACAGGAAACGTCTAATATCTGGAACTGCAAACAAAGGTTTCTGTACCAAATATTAAGTTTGTTTTCCTGATGTATCAAATACTTATGGCATTCAATAAAATGCAAATTAATTACTTAAAAACCACACAATGTGATTTTCTGGATTTTTGTTTTAGATTCCGTCACTCATAGTTGAAGTACCTATGATAAAAGTTAAAGACTTGCTTTGCAAGTGGGAAAACCTGCAAAATCGGCGGTGTATTAAATACTTGTTTTTCCCACTGTGGGTGTGGTTAGCAGAAGGTACTGCTAATCACAGTTGAAGGTTTCTTTGTATTTTAATTAGTTTTCTCTCAGCACCGAAGAACGGAACCAGAAGAAAATAAAGAAATTAAAACTACATAGAGTAAAAAAAAAGAAATACAAAAAGGATTGGAAATAAACAAGAACACAGCAAGATAAAATCCTAAAAAACTACAACAATCAGCTAATTTGTAGTGCTGACATTTCTTTCAGGTGTATTAATTTCTAACTTTCCAACTCGATGTGAATTTGTGGCCTCTAGACTTTGTCAAAATGAAAGTGGAGACTTGTGGAGTCAGGTCCTTGCCTCCATTCATTGTTTCATCCTCAAAGTTTGATTGACTGCTACGTAAAACCTCTTTGATCCATCGTCTATCAGAAAAACTGTCATCTTGTCAGCCGTAACCCTGGTATCAGAGAAGCTCCTGTGCTCATCTGTAGGATTCAAACCAAAACCTATCAACAACAAAGATTAAGGGAAAATGTTCAGGTATTGCAGCAGTATTGCAGCAAACGCTGCTCTTCAGGAGTTTTTTCTTTCCATTTATTGTCTGCTATCCCTGGTCTTACAGCTCTGCTTTACTCTTAGTAAAATGTACTGTGCAGAAAGGGTCCTTTCCATTGAAACAAGTTTCACCTCTCTAGGCCTTTCTGGAGTATGATCAGAAATGTCCAAATGCAGATCACCTGACAGTGTTTTGGAACAAAACTCATATCATAGTATTAAGGTTTGAGGCTTCTTAACTAACTCAACTTTAAAATCACTAAAGGATGACTTTATGTACAAAAAATGGTCAAATTTAGCAACCACAGATAACAGATTACAGGTTAAAGTTCATGACTGTGCAACTGAAAAAATCCTGAACAAGTTTGGCTTTTGGAGGGGATAAAGGAAAAAGCATGTTCTCTGTAAAAGCAGCCGAGCTTAGGTTTGTGAAGTTACATCTGCATGAACCCCAAGACTTGTAGCACAATGTCCTTTGAATACATGACACCAAAGTAGAGATGTTTGATCGAAGAACAAAACAGCATATCAGTGCAAACATCTCATACCCATGATTTGGGCTTGGTTTGTAACAACTAAACCTGGGCACCTAGCAGTCATTGAGTCAACCATGAACTCCTCTGTATACCAAGTTATTCTAGAGTTAAATGTGTGGCCACCTGTCTGACAGCTGAAGTTTGGCCCAAACTGGATCATCAAGAGGACAGAGGAGGTGTAAACTAAGAATCTCTTGTTTCTCAAACTCAATATTTCATGTTTACTGTCCTTCCTCTTTGCTATATTTTTATGAGATATAACATTCCCTTGAGCTGTCTGCTATGAAATAGGATAGAGGGTGTAAACGTAAAAGAGAGGAAGAACTTTGTTCTGCTTCACGAAAGTAACAGAAAAAGTTTGATGTCAGTTTTTTTTTTTTCCTTATTAGGAGACAGAAATCTAAAAAGAGCAAATGATAATGACTATAGACATAAAAAAACCTAAGGATTAGAATAATTAAACAGTATATTTATGAAAAAAATAAAAAAGCAAAGTGTTATTGAAGCACCAGGACTGACTCCAATCCTCCCCTCTCTGAGTGAACTAACATGCACAGCAGGATCAAAAAGCCTAAAAGCTGTTGGGACATAACACAGGCATTCATTATTTTCCTCCACGTTGTTTGTAGATAAACATAACAACACAGAGAGCTATTACAGAAGAGAAGATATACAGGGGTTGGACAATGAAACTGAAACAGCTGTCATTTTAGTGTGGGAGGTTTCATGGCTAAATTGGACCAGTCTGGTAGCCAGTCTTCATTGATTGCACATTGCACCAGTAAGAGCAGAGTGTGAAGGTTCAATTAGCAGGGTAAGAGCACAGTTTTGCTCAAAATATTGAAATGCACACAACATTATGGGTGACATACCAGAGTTCAAAAGAGGACAAATTGTTGGTGCACGTCTTGCTGGCACATCTGTGACCAAGACAGCAAGTCTTTGTGATGTATCAAGAGCCACGCTATCCAGGGTAATGTCAGCATACCACCAAGAAGGACGAACCACATCCAACAGGATTAACTGTGGACGCAAGAGGAAGCTGTCTGAAAGGGATGTTCGGGTGCTAACCCGGATTGTATCCAAAAAACATAAAACCACGGCTGCCCAAATCACGGCAGAATTAAATGTGCACCTCAACTCTCCCGTTTCCACCAGAACTGTCCGTCGGGAGCTCCACAGGGTCAATATACATGGCCGGGCTGCTATAGCCAAACCTTTGGTCACTCATGCCAATGCCAAATGTCGCTTTCAATGGTGCAAGGAGCGCAGATCTTTGGCTGTGGACAATGTATTGTTCCCTGATGAGTCCACCTTTACTGTTTTCCTCACATCCGGGAGAGTTACGGTGTGGAGAAGCCCCAAAGAAGCGTACCACCCAGACTGTTGCATGCCCAGAGTGAAGCATGGGGGTGGATCAGTGATGGTTTGGGCTGCCATATCATGGCATTCCCTTGGCCCAATACTTGTGCTAGATGGGCGCGTCACTGCCAAGGACTACCGAACCATTCTTGAGTACCATGTGCATCCAATGGTTCAAACATTGAATCCTGAAGGCGGTGCCGTGTATCAGGATGACAATGCACCAATACACACAGCAAGACTGGTGAAAGATTGGTTTGATGAACATGAAAGTGAAGTTTAACCTCTCCCATGGCCTGCACAGTCACCAGATCTAAATATTATTGAGCCACTTTGGGGTGTTTTGGAGGAGCGAGTCAGGAAACGTTTTCCTCCACCAGTATCACGTAGTGACCTGGCCACTATCCTGCAAGAAGAATGGCTTAAAATCCCTCTGACCACTTGTGTTGGCCTTGTATATGTCATTCCCAAGACGAATTGATGCTGTAATGGCCACAAAAGGAGGCCCTACACCATACTAATAAATTATTGTGGTCTAAAACCAGGTGTTTCAGTTTAATTGTCCAACCTCTGTAAATCTCCAAAAAGATTTCCTCTCACCTTGTCTGCATCACTTCTGTGCCAGAAACTCAGTCATTTACAACAAGCACCATCTGGTAAAGACAAATAAGAAAGGTACAAACATGATGAGGCTTTCTGGCAAGGAAAAAGTTTATAAAGTTCCTCTGCTGACTGATTTTCTGTCTGTGTAGGAAGCATCTTCCCTGGGAACAAGTGGGGAGAAACTGCTGGAAGAAGCAAAGAGTCTGCGTGTCTTTGCATGCCCATCTTTTTTCTTCCTGTATCTCCCTCCTGCAGGAGACAAAAATGATTCTACCACGAAGATGAAGAGTTAAGACTGTATGACCTTGATAACAAACCTGAATTCCTAAATAAACAGTGGCTGTTGAGAAGTTGTACACATCTTTACTCCTGCAAATAGGTTTATGCACAAGGTGGATGTACCTATGAAGTTGGCCCCTTCCACCTTCTTCAAATGAAACTTAATTGGTCTGAAATGTTTGTGCTACGTTTGTGAGCCAAAAATTAAATATATTAATAAAAGTTCCCGGAGACCACCAAAGGTAAACCAGCCCCCTCACTTTCTTCAAATCAAATAAAATTGGTGTCAATCAGTATACGAAAATATTTGTCTGTGACCTCCGAAAACTTTTATTAATATCTTTAAAACGGAAGCAGGACAACATATTTTTTTTTTGCTGCACATATGTAGCACAAACGTTTTACATTAATATTGTTTTGGGGGGGGGAGGGGGCAACTTCACTCAGGTGGTGGATGTCACAATGGTGAGCCAACTTAACATACTGCTGCAGAGGAGAACTTATAGGGAATAATGATGTCTCCCCATAGCACGATGCTGCCGGTACCATGGTAAGGACAATATGTTTGGGGTGTTGTGGTTCAGTGCTAATTTTCCTTTACATGTACCCTTTTGCAGGTTGACCAGAGCATGTTCTACCACATGTTTATTGCGTCTCATACTTGGACGGATATTTCAGTAACAAGTAACACCAGTAGTGAGCTGAACAGCAGACTATAATCAAATATCCATAACAAGATAAAGTGATGGCGGCACAATAGTAGGAAAACATGTGACATTTGGTAATGGTGGTGCACGGTATCTTTTGTTAAAAATGTGAAATCTAATTTCCATTTTTTATCTTATTTATTTAGTATATTACAGACTTCTTTAATGTCATTTATGTCATGATGTGCTACTGTTATTTGTACATTACAATAAAACTTGAAGCAATTAATTACTTTCATGTCTTACCAGTGTCTGAAATAAATTACATTTATATTTTATCTGCAGACCACTGGTTAAAGCCACATGGACTTTGTAATGACGCACAGCAAAGCCTTTTGAATCTCAGTCACCCTCTGAGATTCATGTGAGAGTTGAAAAATTATAAAGACATGTAGCCGGAGATTACATGATCAAGTTAATGCCAATCTAGCAAAGTAAACTCAATATATTAAATATGCATAACTTGGGTTATATTACTTAACGGATTAGATTAACACCAGCCTGTTTGCACTGAATTGTTTTGCTTGAACACTGAAGGGAAAAGCAATTCTAAATGATAAATCTTATATGCTATGCTGCTATACCCCATAGGTGCATAATTAAAACATTTGTTTTCTCATATCTGCCCATGCAGGCAGGATAAACTTATGAGTGTGGTGTCACCTGGGGGAAGTAAGTGAGAATTTAACTGCTTATCTGCAGCAAGACCAAACTTTAGTTTGTTTCTTTTTTAATCAATACATGTAAGTCACCTCCTAATTTCTCAGAAAGGCATATAACTTTGGAACAAACTTTTCTACTATTCTTATTTTAAAAATAGTAGAATTTTCCCAAGTTACACCTAACAAAATACCAATCTATTTAGCAGAATATGCTTTAAAATAAAATGGGAATATTAAAAGAGTGCTGGTCTAAATAATAAAAAAAAAACAAGTCACACAAAAGTAATTACAGCTACTAAACATTGCCATTGTAGCAGGTGTGATTACTGGACCAAATACCAGCTGTGAGCTAACTCCTTGTTGGAAAAAAATTAAACCAGAGTCTCAAACATTAAGCAAATAAGATTATAATTACAATTAACTGTTTCCATGTAGATTCAAATAGTAGTAAGCATTTGTGTGGAGTGGTTCCAAGCAGTCAGAAAACAGAAGGTTTTGAATATCAGCAAGATATGCTCATGGAGAAGTTGAGCAAATTTCTACTCAGTGACAAGCTAGCTAGTCATGGTAACAGTTAATTGGGGGTAAGCTATTGGGATGTTCTCTTTGTACCTGGAAGTCAGATCTGCGTTCCAAGTTGGGAAAACAACAAGTATGGATTGAATTTGATTTGAATATGGACTTGAATTTAAGAAGTGCCTACTCAAATCCAGGAGAAAAGCTACAGTGCCTTGCGAAAGTATTCGGCCCCCTTGAACTTTTCAACCTCTTGCCACATTTCAGGCTTCAAACATAAAGATATAAAATAAATTTTTTTTGTGAAGAATCAACAACAAGTGGGACACAATCGTGAAGTGGAATGAAATTTATTGGATGTGTCGAACGTTTTTAACACATAAAAAACTGAAAAGTGGGGCGTGCAATATTATTCGGCCCCTTTACTTTCAGTGCAGCAAACTCACTGCAGAAGTTCACTGAGGATCTCTTAATGATCCAATGTTGTCCCAAATGACTGATGAAGATAAGTAGAATCCACCTGAGTGTAATCAAGTCTCCGTATAAATGCACTTGCTCTCTCAGGGTTCTGTTCAAAGCGCAGAAAGCATCATGAAGACCAAGGAACACACCAGGCAGGTCCAAGATACTGTTGTGGAGAAGTTTAAAGTCGGATTTGGATACAAAAACATTTCCCAAGCCATAAACATCCCAAGGAGCAATGTGCAAGCAATCATATTGAAATGGAAGGAGTATCAGACCACTGCAAATCTACCAAGACCCGGCCGTCCCTCTAAACTTTCATCTCGAACAAGGAGAAGACTGATCAGAGATGCAGCAAAGTGGCCCATGATCACTCTGGATGAACTGCAGAGATCTACAACTGAGGTGGGAGAGTCTGTCCTAGGACAACAACCAGTCGTACACTGCACAAATCTGGCCTTTATGGAAGAGTGGCAAGAAGAAGGCCATTTCTCAAAGATATCCATAAAAAGTCTCGTTTAAAGTTTGCCACAAGCCACCTGGGAGACACACCAAACATGTGGAAGAAGGTGCTCTGGTCAGATGAAACCAAAATTGAACTGTTTGGCCACAATGCAAAATGATATGTTTGGCATAAAAGCAACACAGCTCATCACCCTGAACACACCATCCCCACTGTCAAACATGGTGGTGGCAGCATCATGGTTTGGGCCTGCTTTTTGCCAGGAAGGACAGGGAAGATGGTCAAAATTGATGGGAAGATGGATGGGGCCAAATACAGGACCATTCTGGAAGAGAACCTTTTGGAGTCTGCAAGAGACCTGAGACTGGGACAGAGATTTATCTTCCAACAAGACAATGATCCAAAGCATAAAGCCAAATCTACAATGGAATGGTTCACAAATAAACGTATCCAGGTTTTGGAATGGCCAAATCAAAGTCCAGACCTGATCCAATAAATTTCATTCCACTTCACGATTGTGTCCCACTTGTTGATTCTTCACAAAAAATTTGAATTTTATATCTTTATGTTTGAAGCCTGAAATGTGGCAAGATGTTGAAAAGTTCAAGGGGGCTGAGTACTTTCGCAAGGCACTGTACTTACTGTCAAATGAGAAGCTAAAAACTACCAACAGTCAAGTCAAAGCAAGTCAGTTCGACATCCACTGACTTGCTTTGACTTGACTGTTGGTAGTCACAGTCAAGTCAAAGCAACAGTCAAGTGAAAGCAAGTCAGTTCGACATCCACTGAGAGTCATGTTAACAGCTATATAATGTAAAGTGAACAGTTAATCAAGCTAACAATTACCTAAACTTCAGCTATCAACAACTCAGTCAAGCTAACAGCTACTGAAAGTACACAGAAACTCCAGTAAAATGTTAATTCAGCTCCCAGCTGCCCAAGCTACCAGGAAATCAAAGTCAAGCTAACAGCTACCAATACCACTCAACTCAAGCTACATGCTAATCCACCCAACAGCCTATAAAGATGAAGGCAACAGCCTTGAGAGTCAGGCTAAGTGCAACAAGCTAACAATGACCTAGGCTTACAGCCCTTCAAGATAAAGCTAACATCTACTCAAGCTAATACCTAATCAAGCTAAAGTCTCTTCAGATTAACACTAACAGCTACTCAAGCTAATAGCTACTTGGAATATAGCTAATGGCTAAGCAAAACAGAATCAATTCAAGAAAGAATTTCTGGCACCTAAAACTAAGCTTTCTAATTGTAAATTGTGACATAACATATCTTTATACCTCATCAATTTATTTCTGCGTTTTCCTAAACTTTACAACATTCATGCTGCAAACTAAATACATGCACCATGACTCCTACAATCACCTAATTATGAGCTTTGTAGTAAAAAAGAGCAGAGACTTTCTGCTTTTGTAGTTTCTTTATTCTATTTCCTGTAGTTCTTGTTTTGGAATATAGCCCGATAAACTCTGACTCTTACCAAAGAAGAATCACTTCACTCACCTCAGTGTTGGCAGCTAGCATAGCAATACAAACACTTTACAGTGTTAAGTCACTGAATATATTATTTTATCAATTTACTAAGAATGTTTTGTCATTTGAGATAGAGGACTTTTACTAAATCATTACAGGTAGTCCAGAATGATCATTGCACATGTGTTGCTTTTATTATTTGTAGAATATCTCTGACTAAAGTTAGACTCCATCAATCCATGCATTGATCCACCCATCGATCCACCAGCCCATTCATCCATCCATCCGTCCGTCCGTCCGTCCGTCAGTCTTTAATCAGGTCTGCTGCACTGCCAACCCCACAAATTCAAAGTTACATCCCTAATCACACAGAAATAAGCAAACATGAGGATATTCAGGAGGTGTGAGCTGGTGGCATATACTTTTAAAAAAAGAAACAGCTGAATGCATTACACCTTCACTTTGTATTATTTCACCTGTAACATAACACACACCTGGGAACCTGCAATTCTCATTTTCAGTAACTAGGTAAGGAAAGTTGACAGATAAGATAGATTTGATGTTCCCTTAGGAAATTTGTTACACACACATCCAGTCTTTAAATTAATATGAAAATACACCACCTTTATTGCCCGCTGACTCATGCACTGCTGTTTTAACATCCTCCATCCGTCAACAAACACTGAACAACAAGTTTTCTATTGCAGTTACTGCACTCAGAGGAAGGGTGGTGCTTTCTGTTGTCTTCAGGCAAACAAGTGGTGGCGATGATGGATTGTATGATAGGGATTGATGCAATGTTGGGAACATGAAGTGATGATAATGTGAGAGGAAATACCACACTCAGCCTGTGAAAGCATATCACATTTTTTCTTTGATATTATGATAGAGACAGATGCAATCATATCTTGCCTTCTTGAACAAAAAAAGTACTTGGGAATGAAGCCTACATAAGGTATAAAATGGTAAATAATATAAGTAATGCTGGATTGATAGGAAGTTACATAATTACCCTATGTCCAACACTGCCATTAAAGCATTAAATCAGGCATAATACCAAAGAAAGGATTTTTAATACAAAACTGTTAAGGCACTGGAAGTACAGGCTATGTGTGTCAGTGACATGTGATGGGTGTCATGGCAGGGGAGGCAAAGACTCCTCTGGAGTCAGATGTTCAAATATTTTAAAGGAAAATAATCTCATATTTCAATTTTGATCTTAACTGAGGCTGCACAGTGGCACAGTTGGTAGCGCTGCATCCTTGCAGCAAGAAGGTCCTGGGTTTGACTCCTGGAACCCAGAACCTGCATGGAGTCTGCTTGTTCTCCGTGCATGTACAGGTCCTTCTCAAAAAATTAGCATATTGTGATAAAGTTCATTATTTTCCATAATGTCATGATGAAAATTTAACATTCATATATTTTAGATTCATTGCACACTAACTGAAATATTTCAGGTCTTTTATTGTCTTAATACGGATGATTTTGGCATACAGCTCATGAAAACCCAAAATTCCTATCTCACAAAATTAGCATATCATTAAAAGGCTCTCTAAACGAGCTATGAACCTAATCATCTGAATCAACGAGTTAACTCTAAACACCTGCAAAAGATTCCTGAGGCCTTTAAAACTCCCAGCCTGGTTCATCACTCAAAACCCCAATCATGGGTAAGACTGCCGACCTGACTGCTGTCCAGAAGGCCACTATTGACACCCTCAAGCAAGAGGGTAAGACACAGAAAGAAATTTCTGAACGAATAGCCTGTTCCCAGAGTGCTGTATCAAGGCACCTCAGTGGGAAGTCTGTGGGAAGGAAAAAGTGTGGCAGAAAACGCTGCACAACGAGAAGTGGTGACCGGACCCTGAAGAAGATTGTGGAGAAGGGCCGATTCCAGACCTTGGGGGACCTGCGGAAGCAGTGGACTGAGTCTGGAGTAGAAACATCCAGAGCCACCGTGCACAGGCGTGTGCAGGAAATGGGCTACAGGTGCCACATTCCCCAGTCCTGGGCTACAGAGAAGCAGCACTGGACTGTTGCTCAGTGGTCCAAAGTACTTTTTTCGGATGAAAGCAAATTCTGCATGTCATTCGGAAATCAAGGTGCCAGAGTCTGGAGGAAGACTGGGGAGAAGGAAATGCCAAAATGCCAGAAGTCCAGTGTCAAGTACCCACAGTCAGTGATGGTCTGGGGTGCCGTGTCAGCTGCTGGTGTTGGTCCACTGTGTTTTATCAAGGGCAGGGTCAATGCAGCTAGCTATCAGGAGATTTTGGAGCACTTCTTGCTTCCATCTGCTGAAAAGCTTTATGGAGATGAAGATTTCATTTTTCAGCACAACCTGGCACCTGCTCACAGTGCCAAAACAACTGGTAAATGGTTTACTGACCATGGTATCACTGTGCTCAATTGGCCTGCCAACTCTCCTGACCTGAACCCCATAGAGAATCTGTGGGATATTGTGAAGAGAACGTTGAGAGACTCAAGACCCAACACTCTGGATGAGCTAAAGGCCGCTATCGAAGCATCCTGGGCCTCCATAAGACCTCAGTGCCACAGGCTGATTGCCTCCATGCCACGCCGCATGGAAGCAGTCATTTCTGCAAAAGGATTCCCAACCACGTATTGAGTGCATAACTGTACATGATTATTTGAAGGTTGACGTTTTTTGTATTAAAAACACTTTTCTTTTATTGGTCGGATGAAATATGCTAATTTTGTGAGATAGGAATTTTGGGTTTTCATGAGCTGTATGCCACAATCATCCTTATTAAGACAACAAAAGACCTGAAATATTTCAGTTAGTGTGCAATGAATCTAAAATATATGGATGTTAAATTTTCATCATTACATTATAGAAAATAATGAACTTAATCACAATATGCTAATTTTTTGAGAAGGACCTGTAGGTTAGTTGGTCTCTTGATGTTGCCCTTAGGTGTGGATGAGTGTGTGCATGGTTGTTTGTCCTGTGTGTATCTGTCTTGCCCTGTCCAGGGTGTACCTCACCTCCTGCCCACAGACTGCTGGAGATAGGCACCAGCTTCCCCACGACCCACTATGGAAGAAGTGGTAGAAAATGACTAACTGACCTTAACTGAAACAACTAATTGTTTTAATAAATTTCATACTGTTTAATAATACCAGAGCAAGAAAAAACTAAATAATGTTTTACATAAAGACAAATTTGATTATTTAAAATAATTTTTAGATTTTGGGTGATCTCTCTTTTTCATTTAAAATTAAAAATTGTGTTTGATCTTACCTTTATTTGTAGCCTATATGAAGTCCATGGAAGCAGGTTGCATTAATTAAGTCTTTTAAAATCTCCTGGTTCTCCCTCACCTTTCCCCTGTGGACACTAATTTTCAGCCAGTGTTGACCATTCAACGCCAAGTCAAATTCGTGTACTCCACATTGTTTTCGGGTTTACCACTGAAAAAGGTGGGTTACCTTTCTTCTACTTGTTTGAAGCAGATCTTTCAGCTCCGGAGTTGGTCTTATATTTTCACTGCGCATTTATGGCCGAAAAGACTAAATATGTCACACTCTTTCATTAAATATATTAGGCTAACTGTGGAACGTCAGCATAGTTAGTACACGTGTAATCCAGCATGTATGTTGGTGATTTAAAGAGAGACATCAATGGGCATGCGCCAACTGCCTGATTCAGTCAATGTGTGAGACACAGCGCCATCGGTGGTGAGGCACAGCTATTTACTGCCATACCTTGCTTTTCTCCCATGTATTTATAAATCACCAAGTGGCTTAGCACCAAAGTACAATAAAGGTTTGTTGTTGTTGTATCAACCTTCCAGACCACTCAGGTCTTTTGGTTAAAATCTAGTCGGCATCCCCAGAGTCAAAACTAAACATGGAGATTGCAAAAATCCAAGTTCATTTTCTATCAAATCCCTTTTTTAAACAGCATTTTGACAATTTTATCTGAGCCAAGCTTACTGGTCTTTTTATTTGTTTCTCATTTGCGTGTTACATGTAAACTGAAACCTATAAAATGGTATTAGATGCATAGTAATTAGTTTTTCTTCTCCGGGTCTTTGATTTCTGTTTCCGCTGGGGGTCATCAGTGCTCTGAGGGCCCTGAGTGATTGCAGCGTTGTCTCACTTCTGTTCGCCCAGCACCCCATGACTTTGTCTAATTTGTTTTCTCACCATGCAATTAAAAATGCACCATGGAAGGAGAGGGTTGATCAATGACACCTGGCAGCAACTGAAAAAAGGACCTATCTTTCTGCTCATCCATCTATAAACACCTACTGTCCATTTATCTGTCCATCCACATACACATCAGCCCTTTGGCTAATTCGTTTACCTTCACCCACTGCTGATCTTGTGTCAGCTAGATGCTTTTGTAAGTAGGTGTGTTTGAGTCACCAACAGGTCAAGGTGATTCAGTTATTTATTCAAGTTTGTCTTTAGAGATGGAGGCTGTTGCAGGATATATGAACACACAGAGGTGCACAGATCAGGAGATGTCATCCATGAAGGACATCAAAACAAATGAGCCTGGTGTGACACCTGGAAAAGTTGTCAGGAGTCCATCATATAACCTTGCAACCCATTGGAAGACAAAGAGAAAATGATTGCAGTACAAGAGAAATGTTGTAAAAAGGAATAAATGAAGTCAAATCAAATTGTTTTCCTTATCTTAACCAAGTAGTTTTCCCTGAACCGTATACTATTACTATTTAGTCAGACAAAGATAAGTAAAGCCTAACAAGAGTTTTTGATGCCATTTCATCACACAACAAGACAAGCAAGAAAAATGCTCACTTGTTGCAAATGTTGAGTATTTACAGGGTTTTTACACTGCAGACCAATTTAGATACCACAAGTTTTATCTTTTTTTATTTTACCTTTTACCCCAACTAATAGATAATAATCCAGATGTTTAAGAACACAATTGGTAAAGACAAGAAGAATGTGCAAAATTGAAAGATGATGATAAATAAAACATGTATGCCATGTTATTGTAATAGTAAATTATACAATAAATACAAATATACATCATAAATTTGAATTCCTTTTGTTTTTTAGACGGGCTGCACAGTGGCGCAGTTGGTAGCACTGTTGCCTTGTAGCAAGAAGGTCCTGGGTTCGATTCCCGGCCTGGGGTCTTTCTGCATGGAGTTTGCATGTTCTCCCTGTGCAACATCTACAGCATGCACTGGGGCGGTTTGCAGACAAGTGTGAAGCGGCAGGGATGAGGATCAGCTCCTCCAAGTCTGAGGCCATTGTTCTCAACCGAAAACGGGTGGCTTGCTCTTTCCAGGTTGGAGGGAACTCCAGCCTCAAGTGGAGGAGCTCAAGTATCTCAGGGTCTTGTTCACGAGTGAGGAGCGAAGGTAGTGGGTGATTGACAGATAGATCGGTCTGGCCACTGCAGTAATGAGGATGCTGTGCCAGTCCTTTGTGGTGCAGAGACAGCTGAGCTGAAAGGTGAAGCTCTCAATTTACTGGTCAGTCTACATTCCTACCCCCACTTTGGGCATGAACTTTGCGTCGTGACTGAAAGAACGAGATACTGGATACAAGCGGCTGACATTAGCTTCCTCTGCAGGGTGGTCGGGCACTCCTTTAGAAATAGGTTGAGGAGCTCGGAGAGAGCTGCTACTCTTCCACATGGAGAGGAGTTAGTTGAGGTGGCTCGGGCATCTGTTTCTGATGCCTCCTAGAAGGTGTTCCAGATACGTCCTTCCAGGAGCATGCCCAGGGGACAGCCCAGAAGACACTGCAGGGACTTTGTCTGTGGCCTGGGAACACCTCAGCATTCCCCCAGAGGAGCTGGAGGAGGACTCTGGGGAGAGGGAAGTCTGGGCATCTCTACTAAGTCTGCTGCCCCCACGACCCGGTTGTGGATAAGCGAAACACGACAAGAATGAGTCTCTATCATTATTAAAAAGTCCATGTTCCACCATTGGTAGTCCCATGTGGTAAAAGTTTACTCCACCATAACTGGAAAGTCCATGTGCCATGAGGGTGTTTTTGGGTTTTTATTAAGTTTTAGTTATTCCTCTTCTTAGTTATGTTTTTGGATCATGCTTCTGCTGTTTTCTAGTTCATATTTTGCAAGTTATGTTCCTTTTGGTTTGTATCATCGGATTTCTTTTTTGTCCCAGTTATGTTTCGTTTTCACTCCCATCATCTGTCAGTCATAGCAATCAGCTTCATTCAGTTCACCTGCATCAAGTAATCAGTCTCTATGTTTCGCCTGCACTATGCTCTATATATACACTGCCATTCTGTTCATTCTCTGCGGAAGCATTCACTCTGATCACTCTGCTCATGCCAAGCCTGTCTTGCCTGTCTGACCATGCCTGTTTTTGACACCACCTGCTGTATTGAGTTTCATTTATTAAATCTTCTTTTACATCATGATGCTTCCTGCTCGTCTGCATTCTGGGGTCCTCTGCCATACCAGCCATGGCACCATGTTCTATTTCTCTACCATTCTTTCATTATAACAGGAAATTCATTGGTTAATAAATTTATTTATTTCTGCAGTTAGTGGAAATCTTTAGTTTCCACTAACAGCAATCTCTGGCTTCCCTTCTTTGCTAGATTATTTTCTCTCATCAAGGGAAATCCCATGTTCTATTCCTCTACTACTCTTTACCATTATTTTATTCCTGTGTTTTCCTGTTCTTGTTTTTTCTAATGTCATTTCAAGTTCTATTTGTTTAAAACTACCAGACTTCTGTGTCCCTTCCGAATATTCTGGTGATTCTATTCCACAATGACTGAAAGACCGACATTACAATTTCTATCATCTTTGGAAACCCTGTGTGATTGGGATTCCAGTGTTTTATTTGTCCACTCCTTTTCCAGTTCCATATGCTTTAGTCATTCTGCATGAGTATTTCTAGGTTCTATTCATCCACTATGCATTGCCATCTCTGGAAGTCCCATACTATAGTTCCTCATTGTTCTCTACCCTAACCGGAAAGTCCACATCTTCCTTCTATTCCTTCCTATGTCATCACTGAAGTTCAAAATGTTTTTTATCTATTATTCTTCAACAATGTTAAAAAATTACGACTATTCTCCTACCATTATGGGAAGAATTTGTCCTCTTCTGTTGTACACATAGAAGAGGATTCACCTATCATTCTTTATTATCAACTGAGGCCTCATGCTCCATTTATTTACTATTGTCAACCATCACAATCACTTATAATCTGGAGAAACCCCAAAGTTAAACGTGTACTTTGTGTTAATTTGTCATGAACTGAACTGAGCGAAGAGTTACATGTGAATGTTCACATCTGTCACTCAGGACTTCACAGGTGAGTTTTAAAAGTAAAAAGATGGTGAAGAAATAAATCGACACAAGAGACGAGTCTGCTGGATGGTACAATCAAAGTCTTTACTGGTGCCATTAATCAGATTCCTCAGGGAAGCATTATCACCAACATCTGCTTGAAAAAATTCGAGTTTGCACATGAGCCACCATATGCTTGGCCTGCAGCTTCTATGGGTTTGTGGCGGCGATGGTATGGACTGTTGTTTACACTTCTGTATTTGTGAGTATGTGCATCTGTGTCATTAGTGCAATTAACGGCTCATGTAGAAGAACTGAAGACTTGAATATGTCCCCCGAGTGCTGTGATTATGTTTCTGCTGATGAAGCAGATGTTGCACATGCAGCTAACTATGTTTGTTATAGTGTGCCCAGAAAATATGACAATTTGTTAGCTTGTTTTTCAAATAATTGACAAAAACAAGTCTTCCAGCATATCTGCATTCAGGCATTCTGCCATCAGATTAAAAGTAGTAAATCTTAGAAGTTAAGAAAGATAGCCACAACCAAAAATGTTAGATGCATTTAGGTTATTTTGTATTGCCTGACTTGTTTCTCATTCGTAACTCTTCTATAGAATCTTGAACCAAATGTTAATTTTTGTTCTGATCTGTCCATAAATATTTTCTTAGCATCCATCTTTTCCATCCACATAATTGTCTATTTTTAACTGTTTTCCTTGATTAGCTGTGCTTTTCTTGTAGTCCTGTTATGTTCACCATTGTTGAACAGTTTCTGAACTTGTGAAATCATGTAAAGGATGATTTAACTTCTATATAATCAGGTGTATGACATCCAGTATAAATATTATATACATGTTTTCTTGCACTGTTAATTTCGTGTCAAATTTAACTTACCAAATCCTCTCTGCCATTGCCAAACAGTCTTTGGTTGAAGGAGTAGGATGGTAGGATGGCGTCATCTTACTTCCTGCAAACACAAGCCTTGTGTTCATTAGAGGCAATCTCAATGCAGATAAATATTTAGATTAAAATTGGCAACCGGTGCAGTCCCGTATATCCTTTGTGAGGGACTCAACTCTGTCCTCTGACATGTCAATCCTCCCCCCAGAGAGCTGGGTTTATCAGACACCGATTTTGGGAATGGAAAGGATGAAATGGCTTTCCTGCTGTCCAGATCTTAACCCCACTGGACACTTGTGGAATTAGCCCGGGCGTACTGTTCGTGCCAGACTGACCAACGAGACCACACTGGAGACAGTTACTGATTCACGAAAGGAACGTCATGCTGGTGACCAAGCTGGTGATCGGCATGAACAGGAGGTGCCAGGCTATTGTGGTTGTGAATGGTCCTTCCACGTGCAACTGAGGCCCTTTTTGTTAAATACATAAATTTGTAAATTGACAGTATGTCTCGTTTCTTAAACTATAATCGTCCAATCCAATAGAGGACACCAAGCAAGAGTCATTGACAGATTAAGCTATAAGGCATCAGAGGAGAGAATTTATCATGGGCGGGACCCGCATACTCAGCTCTGCTGCTCAACCCATAAATTCATTTTCCTTAAATGTTGCAACAATTAAAGACAAATAAACAGCATTTCCAATGGTGTAAGATTCATTGCCAAGAAGCACTGTTGCACTGATGCAAAAAGAAAAATCGTCTATATAAACAATTTCTAACTGATAGAATTAGTGAGGCTGAACTAAAGTACAAAGAAATACAAAAATAAATTAACTTGTATTTTAAGAGAATGCAAACAACAATACTATAATAAATTACTCAATAGTAAAAGAAAAGATATTAGAGGTATGTGGAAGGCAGTTAATAGGATAAAAGGTGGAGATTTCAAAAACTTATGTTATCCGAAATATTTAGTAGAGAATGATAAGGTTATTGACGATAAGAATAAAATTGTGGATAGACTTAACAGTTTTTTTGTGAACATTGGACCTGAACTAGCGAAAACAATTTCATGTGGTAATGAATCACCGTGTAGTTCAATCGAAAACAATCAAAGCTCGATGTTTCTTACTCCTAACGATGAGAAGGAGGTTTTGGAGACCATACGGAAATGTAACAATAAAACATCACAAGATATTCACAAAATAGATATGAGAACAATTAGGAATGTTGCTAAAGCAATAGTCGAACCATTTACACACACTTGCAACTTGTCATTTCAGTCAAGTCAATTTCCCCCCACTATGAAAATAGCTAAAGTAATTCCATTATTTAAATCAGGAGACAAACATTGCTTTACAAACTACCGTCCTGTCTCCCTCTTGCCCCAGTTTTCAAAAATACTAAAAGAATTACTTAATTCAAGACTATTTAAATGTATTAATAAAAATAACTTGCTTTTCAATAGTCAATATACTTGTCGACAAGACCGATCTACATCGCAAGCGCTAATTGAATTTACGGAAGAGGTTTCTGATTGTATTGAACAGAATAAATACATTATCAGATTATTTATTGTTTTGCAAAAGGCTTCGATACCATTAATCATCACATTTTAATTAAATCTCTATGGCATTAGAGGAATGCCACAAAACTGGTTAGCGAGCCACTTGCAGGAGAGAAGGCAGTTCGTACACATTGAACAATATAGATCTACATACAGAAAGATCATGTGCGGGGTACCTCAAGGTTCAATCCTAGGGGCAACTCTATTTTCATTATACATTAACGATATTTGCAAAATCTCTAAAATTAGAAATTCATACTTTTTGCTGATGATGCTAATATTTTATGTTCAGGTGACGATTTGGAGAAATGTTTGTATGAAATAACTCAAGAAAGTTACAAGTTAAGGAACTGGTTTAATATAAACAAATTATCACTGAACTTAAAAAAAAAAACTCAACCGCTTTATTTACGTTATTTATGATTACAAGTGTCTAAGTGTGTTCGTGTGATGAAACGTTGTAGTTTTCTTCTTAATCAAAGTGCATTATTTATTCTGTATCACTCCTTCATAATGTCCTATTTAAATTATTGTTTAGAAGTTTAGGGAAATTGTTGCAAAAACAAATGTGTTACCTTTAATCTCTTTCCAACAACGAGCCATTAGAATTGCTCATAAATTTAAATATAATGGTCAGACCAATCCACATTTTCTCAATACATTCAATCTAAAACTGCAAGATTTGGTGAATTATAAATTGGCCCAAATTGTGTATGTGTGTGTGTGGTTGTGTGTGTGAGTCCATCGGGAGCGACATCATCTGAGGGGGGGGGGAACTCAACCATAATGACTGACTGAAATGACATGAATTACTTTATATGAATGCTGATTGTTCACACTGCACAAACATTCAAAACACAAGATCTGAGTATACTTCTTACCTCTGTACTCACACTCTCACCTGTCTCTCCTGACAAATCAAAAACATAGACTAAAGTTATCCACCTGCCTTAGTCTGTCTTTAAGTCTGAATTCATTTTAGATTTACTCACTGAAATATTTTTCTAAAAGAACACAAACATAAATAAAGTGTACTTTATTAAGTAATACACACATTTAATAGCGAAACTGTAATTTTGTACTGCATTCTTTGCAGTCAAATTTAGCCTGGATATCACTGTAATAACTTAACACATCTATCCGTGGTCAGTAGTAGTGTGAGGTTGGCCCCCTGCTGAGACGTAACCGTGTATCCGCCATATTGCTGGAGGCAAGGCTGCGATGTGAACTAATACAAATAAAGGGACTTTACTTCATAAAGCACATTTTACGTTAATGCCTCACCTTATTTATTTACACACACTTATGTTCATAGGTACGACGGAGATTCAGGGACAGGCTAAAAGTTTTTTTTTTTTTGTTTTTTTTTTAGATTACAAGAATAAAGTCAGAATTTTTATGAGAACTCTTACAAAAAAGCTACAAAAATGCTGCAGACGTAAGAGGCATTTTGGCTCTTCAACTTGACTCCACAAAAATGGCGGCCACTTCGGAACGCTGTTTAGCGTTCGATAGGGCGTCATGTACTGTATATGTTTCACTGCCAGCTGCACTTTTCTTCTTCTGGTCTTTTTTTTTTTGCGGTAGAATATGAAAAGCTGTACTCTTCTTGGTAAACATTGAGTTTGGCTGCCTTACAGAGTTGTAGCGCCGTCTACAGTAACCTGGTAGAGGTACTCAGACATGCACTTCGTTCGAAAGCATTGTTTTCATTAATTTTTTATTTAATACACAGCAGAAAAATACTGAGGTTTGGACCTCAGTGTCCTCAATGGTAGCTACGGCCATGATTGGAGGGAAGTGGTTGAAGTCCTTATAGCCAAGTACATTAAATGCATCCGTAAACAGGCGCATCTGTGTGCGGGCGCTTCGGTACAATATATATATATATATATACACATATATATATATATATATATATATATACACATATATATATATACACATATATATATACACATATATATACACATATATATATACACATATATATATATATATATATATATATATATATATATATATATATATATATATATATATATATATATATATATATATATATATATATATATATATATATATATACAGTACAGACCAAAAGTCTGGACACACCTCATTCAAAGAGTTGTCTTTATTTTCATAACTATGAATATTGTAGTATTTTATTATTGTATTTTCATGACTATGAATACTGTAGCTTCACACTGAAGGCATCAAAACTATCAATTAACACGTGGAATTATATACTGAACAAAAAAGTGTGAAACAACTGAAAATATGCCTTATATTCTAGGTTCTTCAAAGTAGCCACCTTTTGCTTTAATTACTGCTCTGCACACTCTTGGCATTCTGTTGATGAGCTTCAAGAGGTAGTCACCTGAAATGGTTTTCACTTCACAGGTGTGCCCTGTCAGGTTTAATAAGTGGGATTTCAAGCCTTATAAATGGGGTTGGGACCATCAGTTGTGTTGTGCAGGAGGTGGATACAATACACAGAATTTGTATTATGGCAAGAAAAAAGCAGCTAAGTAAAGAAAAACGAGTGGCCATCATTACTTTAAGAAATGAAGGTCAGTCAGTCCGAACAATTGGGAAAGTTTTGAAAGTGTCCCCAAATGCAGTCGCAAAAACCATCAAGCGCTACAAAGAAACTGGCTCACATGAGGACCGCCCCAGGAAAGGAAGACCAAGAGTCACCTCTGCTGCGGACAATAAGTTCATCCGAGTCACCAGCCTCAGAAATCGCAGGTTAACAGCAGCTCAGATTAGAGAACAGGTCAATGCCACACAGAGTTCTAGCAGCAGACACATCTCTAGAACAACTGTTAAGAGGACAATGTGTGAATCAGGCCTTCATGGTAAAATAGCTGCTAGGAAACCACTGCTGAGGACAGGCAACAAGCAGAAGAGACTTGTTTGGACTAAAGAACACAAGGAATGGACATTAGACCAGTGGAAATCTGTGCTTTGGTCTGATGAATCCAAGTTTGAGATCATTGGTTCAAACCACCGTGTCTTTGTGCGGCGCAGAAGAGGTGAACGGATGAACTCTACATGCCTGGTTCCCACAGTGAAGCATGGAAGAGGAGGTGTGATGGTGTGGGGGTGCTTTGCTGGTGACACTGTTGGGGATTTATTCAAAATTGAAGGGATACTGAACCAGCATGTCTACCACAGCATCTTGCAGCGGCATGCTATTCTATCTCGGTTTGCGTTTAGTTGGACCATCATTTATTTTTCAACAGGAAAATGACCCCAAACACACCTCCAGGCTGTGTAAGGGCTATTTGACCAAGAAGAAGAGTGATGGGGTGCTGCGCCAGATGACCTGGCCTCCACAGTCACCGGACCTGAACCCAATCGAGATGGTTTGGGTTGAGCTGGATCCCAGAGTGAAGGCAAAAGGGCCAACAAGTGCTAAGCATCTCTGGGAACTCCTTCAAGACTGTTGGAAAACCATTTCCGGTGACTACCTCTTGAAGCTCATCAACAGAATACCAAGAGTGTGCGGAGCAATAATCAAAGCAAAAGGTGGCTACTTTGAAGAACCTAGAATATAAGACATATTTTCAGTTGTTTCACACTTTTTTGTTCAGTATATTATTCCACATGTGTTAATTCATAGTTTTGATGCCTTCAGTGTGAAGCTACAATATTCATAGTTATGAAAATAAAGACAACTCTTTGAATGAGAAGGTGTGTCCAAACCTTTGGTCTGTACTGTATGTGTATATATATATATATATATTATATAAATAAAGGATTCTGATCATTTGTATGGGAAGTGCATGTGGTGGTTTATTTCACATATACAGTATATAGTCAATGTATAGTATGTATATGAGGGGACAGATGTAGGATGTTTTTGTTTGTTAGTGTTGATTGTCAGTGTGAATACCTGTATTGTTGTATAGTGTTTTATGTGGTGAGTCATGTGGAGTTGGGGGTTGGAACGATATAAGCATAGCTTCTTCTCCATCCCCTTTTCAAGTCATACAAATGTATAATTATAATTATAGGGAACTAATGTTAACATGGTTTGAATAATGTGCTCTCTCTCTACAAAGAAATAATCAAGCAAAAACAAAAGATGTTAGTTTTGTGCTATCTTGTTCTTTATTTTTGACCCAATGTTCATCCGGGCTGCCTTGGTGTCTTCACCTCTGAGGTGTTTGAGAGTCACCTTCCTAGACATTCAGTTCCAAGACCATTTCATGGTAATGCTGTCATGATGGGCAGCAAATGACAAGCTTTTGTAGGAAATTACCCTGCAGACAAATTAAACTGGGCTACCTTTTACACCGAGCGATGCACCAGATTGAATTATGATGGGCATTTGTCTCACACCCTGTCAATGGCCTCTTCTTTTTCGCTTTTTCCCCCCTCTTTTAATTTTTCGTCAGACTGCCTCATTCTCTCTCCCTCTTTTTCATCTCTGTAATTCAGACATTACAGACAATATTTGTAAGTTGGAGGTGGCAGCCTGTAGGAAATCAGAATAGTTGTTCCCAACAGGGATTTGATGTTGGGAAATAAATGTAAGGATGCTGTTGGAAATCTGGCTGTTCATGTTGAGTCCATCTACATAGATCATTACTTAATTCAACAGTGCCTTTAAATAGTCAAAGCCTGGCAGCAGCTGTTATTCTGGCGTGTCATTTAATTTATAATTTAGTAGCACAGTTTCTGAAGAATTACACTTTATTTCCATTGGTTGGAGGTCTGATTTCAGTTTGGGCCGACTGGCTCCAGTGAGGTATGTCAGTATGTAAACACTTGCTCTTATATAATAATGCCAACCATTCCACGTAAAGCTCAACTTTGCATCCTTTACTGATTATAGTGAAGTTTAGACTTGTTGAAAATATCCAAGGTCACTGGATCATTATGTGATACCATGAAAAAGGTATACAGAAGGTTTAGTAAATAATATAAGGAAAAAAAGCCCTGTGATTGGAGTCTAAAAGCATGTTCAAGCAAACTAATTGCTGTATCTAAAGTCATTAAATTATTAAGAAAACTCTAAATCCATTATGATACAATAAAATTGGTGTGGGGAGGTTTCACACATTAGTGAGAATGGATCAAAAGGTACTGCGTTCAGAGCTGAGTGTATGCCAACTCCACCCTATGCAGGATCTTGGTAGCTTACACATCCATACCTATTATTTGTGACTTAGACTCACTGAAAATGACTTAATGCAATAAAAAAGAAAAAAAAAGTGTACAGAAGTTTTACATAGTAAACAAAGATCATAATGCATTGTGATTATAGAGCTAAGAATATGCTATGGCTAATATTATCCTGCCTTTGCATTCAAAAGGTAATCAATGTGACTTTTGAACTTGCTAATTATTTGTAGTCTACAGAGGGCTTAGAACATTGATCAAAAAGGTTATAATTGTATTTATGTAATCAAAGTTGAGAATACGTTATGGCTTGTGTAACTGAGGACAGGAAATTTCAGCCGGACGCAACAGGTAAGATTCAAGAGGTTAATAGAAAGCTCTGGAAAACGATCAGCAGAAAACCACCAGCAGCAAGCTGAGGAACCTCTGAGGGCAGACAGATAGGTTAGTGGCTGAGCAGAGTACTGAGAGTAGTGACAAATTCAGAATAAAAGCCACTAACCTTTTCAGAATTGGTTGAGGAATAAGTAAACTGAATTTCGGCTCCTCAGTGTGATGATCCGGTGACAGCAGAACAACGTCAAACAGACTCTCAGGTTTGTACTCCCAATGTGCGGTAATCAAGGAACAGAAGCTGGGTCAGAGCCAGGGAAACAGTCAGGTGACAGGATCCGAGGGAGAGGCTTGAATCGTCGGTCGTGGCACAGAAGCAAGGTCATGAACGGGGAGGAAGATTCAGGCAGATGGGTCCAGGGGTGGGTGGGTCAGTTGGTCGGGGACTGTTGGACATTTACTAACACAAGGCTTTCGATAATCTGGCACTGTTTGTCTGCCAGAGTGCTGCTTATAAAGGCAGGTAAACAGGTGGAGCTGGTGAGGTGTGATTAGGGAGCTGGCTGGGAAGGAGCAGATGAAAGCAATCCTCTTAATAGCTGCAGCACAGAGATGAACAGCAGGAAGACAGAGATGATGCAGACAAACAGCTTCAGAATCATAACAGCTTGAGCGTTTTCAACATGCTAATGCTAACATTAACATCCAGACTCCATGATAAACTATTCAACTATATCATACAGTGCAATAAAATACATAACATTGATTGTTCAAAAGCTAATAAACTATGCGCACTAAACAGAATGTTACCAAAAAACGCATCCTCTTTTAAACAAGAACTCCTATGCAGCCATTTGTTGCTTTGGTAAAAAACACACATTGTTTTTCATCGTTTAAAGACCAGCAGGAGTCATTTAACAACTCTGTAGCCCAATTTGCACATATTTAATTCTTAATGTGACTTTACCTGAATTTTGGTCTTACTGTAGAAAGTGCATATTAAATCATATCAAATGTAACCGTGTAACTAAAAGTATACAAAAAATAGATGTTATTGTGAGCCATCAATATGTGTCTGGAAAATGCTATTTAATCTAAGATACAGCGGTTTGCTGTTTGATGCACTCTTTAATTAGTTCAATAAACACTCAAAGTTGATCTTTCCGACATTAAAATTTACCCAGGCGTCTGATTATAAGTTTGTATTTAATAAATATATTTTTAAAATTATGTTTTGACTAGCGGGCACATACACTCTCAGCCACATAGTGGTTTTTGTTCATTTCCTAAACACATTTCTTTCCTTTGTTCTTCCTGCTAGGCTTTGACTTACAACAACTTTTCAAAAGTGTCATTCTTGTTGTGTAATAACGTTCTACGTGGTTCCCTCAGTCTGATAACAAGGACAAATGATTTTTCTGAAATGAGTAATGTCCTGAAACTAACAACCATCTGTAACTTTTCTCTGACTGAGCAGAGCTTGTTGGTGCCTCCATCCTGATCCATCATCCTCTTCAGCATCATGACCTCTTCTCCTCACCCTGCTCAGTCTCTGTCAATAACTGATTTGACCTTTTTTGTAAGCAATTAACCTAGACTATTAGCTCTGATTAAATGTTTATCGAACCTTTAGGAAAACAGAGTCCTAAAATGGTATAATTATTTATCTGTAGCATAAGCAAGGAGTTCTTACATCAGATGGAGACTGTTTCTCTGCTTATTCTGTTTGGTGCAATTATGTGTGCATTGATTTGCTACATTGACAGGCCTGCAGTAACAACAAGAGCTAAATTAAAGAGGTTAATTAATATCTGTAGGTTGAAGAACATGCCAATATGCAATGAAACAGTTTACAAGGAGTTATTTTAGGGTCAGCAATCATACTCTTCCTTGCTTCTTGCAGATTCCTTATGTTTCTGCTTTTTCACGCATAAAATGTGTGTTAAGATAACCTGAGTAAAATACAAAAAAAAGTTTCAAACGATGATTTCATTCATTAGATAACCTGACCCTATGTAAAAAAAGTAAATGCACCCGCTTGTTACATCATGACACCACAGCTTTTAAATAGCTACAGGCCTGAAAACTACCAGACTTGTAGAATCAGATAATTTAAATTGAACTTGTATGACAACATGAAGTAAGTTAAACACATAATGTCCCAATCTTAAGAATTTCAAGAGCAGATGAAAAACAAAGTTGTTGACATCTATCTGGAAAGGTTTACAAGCCATTTCTTGGCAAAGGGTCTGAGAGTGAATCACAGTGAAAGCCATTATCCACAAATGGACAAGTTATGGAAAAGTAGTCCACAAGTAGTCCAGGAGTGCATTTTCCACTCATCCAGGAGGTCACAAAAGACATCTAAAGCCCGACAGGCCTTAGTTAAGATCATTGTTCATGAGAAAGAGAAAGAATAACACAGACTGGGCAAAAATGGTGTCCATGGGAATATCCAAGGCTAAAACAAGCGCAACATAAAACAAAAACCTGCCACATTTAAAAAAAACATTTTGATGAACCCCAAGACATTGGGGAAAGTATTTTGTGGACTGATGAGACCAAAGTATTTTTTTTTTTGTTTCCCTTTGAGGTGTAAAACTAACACCCGACTGGTGTATCCTGCTTCTCGTATCCTTATTAAAACCTGCTTTTGGTATTTACTCATATCATCTTTTTCTGATATTAAAATGAGTTTGTTGATCTGAAACATTTCCGACAATAAAATCAAAAACAGAGGCCGTAAGGGGGCAAATACTTTTACACAGTGTCTTCTGTATGTTTCTCTTTCCCTTCCCTTTCTGCTGTGTTGTTGCATTCTGTTTCCTAATTTAGTCCACCATTTCCCATTTTCCCTCAATCTGTCATTATGTTTGTAGCCTGAAGTGCTCATTCTTTGTCCTTTAAAGAGAGGCCACACTGACTCAATTAAATGGACACTTTAATCTGATGTGAGGCAGGGGCATTGAAAGTTTCTGCAGAGATTGAATGCTTTATCATTATAGGAGCACAAGTGAAAACCATATTTTTCTTCGCTTCATCCCCAGAGGCTGCAGCAGCTTAAACGGGACATGCTGTATTATGTATCATCTCGGTTTAATTTCTGCAAACAGCATTTAGGCTGTGCAGTTGTGATTGAAGCTGTCAGTCACCTCTAAACTGATTGGAAGAGGGGGAAATATAGAGAATTAAAATTCTTAAACAGCCACATCCATCCAGCTGGTACTAGAAGTTCTTCGAGCACGTTTCCTAGCTTGCACTAATCTGAATAAATTTCAGTTTCTGGACTAAAAATGCTGATGTAAAATTCAGGCAAAATAATGCAAATTAGAGCAGAAGCCTTGTGTTTGCAGGTTTATAATCACTCTGTAATCTTTGGTCAAACTTTTGTTGGATTCGTTTTAAACCCCTTATGTTTGACGTGCAGGGTCTTGGAAGCTCTTTATCGCACATTTCAGTACAATCACCCCTACAATGAGGACAATATTGGGAACGCTCTTCTTAATGAAATGCATTTAAATTTTAATGGTATGCAGAAATATAGAGGCCCGGTGCTGTATGTGCCTGATGTTAAGCTTGAAAACAGACACCAGGGAAATCGGTTCCTTCAGTTGGAAGCTGTTGTTTTGGAAGGCTTTACTCCTCCATTAACCTCCAAACTCCAAACAGAAGTGGATCAGCTCTGTCCTTTATGATGCACAAGACCAGCTTTGATGTTAGTGCACACTGTACAACACTGTGCATTGTGTCCATCTGACAAAATAAAGCAAATACGGAAAAATGTCTTCATGTGTGACACTTGAATGTTGTGGAAAAATGATATTATTCAAGCATTGTTCCCGCCAAGGAGAGAGGCTGACAAGTCCGGGTAACGTGAGAGGCTGCCCAGGGGACCGCTGGAGCTTCTTGCAATCTTGACGTGGCTATTGGAGGGTGGACCGGGTTCGTTTCTGACCGACCTGGAGAGCCGATCCGGGCTAACTGCCAGCTGGATGCTTGATCCAGAAGTTTACTTGGCTTGGTAATCGTCTGTGGATCTTCTCCTCAGGGGAGCATGCCTTGGTCGGAATTCCTGGAATGAGCAAACAAGAAGTTAAGTCAAGAATCATGCCTAAATGGCACAGTCAAAGGCCACTCTAAACAAATAAGTTTTTAATCTTGATTTAAAGCAACTTAGGGTTTCAGCGCTTTTACAGTTTTCTGGCAGTTTATTCCAGATTAGTGGAGCATAAGAACTAAAAGCTGCTTCTCCATGTTTAGTTCTGGTTCTGGTTCTGCAGAGTAGATTTGAGCGAGATGACCTGAGAGGTCTGGGTGGTTGATACACTGACAACAAGTCTGTAATGTATTTTGGTGCTAAGCCATTCAGTGATTTATAGACTAACAGAAGTATTTTAAAGTCTATTCTCTGAGCTACAGGGAGCCAGTGTAGGGACTTTAGAACCGGGCTGATGTGCTCCACTTTCTTAGTTCTAGTGAGGATGTGGGCAGCAGCGTTCTGGATCAACTGCAGCTGTCTGACTTTTTAGGCAGAGCTGTGAAGACACCGTTGCAGTAATCAATTCTACTAAAGATGAACGCATGAATTAGTTTTTCAAGGTCCTGCTGAGATATTAGTCCTTTAATCCTGGAGATGTTCTTTAGGTGATAGAAGGCCGACCTTGTTACTGTCTTTATGTGCCTCTGAAGGTTCAGGTCTGAGTCCATCACTACACCCAGGTTTCGAGCCTGACTGGTGGTTTCTAGCTGTATTAACTGAAGCTGTGTGCTAACTTTTAAACGCTCTTCCTTTGGTCCAAAGATTATTACTTCAGTTTTGTTTTGATTCAGCTGAAGAAAATTTAAGCCCATCCATGCATTGATTTCTTCTAAGCATTTACCCAGCGCTTGAATGGGTTCATGGTCACCTGGTGACATCTTAACGTATAGCTGTGTGTCGTCTGCATAGTTATGATAACTTACGTTGTTGTTTATTAAAATCTAAGTTAGAGGGAGCATGTAGATATTGAATAGGAGGGGCCCTAAGATGGACCCTTGGGGAATGCCACATGTGATTTTTGTGGTCTCTGATGTAAAGTTACCTACTGACACAAAAATGTCCCTGTCCTTCAAGTAGGATTTAAACCAGTTGAGTGCTGTACCAGAAAGGCCGATCCAGTTTTCCAGGCGCTCTAATAAAATGGAGTGATCAACAGTGTCGAATGCTGCACCAAGGTCCAATAATACCAGCACTGTGGTTCTTCCACAGTCTGCATTTATACGGATGTCATTGAACACCTTGACAAGAGCAGTCTCTGTACTGTGGTGAGCAGGAAGCCTGACTGGAAGACATCGAAGCGGTTGGTCGTTGTTAGGACGTTGTTTAACTGCTGAAACACAGATTTTTCAATAATCTTACTGATGAAGGGGAGGTTTGATATAAGCCTGTAGTTCTGTAGTAGCAGCTTGTCCAAGTTGCTCTTTTTCAATAGAGGTTTGATAATTGCTGTTTTTAGGGCCTGGGTGAAAACACCTGACAAAAGGGACGTGTTTATTATTTGTGTTAAATCAGATGTTATTACAGGCAAAGCTTTCTTAAGGAAAGCTGTGGGTAAAAAATCGAGACAGCAGGAAGAAGAGCTTAGTTGCTGTACGATTTCTTCTAAGTTTTTGTAGTTTATTTGGTGAAATTGGGAAAGATTTTTTCAAAATCAGTTCTAGTTGGTGACAGCATTGGTACTGGAGTTGATGTGGATGTGCTGACTGCCTCTCTGATCTTTTGGGGTTTTTCAGTAAAGAATTTAGGAAATTCATTGCAGGCCCTGGTAGAGTGGAGTTCAGATGTTACAGTTACAGGAGGGTTTGTTAACCTGTCGACCGTGGCAAATAATGCACGAGCATTGTTAATGTTTTTGCTGATGATCTCAGAAAAGAAAGATTCCCTTGCATTTTTCAGTTGTAGGTTATATCTGTATAGTCTCTCTTTATAGAAAATATAGTGAACCTGGAGTCCAGTCTTTCGCCACCTGCGTTCAGCTTTTCGACACTCCTTTTTTTCACTTCTGACTGGTGGAGAACTTCTCCATGGAGACATTTTCTTCCCAGAAACGACTTTCAGTTTAATTGGAGCAATTGAATCAATGATGTCCGAGATTTTAGAATGAAAGTTTTCTACCAGCTCATCTACAGTGTTACAGGGCAAAGTGGAGGTAGAAGAGTAAATCTGGTTAAAGGTTTCAGCAGCACCGTCCTTAAAGATGCGTTTTCTTATCATGTCTCTTTGGCAAACTGAGTCATTGCAGATGATGCTTTCAAAAATAACAGAAAAGGGATCAGATAGAGCAACATCAGTTACAGACACCTTGGAAATGTTTAGACTCTTAGTGATGATCAAGTCCAAAATACGTCCCTGTTTGTGCGTTTGCTGTTTAACACGTTGAGTCAAACCAACATTTCTAAGAGTGTCACATAGATCTATTGTACTTCTGTCTTCAGGATTGTCCATGTGAATGTTGAAGTCTCCCACAATAATTAAACAGTCATAATCAACACATATCACAGATAAAAGCTCATCAAAATCACTGAAAAAGTTTGTTTTGGACTTAGGAGGCCTGTAAATATTTAAGAACATTGTTCGGACCGGGCTCTTTACCTGGAGAGCCAAATATTCAAAAGAGTCAGATCTGCCCAGAAATACTTTTTAACACTCTAATAAATCTTTAAACAAAGTGGCCCCCCCTCCACCTTTTTTTTTATGTCTGCTCTCACAAAGAAAATTGTAGTTCGGAGGCGTCGCCTCTATCAGAATGGGAGCTTCATTAAATTCATGTAACCATGTTTCTGTTAAAAACAGAACATCAAGATTGTGGTCAGTAATGAAGTCATTGATTAAAAATGATTTTCCTGACAGAGATCTAATGTTCAGTAAAGCCAGTTTTTATGACTTAGTTGTTGATTTTAACTCTGTGTGAGGTTGTACCTGAGAGTTTACGGCTTTTGTTGATTGTTTATTACTGTCTCTTATCCTTTTGACTTTGTTCTTTCTGTCACGTATAAGCACAGAGATTTTACAACTATCTCCTATTAGGGACCCAAGTTTTTCCTGGACATGCTCATTTCTGATAGAGTTACCACTGGGGCCCAGACTGTATGACAGAGAAGTGATTTGAAGGTCCTGATTAGGAGGAGATAGATTAGGAGGTGGTGGGGCTCTGCGGCATTTGGAAGATGTTGGTTTAGTAGCAGGGCCTCGGCCACAGGGGGTGTTGAATGGAGAAGATGTCAGAGCCATTTGGGTCCCGATCTTAAGAGCTCCTTTCATGTTATCAGAATCCAGTAAAGCAAAAAGCGGGCTCAGTGGGGAGATGGGAGAGTTCTGTGCGGTCTGGGTCGGGGGAAGGGGGGTTTAACGGGGGTATCGGTCTGGGTCTGGGTTTGGGGGGATGGGGGTATAATGGGGAGGTCCACTTCGCCTGTGGATTTCGACGGGGAGACCTTTTGTGATGACCTCTCTTTCTCAGCCAACTGGCCGATTGTTTCTGCTGGAGCTGTTGGAGGCAGCGTTATCATTGTTGTTGATACTCCATGTTCTCTGCTGAAGGTCGAAGCTGCTGGCGGATTATTTACTGAATAGAAGAGATTAGATGTGAGACGTCTGGCTCCTGGCTTATTCAAACAGAAACCATCTTGCTTGAAGAGTTGTCTTTTTTCCCAAAAAATATTAATGTTGTCGATGAAGTTCACAGGTGTGGCGGCATGTTTTTTTCAACCACTTATTAATCATCAGAAGTCTGGAAAAAAATCTCATCTCCACAGAAAATCGGTGCAAAGGGTCCGCTGAGAAACACCTTGATATTGAGACCTCCAACAATATTCAGAAGACGAGTGAAATCCTCCTTCAGTCCTTCTGATTTTTTCTTAGCTACGTTATCCATGGCTCCACAGTGTATATTAAGGTTTTCTAGAGACGGGCGCTTTTCTGTGATTGCAAGAATATTCTCTGAGATACCGGACACCACATTACTGGTACCAATCATAACTTCTGTGTTTTTCTTGTTGCAGACGTTTTTAATCCCATCCACAGCTGTGTTGCCCACTATTAGGGTTCTTGGTCCGGTGGGGTACTTTTCTCTGGCAATTTAGGAGAAGACTGTTTAGAATGAAGGTTGTTCTCAAACCTTTTATTGATCTCAGAAGATGGATAATTTTCCTGGTTTTCATTCTGTAGTGGAGCAAATCTGTTTTGGAGGAGAACTCCATTATTTCCAGCTGTCTCACTCCTATCAGTTGTTGTGACAGCAGCTCGCTGTCGAAGTCTCCTTTTACCAGGGGAAACGGGGTCATTTCTCTGTAATTCTAGCCATTCTAATTTATTTAATTGCTGAGATTTTCCAGTGAGTCGTCCACCTTGGTTTTTTGGGCATGCCCCTAAAACATGCCAGGGGGGCCTGCCGGTAGGTTTATTCTCAGTGTTCTGATTGCCGGCTGAGTTGTTGAGCTGGCTGTCACTGTTTGGGATCACAGACAGAGTTGAATCATTGCTGTATCCCATATTCACCTCCACATTCACTTCTAGTCGGTGGATTTTCATCTCCAAAACAGCCAATTTTTGTAGAGGTTTGTCGAAGTCCTCTGTGGTGAAGGGAGGCATTTTGTGCTGATTAGCTGGCGTCAATTGTTCTGCTTTTGAGTTCGATTATAAAAACATCAAAGTCCTTTAAAAAATAAGAAATAATAATAATAATCCTTGGGAGTCGCTGGTAAGAAGTTGTTTTAGTCCAATATTTCCGTAATTTTGGGTAAGAGATAAAAAGTTAGGAGTAAAAGAATGCAAGCAAGCAGGAGGCTTAGGAGAAAAGCATCTGAACAGGCAGAGAGGCGGAAGTAGAAGGCTAACACAAAAACTACAGTCAAACTGATTCCCACTCCTGAGAGATTTATGTTTAACTAATCTTTCATTTTGACCAACATTTTACTGACAGGTAGTAATAGCAACGTTTTGAAAACATATAAAAATATCTATATATATCTATCTATATATATAGATATATATAGATATTTATTTATTTAAGTGTATTTGATGGGGACAGACACACATTGACATAGACCAACTGAACAAAACAGCAGTCCCATGTTTGCGTCATAGTGCAATAGCAACAGCTAATTCGCAGCACTTGTCCCTAGATGGGCTTTTTAAAAAGTACCTCAAAAAATTGAAGTAATAATCATTTAAAATAGCACAACATAATGTTGACAACATCTACAAACAAACAAACAAACAGTGAAACTGATATCTGTTTCCCACACTATTCCAGATCTGGAAAACACTAAAGGCAAATCCCACATTTCCTGATACTGTAAAGAACCCTTTCTTTTAAATTCAATGTATTGAGGTGCTCTGAAATACCTGCGATTTGGACTGAAACAGATTGGCCTGCCAAGTAAAGTCTCTCCAGCCAGTTTGCTTATATGTTTGAAATTATTTGGGGAGGAGAGGACCAGTGAGAAAGATCCACATTGGCAATGGGCCTGAGACGGGCGTCCCCAGCCACCCACCACGTTGCAAAGCAGTAAACGGATATGACAGCTCTCGGCAAGATGGGGCCTTCAGTCGCAGATTTCCATCTCCCCAGGCGAGCTCTGTCCTGCCTGCTCACCTCAGTGTGTTTGCTCAGAGAAAAGCCCCAGTAGCTCAGCTTAACACCAGAGGAAAGCTTAATATAATTCTCCCACTTTTGCAGATCTCATCTTCTTAAATCTCTGCTAAGTGGGAGGAGAAGGGAAGAGAGAAACATGCCAGTCTGAGTTTCTTTGCTTTCCCCACCACCTTCCTCTATACGCCCCTCTTTACTTTGAATCTTGCCCTCCTCTTCCTCCTCCGTGTGTCTACAGTAATGAGCAGAGCATGCAGAGGCTTTAGCTTGTCTTCCTCCCCTTCCTCCTCTTTCCTTTGCTCAGACCTAGGCTGTCTGGGAGAGGAATAAAGCAGAAAGCTGTTTACTCGGTTTTCACTCTCATTATCTGCAGCGGCGAAGGTCAGTCTATCGATACACCTGGGCATGCTGCTCTTTAAGACGACAGGTCTTTCAGAGGTAGTGAGTAAAATAATCAAAAATTAGGAGCACTTCTGCCGTAATTGTTAATGTCAAGCTGCGGGCTCAGCAGGTCATCTCGCTGCAAGGGTGGAACGCTGAGAAAAGGGTAGGAATACATGCTGATAAGGTACTCATCCACAATTGGCACAGCTAAACAGTTTTTGTTTTTTTTCAAATATCAACTTTTGCATATTTATGAAGAGAGAGTGGATTCAGTTGCATTTGACTGAGATTACACATGATAGACCAAGACAAAGTAGCACATAATGGTGAAGTGGAAGAAAAGTCATTCATGTTCAGTGTTTACAAATAAAAATGTGAAAGGTTTGTGGTGTATTTTGTTCAGCCCTCTTTACTCTCATAGCACTAAATACAATCTAGTCCAAAGGACACCAACGTTTTCAAGTTGAAGGTTACAAAAAAGGGCCACAAAAATCAGATTTTTTTAGCACTTTTTTATTTTTTATTTTCACCTACAATAAATTAAACAAAGTATTTTAATAGAATGAACAAAATAGTCTGTTGAAGAAATGGTATCTCTAAATCAGAATACAAGAGTCTTCCTCAAATGCCTTATTAATAGAAAGGCATATATAGTCATATTCAATAAATTAGGATATTATTCACTTATTTCACTTAGTGAAACACATTATATAGATTAATTACACACAGACTGTATTTTAAGCCTTTATTTCTGTTAATTATGCTGTAAGCATAATTAACAGATTTTCAGCTTACAGCAAATAAAAACACCATATTTATAATCAGAATATTACATCACATGCTTAAATGTTATTTTGAAAAGGTTCTTTTAATCTGACAAACGAGCCTTATTGGATCGTATCTTAGTTAATGTGACTGTAGGTTCCTAGAATTTTAGGGTTGGTTCTTTTCAGAAAACAAATCTTGTGATTGAGCAACACTAACTGGATATGGCTCACTCTTTCTTCAAATATGCTTGCTAAATAATGGTATCAAGAAAGTTTAATGAATCTGTGTGCACCAGTCTGCTTTTCAGTAAAACTTTATGAATGTTTGTGGTCCTCTTTACATTGCAATTAAAGTAAAAGCAAAAGCGTAGTTAATAATAGAGAAATACTTTGCGTTATTCCTAACCTATTTGTTTCAGGAAGATTTTAATTTGTCTGTAAAAATATTTCCCTAAATAAAGAGTCCATCTACATCAACCAACCATGGCCAAATCTGAATCATTGTTAAACTGAAAGTAATCTCCTTAGCTTGATAAAAAAAAAAACGTGCACAAGTTTAAGCAGAAAAAACTCAGAGCACAGCAAACATTAAAGACACAACAATGTACAAAAAACAACTCCAAAACTTTATTCTGCCACAAACAACATGTTCCCCTGACGTTTGATACAAGAGTTTTTATCTGCAAAAAGATCTTAACCCAGTAGTTTAATGAGCACCATTTCTGTTAGATTTCAAAGACTGATTGGGTCAATATGGAAATAAAATAATAAGCTTTTGAACTCCGCATCAGGTGCAATTCAAATTAGCATGATGTAACAGTACTTATCACTTTAGACTGTGTGCAGCGCTGAAAGATTCAATGTAATCATTTAATTAAATTATGATATTTCAGTGTTCCTTTAGCAAGTATATTTGTGAGGATTACCATGCCTTATGGAGACATGATCAGTCCATCATCTAAAAATGGTAAAGGTATGGAACAAACCTATTCAGACATGACTGTCCACCTAAACTGATAGGCTGGGCAAGGAGATAATTAATTACAGAAGCAGTGAAGAGGCTTGTCATAACTCTGGAGGAGATGCAAAGACACAAAGCTCAGGTGGGAGAATCTGTTGACAGGACAACTACTAGTGACTCAGTCCACAAATCTGGTCTTTTTAGAAGAAAGAAACATTTTAGAAATAAAGCCACATGAATTCCCCTTGGCAGTTTGCCACACCCCATAGCAGACATGTGGAACAAGGTGCTCTGGTCACATGAGACCACAATTATTAGTATTAGCTAACAGAGCAGAGCCCGAGCTAGCTGCCAGGCTAGTATTTTTGAAAAAGTTTTTTTTTTTCAAAAAAGTATTTTTGAAAAACTCATTTGGGGAATTGTTTTGTAAACATTAAAGCCTCCTCTTCTGAGGGAATTAGGAAAAAAACTGAGTGCATGACTTGATTTTAGAGAAAAACCAGCTGAACCCCCTAGTAGGTCCATTAATACTAGCCAAAGTTCATAAACCCATTCTGGCTCATTATTAGAAAATAAATACCATCGGTGGGCATAGGGGCCTCCTAAACTGGCAGGTAGGTAACATCTCATTGCAGGTGCTCTCTCCTTCAAGGAGTGCACTCTGCTGGCGGGGCGGAGGATCTGTGGGAGGAGGTGGGGCGGAGTCAACCTGGGTGTCAAATGTCTTGTGTGTTCTGGGAGTTGTTTGAATGTCGGGGTGGGTGTAGGTTTTCTTCTAGGGTGGAAGTGGGTGGTTGGCCTTGGGGGGAACCACGGCTTGGCTCTGCCATTTTTGCTTGGCTGGCATGGATGTCAGTGGTTCTGCATCTCGGGGGGGGAAGTTCAATTCAATTGAATTCAGTTTATTTATATAGCGCCAATTCACAACACATGTCGTCTCAAGGCACTTCACAAAACTCAGGTACATTCATTCCAATCAATTGTAACCATTGAACAGTGCAGTCAGATTCAGTTATTTATTCAAATTGGATAAAACGTTTTTCTGTCTAAGGAAACCCAGCAGATTGCATCCAGTCAGTGACTTGCAGCATTCACTCCTCCTGGATGAGCATGTAGAGACAGTGGACAGTCACTGATGTTGACTTTGCAGCAATCCCTCATACTGAGCATGCATGTAGCGACAGTGGAGAGGAAAAACTCCCTTTTAACAGGAAGAAACCTCCAGCAGAACCAGGCTCAGTGCGAGCGGCCATCTGCCACGACCGACTGGGGGTTAGAGAGAACAGAGCAGAGACACAAAAAGAACACAGAAGCACTGATCCAGGAGTACTTTCTATGGGAAGGAAAAGTAAATGTTAATGGATGTAGCTCCTTTAGTAATTTCACCTAGAAAGAATGAACAGATAAACTCTGATCCAGTTTTCAAGGTTAGAGTCTGAAAGAGAGCACATAGAGTTAGTCACAGTAAAAAAAGCTCAGTCAATTGCTATATCTAGGAGAAAGAAAGATTAAACACTGAAAGACAGGACCAAGTGGATAATCTGTAGAAGGTGAGCATTAAATTATTGCCAGCAGAAGCTTGGACAATGCCCCTCTTCAGAAAGGTGTCACAAGTAGACACAGAGTCAGGCCAGTTGTAGCTTCTAGGAACAGAAAAGAGGGAGAACATAAAGTAAAAAAATGAAAAAACAGCAAATAATGCAGAATTAGAGAGTAGTGTGAGAATGTAGTGAAGAGGGTGAAAGTGGTCATTATGTCGTCCAGCAGCCTAAGTCTATAGCAGCATAACTACAGAGGTAGCTCAGGATAACCTAAGCCACTCTAACTATAAGCTTTATCAAAAAGGAAAGTTTTAAGCCTAGCCTTAAAAGTAGACAGTTTGTCCATCTAGAGCCCACTGATGGCCATTGTTATACTAAAAACCACAATGATTGGGATACCTCTCTCTGTCAGATTGACCATAACCATTGGAAAAGAGAGGGGGTCATACAGGTAGCAGAAATGGAGGATGTGTTTGCACCTCAATCATAACTGAGCCGGTTTAGGCTAAACCTGACTCCCTCTTACTCAATCCAACAGGGAGGGAAGAAGATGGAAGTTCAAAATAAGGAAGATAGCTCAGGATAACCTAAGCCACTCTAACTATAAGCTTTATCAAAAAGGAAAGTTTTAAGCCTAGCCTTAAAAGTAGACAGGGTGTCTGCCTCACGGACTAAAACTGGGAGCTGGTTCCACAGGGGAGGAGCCTGACAACTAAAAGATTTGCCTCCCATTCTACTTCTAGAAACTATAGGGACCACCAGTAAACCTGCAGTCTGAGAACAAAGTGCTCTGTTAGGAATGTATGGAACAATCAGATCTTTGATCTATGATGGAGCTAAATCATTAAGGGCTTTATATGTGAGGAGGATAATTTTAAATTCTATTCTGGATTTAACAGGGAGCCAATGAAGGGAAGCTAAGTAGGAGAAATATGATCTCTCTTTTTAATTTTCATCAGAACTCTTGCCGCAGCATTTTGAATCATCTGAAGGCTTTTAACTGCATTTTGTGGACATCCTGATAGTAACGAATTACAATAGTCCAGCCTTGAAGAAACAAATGCATGGACTAGTTTTTCAGCGTAACTCCTGGACAGGATATTTCTAATTTTGGTGATTTAATGACATCCAGGTTAAGTGATTGACTAAGCAGTTTCTTTTTTAAAGACTCCGGTCCAAAGACGACAACTTCTGTCTTGCCTGAATTTAGATGCAGAAATTTAAAGTCATCCAAGTTTTTATGTCTTCAAGACATGCTTGTAGTCTATCTAACTGGTTGGGCTCATCAGGATTCATGGATAAGTAAAGCTGAGTGTCATCAGCATAACATTGAAATTTTATTCTATGCTGCCTGATAATTTTACCTATTGGAAGCATATATATATATAGTAAAGAGAATTGGCCCAAGTACTGAACCCTGTGGTACTCCACAATTAACCCTGGAGTTTAAAGATAATTTATCATTTACATGAACAAACTGGAGTCTGCCAGACAGATAAGATTTAAACCAGCCTAGCGCTGTTCCCCTGATCCCTACAGCATATTCCAGCCTTTCTAAGAGAATATTGTGATCATATCCATTTACTAAGGATAGGTTAATCATATCTAAAATGGGGCTGGTAATCAGAGGGAACACTTCCTTAAATAATTTGGTCGGGATTGGGTCTAACATACATGTTGAAGGTTTAGATGAAGCTAATATTTCTGATAACTCAGGAAGCTCCACAGGATCAAAGCAGTCCAAACACAGATCAGATTCTACAGTTACTTCCAATGTTGTCTCACTTGCTGAGGATGAAGTAATCATCTTCGGGAGTATGTCAAAGACTTTCTTTTTAATAGAATAAATTTTATTTGGGAAGAATCCCATAAAGTCATGACTGCTAAGAGCTAAGGGAATGGATGGCTCAACAGAACTATGACTCTGTGTAAGTTTAGCAACTTTACTAAAGATAAACCTAGGATTATTCTTGTTCTCTTCTATTAATGATGAGAAATAAGCTGTTCTAGCTTGGTGAAGTGTCTTTTTATACAACAGTAGGCAATTTTTCCAGATTAAGTAGGAATCTTCTAGGTGTGTAGAGTGCCATTTTCTCTTTAATTTTCTAATATTGTGCTTTAAAGTACGCAGCTCTGAATTAAACCAGGGAGCTAGCCTCCTATGAATAATTACCTTCTTTTTCAAGGGGGCTGCATTGTCTAATGCACCACGCAATGATGAAATAACACTGAACAAGAGAATCAATTTGTGAAGGGGCAGAAACAAAATTATTGCCCTCCACTATGCTTTTCTGTGATAATGAGGAAATCAAAAGTGGAACAGATTCTTTAAAGGTTGTTACAGCATTGTCTGATAATGATCTACTATAATGAAATTTTATTTCAGGTGTGGAGTACTCGGTTAAATTAAACTCAAAGGTTATTAAGAAATGGTCAGACAGGACAGGGTTATGAGAAAATATTGTTATGTCTTTACACTCAATGCTATATGTTAGCACAAGGTCCAGAGAATGAAGACAAAGGTAGGTAGGTTTGTTAATGTTTTGTGCAAACCCAGTTGAGTCTAAGATAGTATTAAACGCTATATTTAAGTTATCACTTTCAGTGTCAACATGAATGTTAAAATCCCCCACTATAATAACCTTATCTGTATTTAACACTAAATCAGATAAAAGGTCTGAAAACTGATCAAAAATTGAGAGTAAGGATCTAATGGACGGTACATAAACAACAAACAGAAGTGGTTTTAGTGCTTTGCAATTTGGAAGAGGAAAACTAAGGATTACATATACAAAAGAGTTGTAGATATTGATTGGTCTGAGACTAGTCAATAAATTGGACTGAAAAATGGTTGCTACTCCTCCTCCTCGCCCAGTATTTTGAGGGATGTGAAAATTTAAATAAGTAGTAGGAGTTGACTCATTTATAGTAACATAATCCTCTTGCTGCATCCAGGTTTCTGTGAGGGAAAATAAATCAATCTGATTGTCACAAATGCGGACTCTTTGCTGTGATTGCTGTGGCCTTTCTGTGCCGCCCTTCTGCTTGCTGGGTGTCTTTCCCTTGGGCACGGGGTGGGCGGGGTGGTGCATCGCGGGGTCTGCTTGACTGCCTGGCTGACCCTGGGAGTCTCTGTCCATTTGTCTATGGGGGTTGCATGTGCCTATGCTGGCCCGGAGCTTCCATTTGGATGGGCCTGCCATTTTGGGTCGGGTGTTTCGTGTTGGCGGCCTCTGTGTTGGTGTGGAACGTGCTTTGTTGACCTGCTTGCCTGGTTGCGGCTGCGGTCCAGTGCCAGGCATCAGAGACTGTGCGCTGTGTTGGCTCTGCCCCCAGGGTTTGGGGGTGGTTGGGCATGTTTGTCATGTGCCCTCCTTTGTGTGGCATATTCTGGTTGCGCTTGGCCGGCTGGTCTGCTCTTTTTTCTGTAGTGGGGCTGCACTATTGGTCGTTGCTGCGCACGATTCCGGCTGGCTCCGTTTTGTTGGGGGTCGGTGGCTCCTTCGGGCAGGGGACTGGGTGCTGGAGTCATGGCAGACCCTCCGCTCCTGTTTTTCTTTTTAAATGCACACTACAACAACATGCATCAACACCACATTTGAGCGGGCGGAGGTAGGCTTGGGGTCTTCTCACACCCCCGTTTGCTGTCTGGGTTCGGAGGCCGGGAGAGGAAGCAAGCCTTCTGGTCGGGATTTAGGCTGGAGTTGGGGTTCGTGTCTTGGGGGTTGTCTAGTGCTTCAGCTGGCTTTTCAGCCCTCTCAGGATTGTTTGTATTGCCTTGGATCTCAGTCCCTGGCTTCGGTCAGTTCCGTCAGTTGTGGGGGCGCCTGGCTCCGACGAGGGGGTCTTGGCCGGGCAGTGTGCAGTGTTGATTGAGGTGTGGCCTCGCTTTGGTGGAGGGGCTGGCGGGCCTGCTTGGTGAGTCGAGGTGTGCCGTACGGGAGGGTGGGTGGCCGGCATCCTGGGGCACCTCTGGGGTTTCGTTGTGGGGTTGGCAGGGTGCCCGGTCCTTGGCATGCTGTGGTGGCCTTCCTCCAATGCTTCCTTCTGTGCCTCTTGCCCCTGGCTGGGCGCATGGCTACGATTGGTGGTCGGGTGGGTGGGGGGGTGGAGCGTGTCTTGTGCCTGCACTGGAGCTGCTGGTGGGATTTGCTTGACCTGACAGGCCCGGTGCCCCGGCTGGTGCATGTTTCCCTCTCACGAACTGATGGGCTGGGGCTGCTGGCGCTGGCCGAATGGTTGGACGGGCTTGGTGGTGTGCTGTTCTTCTGGCTGTTGTGTCTGAGGGGGGGATCGAGGCGACGTGCTAGAGGGTGGCGTGGGGTTGGCGGTTAGTTTGGACCATGTAGACCTGTCTTTTGTACATGGTCCCCTCTCAAGATGAGGATGGGGGTCGTTGGGGACTGGGGTCGGGGTGGGGGGTCGGGATCCGGGCCGGGGTCACTCAGGTTCGAGCACCAGCCCAGGCTAGCCCAGCCCAGCTTCAGGTGCTTTTGCGGTCTGCCTGTCTCCACCTTTGGAGGGAAGGGGCCTGGGGCCTATGCACTGTGGCTGCTGGGTGGTTTCCCTGGGACTCTCCCCTGCTCTTCTCTGGGGGGATTGCAGTAGTCCCAGCAATTTTTTTCCTGTGCTTTCGGGGGCCTTTGGATGTCTGTGGCTCGGATCTCCTTCTTATCTGTCCTGGGTCCAGGGGGCCAGGTCTGTGGCTCCTCACACTCGCTATTGCATATTTTCATGGAGAAACCTTGTATACACAAGCGCGCTCACACTCTGACCCACAGGTGTTTAGATTCAGGTGTTAACAGATACACAAATGTTCTATATTGAGCTGCATTTACCACTAAATACATCTTGCATCGATAAGTACCGTGCACTTTTTGGTATTCTCTACATCCTTATTTCTTTCCTCCATTCTTTTCTCCTTCTTGCCCCTTTTCCTATTTGCCCACCCTTTCTCTCTTTCGTGCTTCTTTTATTTCCTTTTCATTTCTGTCTCTGTGTCCATAACAACTGAAATAATCCCAAAGCAGTTTCTAATAGTTTCTTTTCATAAATATGAAGCAGAACTTTGAAGAGTTAGCTGTAATGCTCCACTAGTAAAAGTAAATCTGTTGGCCTATTTCTTGGCACTCAGACAATTCTGAACTCTACTCTGCTGGACAGGACATGGTCAAAAAGAAGAAAAAAAAAGAAAAGAAATACCTGCATTGAAGGTGAAGTGTCAGTGTATGTTGAAGTGTTCAGCTAAGATTTAGGAGCATGATCAGATCCCAGCAGGTCAACATTGTGCAGTGTACAAATGTCAGCGTCATTTAGTTCTCCAGCATCCTCCTGTCTCTCTCCTTCTCTCTCTCTCTGGTTTGTTAACGCTCCCTTGTGGAAAGGTCACCTGCTCAGGAGGATCACGGGCCGCCTCTGCCTGATCTCTTCATGATGGAACCGACGCTTGGATCACATCGGTAAATATGTACTCCTGCTGCAGAGTCCCGACCTCCTGCATGCCTTACTCACTATGAAAAAGGTGGAGCAGCTCTTATACGACAGACTTCATCTTGTCAAACTCAAAAAGACTGTGCAAACTTTCATTGAAGAGCTTGTTTGCAAAGTAACCAAGGACATGAGATGAATTGGTTATTCTCAGCACTGCAGGAAATGGATTTACTGAAGTAAATGATTTTGGATTCAAAGAGATTTAACTGGACCCAACTACACTTTTGGTTTTAGTGAATAAACGAATAATTGGTGAATCCGACAAATAATTTCTATTTGCAAAATGATTTTTCTTTATACTTTCTTCAAATTCAGAGGTTTACATACATGATTATACCTTTAACCCTGTTTGAAGGTCCAGCTGATGTTGACATGGCTTTGCAAGTTTTAGATTTTGTTTTGTGTCCTAGAGATGAACATGTTGTTGGGTCATCCTCCATTTTGGTCAGGTAATCGACTGTTACTACACCTCCCAGCATGCGTCACAGCTCAGCATCCGTCGCAGCTCTGATGTCACCAGAATTAAGAAAAACCTGTGGAAACAAACCCTTAACTGCCATTTCCAGTCGTAGTATCACGAGACTACGTTCGGACACACATCTCAGGAAAAACTGAAGCTCATGGGAGGGTTTGCTTTCCTCCACACCGGCCATTCCCGGAAGAGCTTGAAAGCTGGAAATCTGTCTGATACATGAAGATCAGAAGATCCATATCTTGATGGAAGATCATCAGACGTGACCCAGGCACAGGCGAAAACCCACAGAGGTTTTGTTTCCAAGGAGACAAGTTTCCTCCTTATTTTCCAGTTGACTGCAACGGTTCCTCATTTTTTTTCCATTTTGGACGGAGGAGAAGTTGAACGTTTTTGAGCTCGTCATGGACGCATGAGACCCTGGTTCCCCCGTGTTTTTCTTCAGACCCCCGATCCATCCTCAAGCCGGTGAAGAGAAAAAATCTACGTCAAAGTAATTTTGTTCTTTCTATACTAAATCGGATAGGTGTATTTAGAGGTCTGGTGAGGCATAGTTAATGTGAATTGGGATCACCACTAGTTAATCCAAGGTATTAACTTGTTGCATGCAATATTGATTGAACTGTTTATGCTGTACTGTTTTGATTTGCTGTTTTATACTGTTGAACTCAGAAGCATTTACTGCGTTTTAAACAACTGAGCGCTGACTCAGTTGACGTTAAAGTAGATTCTTAAAGCAGACTGAGGCTACGAACTGAGCCTCGTGTTCATGTAATTGTTTGTGGCCCTTTGTGTTCATGGAGTTCCCATCCTGGGGGGTTTTATGACGCACTTATGTGCACTGATAAAGAACTAAAAAGGCGCTGCCTATGTGGAACTCGTTGACTCCCACTATTTCTGTTCATCTTTCCAAGTTAATCCAAATTGTTGTGTTATTTCTCATTTGTATCTTTTACCTGCTCCTCCCTAGCCAGCTCCCTAATTACACTTCACCTGCTCCCCATTTTCTCCTTCCTTTATAAGCAGCTCCCTGACAGACAAACATTGCCAGATTTTCGAAAGCCTTGAGTGAGTAATATCCAGCGTCCTTCCCTGTCTTTTGAATCTGATCTGTTGTGTCTGACTGAGGTTTCGGGTCCTCAGAACCTCTCATTACAATTAGGTGGAAGTTGTTGACCAGAATAGTAGTTTGTAAGAAGGACAATTGGTTTAATAAATTTTCATTTTTTATTTTGTGTAAGATTGATTATCTGTCGAGATAAGGTTAGTGTTCCACACCATTCGGTGAAACGGTTGATAACACACTGACATTTGTCGTGGTTTTGGTTAATAGTTATAAGAATTAACTTCATCCACAGATAAATGACTCCTATACCGACCTGGGCTCAAAGGCCTCTCAAATTGGAAGAAGCCATTAGTCCAAAAGCAATTAAAAAACAGTTTACAAAAGTCAAGGACAAATTTGAAATAAATTTATCACAATGTGTACATTTTTACATAGAAAATATCTGGTTTCATGCCTTACAAATTATATTTAAACAAAATATATTCAGAACATTAATTCAAATTGCTGCATTTTGATAAAATGATCAAAATTTAAAATGAAAACCAAACTTAATAGAGTGAGATTTTATTTTAAAAATGCAGCAAGGAGAGCACTACATACATAAGTAATACCTTTTCCACTGGCTTAATTAGAACATTTAGTTAGGACTGAAAACTTTTACATGGCTGCGCTTTAGAAGTAATGCCAGAGTTAAAGAGCTCTAAAAACTGAGACAATAACTGAAGTGGTCCCAAACCCAAAGAGACACTATCAGACACATTTAACAATCCATCCGACTCTTTTGATTTGGTGCAACCACTCAACTCATCCACATAGCATTTTGTTAGAAATAAGATGCTTTCAGCTTGTGCATCCTGTCCTTAATAAAAAAGCAACCTCCTCTCTAACCGTTTACCATTTGAATGGTCTTATTGTTCAAGATATGCAGAGAGTTTGTGGTGTCACTTAAGGTAGTCAGCACCCATTTTGCTTGCAGAAATGTTTTAACAATTAAACATTAAAATAAGAAATTAGTCGATAATGATCGCACCTGTTTTATTGATGCAATTTACAAAAGTATCTGGCTATAAAACCTACGAGGAACACTACAGCAGCTCAGAAGGGACACTGAAAGCCTGAAGCATGAATCATTATTTATAAAAAGGGCCCGTGTCTTATGTGCATTAGTGTCGAATACAAAGTGTGCTTCTCTCTTTCTCCTCAGGCAGCATATGAATATAAATGATGGCATTTTATTCTGTAAGAATCCAGGCATGAGCTTGCGCTCGCTCAGACACTCACATTATGTAGCTGTCTGCACAAAGCCAGCACACAGCGCATATGGATGTCAGAAAAATGCATGATGAGCTTTTTAAAAAATATAAAGTGCTTTCAGCTCCAGCTTGCAAGATGTGTGGGTGTGTACGTATGTTTGTGACAGAGTGTCTTGCTGGTTTTGGTGGGCTTTATAAATAAACTTCACTTGACTTGATGTGTATCACAGGAGTCCATGTTTGCTCACAGGAAATCTATACCCTCTGAAAAAATCTTGAGTACTTCTTAGGTTTGGATAACTATCAAAAACATTTGTATTTTTAGCCATTATTCATTCCGTCCATCCATCCCCCCGTCTGTCCATCCATCCGAAATGTAGACTACTCACAGTTGAAATATCTGCTTTAATCATTCAGTGGTGAACCTTTGTATTTATAAAATATTTAATTTAGTTTAATGAATTTAATTTATACCAATAAATGACCCTAATTTAAATCTCTATTCATTTCACTTGGCTCAAAAGGAGCTGATAGAACCAGTCAGTCAGTCATTTTGTATACGGCTTCTTCTATAGTGGGTCACAGTGAAGCTGGTGTCTATCTCCAGCAGTCTACAGGCGAGAGGCAGGGTACACCCTGGACAGGTCGCCAGTGCATTGCAGGGCAACACAGAGACACATACAGGTCCTTCTCAAAATATTAGCATATTGTGATAAAGTTCATTATTTTCCATAATGTCATGATGAAAATTTAACATTCATATATTTTAGATTCATTGCACACTAACTGAAATATTTCAGGTCTTTTATTGTCTTAATACGGATGATTTTGGCATACAGCTCATGAAAACCCAAAATTCCTATCTCACAAAATTAGCATATCATTAAAAGGCTCTCTAAACGAGCTATGAACCTAATCATCTGAATCAACAAGTTAACTATAAACACCTGCAAAAGATTCCTGAGGCCTTTAAAACTCCCAGCCTGGTTCATCACTCAAAACCCCAATCATGGGTAAGACTGCCGACCTGACTGCTGTCCAGAAGGCCACTATTGACACCCTCAAGCAAGAGGGTAAGACACAGAAAGACATTTCTGAATGAATAGGCTGTTCCCAGAGTGCTGTATCAAGGCACCTCAGTGGGAAGTCTGTGGGAAGGAAAAAGTGTGGCAGAAAACGCTGCACAACGAGAAGAGGTGACCGGACCCTGAGGAAGATTGTGGAGAAGGGCCGATTCCATACCTTGGGGGACCTGCGGAAGCAGTGGACTGAGTCTGGAGTAGAAACATCCAGAGCCACCGTGCACAGGCGTGTGCAGGAAATGGGCTACAGGTGCCGCATTCCCCAGACTTGGGCTACAGAGAAGCAGCACTGGACTGTTGCTCAGTGGTCCAAAGTACTTTTTTCGGATGAAAGCAAATTCCGCATGTTATTCGGAAATCAAGGTGCCAGAGTCTGGAGGAAGACTGGGGAGAAGGAAATGCCAAAATGCCAGAAGTCCAGTATCAAGTACCCACAGTCAGTGATGGTCTGGGGTGCCGTGTCAGCTGCTGGTGTTGGTCCACTGTGTTTTATCAAGGGCAGGGTCAATGCAGCTAGCTATCAGGAGATTTTGGAGCACTTCATGCTTCCATCTGCTGAAAATCTTTTTGGAGATGAAGATTTCATTTTTCAGCACGACCTGGCACCTGCTCACAGTGCCAAAACCACTGGTAAATGGTTTACTGACCATGGTATCACTGTGCTCAATTGGCCTGCCAACTCTCCTGACCTGAACCCCATAGAGAATCTGTGGGATATTGTGAAGAGAACGTTGAGAGACTCAAGACCCAACACTCTGGATGAGCTAAAGGCCGCTATCGAAGCATCCTGGGCCTCCATAAGACCTCAGCAGTACCACAGGCTGATTGCCTCCATGCCACGCCGCATTGAAGCAGTCATTTCTGCAAAAGGATTCCCGACCAAGTATTGAGTGCATAACTGTACATGATTATTTGAAGGTTGACGTTTTTTGTATAAAAAACACTTTTCTTTTATTGGTCGGATGAAATATGCTAATTTTGTGAGATAGGAATTTTGGGTTTTCATGAGCTGTATGCCAAAATCATCCGTATTAAGACAATAAAAGACCTGAAATATTTCAGTTAGTGTGCAATGAATCTAAAATATATGAATGTTAAATTTTCATCATGACATTATGGAAAATAATGAACTTTATCACAATATGCTAATATTTTGAGAAGGACCTGTAGGACAAACAACCATGCACACACTCATTCACACCTAAGGACAATTTAAAGAAACCAATTAAAAAAAAGATAACAGTCATGTTTTTGGACTGTGGGAGGAAGCTGGAGTACCCAGAGAGAACACACACATGCACAGAAGAACATGCAAACTCCATGCAGAAAAACCCCCAGCCAGGAGTTGAACCCAGGACCATCTTGCTGCAAGACAACAGTGCTACCAACTGTGCCACTGTGCAACCCTTAACACAAATCACAAAGTCTAATTATGAAAGACTCAATAACCATGGGCTTGAAATATCTTCATTTAGTGATTTATTATATGCTTAAAACTAAAATCATTGGCATCCTCCAGAACATGATTATTTTATCCTCAGTAATTGAGACAGCATTGAAAGTAAATGTGGAACCTGATCTGTTTTTGGACTGTTTTAATGCAGCTGAGCTTTCTGAGTTATCAAAAATATTAACTTCCTCTAAATCTTCAACTTGTATAATGGACCCATTCCCAACCAAATTATTGATTACCAGCCCCATTTTAGATATGAATAATTTATCCTTAGTAATTGGATCAGTACCACAGGCTTTTAAGGTAGCTGCAATCAAACCGTAACTTAATCAACCTTCGCTTGATTAAGATGACTTAATAAATTACAGACCTATATCCAATCTTCCGTTTTTATCTAAAATTCTTGAGAAAATAGTTGCTAATCAAATGTGTGAGCATTTATACAGCAATGACCTGTTTGAAGAGTTTCAGTCAGGTTTCAGAGCTCATCATAGCACTGAAACAGCTCTGCTGAAAGTCACTAATGATATTCTTATGGCCTCAGATAATGGACTTGTGTCTGTACTTGTCCTCTTAGATCTCAGTGCTGCATTTGATCCAGTCGATCATAATATTCTTTTAGAAAGGCTGGAATATGCTGGAGGGATCAGGGGAACAGCGCTAGGCTGGTTTAAATCTTATCTGTCTGACAGAATCCAGTTTGTTCATGTAAATGATAAATCATCTTTAAACTCCAGGGTTAATTGTGGAGTACCACAGGGTTATTTATCTATAAATCCTGACAACCCCAACCAGTTAGATAGACTACAGACATGACTTGAAGACATAAAAACCTGGATGACTTTCAATTTTCAGCTTCTAAATTCAGACAAATCAGAGGTTGTTATCTTAGGATAGGAGTCTTTGAAAAAGAAACTGCTTAGTCAGTCAATTAATATGGAATAAGTCCAGAATAGAATTTAAATTCTCCTCATATATAAAGCCCTTAATGATCTAGCTCCATCATACATCAGAGATCTGATTGTTCCATATGTTCCTAACAGAGCACTTCGTTCTCAGACTGCAGGTTTACTGGTGGTTCCTAGAGTCTCTGGAAGTAGAATGGGAGGCAGATCCTTTAGTTATCAGGCTCTTCTCCTGTGGAACCAGCTCCCAGTTTTAGTCCGTGAGGCAGACACGGTGGTGGCAGACAGCTGCTCACACTGAGCCTGGTTCTGTTGGAGGTTTCTTCCTGCTTAAAGGGAGTTTTCCTTTCCACTGTCTCTACATGTTCATCCAGGAGGAGTGAATGCTGCAAGTCACTGACACAATGCAATCTGATGGGTTTCCTTAGATAGAAAACTTTTTAACCAATATGAATGATAAACTGAATTTGACTGCATTGTTTGATAAGTAGGATCAACTGGAATGTATGTACCTGACCTGAAATCTGTATGATTCAATTGAATTGACTTTGAAACGTGCCTTGAGACGACATGTGTTGTGAATTGGCGCTATATAAATAAATGAATTAAGTTGAAATAAATAAATAATGTAAACCCCTTGAGAGGCAAGAATGTGTTTTACAGTTGTGACGAGGCAGGGTTCAGGCTTAAGGGTATGTGAAAGTGTGGAAAACTCACATTTATTTTTCAAAACTTTGTTGTATATATTATTTGGATGCACAATTAAAGTCAACTATTGTACATTTTTGTGCTTGAAAAGGGTATTGATGGACTAACCTGTAAAAGCCACTGTTTGGAGTGTAAAGTTTCAAGTGCTTAAGCTAGAATTTTGGTCCTTGCTTGTCTTGCCTGAGAAAAAAAAAAAAGCCTAAAGGACTTAAAGCAAAAGGCCAGCTCAGCCAAGATGAGGTCAAATAGATGGTTAAAGTTGTTACCATGAGGGTTGGGTTTCAGTAACTAGGTTTCTATAAAGATGTCATAATTTTTAAGGAAATTAAACTTGCTGAACTTTGGTTGTGAACCTAATCAAATCCTGTTTAAAGCCCATAAACATTGTCCTGGTGTTGTTCTTGTCATTTAGTTGTTATGTACCAACACCAAAGGGCCAAAAGTGTGATTTGATACATGAAATCTAATCACCTCTAAACCTATTGTGAGATGTTGGCTCACACTTACCTACCAACCTCCTCTTTTGCTATGCTCATAGGTGTAATGTACAATCTTTGTAACATAGAACTGTTTATAATAACATTCATTTCACCCTTTAGTCTTTCTGTGGCCTTCTTTTTAATATCATATTCTCTGCTTTTCTCACTCACTTTCCCTTCTTTTCTCCCTGACAGGTCTCAGACAGAGGAGTCACAAACCGCATTAACCTTTAAGAGCTAAAAATCAATGTCCTGTTGTTAATTTGTGCTAATTTGCTTCCACTTAGTTTTACAGCAGGCTTCTTCTATCCTCCCACCCTTAATTTTACAACATCTGCTTGCAGCTCATGAGCGCATATGGCAGCCCTATTGCCTGCATGCCTGCAGACATTAAGTAGTTTAGGCGTTCTTTAATATATACCTTCCCTGGCCTGAGGCCAGTTATGCAGCAAAAAATAACCTTTTGTTTTTTTACATTTTGCCTCAGTGGAAAAGTTACAAGACAGAAAGGTGTAAATAAAAATCTTGTAAAGTAAAATGTCCTCCTGTACTCACTGCAGCTGAATAAATCAAGTTTGGAATCCAAATGGAAAAATCTGATAGAATTTTAAAATAAAGGAATTTTTTAAAGTTATTTGTTTGGAGAAATCAGGGGAATAAAGGTGGAAACCCATGAACATCAATGTGTGACTCCGAGCCTTTTTATACAGTGCAAAGGTTTTCACACCTCTTGAACTTGAACTTTTCCACATTTTGTCACAAACTTCAGAGTAAGTAATTGGAGTTTTATGGGACAGGCTACCTCAAAGTAGTACATAATTGTGAGGAAAAACTCATACTGGATGGAAACATTAATGTTCAAGTTAGATTTAGGGTCTCTGACTGGGCCTTTCTAACACATTAATATGCTTTGATCAAAACCATTCTATTTTAGCTTTGGCTATATATTTTGGTCATTGTTCTTGTGGAAAGTGAATCTCCACCCCTGACTAAAGTCTACTGCAGTTTCCAACATGTTTTCTTCCAGTACTAAACTATATTAAGCTCCTTCAAACTTCTAACTTCAACTCTGACAAGCTTCCCTGTCCTTGCTGAAAATAGCATCCCCACTGCACTGCACTACTAGCACCATGTTTCACAATGGGGGTGGGGGAGTTCAGAGTGATATGCTTAATATGATTTGGTTTTATCTGACAAGAGCACCTTCATTTAAATGCTACAAGGCCCAAAGCACTCTGAAAATAGAACTTCTTATGGTTTTTACTTTTAACAGTGGTTTTCATCTTGGCATAACCGATTTGTACAGTGCAACTAGTTTTTCACCTGAGTTGTGGATCTGTGCAGCTAATCCAGAGTTACCACAGGCCTCTTGGCCATACACTTTCCAATTTTTGGAAAAGCTTGATTTATTGTTATTTAACCTAACCATGCTTTAAACCTCCACAGTTTTATCTCTGACCTGTCTGCTGTGTTCCTTAGTCTCCATGAAGCAATTTGATCCCTAATGGGGACATATCATGCAAAATCCACCTTTTTAGCTCTTAAACACATTTTTTGTTTATTGGGTGTCTCTGAAAATCTAGAAAATTTGAATTTAGTGACTCCAGATCCTGCAATAATATATTTAGATGCTTTTTGGGTCATATTTGGTCAGTCTGTTCAGATTTTTCCATTTCCTATTATGATTCGTTCTGTTACGTCACAGCATTTTCTGTCAAACCTCTAAAGATGGTCATGGACTTCCGGCTAACCAATCCAGTGAATCCGCCATTTTCTTTCTCGCAGTATTCTTGTAGTTCAAGTTGAAGGATGCCGAAGCAGCAAGCGGAAAAATCTGAATGTTCTGTTGTCAGGTATATTAACCCACACCAGTCATTACACCGTCCCCCAGGATCAGAACCTCTGCCTGGTGAAATTTTATTTTTCATGGAAACGTGCCGACATCAATGGGGTTTGCGAGAAGCACTTTCAGGGAGGAGTGTTTCAGCAACCTCGGCCAGTATGAAGGAGGATTAGCCGGAAGGCTCCGTCTGGCTGAGGGGTCAGTTTCTGTCTATGGAAGCAACGAACAGAGTAGAGAGGTCAGCTGCAGATAACGGTAAAATGTTATAGAAAAAGCTCAGAAAAACCTGAGCTGAGTGGCTGGTTATTTATAAGTAAAAATCAAAGTTTTAACCTTGTCTTGCATTTCACTCAACATAGGTCTGGACAGTTGTATTCTTTATCCATTTTTGATTTAGTCATTGATGGTTGACAAAACTAATTCTTTAGAATAAACAGCTACTGAACTCAATTCACCTCAGTAGTGACTAAACTCACAAATATTCATGTTTAGTGAAATAAGCTACTTAAAAATTTGGAGGAATGTCCGCATTTGTTTATCAGGCTGCTGCAGCGTCATCCTCTGACCTCTCCGATGTAGGTGAGCCGCGAACAAGAAAAGGCCAAATCCCACTGAGAGCACCATCTGAAGTCAGAAACTTGTCCATATGTTTATGCATAATAATCATCTCTCAAGCCTGTTTGTCAGCTCATAGGTTTGCAAGAGAGTGCTTGCAAGCATGTGGGTGTGTGTTCAGCGTGCCTACTTAAAAACCAGCAGCGGGTTTTGTCCCCTTGTTATTGCTGAATCTCATGCAGATAATTCAGAGTCGCGCTGTGTTTGGAAGTCAGTCCTGGAATCCAAAGCGGGACCTGTATCAAATAGATTTCTGAGCTCGAGTTCTGGTTGTTAAATTAGTGTAGAGAAAGTGAATAAAGTTGGAGGTTAATAAAGATATATAAATTAGGGATGAATTGGGAAACAGATGGGGATTCTGATGGGTAGTTTCTGATGGGTACTTTGAGTCTGATCTTTCACATCAACGTTCTTGCAAGATCCTCCACAGCTCCAAATTGCAGTCATAAGCCAATAAAGAAAATATTGGTGAAAATATTGGGGCATATCTGCAATTAAAAAGACCCTTTGGGTATACATTTTTGTGACAAAACTTTCATGAGTTTCCATTTTGAAATACCTGCAAAGCCATCTAGGAATGCTGAAGTGCAAGCAGTAGACATAAACTGGTAGCTACAGCTTTTCCAGAGAGCGTAGAAGAGGATTCAGGTGAATCAAATATCTTCAGCTTTAAAGTTAGACAAGAAATATACGATTTTTGTTCAAATTTTGACTGCACAATTGGTGAAGAACACTCTACCACCACAAGTACAGAAGGAACAAGACAAAGAAAAGGTCTAACCCCCCAAAAAACATTCCTAGAGATTAGGCATAGAGTTTTGTAAGGGATGTGTATTGCTCCCCATCTAGTCTCTAGATTGAAAAGAAAAATTGATTTGTCTATACTGACCTCGATGTGTCAACATTTGGATAGACCACAGATTTTCCAAAGACCCGGTGCTTTTTTCTCTATAGTCTGGCATCTGAGGCTGTTCAGTCTATCCGCTAACAGCTCCTTTTTTAAATTGGCCTTTATTTATACAGGCTAAGTCTCGTTGAGAAATAAATTCTCATTTTCAAAATAGACCTGTTCCAACTTTTTTCCTGAAAGTCAAATTAACGCTTGGTCATAAAAAGTAATAGTCATACAGTGCCTATTTGGTCCCCTTGAACTTTTCAACCTCTTGCCACATTTCAGGCTTCAAACATAAAGATATAAATGTCAGGATGTGATGTTTTGGACTCTGTTTGTGGTTTTGTGTTTTTGTTTACCTTTTAGTTAGATGTTCTTACTTGTGTTTTGTATTCATGTTAGTTGTGGTTTCTTGTTTATGGTTTTGTATTTGTGTTTTCTATTTTTTCCTACAGTTCTAGTTTTCTTCTGCCCCCCAGTGTGTTCTCTCACCCTTTGTTCCCTTGGCGTTGCTCTCTTGTTCTTTGAATGGTTTCATTATTATTATTATTATTATTATTATTAGTCCTCCGGTCCCCTTTAGCCTTTTTCCTCTTGTTTATCCTTGTTCTCTATTTTCTCTTTTATAGGTTACCTTTAGTTATTGTTTACTTTTATTCTAGTCCTCGTTTCCTCTGCTTCACCCTCAGTTTTGGTTCAGTCAGTGTTTGTTTAGGGTTGTTTATTTTTTAGTCAGGGTTCTCTTTTGGTTCCTATTCTGTTAAGTGCTTAGGTTGTTGTGTTCCCTCGAGGTTCTCAGTTTCCTTTAGTTCATGTTATTCTTGATTCTTATGTTTTATTTATCTTTGTTTATAGTTTTGTTTTAGGTCTGCTCGGTGTCTTGTTAATTACTTGTATTAGTTTCACCTGTTCCCTCTGCCTCCCAGCCTCCTTGTGTCACCTGTTCCCTGTTCCTCTGATTACCTGCCTTATTGTTTTCTTGTCCACCTTTGTCTGTATTTAAGTATGCCTTCGTCCTTTGTTCCATGCGGTGTCATTATGTTTCTTCCATGTCCTCGTGAGATGTCTTTTGGATTTTTGTACAGGATTATCTTGTCACCCTGCACCTCATCTTCATGTGAGTTATCTCTTAAAATTAAAGTTGGAGTTTGATCCCACTCTGCTTCCTCCATGCTTGTCTGCCTCTGGTCCACCACAAAATACCTCAATTATGACAATAAAATTCAAATTTTTTGTGAAGAATCAACAACAAGTGGGACATAATCATGAAGTGGAATGAAATTTATTGGATGTGTCAAATGTTTTAACAAATAAAAAACTGAAAAGTGGGGTGTACAATATTATTCGGCCCCTTTACTTTCAGTGCAGCAAACTCACTCCAGAGATTCATAGAGGATCTCTGAATGATCCAATCTTGTCCCAAATGGCTGATGATGATAAATAGAATCCACCTGTGTGTAATCAAGTCTCCGTATAAATGCACCTGCTCTGTGATAGTCTCAGGGTTCTGTTCAAAGCACAGAGAGCATCATGAAGACCAAGGAACACACCAGGCAGGTCCGAGATACTGTTGTGGAGAAGTTTAGCTAATCAAAGTCAGGCTCACTGTTGCCAACTCCTCAAAACGTCCTAAACGTCACTAGAAATTCGCTAGATGATGTCATGTAATTTGTAATTGTGAACCAGGCTGTTGGAGAGCGGAATATCAACGTTGACAAGACAACAAGTGAGTAAAAAACGCTAAATATGTTTAGAACTACAAATTAACTTTATGTAATAATTTCATAACTTTAACGCTTTGCCTGAACCCACACTACATACATAAGTTTTGTTAAAATATAGTAAATAAATTAAGTTATATTTACATTGTAATTACATCCGGGTTTGTAAACCAGGACTGGAGCAGAAACTGTTTTACACATGCGTGATTCATTTTCAATGTGAACAATAAGTTGACTGGGTCTCTTCTCTGCTTTGACTGCAGGCAGGTTTGTTGCATGACAAGGCCAGTTTGAGATTGCACCTGTCAGTGTTCGGAAAGTTTGAGGGACTCATGTCTGCACTCGCTGCTGCTGAGTTTATTAACAGCAGAACGATAGGTGCTTTCACATGTAGTAGCTAAAGTCTCCAGTAACATAAAATGTCAATAAATGTATCACTAGTCACTTTTTTGAAAAAAAAAAGTTGCTAGATTGGTAGAGAGGTCTGAAAAGTCTAAATATAGCGACAAAGTCACTAAGTTGGCAGCAGTGGTCCAGCTAACAGACATTATAGCTAACAGTTATGCAGAGCAGGACCCACTCAAGCAGATTAAAACCATGCCAAACATTTTGCAACAGCTCAAATATAAAGGTCTTGGTATTGTTAAATGTTTAACCTCACTTCCTCTTGTCACTTTTTATTATCAAATATCTTGGGAAAAGTGCTACAGAGTTGTTTTGTTTAATAATACATCTTTTTTATTTTGACTAGAGGAAATACGCTTTAGAATGGATCCTGCTCCGAGCAGCTGGCTGCTCCATGAAACTTCACCCTCAATCTCTGAGGTGGGAGTAAGATGCAAACGGCTCTACCCCATACAATCCAACTGCAAATTAAACAAAACGAGCTACGGTTGACGAGACAACAGTTGTCTTCAAAAATTGATAAATGACAGGTTGTGATATCAGCAGGCATAAGAACTGGTTTGAAAGGTAGAGCAACTGCTTGTAGGCTGGATTTAAATGAAGGATATCACATGAAGGATGAGATACATTTTAGATTGAATTGGTTTCTAGAACTTTAAATTTTAAGGATGAAAATTCAAGCTTCAGTTCTATTTTAACCAATCTGTTTATTTTGTATTTTCTGGATGGAACAACTGCTGTGGATAGCTTCCCTGTGCTCAGTCTTTCTCCCTCTTCACTGCTTCCCACATTTCCCCATCATCCCAGTTTCTCTGTTTCCCATTCCGACTTCTGCCTCTTTTTGTGGTTAATAGTCAAGTATCTGCCTGCGAAGCTGATGAGGCCCATTAGTGTGAGTGAGCCGCAACAAAGCAGGATCACAGCTCTGCAGTGTAATGTGATGAGCTTCCTCTCACTTATCAATTCCAGGAAGCATTAGAGGAGTGCAGGAGGAAAAACTCTCATTTCATACACCTATAATTAAATGACACAGACGGCTTGATAGTCCCTGGACCATTGTGAATCCAAATTACACAATGTAATGAAGGAAAGCCCTTTGAAAATGAAGGTTAGGCTGAATCATCGTTGAACTTCTCGGTACAAATTCTAGGAGGCAGTACTCATTGGGTATTAAAGATGAAATTAACCTTTTACCTTTGTCCACCAAAAATAGATATTACATGTATTGTTTTTTTAAGTCAAACAAGTTAAACGGTCAGCCAGCTTACATAGTAGTTAGGTAATATTCACAGAAATGCCAGAGTAGGCCCCAGAATGAAAGAAAAAGTAAAAAAAGACTTTACAAAACACGTCAGTTCCTTTAGAAAACCTGTTCAAGTCGGTCATGGTATACTGAGAAAAGGGGGGTTGCCATTTTTAACCTCCACAGCTGAAAGGGGGGTAGGTTACTGAGCCAAGAGGGTGAGTACATGTGAAGCGGGGGAGTTAATGCAAGCTACTTTCGATTAAGGCCAATCCTAGCATCATTATCACAAGTCGTGGCCAACTTGAGTTGTTAACTTGTGACTTAAAGAGAGTCCATCTCTAGGAGCATTTATTCAATAGAAGCCTGACAGGACAGAGTTGAGAGAGAAGGGTAAGGCCTGCACCAGATGGCCCAATCCCTTGAATTGAACCCAGTACAGCTACATCAAGGACAACAGCCTCTGAACATGGTGGACGAGATCGGCCAACTGAGGCACACAGCACAGCACCTCAGGCAAACATACTTTAATTAGTAGTCTATAGGTGAAGGAGTTCAGCAATCTTAGTCTCTTCCCAAGTGTTGCCAGAGTGGAACCAGAGATTGATAGATGGAGCTGGCTCTGTGTGTGACTATTTTCACTCTTAGTGAAGAAGGAGCCTGGTAGAAAGGTGAAGATGTTGATTTACACATTTACAGATCATATGGATCATAACCAAAAGGCCAAGATTCCAGGTACAAATGAGGAGACTGCCAGGCAAAACCGGAACCCTCTGGAAGGAGTAAATGTTTTATCCCTCCCAGACTGGGTATGCATTGGGATTCCTTATGAAGACCTATGATAGATAGATAGATAGATAGATAGATAGATAGATAGATCCAGCCATCATTTGCCTTTTTATAAACAGAAAAGATGAACATTGTGTAGAAAATTCTTGCAAACCTATGGAGGCTTTTTTAACCCTGGATTTTTCAGCCATGACTGAAAACACATTCAGCCCACAGATTTAGTTTGGCTCAGGAGGTTCTGCTAATGGGACACCTTGCTATTTGGACCAAGAAGTCTCCATGGAATCAAAAAGGCCCAGAAACTCTCAGCTGTTAATTGTAAATTAAAGTTGCACAAAAACACAGAGGTTTTTCTTAAGACTATCACAACAACGAAACTAAAGAGGAGATCAAGTTAGAGTTTTGACAGATTCTTCCTTTCTGAAAGGTGAATTCTATTTTCAAGTTAATGACAGTTTCCATTTGTGGGTTTTAACTGTCCTTTTAAATAAATGTAATCAATTTAAGTGTAGTTGAATTTTGAGCTGGTGTACTGAAACAGTATTATCTTTATTAGTTTCAGCTGATGCTCAACCTGACAAACTTGTGTTTCTCTAGTTAAATAATAAAAAGTCGGCCTCCAAACAGGAGGAATCAATCAGTTCAAGACAAACAACCAAATCTGGAAAGTCTCTGTTTTTGAAAACTGTGAGAACTTTAAGGCTTTTCTTGGCAGAAGAAACAAGGCTGCTTGATATAGAAAAAACCACAAAGTCAGCGTTAACATTAGCTTCTATTCAAAATGTTAAACTGTACGAGCAGCGTTAAGGGTTATAAATCATGTTTCTGCCATAAAATGTGGTGCTTGAGGACTGAAATGCAATCAAGCGAAGAAGGCTGAAAGCAAGACCTGACCAATAAGAAATCCAATGCATATTTAGAAAGATGGGACCATAGAGGCCTAGGAAACCACATTTACTGGAAGATCTGACAAAGTGTCAATGAACAGCAAGGAAGGAGAAGGGAGAGCGGCTGCAGTTCAGTAAGTTAGAAACACACAGAGCAGACAGGAGATATCAAAGATCAAAACTATGAAGGAAAATTAGTTAAGAACATGCCAGACTGCAAAATCTTTATTGTGAATATGGGCTCAGAAGCTTCAGAAAGCTTTCCTGAGGTTGTTTGACACCATCAAGGCTGGTGTAATTTGGTGAGGAGGTTTGTTGGAGGTGTGATGACTCAAGAAAAGGAATGGTCATCTAACAACTAGAGGGTCAAGGTTCAATCTTTGAGTTTAATGTGTTCAGTTGGGTTCATTAGTGGGTGTGTCTATAATGCCATACACTGACTGTAGTCTTAAATAACCATAAAACCATATAGACAAAGAACCGATCCTTCATAGCTGCACATAGTAAAGAAAATTGGTAAAGACTTTAAAATTTTTTAAATGTAACCTTAAGAAAATGAAAACAGACTACAGATTTCACACTGTTAATATTTATTATTGTGTGGGAACAATTACGTACACAAATGACTGAAGAGCTTGTAATACCACTTTTAGCAGCAATAACTCTCAGTATTGAGTTTGCATGTCACTTAATCACTCTCACATTGTTGTCAAGAAATTTTGGCTCACTCTGGTTTCCAACATTGCTTCAGCTTATTGAGACTTCCAGACATTTGCTCTGGCACAACTCTCTTAAGGTCCCATCACAGAGTTTCAGTCAGGCTGAGGACTGGATTTGGCTGGACTATTGCAAATCCTTAGTTACTTTCAATCTCACTGTGCTGTAGGTTCATAGCTGTGTTTGGAATCATTGTCTTGTTTATGACCCAGTTGGGCTAAGCTTCAGCTCTCAGTCAGATGGGCTCACATTTACTTTTAAAATAGGAGGTGTTGGTGCTGTTCATTATGTCCAAGCGTCAGTACATTGGTCTCATTTGTCCAAAACAAATTGTTCCAGACGCCATGCAGCATTGCTAACTCAGGTTATGCTCCCATGTTATTTTAAGAAAAAAGAAGTTTCCCTCCTTCAAGCAAGCCACATCTGTTCAGTATTTTTTATTATCCTGTCAGCTTTAAATTATGTTTTTAGAGTCTGAGATGAATCCGTTGTTTTAGTTTGAGGCCTCGTCTGAACTCTGGATGAATTGTTTGGAAATGTTCCTATAACCCTTCCCAGATTGATGGAGAGCAACAGCTCCTGCTCTAATGTCCTTATTGCTGACAAACTTTGCAAAAAGATATGGTTTCTTGACCAAATATTAACAATAAATATTTTACAAGTGTAGTTCTTAATTTATGACCTTAATCAAGATAAATTGCTCAAATATTTTTTGACTTCTTTTTGTGCAAAATTATTGAATGCATTTGTAGAAATCTTAATGTTTTCAGATTAGTTTTGGCTTTGATTCCAAAAATATTTGGTTTGAATATTTCTTCAGATGAGCGCAGCCAATGAAAATATCGTTTGGAACCTTGCTTATACCTTTCCCTTTCACATTGTACCTTCCCCACTTTACATATTCTTGTAGTTCAGTTTAATGCTAGTTTGATTTGTCTCTAATAAAACTAGGAATTGAAAGAAAGCAGAACTAAAAACCAGACAGCCCAAACAGAGTGAAAGACGTCCTATAGTCTGGTGTATAACAGATGAACAGATACTATGAGACAAGCCTAGCACTCCCAGGGTACTAAACCACATCCAGACTCCAAATTTATCCTCATTAGTTTCCCATGATGACTTTAATGAGCACCTCGTTGGGAAGGTTTGGCTCGGCCACTGTCCTCTGGGTCCCCTGGCATCACAGGCCCGAGAGCCTCTCCAGATAGCGGGGGCTGATGAAGCGGCATTCATCACCGAGCACAAGCGACGGGAGATGTGAAGGAGAGACAGGAAAGAGGAAACAAAACGAGACAGAGAGGAAGGAGAAGGACATGGAACAATGCATGAAGTGGAGGGTCTCCCAGAGGATGAGGAGCAGTGAAGAGCTGATTAGCAGAGCCACATCCATCATCCTGCAGAGGCTGAAGGAAGGAGTGGAAAAAAAACATCGACTGATTCACAGATTGTTGCAAAAGTTCAAGAATTTGTAACAATGTTTACTGGGTGTAGGTCCAAGCCTTTAGTTATGATTAAAAGATAAGCACAAACGCAAAGCTGGTTTGTTTTGTTTAAGGAAATGTTAGACATGATCTGCAATGAAAAATATCTTGATAATCTTGCAATATCTCAAAAGAATACTTTGTTTCCAGATAGAAAAACCTCTAATAATGCCAGATGTCTGTGGACATGATCATAGTTCAGTTTCAGAGTTTTTTCATGTTTTTGTCATTGTTTTTCTAGCCACTTTGACCCACATGCAGAAATACACTCAGGAAACAGGAAAGCTTTAACAAGTTTATTATGAAATATAATTGAATGCTGGAGAATCCAGGAACTTGCCAATGTATGGAGAAGGGATCAATGGTAAGTGGCAGAAAATATTCTGGTTGTTGATCTTAATATATTTTGCTTACAGAGGATGATTTGGAGATCCGCCAGGGGGGGGTAGAAGAAAGATGGATGGAAATTCCGGGAGCGTGTCGGGCAAGTTAAAGGTCCAGGTAATCCTGTCTTACTTGCACTTGAGGTAGAGGTGGCACCAGGTAGATAATCTTGGAGGGGGGCATGGTGGAGGGTGAGCCAGATTCGTTCACAGGAAGCCTGAGGAACCTTGAAACCCGAATGTAGCCAACTGAGAAGATAATCCGTGAAGTTCTCTTGCAAAGAGAGTTTTCTGCACAAGCAGACTGGATACAGAAGGTCGGAACTGGAGGTAACCTGGGAAGGTAGGTACTCAGAAAAAATCACAGAGATTTGTCTTGGCCAGCTAGAATTACCACTGCAGGTTAACACTCAGGCACTGGAGTGTTGGAGGCGTTGGGTTCTTAAGCTCCTCTCCTGATGAGGCTGATGGAGAACACCTGTGGACTCAGCTCCTACCGTGCGTCTGGTGCCATCTAGAGGTTGGATGGGGTTAGTAGCAGGTAAAACAGGTGAACAGAAAGCTCTCAGAACTCCCAGTTTTATCTTTTTTAAGACATAAAGCCTTATGCTGAAGGACAATTGAAGAAGAAATGACTTGAAATAAAAATGTTCTGCCTAAATCTCACATCTTTATGTAAGAATATTAGCCCACCAATCTTTCTAATCATACAGATGTTTGAGTTTTGCAAACAATCCTTTCTGCATACCTCTGCAAAAGTCCCACCACAGCATTTCAACCAGACTGATGTCTGAAATTTGACCAAGCCGTTGCACCGACTTGGTTCTTTTCATTTACAACTATTATTTTTTTAGATTTGCTCCTGTGTTTGGGATTATTGTCCTCTTGACAACTCTAGAGAACTTTGGTTTACATTCGAGGTCAGAGTCTACTCAATGACCGCGATGTATCCAGGTCCTGTGGCTGAAAAACAAGCTCCCATCATCACCCCTCCATCACCGTGCTTGACATTTGCTATGGTAGGCTTTAAATATGGAGCCAATGGATGGATAGATGGATGAATAGACGGATGGACGGACGAACGGTCGGATGGAAAGAAGGATATATTGATGGATGAATAAATGAATGAATGGGGATGTGAGGACAGGCGACTGTGGCTCAGTAGGAAGAGTAGTTGTCTTGCAATCAGAAGGTTGTGTGTTTGATTCCAGCTCCTGCCATATGTTGATGTGCCCCTGGGCAAAGCACTTAACCTCAATCTACTGATCTGTGTATTGGTGTTTGAGCGTTAGTGAGTGTGATTGGGGGAATGTGGCTCTAGTGTAAAGCGCTTTGAGTGGTCTGTATGACTGGAAAGGTGCTATATAAGTTCAGTCCATTTACCATTATTGATTTGACAGATGGATGGATGGATTGATGGATAATTTGATGAATAAATAGATGAGAAAGGACAAACTGATTAATGAATGAATGGATGGAAGGATGGAGTGACAGATGGATTTAAGTAATTTGTAAATCTTTTATGGAAAGAAGGATGTAATTTTTTTAAGCTATTTTTTGGCACTGGAGGCCTTTATTTTTCATATTTTGACTGGAGGCAGACAGGTGACAAAGGTCACCAGGTCCAGGACTTGAACCTGGGATGGCCACATTGAGGACCTTTATATATACGGTCGCACGCTTAACCCCTACACCACCAGCGCCTCGCCCAAAAGAGGGATATATTGATGGATGGATAGATAATTTGATGGATAGAAGGATGGAGTGACAGATCGATTGAAGTAATTTATGAATCTTTTATGTAAAAACCAGAATGAAAACCTCACTAGTTGGACCAAGTCATTTTTAGATATTGGAACAAACATTTATTTTTATTCTGCTTTTTTCACTTACTAATCCAGTCCTGGACAGTAATAACAAACCCCATTCTTATCCCACTGCTTCATTTTACCATCAACACAAAGCACAAAGTGTGTGGAAGCTCGGGATATTTAAATTGGATGCTATTTGAATAAATTGTTCCTTCCTTTGTGATTCATATTGAAATATGTAAAATCTTCCCTAATAAAAAAAGTATATTAGTCATGACATCAACTGTACTGACAAAAAAACCATGGATGTATTTATTGACCCATTCGTCCTTGCACAAAATATATTAAATCCGCTTTATTTATTGTAAGAGGAGAAAAACGTGTTTGCTGGCATATATCCAAATCTTAATAAATATTGTGGCCTACTGTGTGCTACAGCAACTCACAATAAGAGTTTTTAAGAATGGGAGAGGAAAATGTCTGGGGTATGCATTGAAATAACGAGAGAAGCTGTAATTATATGCTGTGTTTTTACGGTGAAACTGACAGAAGTATATATTAATCTTCTAGCTCCCATGTTTGCTGCTGTATTTATGTAAACTCTTTGTCCTGCTGCTGCCGCTGTTTTGTGTAACAATTGTCATCACGGATCAAAACGTGTCTGAAAGCTTTGAAGTTATGTTTGATTTGAAAGGCTTTTTCAGGAGAATGCTTCAGTTCCATAACCCAAGAAAAACGAATTAAAAGGACAATGAGACCCCTGGAGGACACAAAGAAGACAGAAAACTTCGAAGAATCAAAGCTTAAACCATCCTTTTCAGTCCCCATTGCCTGAATTATCAGTAGCTTTAGGCCAAAAAGCTGAAGTCAGACACACGGTGGAAGTAAAACATTTCTTTAAAGCTCTACAGAAAGCAGGTTTGCTCCTGGATTCTAGGCTTTGGGAACTTTGCATGTTGAGAACCCATGGTGAAAAGCAAGCTCTCATCCTGGGACACGGTGTCATGAAAAAATAATGTAACTCCTTAGGCATGGCCTTGCTGCTCCTTCTGAAGCCTGGGTTGAAAGTTAAAAACTGATTGTGCTTTCTGTCCATCACAGCTGTGGCTGCATTATATGCTCATTTCCTTTTAACTTTGTATTTTTCTGAAACATTCATGCAGCATTTTGGGATTTTTCTTGCTATTAGGAGTTTTTTTGGTTCAGAAACAGTAGAGATAAAATGCACAGAACTAAGGTACATGGTGCAACAATAACAGGAAGAAAAAAGCATACAAAACAACAACCAGTAAACCCCAACATGTCCAGTTTAAATCATTTTAAGCCTTATTTTTTTTTTACTTGTTCAGGTGGTTTTTCCAAATATAAGTTGTACTCGTACAAATATAAATATTTGTTCCTCATTTCTAATTGAAAACAATTGTTGATCAGTGATACTTGTTATGTTGGGAAAATAGATTGTAAAATATTCTATAGCATTTGATGCTGGTAGGCTGCATGTGATAAAGAGTATTCAGATGATTCAGGGAGTAAAACACCACACAGACAGTCTATGTTTATAAACTGCAGGAGAAAAACCTGAAATACCTGGAGAAAATTTGGACTCAAAAGCAGCCCAAAAGAAGTTCATATGTAAACACCTTGTGGGATAAAGCCAAAAAACCTAAAGCAGCGGCTTTTTTTTAAGGAGGTCTGGGGCTGTCCGCCAAGGTCGGCATGGCCTGGGGGTATCAGCGGGAAAGTAAAGAAAAGGTTACGTCAGTTTTACCTAGAGCATATTTTCTTTTGCTTTGCTGTATGTCCAGTCAATGGGGAGTGACTCCCCCCAGCGTTCTGCACTGTACAAGCACTGTAAGAAATGGCAATACAATGTGGCTGGCTAACGACACTGAAACTGATTCTAAATAAACTGTTATTTCACTACTTTCTGGGGTACATTTGATCATTCTTCATGTGAAATCCATAATAGCCACAACTAGTATTGTAAAGTACAAAACTAAAGAGGAACAGAACTCTATTATTTCCTAATATTTCTGATAAATTAAATAATGTTTTTTTTTTTTTTTTTTTCTCACAAGGGCATTAATTGGCGGTGGTGGTTCAGAAGAAGAGGCTCACCCAGAGTGACGTTCATGCAAGAACCACCACGGACCCAGAGAAAAGACACGAACCAGCTTCATCACACAGAAGGGGGAAAACAGCCTAAATGAAGAATTCCTGCAGTCATGCTGCACACAAATGGCATTTTTTTATTTTTAACCATGTCCTGTCTGGCAGAGCAGCACTCAGACTTGTCTGACTGCCAAGAAGAACCCCAACAGATTTACTACAAGTGGAGTGTTAAGGCTAATGCTTTGATGTTATGCTTGATATACAGGTCCTTCTCAAAATATTAGCATATTGTGATAAAGTTCATTATTTTCCATAATGTAATGATGAAAATTTAACATTCATATATTTTAGATTCATTGCACACTAACTGAAATATTTCAGGTCTTTTATTGTCTTAATACGGATGATTTTGGCATACAGCTCATGAAAACCCAAAATTCCTATCTCACAAAATTAGCATATCATTAAAATGGTCTCTAAATGAGCTATGAACCTAATCATCTGAATCAACGAGTTAACTCTAAACACCTGCAAAATATTCCTGAGGCCTTTAAAACTCCCAGCCTGGTTCATCACTCAAAACCCCAATCATGGGTAAGACTGCCGACCTGACTGCTGTCCAGAAGGCCACTATTGACACCCTCAAGCAAGAGGGTAAGACACAGAAAGAAATTTCTGAACGAATAGGCTGTTCCCAGAGTGCTGTATCAAGGCACCTCAGTGGGAAGTCTGTGGGAAGGAAAAAGTGTGGCAGAAAACGCTGCACAACGAGAAGAGGTGACCGGACCCTGAGGAAGATTGTGGAGAAGGGCCAATTCCAGACCTTGGGGGACCTGCGGAAGCAGTGGACTGAGTCTGGAGTAGAAATATCCAGAGCCACCGTGCACAGGCGTGTGCAGGAGATGGGCTACAGGTGCCGCATTCCCCAGGTCAAGCCACTTTTGAACCAGAAACAGCGGCAGAAGCGCCTGACCTGGGCTACAGAGAAGCAGCACTGGACTGTTGCTCAGTGGTCCAAAGTACTTTTTTCCGATGAAAGCAAATTCTGCATGTCATTTGGAAATCAAGGTGCCAGAGTCTGGAGGAAGACTGGGGAGAAGGAAATGCCAGAAGTCCAGTGTCAAGAACCCACAGTCAGTTATGGTCTGGGTTGCCGTGTCAGCTGCTGGTGTTGGTCCACTGTGTTTTATCAAGGGCAGGGTCAATGCAGCTAGCTATCAGGAGATTTTGGAGCACTTCATGCTTCCATCTGCTGAAAAGCTTTATGGAGATGAAGATTTCATTTTTCAGCACGACCTGGCACCTGCTCACAGTGCCAAAACCACTGGTAAATGGTTTACTGACCATGGTATCACTGTGATCAATTGGCCTGCCAACTCTCCTGACCTGAACCCCATAGAGAATCTGTGGGATATTGTGAAGAGAACGTTGAGAGACTCAAGACCCAACACTCTGGATGAGCTAAAGGCCGCTATCGAAGCATCCTGGGCCTCCATAAGACCTCAGCAGTGCCACAGGCTGATTGCCTCCATGCCACGCCGCATTGAAGCAGTCATTTCTGCAAAAGGATTCCCGACCAAGTATTGAGTGCATAACTGTACATGATTATTTGAAGGTTGACGTTTTTTGTATTAAAAACACTTTTCTTTTATTGGTCAGATGAAATATGCTAATTTTGTGAGATAGGAATTTTGGGTTTTCATGAGCTGTATGCCAAAATCATCCGTATTAAGACAATAAAAGACCTGAAATATTTCAGTTAGTGTGCAATTAATCTAAAATATATGAATGTTACATTTTCATCATGACATTATGGAAAATAATGAACTTTATCACAATATGCTAATATTTTGAGAAGGACCTGTATATATATATATATATATATAAAATAAATTTTATTAGAAACTGCTTTGGGATTATTTCCCGGCTGGCAGCCATCTACGCCAGAGCAGCCATGAGCAGTCATGGGCCCAGAGACCCGAGACCCCAGGACACATCACCCCCCAAGCAGAAAGGCCCCGGCAAAACAAAAATAAGTCAACTCAAAGTCAAACATATTTTAATCAACAAGCTCTTTACTATGCCAAAAAACCCCAACTAAACTACCAAGCAAAATGAAAGAATAAGGAAGACTAATGGACTATGTACAATATAAACAAGTGAATAAAAGAAGGTTGAAAACCATGACCGAAAGAAAACACAACACTGCTAGCAGTTACTGTAGCTGAGTTTCTCAACACAAACAAAAACAAACATTATTAAATGAACATTATTTAGATTATTTAACTTCAAACTAATCTTCTCTGCCCAAACACCACCTCTTACATGAACCATGAGGAGGACAAGTTGTCCTGGGCATTGAGGAAAACATCCACCTGTGGGTAAATAAAGGGTTAGCTTGCAGCTAACCTCTGTAGCTGTGGGGATGGGCTTTTAGCTGGCCCAGCCGAACCGTATGACAAAGGCACCTTTGGCTCCTTCAGTGGCCGCGATGCGGCGGGGTAGCTCTCACTACCTGGATGTGCACACAGGAAGGCCTGCGATGCAGACCCGGCCTTCTTTTCCAGGCTGTGGGGGAAATCTGCTTTGATTAGTGCTGCTTCTGGAGGCCTCAGAAGAAAGGTCAAGTCATGCTTGTCTCATTACACCATTTATATGAATGAATGCCGGATACTCAAACAGCAAATCATTACTTAACTTTGTTGCATGCGTGATCGTATGACACTCTTGGATCCAGTATGAAGAGTTGTGTCTGCTCGCCAGAAAAGAGACATACTTCTTTGGTGCCTCTCTTGTCCGGTTCCCATCTGGAATCTGCATGGAAAGAGGTCTGTTTGTTGGAACGCAGGGTTTTTATTCAAACAGTGATGTCACTGGAAGTCCGCTGTTACTCCTGATCCTGAGTGAGCTGGAACTAGGTTAATGCGATTTATTTTGAAAGTTCCACAAGAGTTCTTACTGGCCTTTAATGTCGTAATCAATGGCTGGACCCAACAATATAAAGTTAAGTCAAAAAGCTCACGCATAAAATTGCTGTAAAATCTGAATCAATGATTAAAGTAAATGACTTAGTGCATCTTTACCCTCTTGAAGCTCTGTGTACTTGATGAAGCAAGCACGAACAATATTATTCAGTAATTTTTATTCATTGCTGGCAGCTTTTTATTATTATTTATAATTAGAATAATCATACTTGGCTCTCTCATATAATGGTGGGTAAGGCTAATGTTTAGGACGCATTTCTTGTTATTCTGAGATTGTGTTCCTGATACTGGTGTCGCATTTCTGAGACAAGATCGGAGAGCGCTGACGTTGAATATGAAACATGATTTAAATCTGAAACATCTTGTTTAGGCAGAGGGAAACCGAAAACTCAGGATGAATTTTGAGAAAATACTACATCATCCTGCTATTATCACAAATAATAAAGCTGGCAAACCAGGAAACAAAAGAAGAAAAGACAGCATGCATGTAGTAATTAGTAAAGGAATGAAATAAATGTTGGTATATTTGTTTTTTGTGTGCAGTATTCTTACCATTAATAATGATTTCGGATTCATTCAGCCTTTAGTCTGGCAGAGTGGCTCGCTTCTTTATTCAAGCTGCCTTCCCTATTTCATTCAAGGACATTTGACATGTCCCTTTTCAACATCAGCTGTAGAGATGCAGATTTTCAAATGAAGAGGGATTTTCTTACAGTACAGCTAGAGAAGGCAGAGCCAATAGTGGGAGTTTTAAATCAGTCCCCCAACCATTTAACCTGTTTCACTTGGCATTGGTGTGACATGATAAATCTGAAAAGAATGTCCTTGATCTTTTTTCACACACAGAGCTAAACGTGAAATTCAAATAGTTTACACACAAATCTTTAATTTTAAACTTTTCTCCACCTCTCAAGGGAAAGCTTTGGTCAGATGGTTTAGTTACGTCCAGAATGAAATATCTTAACTACTCCATTGGGTACATATTGTTCCTGGGTGTAAAAATTGAAATCATTTTGGAGTTCAATTTAAGAGCTTTGGCTTCTAGGATTGGGTGGCACAGTTGGTAGCACTGTTGTCTTACCACAATAAAGTCCTAGGTTCAATTCCCAGCCTGATGTACAGGGGTTGGACAATGAAACTGAAACACCTGGTTTTAGACCACAATAATTTATTAGTATGGTGTAGGGCCTCCTTTTGCGTCAATTCATCTTGGGAATGACATATACAAGTCCTGCACAGTGGTCAGAGGGATTTTAAGCCATTCTTCTCGCAGGATAGAGGCCAGGTCACTACGTGATACTGGTGGAGGAAAACGTTTCCTGACTCGCTCCTCCAAAACACTCCAAAGTGGCTCAATAATATTTAGATCTGGTGACTGTGCAGGCCATGGGAGATGTTCAACTTCACTTTCATGTTTATCAAACCAATCTTTCACCAGTCTTGCTGTGTGTATTGGTGCATTGTCATCCTGATACACGGCACCGCCTTCAGGATACAATGTTTGAACCATTGGATGCACATGGTCCTCAAGAATGGTTCGGTAGTCCTTGGCAGTGATGCGCCCATCTAGCACAAGTATTGGGCCAAGGGAATGCCATGATATGGCAGCCAAAACCTTCCCTGATCCACCCCCATGCTTCACTCTGGGCATGCAACAGTCTGGGTGGTACGCTTCTTTGGGTCTTTTCCACACCGTAACTCTCCTGGACGTGGGGAAAACAGTAAAGATGGACTCATCAGAGAACAATACATGTTTCACATTGTCCACAGCCCAAGATTTGCGCTCCTTGCACCATTGAAACCGACATTTGGCATTGGCATGAGTGACCAAAGGTTTGGCTATAGCAGCCCGGCCGTGTATATTGACCCTGTGGAGCTCCCGACGGACAGTTCTGGTGGAAACAGGAGAGTTGAGGTGCACATTTAATTCTGCCGTGATTTGGGCAGCTGTGGTTTTATGTTTTTTGGATACAATCTGGGTTAGCACCCGAACATCCCTTTCAGACAGCTTCCTCTTGCGTCCACAGTTAATCCTGTTGGATGTGGTTTGTCCTTCTTGGTGGTATGCTGACATTACCCTGGATACCGTGGCTCTTGATACATCACAAAGATTTACTGTCTTGGTCTCAGATGCGCCAGCAAGAAGTGCACCAACAATTTGTCCTCTTTTTAACTCTGGTATGTCACCCGTAATGTTGTGTGGACTTCAATATTTTGAGCAAAACTGTGCTCTTACCCTGCTAATTGAACCTTCACACTCCGCTCTTACTAGTGCAATGTGCAATCAATGAAGACTGGCTACCAGGCTGGTCCAATTTAGCCATGAAACCTCCCACACTAAAATGACAGGTGTTTCAGTTTCATTGTCCAACCCCTGTATTTCTGCATGGAGTTTGCATGTTCTGCATGAGTGGGTTCTGATTGGGTACTCTGGCTTCCTCAAACATTCCAGGAGTAATTGGTCTCTCTAAAATTCCCCTAAGTACGTGTGAGTGTCTGCATGGTTTTTTTGTCCTGTGTGTCTCTATGTTGCCTTGTGATGGACTGGTGACCTGGTGTCCCTGCCTCTTGCCCAATGACCACTAGGGATAGATTCTAGCCCCCTGTAAGGATAAGTGGGTACAGACAATGGATGTATTTTTTAAAACACCATAAAAATCTGCTCTCAGACAGAAAATGGAATTGACTTACAGGCCTTAAAATATTAAATAACATTCACTTCCTGTGGGGAAATCATTCCACAGTTACTCAGTTCTGTATCATTTTATTATTAGAATGCTCAAACTGCTGTAAAGAAATCAGACGAACGCAAAGAGCCCTTTCTCCATAATGATAGATATTCTAATACACAAAAAGGGAAATTACAGTTTACAAGTGCACTCAGGGACAAAGACCTTATCTTTTAGAAACGTGTTCTGTAGTCTGAATTATCTAAAGCCGAAGTGTTTGACAATAGTACCCATCTTGCATTTAGAGGAGAAAACAAGCCTGAGGGGGAGGCAGAATCAAGGTATGTGGTGGGTTGCCGGTTCAAACCCCTGCTCTGTCCATCTCAGTTGTTGCGTCCTTGGGCAAGACACTTCACCCGGCTTCGCTGCTGAAGGTGGTCAGAGGGCCAGGGGGCGTCAGTTGTATGGCAGCCTTGCTTATGTAAGTCTGCACCAGGGCAGATGTGGCTACAATTTAGCTTACCATTGTCCGTGTGTCAATGACTGACTGTAGTGTAAATCGCTTTGGGGTCCTCGGACTTGATAAAGTGCTAAACAAGTGCAGGCCATTTGCCATTTTACCATTTATGTGGGTGTGTTGCTGCAAGACGTGCTTTAACATTTTGTTTTGTTTATTGACAAGAACCGAGCTATGGACTATTCCTATATTCCTACTTTAACTCCAGCCAACTGCATGAAACGCTTCTGCTTTGCTTCTTTGCCTTTGGATTTCCCTTGTTGGGATTATGTTTATTGATTAATTCATATTTATCAAGAATTATAATTAAAAATCATAATTTGACAAAATTAATTTCTTAACCAAAAATCCTCATTTATGAATCGAAACTAGAAATGTCCTCTGGTGTTGTAATTGTGGCTCAAAGCCCTTGATAATTACAATTATTAAATTCTCAGTAATAGTTAATAACTATTATTAGATGTCACTGTTTAATCAACCGTTTCTGCTGAAACGTGTGGAACTTTAACCTTATTTTGACTGACAAATCACTCTTGCACAAAATAAACACAAACGCCTTCTATTTATCTACGTGACATTTATTAAATCAACAGCCTTGATACAACTCGCGCTCTGATTTAATAATCACCTAATCAAACATGCAAAGTTCTACACAAAAAGCGAATAAAATATCTAACTAAGCAAAACAGCATTGGGTGTGTACAAAATCAAACCAGCAGTTATGGCAAACAATAATATGGCGCTGAGCGGAGTTTTGGGGAGCGGCCCGCCAGAATGCAGCCCAGTGTAACACACCCACAGGGTCATAAAACACTTCCCCAAGGTTGTAAACCCGCAGGACAAAGAATAATAAAACCTTTGGCGGCAAGCTAGTAAAGCACGAAGTTGAAGACAAAGAAAATGGTTGATTTTCACCATAAGGTTATTATACCAGTTCAGTTCCACAGCGCACCTGCGCTCAGGTGTTCGCACAGTAAAAACACAACTTGCGAAACTCGGCAGAAATCAACAGCAATCAAGTTTCAATAACGTAAGGCATGCACATACAATTCAGAACACATTAAACTATGAGTGGTGATTCTATGATTCTAAATCACAATAACGTCCTACTCTATCCTGCCCACGCACTTCCTAATAAAGAAATAAAAGGAATGAACGGACTTTACTTGTTGAAGCCTTCCTTGGGATCAGAGGAGAGGAGAGAAAAAAAAAGGGGGGGGGCGGGGAGTTTCACACACGTCTGTGGATAACTCAGAGAAGCAGTCCGTTTTCGTCCTTTGTGGCCTCCTTGGCAGAAAGGTGAAGAATATGACGGACCGTCACTAGTCGACTGGAACAATAAAAACAAGGAGGAAAAATTGCGTCTCCTTGAAACCTCCATGGTTTTTTGATTACGTGTTAAACCCACATCTTCGATCGGTAATGTTGAAAACTTACAAGCCTTCTTATTTCTGTAAGCTTAGTTCGCTTAGTTTTCTCGTTGGCCACCGGGGAGAATTAATGAAAGTCCACGTGGGATCTCCTTCTCCAGAATGATGATGCGCTTCAGATGCCAGTAACCGTGTCTCGGTTCCAAGCTGAAAAGCAATGGTGGGCCATCTCATACTCTGTTATATAGTTGACTGTGGCATCAGAGCTGCGACGCCCCTGTCCTATCAGCTGCGGTTCCCGCTGGGATTTGTAGTAGCGGACTGTCCTGGGATACAAAATGGCCGATGATGCCATAAGGCCTGGTGGTGTCCAGCAACGTGCAAATGGTCCAACATTCAGCAAACAAAATGGTCCAACACCCTTTTAAAAAAAAATAATAATAATGTATAGCCTTTTATTACTCATTGGCCTTTTAAATATATTTAAAGCATATTTTTGTAGCATAAATATAATCATTCTTGTGCTCAATTACTTTGACAATGGAATAACTACTAATATTAAACAGACAGCATCACACCTAGCACAGTTTTGTCACAAAGGTTTTCTCAGAATAAATGTGCTCAATTGTTGTTTGATTGTGACAGATTATAATTCAGAGGACTGTCCTGGTGAGTGTGTGTACATGTATTTTCATTTTGGTGTGTTAAGATACCCTGAGTTAGTAGAGATTTACATGTACTACTGTGAATTCCTTTTAGTTGCACCACATCCAGTGTGATGTGTGCAGTTAGGTTTTATTTGGGTTTATGGTTTTCTCCAGTTTGGGTGTTGGTACACCAACACCAGTGACCATCAAGATGTCCACTCATCTGAGGTTTGTCTCCCCCTGGTAATTTTCAGCTACACTTTCAGATTGAAACCTTCAAATGTAATTATGCCGAAGCAGGGACATATCTAAAACACACCACTGTTTTAGAGGTCACCTTGGTTCGACACACCTGAATCAAATGAATGGGTCGTTAGCAGGCTCCTGCAGAAATTGATGACATGCAGAAGAGTTGATTAAGCCCTTTGAAACAGCTGTGTTGGAACAAGACACATCGAAAACATGCAGGACGCAGGCCCTATAAAAACTGCAGATGGACAATCCTGCCTTAGGCTATGATATTCTTTTTCAGAAATGATCAAGTACGGATTTTTCTATAAAAACTTTAGAGTGGTTTAAATCATATCACATATGAACAATATATTGTCAAAATTGATGACAGTTCAGTATTTAAAAAAAATTATTAAGTTGTACCCCAAGGCTGAGTTCGCGGCCCACTTCTTTTTAGTTTATGAAGAAATGATTGACCATATTTTGTGGCCTGGTGCAGGTTTCTGGATGTAAACTGGTTTTATATCTAGCTTGTAAGGACATTGCATCAGTTTTAACACAACCTCCTGAGTATTTTCTGTCTATTGAAGCATGGTTTGTAATATTGTGTCTCGCATCTATTTGTAAAAAACCCCCCCACAAAACTCTTAGTTTGGTAACAATAATGATCTACATCTACAGATCAGTTGGTAAATTACCAAACAAGTCTCAGAAGTAAAATATCTTGAAGTCATCTTTAATTTTTATTTTAAATTTCACAAACATGTTGAGATGTTAGGCCGAGTAGCAAAAGCAAATGTGCATACTGTAAGGCTACTGCAAATACTTCAATGCATCCAATCATCGAGATCTTGGCAAAGAAGGATATTAGATCAGATCGCTGTCCTGTTCTAAAACAACTCAATATAAAAATTTTATTTTTAAACTGCAAGCTGATATGAAACGCTTTCTGGGTGAAGCAACATAAATTCTTAGTGACCTTCTGGAGCATCTAGTGGGAATTATACAGTGGCTTTACATAAAACCTCTATGGGACAAACAACCTTTTGTCGACCTGTTGAACTAAAACTCTGTCTGGCCTAATGCAAAAAAAAAAAAAAATGGAAATCATTGCAAATGCAATATGAATATTTTTCATTGTTTTCACAAATATGAAAAATGTTATACTGGTACTCGTCGTCTTCCGCTTTATCCGGGACCGGGTTGCGGAGGCAGCAGACTCAGCAGAGACGCCCAGACGTCCCTCTCCCCAGACCACCCGAGAGACATAGTCCCTCCAGCGTGTCCTGGGCCGTCCCCTGGGCCTCCTCCCGGTGGGACATGCCTGGAACACCTCCCGAGGAAGGCGCCCAGGGGGCATCCGATATAGATGCCCGAGCCACCTCAACTGGCTCCTCTCGATGTGGAGGAACAGCGGCTCTACTCCGAGCCCCTCTGGGATGGAAATCCTGTCCATAAAAGTTATGAACAGGACCGGTGACAAAGAGCAGCCCTGCCGGAGTCCAACATGCACCGGGAACAGGTCCGGATTAGTGCCGGCAATGCGAACCAAACTCCTGCTCCGCTTGTACAGAGACCGGATGACCGCTAGTAAAGGGCCCCCGATTCCATACTCCTGGAGCACTCCCCACAGGGCATCACGAGGGACACAGTCGAATGCTTTCTCCAGGTCCACAAAACACATGTGGACCGGTTGGGCAAACTCCCATGAACCCTTGAGTACCCTGTAGAGGGTATAGAGCTGGTCCAGTGTTCCACGGCCGGGACGAAAACCACACTGCTCCTCCCAAAGCCGGGGTTTGACTATCGGCCGGACTCTCCTCTCCAATACCCTGGCGTAGGCCTTACCTGGGAGGCTGAGGAGTGTGATCCCCCTGTAGTTGAAACACACCCTCTGGTCAGCCTTCTTATGAATGGGGACCACCACTCCAGTCTGCCAGTCCAGAGGCACTGTCCCCGACCGCCACGCAATGTTGAAGAGGCGTGTCATCCATGACAGCCCCACAACATCCAGAGACTTGAGGTACTCAGGGCGGATCTCAGCCACCCCGAAGCCCTGCCACCGCGGAGCTTTTTAACCACCTCGGTGACTTCAGCCTGGGTGATGAAAGAGTCCAACCCAGAGTCCCCTCAGTTTCCACCAGGGAATGCATGATGGCAGGATTGAGGAGATTCTCAAAGTACTCCTTCCACCGCCCGATAATGTCCCCAGTCGAGGTCAGCAGCTCCCCACCCCCACTATAAACACTGTTGGCAAAGCACTGCTTCCCCCTCCTGAGGCGCCGGACGGTTTGCCAGAATCGCTTCGAGGCCAACCGGTAGTCCTTCTCCATGGCCTCACCGCACTCCTCCCAGCCCCGGGTTTTTGCCTCTGCCACCGCCCGAGCCACGGCATGCTTGGCCTCAGCCTGAGGCAGCTGACGGGAACCATGAGGTACCCGTCAGCAAAATGTCAAATTTTTAATTTGTGACACACTAATTTCTCCAGACTTACCGCTGTTCTCTCATTTGTAACTCATTTGTAACTTCTAAAATAAAAACACAGTGTATTTTGTATTAATACCACAATATCACAGCTGAAAACAGAATGGGATTACTTTATAAATACTTAATCACATAGAGTGCTCTTTTGGGGTTTCTGGCATTTTTGTATGCATTACAGACCCATAAAGATTTGTTTTGCAGCTCTAGTGGCCTTTATTCTGTTAGTTCTCTTTGGCAGTAGGCAGGCAGGCTGAGCAGGCAGCTGACGTAGGAGCCGATGATCTGACGGCTGGCGGGGGTACCAGGAGAACCCATGGTGGAGCTCAGAGGCACGGCGCGGAGACCGCTGGGACCTTCGGCGAGCCATGGAGATCTGCAGCGGAGCCTCCGAGACACAGCAGGCGGAGAGGGTGCATCCTCGCACCCCTCAGGGACAGGAGCAGGAAGTGGAGACAGGTCCTCCACGAACTCCTCCGGAACGGGAACCAGGGATGGAGGCAGTTCATCCTCGGAGCCCTCCAGGACAAGACCGGGATCAGGATCGGGGTGTGGAGGCGGTTCATCCAAGAACCCCTCCGGAACAGGACCAGAAACAGGTGCGGGGTGTGGAGGTGGTTCATCCATTAACACCCCGGAACAGAACCAGGAACAGGATCGGGGTGTGGAGGCGGTTCATCCACGAACCCCTCCGGAACTGAACCAGGAACAGGATTATGAGTTGGGAGCAGCGGCAATAGCTGATCAGGAGCGAAGCCATGAGCCGGAAAACCATGTCGAGCTTCGGTGGAGAGGCGGGTGGAGGAGGGAGCATAGAAGCAGCAATTTATCCCAGGGCCCTTTGTCGCTCGGCCTTAATGGTGTGGTGGATCTGAGGATCAGGGAAAAAATCCCTCCTCGCCTCGAGCCAATCGTGGAGGCCTCAAGCTATTTCCAGCATTCTCCATGGTGAGCTGGGAGAGGTCACCAGGTGAAAAAATAATTTGGCCAGAACCTCACCCCTCTTGAATTCCCTCACCATTCCTCCCGCATGGTCCCGTTGGCAGGTTCCTTCTGTCATAATGTGGGTTTCTGTTGGACCAATGTGAAGGGAAGAACTCCTGAAGCTCGAAGTTTGCAGGTAAGACAACACTTTATTGTTCTTGGCTGGACACGGACAGGGTACTAGGGGTGCACACAAACACAAACAACACATAAGGAACGAGCCGGGAACAAAGGAAACAAACGGGTTTAAATACAAAACTGGACAGCAGGAGGAACCAATGACACACATGACCAGACAATCAGGGGAAAACACAGAACAGGTGTGGGCTTGGGGTGGAGGGAGACAGAAAACAAAGGACTAGACCAGATAAAATAACAAAACACAAACTCAAGAACTAGAACCACAAGCAGGTATGACACTTGGACCTTTAGAGACTATAAGTTTTAACTGTTTTCTTTGCAAAAAAGCTTAGCTCAGTCAGATTGGAGAAACGGTGCCAAGAGACTGGGCCATTCTAACACATAAATATGTATTGATTTAAACCATTCCATTTTAGTTCTAGGTTGCCCTCTATTTAGCTCCATCAATCTTCCTATCAACTATAAACCAGCCTATCTGTTACTCCAGAAGAAAAGCACCCCCATAGCATGATAATACCACCACCTGTGATGTGCAGTTTTATAAGCTGATACACATTATAAAAAACTTTTAAAAGCATTAGTAAAGATTTCATTTATTGCCAAAAATTATTGTTTACTTTAGGAAAACAAAATAGAAAATAATGTTTTCTAAAATATCAATGCAAAGGTGGACAGGGCCTAAATAAAGCCAGGCAGACTAAATGTCCGAAAACTTGCACATTAGCACAAAATAAAAGAACAAAGCAAGCAAATAAAGTAAAAGAAAGCTGGTGAAAAATTGATTGAATAAAAAAAAGAAAACTTAAGATATATGAGGATCTTGAAGCAGCCTGTGTGAGCTGGAAAAAATCCCATCAGCATGTTATGCAAATGCATGAGTTACACCCTGTCAAAAAATCTAAATTCAACTCAAGCAAACGCGTCCTTGCTCCTCCTCTGTGGACTCCTTACATGCTTTATTATTGCAGACACCATTGTTGGTGCCTGGCTAAATAGGGAAACATCCTTGAGAATCATCGGGCGGCAAGACATGGTAGTGTTAGCACTTCAGCTCACTCCTTAGGTGTTACCAGTCCATATGGACACAAGCATAGCCCCGCAGAGGTATGGACAGGATGTAAAATAGCATATGGCCGAGCACTATCATTAGGTCCGAGCAGGAAGGCTGCAAGGGCCTATTGTAATCGTAGGATTTCTTATTCATTATTTCTTTTTTTCTGCGTTGCATGCTGGGAGTGTGTTGGTGACGGTGAGGCTGCACGTGGTGAGTCTGAGAGAGTGAAAGAGTTGTCTCTAACAGTTTTTCAGATTGAGAATTTAGAAATTGAAATAACACAGTTAGAAAATGATGTAGTTACAGAAATTACTAATAATGAACAGCTTAAACATAAGAAAGATCAGTTAAGTTGTTACATGCATGAAAGAGCTAAAGGGGCTTTAGTTCGGTCAAGGTTTGCTACCGTTAAGGATATGGATGCCCCTACATCCTTCTTTTTTAATTTGGAGAGAAATGTCAGCCAGACAAAGCAGAAGATGTGTCTTAGGCTTCCAGATGGAACTCTGACCACTGATCCCACCACCACGAAGGAGTATGCAGTGACTTTCTATAGTGACCTTTTTAGACAGCAGGCCTGTAACAGAAGCTGTGTGGAGGCTCTACTGGATGGTCTTCCTCAACTTTCTGCTGCAGATCAGGCAATTCTGGATGCTGAAGTTTCATTGGAAGAACTGACTGCTGCTGTTGGACAAATGGCTCCTGACAAGACTCCAGGTCTAGATGGTTTGCCTGCAGATTTTTATAAACATTTTTGGAGGCTGTTGGGACAGGACTTGTGGGAGGTGCTCAAGGAGTGCACCTTGACAGGTATCTTGCCACCATCCTGCCAAAAAGCTGTTCTTTCCTTACTTCCAAAAAAGGGAGACTTGACTTTGTTGAAAAACTGGACACCCGTTGCCCTCCTTTGTGTGGATTATAAATTATTTTCTATTATTAAGTGCTTTCGAATAGGTTGAAGAACATTCTTGAATTTATCATACACAGAGATCAATCATATTGTGTACCTGACAGATCTATCATGGATAATCTTTTTTATTTTAAGAGATTTGTTTGACATTTGTAAACTTTATGAAATTGATGTTGGTATTATTTCTTTAGATCAGGAAAAGGCCTTTGATAGGATTGATTATTGTTTTCTTTTTTCAACATTAAGAGCTTTTGGATTTGGTGATGGGTTTATTTCTTTGTTGGGTTTATTGTATAATGAAGTGTTTTGTGTTATTAAATTTGGGGGAGGATTAAGCTGTCCAGTTAAAGTTCAGAGAGGTATTAGACAAGGATGTCCCATATCGGGACAGTTGTATTCTATTGCAGTTGAACCTCTTTTACACAAACTGCGCTCTACACTAACTGGTGTAATTCTCCCAGGTTTGTCAAATTATCCAGGTTTAGTGGTTTCTACTTATGCTGATGATATAAACATTTTTATTAAAAATCAGAATGATGTTATGGGTCTTCAACATTGTTTGGAACTTTATGAAAAAGCCTATTCAGCTAAAGTGAACTGGGAACAAAGCTCTGCCTTAAAAATTGGTCCATGGACTAATAATCTCCCTAAATTACCAGGTAATATTCATTGGGTTAACCAAGGTTTAAAATTCGTGGGTGTTTTTTTGGGGACGGATACCTTTTTAGGAAAAAATTGGGAGGGTTTAATGGAGAGAGTGTGTGCCAGACTATCCAAATGGAAATGGCTGCTGCCTCAGCTGTCTTACAGGGGAAGGGTTTTGGTAGTTAATAACTTGGTTGCTTCGGCCCTCTGGCATAAACTGACAGTGTTAACGCCACCATTATCTCTCATACAACGTCTCCAAAGGACTCTAGTGGATTGTTTCTGGTCTGGACAAGATTGGGTGAGAGCTGCAGCCCTGTACCTACCAGTAGAAGAGGGAGGACAAGGACTCATAGATATAACTTCACGGATCACGGCTTTCAGGCTTCAGACAGCGCAGAAACTGTTATATGGTGTTGGATTACTTCTGAGGAAAGCAGGACATATTGGATATGATAAACATCCCTTTTTGCTACGACAAAAATCCTTGAACTTAACTGGTCTTACTCCTTTTTATCAATCGGTTTTAAATGCTTGGCAGATTTTCACCTTTGAGAGGAAGACTGATGCAACGCCAGGGATGTGGGTTTTTGAAGAACCTCTGTTTGAAAATAATTTCATTTCGTCACAGCTGTTTTCATCTGTTACTTTAAGATCTGTCTGTGTCCAGTCTCACTGAGAGTCTTGATGTGCGATCTAACAGACTTGTGTTAAGACTGAAAGAGGAAACCTGCGCCTCTCTGCCAGACTCCGTCAGAGCGTTTGTTGATAGTAGTGCTTTATTTGACCAATGGGATGATGAGTATGAGTATGTGTTTTCTTCCCTAATTGTCTCTCCTGCAGTGGACCAATGGCAGGATGAGCCAGGAAAACTGATGTCTCTACAAGATGAACCACTAGGTTGTTTTGAAGGCTTGGGGAAGAAAGTCTTGTACAATATCTGCGTGAAGGTTTTAAATTTACGGTTTTTAGCAGAGGTGAGGGTGTCAAAGTGGACTGAGTTTTTTGACACCAGCTCGACCCCAAGAGGCTGTTGGCGGTCCCTATACAAACCCCCTATTGAGAAACGGGTGGGTGACCTCCAGTGGACAATTGTGCATGGGGCCGTAGCTACAAACAGGTATCTGGCACACCTTAATCCTGATTTTAGTGTTGCCTGTCCTTATTGTTTGCAGGAGGAAACTTTGTATCATATTTTTGTTGCATGTTCAAGATTGAATCCTCTTTTTGTTCTCTTGAATCATTTGTTTAGTGGGTTTGGTGTACAGTTTTCTAACTGTGTTTTTATTTATGGTCCACGGTATTGTGCAAGAAAGAAATCTATTTACATACTTTTAAATTTTATTTCTGGGATGGCAAAATTAGCAATATGGATATCAAGAAAGAACAAAATTAATGGACATCAAACGGAAGAAGTTTGTTTTTTATTTAAGCGACTAGTAGTTGCTTGTGTTCGTGTGTAATTTGAATTTTTTAAGTTGACAAAGAACATAGCTGTCTTTGTAAATAAGTGGGGTATTAATGATATTTTGTGTTCAGTGGATGATGCATCTTTAGTTTTTGCTTTTTGATTTTGAATGTTTTTTATTTTATGGATTATTATTTTGTGTTTTTTATTTATTTATTGATGGTTAGTGTGAAATACAGTGTGAAATAAAGGTATTTTTAAACTCTAAACTCTTTCTTTCTTTCTTTCTTTCTTTCTTTCTTTCTTTCTTTCTCTATTTTCCGTAGCGTCTTTGCGGGGCAATTTGGGGACTTTGCCATGCACCAAAACTCACACGATTTTACCCAAAGTTGTCCCCAGATAAACATTTTCGTTCCTTAATGTCGTCGTCAGTGGGCGTGGCTAAACCACTTAGTCACGCCCACAAACGTGAGATAGGCCGAACCATAAGTCATAGAGATCTGAAATTTGGCACACTGGTAGAGCTCCTCAAACCAAGAAAAAAAGTCTCTTGGGGGTATGCCCTAAAACGAAGTTGGCAAATTTTGGGTCAAAGGCAAATGTTTGGCCGTTTTTCATTTTTAGTCACCTCGTACTTTAACAAACTCCTCCTAGGGGTTTTGAGCTATCGGCTTCATATTTGGTCAATATGCTGTTAAGGCATGGGGGATTAAAAGTTATCAAAATCGTGAGTTTTCGGCCATGTTTAGGGGGCGTGGCCGGGACACGAAAATGGCGTTTGTGCCCAAAGTGAAAAAATGCAATAACTTTCCCAAATAAATGCCAAATCACACCAAAGTTGGCATGAAGGAGGACCTTCGGGTTCCCGACGATCCTATGGGTTCATATGCTGACATCATCAAAGCCACGCCCCCTGAGAACAGTAAGTCACTATTTTTACTGGGAAAGGTCGCTATCTGGCTGTCTACACTCAGTCAACTTAAAACTGTGTCAGGTGACTGATAACTAGTGGGTCTAACTTCGTTTGAAGCACAGTGACTTTTCATAAAAGGGCGTGGCTGTGGTGGCGCGGCGACGTTGGACATCACGCCATGGCCATACGTTTGGCTTTAATTTCCACATACATCATCTGATCTGCACCAAATTCAATGTGATTGATCCTTGTCCAGTCCCCAACAGAGATCTGATGACATATTTGGTGGGCGTGGCCTAATTCGTCCACAGCACCCCTTAGAAAACTTAAAAAAATCAGCCCCAAGTCATGCTTTGACCGAGGAATCTGAAATTTGGTACACATATGTAACTTGTCAGGACCTACAAAAAACTCTCTTGGAGCGTTGGTTCAAACCAAACAGAAAGTCAGCCATCTTGGATTGAAGTTGCCATTTTGACCCCAGTTTTGCTCTTTCTAGCCTGCATATCTGAGCGAACTCCTCCTACAGCTTTTGACTTAGAGACTTGAAAATCACTCAGTATACTCTTAAAGCACCGGGGATTAAAAGTTATCACCATCTTTTTCATACATGAAAGCATGTGGGCGTGGCCACGCCTCAAAATATGACTTCTCGCCATAAAAGGCGAAATTGATATAGCTCCTACAAGGAAAGTCACAGAGACCTGAAACCTTCTGAGATTGATCTGCCTCTGCCACTGGTCAGATGCTGACATCATCAAAGCCCCGCCCCCTGAGAACAGGAAGTGTCATGTCTTCCTTTAGAGAGTAAATTTTTCATGTTCTTCACCTAATCAATGTGAAACTGGCCCAAGTAACAGATAACATGATGGTCTTAGACAGTCACCAGTACTGACGGCTTTAGCTGGAGGATGTGGCTATGATGGCGTGGGGAATTCTGATGTCACGCCATGGCCATACGTTTGGCCCTAAATTACACATGCATGGTCCAATTCACTCCAAAATAAATATGGTTGATCTTTGTCAGCCCCCAAACACCTCTATTGGATTACATTGGAATTTGGATCAACAGCGCCCCCTAGGACACTTCAGGCGATAAATCTCCCTCATACATCATCGGATCCACTTGAAATGTAGTATACATGATCATGAGGTAATGATGGATATGCTGACACAGTCAATTGATGACATCCCTTTAGCCCCACCCACTAAGAAACAACTGAGTGTAGCTTCCACCAGGAAGGTCCGATTTGCTCCAAACTGAATATGGTTGATCTATGTCAGCCACTAAACAACTCTATGGGATTACATTGGAATTTGGATCAACAGCGCCCCCTAGGATATTTCAAGTGCTCTATCTCCCTCATACATCATCGGATCCACTTGAAATGTAGTATACATCATCAGGGATCAATGCTGAACATGTCTGCAAAGGCAATTCATGACGTTGTTTTAGCCCCACGCCCACTAACAAACAAGTGAGTGCAGCTTCCTTCTGGAATGTCAAATTTACTCCAAATTTCGAATCATTCTCGCCAGACCAAAACTCTGCATGACCAACGATCATATGACATGTTGCTCACAGTGCCACCTAGTGGCAACGTGTTGAAGTGAAGCAGTGTCATCGTCGGTGGCGTGTAGGAGGCGATGCCAGGCTCCCGCGGTCGCTCCACAGGTCGAGTTGCGCTGAAGTGCGAGGGCCTTCAAGGCTGCTTGCAGCTTTAATTCTGATTGCAGCTGTCTGTGCTGGACAGTCGATCCACTCTGTGCTGATGACTCATGAATCTGCTTATTTCCCTCTGAGAACATTTAATCAACAGATATCCCTAAAAGGGATATCTGTTTTTTTAATCGGGGCTCTTTGAAGTAGTTCTGTGTAGTCAGTACATTACCTGAAGGCAGACAGCAGTCAGAGTGATCTTAGTTTGCAGAATCAGGGAAAAGCTTACATGAAGAAGTCAGGTAAACAGCTTATCAGAGCAGGAACAATATTTTAAAATTGACTTGCTGTCAGAAAGTAGAAGGAATGGCTTTATTCTGGGAACAGTAAGTCCACCTCCAGCTGCAGAGCTGAAAGAGGAAAAATGGAGAGCTTTTCTCTTTTCATTATACATGTTTTCCTGTCTAATCCTCCAGACCTTCTTTACCCATTAAATTGATCTTTGTGTCTTTTCTGATGGCATTTCCAATTCCTTTCATAAGGTAGTTCGGTGTTCAATGATAGAACATTATTAAGTGATTCAGTTCACATATTGTTGTCTGATCTTATTTATTTGTCTCTGGAAAAGGAAGTGATTTACCTGCAGTTAAACAACAACAATTAACCTTATTTTACTTATGAAACAAAATAGAAGGGGTTTCCTGCATCTACAACCTGTTTCGAGTCACCCCACAGCATCTTAATGAGATCAAGATCTGGGATTTGGTTTGGCCTTGGAGTATCCATTCCCTAATTCTCAGCCAGTCTTTGGTAAATTTACTGCCATGTTTTGGGTCATTAGAATGTTGCAGGGTTCAGTTCTGCATCAATCTGTCCAGTGAACATTTTTCCAGAAGCCTCAGGTTTTGTCTATGCTTCCTGTGGCAAACGATAGTCTAGCGGCAGGCTCATAGGGGCCAGCAGCCAATCAAATGAGCTGCATGTTTAAACCTTTGGAGTTTAGGTTGGATTGTTATCTAATGAACATAAAATATAAAAATAGTTTAAAAAACCCCACTGTGCTTCAACAAGAAGAAATTATTGGATTAGCGTCAGAATAACAGAAGCTGGTGGTTTCTTTTCTTTCAGCAGTTTATTTTGAAATCACCCATCACAGACTTTAAGTAGGTCAATGCAGCACAGCTGGTTATTTTCTGCTGAATCTTTAAACTCCAGTTCGAACATAGATCTGTAAAATTTTCTGTCTTTTAACATCACCCGGTGGTGTTATTAGTCTTGGTCTAAAAGTTGTGTTTAACAGCTGTTTTCCAGCTGCTGGTATGAATGAGAGATCAGCTTATCTTTCATTCACACCACTGGTTGTTTAAAACAGCATTAATAAATTATGATGGAGATATTAGAGCACTCTTTGCAGGAATACTGGGAAAAATAATAGGTTTTGTAATGTCAAACTGTCTCCATGCACTGAAACATCACAAAACAGAAAATGAAACAAAGGGAGGATCAGTCATTAACTGGATGAGAAGTACTTAATGACATAATGATGTGGCTCCAACTTGGCTCTTAGGGGGTGAAAAAGCAAACTGATTCATTGGCAGAACTAGTTAGGAACTGGTTCTAGGCTAGCACAAACATTGCCTAAGAGCAAAGGTTTCCAACTAGCACACCTCTCATGGGAATTAAACTTGAGCAGACTCTCTCTGATTGTACAGACATGTAAATTTCACATCAACAAGACAATATTATAGGGATAGGAAACTTCTTTTAGCAAGTTGCTGTCTGCTTTCTGGGTGAATAAGTTTGGACAGCCAGATCTGTACATGTTGGCAGTTGTTTTGAATATCCTTCACTATAAATGTGGAGTCTTCTTTCTCTTTCCTGATCAGATATTGCATCTTTATACCATTTTTATTGTTGAATTATATTACTTGAATTTTTCAGTATTGTTAATTTTGATAATAAATGCAAAAAATGAAAATATGCTTGAAAAACATGCCAGCTTTTGAAGGATGACATGACTGCAAAATCCAAATAATTGCAAATTTGCCTCAATCCGTTTCTTGTAGTTAATCCTTGTTTCCCTTTAGCTTTACTAAAGTCAAAAACATGACATTAAATATTAGCTTGCACAATTCTCACAAAATGTTGAGACAAACCTGTAAATGTCCACCTTTGATCCTGTTTATGGCAGTTAAAATATCACACTGGCTTAACGATTTACCCACTGAGGAGCCCCCAGACTCCAGCTTGTTTTCAATATCCTTCCCTGGTTGTTAACTCATCGTCCAGTCATTAAATGTAAGTGATTCTGTTTGGGTTGGCTCAGCATTTTGGGTGGTTATTGAGGAAGATATACCATGAAATTAGTGAATTACCTCCTTTGAGTTAATTGGAATCTTGTCACAAAGCTATATCAATATGTTCGCAAGCTGTTTAACCAAAATTGTAAAATGAGATACATTGTGTTTGTGTGCTGTGAGCTACAGCAGTAATTCCCATCTGTTATGCCTAAAGCTGGCTATAATTTCAGTAATTCAGCTTTATTAAGTATTGATTACTTCTCTTCAATTTTCTCTAACTGCTTTAAACTTTTAATGATGCCAGGAGACCCGGTGAGACTGACAATGAAAAAAATGTCCCCAAGTGTTAGCTCTTTCTTTCCGAGGGACTCCATCTTCTTTTAAAATTGATGAGGGTCAGCTTTTAAGGCACTTCAGCAGATACTTTCATAACATCTCTAAGTTTCAGGAAGGCTTTTTCACCATTAATTCATTTATCCAGCACTTTCTCTGGCCTTATGGCTGAAATTATTCATTATTTCTGACAGTGAGAGTGGGATGCTGCTCCTGGCAGTGGGAGAAATGCCAAGGAGTAAAGTTATACCTTTAATTAATTAACACAGTCAGTGTTATCTTTGTGAACCCAGTGGGCAGCTCTTATTGGCCTCTGTTGTACAACGGATGTTAAGTCAGCTTTGAACAAGGCAAGTCGTGGTACAGCATGCACATTCAGGTTAGAGCAGCCATGTTACTCCAAGAAAATACACATTTAAAGCTATGATTATAACTAATTATAAACATTTACCCTAAAACACCCAACTTGTAGCTGCTTTATGAAACCTGACAGGGTTTTACCAAGGTTAAATATCTGGACCTTCTGGGAGGTTAAAGTGAGCTTCTTTTAAAGAACAGTGTAGAAGTACAGTTCTGTCAATAGATAGCAGTTTAAATATCCATCCACCTTTTATACCCATTTTTTCCATACAGGTGCCTATCTCAAGCAATATACAGGACTCTGGACAGATCACCTGTCCATCACAGGGCATCACAGAGACAAACAGGACAACTATGCACACACCCATTCATACCATAGACATTTCAGAGAGACCAGTTTACCTAACAGTCATGTTTTTGTACTTGGGAGGAAGTCAGAGTACCAGGAGAGAACTCATGCATGCACGTGGAGAACATGCAAACTCCATGCAGAACGACCCTAGGCCTGGAGTCAAACCCAGTACCTTCTTGTTGCAAAGCAACAGCGCTACCAACTGCAACACCGTGCAGCCACAGTCTAAACAATGTCAGTTTAAAGGTTAGTTCTCATTGCAGAAAAGTTACCGTAATTATATAGTTGACAAAAGAGCATTAAGCTTGGGGCTCATTCAAGATGACACAAATTAGGGCATGGCGGTGGTGCAGGGGTAAAACGCCCAATCCATATTCAGAGGCTTCAGTCCTCGATGCAGCCCCTTGCGTGTTCGTCTCCCCATCCCTGGTGACCTTTGCTGCATGTCTCCAACCCTTTCCTGTCATCTTAGTTTTGAAAGATAAAGGCCACTAGTGCCGCAAAAACAATTCTTTTACTGGTTGACTCAGGTAACTGTTCTGTTTAGCAGCTTTTAAGCCTTTCATCAGAGCTTGTAAACCCCACTTGTATTAGGAGGTTTACCACAGTTTGTGTAATTGACAGGCAAGAATGTCTTAGTCCATGCATCAATATTCCTCAGTTGCAGAACTGCTTAAATATGGAGTTCCTCAAGGCTCTTATCTGGGGCCTGTTTGGTTTTCAATAATTTTGCAAACTTTCTCTTTGTGATTTTACTTATGCATGCATGGGTTAAAAATAGGTGTAAGTTTTTGATTAAAAATAGGAGATGTACCAGTGCACATGTACTAAGGTGTGGCTGAGATTTGTCCAAAGTCACTAACAAGCTAACAGCTCTGTAGTTTGTTTGCTAACAGACTGCTAGAAGATATATGCTATGAATCAGAAAAAGGCGGACCCCAGATTCAGCCAGACACAGTACTGAAAGTTTAAAAGGTTTATTCGGCCACAGGAAAACGTCACACAGGTAACACTTCTCACAGCTTCCAGGAATCCCTGCTTTTGTCTTGAGTGGAACTTGAAACCCAGAGGGGAATCCTCAGTGGGCAGCAGGCGGTGATCTCCATAGCTCAGGTAAGAAGTGACTCCAGGCTGAATAATCTGAGGGATAGGCTGGCTCAATAATCCAAGGACAGAAACAGGGTCAACGATCGGAACAAGAGGTGTCAGGCAAGGGGCAGGCAGAGGCAAAAACCAGATGCAGGAAACAAGGTCAACAACCAAAATCCAAATAGTCCGACAGGGAGCAGGCAGAGGCATAAATCCAAAACGCAAGGCAAGGTCAAGAACAATGATCAGACAGGAAGGAACGCTGGATATCTACTCACACGATGGCTTTCAAAAATCTGGCACCGTCTGCTTGTCAGAGTCAATATATATCAGGGCAGATACAGGTGCTTGGCATGCCATAGATTGCACTGCACAGCAGCCACCAGGTGCATCTCATCAGCTGATTGCAGCCAGCGAGACAGGGTAGAGCAGACGTGCCAGAATCATAACAATATATTGCTGTCTTCTTCTTTCGAGCTCAAGGAAAGATACAGATTTTCCTCTCATGTGAGGAGACGTTTAGGCTTTAAGAGGAGAGATTTAGGACAAACCAGTCTAATCTGCCAACTTTGTGGAGAAGTGGTTACTAACAAAGATGGTGCCACAAATCAATGGACCAAACAACTATAGTGTTACAGTTACAGACATCCTAATTTCCAGACAAAGCACACAGATGAGCTTATGGCCTGGAAAGAGGTGTTGGCTCTTTGAGTAGAGCATGTTGTTTCTATATGAAGAGATATTGGTGCTAATGTTATTATTTCCGCCCCCCAGGTTAACTCTGAATAGATATCTTCCAATCAATGAGACTGGAGCTGCTGAGCTGTCTCCAGTAGCTTGACTGATGCAAGCCTGAATAGATGATTGGTCTACCTAGTTCTTTGCCAACAAAAAGTTCCCAAAAGCTTACTTTGTCATTTTCAACCGCAAGAAGACTTTTGGACAGCTGGGGAGAAGGGCTAAGCAGGGGAACTGAGGAAAGGGAAGAGAGAACTGGACTAAATACAAAGGATCTACAAACCAAAGGGAAAAATACCAAAACTAACAAAGGAGAGCAAAAACACAACAAATAACAAACTCAACACAAAGGAATGACCCAGTGTGGCAAGACCTTGACAACAATAGTAAACAACCCAAAAAGATTCAGAAACTAAGCACAAATAACAACCAAACAAAATCCCCATGGATCATTACAGTTTTTTTCCTCTAGCCCATCTATGGCAAAAAAGCCACAGGTAGACTACCAAAAGAGGCAATGGTGGTTTAAAAAGAAAATAAAAAGGTCTCAGGATAAACGTTTTTAACAAGTTATGACGAATCAATAATCCACAATAAATTCAAATAATTGACGCAATGCATTTTACAGTCACTGATTGAGTATCATTGTTGTAGTTTAAAGAGCAATAATAATTGTACTTTTGAAACAAGGAGAAAAAGATAAATTTAAAATAAGCACTTTTAAGCCAGTGTTATTCAGTGAGGTCTAGACATTATTTAAAATGTAATTATCTAATGAATCCTGAACTGATGTTTTAAACAGGAATTTCCTTTTCTGTCTATTTACTGAAGTTTTACAGCCTGAGTGGTGATTTTAAATGCATTCAATCCAATTTGCCCCCCGGCTGTGTACTTATGCTGCTAATGGCAACTATGTAGATGCACATAATACATGACAATGTCAACAGCCATTCCCATTAGATGCTTATGGAGATGTCAACTTATGTAATTGTGCAATAAGGGAATAAATACCACAACCCTGGGATGGCTGGCAACCAACACATGGCAAGATCACAAACTAAGAAAAGTCATTAGAATCATAATTTGTGCTTTTTGTTGGGTGGTATCGTACCTATAACTAGCAGAGACAGAGTTGTAATGCAGCTTCACCTGGTTCTTACACCCTCCAATTTTTGTCTTTCACTAATTCATTCCACTGCTATTTCCTCATTCTGCTCAGTCCAGATTTACCCAGACTAAATCAAACTAGTTTAATGTCACTGAATAGAGGCTCTTTCTTAGCCACTCCCTGAGGATTTTAATTCTTAATTTTAAATCATAAATAAATTAAGCATTTAAACCAAGAAGAATGGACAGATGTGTGGTTTAGGTGGCACGGTTAGAAGGATTGCAGTATTACAAAAGGACTTTACCATTTTTTGTACTGAAATAGTATATTAGCGGTTGCATGTGGGAGACGGATAAGATTCAATTCAAGCCTTGAGGCAGCTTTAAGGCTCCTCTGTCCCACAGCGTACCACTTTATGTGAGTGCAATCAAACTCCCACCTCATAGTAGTGCTGCATGCTGCGCCATCATCCCTTGTCTAAAGTTACCTAAAAAACAAAGGTTTTATAACTTCATCTCACCAATTAAATTTTTTTTTGTAATTTTACCTTCAATGACATAGGACCAGGGTTGTTTACATTTGAAGCAAATTAATTTGTTCTTTCCAATAACGGTAGTAGTATAAAGGACATGGCATATGCTGTAGAGTTAATTTGTGCCTTTTCTGTGTAGCCAAGTCACTGCTGATGAAGTTTGTTGTTCCAAAACTTTTCATTAAAGTTGACTACTTCAATGTCAATACATGGACGGGTTTAGTGGGAGTTTACCCTATTCACCACATCATACAGGTGACTGAACAGGAGGAGGGGAAGGTGGAGTGGTAATTTATCCATTTTATTCCTACAACCCATGATGCTTTGGGTGACTGCTGCAAACAGAAATGTAGGAATGTTCTGACATATCCGAGCTTCGAAAGGACAAGTCCATATTAATCTGTGATTGTCGAAACTGACAAAAATGTTAAAAATACAGCTCCTAACATCCGATTAGCCATCAAAAGAAACCCCTTTGCTGCAGGTTACTAACACAATAAGTCCTAAAGCATCACTCTCGAGAATGAGGTGGATAATGACAGAAACTGTGCGACAGTCAGGTCGTGGAAATGTCTCTCTGTAACAGAGATAGTTTGACAGACTCCTAAACTTTCTTGAAGAAAGGCTAAAGCTGCAAAAAAATGTAATAATGGAAAATCTTTGTCATTTTCTAACTAAGACTATTAGAAACTGTGCAACTTCACAAAAAAGAAAGAAAGTTTGAGAGAAAAGTATAAAATAACATTGTGTTTCATAAACTTCTGGGGGACTACAGATGGAAGTTATTTAAGACTAACCCGTTATGTTTGGGGGCCTCCGGGCTTTTTCTCCATTTGTAGTCCAGGCCCTCTGCTTCAGTTCAGGAAATATCCTCTGCCAAGAATGGCAGCAGGGCAAATATGTTCATAAATCTGCAGGTCCTGATTACAGATCTGCTTCACAGCACAGAACCATGACAAACAAACAGCACACTGTTTTTAGCTTGATTAAACCATATGCAAAAGACACCTGCAGAGTAATCAAATATGCCTCTACACCAATCAGAATATAACAGTTTGTTTCTGTTACAGACACCTGCTTACCAGATCTTCTATTATTATGGCAAAGCGCCATGAAGGACAGCTACCGTGTCACATTTTAAGATGTGATGTAAGCTTTGGTAACATTGGGGTACAATTATGATTGGCATAGCACTGATTTACTTGATCCTAATTTCATCTTTTAATTATTTGTTTCATCATGATTGGTTAAAAATATATATGTTTTGCTAAATAGCTGTTGCTGACTTAAACATGGCCAGTAAAACTCAGACTCTATTTGAAACTGGTTTTTTTAATGGAGCCTCTGAATTACAGCAAGAAAGAGAAATTACAACTATTGACTTTTTCCTTGAATAATGCGCAGATATGTTTGATCAATGCTTCAAATATTTCTACTACCTAATGTCTATTATTTGCCCTGTGATGACTGGGTGACCTGTCCAGGGTCTTCGATCTGTGCATTAGAGAGGTGAATTATTATACATCGGTGGGACTTTTCATACCCACGCTAACAGCTGATTAAAGTAATTTTCCATTGTCTGCAGAAGGAGATGTGGTTATATCACTGAATATTATCTACCAGCAGAAGGTCATTCAGTTACTGTGGTTTGGTGTGGGGTCACTATGTGTCATATTTTACAAGAGCAAACTGGTCCAAACTGGGATCAGAATCAAAATAACTTGTTTAACACAAAGTTGTGTAAATATCTAACAGTTGAATTAAATTACGTGAGATTTGATCATGAGTTAACCTGGATCCCCATTAGAATCCCAAAACAATAACAAACAACAAAATTGCCTTCATACTTTTATGAAAGCCCATATTTCAGTGTTAAAAATACTTTTTTGCTGTAACTGAGTTTTCAGTTTTCATCATCAAAGTTTACAAAAATAAATGCTTGGATTATATTGCTCTATTTAAGTTTCACTTTTTGAATTAAATTACTAAAATAAATTAGTGTTTCAATTATTATTATTATTATTTTTTTCACTAAAATGTGCCTTTATAAAATCTACCAGATCAGAATAATACATTTTGTAAACCCCATTTTGCTTCCTTCTGAGGTTGACTTCTGAAAACTTTATCACACATTTTGGAGCAGAAGTCAGTATTGTTATTCCCATTTTAGGATTGGTAGAGATATTTAGATATCAGAATTGATGTCTCTTGTGTTCTAATTTAATTTACTGTTAGTGATAGGGGGTATATTTCTGATGGCACATTGTTAATCCTCAGAAACACACGGCTTTGACATCAGCTTTTCAAGCAAACTGGGAAAGTGTCATATGGCAGATGTCACCATGTTAGCAAGCTGTTGGAGGCCAGACAAATTATTTTTATTGTCTGTGCCCTTGCTGTAATTGCCCTTCTGTCTGAAGTCTGTATCAGTTGGGGAAACACATGAAGAATTTTCTAGAAATGTGTATCCATCCAGCTCTGTCTTCTGTTCAGATTGTTCATTAGGAACAGTTGGCAGTCAGATGTCAGCATCCGTCTCCTTTTTACCCACAAATCCCAGTGTTTTGGCAGTGTTTCCTCATTACATTCTCAGCCCTAACAAACCTCAAAAGAGTTTGGTTGTCAAAGGTCTGACCTCAATTTTCCAAGGTATTTTGTAGTTTTTCCGGTTCTGCGAGTAAAGCCTGCTGAGACGCCGTTGTGACATTGGACAGCACAGATACATTTTAGTTGATGAGTCCCTGTGAAGATGCCTGGCAGTCATTTTGTTGGGAAGGCAACTGCATTTTTTCTTTCAATTACAGAATAATTCCCTGAATAAGACTCACATTAATTGCAAACAGCCTCTGAAGTGCCAGAAACCTCTGTGCAAACAGTGCTGCGGCACTTGTGACAAATTCAGCGTTTCAAGTGTTTTCTTCATACATAACAACTAGATGTAAACAGAAGAGACCAGAATATTAAATCTCCACACAAAGATATTTTCTTGATATGATTGACTTTGGTTAAATAGACTTTGTAATCAAAACAATCTGGCTGGTCTACTCCACTACACATCACAGAGACTCACAACTTGTCTGGTTGTACTTTGAAATGTAGGCATATCAGAACAGGGAATATGGTGTCTGCCTTTGTTAATATACCTATGTGATGAGAACTTCTGTGGTTAATTTCTAAAATTTGTGGCTTAGCTCAGTTTATGAGCTAACAGCTATTTAAAGTCAAGCTAATTGACACTTAAACTGACAACTATTCAGAGTGAAGCCAAAACCAACTAAAGCTAACAGATATTAAAAGTCAAGTTAAAAGCTATTCAGACAAAAGCTACTGAAATTCAAGTCAACAACTATTCAGTCAAACTAATAGCCACATAGCTATCAGCTTTTCAAAGTTAAGCTATTAGCAATTTAGAGTCAAATTAATAACTAAAGTGATTTATTTTCTTAAGAACAACTGTGACAAAAACACAATGCTATGCCTCAATAAATGAGAACTGTGTGGTGTACACTTACTTTGAGGTTTCACACCAGAATGTCGCCTTTATTGTGAAGGAGAGGAGGAGTGGATGTTATGTATCTGAGGATGGAGGAGAAACAAGAAGGTTGTTAAGTTCCTGGGTTTTTCTTGTGAAAAAAGCTGGAAGTTGAGTTTAATAGAGAGACTCTTGTCACCTTTCGTCTTTTCATTGTCGACTTCCACCTTGGTGACCCCAGACATTTGACATGTTGGCGAATGAGAACTCAGCGGATCACACCGCTGCATCTTTCCAGGCGTCTGCTCCTCCTTCGGCCGTAGTTTCGGCCCCTGCCGTCGCTTCACCTGCGGCTTTTGCGGCCGTGATCAAGCTTCCAGAGTTCTGGCAGCACGATCCGGAGCCATGGTTCCACATGTGGAGGCACAGTTCCATCTCCGTAGGATAACAACTGACGAGACCAGGTATTTCCATGTCGTCGCAGCATTAGATTCTGTTTCCACCCGCCGTCTGATGGGACTGCTGCAGAACCCGCCGAGCACCGTCAAATATGGCGCACTCAAGGAAAATTTGCCATGGTTTTATCAACTTTCAGACGCTGAGCGAGCTGATCGCCTTTTGTTCCTTAATAATGCGACCAGTAACGACAGGTACCCAGTCCCTCACATCCAGGATTTTTCCGCCTGTTTGGCGGGTGCAACTATTTTTTCAAATGTGGATTTAGTGTGGGGCTACCATCAAGTTCCTGTCCATCAGTTAGATGTACCCAAGATTGTTTTTACGCATGCCGTTTGGCCTTAAAGGCGCTGTGCAGACATTCCAGCGACTCATGGACTTGGTACTGCAGGGTATGCCGTTTTTGTTTGTCTATTTGGATGATATCCTGGTGGCTAGTCCTTCTGCGGCAGAACAGATGGTGCACCTCTGGGAGTTGTTTGTGCGGCTCAGTGAGCATGGCTTGATCGTGAACCCAGCTAAATGCGAGTTTGGTCTGCCGGCTGTTGAGTTCCTAGGACACGGTGTCACCCCGGTGGGCGTTTCCCCTGCCTGCCAAGGTTGAAGCGGTTTCGGCTTTTCCTCACAACCTCTCTGTGAAGCCCCTGCAGGCGTTTTTGGGGATGGTGAACTTTTATAACCGTTTCATTCCATGAGCTGCTCACCTTATGCACCCCTTGTATGAGGTGCTTAAGGGTAAAAAAGGTGACCAGCGGATAGAGTGGAACCCCGAGAGGTTGCAGGCTTTCGATGATGCCAAAACAGCCTTGGCTAATGCTGCGCTATTGGCCAACCCATCTCCTACGGCTCCTGTGGCCCTGACTACCGATGCCTCTGATTATGTGGTGGGGGCGGTGTGTGAACAATGGGTAGATGAGGCCTGGCAACCCCTCGCTTTTTTTAGCCGGAAACTGAGAGATGCATAGTACCTTTGACAGGGAAGTACTTGCCCTTTTTCTGGCCACATGCCATTTTTGGTTCATGTTGGAAGGCCGAGACTTTACCGCTTTTGTTGACCATAAGCCCCTCACTTTTGTTATGGTGAAGGTTTCAGAACCGTGGTCGGCACGGCAACAGCGGCATTTGTCTGCTATTTTGGAGTTCACCACAGACATTCAGCATGTAGCTGGAAAGAATAATCTTGTGGCTCATTGTTTGTCTCGAGCACAGGTTGCTTCTGTGCATTTGGGCGTGGATTACCTCGCCATGGCCGTGGACCAGCTGATAGACCCGGGGATTCTGGCTTTTAAAACAGCTGAGTCCAGTTTGCGTCTGGAAGAAGTGTCTTTACGGTGGAAAGGACTACTCGGTGGCCGGAAGTGTGTCCTCTATTATCAACCACTTCAGCTGACATTGCTCGGGCGTTTATCTCCTCCTGGGTGTCGCGTTTTGGTGTGCCACTGGACTTGACCTCCGACAGGGGCCCCCAGTTTACGTCTAAGTTGTGGACTGCAGTTGCAGAGAGCCTTGGGGTTACACTCCATCGTACCACCGCCTACCACCCGCAGGGCAATGGCCTTTGTGAAAGGTTCCACCGTACCATGAAGGCTGCTTTAAGAGCTTCACTGGTGGATAATAGCTGGATGGATTGCCTGCCTTGCGTTCTGTTGGGCCTGCATTCGGCCCCTAAGGAGGACCTGCAGTCTTCCTCAGCTGAGTTGGTCTTGGGCCAGCCGTTGAGGGTGCCGGGAGAATTTCTTCCGGGTCTTGGAGGTTCTGAGGTTCCTATACGGAGCCGGGCGGTCTTCACAGGGTGGGCTAGATTTTTGCCCCGTTGGCGGCGCATCACTGCCTTCCACGGTCGTTTGTGCCCGAAGACCTTATGTCTGCTGAGTATGTTTTATTCGCCATGATGCACACCGTTTGCCGCTCCAGTCTCCTTACGCTGGCCCGTTTCGGGTTTTGGAGCGGGGGCTTAAGGATTCTTTGGTGGAGTTGGGGAATGCTTCTGAGAAGGTTTAGGTGGACCGTTTGAAGCCTGTGCACATGTTGCCAGACGACCCGGTAGAATTGGCCCTGCCTCCCCGCCATGGCTGAGTATGCTCTAGCACTCCCTTGTGGATGGCAGAAAATGTTCATGTCCTCGATCTATATTTAAGCAAAATTTTAAAATGCAGACAAGCAACCAATTATCTTACATATTTAGGTGATTTTTAAATGGGAAATATTAGGTTCTGTTTTTTCGTTATCATATTTACACATGAATACTCATTTGATTTGCTGGTATCTTGTATTTTATATGGTTGAATTCCCCATTAAGCTACTCCCACATATATTTTCTGTTCCTGTTTGAAATTCAATGTTTTACAAACATTTTTAACTTCAGTTCCTTTCAGACCACAGTTGACTACTTTATAGAAAGCCTTTGTTGTGTTTAAGGACATCAGCTGATAAAATGTCCATTCATGTAACTTAAAGTCTATGATATTGGCTATGCTCACACATTGCTCAAAGCTCTTTCCTGCAAACTGAGCTCTGGACTATAGTATGCATGCAGAACTGGGTGTTTAGATCAAATTTTACAAACATTTTAATATCATATTTGGTTGTTTGATTGGTAAGATGTGATGTTCTGCTTTTAAAGTCAAGCTTAAAGCATGAGGAAATCCATGAAGTTTAACCATGGTTTGCCCTAAAAAACAGGATTTTGCTGAACAGCCTCGATGTGCTGTGTGTGTCTGCATGGAAGGTAAGACGACTGCAGCTAAGTTATAGAGGAATTCCTCAAAAAACCCTTCTCCAGACTGGTCTGGACCACAGACTAAGGCAATGGTTTATCTTCCAGCACATCAATGACCTGAAGGGCACAGCCAAGATAACAAAGGAGTAACTTCATGAGCAGTTTGAATCTCCATGAGTGGCAGAGCCAGAGCCCTGGCTTAAATCCCCATGCTGCCCAACTAACATTACTGAGCTTGGGGGCAACTGCAGAAAACCAATGGAGAACATACCAAAACACAGGTGTGCCAAGTTTGCAGACATGTCCCCAAGATGACTTAAAGCAATGACTGCTGTCAAATTGACCAAAGGCTGAGTATTTCTGAAACATTGAATTACATTGGCTTATAAAGTTTATGTTTCTAAATGGCAGTTTTTGCCTTGTTATTACGACCTATGTGCAAATAAAAAAAAAATAAAGCACTCCAATCTATTTTAGAATAAAACATGGAATAGGTAGGTGGAGGTGAAAAAGGATTGTAACTTTTGGTGGCAATGAGAAGGGTGTTTTTCTTTGTTTTCAAGTGATTAAATATTTCAGACACAAAAAAGAATTTTCCAGCGAAGCAGCATTTTTTTTGTTTTATAATGTTTGCAGGAAGGATCTTAGTCTGAATTTGGTTGTGTGATGAAGTATTTATGCCATGAGAGGTACCCTGGGAGGATGTTCAAACTGCAGCCCTCTCATCTGAATAATCTCATCTGAACTGAGCCTTCTGTTTACACAACAACACGTCAGCCTCCAAGAGGGCCACCTGTGTGTTTCCACACTTGGTTTCAGGTCATATGTACCGACTGCAGGTGGTCGGATCAATTGGAAGCGTTTAATTACTGTTGTGACAAATGGTAGAGGCATTTAACAGGCTTTGCTGAGCAAATGATCTCGGTGATTGCAGCAGGAGGAGCATGCCACGATTCACATTGACAAGTCATGAATTATTAAGCTGCCAGAGCTGCCTGACACCCTGAAGCCATGTTTCTTTTTGTAGACTGGAACCCGGCGGGGGCAGACAAAGGCGGCACAAAAAGGGATTTTAATGCAAGCCACCCAGAAGGCTCAAACCGATGGACGTGCACGAAAGGTTGGTGTTGAAACTACCAAACATTATTAAAATTAAGTCTTTGTAGTTAAAAATGTGCACAAAAGAAGATTACTTATTTTAATGTTGGTGAAAAACATTTTAAATCAGGGCTGGATTAAAACTCTTCCTGGCAGAGATGTTGCTCATAAATAAGGTAATTTATCAAAGTTTATTTCAACGTGTGTTGGCTCGCACATATTTGCAACATACCACCCCAGGAATAACCGCAGGAAACATTAAAAATGCATGGTCAGGGTTACATGGGAAAAAATACAGACATGGGCTGAGTTTTCTGACAGATTTGACATTAAAATAGAAAAATTTTGGAGCTTTGGAATGGTTTTCTTTTAAAAACTTTGATGGTTTATCAAATATCAGCTGGAAAGTCACATGCTTTGCTCTCTCCAAGTGAAGAAGGAGATGTGCCTTAATGGCAGCCTGTTTATTGTCCTGTTGGTTCTCTTTTGAGGGTTTTCTCCATTAAAGCACTATTTTCACCACGTTGTCCACCTCGCTTAGGGGACATTCCTCCTATCAGTGTGAGGGAGCGCAACAGCTAAAATAAAATATATTTTTTAACTTTTTTGTGTAAGAGTGCAAAACACCTTAAGAAGTAAATTTTTGACAGTCATGTTGTTAAGCACAACCCAAGGCCTGAATATTTTCATTTGTTCTGAAATATTGGTATGTTGGTTAAAATAAAACTGTCAGCACCTCAGTTTGCCTCGACTCTTTTAGCCAGTAATATTATTCCTTACAAACAGCACACAAAGTTGTTTTTCATAGGCATAACTGGCCTACTTCTTAATGAATGTTTATAAAGGACTGCTGATGGAATGAACAAGTACGTTAAACGTTTTTTCCTTTTTCAGTAAATTTAATCCTAATTAATATGGAAACTTTTGTATTACTTGCTGTTAGTTTTGCCATTCTTTGGAATTGACTGCTGAGAGTAAACTGGATTGACTTGTTATCTCAAAGATGTGATCAGGGTGTATTTTATATGACCTATCAGTGGTGATACACATGAAAGCAGAAACAAATGCCTAATACTGTGGCTATACTACAGGAGAAAAGGTGCAAAAACTGGTTTTAAGCTAAAACATTTCATCATGAATGTTAATGCAGCTTTCTTCCAACCCCATGTTCGTTTAGCTCATGATTCTCTTACCTAATTTTGTAATAATAACATTAATGTGACAGAGCAAGAGCCAGATTGAAGCGTATTAAGACGGTTAAAGTTAAAATGTCTTAACCCTCAAGTAAACGCCATTTGTGATTGCCTCAACTAGCTCCTTTCATACAGAGTCAGCAGAACACTCATTGGTGCTGTCTACAACTCCTGAGCCAGTAGGATATCTTACCAAAATGTTGGGATGGGAGCAGCACCTGTTACATCGATTAACACCCAAGATACAGGAGCAGTTGAAGTTAGTGTAAAGGGTTTCTTCAGATTGAAAACTGGTGGCACTGCATTTAGAAACCTATACCCTACTATGCTGTATATAAACAGAGCACAGTGCAGTTGATGCCCTCTAGAAGGAGTCATGGGGTTATGACAGGTGGGTGCTGAGGACCTTGCTGGTATTTTTTTTTTATTTTCCACAACCTGAGCAACTGTAAAGTGTTCCAGGGTTGCAACCTGGACTTGTTAAAAAATAACATTCAGAAAACACGTGTTTCCAGACAGTCCTTCATAATGACAAAATCAGTAGAGCTGGCAGCACATATAGCTTTTAGCTTGAGTTAGCTTTAGATGTGTCCCACCGTCTGAATTGCTCTGGCTACATTTATATAATTTTACACTTTATTAATTACAGAAAAACTAGGACGTTTTCATGTTTTTCCCAAAAGTGACACTGAATTTTTAAGAAGTATAAAGTTAAATTTTAGCTTGGGCATAATCTTAATAATTCTTGCACAATATAGCGCCTTTCAATTTAGAGCCTTTTATGATTTGGTGTAATTTGTTTACTATTTTTAATAGCCAGATACTTCAGAGACACTTAAAGTGAAATGTGCTAATTTTAGGTGACTGTTTTGTAGACTGGTTCTACAGTATTAAACATACACAGGAGGGCCTTAGCTAATGAATGATACAGGGGTTGGACAATGAAACTGAAACACCTGGTTTTAGACCACAATAATTTATTAGTATGGTGCAGAGCCTCCTTTTGTGGCCAATACAGTGTCAATTCGTCTTGGGAATGACATATACAAGTCCTGCACAGTGGTCACAAGGATTTTAAGCCATTCTTCTTGCAGGATAGTGGCCAGGTCACTACGTGATACTGGTGGAGGAAAACGTTTCCTGACTCGCTCCTCCAAAACACCCCAAAGTGGCTCAATAATATTTAGATCTGGTGACTGTGCAGGCCATGGGAGATGTTCATCTTCACTTTCATGTTCATCAAACCAATCTTTCACCAGTCTTGCTGTGTGTATTGGTGCATTGTCATCCTGATACACGGCACCACCTTCAAGATACAATGTTTGAACCATTGGATGCACCTGGTCCTCAAGAATGGTTCGGTAGTCCATGGCAGTGATGCGCCCATCTAGCACAAGTATTGGGCCAAGGGAATGCCATGATATGGCAGTCCAAACCATCACTGATCCACCCCAATGCTTCACTCTAGGCATGCAACAGTCTGGGTGGTACGCTTCTTTGGGGCTTCTCCACACCGTAACTCCCGGATGTGGGGAAAACAGTAAAGGTGGAGTCATCAGAGAACAATACATGTTTCACATTGTCCACAGCCCAAGATTTGTGCTCCTTTCACCATTGAAAAAGCCTTGGAGCTGCGACAGATTTATCATTCTGAGTTGACATTTATTTCATTTTAAGTTATATTTACAAGTCAAAGTAATGACACATGACGAGCTATGTTTTATTTCCTCGACACTTTTCCACAGTGCTGTCAATATTGAGTGGCAAGGTGAAAGTTCCCCCCAGCAGGGTTGCAGAGGGCTGTGATTCCCTTCCATCAGCAAGCTGCTGCCTCCTCCTGACCTAATTATCGCAAATAATTGCTCAGAACACCCTACGATGAGGAAAACCAAGAAGATGAGCTCAAAAATAACACCATCAGCAGCAGCAGTTATTGACAAGACATTGCTGAAAAAAAGACAAATAAAGTCAGTTTTAACAAAAATGAGTCAAAGGGAAGCATGTTAGAAAGACCTGAAACCTAAAATGGATATCTACCTTAAATTTCGCATGATTTACTTCCTATTTTCTTTTTCATATGTTTTTAATCAGGTGTGAGTAAAAACAATTTCTCATGGCAGAGATACCTACATCTTGAGGAGACACCTAAGTGAGCTCCAGCCTCCTGTTGTCTGACCAGTAGTTTTCCAGTAGGACTTCATGGCCCTTCTACACAAGTGTTTTCTATAATTACTTGCCTTAACATTGCGTTCACTTTTTTCTAGCAAAGAAACTGATGTGAGTTTATGAACCTTCTGAGAGTGTGGTTGATCTCAAGTCGTAGTCTGGCCCCTTCCATTGTACAACACACAGATGTATAAATTCAGCACCTAGATGTGCAGACGCTTCAACACACATTTGGGATAGAATGAGTCTCTCTCAGGAGCTCAATTAATCTAAGAATGGTACCGTAATACAATGCCACCTGTGCAATACGCCCGGTCGTGAACTTTCCCACCAACTAAATATTCACCAGTAGGCTGTGATTAGGAACGACAGCATCTAAAGTAAAGTCACAGAGCAGGGGTCTGTTGATGCTGTGCATAGGTCGGCATCGGGTAGGTGTGTGTGGAAGATCCTTCCTGGGGAGATCCAAGGAGCGAGGCTAGTGCGAAAAGAAGCCATCGGGGCCAGCCTGGGTAACCTCTAGGTAGTTGCCGGTATAATCCTTGGAAGGTCCTTGAAAACGTAGTTAGTGTTGGAACGAAGCCACTGGGGCCAGCCCAGCTAACCTCCAGGTAATCGCCGGTTCAGTTCACTAAGAAGAATAAAGAACAAGTTAAACGTTGTCGAAGGCAAAGTACACATAAACTTAATTAATACAAGGCTGGCCGAGTAGATACCACAGAGGCTAATACTCGAGCGATGAGATGCTGGCTGCTTCCTGCTTAAGTACTCCAGGACTCAATCACCGAGTTGGAAAACATCTGTCTCCGCCACTGCTGAGCACTAGCGCCTACTAGGAGTCAAAAAACACAGACATAAACATACAACAGAAACTCCATCCCCGACAGTTATAACTGTAACCTGTGGGCTGACATCATATCAAACCCTAAGGAGTAAGAATGGGATTTCACTACTGAATAGCTTTGGCAGTATGATGTACATTTTTGCTGAATTGGATGAATAGAAAGTCCAAAGTTAAAGTCTTATGTGTAGCTGCTGGTGTGGAATGAAGCCATAAAACGGGATGGGACAAACCATTAGAGATGAGACCTTACAGACCCACATTTATTTAAAGCACAGCATGGTGTATCACTAATTGATATGAGAACAATAAACTTAAAAGCCTTACAGTAAAGTCCCCTTGTTGCTTCTTTAATGTCATTACAACTCTGCATAGTCACCTTTAAAGCAGGTCAGCCTCACATGCTACACAGACTGGAGAGAAATACTTTAATTTGTCTCTGCTCTTCTGTGCAGCTTGCATTGCTCCCATCGGGAGGTTTAAGTGGGTCAATGCAGTCTCGCATGCTTATGTGGCGATGCACATTTAACTCCTGCAGGTCTGGTTTGTAGAAAAATAGGGAGATAAAAAGAAAACAGTGTGACCTCTATGACAAGTTAAATTATTTTTACTTTATGTATCTCTCTTATGAAAGGAGGACAGAAACAAAAGTGAAGTTTAATTGATTTTTCTGTTGCAGTAAATAAATAAATGTTCCACCTCTCACATCTGTGGCTTCAGCCCCTGTCTTCTGGTCTGGTGAACCCCACTCATCAGGCACTGCACCACCAGCGCCACATCGTTGCCTCTGGTACACTGAGCTGGCTCAACCTCGAGCTGCCCTTTCAACATGAAACACAATGACAGCTACACTGGAACATAATGATTTAAGCTTTCCTCGGGGAAGATATATACAGTACACTAACCCCCACATACACACACTCCTCTGTTTTTAAGTGATAATGAGCAGAATTAGATCATACAGGCACACACACATAGATAGGACAGTATGTGAGCCGCTGTCATTTACAATCCCAGAGCTGATTTCAGATGCAGCATATGTCAGAGCTTCTAGCAGATCTGACCTCGAGCTTGTTAACTGACAGTCTCAGCAGGAACAAGTCGCTCAGGCGCTCCATATTTTGCAAAACTGCTGAAAAGAATGTTTTTTTGTACCGGATAGCCTTTATATACAGCGGAGTCCAATTAATTAGCTTTAAACAGAAAATCAAGCAGTGAACTAGATCACAGTTGGTTCCCTTTGTAACCTTCTGCAGGTTCTTTCAGTTGCAATATTATATGAGGCTACCTGCTGCCTCATGCATTGCCAAGTATTTCCCTTCTGGCTCGGATGACAGGAAGGTGTGTGTTGGTGAATCCTGTGGCCGTTGTTAGGAGAGAAACCCGCAAACATGATCTGACATTCAACTTGACCACAAAAATGTATTCATGTGTTCTACCAAGAGCATGTGCATGAGAGAAGTGATGGAAGCTAGATGCCCTATTTATGGAGAATATTTATTTTATAGGTTCATACGGAGCTGCTGCCCACATCACTTTACATGCAGACTACATAGTGCACAATTTAGAAGATATACTGACATTTAATGCATTGGAACGATATTTAAAAACCTCTGAGCCCCAGAATTATCTATCAAAACAAGAGAGGCAGATCATAATATGTTATGATTCTGGCCCGTCTGCCTGCTCTGTCTTCATGTAATCGGCTAATCTGCTTCACCTGTCTGCTGCTGCACTGGAGTGCAATCAATCATGCCATGCACCTGTTTTTCTGCAGTTATATTCAGCCCTCAGACAGGCAGACAGTGCCAGATTTTCGAAAACCTACCAGTTAGTAGATGTCCAGCATTCCTTCCTGCCTGACCACGTTTTTGACCACTTTTTGCATCTTGGATTTCCCTGCCTTGCCTGACCCTCATTGGATGTCTCTTGCCTCTGGATTACGACCTTGTTTCTGCCTCTCGACCAAAGCCTCCTGCCTCACCCCTGGATTTGTCTGCCTGAGTCTGCCTCCCTGGTTTCACCCAGTTACTGCCTCCCCTTGATTACCGAGCCTTGGATCTTTTCCCCTGTCGGCAATCCGACTTCTGGCTGCAGCGTGTTCTGCACCGATCCTCCCGGTCTGGAGACTGCCAGGACCGCACCCCGCAAAGGAGCCTATTCTGATTCCTCCGTCCTACACGGACTCTGTTAAGTGATCCCGGGTTCCCGGCTGGTGGAGTCCTGAGTATTTGTGCGCTGCTCCTGAATAAATCGTTTAACTTTTATTCTGTTTCTGGCTGAAATTCTGGGTCCTCCGTCCTGAACCTTACAATAATAAACTAACAAAGTATTTTAATGATGGCCTGATGTTTACTAACCATAAATTAGTCTCATAATCTATCAAAATCAAACCCAAAGGATGATTTGTTTACCTGCACTGAGCAATCTCTATTACAATAAAAGAAGAATGAGGAGTTTTCTTTAGATTACTTAAAATTAGAACTTATTTAGAATCATCCCTAGAGCCACTGTCTACACCAGGGGTGTCCACTTCAGTCCTCCAGAGTTACTTTACTGCAACTTTTAGATGCATTCCTTCTCTGACACGTCTTAATCAAATAAATGACTAATTACAAGGTCTCTGCTGTGCTGAGGAGGGAACTCAGCCATTTAATTCAGCTGTGTTGGAGAAGGGATGCATCTAAAAGTTTCAGGATAGTAGCTCTCCAGGACTGGACTTGGGCACCCCTGGTCTACACTCACTTACAGATAACATAACTTCAGCTGACAATTATAAGAGGAATAAACTAGAGCTAGTAATGAATGGAATCAAAATAATAATAATTTCAATCATACCAATCATTGACTAATATAACATTTCTTGGCTTCCCTTTGGTCCCTTACAACAACTGATGTTTGGTGAGAGTTAAATTGAGCCAGATTTGAACCCAGCTAATGGAGAGCTGAAGATCAACACTGAAGCTGAAAATAGCTGGGAATATTAGTGAAAGACCTGACACAATACCTGTGAATATAGTTACATGGGCTGCCTCTCTGGAAAGCTCTTGTATTTGACGTTTTCTGACATGTGGCAGCTCATAGGAACATTTATCCAATTTCTCTGAAACAGAAAGTAATCCATTGATCGCTTACTGGTGTCCCAACGTCCAATGCTCCTTAGAGTTTATTTTTTTACCAATTCTGAATCCGCATTGAAATCATTCAGATGTGAAAAGGAGGTAATTTACTTTTCGATGCACAAAACACAAGTTTATTCGACTTTTAGGCTCGCTCACATAGTAAAAGCAGAACAGAGTTATTTCTGTTTAGTTTATCCATCTACCCATGAAGAGCACAGCACTTTTCACTGAGGCTCTTGTGATAAATGACAGAGCTGTCATTTAAACTCTAAACAGGCTGAGCAACACGTGCCATATTTAATTATCCTTCTACTTTTCAAAGTGCTGACGGCGGCAGGGAGAAATTAAATGTGCCATCAAAGCTAACCTTAGCTTTCTTCCTGCATGAACCCGGCTGTGTTTAACATGCCAAGGTCCCACAGGGCACCCACCAGGGGAGACGAATCAAAAGAAGCTTCAATTCACGCTCTGAGTGAAGGTCGGCATTCTGCCGGAGAAAGTTAGTTTGATATGAAAATCCTAACGCGGGGGTCATCACAGCCCGCTGTCACACTTAAAAGTCTAAAAATCACTGTGAATCCAGCGTCACTTGTGTCAGAGAGGGAGGTGTGAGCTCTTATTTAGAAATAAAGATGTCAGACTGAGCTTGAGACCTACAAACAAACAAAGACACAATCACTGTAGTGCAGTCCCGTTTGATTTTATCTGATATTATCTAAACAATCATCTAAAAAAATCCATGTACATGATTTAATTTCCATACAAAATTGAACCTTTATATATCTGAGAATTTTGCCCTAATTTAAATGTGACACCTTACACAGACGGTGTACTATTGCTAGTCTGAGCACCAGCAAAAGGAAGGAGAGCTGACAAATTAATCACCCTGTAGTCTCTTCATCTTTTCTTTCAACAACACTTTTTCTCAGCACTGACATTGGCCTGGTTTTCCTGTTTCTGGGAATGTCATTTTGTCAAATGAGTATTCTTCCTGAACATGACGTGCACCAGATTAAAAATCCTGACTGAAAGCAGTCCTTATTGTAGGGATTTCCTGCAGATTTCCTGCATTATAGGCAGAGATGTTTAACTATAGAGGCTGAAAATAATCTGGTAGCTATACATAATTGAGCCTACACCTTTAAGATCTTACAGATTATTTCTCTGGAACTCAAGGGTTACTTACCAGAACTTACAAAATAATTGTCCAAAAACTTAATTTGTGTTTTTCAGAATCTACTGATTACTTTACTACAGGAGTATATGCTAATTGTTATTTTTCTTCTGAAACTTAATGAGAGTATTCCAGTATTTTCCAGTGACTTTCAGTGACCAGGCTGTATTATGTCTTAGGTATATTGTTACCGGCTTCATGAGGTTCCCAGAACTTACAGGTTACTTTATTAAAATCTAAGGGGTATTTTCCAGAACTTACAAGTACTTTCCAAGAATAAGAGTAGAATAGGAAACATACTTTTTGTTTGGTGCTTACAGCTTGAAGAAATATAACATAAGATTTTTTCCAGATTATTGTTCTCCCTAAAGCTTAAGGATGGAGAGGGTGTTTTCATTGGCCAGACTCTATTAGGACGTAAACTGTAACCTGATACTTGACGTTACCTGAACTTACTTTACTTTGACATTACTTGTGGGAGCTTTGAGGTTACTTTCTGGCATTTAGAAGACTAAATTACATGCTGTCTTGCAACCTGGAATGTCAAAGCTATTTCCTAGAATGTATTTAAAGGGTTTTTTTCTGAAACTCAAAGGCTGCTTTCTTTCATTTACAGGATCTTTTCTGAAATTTACATTTTCACCTAGAGTTCATGCAGACATAAAATGATGATGATATCGGCTGCAAATCCTGGTAGCAGTACATAATTTTCTGAAATGTATAGGTTACTTTCCTGAAAATGAAGGGGTATCTTCCAGAAATCACAGGGTACTTAGAAGGACATGACCGTATTATATGTTGACACATAGCCTGGTACTTAAAGTGCTCTTTATGTAAGTTACAGATGACTTTCTGATTTCTATCATTTGGCTGCTTTCTGAATTGTACCATTTCTTTCTCTAGCAAAAATAAAAATTATTTTCAGGAATTTAGTTTTAGACATATGATGCTTTACTATGTGGTGACTGGTTACCTGATGGGGCTGCACGGTGGCGCAGTTGGGAGCACTGCTGCCTTGCAGCAAGGTCCTCGGTTCAACTCCCTGCCAGGGGTCTTTCTGCATGGAGTTTGCATGTTCTCCCCATGCATGAGTGGGTTCTCTCCAAGGACTCCAGCTTCCTCCACAGTCCAATAACATGACTGTTAGGTAAATTGGTCTCTCTAAATTACCCTTTGGTGTGAATGGGTGTGTGCATGGTTGTTTGTGCTGTATGTTGCCCTGCAATGGACTGGCGACCTGTCCAGGGTATATCCCGCCTCTCGCGACCCAGTATGGAAGAAGTGGGTATAGAAAATGGAGGGATGGTTACTTTAAGGCAATGGGATACATAAGAGGTTGACTCATAAACTGATATCTTCTAGGTTACATGCTATCCAGAGATTATCATTTTTTTGGAAATTACACGTTTCTTTTTAACTCACAGGTTGCTTTACTGGTTGAAATGTAAAGGCTAGTTCCTGGAACATAGCGTTTTTTTAAATGACACATAGATTTTCCTTTCTGGACCTGGCATGTTACATTTGTGGACCAGGATATATTATGAGGTGACTTGTAATCTACCATCTTGCAATACTTAAAAGTTACTTCTAACCATCTCCAACCCATATATGGAGGCTTTAGTCCCAGGTTTCAGTCCCTACCCCAGAGACCTGTGCTGCATGTCTTCCCATTTTCTCCACTCCACATCCTGTCTGCCTATTTTTGAAAAATAACTAATATAAAGGCCACTAGTGCTGCAAAAACATCTTAGACACATTAATACACTTGAAAATGAAACTACATCACAAAAAAAGCTTTGCTTGCATTTTGTTTATAGGGAATATTAGAGGTGCCAATTACTGTGGCACCAGTGATTCAATCGAAAACAATTATTTATTAATGTTGGGCTTTATTTTAGCACTGATTGAATACAGTCAAATTAAAGGCTGATTTTTTTTCTAAAACTTTCAGTGTGAGATCATGTTACTGCATTAAAAAACTAATTAATTTCAAAGCTTTTTCTGTATAAACGTCTGCAATGAAATGGCCCAAATAACTAGCAGGGATGCCAGAAAAAAACCGTTGAATGTTTTAGAACACTTTGATGGGACTGTTATTTAAGGCTAAAACCTCCTTGATTTTATATGAAGATTCAGCTCCACCGCTCACCACTAACTCTCCTCTAAACTGAGTTGTTTCATTATTATTTAAACATAAAAAATGTAGCTGTTGCCAACACAGAGCTAAAAACTCTAAAGCTGTTTCTGACTAAATGACAGCACTTCCTCTTTGGGAGTTTGACTGAAGGTTAATGCCTTTTCCAATGGAAAATTCAATGAGCGACGCATATGTTTTAAAGTGAAACATTAATACAAAAGTCATCCTAAGTTTAAGAATAGATAAGCAACCTAAAATATGATTCCTTTTGTAAATGATGAACAATAAGGTGCAAAATGTACATATTTATTGGTATATTTCTGAATTTCATTTGTCGTTAGGAAATTACTCACACTCAGCTGCAATAATAAGTTGGATTTTTAAGTTATTAAAAAGCTCAGATGGATCTCAGCAGTGGTGGATCTCTCTCAGACTGTAAATGTATTCTTGTCACACTCCCACAGATTATCTACATGTTCCCCTCGGTGCGGGAAGCTACACACATCATATCTGCTAATGAAGTGAGCGTAAAGACCGACACAAGGCCCTACATACTAATCAAAGCATGAGGTGATGAAAGCAGGGTGAGCAAACATGCGATGTGGTAAATGGAAGAGACTTGAGAACTCAGAACTCGTTAAGTGGATTTTTAACACCAAAGCTGAGATGATAAGAAGAGGCCTCGATCGAGGAAATTTAAATTAAATGTTAAACGGTGAAAGAGTGACATTAATTCTTATTAGAAGATGATAATCAGATGAGAAGATGAACATTTTTCTAACAGGGAAATAATATGAATAAGTGGTTTTCCGTAACAAGCTTCTGTAGATAAGGCTGTGATTTAACATATAGGTACAATCGCAGGCCCCTCCATTAAGTACACCTCTTCATTTACTTGTTAACACAAACAAGGAATCAGCCAATCACACGGCAGGAACTCAATGCATTTAGATATCCAGACGTACTAAATATGAATTATTGAACTGAATTCAGACTGAACATTATGAGGAAGAAACATGATTTAAGTGACTTTGAATGTTGGTGAATTTTTATAGGGTGCTGATACTGGGATTTTCATCCACAATCATCTCTTGGGCTTTCAGAGGAAACCCAAGAGCTCAAATCATTACCCGTCCACTGCTGTGCAGGAGAGCTGATACGAGGTGTTTGTGCCAATGCACAGCATTTGGTTTTCTCCAAAAATAGTGCTGTGCATTATGGTCAAGCATCCTAAGTCATGCTTTTACATGTTTTAATGTGGGAAGAGGCGTTCTCCTGTTAATTCTTCCATACAAGCATCTTGGAAGCCCATAGAGATGGAGCTCTTTGTTTTTTTGTAATTTGCTAAGCATTGCAGAGTCTGACCATGGAGTGAATTAGCAAGGATGTCCACTTCTGGACACCTCACTCTCTCTGTAAAATGATACCCTTCAAATAATATGGAAATGACCATATACAGTGCCTTGCGAAAGTATTCGGCCCCCTTGAACTTTTCAACTTCTTGCCACATTTCAGACTTCAAACATAAAGATGTAAAATTCAAATGTTTTGTGAAGAATCAACAACAAGTGGGACACAATCGTGAAGTGAAATGAAATTTATTGAATGTGTCAAACTTTTTTAACAAATAAAAAACTGAAAAGTGGGGCGTGCAATATTATTCAGCCCCCTTGCGTTAATACTTTGTAGCGCCACCCTTTGCTGCAATTACAGCTGCAAGTCGCTTGGGGTATGTCTCTATCAGTTTTGCACATAAAGAGACTGAAATTCTTGCCCATTCTTCCTTGCCAAACAGCTTGAGCTCAGTGAAGTTGGATGGAGAGCGTTCGTGAACAGCAGTCTTCAGCTCTTTCCACAGATTCTCGATTGGATTCAGGTCTGGACTTTGACTTGGCCATTCCAACACCTGGATACGTTTATTTGTGAACCATTCCATTGTAGATTTGACTTTATGTTTTGGATCATTGTTTTGTTGGAAGATAAATCTCCATCCCAGTCTCAGGTCTCTTGCAGACTCCAACATGTTTTCTTCCAGAATGGTCTTGTATTTGGCCCCATCCATCTTCCCATCAATTTTGACCATCTTCCCTGTTCCTCCTGATGAAAAGCAGACCCAAACCATGATGCTGCCACCACCATGTTTGACAGTGGGGATGGTGTGTTCAGGGTGATGAGCTGTGTTGCTTTTACGCCAAACATATCGTTTTGCATTGTGGCCAAACAGTTTGATTTTGGTTTCATCTGACCAGAGCACCTTCCTCCACATGTTTGGTGTGTCTCCCAGGTGGCTTGTGGCAAACCTTAAACGAGACTTTTTATGGATATCTTTGAGAAATGGCTTTCTTCTTGCCACTCTTCCATAAAGGCCAGATTTGTGCAGTGTACGACTGATTGTTGTCCTATGGACAGACTCTCCCACCTCAGCTGTAGATCTCTGCAGTTCATCCAGAGTGATCATGGGCCTCTTGGCTGCATCTCTGATCAGTCTTCTCCTTGTTCGAGATGAAAGTTTAGAGGGACGGCCGGGTCTTGGTAGATTTGCAGTGGTCTGATACTCCTTCCATTTCAATATGATTGCTTGCACAGTGCTCCTTGGGATGTTTAAAGCTTGGGAAATCTTTTTGTATCCAAATCCAGCTTTAAACTTCTCCACAACAGTATCTCGGACCTGCCTGGTGTGTTCTTTGGTTTTCATGATGCTCTCTGTGCTTTGAACAGAACCCTGAGACTATCACAGAGCAGGAGCATTTATATGGAGACTTGATTACACACAGGTGGATTCTATTCATCATCATCAGTCATGTGGGACAACGTTGGATCATTCAGAGATCCTCACTGAACTTCTAGTGAGTTTGCTGCACTAAAAGTAAAGGGGCCAAATAATATTGCACGCCCCATTTTTCAGTTTTTTATTTGTTAAAAAAGTTTGACACATCCAATAAATTTCATTCCACTTCACAATTGTGTCCCACTTGTTGATTCTTCACAAAAAAATTGAATTTTATATCTTTATGTTTGAAGCCTGAAATGTGGCGAGATGTTGAAAAGTTCAAGGGGGCCAATACTTTCGCAAGGCACTGTGACCCTTCCAGATTAGTGAGCAGAGGCAGGTGCTTCTCTAAGGTTATTGCTGATGTCCTTCCGCCTTGGCATTATGTTCCAACGTGGCTGTACACTTTAGACTAAAAAAAACTAGTGAAACAATTTAAGTGTTTGATTAGAAGATCCTGGGTGCTATATTCCCTGTTTAATCTATTGAGGCAGAAGGTTTCAAAAAGCTGTCTGAGACCAGATTACAATAATAAGTCTGACACAAAAACAATAATATATCCTTAAGGGATGATCTGATTTGCAACAATTATTGCTATTTTTGTTTCATCCTAATAATATGTGATAGTATGTCACGCCTCAAGTGTTTAAATGAAGCATTTTAATAGTTGAGATTTTTTTGAAAAACATGATGGAAATACCCTCGTTCACTTTTATTTCCCAGTCTCCAAAGCAGATCGACACATAAAACTGAAACCTATTTAATTTGGAGCTTTATGGTGATCAGTATTTTAAAATTGATAGTGTAGCTTGAACACCAGCATATAAAACACACTCATGTTGCAGTGGGGCCTAAGGGGAAAACAAACATTGCTCCGGGTCTATAGTGGAGACTCATGGTTACTGTGTGTTGCATCATGTTTTATTGAGCTAAGATTATGATTTCCTAATCTTTATATAGGGGTGTTTAATAATAAAACAAGTGTTCATAAATCTGCTTTTAGTCTTACTGTCAGAGTCTGATTTTCACCTTGCCTGCTGCTAACCTTTCTTCACCACTAAGGGGCGCAGGAGCTGAAGGACTGAGAGTGTGACAGGTGCACATCGTTGCTTGATCAGCTGGAGGACTATATGAGGGTGGCTCGCCTGAGTGTTTTGCCCACTGCGGTAGTCAACACCTGGCCAATTTGCACTTGTGATCTTGAAATAATTTTTGAAGAAGTTTTTGTCTAATTGCCTGTTTACCTGGTCCTAGGTCTATCAAGCCACGCCCCTTGCTGGAGACTCCACTAAGGACCTCCTAAACAGTAATTTGGATTCTGGATCAGTTTCTGGCTGGCAGCTGCCCTTGCGAATCCACCTGTCTGATCAAGCGAAACCTGTCCACCCTCCTTCGTGTCCGCCAGGACCATCTGAAAGCTCCAGCCGAACCAGCACAGCCGCACTGCTCCAGACTCGAACCTCTCTCCCCTGGTGGATCGATCCCCACCAGAATCGTAAGCCAATACCATAGTGTTTACCCCTTTACCTGCTTCCATTACTCACCTCTGCCGTTTCCTTCTCAGCCTGACGATCGGTCCGGTTCCCATGCTCCACATTCCTTTCCAGAGTAGAATTAATAAATCACTGAAAGTAATGCTTATCTGCTTATGAGTGTTCTCTGCATGTGGGTCATGTCGGCCTTTAAAACGATGACACTATTTGTGTAGGCTTAAATTCAGTTTCTAAATTAATGTTTAGATTGTGTAACTGTGGGTGGTTCTACACATTTATTTTGATGCTTAAGTATCAACATTAATTGTAAATCTAATAGTAAACTCACATGCTGTATTGTGAATATTTTTATTTAAGCTTTAAAGGCTTAAAAGGTCCAGACCCTGAAGAAAATTGGCAAGTTCTGACAACCTTTCGCCACATTTCTTGCAGCTTGCTGTAGGTATTATAGCTGATCCAGTAAACCTTTAATTTTAGTTAATCTATTGAAACCAATACTGTTCCTGATGTTTGGAAAACCGCTTTTGTACTACCTTTACTAAAAGGTGTCCATTCCACTCTCTCAAATACTTGCCAGAACTTGCAAAACTTAAATTACACAAAGAAAACCTACATGGACGTTAATAATATTCCATCTCCTTATCAGTCTGAGTTTAGGAAAGGGCAAAGCATTGTGACTGCTTGCACCATGGTTTAAATGGTTTTGTGGAGGTCTTTTGCTGCACCTTTAACTGACTGGTCAAAATTATTTACCACTGTAGATCATGACATACTAGAGGTTTTCAGATACTGACCTTTCACACTAAACTGCGGTGGTTTTTTTTTTTTTTTTTTTTACTGATCTTTTTGGTCTTAATCAGTGTGTTCAACTTACTGATATTTCCTCTGTTTACACCTGAAAGTTGCAAAAGGTTCAAGGCTCTGGATTAGGGCACAATTAACTATTTACATTAATAATGTGGGTCAGCGGGAGGGCATTCTTCCCGATCACACCCTTCCAGGTAACGCTGTTGTTGCCCACATGGGGATTGAAGTCTCCTGGGACCACTGCTGGATCCCCAGATGGAACCCTTCCATCATGCCATCCAGAGACTCTAAGAGGGTGTGGTAATCTTAATGGCTGTTCAGAGCATAGGTACAGACAACAGAAACTTTCCTCTTGCAACCTGAAATCTCAAAGAGGCAACCCTTTCATTCAGAAAACTCCAAAATCGAGACCCTCAGCTGAGGGCTTGTAAATATCCCCACCACCGCCTGGCACCTCTCTCCCTGGGATACTCCGGAGGTGGAGAGATTTCAGCCTGTCTCCAGGAGTTGGGTTACAGAGCCCACGATGAGCGTAGAGGTGAGTCCAACTAATTCTAGTATCACTCACCCTCACAACAGCTCTGGCCCCTTACCCACCAGTGAGGTGACATTCCATGTCCCAAACCAGATTATGCCACAAAAAATTAGCACGCCAATCCTCCCGTCCTCGTCCACCTCCTAAATTGCATGCCCCCTGATTCCGATGTTCCTCTCTGCAGGTGGTGGGGCCACATAGAGGGTGGTTCCTGTAGCTTCTTTAGGCTGGGCTCAGCTGAGGCTAGTGGACAAGCTTGGCCTGGCTTCAGCAGGGTGCCCTGGTCTCCCTACGCTGGGTGAGGTTCCCCTTTTTTTTTTTTTTTTTTTTTTGTCGTCAGCCATATCAATGGAATCCATTAAAGGACATAAAATTGTACAGTTTAATTACACTGAAGAGCTCCTTTTCCATTGCAGACTTTGAGTCATTTCCCGGGATTTTGAAAGCCATCCGTGCATTTTGACAAAATGTTACCCGAATAATATTATTTCCCAGGTCCACACTTTCCCGAATAAAAGGTTCTAGTCCTGAGGTAGGACTTTCAGATTAAGCAGGGATCATTGAGGGATGGGGTTATGGAACCTTTCTAGCAGTGTTCTGACTTCCACTCACCTGCCATATTTAAGACCTGCACGTTGTTGCTGTTTTCTACTTTATACGAGTTTCACAAGCAAACACAAAAGGACGGTAGTTGTGCATTCTCCATCTTTGTGAATAAATGTCATGTTTGACCTTTAGTTTTATATTACAGCAACCTGGTGGACTGGGGGTGTAGTGTAGTTTTCTTCAGAACTTCCCCATAGGTTGATTTAAATAAATGTTTGTTGCCTCTCAGAGCAGTGGAAACAGAAAGCACATAAATGACCTGGATTCCTTTTATCTGGATAAAAAAAAATCCCAGATATATAACTCCTGGGACATTAGGTGGAAAAGGGCTATAGATTTTAAACCCTTTTCAGGATAAAGGAGAAAGCAGTATTGGGTGGTTGTTTCTGCTTTTATCCATTGTTTATTTGATATTTTCTTCTAACTTATTTGTATTACCTTTTATATCCTAGTGGCTTAAATGGGGTTTGACCAGCATCTCAATGAGAATTACATGTGCAAATAAAGGTAAAATTATTTTAAACAATGTTTCACATCAATCCATTACAATTAAATGTGCAAAAATTAATTCAAGCTGAAGAGCAGTGAGCAACATAGGACCTCTTTTTTGGGTATTTTTACAACAAAAGCAAGCAAGACAATTAATTTGCCTCCAGTTACATAAACTTTTTGTTTTGCTTTTTTCTGCTGCTTGTACACCAATTAAAGATATCTTATAATCCTAAATGTACTTAAAAAAGAGAATTGGTTTCTATTACCTTGACAAGGAGAGAGGTCTGGCTGATGACCACATGTGTTGGTATTAAAAGTTCAAATTAAGGCTTTAGTTTGAAGTGTCACTGAACACAGCTTGAAAACATTATCTGGGACAGGTCCTTGTTAGGGTAAATGCACATGTGGAGCGGTGAGACATAATTAGGCTGGACATAATTATGGAAAAATAACAGAACACAAAGCTAAAACACTGAAAAAAATGTATTGTCTTTGCTCCCAAAGAAACTAAAGACGAGAAATTAGGAAAAAGATGTGAGTTTGCATTGCATTGCTGAATACAAACATATTAGAAGGAATTTATATATATCTCATCACTTGATGCCCATGATGCCACAGAAGCCACTGCCTTTGAGTAAGCCAAATGCTTTGTCTTCGCTCTTGGCTACAAGTCAAACCTGTTCCCAGTTCAGGCTGGACTCCACCAGAGTTGCTTCTGTTGTGAATATGAATATATTATTTAATATTAATACTTTAATATTTTATTAAATAATATTTTAGTCTGTTAAGGGTTGTCCTTTGAATACCAGCCCAAAAAGGCAGTGGTATTAGGACAAAATTGATGACTAATTCTCAATCGTGTTTAAATTAGCTGCCTTTATTTATTAAAATAATATTTAAGGAAATATTTTGAATAAGAACCAAACCTTTTGGATAAATGGGTCTTCATGGTGTTCAAATTTATTCGTTTGAACAAACTTTATGGCCCAAATTTAGCTCCATACACATACCTTAAAATACCAATAATAAAAGGGTTGGAATGCATAAGTGTGGGTGGCGCATTATGGCCAATCTTCTGTGTTTACACACCACCCTTTAATTAAAGTTTGTCTTAACTTTAAAAACACAACACAGAACACATCCTTAGCTGAGTGCTAGTCTGCTAGCACTTACTGTAGGTGAGTTTCTCAACACAAACAAAAACAAATGTCATTAAACGAACATTATTTAGATTATTTAACTTTAAACTATTCTTCTCTGCCCAAACACTACCTCTTACGTGAACCGTGCTGAAGAGAAGTTGTCCTGGGCATTGAGGAAAACATCCACTTGTGGGTAAACAAAGGGTTAGCTTGCAGCTAACCTCCGTAGCTGTGGGGAAGGGCTTTTAACTGGCTCAACCGAAACGAACAACTAAGGCACGTTTGGCTCCTTGAGCGGCCGCGATGTGGCGGGGTAGCTCTCGCTACCTATACGTGCACACAGGAAGGCGTGCGATGCGGTCCCGGCCTTCTTTTCCAGGCCGTGGGGGAAATCCGCTTCGATTAGGGCTGCTTCTGGAGGCCTCAGAAGAAAAGTCATGCTTGTTTCATTACACCCTTTATATGAATACTCAAATCATTACATAACTTTGTTGCATGTGATTGTAGTCACTCTGGATCCAATTTAAAGAGTTATGTCTGTTTGCCAGCAAGAGACATTAGTGCGCGGTCTCTCCTTCCAGCTCCGCAGGGGACCTGTGTGGAAGAGGTCTGTTTGTTGGAACGTGGGGTTTTATTCAAACAGTGACGTCATGGGAAGTCTGCTGTTACTTTTGTTCCTGGCTGTGCTGGAAGGAGGTTACTGTGATTTATTTGAAAATTCCAGAAAAAATCTAATTGGCCTTTAAATGTTTCCCAACACTCATTTTCCCTGATCCAGTCTGCACTGTTTCTGGAAAAGCTCCCAAGGTATTATCATTGAGGAAGCTCTCTGCTTAGAACCACAAACTTAATTTGTGCAATAGATCAACACAAAGTAATATATAAGTATAAAGTTAAAAAAGAGGATATGTGTTTTTTAGTTTCTACAAATAAAATCAGAAAAAGTTTATATACAGCCCCTTTACTCTTATACCCCTAAATAAAAAAATCACCTGATTACCAAGTAGAGACTGCCTGTGTAAATTAATTTTAGTATAAACACAGCTGTTCTGCAAAGGCTTTTGAGGTTTGTTAGAGAACATTAGTGAACAAACAGCATCATGAAGACCAAGGAGCAAAGCAGACAGGTCAAGCATGAAGTCAAATATTCCAAGCGTTGAACATCATCCATCATTTGGAAATGGAAAGACTGTGGCACAACTGCAAATCTATCAAAACATGGCTGCCCACGTAAAGTGACATGGTGGGTGAGGAGGGTATCAATCAGAGAGGCAGCCAAAAAGCCCATGGTAACTATTGAGGAGTTGCAGAGATCTACAGTTTAGGTGGGATAGTCTGTTGACAGGACAATTATTAACTTGTTAACCCCAGAAATTGCTTTATGGATAAGTGGCAAGAAGAGAGTCATAAGACGTTCAATTTGCAGTTTGCCACATGTCATGTAGGGGACACAGCAAATTTGATGTTGACACTGGATCCATCCCATCTGGCCTGGAAAGGCTTTGTGGTAACGAGTTTTTCTGCAGGCAAGGATCAAAGGTGGAGCTGGGAAGGAAGCAGTCACAGTTGAGGATGTCATAAAGAGGGTGGCTGATTGTGCTGAACAGAAGACACGCTGATCTTAAGATGGGGGAGATTGTGGAAGTGTGTTGTTACAAGATAATGGTCTTTATGACCTGTTTACGTTGCAGCTGTTTTTCCCATCCTTTAGAGAGCAACGTTTATTGTAACTACGGAACCCCCAAAGATAATAAGGTGCGGACAGATGGTTTTCAGAGCGGTAGGAGATTTGTAACTGAAAGCACATCTCTGTCCGTTCTCCTCGCAGCGACTAAAATAACTAATTCTTTGTCTTTCTCTTCTGTTTGTGATGTTATAAGTATTTTAGGTTGTTTGAACCTGACAATATTTTACCCACTTTTTCTTTTTATTTGGTGTTCCCGCAACAGTTTTAGTGGTGCAGTGGAATACAAAATGTCGTATTGAAAACATAGTTCAAGTTAAACATTAATCTTTAAAAAGTCACTGTAAAGAAATAATGTTATAGGGCAGCTACTCCAACCTTTACTGCCCAGCAGCTCTCAGTAGTTTTATAATCATTTATACAAGCGTCTGTGAATACCAATCTGTGGTTCCTACAGTCTGTTTGGCAGCAAAAATAAAGGGCAGAGCAAGAGCTGAATGTTCATCATTTGATATTAACACCAGACAAAGCAGGCCTCTTTGATCAAGGCCCAAAGGTCAACTACAACAGCTGTCCCAATGCACTGAAGCAAGACCTTCCTTTTCTTCTTCAGGCCAAGGAGAGTACGGTTTCCTGCCAGCAACAAACGGCTTCCCTAATGCTCCGAAATCTCATTGCAGGACAGATTTTCTACTGAATTTTTCTTGGGAAAGAAGGCTTTTGACAAATAACTTATATAAACATTAACCCTAAACAAGAGGTTTAGTTGTTGCCTCTTTGAGTCTTCATTTAGTTACACCACTTTGTTGAATCAGATCACTTCTAGAAACCTCCAGAATTTATGTAGTCAGTATACGGATCCAACTGTTGAGAGAACTGGCAAGCATGTTCTGTCTGAACTTAAAGAGACAGGATATCCTTTCACCTGAGTCAAAAGGTTTAAGTAAAAGATAAATAAATGATTTCTAATTTGTGGTCAAACTAGATGGAAGTGACTCACATATCAGTTTTCTCCTTTTTTTACTCCTTAAACTGTTGAGTCACAAGGTCGCTGAGAGGAAGATAATGATTTTTCCTTCAGCCCAGCCCTGTAAGCTAACTCAGCTACATCTGAAGCTGGAAATGTCAAGCTATTGGGTCATCTTAAAAAAATCTTGAATGGATCTTTCATTACTGAAATAACCATCTAAAAAGGGCTAATCTTGGGTTGTGGGAAATATACAGTTTAACCATGTGATTCCATTTCAGCTATGAATGTACTCTGTGTGTTACCAGTCATTTGAAGGCATATTTGTCTATTTTATTAATACTGTCGGGACATGTTTTTCTGGATTAGTATCGTGTAGTCAGTATCTTAATCAGCAGTAGATGGAAGTCGGAGTTTTGAGAATTAGTCAAGATTTCTCTTAAGGGTTTCAAACTGAAATGGGAAACAGACTAGGAGATTGATACATCGATTGGGGTTTATATGCAGTAATCAGGATCAGAATCACTTAATTAACCCTCAAGAGGAAATTTCTTTTGTTACAGTGGGCAATGCAACAAAAAATAAAAAGAGAGGTAATGAATAGTAAAAGCCCTGATATAAAAACCACAAGTCCATTATAAAATAAACATGGAATAAAATAAACGCTGTGGTGCAGCATGGCAGTCTAAAGCCCTTTACATACTCCGCAAGAACCGAGAACTTTGTTCTTGTTCTTGAGGTAGCAAGAGCAAGAACTCTCACTATTTACTTCATATTCACTATTTACTTCAGACAGACCGTCTCCTCAGTACCCAACGCTTGAGAAACCGCTTTCCATGAATTATTTGCCATTTGTGTGTCTTTATATGTCTTACAAGACATGCCATACAAATCTTTATATTTCCTCAGCCGATCCTCAAAACTATCCATAATGGTAGCTACTTTATTTCACTGTACAGAAAAAAGGGAAATTAAATTTCCGGTGTCCCACCTTAACCATGCCAATACAAATCCTGACCAATCACACTGCAGCTGTCGGAGACCCGGCGAGAAAAACGTTTTGCCCAGTTGATGTGTCGAGAAGAAGCAGCGGAAATGCCCACAGCACAACAGTGAGAACAAATTGATGTCATGTTCTCGCAGCTGTGGAGGCGAGAACAAAATTCTGCTCCTTGTAGCGTATGTAAAGGGCTTCAGACAAATGCAGCCCATATCCAAGTTTTTTATGGCAGTCAGAATGGCCCAATTCTGATCTTTACACATCTGAAAAAGTCTGAATTGTGCCACTTTTATATGTGGTACTGAAGAGGATACGTATCCAATGGTTTTCAAAGCGTCCATGGTCAGAAGGGTCATATAGCATTTTATCCGACTTTCACGTCATTGATCTGGCTCCGACTACGCATCCACACCAGAGACTTCTTTACAGAAGTAGCCGTCACTGTTCCACAGAAGGCCACTGTTAATAGCTGTGCTTTCTTTTTTCTTACCTTTCTTCATTTTGCAACGATGTGGTCATAACATTGTCGGCTCCCATTGCCCAATAACTTAATAATAACACAGAGACGCCGGCATCCATTATTATTTCCATAAACAGTGTGGTGCTGTGTGACGTCTACGTTCTCCATCTGTACATATGGGTCGCTTTGGGGTTGTGAACTGTTCAGATTGAAGTATGATGGCATCCAATTTAATTAGTGGTTTGAACAACCACTTAAAAAGAAAAACGGAATTAAGCATCATGACCTGCAGTGTGAACGTAGCCTTAGTCTCATGTTGAATGAGCTCCTGAGACTCAATATCCTCCCTGTGGGGCTCACAGAGGGCCGACCAATCTGTCACCTCGAAGCAGCCCCTCAGTGTCTCCCTGGCCTCGTCTTTCCACCTCTCCACAGTTTTGGTGGGCGAGGGTTTCACTAAAGGCACGTAGCAGGGGTAAAGGTGAACTACATTATGATCTGTCTTACCTAGTGGTGGAAGAGAGGAAGTAAATTATATTACACGCCATGTCCGGGTTTGCAGATTGGGAACGTACACCATAACCCAACAGTACCCAGTTTCACATCCACGTCTGCATATTGTTATATACGCAAATGTGCTAAATCTGCTAAAAAAAAAAAAGAAAGAAAAAAAAAAGGAAGGGTGACAAGAATGATGAATGGCATGTGTGGGGTGGCTGCAGCAAAGTTTTGTTAAGAAAAAAAATCAGAAGTACAGGGGAAGATTTTTCAGGTGGAAGAAACCTTCACCTCTATAGCTTTTTATTTCCCATGCATCCCCTGTCTGTCTTGCACCAGCATTCCGCAAGTATTCCCGCAGACGAGGCGGTTTTAGCTACTTAACAATGAAGGTATTTTTATAGCTGAATTACGACTACACCACTAGTATCTCTTTTGCACATTTTTCCCCCCTCAAAGGAAGCAACAAGTCTTCCTCTTCTCGCCTGCTTGCCTATTGGATTTTACACAACACCTACAAGTTGTTCACATCCACAGTTCATTGTAGGAGAAACTGGCATTTGGCAAGCATTTTAAATATTTACCCACATTATGTTCCTGTACACATTAGGCAGACTGCACAGTGTTAAATATGCTGGTAAATGTAGCTCTGATTAATAGATGAAGAATCTGACTTGGCCTTAGTGCCACCACAGATGGTGACCTCTTTCTTTACTCTGACAATAAAGACTAGGAGAACAAAGACAGGGAAAGTGAAGAAGAACTAGAGGCAGAAGGGGCGGCTGAAAAAAATATGTGTTATCTATTTCAGGAAATGATTTGGGGTTTTTTGGTTTCTGGGTTTTTCTTATATTTCTGTCTCAGTTGTGGAATCATGCTTCTGTTTATTATTTTTCTGGTCATGTTTTAGTTTTGTTCATGTTTTGTCAAGTTTGGTTTTTGGTTCTGATCATGCTTTAGTTTTTGTTTGTTTTCAAGAGTCTCTGTTCTTGCTCCAGCCACGTTGACAGATTTGATCCTTTATTATGAAATAAATAAAAGGCGATAATGACATCACGGAAAAGTAATCTACCTGCTCATAAATGCACTATGCTGAATGGAAGCGCATCCACAGTGATACACATACTTCAATTACATTAAAGGAGCTGTTATTCCACAAAATCTCCATCATTTTCTCTTGTTTACCTTTGTAAGACAGGAGCTTGTGTAATTTTCTTTGTTTACCTTTTGTGTGTGTGGAGTACACATCTTTACCACAACTTTATCACCATTCTTCAGATTTACATCAAGAACCTTTCTAATTTTTTCTTGACGTTTTAGCCATCTTTTCTTTTCATGGTCTCTCCATCTCTGCTTGCTTTTGATTATTCTATAATCCACACAAACTACTTTCCTAATCTTCCCATTGCTCTTATTAAATTTTACAGAGTCACTAGCCCCCACTTATTGGTTAGTTTTTTTTTTTCAGATAAAGACCATATTAAACCATTGTGCACATCTACTACACCTCACAGTCAAACATTCAATAAATATGGTGCTTTTAATTAAGTTAGCCCTCCCTAACCTGTGCTCTTTAGCATCGTCAGAGGGGATTTAAACAAGGCTTTCAGCCTCTGGCTCTGTTTGACGATTTGTACTGTTCAAAAGTCTTAGTATATCCCTCATTTCTCTATACCATTTTTCCCAGCTGCCAGTCTTTTTTATAATTTATTAAAGTGGTCATGATCAGAGGTTCTCCAGCCTTTTGGAAGGTCTGATGATGAATCTGAAAGACCTAGAAGCTGGAAACTTTACATTAAGGAGATGATCTGATGAAGGATAAAGCATCACTATGGTTTTCTGTCTATTTCCTTTTTTTAATCCTGTTTCTTCAAGTCAGGACTAGACCGTACATCTGCTGGTGAGAGCTTTTTTCTGGCTTAAAGTATTTTATTATGTTCTCCACTTCCATAGCCATGCCACCACAATGTGAGCAGTCATCAATGGAAAATAAGATTTGCAATTGTGTTGAGATTATTTGTAGATAGAGACTGAGGGTTCTGACCTGCTTTAGTTTTCCAGAGGTGATGAAAGAGCCTCAGTAGTCTGCCAAGAAAAGACAAAAAATAAAGCAAATAAATGACAAGATGGGTAAGGATGTGGGAAATAAAAGTGGTAACCAAAGAGTAGGAAGAACAAGTTTGAAAAACTAACTGTAGGGGGGTTGGGATGAGAGCTTCAAGAAAGTTTGGATGGGAATGATGAAGGAAATAAAGTCGGTAGGCATAAGAAGAAAGAAGGAGGTATGGATGCATGGGATAATGGAGGTAGGGATAAGTGGGAAGAATTAAGAAGGGATGGAGGGATGAAGGAAATAGTAATGGGTGGAAATATGGAGGTTTAGATGACTAGGATGAAGTAGTTAAATATTGGAGGGATGAAGGACATAGAGCGAAGTAGGAGATAAAGACAAGGAAAAAAGTAGGCAGTGTATGAATTAGAAAGTTATGAGGAAGGAGAAGGATATATGAAGAATAAAGAGGGGATGAGGGATGAGCTGTATCAAATAGGAAGGAATCAGGAATGAGAGGGATAAAGGAAACAAGCATTAGGGTTGAAGGAGGAAAGGATGAATGAGATCAGGAAGATATTATAGAGGAATGAGGGAGGGATGAAGGATGAGAACCAACCTCCTTGTGTGAGGTGGGAATGAAGGAGGAAGAGGTGAAGGATGATGGGTGAAAGTGGTAAGCATATAGGTAGAAAGCAGTCATGATGAGGGATGGAGAGGCAAGGGATGAGTTAAGAGGGAGAATTATAGATGAATCAATTTCCCTTCCTATTACAAAATGGGAAGTGGACTTATCAGTTAACTTTGACCAAACATTCTGGTCTCAGATATGTTCTAGAACTTTGAAAATGACAAGTAACCCCAGTTTACAATTAATACAATATAAAATCCTTCATAGAGTGTACTAAACAGGTCAACTGATTTTTAGGATGGGTTTTGCACCGTCTATTACTTGTTTACACTGCACAGGCAATATACCTGACAATTACATCCACGCACTATGGTTATGTACACCTGTTTAGAGGTTCTGGTGCTTGATATGTGAAGACTTATTAAAGTGTCTGAGATATAATAGTTCACCTTCCCCCTCAGTTGGCTTGTAGGGCAACTCAGATGATGTCACCAGAGAGACAAATTCAGTTAACATGGCTTATGTATCGCTAAGAAAACTATCCTCATGAATTGGAAAACTAGAAACCTTCTTAATATTAACCAGTATAGAAACCTTCTGTTGGATTATATAAGTCTTGAGACAGCCTCTGCCTCCACATCAGATCAATCTCTCTGGGCTCCTTTAATTGGCTCCATCCCCTACTGAGGGCTGGGGTCGCTGGGAGGTCTGGCGCCGGGGGCTGTGGCCCCAACCGGGGTGGGACTTTGGTGGCTCTTGGGGGCAACATCTGGTGGTTGCATGCAATGCTTTAGGTGAGCCTGTGCCGGCAGACATAGGTTACTGGCCTGGTGGCCATGCTGCTGGCAGGGTGGACTTGGGGGCTCTGGGTTCCTGGGGCGTGTCGCCCCCTCGGGCTGGGGTCTTGGCTGGGCCTGGGGGGCCTGAGTCCAGGCTGGTATGTTGCCGGGCTTTTGGACCGGCACACGCTCTGGCACCCGGCACTGGCCCGGGGGCCTTTGGTGTATTGGTGGGTTTAGGGGCCTCCTAAACGGGCGGGTAGGTACCATGTCATTGCAGGTGCTCTCTCTTTCAAGGAGTGCATTCTGCTGGTCTAGTGCCTGTGCCTATGCCTCCCTCCTGTGTTGGAACTCTGCAAACAGGGGTGCCCATTGGGGTCAGCCAGGGAGCCAGCCTCCTGGGAGAGTACTTTGCCCCCAGGTCTTCCCTCCCTATCCCCGGACACCTCCCTCCGTCCACTCCATCACACTACCACTCATGTAGGGCCTCGGGGTGCAGGTGCGACATTGGAGTGCCGCAAGGGTTTTCCTTTTCCGCGGTCCCATGGTAGCCTGTGCCATGTGTCCTCTTCTTGGATGTGGGGTTATTGGCATTTGGATTGGCTCAGCGGCAATGGTAGAGCTGAGCTGGATGTTTGTCCCTAGGCTACGTTGCAGTGGCGGTCATGTGTTGTGTTTGTGTGGTTGTGAGGGGCGTGGTGGGGGATGCCAGACCTGGGTGCTTGCCGCAGGCCAAGGACCTCTTGCCAGGCGAATTTGTCCCATCTTGGTGTGGGGTCAGGGTTTCCGCTGTGGGCGCAGTGCTCGGTGGGATCTGCCCAGTTGCACCTGTGGGTGGGGGATGGTGTAGCATTGAGCGGGGCCCTTACCTTGCCATTATGGCGTGCTGTGTGGTGGAGGCAGGATGCAGTGGGGGTGCTTTGAGCATGGCTGTGTGTGGAACTTGCACTGTGTGGGGGCTGTGGGTGTGGCTTCATCGACTTTTTGGGGATAGAGCTCACCTGTGGGGGTGTGCCCCTGTGCTGTGGGGAGGGGATTCATGGCGTCTGGGTTTGGGGGCATGTGTTCGATATCTGTGTCCTGGTTGGGGGTGGCCCTGTGGGGAAATTCATGTTGAGGTTCATTGGGGGTGGGAGGCTCATGGGGTTAGGATTGGAATTCATTGGGGGTATGGGACTGTTTCATCCTGTGGCGGCTCTGATTGGTGGGCTCGTTTGGGCCACATAGACCCCTCTGATGTACATGGCCCCCACTCTGGATGAGAATGGGGATTGTTGGGGACTAGGTTCAGGATGAGGGGGCGGGTCCCGGGGCGGGGTCGCTCAGGTGCAAAGATTCAAGCAGGTCGCTCAGGTGCAAAGATTCAAGCAGCAACCCAGGCTAGCCCAGCCTAGGTTCAGGTGCTGGGGCGGTCTTCCTGTCTCCACCCCCAGAGGGAAGGGGACCACCTCCTGGTTCCGGGGGTTGGTTGCCCCATGGGGTATCGCCACCTGAACCTGGGAGTATAGAGTATGTATGGGGAGTTTGAGTGAGTGTATGACATCCATTGTTGTTTGTCTTTACATTAGGTGCGAGTGTTTTATTTGTACGCATGAGGGTGGGAATGTGTGATTGTGACTGTGTGCCTGTTTTTTGTCTCAGGTTGGGTCTTTGACTGATCCCTCTTCTGGATCTGTTTAGGCCCCCCAATCAAATGTGGGACCTATTTCCTCCCTGCCACACTACCTGCCGGTGGTGGTGTCTCTGCCCACTGCTGTACTTGCGATTCTCGGTGTCTGGGGCTGGGTGTTTTGGTGTGTGCCGGCTCACTCCTGGTGGCTGCTAGCCCGGCATTCTTTTCTCCTTCTCTCCCCTTTTCCTTTTTGCCCCACCTTTCTCTCTTTAGTGCTTCTAATTTTCTTCCTTTTTATTTCTGTCTCCATGTTTTGAAATAATCCGAAAGCAGTTTCTAATAAAGTTTATTAAATAAATATTAAGCAGACCTTTAAAGCATTAGCCGTGAAAGTAAATCTGTTGGGCTTTTTCTTAGCACTCAGACAACAATTCTGAGCGCTAGTCTGCTGGACATGACATGGTTAAAAAAAAGAAATAGAGGGAGAAAGGAGGTTAGGATGAGAGGATAATAGCTGAGAATGAGGCTGTTGGATCAGAAGAAGGTGATGAGCAGTGCTGAACAGCTGAGCTGTATGATCTCATTGTTTTGCCAACGTCTGAAGAAAACATCAGGAAAGCCTTAAGAACCTTTGACCAAGAAAACCAGAAAATCTGGGTTCCCTGAATATAAAGAAAATTCAGCACTATGGGAAAAATACATTTTTACTCAGGCCTGAGATCTTTTCTTATTAGTTGCAGTGATCTTAAGAATTCCACTTTAGACACATCTTTTTAATTTTTGTAAATTAGATCATAGTAAACAACAGCTTTCTAAAGAGAAGTTATACTTACAAAGCCACGGGTGGTGAAATAAAACCAGCTCAGCTAAAATTACTCACTTCATTTCATTAGTCATGTCTGGTGTTTACCTTCAAATCCCCAAGGAGGATTGCTTGAATTACAATTAATCATTTTTCTAGTGATCTCAGCATTTCTGTTTGTAGTTGCTCTATGGTACCACTGCTGCTTCTTATTTCCACACTGGGGTGGGGTGGAGTCCTCCAACTGGAAGACCAGAGGTTCAGTCCTCCAAGATTTCTTAGTGTGACTAAGAGTCTCTAGGCAGGACACTGAAGAACATCGGTCTTTGACCAGTGCTCTCAGGTCTGTAACGCCTTTACTTTCTTTAAGTCACATTGAACAAGTCTGGATGGTTTGCCGTGAAAGAGAGTGGGAGAATGGAAAGAGATTGGTGTTGCTCCTTCTTTCCAACAGTATCTTTGTGGTGTCACCTTGTCTCTGATTTATGGAGCCACGTCACATTTACTTCCAGCAGTCCTCGAGCATCTTCCCACCAAATCCCCACAGTCATGTCGGATTTCTGAGCCTGCCACTTTTGTGTCAACATCTATTCTGTAACAGTTTAGCCGGAACATTAAGCTTCAGGCTCCGAGCGGAGTGACAAATCTTCGCTGCCCTGACTTCATCTGGCCTGGTGAAGGGGGCTAGGGAGTGGGGTGGGGTATTCTCTTGAATACAGATGAAGTCACTTCTGACTGATTTGGGCACTGCGATAAATCTGGACGTAAATCACTGAGAGGAAGAGGGTCTTACAGAGGTGACAGATGTAGAGTCCAGTGGGCATGGAGTTTCCAGGTGACAGATAAACCTAAGGGATGGACTCAGAGATACATGAAGGTATTTCCTCAGTACTGTCCGTTGTATGATCTATCTTCATTAGATCTTCTCATTATATATTTCATAATTCTCTCAAACCCTGATTTTTCTGCTTCATTTCCTTCTTTTCTTTATATACTGTAGGTTTGGATTTTTCCATCTCCCTTTTCCTGAAACCATTCCTCCCATCTTGGAAACACCTCATTATTTCCAGTATCACGAAATGACTCTAGTTAGTTTAAGCTAAGTCAGAGAGATGAATGGAGAGCTTCTTTCAACAGTGATTTTAAAATCTAAGCATCTCCTTGTACCTCTGTCAGTATGCTTAGGATCGTTGTCCTACTGAAAGGTGAACATCTCCCCCAATCGCAAGCCTTCTTGACCCTGTATTTACATCCATCCATCTTATCAACTTTGACAAGCTGTTTTGTCTCCTCTTAAAAAGCACTCCCACAACATGATCCTGCCATCATGTGGCTTTGGTTTTGCCCCTCTTTCACAAAGACCAGATTTGTGGAACACAGAATAGTTGTCCTGTAGCCTAACTCTACCTTAATTGTCTCCAAAACATTCTCCCTGACCTGTCTGCTGTGTTTCTTGGCCTTCACTATGTCGTTTGTTCACTAATGTTCTCTAACAAAACTTTAAATCCTTCACAGAACAGCTGGAATTATACTAAGATCAAATTATACATAAATGGACTTGAAAGTAATTGGTTCCACTTTATTTAGGGGTATCAGACTAAAAGCTACCCTTTTTAGATTCTTATATGTAAAAACAATTTTGAAAACATTCTCCTTTCATTTCACAATTATGCACAATTATTTGATCTATCACATAAAATCCCAATAAAATACATTCAAGTCATTGGTTGTAACATGGGAAAATATTGGTCAGGCTCATAACATGTTTGGTGCATTTTCTTTTAAAGGATTCAATTTATTTTTTGGATTTTATACTTTGTCCTTTAAAGTTGATTGTCTAGAAACCTGTAATAAGTAAACCATGACTTTGTGTTTCCCTCAGGTGTAAATATAACATGAAACAGAGGCTCATTTCTCTCACGTACTCTTTAAAATGGGAATGAGAAGCAATAATTAAAAATAGTAACACTGCTGTACAGTGAGGAAGAAGTTAAGGCAAGGGGGGTGAAAACTACCACAAGGTCGCTGTTAGAAAACTGTAGCGTAGCACCTCATGGTCACTAAGAAGTCTCCATAAGAACAATGTAACATTACCTAAATGCCAACCAGTTGGTTGGGACACCATCACAAGCTTAAACAAATACAAATGTAAAGAGTCAAAATTTTTCTCCTTAAGTTAAGAAGTTTTTTTCTTGATTTTTATTTGAGCCAACTTGTTAAAACTGGTAATAATCTCATTCATGCATGCATACGGATGGACGGGCAGACCGTCAGATGGATGGATAGATGGATGGATGGATGCATGGATGGATGGATGGATGGATGTGTTGTTGTCAGGTCCTGCCCCCACCTTCAGGAAGGGGTATTAAGCACGATGTTAACAAATAAAGTTTGAGCACCGGAAATCACCTGTAAAAAACTTTCTATGAAGTCTTGCATCGATGGGATTATTTCATGTGCTATTTTTGTCTTTCATTCAAGCTTCTGTCATTCCATCTCTCCATTCTCCCTTCGTATACTGTCTGGGCTTTTTTTTCCCTGGTGTTGTGGTGCCAGGTCCTTGTCAAACAACAGAGGACACCTCTGTCTTACAGTCTGTCATCGCTCTCTCCGTGTTGTTGCATTTGTCACCTCGCTCTTTTCAAATCTCCCCATGTGACAGCAGCCCGTCCTGTCAGGCATGGCAGATGTAGCCCCATGCTCACCTTTTACCTTGTCACAAAAAGTGATGTGTTCATTTCACTCCCGCACGGCTTCTACTGCTGCTGCTCTAGTACATTCATTAGGGCATTTTATGAGCAAGCGTCCATCCCTCACCTTTTCTGCTTGCGCCATGCAGCATGGCACATGCAGGGCGCCTCACAAGAGGGGGAGAAAACAAGGGAGCGCTCAGACTGAGACACAAAAGTGCCTCTGGGAGACATCTGTGCTGTTACTTCCTGTCGTTTCAGGCTGTAAATGAGAATTGAGGGCTTTATGACAGACTGGCTGTGGCAGAAGCAGAGGAGGCGAGAATAAAGCCATCTCAGTGGGACTGCAGCTGCTGCAATGCTGTGCAAGAAAACCCTGCCTGACCTTTTTAGTGACTGGGATTATTACAGTTACAGTCAGGCTACATACACTCATGAAAGTGGATGTCATTTGAATGATTTATTGAGCTGTTCGTTTTCCAGGGTGAAATACTCACACAACATATAATAACAATAACTTTTACAAACAATAAAAATGGGATTTTGAAAATGTTGTGGATTTTCTCTAATCTACCCAGAGTTAAAATCATGAATATAGCCTTAATTACATAATATTTTTCAAAATGTTGAATCTCCAATCCTTATCATTGAATTCAGGTGTTTGCCCTGCGATGGACAGGCAACCTGTCCAGGATCTGCCCTGCCTCTCGCCCAAAGACTGCTGGAGATAGGCACCAGCTCCACCATGACCCACTATGGAATAAGCGGTATAGAAGATGAATGAATGAATGTGCTCCAGTCACTTCTACGACCACAGGTGTATAACATCCAGCACCAAGACATGCAAACTGCTTCTGTAAACATTTGGGAAAGAATGGGTCACTCTCTGGAGCTCGGTGAATTCCATCAGGGGTTCAGTGATTGGATGCCTAAAGAAGAGGAGGTGACTTGGAATGATAGCAACTCAGTCATGAAATGCTAGGCAACAAAAAATAAAAGAACAGATTCAGTTGATTTTGAGGCACTTAGTTTGCAGAGGTCACCAAATTTCTGCAGAGCCTATAGCTGCAGACATCTGAACTTAATGTGGCCTTCATATTAGTTCAAGACCAGTAGGTACAGAGCTTCATTAAATAGGTTTTTGTGGCCATGCAATGTAAAGCACTTGAAGATGCAAGTTCTTCACCCATGCAGTGGTATAAAGCAAGCCAACTCCAGACACTGGAGTTCTCTGTAGTGACTGGATCATGACTCTCTAAGATGACGTCCATGCCCATGGTGAGTTTTCATTCAAGATTCAAGATTCTTCATTGTCATTATGTCACCATAATGAAATTTAGCTGAGAACCTGCTCAAAAGATACACATGTATGGTATAGACACTTTCAAAAATTAAAAACACTTACAGAAAAAGAGAACATATGTTCATGGAATGTGGCATGTAGTATTTAGTATTTACATATAGTGCAGCTTATGCTGAAAAGGTTTGAGATGGGCTGGTGGTTTGTTTGATTATCAGCCGAGATGTTTAGTGTCTGCCTGCAGGGGGACAATTGTCTTCACTCCTACGGGAAAGAAACTGTTTCTGAGTCTATTTGTTTTTGATGTGATGTTCCAAAATCGTTTTCCTGACGGAAGTGGGACAAACATTGTATTGCCTGGGTGTGTGTGGTCTGTAGCAACGTGTCTGGCCCTTTTCTGGACTCGTGCAGCATAAACCTTTGACTGGAACTATATATCAACACTGTATCCGCCGTGGACCACTTCAGGTTCTTAGGAACCACCATCTCTGAGGACCTGAGATGGTCTTCACACATAGACACTGTTCGGAAGAAGGCCCAGCAGAGACTGTACTTCCTGAGGCAACTCAAGATGTTCAACCTTCCACAGGAGCTGCTGGTCATCTTCTACACTGCCATTATTCAGTCTGTCCTGTCTTCATCCATCTCAGTGTGGTTTGACTCATCCACCAAACAGGACAGGTCCAGACTGCAACGAATAATCAGGAATGCAGAGAGAATAATCAGGGCTGACCTTCCCTCCATCCAGGACTTATACAGGTCTAGGGTCAAGAAAAGAACTGCTAAAATCTCTGCAGACCCCACACACCCTGCACATAAACTGTTTAGTTTTACCTTCAGGCCGCCGCTACAGAGCACTGTTCACTAAAACCAGCTGCCACAGAGACAGTTTCTTCCCCCAGGCTGTTTCTCTGTTGAACATTCAATAGAGTACAAAACAACAGCATACAGATGTTGCAAATGCACCTTTTTTATTAGATATGTGTATATTGTACATTGTACATATGTATATTCTGTAATGCAAAAACAAAACCAAAGAGCAAAGTGTTCCTGGAACCAAATTCCTTGTTTGTACAGGTCCTTCTCAAAATATTAGCATATTGTGATAAAGTTCATTATTTTCCATAATGTCATGATGAAAATTTTAACATTCATATATTTTAGATTCATTGCACACTAACTGAAATATTTCAGGTCTTTTATTGTCTTAATACGGATGATTTTGGCATACAGCTCATGAAAACCCAAAATTCCTATCTCACAAAATTAGCATATCCTTAAAAGGGTCTCTAAACGAGCTATGAACCTAATTATCTGAATCAACGAGTTAACTCTAAACACCTGCAAAAGATTCCCGAGGCCTTTAAAACTCCCAGCCTGGTTCATCACTCAAAACCCCAATCATGGGTAAGACTGCCGACCTGACTGCTGTCCAGAAGGCCACTATTGACACCCTCAAGCAAGAGGGTAAGACACAGAAAGAAATTTCTGAACGAATAGGCTGTTCCCAGAGTGCTGTATCAAGGCACCTCAGTGGGAAGTCTGTGGGAAGGAAAAAGTGTGGCAGAAAACGCTGCACAACGGGAAGAGGTGACCGTAACCTGAGGAAGATTGTGGAGAAGGGCCGATTCCAGACCTTGGGGGACCTGCGGAAGCAGTGGACTGAGTCTGGAGTAGAAACATCCAGAGCCACCGTGCACAGGCGTGTGCAGGAAATGGGCTACAGGTGCCGCATTCCCCAGGTCAAGCCACTTTTGAACCAGAAACAGCGGCAGAAGCGCCTGACCTGGGCTACAGAGAAGCAGCACTGGACTGTTGCTCAGTGGTCCAAAGTACTTTTTTCGGATGAATGCAAATTCTGCATGTCATTCGGAAATCAAGGTGCCAGAGTCTGGAGGAAGACAGGGGAGAAGGAAATGCCAAAATGCCAGAAGTCCAGTGTCAAGTACCCACAGTCAGTGATGGTCTGGGGTGCTGCTGCTGGTGTTTGTCCACTGTGTTTAATCAAGGGCAGGGTCAATGCAGCTAGCCATCAGGAGATTTTGGAGCACTTCATGCTTCCATCTGCTGAAAAGCTTTATGGAGATGAAGATTTCATTTTTCAGCACGACCTGGCACCTGCTCACAGTGCCAAAACCACTGGTAAATGGTTTACTGACCATGGTATCACTGTGCTCAATTGGCCTGCCAACTCTCCTGACCTGAACCCCATAGAGAATCTGTGGGATATTGTGAAGAGAACGTTGAGACTAATTTTGTGAGATAGGAATTTTGGGTTTTCATGAGCTGTATGCCACAATCATCCGTATTAAGACAATAAAAGACCTGAAATATTTCAGTTAGTGTGCAATGAATCTAAAATATATGAATGAAATTTTCATCATGACATTATGGAAAATAATGAACTTTATCACAATATGCTAATATTTTGAGATTTACCTGTATGTACGAATTTGGCAATAAAGCTGATTCTGATTCTGATATGACATCATGGGTCACTCGTGATGGCAAATCACCACTGATTTGGTGAACCCAGAAATATTACAAAAGTTCTGGCTATAAAAAGGTTTTAATATTGTCCCATATTTTGCATTTTATTGGTTTTCCATCTTCTCTGTGCAAAGGTTGTTCCAGAGACAGAAGTATTAGATCAACACACAACCTAACAGAGAGAAGTGTGAGTCGAAGAATAGCATCCCCAATACCATTATTATGTCTCGCTTTAAGCAAAGCAAGACAGAGCATCTGGGCCGAACCTCCATCTGTCATTTCAAAAAGCATCAGTGCAAGAGCTTCTACAAAAGTCATTTTATTCATGAAGTTTTAATTCCGCCTCCTGAAATAAGAGATTTTAGGGTTGTGGAAGATATGACTATTCTGCAAGGTGTTGTTTCTGCACATGTAGCTTTTTTTGCAGAATATTGATCATATTATTTGCATGTCCCTCCAGGTGTTGGGGGTAGTTTATTTGATTTACAGGCAGTTGGTAGCTGGCAGAGTCGTATCTTCAGCAGTTTTCTCAGCGCATGGCAGACATCACGGATACGTTTACCATCCCTTATATGAGCATATGGACTGGAGCTGCAATCAAACAGAGGGCCATTTATTGTAAACATGCTGATTCAGCGAGCTGCTTGATGGAATCACACCAATGTCCTGTTACACACATACAGGTGGAGAACAGCTAGTGAGTCTCAGTGCATCCGGTAGTTTAAATCATGACAAAAGATTAACAAAATAAATAGTGGTTTGAAAACTCTGCACTGTACTTTGTTTAAAAATATGTTGAAAAAGTGTTTTGCAGTGTTTTGTTTCTGCCTCAAGCTGTATTATCTCCAATAAGATGCCCTAATAAATTACAGACCAATACCAAATCAACTGCCCATTTCTAGAATTCCTAAAAAAAATGGCTTCTAATAAATTATATGTTTTTAATAAATTAAAATTATATGCTTCTAATAAATTATATATGTCGTACTGTGTTACTAATGGTCTTCTTTGACTGTGGTCTCAGCTCTCTTTGGGTCATTGACTAGGTCCTACTGTGTAGTTCTGGGCTGATCCCTCACCTTCCTCATGATCATTGATGCCCCATGAGGTAAGATCTTGCTAGCAACCCCAGACTGAGGAAGACTGACCATCATCTTGAACTTTTTCTATTTTCTTATTATTGCTCCAACAGTTGTTGCCTTCTCACCAAGTTGCTTGACTATTTTCCTGTAGCCCATCCCAGCCTTGTGCAGGTCTACTGTTTTATCCCTGGTGTCCTTACACAGCTCTCTGATCTTGGCCATTGTGCAGAGGCTGGAGTTTGTTTGAGTGTGTGGACAATTGTCTTTTATACAGATAACGAGTTCGAACAGGTGCAGTCAATACAGGTAATGAGTGGAGGGCTTCTTGGAGAAGAAGTAACCGGCATGTGAGAGCCGGAGTTCAGAATCAGAATCAGATTTATTGCCAAGTAAGTACATACAAATGTAGCCCATGTGGTCTTAAGTTTGTTAATTTCACCAAAATTCTGCTTATGATCTGTATTTTTTTTTTATGTTATTGTATTAATGTTGTTATTGAATGAAAATTTATTTTGGTGGGTCACGCACTCTCACTTCCTGTTTGTGCCGTTTCTCCTCGGTTGCTTAGAGGAATATGGAGGAGAGGTAGGCAGAAAACGTTGCTCCTGACGGATAAAGTTATTATTACATATTTTTTTTGCATAGATGGGTTATGATAATGAATCTAGGGTGGTATTGGAGTAAAGGCTCTTTATAAATTACTTTTGGTTTGGTTACCTGTGTGAAATATGATTTTAAATGTGTATGTGTGAGACAAAGAGACTGGTGGCTGTATTCAAATCTGTGTTTTTACACAGGTCCAATAAACTTCCTCGGACAGCAGTGCTATGTACAGTTCATCATTATTACGCAAACACAATGGAGATTCTAACTTGCTGGCCGAAGTTAAGTCCCGTGAGAGGTCAACTACACAAACAAGTAATTTGACTCCAGTACACTTTCTGGGTTTTTAAATATATTTTGAATATATTTAAAAACCCAGAGAGCAAAGTGCACCGGAGTCTTACACGGAGTGTAAGACTAAGGAGGCTTCTTACTGGTTGTTAGGTGACCAAATACTGATGTCATGCAATAAAATGCTTATTGATTACTTAAAAATCACACAAAGTGATTTTCTGGATTTTTGTTTTAGATTCCGTAACTCACAGTTGAAGAGTACATATAATAAAAGTTAGAGACTTCTACGTGCTTTGCACGTGGGACAACCTGCAAAATTGGCAATGTATCAAATACTTGTTCTCCCCACTGTATTGTGAGGCTGTTGTTGCCACCAAGGGTGGCACAAGTAGTTCATTGGGGGGCAATTACTTTTTTAAATATGGTCAGGTTAGTATGGATAGCCTTTTAGTCCTTAGTAATAACCATTATTTAAAAAATACCTTTTGTACTCAGGTTATCTTTGTCTGATTAAAATTAAATCGATGGTCTGAATCATCAAACACTAGAAAAGAAAGAAAAAACAGAAATCTATAAGGGGGTAAATACTTTTTCACAACAACATAAATCATGCAAATCCATTGTCAAAATAAGGTGAGATCTTTCCATGTAATCCATGCAACATTTAGTAACTGCTCACAGTTAACTCCATAAAGGTTACAATAAATATCCTTCTGTGTAATCCATGCAATAATTATTAAAACACACAGTTGAAGCAGTGAGGAGTGAAACAAGCATGTTCTCATATTCTGGAGCTGAGAGACTGGAGAGGCCTGTGTGGAGCCACATATTATCTGTCTTATCTTTTGCAGAAGTATAAACAACAAGTATCCAATGATGTTTCATGATTTTACATTCTTTCACACGTATTAAATGAAATTAGTAACCTTTGATTAACAAGTTAAAAGATGTATGATTGAAATGTGGGTAAGAACTGAGAATTAGAGTAAAAAACATTAAGGTTTGAAATTCTCAATCAGCTATATATGAAAGAGATATAACATTAATCATTTGTGAAGCATAAATAAAAAGAATGAAGTGATGGTTTTGCAACTGTGTTTTAAAGTAAATGCAGAAAGCTGAAGAATGAAATGTGTAATACTGTGTAAAGTTTAAAACTGAGCAGATTAGGGAAAGAACGGTAGGATGACTAGGAGTGACGAGAACCAGCTGCGTGCTGACAGCGAACCTTTTCAAGGCAAACGGGAGGAAGGGAGGATGCGACTACAGACCAGCTGCATGGATATTATCAGCATCTCCAAGGCCGAGAAACAGAATCAGTAGGTCACGATGACCATGACTAAAGTACTGAGCAATAACCAAGAAGCTGAGCTGAATAGGTTGCGCAATAACTGAGAAGCCTAATAAGGGGCTGACTGGTGAAAGCATCAAGCACCATAAAAGCAATGCTGAAGGAGGGAACGGGGTTGTTTCCTTGCAGAAGACCAGCGAACAAGATCGGATGGAGAAAAGAAGCTTAGATGGAAAAGGAACAGAGACACAGCCCCACTGATCGACTGCATTAAAAAAGAGGATCAACCCGTGGGCCCAGAAAGGACTGTGCCTCAAGATTAAGAATCTGATTTCATCTAAAGCCTTTTTACCCAGACAACAGAAGTGGACTTGATTGGTGAACAGCTGATTGCTCCTGAATCAACCTCATTTATGTCTCTGGGTTTCCTTCAACTCTTCAGCCTCTGGAATCTACTGTCTTTGGAGACATATAACCACAAAGATCCTGTTTAACCATCGAAGCCTGGAGCATCAGTGCCTGCCACTTAAAGGAAGAAAACTGAAGATTAAGTTGTATTCTGAGCCACTAAAATTAACCTAGCCCATATACGAAGAGCCAGTTGTACAATTAGGGAATGAGCAGCCGTGAACAAAAGTGACTGTTGAAAGTGTGGATGACTGCAATAGGCTACTCAGTCGTCCAGACCACCAGTTGAAGAAGGGCGAGACTTTTGTATGAAGGCTGTCAGAGGCTAGGCGAGTCATTTCCTGACACCAGCTTAAACAGAACTTTCAGTAAACCTGCTTAGTAAGACCTTTTAGGTTTGGGGAAGTCTGGACCCGTTGGATGGAGAGCTGGTTTGAGCAATCCCTTTAGACATGGGGAAGTAGGAGGGAGGGGTTAGCTCATCGGACAACAAAACCAGAAACTACTCCTTTGTAACCATTGTGTTTGTGTTTATGCCCTACAAAAAAGCAGAAACGAGGACAAAACTCAGCAAATGTAGCTTTGTTGCTTCAAAGTGAGGTGAATTGCATCAGTGGATAAAATGTAAATGACCAACTCCAAACTGAAAGGGGCCGACACAGCAGGGGAAGCAATGTGCCAAGGCAGTCATCATAAAAAAGCTAAACCTTTGAAAAGAAATCACGCTTCACAGGGGCCTTCACACATTGGCTCCTGTTTGCTTTAATATGTACATTTTCAGTCGAGGCCCTGTTTCTGAAGACAGTGTCTGCAGACTGTTGCTCTGGGTATGAATAGTGCCAACTTTGTAGGACGCACACAGCACCCTAACAATGTAAACTTAAAGCTGTCTGCTTGGTGAGTGGGTTCTGTGGTACATTCATGTATTGTTTCTGAAGTCTGTAATTTTGTTTTCTTCGTATGTCACAATATTTTACTGGTTCTGAAAATCTGTTTCCAGACAGTCTGGATTAAATGTTTTTTAGATGTAGTTGCTCCCTATGACAAAAAGGAGAATCAAAGAGACAAAAAAAAGAGAAGCAAAGTACTTCTTCTTCTGTGTTTTTTAGGTAAATTTGAAAACACTGCACATCTCAGTTATTCTATTCTGAATAAACCCATGTGCATATAACTGCACGTCATGATTGGATTGATTGATTGTGTGCCCATATAAACGGTGCAATCCGATTTTTTTTAGTTTTTAGTCCGAAAACATTTCAATCCGATCGTGAAATTTTGTGCATGTAAACATAGCTACTGATATTTATGCTTGAGAACCAATGATTATCTTGAGGAATCTGTATTCAGCCGACCGAACTGCAGTTTCGATTCCTTTTCTCCAGGTGGGGAAAACCGCGGCCCAGAAACAAAACAAAAATGGCAAAAACAATACAAAAATATTTATGTAATAATATTCAAAATGGGTATGTCCTCAAGGAGTTAAAAGCGGCACACAGCACTAACATAAGCAGAAGGCACGATGCTACTGCCATCAAAACAATGACCAGGAGGTCATACACAATAAATTCATGTCTAAAATAAAGTTTGTTGTCATTCTAGCGTTATTTACAGCTTACCGCTTTGCTGCGTCCGTCGTTTCCACTGAGGTCGGTACATTTCCATGAAAAATTTTATTTAACCAGGCACTTCAACATAATCTGAAGTTGAGGGACGGTGTAATCAATTGTATGGGTTTATGCACCCAACAACCGAACATTTAGACATATCCACTCGCAGCTTCAGCATACTTGAGCTTAGACTACACGCGGATATGCGTAATTGGTATCCGATTGTCCATGACCTTATTTAGCTGTTCCACAGCAAATACTGTGACGTAACAGTTTAGAAAACATAGTAGAGGATAGAGAAAACTGAACGTACTGAAAAATATGACCCAAAGAGAATATAAATAATATCTACGCAGCACCTAGAGACACTAAATTAAACTTTTCTGCTCTCCTACAGATTCCAAATACTCAACAAAATGTATTTAAGGGCTAAAACAGTGGATTTAGCATGCATGCTATGTCCCCTTTAAGAACCAATCGAATGGGTGTACCTTATAAATTGCCCAGTGAGTTTAGTTTCCATATAACCAGAAGAAGCAATATAGCCATGTATGTAGACCCCCAATAATGCCATGGTAGAAGAGTGTAGCACTCCCTTTGGCCTGCATACCACTGGTGAATTGGAGCAGATTAAAGTCATAAACCTGTTGTATCCTTTACTGCAGCAGGTTATTCCCCTGCTGTTGTGGCTGGCCCTTGAGATCCTATAAGATGCAGGAAATAGAGATCCAGAAGAAAATACATACAAGAACTATGTCCCAGAAAATAAGAAATCTTGTATCAGTGTGAGCCCTCCTGTGTTATTTTAAAATCCAAACTAGGTCATAATTTTACATACAGGCTTATTCTTCAAAGAGTTGGTAGGGTTAATTTAAATTGGTCAGTTTTCTGGCATAGACCCACCTTTCAAGTATAGTCCACAAATTTTAAGCAGTGTTTAAATTAATTTTAGCTGCTTTATTAATTTCAAAACCCATTTTAAAGTGTGTTTGGTGAACTTTGTCTTGTATGACTACCTAGCTGTGTCCAGGTTTCAAGCACTGGACCCAATCTGTCCTCCTCAGAAGAAAGAAAATTGGTTAGGATTATGAGGAACAGCCCAGGCACCCCAGATGCTAAGCCACGAACTGGAAACTGGAACACCAGTCATCGTCCGCATTGAAGCCAGTGAATCCATGGACAGAGGGGGCCGACCAACAAAAATGATCCTGAATCAAACTTCAACAACTTTTATCTTGTCTGAAACTTGCAGCTGCCCATGGGCACGACCTAAATGCCTTGTAGAAAAAATCGTCTTTGGTTTGATTTTTTTAATTTTGGCCACAATGACATTTAGTATGTTTGAAAGAGCCAATATGGGGATTTCAAACCTAAACACACTGTACCTACTACCAAGCATGGCGGTGGCTACATCATGCTTGCGCTGTTTTGCATGGTTTTAACCATAATTAGCTGTAATGACTAATCTTTACTCTCCTTGCACTAAGTAATACCTTGCCACACTCAAGTTCCTTGCACCTAGAGTAGGGTTCCTAGATTTTGAGAAGCACACACACCTCCAAATTGCACCTTGGCTTGGCTGTGTATGTGGCTGAAATTATGAAAGAAGTAATTTTCAATGAGTAATTTATTTTCAAGGAGCAGTCTAAATGGCTGTCAAAGAAATATCTATGGTTCATATTTACTGACGAGAAAGCACAGGAGAACTTGATGCACCAATTTGTAGAAAAATATATAGTCAAAGTTCTGCTTCAGCTGATGCCCCTGAATAATGACAATGACTATGTTCATCTGTATCGAGCATGATGCAGCTGAACCTGGACGACTCCAGATTTGGAGAACATGTTGACATTAAATCATAGTGATCACAGTAAACTTTATAAAATTTTGTGTGTGTGATTACTTGGAGATATCTCCAGTAATTGCTGCACCCAGTTTATAATTAGCTTAACCCAAACAATCCTATATATTATTAATGGGAGGACAGCAGTCAACTGTAAACTGATTTATCCGTTTGCAGATTTAATTGGGATAGACTGATTTTGAGAGATGTTAACATAGAGCTGATGTCAGAAAAGGTCTCAAATGAACCAAACAAATGCTGAGGAGTGAAGAAAACATAACTCAAGAAGAAAATGAAAGGATGAGTTCACTAACAAGCCCTCTGAAGGTGAGATATGTATTGGAGGGCAGGCAGAGGACGAACAAAAGAAAGATGAAGATCAAATGAGGTTAAAACAGATGAAAAAAGCTGCCCACTGCTGGGGAAGTAGGGCAATCCATAACCCAACAAGGACGTTGACGAACAGAAATTTTGAGAAGGTTGGAGGTGGGGACGGTGATGAATCAGACCAAACAACCATCTCTAATCCCTTCACTCGTCTTTAACAGACAGCAACAGTGACTAACACATATTCCTCCTAAGCTTGTAATCCATTATAGCTTTCCACATCTTCATTATGTTTCAAAAAAGATCTCAACACAAGGAGTTTCCACTCCAGAGGTGCTTTTCCAGAGTTGATATAGTCCTCAGCTTCAGTTTTTAATCTGAACCTGGCTGGTGTTGTGTTGTGAAAAGTAAAGCTCCACAACAAATTTCAGTGGAGTTTACTTTGCAAACAGATTTGTCTGCTTTGGAAGCAGTGGAGACGAGATAAGAAGCTCCAAAAGTCGCTGCCAGAGCAATCCATCACATCCAAGCAGCACAGCATGTTGGAGCACGAGGTGCTTGAAAAATCTGCGGAAAGCAAACATTAGTCTTCACTGGCAGTTCCACCACCAGATCTTCTACTTAGTTTATATTGAATTCACAGTGTTTGGGTTACTCTAACTGCTTTTATCGCTTCTAGTTACTTCTTGCTTTCTCATCTCTGCTTGTATGTCTTCATCTTCTCTGTTTCTTTCCTTTCAGACAGCTTTAATTTTGTGCCACTGTCTCTCCTCCTCTGCTGGTTTTGCTTCGGCTCGTTTATATTTTAATTCTGACTTGCATGTAATCATTGAAGACACTTGAGTTTGCTGCAGGAGGTTTATGGAGTGTTTCAAATAAGTGAGGGGCTCTCCCTTTTAATTTGTTTTTGTTTATCTGTTGTTTGGTACTTTCAGCTTCTGCACAGACTTAATGCCTCAGCTCAGACAGGAGCATTTAATGTCTTGGAGTCTGAAATTTCGGAGACAGAAAGCTCCCATGGTGTTTTTAAGTCTGTCAAGACGACGTATGTCTGGGAGTGTGTGTGTGTGTGTGTGTGTGTGTGCGCCTTTCCCAATGTGGGGCTTGTGTAATTCAAATAGCTTTGCAGCACACAAGGAGGCCACAGCGGGGTCAGGGATTTTGCTGACATTAAGAGTTTACCCCGTTAAAAACAAATCTCGAAATGGTTATTTATTTTCATATATATTCAATTTCAGCACTGCTGCTCTGGGCAGAATCTGAATAAATGGTGGAGATTCAAAAAAGTGCATGTGAAGAGGATTTGGTTTCTTTTGACCCATTTAAGTGATGCAGGCTGGGGAAGCTAGATCCAGCAATGTTAGTTTTTCATTTAAATGATAGACCAACACAAAGTTTTTTTCACATTTTTTCTACCATAAAAATCTAAAAAGGGAGCAGTTGTATTTATCCCCTGAGCCAAAACCTTGTTAAAACACTTTTTCCTACAATTACACCTGCAGTTTTTTTAGGGATAAGTCTCTACCAGCTTTGCACATCTACAGACTGATACTTTTTTGCCAATTCTCTTTTGAAAAAGAGCTCATGCTCAGTCAGATTTGATGAAGAGCATATTTGAACATCAGTTTTCAAGTCTAGCCACAAGTTCCCACTTGGATTTAGGCTTTGAGTCTGACTGGGCCATTCTAACACCTCTATATGCTTTAGTCTAAACCATCTCAATAAAGCTCTGACTGTATGTTTAGGGTCCCTGTCCTACAAGAAGGTAGACCTTTACCCCAGTGTTTACCCTTTCTCAGCCTCTAACATTTTTCCTTACAGTACTGCCCTGTATTTATCTCCATCCATCTCTACATCAAGTCTAACATCCCACAGCATGATGCTGCCACCACCATGTTTCATTTTGGAAATTTTGTGTTCAGAATGATATGCTAGTTTTTCTACCACACTGAATTTTGCATGTATGCCAGAAAGTTAAAATTGATTGGGTTTCTTTAACTTCTTCTTCAGACTATTCTACGGTGGAGGATGCTTTGTCTGTTTCTCTTTGGAGAAACCTTATTAGTGTTCTTAACCCTTTGAACTACCGGTCAACTGAAAGTGGGTGTTTTAGCAGGATAGTGATCCAAAACATGTGACTCAATCAACATAGAAATTGTTCATTGGATCCAAAATGAACCTTCTTTCAAGGCTGTTTCAGTGTGCAGACCTGCATCCCATAGAAAACCTGTAATATTATAGAAGTTTCTAATTGAAGGTTGTGTCTTTTTTGTATTACTCCATTTTTTAAATACTATATTAGAAGACAATTATATTTAAGGCTTTTAACACGAACATGATTAAATCCTGATCGTATCTTAAAAGGCTTCCGCTGGGCGTCATGTGGCTCGGTGGTAGAGCATGTGTACTATATGCAGAGCTTCCCCCAGGTTGATTCCCGGCCCTGAGCCATTTGCAGCATGTCTTCCCCTTCTGCCCTTCTTTCTGTCCTGCTACTACTATTTTATTTTGATTAATTTTGAAACATTAAATTTCTTGTTTTTCTTTAGCAGCAGCAGAAATTGAGATCTTAGCAGCTGCTTGGACTTTTGTGGTGGAATGAACCTAGTGGAAGTGGCTTTTTTTTCCTGGCAGCCAAGAAGGATATCCTCAAAAGAAGCTGACAAAATCATAGAAAACCCTTCCTTCTCAAGAGGAAAGCCAGTTCTGGCAGACAAGCCCACAGAGTCCACTTTGCACCAAGGGATGCATAACAGAGGCTGCCTGAAGGCTGAGGTTTGATGAGGTGAGGAGGTCTTGGAACACAACTGCTGAAAATATTTATAATATAACTCACATAGGCACCACGTTTCCCAGACAGCTACGATGAGCCAAGCCGACTCAGGCGGAAAATTACCGGCTTTCTCCCAGCTCTTCAGCTCAAACTGATTTTTATCTCAGTTACATCCCTATCACACCCCTTGTGTCTGTCTGTCTTGTATCTGTCCACATCTCTTTGTTTTCCCTCCTCTCAGTCTTCCTGCAATCCTCTCTCTGCTTTTATCCCTCCACACCGACTGACCTCCATCTCCCTCTCTATGAAAGTAAGACAGAAGACAGGAAGTCTAAGTGGAGCCATGAGTGGCGTCTTCTTCCGGGTGAGAAATATTAGACGTATACTGTGTTCCTTCCAAACAACGGGCCTTCGAAGTGAGGAGGAGAGCAGCCGGCAGCAGGGACAGAAATGACAAAAGGAATTACAATCACCAGGAGTTCCTATCCGCCCTCCCCAACTACTTTTGTCACTAACACAATTCACACATCTGGATTTACACAAAGGAGACACAATGTGTATCATTGGTGAGTAGATGCTGGAAAGAAGCCCTGTGGCACAATGCAGACAGGATGAGGAGAAAGGAGGCTCAGTAGTTGTAGAGAAGAAAACGGCAGGAGTAATTTATTCTCATTTCTTCATAAAACAGAAGCATTAAAAAGAACAAAACTGTTACTTCACACAGACACAGACCTTCTTTTTATGATAAAGGCTATGAAAAGTATTTATAGGAGTTTGATGGATCTTGTTTGCTTCTCAGGCAACTTTTAAAAGTGCTAATACCAACATGTGCTGTTCAGCTCTACACTGAGGTACTCCTTGACAGTTGTGCTTCTTACTCTGCCCTCCAGACTGACTTCAGCCACCCTGTGTAGGAAACTCATTTGCTTCCATCTCATGCATTCATGAACTCACTCCATTGATTATACCCATAGCTTATGAACATCTATAAGGGTTAGAACATAGAACCTTTTGGTTCAACTCTCATTTTTATATATTTTCTTTTTATTTGCTTAAAGAGTATATATAAAAAAAGCTCGAAATACCTGTTAGAATCAGTGTGAAAGGGAATAATCACAAGGTTTTCACAAAAGACATTTCAGAAGAGTTTAGTGTAAAATTTTGAGCATGGGTTTTATCAAGAGAGAGTTTGAGAAACGTTTTACTTAAAACTTTAACTTTCTGAGCTTTATTCTCCCTGAATAAAACCTCCAGACCTGATAAGAACACCACTCTGGTTCCCGAGTTTCTTCGAGCCACAGATGGTTCCTTTTTTTGCTTATTTCACAGTTTTGCACTCTTGTGAGTTTAAATATAGACTATTTTTCTACGGCTGGCCTTTAATGGTGGGCTTTTATCTGTGTGTTGCTCTCAGACAGAGTGGTGCTCATGAATACAGCGGACAAGTTCATTTTCTTTGCTTTGTTTTTGTCCTCCAGGCGTCCGCCATCAATAACACATTGTTTTCTGGGTCCATGGGTAATTGTTGTAATTCATCATCATTGCTGGAGAATAACATAAAAAAAAAAAAAACAGACGGTGAGTGGTTTTATTTCTCAATGGAAACGGACTGATACCTACAGGGAATCATTTTAATTTATGATGAATTGATACAGAATTTTCAGTGCAGAAATATGTTGTTATTGCTGATATAAAAACAATTCAGCGTCTCTGGGGAAATTCCCTAATAGCAGTTGCTCCTTCAAACATCACTGTATGCTGCAGATAATTCAGTCATTTAAAAAACTAAGTGCACCCTTATTCAGCTGCTTGCAGAACCACATTTAGATAAATCATTGATCACTGTATGATTTTATCGGTCTCTTCCATCAACTTTGCTTTAGTTCATTGAAGTGTGTAGATGCTCTCTTAAGGTCCTACCATAGCATTTTAATTAACTTTGACCAGGCAATTGCAACACCTTGATTTGTTTTGCTTTAGCCACTCTGTTGTAGAGTTGCTGCTGAGTTTGAGATAGCGGCCTTGTTGGTGTGAGTTCATTGTTGACTCATAGTCCACAAAGTTTCAAAACAAGACCAAATCATTGGCCCACCACCACCATGCTTGATAGGGCTGCTTGACCATGAAACAAATAATGATCAAAATAATTTTGGTCTATATTTAACATCGTAATTATTTAAAAGGTGAATTTGAATTTGAAAAAAAAAAACAGAGAACAGTGAATTTTCCTAAAACAAAATTTTCCCATGATTCCTGCTTGTTAAATGTTCCATTAAAATAACTGACTGTCAGGATCTGGTGTTTTGTGTGTGTGTCCTTCTTCTTTTGTTTACTATGTTCACTTCTCAGATGGTCCTGGAGTTCTCAGGTGGGTGACAGGTGCGACTAATCTGCTGATTGCTTGGAAGTGTACTTAAGCAGGAGGCTGCCAGCACTTCAGCGCCAGAGTGTTTGCCTTCAGTGGTACAAGCTCAAGCCACAAATAATTGTTGCTTTATGCTATGCTCTTAGTAACCTTCGTTTGTGCTCCTTTGCAGGTTGTTTTACCTGAACCTTCGGTTAACTGTTGTTGATGCCTGACTTCGCTCTCAGCATTGTTTTGTTGTTTTGGATTTTCGACTTCTGGAGAAAGGTCTCCTATTGTTGTGGATTAAGATCCAAGATTCCTGTTACTTCGTCTGGACAAAGACCAGCTAGCAGCTTCCTGTCTCACTGTCATCCAAACCTTGGCATAAGCGTAACCTGTTCACCCTCCAACGCAAGTACCTCCATCCTGAACTCCTCATCATCCCTCACAGATCTCTCAAGCTTTAACAGAGAAACTTCTGTACCGTACAGTCATACTCCGAATCCCTCAACCCCCCCTGGCGGTTAGATGACTCCAACATAGTAAGCTTCTCCTCATATTCCATTTATTACATTTAGTGTAGTGTTTGGATTTATTTATTCCATGTTAACTATTGCATTTCAATTTACCTGCTTTTTCTCTCTTTGTACAGTTGGTGATTTACCAGTTCCTGCACATTTCTCATTTACCTTTGTTTAAGAAAATAAATCTTGTTCATAATCTTGTTTCTTCTTCTGAGTGTTTCATCTGCATGTGGGTCAGAACTATCTCAAGCATAATGACACTGACAAAGTATTTATTCAAATGTAGGTTATTAGATTAAAAACAAACTAAGTAATTTAGTGTCCTTCACTAATCCTATCAAATCCTGCACATTATTTGTATTTGATTTTGTCTGTGTCTTTCAATCCAAATTGTTCCCAGACTAATAACTACAACTTTTCTGTTCGCTAATCTCCACTGCTGGTGCCTGCTGGTCATTTCACCCCTTTGCCTTTTATTACCTTTGGAGTTTTGGCCAATTCATACTGTTCTCATTCCTGGTATGAAATTGTGCTGTCTGTTTATTCTCGCTACAATGACACTGCTGTCGCTCTCCTCTCCTCTCCTCCCTTTAGTGATTGTTTGGAAAATCTAAGTTAAATAATTTGTTTAATTAACTGCACAGACTTAATAATTGGTATGAGGTGTTTGTGTTCCAGAGTGTTGTGGTTCTTGAAGGAGGCAACTTTACTAATCTAAATAATGCTGCCATATTTCTTTTAGGAAGAGGCTTTATCCTTCAACCCTTCCAAACAAGCCATACTAGTTGAGTCTTTTCTATTTGTCCTGTCAAGAACATTTAACATGCTAACTGTGGTCTGTAGTCTGTTGTGTAGCTCTCATGTCTTTTCTCATCTGCCTGAGCATTGCACAGTCTAGTAAGGGGTGACATTGCTGTGACATTTACTCCTGAGATGAATGACAGCTGTCCTCAGTGTTTTTACACTTGTAAACAATCTTTCTGTCTGCACAGTGATTTAGTTAAAATTATTTGAAAAGGGACCCATGTCTGGGACCCATCTCCTCGAGACTGGACTCTCTTCTACTCTGGAGTGGCCCGCGGGGAGAGGCGGCGGGCTGGGGTGGTTTGCTTGTCGCCCCCCAGCTCAGCCGTCTCATGTTGGGGTTTACCCCAGTGGATGAGAGGGTCGCATCCCTGTGCCTTCAGGTTGGGGATAGGTCTCTGACAATCATTTCAGCCTACGGGCCGAGTGGTAGTGCGGAGTACCCAGCCTTCTTGGCATCCCTGTCGGGGGTGCTGGATAGTGCCCCTCCTGGGGACTCCATTATTCTGCTGGGGGACTTCAACGCCCACGTGGGAAACGACAGTGACACCTGGAGAGGCGTGATCGGGAGGAATGGCCTCCCCAATCTGAATCCGAGCAGTGTTTTATTATTGGACTTCTGTGCTAGTCACGGAGTGTCCATAATGAACACCATGTTCAAACATAAGGGTGTCCATCAGTGCACTTGGCACCAGGACAACCTAGGCAGGAGGTCAATGATCGACTTTGTTGTTGTATCATCAGACCTTTGGCCGCATGTTTTGGACACTCGGGTGAAGAGAGGGGCTGAGCTGTCCACTGAACACCACCTGGTGGTGAGTTGGATCCGCTGGTGGAGGAGAAAGCCGGACAGACTTGGCAGGCCCAAGCGCATAGTGAGGGTCTGCTGGGAACATCTGGCGGACCCCTTGGCCAGGGATGTATTCAACTCTCACCTCCGGGAGAGCTTTGACCAGATTCTGAGGGATGTTGGAGACATAGAGTCCGAGTGGACCATGTTCTCAGCATCTATTGTCGATGCTGCTGCCCGTAGCTGCGGCCGTAAGGTCTGCGGTGCCTGTCACGGCGGCAATCCCCGAACCCGGTGGTGGACACCGGCAGTAAGGGACGCTGTCAAGCTGAAGAAGGAGTCCTATCGGCTGTGGTTGGCTTGTGGGACTCCTGAGGCGGCTAACGGGTACCGTGGGGACAAGTGTGCCGCAGCCCGGGCGGTGGCAGAGGCAAAAACTCGGACCTGGGAGGAGTTCGGTGAGGCCATGGAGAAGGACTACCGGTTGGCCACGAAGCGATTCTGGCAAACCGTCCAGCGCCTCAGGAGGGGGAAGCAGTGCTTCGCCAACACTGTTTACAGTGGGGGTGGGGAGCTGCTGACCTCGACTGGGGACATTATCGGCCGGTGGAAGGAGTACTTCGAGGATCTCCTCAATCCTGCCATCACGCATTCCCTGGTGGAAACAGAGGCTGGAGACTCGGGGTTGGACTCTTTCATCACCCAGGCTGAAGTCACCGAGGTGGTTAAAAAGCTCCGCGGTGGCAGGGCTTCGGGGTAGGATGAGATCCGCCCTGAGTACCTCAAGTCTTTGGATGTTGTGGGGCTGTCATGGTTGACACGCCTCTTCAACATTGCGTGGCAGACGGGGACAGTGCCTTTGGATTGGCAGACTGGGGTGGTGGTCCCCCTACATAAGAAGGGTGACCAGAGGGTGTGTTCCAACTACAGGGGGATCACACTCCTCAGCCTCCCTGGTAAGGCCTACGCCAGGGTATTGGAGAGGAGAGTCCGGCCAATAGTCGAACCCCGGCTTCAGGAGGAGCAGTGTGGTTTTCGTCCCAGCCGTGGAACACTGGACCAGCTCTATACCCTCTACAGGGTACTCGAGGGTTCATGGGAGTTTGCCCAACCGGTCCACATGTGTTTTGTGGACCTGGAGAAAGCATTTGACTGTGTCCCTTGTGATGCCCTGTGGGGGGTGCTCCAGGAGTATGGAATCGGGGGCCCTTTATTAGGGGCCATCCGATCTCTGTACAAGCGGAGCAGGAGTTTGGTTCGCATTGCCGGCACTAAGTCGGACCTGTTCCCAGTGCATGTTGGACTCCGGCAGGACTTCCCTTTGTCACCGGTCCTGTTCATAACTTTAATGGACAGAATTTCTAGGCACAGCCAAGTGCCGGAGGGGGTCTGGTTTGGGGAGCAGAGGATTTCGTCTCTTCTTTTTGCAGATGACGTGGTCCTGCTGGCCCCTTCTAGCCAAGACCTACAGCATGCACGGGGGCGGTTTGAAGATCAGCTCCTCCAAGTCCAAGGCCAAGTCCGGTTCTCGACCGGAAAAGGTTGGCTTGTCTTCTTCAGGTTGGAGGGGAGTTCCTGCCTCAAGTGGAGGAGTTTAAGTATCTCGGGGTCTTGTTCACGAGTGAGGGAAAAATGGAGCGGGAGATCGACAGACGGATCGGTGCGGCTGCCACAGTAATGGGGGCGCTGTGCCGGTCCGTTGTAGTGAAGAGAGAGCTGAGCCGAAAAGCGAAGCTCTCGATTGACCGGTCGGTCTACGTTCCTACCCTCACCTATGGCCATGAACTTTGGGTCATGACCAAAAGAACGAGATCCCGGATACAAGCGGCGGAAATGAGCTTCCTCCGTAGGGTGGCCGGGCACTTCCTTAGAGATAGGGTGAGGAGCTCGGCCATCCAGGAGGGGCTCGGAGTAGAGCCGCAATTCCTCCATATCGAGAGGAGCCAGTTGAGGTGGCTCAGGCATCTATGCCGGATGCCTCCTGGATGCCTTCCTCGGGAGGTGTTCCAGGCACGTCCCACCGGAAGGGGGCCCAGGGGACGGCCCAGGACACGCTGGAGGGACTATGTCTCTCGGCTGGCATGGGAACGCCTTGGGCTCCCCCCGGAGGAGCTGGAGGAGGTGTCTGGGGAGAGGGTCGTCTAGGCATCTCTGCTGAGTCTGCTGCCCCCACGACCCGGTCCCGGATAAAGCGGAAGACAACGAGTACGAGTATTTGAAAAGGGCCTTCCAAGAATCCTTCCAAGACTGATGGGCAGGAACAGCTGCTACTGAGTCTATTGCTGATGTCTTTCTATCTTGGCATTGTGTTAACACACCTATATGCTGTAGAATTACAGACAAAATGGCCACCACACTGGTGATCCATCCATCTGTCCGTCCATCCATCCATATTTCTGCTATACATTCATGGTGAACTTTTTTATTACAACTTTAAAAAAGGGTAAAAAAAAATAGACTGAGAACTCTGGAAATTTTAATCTGGAAAAACCACAGGATTTTGACATGAAAACTGTGATGGGAATCCTGAATTTTTACCTTTCAGCTCAGCTCATCACCATGACAGACACAACGCCCTAATTACCACAAACAAAGCCCAGATGTGTCTGTCCATTTCCTTCATCTTGCCATTACTGTGAAGAGGACACAAAGATACTTGAACTCCACCACTTAAGACAGAAACAACATTTCTACCTTTTTTCTGCTGATTCTGCCAGCAGGAAGAAGAAATCTGGCTGTATGTATTTTTATTTCAAATGTTAGTGCCCATAATAGTCTGAGAGATACAGCAAACTGTATATTTTATTCCTGACAGGATGTGTTTTCTGTCACATATTTGGTATTAATGGGCTGAAAGAATCTGAATTTGCTAAATTGACTTATTTGAATGTAATGAGCAGATTTAAGCCTGTGGTCTCCTAACAGGGGGCCTCAGTGTGGAAAACCTTGTGACACTGATACAGGAAATGACTCTTGAGTTGGCCGTCTCATTACTGAACAGCCTCGTTTGTCTAATTCCTGCCCCATTGTCACCTTTCTCCTCCATCTCCCTGCATGAAGAATCAATTCCAGAATATCTTGATAGATGTCTTGGTTCTTGTACACCAGTAGGAAGGCAGGCACTAGCAGTGGGAACAATAAGTTCCCTTAGTGGGTCCATTGAGGCCTTTTAATGGGCATGGGACACATAAATCCAGCAGTGTGAAATAATCAAGCTGCCAGCTGCTACAAAATAATGCTGAGATGCAGCAGTTGTGTTTGATTTGAATGTGTTGAGTTTCTAATAGTTTCAGCCATCTGGGCCTATCTTCATTTAGCCTAAAAATGTTAAAAGCAAGGCTTGGTTAGCCCATTTGATTAAACCCAAGCCAACTTTCAATCAAGATCTTTATGTAGAAATCTAGCTACCTTTCCTCTTTCAACCCAATTCTCACATTGTTTATATGACAAATATCAAGCTCAAAGCCTTTGGACTGATGCAGTTCTGTCCAGCCGGCTGATAATTTAACATACCTATTCATAATGGCCCCCCACAGCATAACAGCTCTCATATAATCACACTACCTGTTCCTCAAGATGGGGGTCCAACAAACTGGGAGAATCAGAAACAAGGAAACTGATAGCACTTTCCAACTCACCTATTAACAACAACCTAAGTCAGCGCCGCTGTGTTCCTAAGTGCTTATACTGTATTTCCAGGAAACTGAGCACACTGTGTAATGAGTTCACTGAAACGCAAAAACTATTTTGGAAGTGTTTAATATCTATTCACTTTTGATGGGGACAGAGGACACCATCAGTGTGGTGATGAAACATCAGTTTATTGAGGAAAATCAGGAACTGATGTGGAAAAATCCAAATGACAATTATAAAGAAACTCAGAAAATGAACACAAACACCAAACACCCTTGGGTCATGACACTGAAGTGCATTCGTTCTTTAAAAAGTTTTTATGCAGCTGCCAGAAGTTGCCTCCAGTTAACTATTACTGGAACTTCCAAAGTTTCACTTATTTAAGGTAGCTCATAACAAGGTAATGACACGAAAACAAATGGGAGTATAGTATTTATATGGAGTTCAATTTTCATCTTTTTGCTTCCAGGGAGCATGTTTTCCTCTCCAGACTTAAACAATTTCACTTTAGTTTATTGTAAATGTATGTCTCAAACATAGAATTAGTTCTCTGTGCAACATCTTTGAAGGTTTTAGGCTTACTTCAGCCTTAAATCCACCAATATGTAACAATCAATATTTTCTTTTAAGCGTGCAGTTAGTGTCTGGCCACAACATTATAAGACTAAATTATTTCATGTTGTAATGCAGCTCACAACTGTGAAAAAAAGCTGGTGTTGATGCAAAGTGAAGTTAAAGGTATAAAAACTTTGAGAAAGCAAATAAATAAATTTTCTAGTGAAGTGTTTGTATTTCTAACTTTCAATACTTTATAAGTCCACTACACCACATTTCTGGGACGAGAGGTAGGGTACACCCTGGTAAGGTCGCCAATCATCGCAGGGCAACACAGAGACATACAGGACAAACAACCATGAACACACTCATTCACACCTAAGGGCAATTTAGAGAGACCAATTGTTGGAAAAATGTATAGAAGTTATTGTTTAGTTTAAACCATGTTTATGTCTGAAGTTCTACTATAGTTAAGATAATTTCTAATTCCTTTGATTACTTATTTAGTGTGAAAAAGTGTTTGTGGAAGATTGAGGAATGCGGTCTTGAGTGGATCAGTCCCTGTACTAAGGAGGACATGACAAGCTTACACCATATATGGGAATGACTACTCTTTTGGGTTGAGATCTCTGTAAGAATTGGCTGAACAAATTCCAGCTTTTTGCTTATAGCAATGTGAGTTGTAAATAAAAGGCTGGTGCAAGGATTTTCCCTTTGTGAGAAGACAGTCACTGTTTGGCAGAGGAATGTCTCACCCTTGCAAGTCAAACTTTGTTCACCTTGTCTTTTTTTACACTTGTCTGTGTTTATCATCTTTCTAACTCTAACACCAATTTACCTAACAGTCATGTTTTTGGACTGTGGGAGGAAGCTGAAATACCCGGTGAGAACTCACGCATACACGGGGAGAACATGCAAACTCCATGCAGAAAGACATCCGGTCGGGAGTCGAACCCAGGACCTTCTTGCTGCAAGGCAACAGTGAAAATGACATATAAATCCCAAAATGAAAGACTGAAACAAAACAAAATATGAAGACTTATTTAATAGTGTGCAAAGTTTTGTCATGGACCTACCTGTACAGGTATAAGACACGAATAACACACTGCAAATGAATGAACTTCATCTCAAAGTAAATTTAAGGCTTCCACATTTTTACTTTATGAATTTGTTTCTTCTTTCAGAGATTTTTATTTTTACCACTAAATATTACCTCCCGAGGAAGGCGTCCAGGAGGCATCCGGTATAGATGCCCGAGCCACCTCAACTGGCTCCTCTCAATGTGGAGGAGCAGCGGCTCTACTCCGAGCTCCTCCCGGATGGCCGAGCTCCTCACCCTATCTCTAAGGGAGTGCCCGGCCACCCTACGGAGGAAGCTCATTTCAGCCGCTTGTATCCGGGATCTCGATCTTTTGGTCATGACCCAAAGTTCATGGCCATAGGTGAGGGTAGGAACGTAGACCGACCAGTAAATTGAGAGCTTCGCTTTTCGGCTCAGCTCTCTCTTCACCACAATGGACCGGCACAGCGCCCCCATTACTGTGGCAGCTGCACCGATCCGTCTGTCGATCTCCCGCTCCATTCTTCCCTCACTCGTGAACAAGACCCCGAGATACTTAAACTCCTCCACTTGAGGCTGGAACTCCCCTCCAACCTGAAGAGGACAAGCCACCATTTTCCGGTCGAGTACCATGGCCTCGGACTTGGAGGAGCTGATCCCCATCCCAGCCGCTTCACACTCGGCTGCGAACCGCCACAGCGCATGCTGTAGGTCTTGGCTAGAGGGGGCCAGCAGGACCACGTCATCCGCAAAAAGAAGAGACGAAATCCACTGGTCCCCAAACCAGACCCCCTCCGGCCCTTGGCTGCGTCTAGAAATCCTGTCCATAAAAGTTATGAACAGGACCGGCGACAAAGGGCAGCCCTGCCGGAGTCCAACATGCACTGGGAACAGGTCCGACTTAGTGCCGGCAATGCGGACCAAACTCCTGCTCCGCTCGTACAGGGACCGGATGGCCCCTAATAAATGGCCCCCAATTCCATACTCCTGGAGCACCCCCCACAGGGCATCACGAGGGACACAGTCGAATGCCTTCTCCAGGTCCACAAAACACATGTGAACCGGTTGGGCAAACTCCCATGAACCCTCGAGCACCCTGTAGAGGGTATAGAGCTGGTCCAGTGTTCCACGGCTGGGCCGAAAACCACACTGTTCCTCCTGAAGCCGAGGTTCGACTATCGGTCGGACTCTCCTCTCCAATACCCTGGCGTGGGCCTTACCAGGGAGGCTGAGGAGTGTGATCCCCCTGTAGTTGGAACACACCCTCCGGTCCCCCTTCTTATAAAGGGGGACCACCACCCCAGTCTGCCAATCCAAAGGCACTGTCCCCGTCCGCCACGCAATGTTGAAGAGGCGTGTCAACCATGACAGCCCTACAACATCCAGAGACTTGAGGTACTCAGGGCGGATCTCATCCACCCCCGAAGCCTTGCCACCGCGGAGCTTTTTAACCACCTCGGTGACTTCAGCCTGGGTGATGAAAGAGTCCAACCCCGAGTCCCCAGCCTCTGTTTCCACCACGGAATGCGTGATGGCAGGATTGAGGAGATCCTCGAAGTACTCCTTCCACCGCCCGATAATGTCCTCAGTCGAGGTCAGCAGTCTCCCGCCCCCACTATAAACAGTGTTGGCAAAGCACTGCTTCCCCCTCCTGAGGCGCCGGACGGTTTGCCCGAATCGCTTCGAGGCCAACCGGTAGTCCTTCTCCATGGCCTCACCGAACTCTTCCCAGGCCCGAGTTTTTGCCTCTGCCACAGCCCGGGCCGCAGCACGCTTGGCCTCACGGTACCCGTCAGCCGCCTCAGGAGTCCCACAAGCCAACCACAGCCGATAGGACTCCTTCTTCAGCTTAACAGCATCCCTTACTGCCGGTGTCCACCACCGGGTTCTGGGATTGCCGCCACGACAGGCACCGCAGACCTTACGGCCGCAGCTATGGGCAGCAGCATCGACAATAGATGCAGAGAACATGGTCCACTCGGACTCTATGTCTCCAACATCCCCCGGGATCTGGTCGAAGCTCTCCCGGAGGTGGGAGTTGAATACATCCCTGGCCGAGGGCTCCGCCAGGCGTTCCCAGCAGACCCTCACTATGCGCTCGGGCCTGCCGAGTCTGTCCGGCTTTCTCCTCCTCCAGCGGATCCAACTCAGCACCAGGTGATGATCAGTGGACAGCTCAGCCCCTCTCTTCACCCGAGTGTCCAAAACATGCGGCCGAAGGTCTGATGATACGACAACAAAGTCGTATCATCCCGTGGCTCGGGCATCTATACCGGATGCCTCCTGGACGCCTTCCTCGGGAGGTGTTCCAGGCACGTCCCACCAGGAGGAGGCCCAGGGGACGGCCCAGGACACGCTGGAGGGACTATGTCTCTCGGCTGGCCTGGGAACGCCTTGGGCTCCCCCTGGAGGAGCTGGAGGAGGTGTCTGGAGAGAGGGACGTCTGGGCGTCTCTGCTGAGTCTGCTGCCCCCGCGACCCGGTCCTGGATAAGCGGAAGACGACGAACGAACACTAAATATTAATGGATAAATATAGAGGTGCTCAAGTAATTAAGCCATAATAAAAATGAGCATAAGCTCGACCCTTTAATTTGTGGACACAACATCTATTAAAATGTCACTCTTGTGGTAATTACATTTGTGGCACGGTTATAGGTAAACACTGCATATAATGATACTGTCGTGGTACGATATTTTGGTATTTGCTTTTGGTTTTGTGTTTTTGTTTACCTTTTTAGCTAGATGTTTCTTATTTGTGTTTTGTATTCATGTTTGTTGTAGTTTTCTGCTTTGGTTATCTTCTGCCCCCCAGTGTGGTCTCCTCGCTCCTAGTTCCCTTGGCATCGCCTTCCTGTTTTCTTAGAAGGGTTTCCTTATTATGATTATTATTATTTATCAGAGTTCTCTGTCACTCTCTTATTTATTAGTTTTTTTTTTGTTACTACTCTCGTCATTTGTTTTCCCCTTTTAGTTATTACTTGGTTTAAGTTCCCTTTATTCACCTATTCTTCTTAGCTTTGTTCCTCTAGTTCATCTTTGTTCTCCAGTCCCTCCTTTATAGATCAGCTTTAATTATTGTTTACTTTTATTCTAGTCCTCGTTTCCTCTGCTTCATTCTTAGTTTTATTCTATCAGTGTTGGTTTGAGTTCGTTTACTTTTGTAGTCGGGGTTTCCTCATGGTTTCTGTTTTACTAAGTTCTTAGGTTCTTGTGTTCCCTCCAGTCTCTCAGTTTCCTTCAGTTCATGTTTATCCTTGATTCTTACGCTTTATTTTTATCTTGGTTTATATTTTCATTTAGGTCTGCTTACTGTCCTGTCTTTAGTCCCTTTCCTCATGCTTTGGTTTCATTAGGTTCACCTGCTCCCTCTGCCTCCCTGTCTCCTTGTCACACCTGTTCTTAGTTCCTTTGATTACCTGCCTTTGTTCTCCGTCTGTATATTAGTTGGTTTTGTTTCATTGCCCTTTGCTGGTTCCTTCGCTCACACTTGCTACCCTTGTTCATGCCATGTTCCTGCAGTGTCGCAGCTTCGTACGTTTTTGGATTCCGGTTCTGTGTTGTACCTGCAGTGATTTTGTTACGTTTGTTGATCCTTCAAATAAAATAAGGATTTATTTAAGATGCTGCTTCCAAGCTCTTGTCTGCGCTTCGGTCCACCCCAAAACCCCACTGAGACAGATACAATTGGATAAATTTTTAACCCATTCAATGTTTTTACATCTGTTAAAACATTGGGATGATTTATTCCACTGTGTTACAATCTGCAGCATCACGTATTGATTTAGAAACTTAATTGCATTGGTATTCATCCAGTCAGATGCGGTTCTTAAAGTTTTTAGGACTGCCTCATGGGGCCCGGGCCTGGGAGTGTTTTCATAGATCATTAGAATAAAAATGCTAGTTCACATGCTAATATCCAACCAAACGAGAGTATAATCCAGTGGGTAAGAAAAATTGCTTTACTGTATTTATTTTCACGAAAGGAAGTGTCCAATTTCTGAATCACAAAATTTGCAACTAATTAGCTTCTACATGCTAATATTGACTGATACATGAGTTTTACTGGTAGGCCAAATTAGTAGTTGCATTGGTCACAACCACTTACTCAAATATCAGCACCAGCTTGCAGAATCCAAAGGTGGTTTTCCAATGTTTTCTAATACTATTATGTGCTTTCACTCAGTGGGGTTCCACTTTGTAGGTTCGAAAAAATGAGTCCAGTGATTAAAAATGATAAACCGGGTATTTCAGGGGTCAAATCAAGCATGTGTCCTGTTTCACTGACTTGCCCTTCCATGGGTTTTTGCTGCTTTCTTTACTGTGCATCATTACACAACTAACTTAAATGCCTTTAAATGAAACAAAAGCTGTGATGGATTGGCAACCTGTCCAGGGTACCTTTCGCCCGTAGCGTGCTGAAGATTATTTTACTTCTGCAGGGCAACTGATGACCCTGCTAATCTTTTAATTTAAGACAAGCAGTTTGCCTAAGCACCATGGATGAAGGCTGAGCCAGTGAGCATCAACACCCTGCTGAAAAATTAATGAACGAGCACAGACGTCTACATCATGTAAACACTACAAATAAGATGTCTCAATCAGCCGACAGCAAGAACGTAGCAGGTTAACGATCTTGGTTTTATGAGTGCTGCCAGACAAAGGCAGCAAATCTGAATTATACAGCAATCTCAGCAAAATGCATGAACTTGTTATAGCCACTGTTGCTCCTAACATGGGGGCTTGCTGAGAAAACAAATCCTTCCAGTACACACAGCTGCACTGATTCTCATTTCATACACACACACAGATACACACACCTATAGTGCAGTGTTCCTCTGGGGAAATATGCTCAAGAAAAGTTTCTGCACAAAAGTAATTTAAACTTTATGTGTAAAATTGTCATATCTGCTAATGCAAAGTAAAATAATGCAAAACACAACTGATAAGAAAGGGCTTCTGAAGGAGGTTTAATTAAGACATGAAAGGGTTTAAGAGATGACCGACAACTGAGGATGAAAAGGACAACATGTATAGTTTTAGTTTTATAGCAGCTCTGTTTGTAGGACATAAGAATACAAATGTATTTGTTTTACATCCAACATTCAGGTTTCAGAGATTTTTGAAAAAGGCCTCTATGGTGGCTCCTGGTTCAAACATGTAGAGAACTGGTTAGATTTGTATAAAAAAAATCTCTTAAAACAAAGTACTATAAAATGTAATGATTGTCAAAGTCCAGATCAAAAATCTATTGGCAATATGTGCAAAACCTGTCTGAGTTTGAGCTATTTTCCAAAGAAGAATAGTAATAATTTCAGTCTCAAAATTTACAAACCTCCACAATAATGCATTAATTTGTATTGGTTTATCAAACAAATCCCAATAACATCTTTTAATTTTTATAGTTGAAACCTGCATAAATGGAAAACAAAGTTTACAGGCTATGAATTTTTTTGCGAGGAACTATTTATCTGAACAATCACAGAAAGAAATGGCTTAATAACTGTTTCCAGAAAAATCGATATCAATAACTATGTTTTTCATCCAGTCCTGAATTTCTTTAGATTGAAACATGATGTTTTGCTTTTTAAGATCTTTTCAACCTACTTGTTGTCAAACAGGTTATATCCAAATGCTTTCTTGATTCCACAAGTTATGGAGTCATCAGGCGTCTTGAAATTGGAAAAAAAAAAGTTCATCCATGATTTAACAATGGGGCAATTATATTTCCACATGGGCCAATGTGCTTTGATTAGCGTTTCTTGATTTTTGTATTTACTCGGGTTATCTTTGTCTGCTATTAAAATTTCTGTTATGATTCAAAACACAGGTGTAACAGAAAAGCAGAAGACGTAGAAGAAATCTGTAAGGGGTTAAAATGCTTTTTACAGCACTGTAGTTTCCAACTGAGCAAAGCTGAGGTAAAAACAAGAAAATAAAGCTTTTGAATCTAGTTCAGGCAATGTTTTTGATTTGGAAATCACAATGTCAAAGAGAGAAGCAGAAGAAAACTGTAGGGAGGCATGCATTTTTCAGATCACTGTAATAGACAGAAAACTGCACATGACAGCTGCATCTAAGATTCAGCTTAATTTAACTTTATTTCAAAACAAAAGTCAATAATAAAACAGATGTAAACCCGGTGATGCATGAAAACAAAGTGACCAGGTCTAACATGACAATAAAGATTTGACTGACATCCCACCATTCTGTCCTCCTAATGAAGCTTTTTTTTAAAGTGAACCCTGACATGTATGGGATGCAGGTACTCAGCAGCAGAAGAATGCCACAGCTCATCACTTTAGGCTGATATCTTCTCTTACACTGGTGCACCCTCATCACCGTCTCCGTCATCACCAGCGGTCTCAGGAGAGCAGTGGTGCCGTCTGCTCTTGTTTTATACATAACCAGCAGGCTAATCTAATTACTCTGTGATGGAGAGCAGTCAATTTCACAGTCAGTCAGCCACTTCTGCTGCCTAAAAATTGGGGCAGCCCAAGTTTGATATATGAGGCAATAACCTGTAATGTAATGGAGTCACCTTCAGAGCAAGACCCCTGTCATTGAAATAATAATGAATTATAACAAGTATAATAGTGTCTGGATTTGACGCAAAGACTCTATCTCTGGGTTCTACACTCATTTGTTTCTCTTCTGCTCTCCAGGTTGGATTTTTCCAGTTTTAAGAGGCAGCATTAAGATTAATTCATGATCCAAACACGCGGAGCGAGTAAACTAGACAGTCATATGCAAACAGTGAGGAGTCAAACCCCCACTGGACCTAAAGATCACATTAATTTACATAAGCCTGGAACGGGTGACCATAAAATTCTGAGGCTATTCTTTGCTGTCATAAAAGTGTCATCTGCAAAAATGATGCTTATGGGAAAGTGGTACTTATGTTCTGGAGCACAGGAATTTTACATAAATACATGCAGTCAAGCTGAAATACTGCCCAGATTCCAACCCTTTGTGCACAGTGAGATGAAAAGCCAAAGGCCAAACTGTAAAAGAAAAATTCACACTATAATTAAGAACAATAATTAAGTAAATACATTTTATTTCATAGTATATATCAGTATTGCAGAAATGCATTGATATATGCTGCATTTTTACACACTGACTTTTTATTACAGATTCCAATTTGTCTTATTTTGATTTTTCTTACATCTATAATTGACAAACTGTTATTTGAGCTACAAGAACATTTAATTTCCCTTTGGGATGAATAAAGTATTTTTGAATTTGAATTATCTTTTTATTTTTCTCACCAGAAATCCTTTATTAAAATTCTCCATGTTATTGGGTGAAGCAATAAATGCAAATAAAGTCCAACTGAAAAATAATTTCAAAAAGGAAAATGAATAAAAAGACAGGTACATTTTGTTGCTGATTTTTACTAAATTGTCCTTGAATATTTTTAAATGACATTGCAGTGAACTTCAAGGCCTTCAAGGTATTCACAGCAGGCCCAGGGTGGAGAAAATTATTAATCAAAGGTTTGCATCTCTATAATATCCTGGCACAGTGAGATTTAGGGTGTTTTTTTGTAAAAGCCTATGAGAAATGTTTGGCAGAGCTTAGTCTGTATTATAGTTTTATGCGAAATATTCCAGTGCACAATTAAAATTCTCATCTTAACATGTCATTAATTCATTAGTATATATCAATGGAGAGAAAAAGAAGAGGAACCAAATCTGAATCAGGGTTTTTAAGTGACATATCGGTGCTGGACCTCTCTTCCAGACAGAAATCAGAGATTTCAGATAAAAAAAAACAGATGGAAGCAGATTCTTAAGCTCAGCAGGTTCTGTCGCTTGCCTGTTTGGACTGAGAGGGCTGCATGGAACGAGACTTTTGCATGTCTATCGTAAGAAAAGCTAAAACCCTTGAGTTAATTTCTGCTCACTTTAAATGATTTGATTGATTAAAGAGTATTTAAGACAAACATCTTTTTCTTAAGATAGCTCATGACAATTTTAGTATGAAATCTACAAAACAAATCCATATAATTAACCAGCCGGTCAGTCAGCATCTAATCCTATCAATATCCTGAAGGCATTACAAGAAAGTAGTCTTTGCAGCCAACTATTGAGCCATGTACAAAAACAGCCATCTGTGACAGTCCTGTTAAAGGAAACTTTTATGCTTTTACATTGATGGAACCATTAGCAGGTACTTACTTTGATGAAAACCATAATTTCTTCTGGTTTTCAGAGAAATTATTGCACCTGTTAGTTTGTGCAATCCTTCTAGTATGCTGTAAAAGTTTTTTTCCAGCCACTTAGAGAGTAATATATTTTTAGCGGAACCATATCCGTGAAATTATTTCTTTTTAAGTGCTTGTCAAGATTTTTGTAATTATAAGGTCTCTTCTATTCATTTATTCTCTTTTCTTTGTTGAATTAACTTGAAAAGTTAGAGTTGGTAACTTTTAATGATTATTATTAACTTCCCAGTAAGATGTTCGAATTCACTTCTCTTTTTTTCACAACAAACATTTGACTTAATAAAGTAATCTCTGTATTGAAAAGCTGGTTGCATGGTTCAGCGGGCACATATTTAATGCTGCCCCAGTTCTCTCCTGGGTTTTAAAAGCATTTCAGCTGTAATAGTTGCAATGGACTCAGTAAATAGTTATTATTGGAATCGCTTTTGGGACAAGAGGTTCATGAATATTGAAAAAATTGAAAGGGGCATTGTGGCATGTAGGAAGAAAGGAATCTACAATGCAATAATTTTAAATAGTACATAAATGTTGTAGTTATTGCTATTGATGTCTGATTAAATGATGAATTATCTTGAACAGCCACATATATGATTCTATTAAAATAATTTATTTCTATGAATGTCCACTGTCTCTACATACTCATCCAGGAGGAGTGAATGCTGTAAGTCACTGACTGGATGCAATCTGCTGGGTTTCCTTAGATAGAAAAACTTTTTATCCAATTTGAATAAATAACTGAATCTGACTGCACTGTTCAATGATTAGGATTAATTGGAATGTATGTACCTGACTGTTGTGAAGTGCCTTGAGACAACATGTGTTGTGAATTGGCACTATATAAATAAACTGAATTGAATAATTCCTGAAAATGATACTATAATAAAATGATAAAATAATTTAAAAAAATAAAATATTAATCAAGAAATTCTAGAAGCTGTTTTGTTTTACTTTTATTGACACGGTAACTGTCATATAGCAGTGCGTAAATCCCAACTCTACGTTGATCAGAGGTGTCCAAAGTGCGGCCCGAGGGCTAAAGTCCTGTGGGCTCATTTGTGGGCTCCCTGACTGCAATTCAAGAATGATACTTGGTGGTTTTGTAGATGGAGACTTTTTATTTTTTATTTCTGGAACATGCTAGGTACACCACAAACAACATTTAATTTCCATTTGGGATTAATAAAGTATTTTTGAATTTTAATATATATATATATATATATATATATATATATATTTATTATTATTTTTTATTTATTTTTTTATTTTTTTCTTTACGTCCTGTCCAGAGTAGCAGAATTGCCAAGAAGAAGCCTAACAGATTTACTGTGGCTAATGCTATAATGCTCCGCTGGAGATATATATTTGTGGCAACCTGGGGTAGTTCTCTTTAGAATTGTGAAACCACGATGGTCAAAATTATTAAATCTATGGTCAGTTGTAATGAATAATGGACAACAACGCCACCTGGAATTATACTCCAGGAAATTTAATTGGTAAAAGGACACAGGTTCGTTTTACTGCAGGAAGGAGACAAAATTCAGAAATTTCACAACGTTTATTAGTGTGCCAAACAGATCAATATTTAAAAGATTTCTTTTAATTTCCATTATTTAAAATAGCAAAGATAAGACAAGTTGACAATTGTTCACTAAGGTTTGGGTGGAACAATGTTTATTTTCAGTGGAAACTAAGGCTTACCAGTGGGGGGGAGGACTGTGAAGAAAAGGGGGCAACATCCAGTGAAGAAAAAGGTATCACCCTAGACTCTACAAAAACACAGCAAACAAGGGAAAAAAAGGGTGCTCCAACAAAATAAACACACGAGATGAGACACCGCCACCAGGGGTCACCACCGCCACCACATGGAGCCTCAGTTCCTAAAAGAAATAAACAAAAACAGCCTGAATAAAACAGTGGCGTCACAACAAATACAATATTTCAGTCAATCCAGTCAAAGCCCCAGCCAGCAGGGGAAGGCCCAAGTTGGTCTTAAATTGGTTTTCCAGCAGGCAAAACAGCGGCAATTGAAATCCAGGTGGAAAGCCAGCAGAAAAGCTCATCAGGTAGCTAAAATGAAATTGATTATTAATCTCAACTGATGACAAATTCATTTCACAGGTTACAGATTACAGCAGCGCCATCTGAACAAGTTAGTAAATAAAGATCAAGCAGTGCAGCTTCAGCCATACAGTACACACAACGGATGGATCGGTCCTGATAATCCGCAGATGCAGCAGAGGACGGGCTAAACCGGGCATCAGACCACAGTTTACATTAGTGGCTACTATCAAAACCAACTAAAACAATGAAAACAGCTACGCTTACCAGAGAACAGTTAGCAGCCTTGCGGCCCTCCAAAGAAATGCCACCCCACACCATTACTGACCCACTGCCAAACCGGTCATGCTGAAGGATGTTGCAGGTAGCAGATCACTCTCTACGGTGTCTCCAGACTCTGTCACGTTTGTCACATGTGCTCAGTGTGAACCTGCTTTCATCACCCTGACACTCTCTCTTTCCCGCACAACCTCTTTTTTTGCTGACAGGACACTTGTAACTTGCAACTCTATCCGTTACATTAACGCTCAGCTTGGACATCTGCTTTACTTGCACTGCCATACTTGCACACTGATCACCTGCACTGTTGTGCTCTCACATCTTATACTGCTCTACGTTTACTCTCACTCACTTAAAACTGTGCACGTATATTTATAACAGCCTATTCGTTCAGAAATTTCTTTCTGTGTCTTACCCTCTTGCTTGAGGGTGTCAATAGTGGCCTTCTGGACAGCAGTCAGGTCGGCAGTCTTACCCATGATTGGGGTTTTGAGTGATGAACCAGGCTGGGAGTTTTAAAGGCCTCAGGAATCTTTTGCAGGTGTTTAGAGTTAACTCGTTGATTCAGATGATTAGGTTCATAGCTCGTTTTAATGATATGCTAATTTTGTGAGATAGGAATTTTGGGTTTTCATGAGCTGTATGCCAAAATCATCCGTATTAAGACAATAAAAGACCTGAAATATTTCAGTTAGTGTGCAATGAATCTAAAATATATGAATGTTAAATTTTCATCATGACATTATGGAAAATAATTAACTTTATCACAATATGCTAATATTTTGAGAAGGACCTGTATTTAGTGGTAACTGCGGATCAATATAGAACAATTGTGTATCTGTTAACACCTGAATCCAAACACCTGTGGGTGTAAGTGTGAGCGCGCTTGTGTATTTAAGGTTTCTCCATAAAAATATGCAAGCGTGACGATCCACAGACCTACCCGCCAGGAACCGAGAAAGATACGGAGGACATCTGAGCCACAAACATCCAAAGTCCCCCGCAGAGCAGAGCATGGGAATCCCAGGAGAACCAAATTTACTCAAGGTTGGAAACAAGAATTTCTAGTTAACTCTATCAAATGCTTTTTCTGCTCCTAGAGTTTTTATATTAGTCTCAATGTTGCTACCATAGGAATAGTCTATTAAATTAAGTAATCTGCATGAATTTGTGGATGAATGCCTCCCATTTATAAAACCATTTTTGTCAGGATGTATTATGAGAGGATTTACCTTTTCTAATCTTTTTGCGAGGGCTTTACAGATTATTCTGAGATCAAGGTTAATAAGGGATATGGGATGATAGCTGGTAGGAAATGCTGGGTCTTTGCCTGGTTCTAACAGGAGATGATGTTGGTAGAATTTATATTTGGCGGAAGTCTGCCATTTTCGTCACTTTCCTGGTGAACTAAAATCCTCCACAGTGAATTCTGTGTGGGTAACCGCTCCGTGGGCCGTGTGACTCCGGACTGTGGACCAACATGATCCCGAACAGAAGGTGTGATTGAAAGCCTGAGGTAAAAAGTTAAACCTAGATCAATCGCAGGCAGAGCGGCCTGGCGTCTGCGGTAAAAAGAGTAAAAAGGATAAATAAATCTTGCCTAAGATTTAGAGGCTCCAGTTGCCCCCTTAAGGGGCACAAAAGCAGCTGCCAAGGACTTGGTTTAAGGTTTTGATGGATCCTGTTGCCCCCATAAGGAGCACAAAAACAGCCACCAAGGAATAGGAGTCTTGAGTTCCAATGGTTCACGAAATTTCCCTTAAAGAGATTCAAAAGCTGCCGGCTCCATAGATAAATCCTTACTCCAAAAAGAAGTGTTGCGCAAATAGGAGTCTTGAGTTTCGATGGTTCTTGAAATTTCCCTTAAAAAAGCCGCCGACTCCATAAAAAAACATAAAAAAGAAAAAAAAGAAGAACTCTAAAATGAAGTGTTGCACAGAATATGGAAAACCTAGTCTAGGTGATTGAGGCCTATAAGTGACTGTGTGTTGGTGCATGTGAGTGTGTCTGCAGAATCATACAGCCTTCTCACTGAGACAACCCGAAACCTTCGCAGTGTGAACATAAAGTTGCTCTCCATTGAACCTGTGCTGTAGGGAATTCTGATTTGTATTTTTAGGCATTTTACTAGCAACAGTCTAAAACCTCTTTTACCTCCGGGATTAGAACCCTAAGGGGAAAACCGGATGAAAACTAGGTTTTTCATCTAGAAGCCTGTTTTCCGGGAGGAATTGAGGGTCCGGTGAATAATTCTGTTTGCTGGTGGATGCACATACATATTTTATGTTCTGAAAATAAATGAGATAATAATTAGTTAAAGTAAGATAATAATACATAGATAAAATATATTGATTAGGAACTATTAATTAAAATATAAAATAAGAAAATACACCTTCTCCAAAGATGGGATGCTGTATTCGGAAGCCTTGCTGAATGGCAGAAAGATTACAGTTTCAAAGGGGACCTCTCTGTCCCTGCGTGCACACAGTTGGTAAACAGATTGAAACAAAAGGATAAATTAACAAACTGCAAGAGCAGCCTTTAAATAACAGCCATAATACTGAGGCCTTATGAAAAGCACAGGGTAGAACTTTCAGCTTAACTGAAAACTGAAAACAAGAAGGGGGGGGCAGACCGCCACCCATCCCAGTAGGCAGAACAGTGCTCAGAAGTAATCTGAGAATAAATAGATCTTGTCTACAAGTGTTAGTGAGAAGCAGGTGTTTTAAAAATCATTCTGTGGTGTTATAATACCAGCGACACCATGATAAAATGCAAAAGATTCATTTTACAGGGAAATAATTCCATATTTGACTCAGATTGTGTTCGTTTTTGATTTTTTTTTTTTCCTCTTTGAGAGAAGTTAAATTTCAGCTCTGTGAAACGACCTTGACACAGGAAATGCAACTGCCTGAAAACAAAGATAAAACGTCTGCACACAGCAGAAGCCTGTCTTTCCTGAGAACTCTGATGGAGATTGTAATTCTACCCTGCATGTGTCAAACTCAAGGTCTGCGGGCCAAAACCAGCCCCCAGAAGTTTATGTGATTCTCTAGAAGTAGCCTTTGATATAGTGATCGTGTGCTTGAATGTTATTTTGTCAATCAATAAGCAGTTTTGTCTACATTCTGCCATAATCTGCCTTTTGAAAATGTTTGTTATGGTTTGCGAGATATAGGACCCCAGAATGCAGATGAGCAGGCAGTGTGATGGTAAGTGAAAAAGGTTTAATAACAAAAACTCACTCTCAACAGGAGGCAGGAACAAAACAACAAACGGGCAGGCGAGACAGGCATGGCATGATCAAAAAACAAGACATGATCTGAGAAATGTTTCCGCGATAATTGACAGAACAGGTGTGTATTCATGGAGTGTGACCAGGTGAAACAAGAAGACAGATTAATAGGTGCAGGTGATCCGAATTAACAGAACAAAACATGGCTGGAGCAAAACAGAGACTCTTGAACACAAACTAACAGAAACTAGAAAAAACATGAAGCAAAAGCATAACCAGATCCGAAAACCAAACTTGACAAAACATGAACAAGACGACAAAACTAAAGCATGACCAGGAAAATAAACAGAAACACGATTCAAAACTTGAACAGTGAAAAACATAAGAAAAAACCCGAAACCAAAAACCAAACAACCCCAAATCATAACAATGTTTTGAATCTTGCTCTTTATGTATACAAAAAGAAAAATTGGCTAAAGTCTGCAGACACAAAATTAACCTGGATTGAAGCTTTAACTAAGTTTATTTATTCTGAGATCCTCTCCAAATGCAACAGTATATGTCAGTCTACATGAGATACTAACAACTTCACCTACTGGTATAATATAAAGATCTGATTGAATATGTGAAACAAACTGATTAAAACAACGATGAAAGTTTTTCAACAGGTGATGCTCATCCAGAAGGAAGACAGTGGGATTGCAGTGTTCCTTGGAAATGCAGTTCATTTATTATATAGGTGGAAGACATAACATCACACTGTGTGGAAGTTTTGCTGCCTAATCATGGGCTGGATCTATGAAACATTATGTGCGCAGACCAAATGCCTGAGGTTCTGACTGACGTATAAACCTCACTGATGTAAAAATGATAACATAACACCCAACAGACAACGCCTTTAAGGTGGACCCACTAAGACCACCTTATTGATTCTTGGTGAACAAAAAAGAATTGAAGCATTCAAAACAGACCTTGTGGAAACAAAAAGGGATATGAGGAGACAATGTGCATTTTAAGAATAATAGAAGTAAAATTATGTTCAAATCTTTGCAAATGAAATTGCTCTGACAGAGAAGTAAGTAAGTAGTGCGTGAATGGGAATGACTGATTTTATTGTAATGCATCTTTGAGGGACCTTAAAAGCATTAATAAAGGTCTGATGTTCTGATGATCATTGCCAAATGTCTATCTCAATAAGGTTTCCAGAATTTTTTCCAAAATCATATAAAGATAGCAAAGGTTCTACCTGTATTGAAAATACTGATAAACAAAAGAAAGCTCATAGACCTGTCTTCAATTTTTCACAATTATTTTACAAACAGGGTAATCAAACTTTTATGTGGCCAAATGTCTGTCCATTTTGTCTGTCTGTTTTTGTGAAATGAATGTCTGTTTCATGTTATGTTAAAATTAGGGTATATGTGCATGATAATTAAAGACTACAAGGGCATGTCTGATCCTCAACAGTACCATAATAATATTAGGTAAATTCTTTATGGTAAAACAAAAGGATTTTAACAGATGTTTGGACTTTTTCCAGTCAGGTTCAGAATGATCAAATTTAACACTAATTTAAAAATGTTATTGAAGCAGTTAATCATAGCTGGTTTTTGTACATTAGCATTAATAATTTTGTTTGATGAACGAAGACCCATTAAAATGGTTAAAAGGTGGATCAATGAAGGAGTCCATGACATTTCTTTCTCAAGATATAGCACATTTATATGAAACAAATATATGGTATCAATATGTGAAACTCATTGCAAAAAAAAAAAAGAAATGTTATGTTATGTGTGTTCCTGACTTCTTGTTTCTTCCAGCCAGACCAGTGCAAACACCAGAGGATGTGTGTTTTATAAGGCAGAGCCTTGAAGGAAACAGCGAGAATTTTTATTTGGTACTGAGAGTAAACTTTACTAAATTTTCAATTCAGTTTATTTATATAGTATCAATTCACAACACATGTCGTCTCAAGGCGCTTCACAAAAGTCAGGTACATACATTCCAATTAATCCTAACCATTGAACAGTGCAGTCAGATTCAGTTATTTATTCAAATTGGATAAAAAGTTTTTCTATCTAAGGAAACCCAGCAGATTGCATCGAGTCAGAGATTTGTAGCATTCACTCCTCCTGGATGAGCATGTAGAGACAGTGGACATTCATAGAAATAAATTATTTTAATAGAATCATAAATGTGGCTGTTCAAGATAATTCATCATTTAATCAGACATCAATAGCAATAACTACAGCATTTATGTACTATTTAAAATTATTGCATTATTGCACAGTGGACAGTAATTGGCGTTGACTTTGCAGTAATCCCTCATACTGAGCATGCATGTAGCGACAGTGGAGAGGAAAAACTCCCTTTTAACAAGAAGAAACCTCCATCAGAACCAGGCTCAGTGTGAGCGGCCATCTGCCACGACCGACTGGGGGTTTGAGAGAACAGAGCAGAGACACAAAGAGAACACAGAAGCACTGATCCAGATGTACTTTCTATGGGAAGGAAAAGTAAATGTTAATGGATGTAGCTCCTTTAGTCGTTTCACCTAGAAAGAAAGAACAGATTAGAGTCTGAAAGAGAGCACATAGAGTTAGTCACAGTAAAAGCTCAGTCAATTGCCATGTCCAGGAGAGAGAAAGGGTTAAACAGTGAAAGACATGGCCAAATGGATCATAGGTAGAGGGTGAGCATTAAGTTGTTGCCAGCAGAAGCTTGGACGATGCCCCTCTCCAGAAAAGTGTCACAGGTAGACAGAGAGTCAGGCCAGGTGTAGCTTCTAGGAAGAGAAAAGAGAGAGAACATAAAGTTAAAAACTGAAATAACAGCAAATAATGCAGAATTGGAGAGTAGTGTGAGAATGTAGCGAAGAGGGTGAAAGTGGTCATTATGTCCTCCAGCAGCCTAAGCCTATAGCAGCATAACTACAGAGATAGTTTCAGTTTCAGTTTATTTATTTATATAGCGCTTATTTAAAAATATGTCATCTCAAGGCACAAAGGGTCCGGAATGGCGGGGGCCGCCAGGGAGGCCAGATCAAACCACCGAGTGCCAGAGCACGGCCACCCGAGAACGGGCCACGTGTAGGGGCACTAAGTAAAATAATAAACTGATAAAGTTTGTCCATCTAGAGCCCACTGATGGCCATTGTTATACTAAAAACCACAAGGATTGGGATAGCTCTCTCTGTCAGACTGATTATAACCATTGGAAAAGAGAAGGGGTCATACAGGTAGCAGAAATGGCGGGTGTGTTTGCACCTCAACCATAACTGAGCCGATTTAGGCTAAATCTGACTCCCCCTCACTCCATCCAACAGGGAGGGAGGTAAAAAATAAGTAAGATAGCCTAAGCCAGTCTAACTATAAGCTTTATCAAAAAGGAAAGTTTTAAGCCTAGCCTTAAAAGTAGACAGGGCGTCTGGGAGCTGGTTCCACAGGAGAGGAGCCTGATAACTAAAGGATCTGCCTCCCATTCTACTTCTAGAGACTCTAACAACCACCAGTAAACCTGCAGTCTGAGAACGAAGTGCTCTGTTAGGAACATATGGACCAATCAGATCTCTGATGTATGATGGAGCTAGATCATTAAGGGCTTTATATGTGAGGAGGAGAATTTTAAATTCTATTCTAAATTTAACAGGGAGCCAATGAAGGGAAGCTAAAATAGGAGAAACATGATTTCTCTTTTTAATTTTCATCAGAACTCTTGCTGCAGCATTTTGAATCAGCTGAAGGCTTTTAACTGCATTTTGTGGACATCCTGATAGTAAAGAATTACAATAGTCCAGCCTTGAAGTAACAAATGCATGGACTAGTTTTTCAGTGTCACTCCTGGATAGGATATTTCTAATTTTGGCAATGTTCCAGAGGTGAAAGAAGGAAATCCTAGAAACCTGTTTAATATGGGATTTAAATGACATGTCCTGGTCAAAAATAACACCAAGGTTTTTTACTTTATTACCAGAGGTCAATTTAATGCCATCCAGGTTAAGTGATTGACTAAGCAGTTTCTTTTTTAAAGACTCCGTCCAAAGACGACAACTTCTGTCTTGTCTGAATTTAGAAGCAGAAAATTTAAAGTCATCCAAGTTTTTATGTCTTCAAGACATGCTTGTAGTCTATCTAACTGGTTGGGTTCATCAGGATTTATGGATAAGTAAAGCTGAGTATCATCAGCGTAACAGTGAAAATGTATCCTGTGCTGCCTGATAATTTGACCTATTGGAAGCATATACAGGTCCTTCTCAAAATATTAGCATATTGTGATAAAGTTAATTATTTTCCATAATGTCATGATGAAAATTTAACATTCATATATTTTAGATTCATTGCACACTAACTGAAATATTTCAGGTCTTTTATTGTCTTAATACGGATGATTTTGGCATACAGCTCATGAAAACCCAAAATTCCTATCTCACAAAATTAGCATATCATTAAAAGGGTCTCTAAACGAGCTATGAACCTAATCATCTGAATCAACGAGTTAACTCTAAACACCGGCAAAAGATTCCTGAGGCCTTTAAGACACAGAAATAAATTTATGAACGAATAGGCTGTTCCCAGAGTGCTGTATCAAGGCACCTCAGTGGGAAGTCTGTGGGAAGGAAAAAGTGTGTCAGAAAACGCTGCACAACGAGAAGAGGTGACCGGACCCTGAGGAAGATTGAGGAGAAGGGCCGATTCCAGACCTTGGGGGACCTGCGGAAGCAGTGGACTGAGTCTGGAGTAGAAACATCCAGAGCCACCGTGCACAGGCGTGTGCAGGAAATGGGCTACAGGTGCCGCATTCCCCAGGTCAAGCCACTTTTGAACCAGAAACAGCGGCAGAAGCGTCTGACCTGGGCTACAGAGAAGCAGCACTGGACTATTGCTCAGTGGTCCAAAGTACTTTTTTCGGATGAAAGCAAATTCTGCATGTCATTTGGAAATCAAGGTGCCAGAGTCTGGAGGAAGACTGGGGAGAAGGAAATGCCAAAATGCCAGAAGTCCAGTGTCAAGTACCCACAGTCAGTGATGTTCTGGGGTGCCGTGTCAGCTGCTGGTGTTGGTCCACTGTGTTTTATCAAGGGCAGGGTCAATGCAGCTAGCTATCAGGAGATTTTGGAGCACTTCATGCTTCCATCTGCTGAAAAACTTTATGGAGATGAAGATTTCATTTTTCAGCACGACCTGGCACCTGCTCACAGTGGCAAAACCACTGGTAAATGGTTTACTGACCATGGTATCACTGTGCTCAATTGGCCTGCCAACTCTCCTGACCTGAACCCCATAGAGAATCTGTGGGATATTGTGAAGAGAACGTTGAGAGACTCAAGACCCAACACTCTGGATGAGCTAAAGGCCGCTATCGAAGCATCCTGGGCCTCCATAAGACCTCAGCAGTGCCACAGGCTGATTGCCTCCATGCCACGCCGCATTGAAGCAATCATTTCTGCAAAAGGATTCCCGACCAAGTATTGAGTGCATAACTGTACATGATTATTTGAAGGTTGACGTTTTTTATATTAAAAACACTTTTCTTTTATTGGTCGGATGAAATATGCTAATTTTGTGAGATAGGAATTTTGGGTTTTCATGAGCTTTATGCCACAATCATCCATATTAAGACAATAAAAGACCTGAAATATTTCAGTTAGTGTGCAATGAATCTAAAATATATGAATGTTAAATTTTCATCATTACATTATGGAAAATAATTGACTTTATCACAATATGCTAATATTTTGAGAAGGACCTGTATGTAGTAAAGAGAATTGGGCCAAGTTCTGAACCCTGTGGTACTCCACAATTAACCTTATAGTTTAAAGATGATTTATCATTTACATGAACAAACTGGAGTCTGTCAGACAAATAAGATTTGTCTGACTTTTATATTTTAATAAGATTTCTCCAGTGCATTTAATACAATTCAACCTGATTTGCTTTGTCAGAAACTCCAGAAGACTCAGGTGGAGGCCTCAACAATCACCTGGATCAAATACTACCTGACGAACAGACCACAGTTTGTGAGACTGAATGGTTGTGAGTCTAACCAGGTAGTCAGCAGCACTGGAGCACCACAGGGGACTGTACTCTCCCCATTCCTTTTCACTCTGTACACCTCAGACTTCCAGTACAAGACAGACTCCTGTCATCTGCAGTAATACTCGGATGATTCTGCAGTCGTAGGGTGGATCAGAGATGGACAAGAAGCTGAGTACAGGAAGGTGGTGGACCGCTTTGTGGCATGGTGTGGAAACAATCATCTCATTTTGAACGTGACTAAAACAAAGGAGATGATTGTAGATTTTAAGAGAAACAGGAATAAGTCGAAAACTATTTCTATCATGGGAGAAGAAGTGGAGGTGGTGGAGGAGTATAAATACCTCGGTGTTCACCTGGACAACAGACTGGAGTGGAGATGCAACTGTGAAGCCATCTGCAAGAAGGGACAGAGCAGACTGTACTTCTTGAGGAAGCTTAGGTCCTTTGGTGTTTGCAGCAAGATGCTGCATATCTTCTATAAGTCTGTTGTGGAGAGTGTGATTTCTTCTGCCATCATCTGCTGGGGAAGCAGCATCAGAGCCAGGGACTTAAAAAAGCTCAACAAGCTGATAAAAAAGGCTGGTTCTGTTCTGGGGACTCCTCTGGAACCTCTGGAGATCATTGTTGAAAGACGGATTCTTCATAAAATGAAGAACATTATGGAGAACCCTGAGCATCCTCTTCATGAGACTGTCCTACAACAACAGAGTGTCTTCAGTCAGAGGCTTCTTCAGATCTGCTGTAAGACGGAGCGCTACAGGAGATCCTTCCTGCCCACAGCCATCAGCATCTACAACGGCTCTTTGAGGAAACCTTCATAATATGAGCTATAACAACATTTAATTTCCCTTTGGGATTAATAAAGTATTTTTGAATTGAATTGAATTGAAGATTTAAACCAGCCTAGCGCTGTTCCCCTGATCCCTACAGCATATTCCAGCCTTTCTAAGAGAATATTGTGATCGACTGTATCAAATGCAGCACTGAGATCTAACAGGAGAAGTACAGACACAAGTCCATTATCTGAGGCCATAAGAATATCATTAGTGACTTTCAGCAGAGCTGTTTCAGATGAGCTCTGAAGCCTGACTGAGACTCTTCAAACAGGTCATTGCTGTGTAAGTGCTCACACATTTGATTTGCAACTATTTTCTCAAGAATTTTAGATAAGAATGGAAGATTGGATATAGGTCTGTAATTTGTCAAGTCATCTCGATCAAGCGAAGGTTTCTTAAATAAAAGTTTAATTACAGCTACCTTAAAAGCTTGTGGTACATATCCATTTACTAAGGATAGATTAATCATATCTAAAATGGGACTGGTAATCAGAGGGAACACTTCCTTAAATAATTTGGTTGGGATTGTGTCTAACATACAAGTTGAAGGTTTAGATAAAGCTAATATTTCTGATAACTCAAGAAGCTTCACAGGATCAAAACAGTCCAAACACAAATCAGGTTCTGCAGTTATTTCCAATGTTGTCTCACTTGCTGAGGATGAAGTAATCATCTTCGGGAGTATGTCAAACATTTTATTTTTAATAGAATCAATTTTATTTTGGAAGAATTCCATAAAGTCATTACTGCTGAGAGCTAAGGGAATGGATGGCTCAACAGAACTATGACTCTGTGTAAGTTTAGCAACTGTACTAAACAGAAACCTAGGATTATTCTTGTTCTCTTCTATTAATGATGAGAAATAAGCTGTTCTGGCTTGACAAAGTGTCTTTTTATACAACAGTAGGCTATTTTTCCAGATTAAGTAGGAATCCTCTAGGTGTGTAGAGTGCCATCTTCTCTCCAGTTTTCTAACATTGTGCTTTAAAGTACGCAGATCTAAATTAAACCAAGGAGCTAGCCTCCTATGAATAATTACCTTCTTTTTCAAGGGGGCTGCATTGTCTAATGCACTATGCAATGATGAAGTAACACTATCAACAAGAGAATCAATTTGTGAACGGCCTTGAGATAAATAAATAAAACTGAATTGAATTGAATAGAAGGGGCAGAAACAAAATGATTGCCCTCCACTGTGCTTTTCTGTGATAATGAGGAAATTAAAAGTGGAACAGAGTCTTTAAAGGTTGTTACAGCATTGTCTGAGAATGATATATTATAATGAAATTTTCTTTCAGATGTGGAGTACTCGGTTAAATTAAACTCAAAGGATATTAAGAAATGGTCAGACAGGACAGGGTTATGAGAAAATATTGTTATGTCTTTACACTCAATGCCATATGTCAGCACAAGGTCCAGAGAATGAAGACAGAGGTGGGTAGGTTTGTTAATGTTTTGTGCAAACCCAGTTGAGTCTGAGAAAGCATTAAACGCTATATTTAGGCTATCACTTTCAACGTCAGGGCTGCACGGTGGTGCAGTTGGTAGCACTGTTGCCTTGCAGCAAGAAGGTCCTGGGTTCGATTCCTGGCCAGGGATCTTTCTGCATGGAGTTTGCATGTTCTCCCCGTGCATGCGTGGGTTCTCACCGGGTACTCCGGCTTCCTCCCACAGTCCAAAGACATGCCTGTTAGGTTAATTGGTCACTCTAAATTGCCCTTAGGTGTATGAATGAGTGTGTGCATGGTTGTTTGTGTGTTGCCCTGCGATGGACTGGCGACCTGTCCAGGGTGTATCCTGCATCTCGCCCATAGATTACTGGAGATGGGCACCAGCTCTCCCGTGACCCACTATGGAATAAGCGGTAGAAAATGACTGACTGACTTTCAACGTCAGCATGAATGTTAAAATCCCCCACTATAATAACCTTATCTGTATTTAACACTAAATCAGATAAAAGATCTGAAAAGTGATCTAAAAACTGAGAGTAAGGACCTGATGGAAGATGCAAAATGACAAACAGAAGTGGTTTTAGTGCTTTGCAATTTGGATGAGGAAAAATAAGGATTCAATATTCAAAAGAGTTGTAGCTATTGATTGGTCTGGGACTAATCAATAAATCGGACTGAAAGATGGTTGCTATTCCTCCTTCTCGTCCAGTATTTTGAGGAATGTGAAAATTTAAATAATTAGTAGGAGTTGACTCATTTATAGTAACATAATCATCTTGCTGCAGCCAGGTTTCTGTGAGGCAAAATAAGTCAATCTGATTGTCACCAATCAGGTCACTAACTAGCAAAGTCTTTGAAGAGAGAGATCTTATGTTCAGTAAGCCACATTTAATTGTTTTATTTTTATTTTTAGTCTGAGTTGTTTATTTTTATGTCATTTTTCTGATTTCCTCCTTTTAGACTATTTTTTAATCTATTCAATTTTGGCCGTGGGCGAGACACAGTCTTAATAGGGTAATGGGTGGGTAGCAGTACAGAAGTTGCAGAGAGGAGTGTTAAACTACGACCCTGCTTCCTGGTCTGAACCCTGGGTTGTCATAGTTTTGGAGAACTAATAAATTCAGCCAGATTCCTAGAAAGAAGAGCTGCTCCATCCAAAGTGGGATGGATGCCGTCTCTCCGGATCAGACCAGGTTTTCCCCATAATGTTCGCCAATTATCAATGTAGCCCACATTGTTTTCTGGATACCACCTAGACAGCCAGTGGTTGAATGACGGCATGCGGCTAAACATGTCGTCACTGTTCAGATCAGGGAGGGGACCAGAGAAAATTACACAGTCTGACATTGTTTTGGCAAATTTACACACCAAAGCAACACTAACATTAGTGACCTCCGATTGACGTAACCAGGTGTCATTACAGCCAGCGTGAATAACAATCTTACTGTATTTACGTTTATCCGTAGCCAGCAGTTTCAGGTAGGATTTGATGCCACCAATTCTGGCCCCTGGCAGACATTTGACTATGGTCTCTGGTGTCTCTAGTGCCACGTTTCTGACTATGGAGCTGCCAATTACCAGAGTTGGCTTCTCAGCGGGTGTATCACTGAGCGGGGAAAATCTGTTAGAAACGCAAACGGGTTGGTGGTGACCTGTGGGCTGGGATCTAGGACTATGCTTTCTACGTACTGTCACCCAGCCGACCTGAGGCCCCGGCTGCGCGGGCTCTGCTGAAGGACTGCTACAGGGAGCTACCCTCGGTGGCTCCACGCTGGATAAGGGGCCTCGGCTATCTGCTGGTTTTTCAACAGCACTGAGCCGGGCCTCCAATTCCGACACCCTCGCCTCCAAAGCTACAAAAATGCTACATTTATTACACGTACCATTATCACTAAAGGAGGCAGAAGAGTAACTGAACATCTGACACAGAGAGCAGGAGAGAGGAGGAGACCCAGAGAGAAAAACAGCAGAACGGGTAGCCATGGTGGAGCTAAAGTTAACGCTAAGCTAGCGACCCCTTACCACTACTAGAAAAACCTTGTAAGACACAGAGTCCCCAAACGTTAAATGCAGCAACAGAAAGTATGTGTTTTAACGTGCTTATGTATTAGAACAAGTAAGAGATATCACTGTAGAGAGAAATCAGATCAAACGAGAAAGCCTTCACACAGCAAACAATCCACAGAGTGAAACAATGAAAACCGGAAGTGACGAATACGTCTTGCCGACCACAGCAATCAATCAAACTCAGAAATTGTTGTCCTTACAGAAAACTGTAACTGTAACTGTAAATTCACACCTGTAATTTTAAAATTTTTACATTTAAGTTAAATGTCACTGCTCCTGTCTCTAACTATGAAAATCATTAGCAGGTTGTCGGTTCCCTCATTGTGTAGGAGGAAGCGGTGTTCTGTCCCAGTAGGTGCCCTCCCAAGCCATCTGTGTATGTAACTGACCATACTTTTACTATCAGCCGGGAATTTTCCACTCTAAATAGACTTAAGAGAGAACTTGTTCAAGTCAAACCACATGATAGTATATGGGGAACAGATGTCCCTGACGAGTTTAAACATAGATTGACAGGAAACCATAGATTATAGGTTTGGGTTATTTGTTAATGCCTCTGATAAAGCTTTTACAGGAATGTCAAAGGAAATAACAGCACTCCACACAGTGGTACTGCAAAACAGGATGGTGTTGGATTTGGTAACAACCCTGTCTGGGGGAGTTTGCACTCTTCTGAATGAGACTTGTTGCACCTACATCCCTGATGAAACTAGAGATAGTCATGCCCGGGGAGTATTCTGGGGCTAAGGGTCTTGCTCAGGGACCCTGAGTGGCAGTCTGTGGGATATGAACCTGGCCCCTTGTGTCCCCTCTGGAACACAAACCTCCTGTTCTAACCACTAGGCCACCACTCCCTTCCCCTAAGTAAAAAAACAAAAACAAAGAGCAGGTGTGATGATGAGTAAATCAGGGCCAGGTGCAAGAGGAGAGCCATAAACAGGAAGAACAAAAACAGACTGGGAAACAAAACACGAAAACCAATGTTACAATTTAATAATGTATACCAAAACTTTGTATTTTGTATTGTAACTGTATATTATCACAGGAAGCCTTAGCATTGAACCATCACACACAAACAAAAACACTAAATACTATAATTGTTGTTTTAGTTACAAGCCACCTGATTATGATGGAAATAATTTGTCATAAAGTCATAAATCAAAAGAAAATAAAGTATATTTACTGTTTTATTTGTTCCCCTTTTGTGATTAAAATAAGATAGGAAAACTTAAAAAGGTAGCCTGAAAAAGTTATAAGTGACAGAAGGGACAAATACATTTGACCCAAAATTGTAGGTTATGTTGAAATGCCAGCAGTCTTTCTGTGGGAGCAAATAAAGTCCTGATTTGCATGTGAAAAGAATAAATCATGCTTAATATCACCTTGGCTGTCCTTTCTTTTTGTTTTTGCTTTCAGGGCAGAAGGTTTTCATCTGGCTGTGGTGATGTCCTTATTTCCGTCAATGTTTCTGCACAAGGTCACAGCTTTATTCAACTAAGAGGCAGACAGAGCAGCAGCACAGTCGGTTCCCTGAAGCCCTCCAGCAAAGAAAAACACATGAAACTCAGGTACAGAAGCCAACTGACAGGTGTGTGAATTTGTGTGGTCCAGGTTTGGACATTATGGGGGAAACATCCTTGACACAAAGTGAGTCTTTACAACTTCTAAAGTGAAGATAAATCATCATATTGTAATATGCTCTATGTTTTCATGGACTTATTGAAATTCAACGCACTGTCAACTGGTGTAATGGATACAAGACTGTGTGTATTAGTATTTTCTGTCATGCGTACTCTCATATTTGCAAAGGGCATTTATATATGTGTCCTCATGAACCGTGTCAAAGTCATTGTTTGTTCTAACCTTTAGCAAACCTTGTTATCCAAAGTGCCATGTGAAATCACGTGGTTAAAACAAACCTGCCAGCCAGATTCTGTCCTATTGCAGGCATTTCACACATCAGTTAGATCCACATTAAATTAAATTTCAAAGGAAGGTTTCTTTCAGATCAGAATTTTGTTTGTTAATTTTGCACACTGTAAATCAGATTAAGATGATTAGATCTGGTGAGTAGACTTTGGCATGATTTGGATGAACTGTCACTGGCTGTGGTGGAAACATCTAAATGCAGGCAAATGCCAATGCATTAAGATAAACGTTAGTGCTGTGTTGCTCTAGGATGTTCTAAAATATTCAAACAGAAATGTATACTTTTGGCAACCTACCTGAAGATAACTGGGTGGTTTAGTGAGTTATTTTGCTCAGAGTGCCAAGATAAAACAGCACTATCTTATGGAAGTGAAAGTCATAATAAGGTTGAATCAATAATCTTTTAGCCAGCCTTTCGATGGCTTTACATGAACATCTTTTAATGGTTATTTCTGGTCAGCAAGTCAATTTCTTTATTTAGCCAAGAAAAATATGTAAAGATGTTCTTCCCAAAGTTAGCCTAAAGAATGATGTTAAAGGTCATGTAAACATCAACTGATGGATTCAAACATCTGCACATCTGGTAGTGGCATGGTAGTCCCCAAACATTGAATCTTCTAGGTTGTTAAAACAAAGCATAAAAGAAGGACACACATGTGTTTTGTGGGTTGTAGATGCCCAAATGTCGAGGCAGAATAGTCAAACAATAAGTTAAACAATATTCTCTTCTGTTTGTTGATGTTCAACAGTATAACACAAAACATTGAAGTAATACAACAAAAAGTGTGTCACAGTTTTCCCCCCTAGCTTTGCAAATCATTGACTAGCTGCAATGTCATATAAAGGTGTGCCTTCTCTGACATGATATTTGAGTTCATAAAACTTACTTACTTGGATTTTTTTGAGCTTTAATTGCACCAAACACTACAGCAGAGGCATTGATTCCTATTCCAACCATAGCGTCTACTTTCGCTAATGAAAGGCGGGGTCATTTGTTAGGAAAAGGAAGTGACGCAACATTTGAATCCATCTACAGACATATTTATATGAAAATGGTTTTCACTTTTCATTTTTTCATGCAGGACACATTTAAATGATGTTTAGGCGGATGACACAGTTGTCTTTTCTGCTGCTTATAAAGCCAAATGTTTCTGGTCCCTGCTACCCTCCATACAGACCTTTGTTCCTGAACATCTCCGTCCCAGATGCAATATCTTGGCACCCTGCTCTGAGGGCCTGATAGAGTTTATCCTAGAACTGCATGCTGGGGTCTGATCCCAATGCTTAAGGCTTATTTTATGGAACCAGAATGCCTTGCATGTTGATGAGGTTAATTGTACATAACCAGACCACGAACTGAGACCGCAGTCTTCAGTAATTTTCTGCTCAACAGCAAAAACATCATTAAAAAGTTGATAGCACATAATCATTTAATATAAATAAATATTTGAAATATAGCACTGTAGCACTATAGCAATGTATGACTTACCCCTTTTTGAAATAAATTACTGAAATAAATGCACTTTTTGATGATATTTAAATGTATTGAGAAAGATCTGTACATTTAGCATCAGATCAATGTCTGGCTTCACAGTCTAGTCCTGTTTTGCAGCATTACAAAGAGTAACGCTCTTCACAGGATTGGCAAGCCCGGTTGTATGGATTTGAAACTAACTAGGGATGCATGATATATCGCCATTAACATCGGTATCGGACGACGTTATTTAATTTCTTAACATATCAGTATCAGTCCCATGAGTAAAATCGGGCCGATATTAACAACCAATGTTTATTTCTATCTTGTTGCAGTTTGTGTATGTGTTTGGGGAGGGCAGGGGATTGGCCATGTGGTTTTGGTTTAGTCATGTGACAGTGATAGTGATGCAGCACAGATTGTTGGTGTTTGCCTGAAGCAGAGAAGCAATGTCAGTGTTGTGGGCGTTTTTCCACAATGCCAAAGGGTTAGGGAAATATATATAATATAATAAATATAATCAGTCATTGGCCATAACGGCAACATTAATATTGAGTATTGATACAAGCATTTCATTTCAATCCTTGAAATAACCGACAAACAGTTTCATTTCATTTTACTATATACACCAGGAATGATGATTGGTGAGTGAATCCATGACTGATAAGTAATGTTAAGGATGTGGTAGTAACACATTACTTTTTGTCATGTTTTATTTGAATGCAGCCCCACTGTTCAGCTCACTGGCTTTCACAGTTTTCAAGTTTTAACTTTTGCATCAAATTTTGGATTTTTATCAGTTTTTATTTCATTTTTTTTAACAGAGAGAACTCATGTTAGCAGAACTATGTCCAATGGCCTTGAGTTGTTTTGTCTCTACAGACTCGTCTCAAGGGTGTATTATATCACCACTGTTCTTTGTGCACTTCAGCGCTCACCATCAGAACAAATTTGAATCAAGCTAAATAATTAAGTATGATGATGACATTGGCATTGTCTTGTAGGATCTCAAGGTAGGCCATATCCCAGTCTTAATTTTATTCCATGGTGTAAAGACTCACATTTTACAGTTTCAAGTCTCTTAAGACCAAACACATGTTCATGGACCTCCACAGTAGGTCCTCTACAGCTGCATTGACCATTGTGAACATTTGAGATAATTAATCCAACCTTGTCCAAAACAGGTGAGCTAAATAGTGTCATAGAACAGGTGTTGATTAAGCATGGGCCAGTTACAGGCATCAAAGGATACCAATGTTATAAAAGGTTGTGTTTTCAAAACTGCTTAAATGATCCATCATACTGTTACAATGGTTTCAAGTCCTTTTATGCTAGACCAGCAGAGTGAAGAGCAGAGTGCAAATTACAGCAGGAGTAAGAGTCAATGCATTATGCAAGTTGTGCAAATTATCTGAGGGTAAAAGCTTTCTAATATTTCCTTTAGAATTCCAGTTTTGCTGAACAAAAACACATGTGTTGGTGTCAGATTCTGTTGTGCTAAACAGCTTAAAACTAGCCTTTAATTCTTAGTGTCTTACTTAGCGCCTGGGTAATGGGCTGCTTTATTGACTCAACTTGGGTGCTTTAAATAAGACACCAACTTCAATGTCCTGTTTTCTTTCTCTGAAATAGCTGTAACTGAACAATATTATGTTGTTTATAGTTAATAACTCATATGGGCTTGTTAGCATAGCGGTCTGCGTTTTTTTACTGTCATTAAATAATGCTATTTTCATCACTTGGTCTATTATGTGACAGTCAGAGGGAAACCTGCTACCTAAAACCAGTGAAGATAAAGGGAAACACTGAAACTGTTCCAATGTTTTGATTTACTGAAAAGAATACAACCTAAAATATCCAATTATTAATCATTTATAGTTGTATCACAGCTCTATAAAAAGAACCCATTGATTTATTTATTAATAGAACAGAAAGTTTAATGAAAAATGAAAAAAGAAAAATATCTGGCCATAAATGTATTGCCTTTTGGGGATAAGAGCTGCTCCTGCTTAATGCTGTTCGGTGTACCATCTTCCTCTGATTTTCCATCTGTCTGCTCTTATTGTATGTTGAGGCTCATTGTTTTAGGAGTTTTAAAGTAGAATAATTCCCATATTTCTATTTTATCAGGTTGAGCTGGAGAGCATCATAGGGTACAAGATGTTGAGGTTTCCGATTAGGAAAAATCTGATCTGCAGCGTCTGGGACATTCTTCTATGAAGGTGATGGGTAGGATTAAAACTTCTAAATATATTCATGAGAAACACAAGTGCAGGAAGTGTTTTGGGATTTGTCACACATCTCTCAACCCGAGTATGAGCTGTCACCTTCTTGCAGAAGATTCAGAGTCCCCGAATACTTTAACAATTCACTCATCCCCACTTCAAAAAAACAATTAAAGAATGTCTCCGAAAGCCGAAGAGGTTGTGCAAGACTATGATTGTTAATAATTTGTTATACATCTTTTTAAAATGTAGTTTAAATGAATAAAAAAATCTCTACTGTATTATATCAGGGGGAAATTGTTTATTTTGAGCATTTGTTTAAATTGTCTTTTTATTTATGGATGTTTTGTGGAGACAGCTACTAAAGCAGGAATAAGTCAAAAACAAACTTATCCAGAGGGAAAATAAATACTACTGTGTAGCAACTTTTTATGCCTTATCCTACAACATTGTATTGTTTTTGAACAAGATTTTAATTCCTAAACCTTTCAAGGTGGATTAAGCACTTTTAGATGGCCAAAGACAGCATACACAGGAGTATTTAGCATTAAAACCATGCATATGATAATTAGGAAATGGATAATCACAGTACAAAAGAGAAAGCCCTTTATGGACATTTCATTTGGGTATTCTGCAGTTTAAATATATATTTTTTTCAGATTTACAGTAAATTACCATAACGTTGACAATGGCACATGACAGTATATTTTATTTGAAAAATATATTTTGCTTTACAATAAAAAACAAATCTCTGTGAATCTGGTATTAGTGAATATCTTAAAAGAAATGGAAAAAAATAATTCTAATTGCACTCATTCAGCAATGCATGTTATGTTTTTAAAATTTAAATTCACAGTTTTTTAGCTACAAAATCTGTAATTATCTGTAAGTATAAATGTAAAAGGGAAATAAAGGGAAAATATTTTTTAAAACCTTTAACTCTTTAAATACTGACAGGAATGGAACATCCCAAACCTGAAAGATAAGGGGCCACCACACAGCTCCAGTCTGAGCAGGGAGTCAACAGCCAAATCATCTGGGCGACAGCTGTTGTCTGTGACTATAACGTTTAAGGTAAGAAATTACATTTTCATATTTTATGTTTCCTCTGTGAGTAAAAGATATCTGCCAATGACTGCAGATTGAGTCATATCAGTCATTGTTCTCTCAAATTCTATAAAGCAGGCTATTCAGAGTAACAATGCAGGTTACAAACTTTGAATTACAGTTTTTGTCACAAAGATTCACGACAGAGTGCTTTTAAATCCTTGGGTGGGGTGCCGGTTTGTTAAGTCTCCAAGCTACAGCTCTCAGAAAGATTTCTCCTCATTGGATAAATCATCTTATGTCTTCACTTCATGAAGTAAAATTTGAGATAGAGCCATAACAACGTTTGTTTGTGGTGGACACTTATGCATTGAAGCACAAGTTTGGCATTCTAAACGCAAGATCATCAGTCTTTGGTAACAACTGGTTGCATTCTTCTTTCATGCTGTCTACAAGCCTTAAAACAGCTGAAATGGAAAAGTTGTAAACAGTATGATATTTCCCCTTTAACTGTACGGCAAGATTTAAGGCATATAAGACAATTACAAATTGATGTATTTTACAGTCTCTGGGTTAGGGGTAATTTATCAAATATATAACAGTATTTCTTTTCATTTAATGGTCTTAAACTTTTGCGATATTATTGTTTTATAGTTCTTTTTACAGGCCTTTTTTAAAATTTGGGACAAGATTTTTCTTTGCATTTGTGGTATGTGGAAAAAATCAAGTGATATGACACAAAAAGCAACAATCTCCACCACTATTTGATAGACAAGGGCAATCCACTTAACCATCAGCTCTTGAAGTGAAGCTGGTAGGGGGCAACCAGTTTGCAGCTAAAGTTCTAGATGAAAACATGGAAGCCTTTGGTGGTGAAGCAGGTTGTTCAAAAGTTTAAAAAAAAAAAGGTTCAAAATTATAAAAAAGTTAGTGTGTCCTTGACATTAAATGTTTGTGCTTCAGTTTGTGTGTGTGTTTGGAGCTGCTGATGTGTGCGATGTATGAGGCTGTTTGTGCTGCCTCTTAGATTGCCAGGCTTGTCAGGACAAATGAGGGATCTGTCTGTGCTCTTTGCTGCCCAGATGCACCTTCATCTCCGCTGCTCTTCTGACAGCAAGGAAGAAAGGAGCATGGGCCACTAGGAGAAGGAACTGTCAGGATCTGCCATTTTGGGTTTTTTGTTAGTTTACTTTTTTTCTGTTAGGTGTTTTTCTGTTCCTTCTTTAGTAGTTTGATCATTGTTCGGTGCTGGTGTTCATGTGTTTTCCCTTTAGATCTGTTCCCTTAGTTTTGTTAGTCAAGTCTTGCTCCCTCTACTGGTTGTTTACCTTCAGATACATTTGTCCTCAGTTCCCTGCAGCTTTTCTTCACACCTGATCATCATTTCATCTGATTACCTGTTCCCCTTTTGTCATTGGTCCACACTGCACTTCCCTCTGTTTAAAACCTCACTGACTTTCATTGTGATTTGTGGGTTCCTCCCGTTACCTACCCTGTGTCTTTGCTCTGGTCCAGTCCTGAGTTCTTCCATGTCTGTTGCCTGGATTTTCTTGCTCCTGCGTTCATCCTGTTTATGTTGTTATCCCGCCTTCTTTAACTCCGCTAAATCCTGCATTTGGGTCCTGCCTTGAACTCATTATGAAAGGAACTGCATTCGAGGCAAGGAATATGGTCAGGAGGAGAGTATTTTATTGTAAATGATTATCTGGGGTGCATCAATTTACTTTGGTTTTCATCCTGGCTGTGGAACACTGGACCAGCTCTACACCCTCAGCAGGGTCCTGGAGGGTTCAAGGGAGTTCGCCCAACCAGTCTACATGTGCTTTGTGGACTTGGAGAAGGTCTTTGACCGTGTCCCTGGGGAAATCTTGTGTGGGGTACTCTGGGAGTATGGGGTATCAGGCCCTTTGATACGGGCTGTTAGGTCCCTGTACGACCGGTGTCAGAGCTTGGTCCGCATTGCCGGCAGTAAGTCGGACTCATTTCCAGTGAGGGTTGGACTCCGCTAAGGTTGCCCTTTGTCACCGATTCTGTTCATAACTTTTATGGACAGAATTTCTAGGCGCAGCCAACATACTGAGGGGATCCGTTTTGGTGGCCGTAGGATTGCGTCCAAGTGTGAAGCGGCCGGGATGGGAATCAGTGCCTTCAAGTCCGAGGCCATGGTCTTGAGCCGGAAAAGGGTAGAGTGCCTGCTCCAGGTCGGGGGACAAGTCCTGCCTCAAGTAGAGGAGTTCAAGTATCTTGGGGTCTTGTTCACGAACGAGGGAAAAATGGTGCGGGAGATCGATAGATGGATTGGTGCAGCGTCAGCAATGATGAAGGCGCTGTACCGGTCTGGTGAAGAGAGAGCTGAGTCAAAAAGCGAAGATCTCGATTTGCCAGTCGATCTACGCTCCTACCCTCATCTATTGTCATGAGCTTTGGGTCATGACCGACAGAACGAGATCACGGATAAAAGCGGCCAAAATGAGTTTCCTCCGCAGGGTGTCTGGGCTCTGAAATATTCCCTTACTGGCATTGGAGACACTGTCAGTGATACAGAAGGAGCAAAAGACCAAAATGCAGGAATATGAGGAGGTTAGTAATAAATATCAGATAATCAAAGAGAGCTGCAAACTGAGGACAAGCAGACCCCATGCTAAGACTGCAAAGTTTTAAATAAATTTGTGAAAATCTGAGAAGGAGGAGGGAAAATCTTTAGACTGTACAGTTATGATCAGAGGGTTTTGGGGAAACACTATGGGTATGAGTTGGGTTTTAAGTGGTTCACTTTAAACCATGATTTTATCCAAGCTGGAATATAATACAATATGTGGCCTCAATGATTTTTATTTATTAGAAAATTGTGGACATTAATTGTGAATTTTCTCTAGTCCAAATTGTTTCAAAATTGCATATGGAGGCTCAGATATATTCAGTGTTAACATGCACTGCAAAAAGCCAACCTTTTATTATCACTGCCTGGTAATAAATCAGATGAATCTGTTCCTGTCTTAGGTCAGTTAAGATCACAACAATTATTTCTATTTGCTAAATGTCAAAATAATGAGATTTTTGTTTCATTATGTTTTCAAATTCAGAAGTTAACATAAGTTAACTGCCTTTTAAACTATTTGTAAATGTTTTCAAAACTGCTGGAACATTCTGAACTGTATGATGGCTGGACAGTCGTTCCCATAATTTTATACAAGGATAAAAATAAACCAGAATGGTGGATATCCACAATTCCCTTCCTGGTATTGACATTTAAATTAAACTGGGAGATAGGCTCTAATCAATGTAGTTCCAGTGGAAAAACACAACTGGACAAAAATACAGTGATCTGCTTTTAACACACATTCAAAATAAATAAAGAAAACTGTGTGTCTCCAGGTATTTCTATAAGGCAATATATTCCTTTGGATGTGAGAAGATCAAACAACACCTGTGAGGGGAACTTCACCTGTCACATCTTTTGACAGCCATGCAGCAAGTGTTCTTGCTAGCTTTAAAATCTACAAATAACCTATACTGGGCTTCTTTAAAATGTGACAAAGTGCTTGGAAAGCAGTAGTTTGAGAGCCTTCTTTTGACAACATAGTAATTTCACATTGTTAACCTTTTCTTTTGTATCACTTTTTAGCTCTTCCTCCAAGGCCTCTTCCCACTAAAATGGTTGACATATACGTGCCGTTTCTCAGACCTGCCAGTGTTGTTAGAGCTCTCAGTGTTTAAGGTCAACAGAGAAAACTGTGATGCTGCACGGCATCATCAGAGCAGCAACGTGAGAAGCTGTGAGTCCCACATAGGCAGCGTGCGAGAGGAGTTGACTTTAAAAGGAGAAGGTGAGAGAAACTATGATGAATGTCCTCACACATGTACAAACAAAAGATTGACAGCTTTCATTGTGTTTATATCTGGGCACAAACTTTGAGCAAGCAAAACTGTCCAGCTTGTCCTGTGTAATTGTCAGAGGAGGAATTGCTGAAAATAAAATGGTTCTCACTGGATGAGTAGATCCTCACTGGGTGGAATTAAAGAGACAATATACTTTTCTAATGGAGATTTCATACTGAGATTGGTGTTGTAATAGAAACATCATGTACATTAAAACTGCAAAATAAAACTGTGTTGCATTGATCCCTGTGTTTCTAGGCTTAATGTGAGATGACCTCAAATGATTTTTCTACAATACAATGTCCAGCGGCTTTTCTAAAAGAACATAAATTACATTTTTTATGAAATCAATAGAAACTCTGTAACTACAGTATGTTAAGCTTGTAGCAACAAAATAAATACTAGGACATGTAAATCATTTACATTTGATACAGTCTAGGATCTGAACTTTCATTGTGAAATGCATCTTTGTCAGCTTTATGAATCAAAGTTACTTAGAATATAAAATAAGCCTGTTTTGTCTGTGTTTTGTAGTGTTTATTTCATTCACCATTTGTTGGATTTTGATTCACTTCACATGATGGCTAAGTATTTGCAAATTAAAATATTTCAACAAAGTTTATTTTGACAACTGGAAAACATGCCTCATCTCACTTAACTGTGGTTGTGTTTTTATCTAACAAAACTGCATGTATTTTGGATTTGATTGAAAAACTATGAAACATTTTTTTTTTTATAAATTGTCCAACTCACCAATTTGAGCTAGTATTTTTAGCAAGTTATTACCAAGTTAAAAGAAAGGATTTGTTTTGTATTGTTTTTGTGTGCTGATTCTCATAATTATAATTTAATGCAATAAAAAAACTAACAATTTTCCTTCTGGATAGCTATCTAGCGTTTAACAAAGTCAGTGCTTAACATCTAGCACAAGTATAGTTTTGCATTTAATATTTAGCACAGTTAATGTTTAGTGAATAGTATTTAGCAAAGTTAGATTCTCGCTGTAAACACAGGAAGAATTTAGCTTCTAGTATTTCCCAGAGTTTGTCAAACAAGTCTAGTTGTAGACAATCTAACATTTAACAGGGTTTGTTTAGCAACTAGCATTAATCAGTCACATCTAACACTCAGCATTGTTAGAGTGTCGCACCTAGGTTTTAGCACTGTTAACATTTTGCATCTTGCAATTACCAAAGTTAGTCAGTGGCATCTAGTTGTAGAACATTTTTAGAATGTCCGAGTACAGTGCCTGTTTAACATCTAGCATTAATCAGTTAACATTTAGCATCTAGGCCTGTGAAGCCTGCATAATTTAGCACAGTTAGCTTTTAGCATCTAACATAAAGAACAGTAAGCATCTTGCATTTACTTTGTTTGTTGAAGAGAATGTTGCAGTAGAATATTTGGAGAATCTGTCATGATTTGAGAGTGTTTGGAGTTTTTATTTAGAATTTTTTCTCTGCTTCTGATTATGTTCTACAGGTTGTGTTTTGGATCTTGCTTCTGTTCATTGTTTTCCAGGTGGTGCTTTATTTCTTTCCTTAGGTTTAGTTTCTTATGATCCTTGTATTTTGTTCATAGTGCATTTTTGGTTTTGTTCCGTTATATCTGTAAGATGTTCCTTAGATTTGAATATGTCCTTGTATTCCTGTTTAGTTTCAGCTTTTTGTTTTCACTCTAGCCACAGCTTGCAATCTGCTTCATTCAGTCCACCTGCTACTTTTAATCAGTCTCACTGCTTTCACCTTCGCGATGGTCTATATATACTCTTCAGTTCTGTTTGTTCCTTGCTGGTTTTTACTTCTGTTCATGCCAAGCCTGACCATGTTTGTTTCTGCATCTGCTACCATCTGCCTGTCTGTAAGTTTTCCTTTTTGATTTTATTGTATTAAATCTTTCTTGACTCACCACACCATCAGCTCCTGCCTGTCTATACTTGGGTCCTATTCCAAAAGCCACCTTCTCTGACAGAATCTCCACCAGAATTGAGTGATCTTCAACTGTGCCTGAAACAAGACCGGAGCAATGTCATGTACAGTAGAAGTTTGTGTTTGTAGTTTCGTTTTTTTCTAGAACTTAAAGCAATGCGATACATGTTGCATTTAGCATGGTGATCTACCATGTAGCACAGTGTTTAGCATCTAAAATATTACACAGTTTGTGTGTAGCAGCTAGCATGTAGCACAGTCTATTATTTAGCATAGTTGGCAACCTTGGTTATGTATTGTACTTAAATTTGTAAAGCATTGAAAGAATTTTGTGGTGTTGTACTATTCCTATTAGTCTTAAAAGTTCACTAAGATTAATGTATATGTATGAAAGTTAATGTGAAGATCATTTGAATGGTGATAGATGTTCAGAGTAGCTTCAGGTAGCTTCAGGTAGTGATAATAGAGCAGCTGACAAAAGGCTTTAGATTTATGAGCACATTTAACACTGTTTCTGTGTCATTTTCTGTTATCTGTTATACTCAAAGGGCAGCTAAGCTGTTGAATCTTATAAGGACATTTTATTACAGCTTGCCTCACTTTGGATTGGAAAGCAGCCTATGCATGATAAAACGTGTTAAGAGTTTTGATATTAGTGTATGTAATGAAGATAAGGCATTTAACATCTGGATGGTATCTCATTGCTTCATTTTGAAAAAGCGCATCCTCTTATGTGCTGTTTAAACGTTCTGAAAAGCTCTTTAGGGTAAATGATGGACAAAGCTACAAACTTTAAACCTCAACAAAAAAGAAGGATTGAATGCCAGTATGATTCAACTACATCAAATATGAGAAAAATGTTACTGTCCTAGAGAGGGTGGGCATACCCCCAAAATAACATTAGGGGCCACATGAAACAGGTTGTCAACCAAGAAGTGAAAAAAACCAGGGCGCATACTGTCAAAATAAGGTGAGATCTTTCCATGTAATCCATGCAACATTTAGTAACTGCTCACAGTTAACTCCATAAAAGTTACAATAAATATCCTTATGTGTAATCCATGCAATAATTATTAAAACACACAGTAGAAGCAGTGAGGAGTGAAACAAGCATGTTCTCATATTCTGGAGCTGAGAGACTGGAGAGGCCTGTGTGGAGCCACATATTATCTGTCTTATCTTTTGCAGAAGTATAAACAAGTATCCAATTATGTTTCATGATTTTACATTCTTTCACATGTATTAAATGAAATTAGTAACCTTTGATTAACAAGTTAAAAGATGTATGATTGAAGTGAGGGTAAGAACTGAGAATTAGAGTAAAAAACATTAAGGTTTGACATTCTCAATCAGCTATACATGAAAGAGATATAACGTTAATCATTTGTGAAGCATGAATAAAAAGAATGAAGTGATGGTTTTGCAACTGTGTTTTAAAGTAAATGCTGAAAGCTGAAGAATGAAATGTGTAATACTGTGTAAAGTTTAAAACTGAGCAGATTAAGGAAAGAACGGTAGGATGACTAGGAGTGACGAGAACCAGCTGCATGCTGACAGCGAACCTTTTCAAGGCAAACGGGAGGAAGGGAGGATGCGACTACAGACCAGCTGCGTGGATATTATCGGCATCTCCAAGGCCGAGAAACAGAATCAGTAGGTCACGATGACCATGACTAAAGTATTGAGCAATAATCAAGAAGCTGAGCTGAATAGGTTGCGCAATAACTGAGAAGCCTAATAAGGGGCTGACTGGTGAAAGCATCAAGCACCATAAAAGCAATGCTGAAGGATGGAACAGGGTTGTTTCCTTGCAGAAGACCAGCGAACAAGATCGGATGGAGAAAAGAAGCTTAGATGGAAAAGGAACAGAGACACAGCCCCACTGATCGACTGCATTAAAAAAGAAGATCAATCCGTGGGCCCAGAAAGGACTGTGCCTCAAGATTAAGAATCTGATTTCATCTAAAACCTTTTTACCCAGACAACAGAAGTGAACTTGATCGGTGAACAGCTGATTGCTCCAAGTTTCAGGCTTCTGGAACTCCTGAATCAACCTCTTTTATGTCTCCGGGTTTCCTTCAACTCTTCAGCCTCTGGAAACTACTGTCTTTGGAGACATATAACCACAAAGATCCTGTTTAACCATCAAAGCCTGGAGCATCAGTGCCTGCCACCTAAAGGAAGAAAACTGAAGATTAAGTCGTATTCCCTTCAAGAAACCACTCGTTACCAGAAGAATCTTCTCCATCAGGTGCATAGATGAGACTCCGTCTTCAAAGCCTCTCCAAACTCACTAGTTTCAGCTTCCCGAGCCACTAAAATCAACCTAGCCCATATACCAAGAGCCAGTTGTAAAATTAGAGAATGAGCAGCCGTGAACAAAAGTGACTGTTGAAAGTGTGGATGACTGCGATAGGCTACTCAGTCGTTCAGACCACCAGTTGAAGAAGGGCGAGACTGTTGTATGAAGGCTGTCAGAGGCTAGGCGAGTCATTTCTTGACACCAGCTTAAACAGAATTTTCATTAAACCTGCTTAGTAAGACCTTCTAGGTTTGGGGAAGTCTGGACCCGTTGGATGGAGAGCTGGTTTGAGCAATCCCTTTAGACATAGGGAAGTAGGAGGGAGGGGTTAGCTCATCAGACAACGAAAATACCTAGAGCCTAGACTTGCAGGCGGCACCTACCAATTGATCAAGGCTTGGCTTCTGGGGAAATAAGCTTTCTCTGTAAGTTAGACCAGAGTCTACCACTTAAAAATCTACATCATCCATGGAGAACTTGGAGTGGAGCTGCTGCTTCTTCATTTTAAAATGAATCCGGTTCAGTGATCTCCTTTTCAGTGTTTTTCAGTCAGGTCCCACTCGGACAACAAATGCAAAATTCACTGGAAGATTTCTCTAATTTTCTCCATGATACTTTCACATCAAATTAAAAAGAATGTATCAAAAAAATAGCTCCTGATGCAGTGAAAGAACGACCCTTAAGCCTGACCATGACAGAATGCAGCTTGAGGAAAACATTTGCATGGACTTTGATTACTCAGTCACAGATTTTGGTGTATTTTTCCAGCCAACAGACAAAAACTCTTTTAAACTGAGCAAGTGACTCAAATTAGACCTTGATAGTACCTCTCTTTATAAGACTGTCCTTGCTGTTTTTCAGTGTTTGCCTCTTTAGGAAATCTGAGAGTTGTAAAACTGCTGCCTTGGAACCAACTGTCGTTTTTTTTCTGCCCTAATGTTATTTTCCGGGTCAGAGATGCAATGATGAAGCCATGAAGCCACCTGCTGCTCGTCATCGCTCTTCCTTCATCATGTTGAGCAGTAACAGAAGGACAGTCAGAGGACAGATGACAGCGTGGCACAGGAGATTTATGTAAAAGCGAATATAACACCAATATAAACTGAACAAATACAGGGGTTGGACAATTAAACTGAAACACCTGGTTTTAGACCACAATAATTTATTAGTATGGTGTAGGGCCTCCTTTTGCGGCCAATACAGCGTCAATTTGTCTTGGGAATGACATGTACAAGTCCTGCACTGTGGTCAGAGGGATTTTAAGCCATTCTTCTTGCAGGATAGTGGCCAGGTCACTACGTCATACTGGTGGAGGAAAACGTTTCCTGACTCGCTCCTCCAAAACACCCCAAAGTGGCTCAATAATATTTAGATCTGGTGACTGTGCAGGCCATGGGAGATGTTCAACTTCACTTTCATGTTCATCAAACCATTCTTTCACCAGTCTTGCTGTGTGTATTGGTGCATTGTCGTCCTGATACACGGCACCGCCTTCAGGATACAATGTTTGAACCATTGGATGCACATGGTCCTCAAGAATGGTTCAGTAGTCCTTGGCAGATACGTGCCCATCTAGCACAAGTATTGGGCCAAGGAAATGTCATGATATGGCAGCCCAAACCATCACTGATCCATCCCCATGTTTCACTCTGGGCATGCAACAGTCTGGGTGGTACGCTTCTTTGGGGCTTCACCACACCGTAACTCTCCCAGATGTGGGGAAAACAGTAAAGGTGGACTCATCAGAGAACAATACATGTTTCACATTGTCCACAGCCCAAGATTTGCGCTCCTTGCACCATTGAAACCGACGTTTGGCATTGGCATGAGTGACCAAAGGTTTGGCTATAGCAGCCCGGCTGTGTATATTGACCCTGTGGAGCTCCCGATGGACAGTTCTGGTGGAAACAGGAGAGTTGAGGTGCACATTTAATTCTGCCGTGATTTGGGCAGCCGTGGTTTTATGTTTTTTGGTTACAATCCGGGTTAGCACCCGAACATCCCTTTCAGACAGCTTCCTCTTGCGTCCACAGTTAATCCTGTTGGATGTGGTTTGTCCTTCTTGGTGGTATGCTGACATTACCCTGGATACCGTGGCTCTTGATACATCACAAAGACTTGCTGTCTTGGTCACAGATGCGCCAGCAAGACGTGCACCAACAATTTGTCCTCTTTTGAACTCTGGTATGTCACCCATAATGTTGTGTGCATTTCAATATTTTGAGCAAAACTGTGCTCTTACCCTGCTAATTGAACCTTCATACTCTGTTCTTACTGGTGCAATGTGCAATCAATGAAGACTGGCTACCTGGCTGGTCCAGTTTAGCCATGAAACCTCCCACACTAAAATGACAGGTGTTTCAGTTTCATTGTCCAACCCCTGTATATTATAGAGCATACAAAACTCTCTGCCTTCGCTGTCAAGCATTTTCAATTCATTTGCTAAAACAAAAGTCTCTTCATTATTTTTCTGTTGCATCTTCTTAAATTGTTTCTCAGATCATAACACTGTAAGATATAAAATGAAATTGATCCACAACCACATTAAGTTCACATAACGCAAAGGCGTTAGTCTTCACAAACCCGTTTGAACCTGCACTTCAACAGCCAGAGCCAGAGTACCAGTACCAGTATCCATTATCTTTTCATCATACTTACAAATAACTTGGTTTAAAACACATCCTTAATTTCAATATAGGGTCTAAGTTTGGGTTTCCTAGATTAAGCACCTTTAGTTTAACTATATTCAAATCACTGAATAAATTATTCCTATAAATAATATTTAAATTACAAAGGGACCTCTTTAGAGCAGGGGTAACTGTGAGCTCGATCCCAATTAAAAATCCTCCTAGTCAGTGAATCCATGACCTTACATTTCACATCTTTGTTTAACCAGACTAGGCTGCAAACTCATATCTACCTCTACTGCTCACTTAGTAGCAGACTTGTGCACCCCAAGAAAAAACCTCATACTGTACCGCTTTAAAGGACAGTATTGTTACTGGAAGCATCCTCAAAACTCCACATTCCTGCAGTATAAAGTACAGTAAAACTGGTCATACTATAGAGTCAACCAGGGTAGAAAAAGTTAAAAAATAAAAAATAATAAACATAAGAAATCACACAAATTGTTTGCCAATGTTAGCTCCTTGAATGTCTCAATGCAGGAATGAGACACAGCCACAAACCCAGAAGCAAAGGGTCAGGAGTACTTTTTATAGGAAAGAAAAAATGGTAGTAGTTTTGTTAATGGTCTCTTCTAGGAAAAGGGACAGAGATAACACAGAAACACTGTGACAGGAATACGTTCAATGAGAGCATCAGCGTTGCCTGATCCGTCTGCGAGGCTCCATCACTGATCGGCATGCTTACAAAAGTTCAAATCAGGGAACATAACATGGTGCTGTTAACTGTTTGACAGTGTGCAAAATATTGAGGTAATAAAAGCTCATCTGGTATTATATTTTTCAGAATATGATGCATTATAAGGACAAGATTTAATTAAAAAGTGAGATTTACCAATTATTCTTAGTCTTTGTCTGGATTTTTACACAAAGCCAGATTTACTTAACACCTCCTGGACTCAAGGTTATAGTAGTCTAGGCCTGTTGTTTCATAAATCAGGGAATAATGTAATTGGCTGAGATCGAGTCAGGGAGGCGATTAATTCACTCAACTCCTCCAGCAGCACTTAAGGTGGCATTACTAACACTCCAAATGTATTATTTCAATCAGAGACCTCTCTTTCCTCATTGAAAGGCAGGTGAAATAATACTCTCTCCACCACCCTACTCCTCTTCCTGTTTTTCAGCTCTTTTTGTTCTTTTGTTTTCAATGCTTTGACAATAGTACATCACTGTTTTTTACCTGTTTTATTTCATGTTACATGCTCCCTCTAATTCATTTCTTCAGTTCTCTTCTTTCTCCCAGAGTGGTTTTATAAATACCCTCCACCTTTTAATATTATAGATAACAGACATATTCTCTTTGTAGATTGTTTACTACAACTGAGCTAAAAACAAATATTACATGTGCTTTGTCATTGACTAATGAATTTGCAACTAGTAAATAGTGGGCTTCCATCCATCCATCCATCCATGCCAGAAAATGCTGTTTTTGTTGTAAAGTTTAACAAACTCACAGTAGTGATCACAGAATTATTTCATTTCACTTGTTTTTTTCACAGATTTATCACCTTAAAATAACATAGAAAGCATTATATGCAGGTATAATTAATTGCCCAGGCTGATGTAAACACAGTTAGAGGTGTTTAGGATAAAATAAATAAATCCCCCGCCCCTTTCAACCCCACGCCTCTTTATAAATTGCAGCTCCCCATGGCTCTCTGCTTGAATTACACAATTTAACTGATTGCAATTACACACTGTCAAGGGCTCTTATATCACTTTGAGTAACCGTTTTAATTAATTTACAGTCCCTAACACATTTCCTTCCTTTTACTCAAAATGGCAGGAGTCAGGTGCAGTTTTCCAAATCCAGCTTTCATGCTCATTACTTCCTCTTTTCTGGCAGGGAATGCTATCTCCTAATTTAGCCATGGCAGACCGTAATAAAACTGACAATGATCCATCAGAAAAGGCCGGCGTTCCCCTGCAGGATATCGTATTATCTGAGAGACATTTGCTCCCATTTTGCTTCCAGTTACCAACTTTCACACTTAATTAACTTTATTATAAGACAGAATGTCAGTGGGAAGAGAGATTTAATTTAACACCAGTTTAGTGCCTTTTGTTGCGGCGAGATCCACCTTAATTTCAGGTAACTTCACAACAGGCGTGGGACTTGAATCATTTCTATGATGGTGATTCTGGTGATAGAGAAACATTAGAAAAAGGGTAGAGGACACGTCAATATATATTAAAAATGAAAAACAATTCAGGAGACTACAAAATCACCAGCATACACTACTGCTGGGGATTTTTCAAATAGTTACACAGCTTTTTTCCAGGTCATGGAACATTGAACCAGATCTACGCCCTAACAGAGTTACAGAGGAGTGACTTGGCAGTTCACATCTGTTTTGTGGACCTAAAGTGTGAGTTAATGGTTTTAAATCAGAAGAAGGTGGACTGCTCCCTCTGGGTTGGTAGTGAGTCCATGCTTCAAGTGGAGGAGTTTAATTATCTTGCTGTTTAAGAGTGAAGGTAGCAACAAGTGCAAGATGCTTCATCTCATCTCATTTTATCTAATCTAATCATTAATAAGGATATGAATCCAATCTATCCATCCACACTCGCCTTGCTAGTACCAAGTTGTTCCCCTTTAGCCTTCAAAACTGTCCTACTTCTTCTTGGCATATATTTAACAAAGGGAACATTCCTCAGATATTTTTGTCCAGATTGACATGATGGCATCATGCGTTTGCAGCAGATTCATCGTCTGCACATCCATGATGCAAATATCCTGTTTCATCACATCCCAAAGAAGCCCTACTGGATTGATATCTGTAGTACAGTGAACTTACTGTTATGTTCAAGAAACCAGTTTGAGATGATCTGAGCTTTGTGCATTATCCTTTTGGAAGGAACCATGAGAACAGGGGTATGCTGTGGTCATAAAGGGATCAACATGGTTAGCAAATATGCTCAGAGAGGCTGAGACATTTAAATGATGCTCATTTGGTACTAAGGATCCCCAAAGTGGGACAAGAAAATATCCTCCACGCTATTATACCACCTGCACCTGCCTGAATGGTTGACACAAAGCAGGATAGATCCACATATTGATGTTGTTTTCATTAAATTTTGCTCCTACCACCTGAATGTTGCAAATAAAATTGGGATTCATGTGACTAGGCAATGTTTTTTTCCATTCTGTCCAGTTTTGGCAAGCCTGTGTGAACCATGGCCTCAGTTTCATGTTCTTAGCTGGCAGGAAGGGCACCTGGTGTGGTCTCCTGCTGCTGTAGCCCATCTGCTTAGAGGTTCAACATGTTCAGGGAATGTATTTAACTTACCTTGCTGATAACCAGTGGTTGATTGAGCTAATGTTACCTTTCTATCATCTTAAAATGTTGTTGCTCTGTTGTGCCTGTCTCCAGGAGAAAGATCCCAGAGTTGGACCATGACAAGAGTGGGATGAGATTGAAAGCACAGGTACAGGGTGGCCGGACTCGCGGCCCAACATCGTAGAGTTGGCCCACCATAAGAGTGGCCATTTCAACTGGCTCACTTTGATGTAGAGCAGCAGGAGCTCTACTCTAAGCTCCCATAAAGGACACAGCACCAGCGAGCAGAAGCACGTGAAGTGCAAATCGTTTGAAATTGCTGAACTTTATGGATGTGTTTGCTCTGTCTCTCCATTGGTGCTGTTTGATTTGAGAATAAGACACTGAGATGTAACACAATGCATGTTTAAAAGATGAAATGTTGAACAATAGGGATAATTAACATGGAAGCAAAAATTAAGATTAAGACACACAAAGCAGCAGGTGTGATGAAAACGTAGCTCTGCACATATTTCTAAAAAATGTTAAATTAGTTGGAATTCAAATAGACAGATGCACAAAGCTGCAGCTAGAATTTACAGAAGAGTTGCAGTTGAAACATTGTTTTAACCTTGTTGGAGATTCATTTAGCTGTTCCAGCTGCAAGCCTTGTCCTCAGTTTGAACTTGACACTCGTTTCATGAATCAATCTGAACTGCAGGGTTATCTGGCATACCTGTGGGCATTAATCTGTGTGTGAGTGTGCGTTAAAGAGGTGGGGTTAAGACCAACCAGGAAGGTATTTACTCCTGATTGATTCATTTGGATTTAATTCACCCTGCAGCATAAACAGTCCAGTATTGCCTCTCTCTGTCTTTTCTGCATTTTTTACCTGCACAAATGGACTTTTACAAGTTCCTCTGTAGTTTTATACTTTTTTGTCGATGTAGTCTCTCATTTGTACTGAAGAATTTAAGCATAAACCTTAAGAACAACTAGTATTTTATGTTAAAGAACTTCAGAGATTAAACTTGCTGCCTACTGCGGAGTCAGTTACAGTAAACTAATGAAGCCTAAAATGCAGATTGCACTTTCCTCATCTTCTCTTGCTCATGCTGAGAGCAATTAGTGAGCAGAAGAAGCAAATAAAAAAAACAGCTTCAATTAAAATGTATTTATGAATTCACTTTGTACAATTTTGCATAAAGCTTGTAGTTTATTTTCAAGTGTGTTGTAAAACAGGTGTTGATAGGAAAGAAGTATTTTGTAAATTCATAAAATTTATGAAAACAGTCATTTCCTATCCTGGTCCTTCTGTAATTCTTCTGGACCAAATTGTGACTGATGGGGACCTATTCATGTATTGATGCTTAGTCTTAATCGCAGTTTGTTGGCTTCTGCTTTTAGTAAAATCGAGCACCTATTCTCAGCGAGATTTAAAAATGTTGGAGTCTTCTCACCACAGGCTCAAAATTGTAATGTTCTACTCTTTGAGTTAATTTGTTATGAGTTTAACCTTGTGACAATGGGCTCTGTCTTGCTGTCATAATGGAATGTTGTGGTAGGACCAACGTGCAAAGAAGGCTTCCAGGAACAAGGTAAATGAAGGTAAATTGAGTTTAATAATTAAGGTAAATGGCTCACAGGAAACCAGGAGTATATGGAACCAGAGCCAGACCAGGACACAGAGTAACCAGACCAGACAAAACGTTAGGAGCCAGCTGTGAACAATGACAACTAAAGAGCTTAAATACAGAGGGGAGTGGAGTGTAAACCAATGAACAGTGAGACCAAGCAATCAGGGGGAACAATGAACAAACAAAAAACAAAGGGTTCCACAAATTATTAAAGTTAATTGAAAAAGAAAAGAGAAAAACCTGGATGGAATCATCTGCTCATCTTACAATGGGCACTTTTGATTCTGCCTTTTTCTGTGTATAAATGTCTGTAAACAATCAACTACAGATTTGAATATTGTATGGCATTAGACCATGCAGGAGCTTGCTGGAGACTCTTGGATAATTTATCCTTCTTCACTTCTTGAAGAAGTTTACTTATATTCTTACCAGCAGTTTTCTGCATGTGAAGGTTTTATGATGCATTGCGTTGATTACTGTATGGTTTTTTTTCTTCTGTTGAATTTCAGTCCATAATCCTTCTGTCCCTAATGTTTTTCTACTACAAAAGTGTGTTGCCTGCTCCCCTTTGCATATTTATCTGCTGCCAATGTTGAGCAGGCTCTGCATTGGATTGGAGACTCTTTTAAGGACAAGACAGTCCCAGGACTTACAATCTAAGCGGGCTCATTTATTACATTTAAACTGAAAGATCCTTGCAAGCTTTTGGTAATTTTTAATATCAGTCAAGACATTTTTACTCCTTACAGGATGGAATAATCTTGCCAGCCTTGTTTTTGTTTCAGGAAGTTAAACCCCTGCTTATTCTAATTGGTCAGACTCAAGATGGGTCAGAAAATTCAGATTTTCTGTCAGGGTGATCGCCGTTGGAGTAGGACCCAACTGCAGACAAGCAGATAGCAGCCCAAGATGGTGAGTGGAGAAGATTTAACTTACAGGCAGGCATGAGATGGCAGGTGCAGGCATGGACATGAAAGATTTTGCATGAACATAGCAGTCTCGGACAGGCGTGGCGTGGAGTGGCAAACAGGCATGGGCAGACTTGGCAATGAAACAGTATTAACCACCAAGAAACAAACAGAACTCGAGAGTGTATGCAGTGCATAGCAAGGGAGTGGTGACAACATGAACAGAGATGCAAGAAAAAAAGCCAGTGAAACTCTTACAAAACATAAACTAGAAAGCATCAAGAACAGAACTCAAGAATAATTAAGAAACTAAACCTAAGGAAAGAACTGCTAAAACAAAGCCTGGGGAACATAATCATGATCGGAGAAAAACCCAAAACCAAAACTGAAACACTCTCAAATCATGACATTTTCCTCTTCTTAGTGATACTCTCTAGCTTATTAAAGGGAATCTTGAAGCTTCCCCAGGCTAGAAAGGGTTTTTCCACATCTGGACCTGGCATGGAGGTCCTTCAAAAGGTCCTCACCTTATCTGCCCACCCACCGGACGGAGCCCATTTAATCTGCAGTGTTTTTATATTCGGATCATGACAAAACAGAAAGAGAAAGCTGTCAAAAAGCTTTTCCAAAACTTTGTGAACTTAATTCTTCACCTGAAAATATGATTTAAAAAATCTTTGCTAGACAGAAGAAATTTCAGAATTTGAGGCACATTTACAACAAGCCTGTGTTTTATGATTAAAATTTAAATAGAAGATAGTGTAAATTATCACTTATAGAAACTGGAAGCTGAATTGAGTTAAGTCATAAATTTCTAATATTACAACAGGTTTAAGTTCTATTTGCCTTTGAAATTTATTGCCTCTTATATAAATCTTTCAGTGATTAAGCATAATGTTACTAAAAAATGATCTCTTCTGGTAACTATTCATTACCCTCCTGATAAGTTTTGCTGAACGTCATTATCATTTTTCCTGTTATTTTCCTGCAGTATTTTATGAAACATTCCCTAGTAACTCACCAGGATGAGGCAATTAAAGAACAGTATTTTTCCCTCTCGTAAAGTAGGTCACAGCTAATTGCGTTTGACGACAAAATGCAGGAGCATAGTGAGGCGGAAATTACATGCAAGGCTTGTCACAACAGCTGGAGTATAAACATGAAGACAAATGCCTGCACAGTTTATCTGTTGACAGCAAACAGGGGAAATTTGTTTTGGATGCTGATATATTAAAAGTGCATATGATGTCGTTCTGAATGCCCTTGCTTTCTTACAAAAGGCCTTTTCTAGGCTTTTCTTATAACTTACAAAAGTTATGTAGAGCAGATTTCTATGGAATCAAAGTTAAAATTTAGCTAAATTATTACAAGTTATTCTTAGTTATTTTGGTCTGGATTTACCAGAAATGTTGGGCCACTTGTCGTTCCAACCTTACCTCAGTTAATCAAGTATTGCAGACATTTGTTTCTGCACAGCTCTTTGCAGATCCCACTCCAGCATTTTAATCAGTCAGGTTAGGGTGTTGATTTTAAATGGGTATTACAACCATTCTTTTCTTTTTTACCATTCTGTTGTAGATTCGCTGCTGTGTTTAAAAATAATGCCCTGTTGATGACCCAGTGTGGACCAAGCTTCAGCTGTTACACAGATGACCTCGCATTTGACTACAGTAAACTTTGATATACTGCTGAAGCCAGCCCAAATCATCACCCCTCCTCCACCATGCTTGACAGTGTGGTGTTTGTTTGCATTATCACCAAACATCTACTTTGATGTGTGCAATTGATTCTGTTCAACAAGTCTTCTGGTTTATTCAGAAACAGCTTTGTAAATATAGGTAGTGCTTCCATATTATTTCTGGATATATGCTTTTCCCTTCACCCCTTTTCTCCTTAGCATTTTGTTAACACATCTGCATACTCCTGTTAATGATCAATAAAGCATTGAAATATGATACTTTCCCAAGTTAATATGATGGAAGCTGATTAAGTTTACTTGTTTTCTTTAAGGTATGGTTTCAACATTATAGCTTTGTTTTTGTTTAATCAATAATGATAGTGTGGAATCTGCTGTGTGCTTTTGTACACTGGTCAGGCATAACAATATGACCACTGAGAGGTAAAGTGGAGAGCACTGATTATCTCTTCATCATAGTCTGTTACTTGATGGGATATGTCAGGATGCAAGTAAACATTCTGCCACTGAGCAGTGAAAGAAGGTGGCCTGGTTCGATGAATCATGTGGATGGGGAGTGCTTGTGCATCACTTACCTGGGGAACACTTGTCACCACAATGTTCATTTAAAACCAAAATTATTCATATGTCTGGTAGATTCAGTTGTAAATGAATATTTATTTCACCAATGTAAAAAGGGGAGTATCAACTTTAAAAAAATATATTCTTTTCGTTATTACCTTTGTCAATAATCAATTAAAAAAACATAAATTGGCATTACACCAGACAAATGTCTGTAATGTTAATATTACTTCTACTGAGGGGTTGGACACAGTTTCAGTGTCCAACCCCTGTACGTTTGTGCCAGAGTTAGACACACTAATAAACTCAGAGAAGGTATGCAATGAAGACACAAGCGAGTCAAAGTTATCTTTGGCTGGCCAGGGAGAGACGGTCCGTTCTCTCAGAGGTGCTGCCCTGTGTCACAGCCTTTTATTCGATAAAGGAAGAAAAGAAACACTCATGTTACAGCATTGTGGGTGTGGCTACACACAGTTTCACAAATACAAGTCATACTGATTAAAACTGGTTCTGGCCAGATGCTGTTACAGCACACACGTCCACATCTGGCATTCAAGGACACGTGGATTGGCCGGGGTGTGAACAGACTGCTTCCCAAACTCCTCCGCACACACACAAGTTCCTGCTCACTTTGCATAGCAACCGCCCAGATGAAACTCTAAGTTAAGATGACAATTCTGTTAATAGTTCATAAAAGTACTTCAAAGATAAATGTAAAAAGTATTCAAACCACTTCTATCAAAGTTCACCAAACTAAATACATGAAAATGTATTTTAATGGTAAATCATAAATATAAAGAATCTTTTTAAACTAAGCAATGATAATTCATGTACAAATCTTCCAACAATTCCCTCCTGTTTATTATTGATTAGTTTAAAACAAGTAATCCATGTCTATACTTCCTTTCGGCTTTATGCACATGCTTCATTTAGTACTAAACTATTTCTGTTTCGTCATCAGGATCTGGATCATCTCTTTCCAACAGCTGGTGATCCTGGTATTCCAACTATACCTGCAACCATCTTGGAAATGATTACTCTGATGCAAGGAATGATACACATGGTGAAAAGGCAAATAGCACTAATATTATGAGAAAAGTAGTCATGATTTTCAATAGCAGTTACCACCACTGTCCAGAGGTAAGCCATGAAAACAGGCCTCCCTGTCCTGGGTGTGCAACCTGCTGCATACCTTTCCTTATCTCTTTGAGTTGAGCTAGCACTTCACTCACAGTGTGACCATCTCCGGTTTCATCAGGGATGTAGGTGCAACAGGTCTCATTCAGAAGAGCGCAAACTCCCCCAGACGGGGCCGTTACCACATCCAACAACATCCTGTTTTGCAGTACCACTGTGTGGAGTGCTGTTATTTCCTTGGACATTCCTGTAAAAGCTTTATCAGAGGCTTTAACAAATAACCCAGACATATAATCTACGGTTTCCTGTTGATCTGTTTAAACTCGTCAGGGACATCCATTCCCCATATACTATCATGTGGTTTGACTTGAAGGAGTTCTCTCTTAATTCTATTTAGAGTGAAAAATTCTCAGCTGAAAATAAAAGTATGGTCAGTTACATACACAGACGGCTCGGGAGGGCACCTACTGGGACAGAACCCCTTCCTGCTACACAAAAGGAGGGGACCGACAACATGCTAATAATTTCGTCATAGTTAGAGACAGGAGCAGTGACATTTAACTTAAATGTAAAAATTGCAAAATTAAAAGTGTGAAATTTAGTAAAGTTTACTCTCACTATCAAATGAAAATTCCTTCAAGGCTCTGCCTTATAAAACGCACATCCTCTGGTGTTGGCACTGGTCTGGCTGGAAGAAATAGGAAGCCAGGAGCACACATAACATTTCTTTTTTCTGTTTTTAGCAATGACTTTCACATATTGATACCATATATTTGTTTCATATAAATGTGCTATATCTTGATAAAAAAGGTCATGGAATCCTTCATTGATCCACCTTTTAACCTTTTTGATGGGGCTTTGTCCATCAAATAAAATTAATAATGCTAAGGTACAAAAACCAGCTATGATTAATTGCTTTAATAACATTTTTCAAACCTTTTTTTTTTTTTAATCAGGTGTTATCAGTCAATCACTTACCTCCCCTAAGTGCTAGGAGGGACTGTTGGTTTCTTCACTGACGTAGAGACGAAGCACCTCTAAACGGTTATTCCGGAATGTAATAGGGTCTGTAATAGGGTTTAACACCTTTTATTTCAAAAGATATTAAAGCTAATTGAGCTCATACTAAGTTTTACCATATCCAAGCATTCAACCCAGTTTCTTTTTGTTTCTTCCATTGTTTTTCTTAATTTATTTTTAATTGTGCCATTAGTCCTTTCTACAAGTCCTGCACTCTGAGGATGATAACTGCAATCCTAAAACATTTTCCTGATTTTTGTTTTATTTTATTTGGAAAATGCGTTCCATTATCACTATAAATTCCAAAAGTTGGTATTATATTTTTGCACAAAGCTTTTCTACTGTTATGGCGTCAGGTGATTTGCAGGGAAAGATTTCTGCTCATTTTGAAAATGCATCTATTACCACTAAGCAATATTAATATTTATACTCCCTCCTGTTGAGACATAGCTTTGCCCATGACTTACATTTGTAATCCCTTCACATTTACACTCAGCTAATTTAGCTGGTAACAGTACAGCTAAATATTTCAGTAATATTTAGCTGAAATTTCAGCATTTTTCCATTATGCTGCCAATTATACCTTTCATTTCTTTCTATACATAATACGGGAGTCCCGGATGTTAATAAGACCTGTATGGTGTCATGATAGATAGTGTTAAATAAAATGAAATTTGATCTTTCCTACAAACGTTTCTTTTTTGCCATGATAAAGCTGCTCTCTTTTACTCTTCTGGTTCCATAACAATTTTTGTGGTTTTCATCAGTAAGATTATAACAGCTCTGAATGTTCTATTCTAATCTAGCTTTGTTTAGATGTATCTATTATTACTATTATTCTTCTTTATTATATATATATATATATATTATATATATATATATATATATATATATATATATACATATATATTATTATTATTATTTTTTTTTTTTTTATATATATATAGTAAGTCCTTATTATATTTAAGAATGAGGTCACTATTTTTGTTAGTTGCTGTTATTTTAATAATGCTTGGTTTAATTTAGGTTTCATTAAGTCTAACGAAAAAACCCACTCCTCTTTGATGAACAGAAAAATGAAGGGCATATTATATCTTATAATCTTAGTTTGTCTTACCCAGTTTTATAAACACACCATTCAGTTTCAGTCAGCTATAGTTCTTCCCTTTTAATTACACTTTGTATTTATTTCAAGAAACTACATTTTGTTTCAATTGACTCAAGTTTTCCCCATTTCAGTCCAGTCCAGTAATTCTGTTAAGGTACATTTTATCTTGTGTTAAATTTGACTCTGATTTGATCATTCTGAACCTGACTGGAAAAAGTCCAAACGTCTGTTAAAATCCTTTTGTTTTACCATAAAGAATTGACCTAATATTATTATGGTACTGTTGAGGATCAGACATGCCCTTGTAGTCTTTAATTATCATGCACATATACCCTAATTTGTACATAACATGAAACAGACATTCATTTCACAAAAAACGGACAGACAAAATGGACAGACATTTGGCCACATAAAAGTTTGATAACCCTGTTTGTAAAATAATTGTGAAAAATTGAAGACAGGTCTATGAGCTTTCTTTTGTTTATCAGTATTTTCAATACAGGTAGAACCTTTGCTATCTTTATATGATTTTGGAAAAAATTTTGGAAACCTTATTGAGATAGAAGTTTGGCAATGATCATCAGAACATCAGACCTTTATTAGCGCTTTTAAGGTCCCTCAAAGATGCATTACAATAAAATCAGTCATTCCCATTCACGCACTACTTACTTACTTCTCTGTCAGAGCAATTTCATTTGCAAAGATTTGAACATAATTTTACTTCTATTATTCTTAAAATGCACATTGTCTCCTCATATCCCTTTTTGTTTCCACAAGGTCTGTTTTGAACGCTTCAATTCTTTTTTGTTCACCAAGAATCAATAAGGTGGTCTTAGTGGGGTCCACCTTAAAGGCGTTGTCTGTTGGGTGTTATGTTATCATTTTTACATCAGTGAGGTTTATACGTCAGTCAGAACCTCAGTCCTTTGGTCTGCGCACATAATGTTTCATAGATCCAGCCCATGATAAGGCAGCAAAACTTCCACACAGTGTGATGTTATGTCTTCCACCTATATAATAAATGAGCTGCATTTCCAAGGAACACTGAAATCCCACTGTCTTCCTTCTGGATGAGCATCACCTGTTGAAAAACTTTCATCGTTGTTTTAATCAGTTTGTTTCACATATTCACTCAGATCTTTATATTATACCAGTAGGTGAAGTTGTTAGTATCTCATGTAGACTGTTATTTTGAATTGGTTTTATATAAAACTGAATGAAATTTGATGAAATGCAGAACAAACTTGAAGAGCAGGAGTATTAAGATTATAGATTTTAATGATTTGAAGTTTAGTCTATGATTAGTTCATTTTAAATAACTTTGTGTCCTGGGGGTCATCATTCTTTACACTGGATCTCTGGAAATAATGCTTTTTCTTTCTGCTTTGCTTTGTCATTTTTATACCACAAATGCATTTAATGGCTTTACCCCTTACTGGCATGTCTTAACTGAGGCTTTACATAGAACAGAGAAATCACAGTGGTTTCAATAAGGAAAAAAATCCATCTTAACCAAAGACAATATATAATAACTGACAGATCACGTTTTTACTGATGATTGTTATTCATTCTGCTGTTGTTTTAGTGGCTTTAATCCCAGAACCATGTGTGGGAGACAACACGCAACAGTTCAGCACTGGCACCAGCACTTCGCCTGTTGATGGGCATTTTGAATGATTGGATTGTCTGTATAAGCATGTCAGTGCCTGAGAACAACGAAATGGAGACCCTGAAGCTAATCAAAGACGGTGCCATCCGCCTCGTCTTCAACTGCTTCTGACAGGCAACAGGCCGGCAGGTGCCACCGAGGCTCCTGCAGCAACAAGGCAGAGACTGGAGGTGCCATTGCTACGTAGGCTGTGCGTGACAGAAGCAGTTTCACAGAAGGATGGGCAAAACCCCCTAGATATCAATGGGTGCTTGTTTGTTGGTGTCTGACAGCTGCTTTGATTGCTGGTGGCTTGAATCAAGAGAATCAGACATAAAAAAACAGCTCCCCAGAACGCCCCTTTTCAACCATTGAGGACTGTAAGTGTCTTTGAATGGGAGAGACACAAACAGTCACTTCGAATGGCTCCATGCAGCAGTAAGCACAAAGCCAAGAGAGCATGTAATGACTTTGCTTTCTGCAACACAAAGTCCCTCTCTGAAGAATACAAGATAATAAGAGTTGCACATACAGAGAGGCAAAACTGTAAGTTAAGCTGAAGATATCACACATTAACAAGCCTTTACTTTACTCAACCTTATTATGTTTCTAAGTTTTAGGGAAAAGCACACAGCATTTAGACTTCTGTAGTCATATTGAAAATTACCACACTGGATAGAACGTGCTAGTCACCCATCAACCAGTGGGGTTAGGGTTAGGACCTCAATGTGGGTCCTGAAACACCCAGTAGGGGTCATCATGGGCACTCTTTCTCTTTTAACATACCTGTTTCAGATTGTTACTGATTGTTGTGTCTGATTATAGTGTCATAATATCCACGTTTAAGTGGCTTATTACCAAAGTTTTTTTTTTTTCTAGCTATAGTTGTAGTTACAAGTCTCTGACATTATTGTGTGGCTCAAAAACAAAAACGTTTCTCCACAGACCTGGGACATTAAGAGCTCTCTCCAATACCTTATATCTTCTCTGGATTGTTGTCCTCTGGTCAATAATCCCAAACCCTTAATTTCCCATGACTTCTCCATTTCCGCTTCCTGCTTTTCGTTTTTCTCAAGGATTTTTCATGTTCTTCTTTGTTGATCTTATTATCACTTGGAAACATTACATCCATCATGACTTCAGTAGTTTGTTGGCCAGTACAGAGTTAAGTCTCCCAAGATCTTAGCCACAGTGCTAACCTTGTTGTATTTAATGGTGACTACATTTCCCTGTTGGGAGAGATCTTTTCTAGCAGGATAAATTCTCAAAACTCTGCAGTGAGCATTTCTGAGGTGTTCCAGACCCGGATAATCCATAGAGATTGAAATGTCATATCCCATGTTTTTTGTGTCTAAAATCGATAATTCTGAAACCGAGATTTGCATCAGATCCTCGCTGGTTGATTTGAGCTACTTCCTGAGACGCTTCGGCAACACAGATCTTACCTCAGTCCTGTTCTAAGAGCTTCCTGTGCTCTTAGTGGTCCTCTGGTCAAAAGCAGAAACTACTGAATACAATGTGTATATTTAAGAAAATCTATTTCAGCAATCTTTGTTTGACATTCATATTTCCTATATGATGCATGTCAGTGACTGCACCTGCACATCGACTGGGTTCATGAGAGCAAATTGCCTGCATTTGGTCCACCTGAGAATTGGGTGAGTTGGTAGTGCAGTTCAGTCCCGAGACAAATGACCATTTGCACACACATACAGGTCCTTCTCAAAATATTAGCATATTGTGATAAAGTTCATTATTTTCCATAATGTCATGATGAAAATTTAACATTCATATATTTTAGATTCATTGCACACTAACTGAAATATTTCAGGTCTTTTATTGTCTTAATTCGGATGATTTTGGCATACAGCTCATGAAAACCCAAAATTCCTATCTCACAAAATTAGCATATCATTAAAAGGGTCTCTAAACGAGCTATGAACCTAATCATCTGAATCGACGAGTTAACTCTAAACACCTGCAAAAGATTCCTGAGGCCTTTAAAACTCCCAGCCTGGTTCATCACTCAAAACCCCAATCATGGGTAAGACTGCCGACCTGACTGCTGTCCAGAAGGCCACTATTGACACCCTCAAGCAAGAGGGTAAGACACAGAAAGACATTTCTGAACGAATAGGCTGTTCCCAGAGTGCTGTATCAAGGCACCTCAGTGGGAAGTCTGTGGGAAGGAAAAAGTGTGGCAGAAAACGCTGCACAACGAGAAGAGGTGACCGGACCCTGAGGAAGATTGTGGAGAAGGGCCGATTCCAGACCTTGGGGGACCTGCAGAAGCAGTGGACTGAGTCTGGAGTAGAAACATCCAGAGCCACCGTGCACAGGCGTGTGCAGGAAATGGGCTACAGGTGCCGCATTCCCCAGGTCAAGCCACTTTTGAACCAGAAACAGCGGCAGAAGTGTCTGACCTGGGCTAAGGAGAAGAAGCACTGGACTGTTGCTCAGTGGTCCAAAGTACTTTTTTCGGATGAAAGCAAATTCTGCATGTCATTCGGAAATCAAGGTGCCAGAGTCTGGAGGAAGATTGGGGAGAAGGAAATGCCAAAATGCCAGAAGTCCAGTGTCAAGTACCATCAGTGATGGTCTGGGGTGCCGTGTCAGCTGCTGGTGTTGGTCCACTGTGTTTTATCAAGGTCAGGGTCAATGCAGCTAGCTATCAGGAGATTTTGGAGCACTTCATGCTTTCATCTTCTGAAAAGCTTTATAGAGATGAAGATTTCATTTTTCAGCACGACCTGGCACCTGCTCACAGTGCCAAAACCACTGGTAAATGGTTTACTGACCATGGTATCACTGTGCTCAATTGGCCTGCCAACTCTCCTGACCTGAACCCCATAGAGAATCTGTGGGATATTGTGAAGAGAACGTTGAGAGACTCAAGACCCAACACTCTGGATGAGCTAAAGGCTGCTATCGAAGCATCCTGGGCCTCCATAAGACCTCAGCAGTGCCACGGGCTGATTGCCTCCATGCCACGCCGCATTGAAGCAGTCATTTCTGCCAAAGGATTCCCGACCAAGTATTGAGTGCATAACTGTACATGATTATTTGAAGGTTGACATTTTTTGTATTAAAAACACTTTTCTTTTTTTGGTCGGATGAAATATGCTAATTTTGTGAGATAGGAATTTTGGGTTTTCATGAGCTGTATGCCAAAATCATCCGTATTAAGACAATAAAAGACCTGAAATATTTCAGTTAGTGTGCAATGAATCTAAAATATATGAATGTTAAATTTTCATCATTAAATTATGGGAAATAATTAACTTTATCATAATAAGCTAATATTTTGAGAAGGACCTGTACAGAAAGACAGAGTCCCAAGGTCAACTGTTGGAGTGCAACAGATCCATTATCAAGATCATGCCAGTAGAAATCCAGGTGTCTGGACACAAAACGCATTACATGATTAAGGTGGTGTGCTGACTAAGTGTGTGTGTGTGTGTGTGTGTGTGTGTGGTGCAGATGAGGTGTAAAGGCTTCTGGAGCTGCACGGAGCTCTATTTGAGCTATCAGATGAATCAATCCCAGGCCATCCAATTTAGACTGCTGGGAAAGGGCACATCGATCCAAGCTCCAGGTTTCAACAGACGATGACAGTTTCAAAAAAAGCTTGGAGGGCGGCAAAGAAAAGTAACAATTACTGCAACTTTTTTCACATCTACTAACACAAACTTGTAATCTCCCATATCTGTCTTGATTTTTAACACTTGACAAGTGCAAATGGAAAACTACATAAAACTGTTGTTGCAACTGCTGGCCCTCAGATAAAATAAGTAGAAAATGTGTCACCAGATTTAAACACGGAAACACCAGTAGCTTTGAAACAGATGATTGTTGTGGACACCTGCCGACCACAAAATGCCAATCTTTGCTTCAGTTCTCACATTTTTTTTTACCTCCCTTGCTGTTCTTACTGGTCCTAGTGGTGAGATAACAAGGGTTCTCGTCCACTCTTGATGGTCACAGTTTTTGTTGTTTTAAAGGTTTTAATCATTGCTCTGGTTGTAAAAGTGGGCAAGTTTAGATGAGGAGCTGTTCTCTTCTGGTAATTTTCTGATTTATGTGGATCAACAGACGTCTGCCTTACTTTTCATAAAATACTATCTTGTCCTTTCTGTTTTGTAGAGTTTTGATGATATATTTATACATCAGGGAAACAAGAAGTTGCAGATTGTCCTTTAAAGTTTCTAGTCATGCTGATCAACCTAAAAAAAGGTTCAATCATAAGATGTTTCACTTACATTTATTTTGTATGACTTTTTTGGGGTGTCAGTTATTGCGGCACCATTAATTTTCTTAAAGTCACTTATTTTTTGTCTTCTTACCTCTGTGCATTTTGGTTTGTTCTCTTATTGTTTATGTTAGGCCTTTCTTCCTTGTTTTTAGTTCCTTTTTTGTTTCTAGTTTAGCTTGCTCTGTATTAATTAGTCTCCTTCCCTCACCATCCCTGTTTTCTCTCTGCCTTAGCTGTTCCACATTCCCCTAATTAATTCACATGGATCCACTGTCATTCTCCACTCTTCCCTCAGTATATAAGTTCCCTGGTTTTCATTGTCCTTAACTTGTTCTTCCCATTACTTTGCCATGCTTCATGTCCTGTTCTCATTCAAGTTTTCTGTATTAATTTTTTTTTTCATTTATAAGTCAGTCATTTTCTACCGCTTATTCCATAGTGGGTCGCGGGGAAGCTGGTGCCTATCTCCAGCAGTCTATGGGCAAGAGGCGGGGTACACCCTGGACAGGTCGCCAGTCCATCGCAGGGCAACACACATACAACCATACACAAACTCATTAATACACCTAAGGGCAATTTAGAGTGACCAATTAACCTAACTGGCATGTCTTTGGACTGTGGGAGGAAGCCGGAGTACCCGGTGAGAACCCACAGGGAGAACATGCAAACTCCATGCAGAAAGACCCCCAGCCGGGAATTGAACCCAGGACCTTCTTGCTGCAAGGCAACAGTGCTACCAACTGCGCCACCGTGCAGCCCCATTTATAAGTAGTAAATAATATTTTTTCTTTAAATATTTGCTGTGGTTAAGGTTAAATAAACTCATGGAAAAAAATTATGTACATCACAAAGTGATGAACATGTGAACATGTTTTAAAACTAAAGGCCTTAACATGTATCAAAGAAATGAAAATGTACAGTTTTCTGCTGCCTAATGAAGTACCTAATAGATTTATTCCTGATCTTTCTCCAGCTGTTCAGATGCAGATTGCTGCTAAAAATCTTTGTCTGTTGCTCATCTCCAAATCAAAGATCTTGCTTGATGGAAATGTGGAGAATAAGACTGAGGGGGTTTAAGAGGAGCTTAAAGGAGAGAAAGGAGAGAGGGAGGAGAGGAGGAGAGGAGGAGAGGAGGAGGATGACCTGAACTCCCTAGTTGGAATGCTGCAGAGTACAGAGCCAAGTAATGACAGAGCAAAACACTTTGTGGCTATATAATCTCTTATAAACTTTTATCACTCTCAAGATTTGACATTTAAAAACACCTGAGAATAAACACTGTGCCATATAACCAATATTGGTGAGGCTCTGTGTTTATGGGCCTGTAACGGCTGAATATCTTACATCCAGAGTGTATCAGGAAAATCAATCTGAGTGTCCTGAAGTCACCCCAACTCCGTGGTTGTCCGTGTGTTTTAAAGGCGACAACAAAGCTCAGAAACATGGAATTTTTTTTCTGGTTATCTTTGTTTATCTAACTGCACTGCATGTCTGAGTGATTATTACTAGTCTGATGATTTTTGCTTCATTACTACAGCAGCAGAAAGGAATGATGTCACAAACACAGAGGGATATACTTTTAATATTTACTGTACATACATTGAATAAAACAATTGCTATTATTCCCCACTCTCTGACATCCTAAACATTTCCCATTTTAGGTCAGATAGGATTAACAAAATTATTTGCAGATACAAAAATCAGAAACAGAAGTTTCCATCCAGCAAAAAACCTTGTGAAGATGCTGACTGAAACTGGTAAGAAAGTTTCATTATTCCAGGTGAAATTAGTTCTGTACATGCATGATCTGAAAGGCCACTCAGAGAGGAAGAAGCCATTACTGCAAAAGCCACATAAAAAAGACCCAGATTTTTGAAAACTTGTTTGTAGTCTGCTAAATCTAAAATAAAAGTGTTTGGCCATAATAATCATTGTTACATTTGTAAGGAGACAGAAGACCATCCAAATGTTGAACTATGGGGGTGGCAGCAAGAACATTATAGGGAAATATGGAAGGAACATCTCAAGACATCATCCAGGAAGCTTGGGTCTTTCAAATGGACAATGACCTTAAGAATTCCACCAAGTTAGTTGCAAAGTGGCTTAAAGACATTAAAGTGAATGTTTTGGACAGGCCATTACAAAGAAAATATGAGGTGGGAGCTGAAAAGGTGTGGATGAGCAGAGCAGCTTACTGACCTCAGTTAAACCAATTCTGTCAGGAGGAACAGAGCAAAAAATTATTCTAAAAGGCAATTCTACCAAATACTATTAAAATGTATGCAAACATCTCACTATGAAGAAGCATTAACGCAAATGTCTAATGCACGCAAGTTTTTTACATTAGAAACAGATCCTGCATCTGAGCACCACACATCAACATAATTAGTAATATATAAAATGTATTTGTTGTGCTACTACTCTGTTGGACCACTTGTTGCTGAATATTGGACTACTTGCACAGACACCAGGCCATTTTGTATCCTGGACGGTGCGGTGCGCGCCTCCATGTCCCATCGGGCATCGCGACTGTTATGACGGGGCGTCTCAAGTCTGACGTCACAAGACGCTATATAGGAAGGCGGGCATTTTAAAACTTGCTTTCCAGCTGGCAATCTTGACGGGGTCGCCACGCAACTGGAGCGTCCTTGGAAGTAACAAAATTCCCACGTGGAGTTTCCAGTTATTTCTCTCTCTCGTTGGCCAACGAACAATTCATAACTGAGGTTTTTGGACTAAGAAGGCCAGAGATTTCACTTTGCCGATCGAAGACGTGAAACAACTAACTAAAACACAGAGTTCGAGGAAACGAACCGCCATCGTGTTTCATCCCTAGTCGACTGCTGATGGTCAGATCCTATTTTTCCTCTTCGTCAAAAAGCAACGAAGGACAGGACTGACCGCTCTCTTGGAGTGTAACTGCGGACGCGCAGTGACACTCAAACCCCCCTTTTTTCTCCCACTCGCTGCCCCGAAGGAGGCTTCAACAAGTAAAACCCATCTTTTATTTAATCTTTTATTTCTTTATTAGAAGGCCTGGGCAGGGTCAGAGGTTGTAGAAGCGATCAGAATCGCTGGTTAGGATCTCATGTGTTCTGAATAATATGTGCATGTAACCTTGCTTATTGAAACTTTGATGTGTTATGTTGATATCGGGATCCGCCGCGGTCCTCGAGCTGCTTGTGTTTTTACTATCTGAGAGTCAACGCGGGTGCGTTGTAAGACTGGACTGTTAAAACGACCTCATGGTAAAATTCTCCATTTCCCTTTTGTCTTCAATCTCACTGTGCTAGATTGCCGCCAAAAGTTAGAATCCTTTGTGCTCAGGAGTTGGGGGAAGTTTTATGATCAGAAGATCATTGAGGACAGTCGGAGCTGCGCTCCAACCCCCCACCACTCGCCACCACACCACCACTCATATTCTCATTTCCTTCGTCTGTTGTGCCATAAACTGCTGGTTGATTCAATACATACCCACTACCGTTTGTTGATTTTTGCTTAGTTAGACCCCTGTGTTTGTAGAATTTTGCATGTTGAGTAGGTGAAAATTAATAAATATTCACATAGATAAAGAGACAGCGTTTTGTGTTCATTGTGTGCGAAAGTGATTCGTCAGTCAAAATAAGGTTAACGTTCCACACGTTTCGGCAGACACGGTCGATTAAACAGTGACATCTCTGGCAATAGTTATTAATTATTACGGAGTATTTAACGGTTGTAATTGTCAGAGGCGTTGAGCCACAATTACAACACCAGAAACATCTCTGGTCTCGATCCATAAATGAGGATTTTGTTTAGGAAGTTGATTTTGTCAGGTTATGATCTGTAATTATAATTATTGATCAAGATTAATCAATCAATAATCATAAACCCAACAAATCTTTTTTGAGAGACTTATGTTGTCTTGTTACTACATGTGATCTATGTTATTTTAGGGTTTTTTCCCTTATCTATTTTAACATAAATTTTTGTATTAAAGATGCAATCAACAATAACTGTTTGTGGAATAATGTCTGAAACAACAAAATGAATAATCCTACAGCTTTTTTCATGAATGCTACCAGATTTAAGTTCACTTTCGAAAACGTTTCAGATTGAAATAGAGGTTTCACCTGGGCCCAGGGTTTGCCGTGTATATCATTTTTAGGATCTTTATTTGATTTGGCAGTATGACATCCCTGTCAATGCATCTACTCTTGTCAGAACAGCACCTCTCTTGTTCTTACTCTTTGTTAGCTTTCTTCTTCCTGTTTGCCTCAGGAGTTCGTTCAGTCTGCTTCCCGCTCGGCCATGAAGGACACTGCTCCTTCTTCTGAATAAATTACCTGACCCTTACCTTTTCAACACATTTCTGCTTCAGCTCATCTATCACCCTATCTACCCATGGACATTTCCTTTGGTTGCAACATTTTTTGGTTCATTAAATAATGAAAACACCACCTTCCACCTAACGAGGGCCCTGCTTGAGATAATTTACAATGACAGTAAAATGTTTGCTCTCAGGAGCCGTTGTGTCACTGCTTTAAGGCTAATATGGCACCTAATGTGTGTGAAAATAATTATACTTTGGACACAGAGTTCTTAATGCCATCAAACTGCAGTCTCTGAGGCAAAATAACATGACAAAAGCAATAGCTTCACAGTATCTCAGACCCAGGGCCAAATAATACAAAGCCCTGATATTCATCTCTTTTCTTGAGAAAGTAATCAACATCAAATTGCTGCTCTGATTAATTCTGTGGTAATTCCAGGTGTACACTTTCATTTCCAAAACATGCCCACCACCATCATGGATCCAATGTACTGTTAAAAAACAAAAGGATTTACATTTATTCAAGACAGTGAATAAAGGTCACCAGACAGGGGGTGACACAGCATTAAAGGACTTTGATAAAAGTTTCATATTGGGTTGGTAGGAGGCTGGGTGGTTGTGTTACACCATGCCTGGTATGTAAGGTCTACAGATATCACCCCACACAGGGTGCATCATCCTATTCTGTGTCATGTTTAAGAGTATATTACCTGTGGCAAGGTGGCAACAACCAATGGTATCAGGTTATGCGCAGGATCCAGGTCGTATGCTGATTAAGATTCCCGAACCATCTCAGCTTTTTTGAGTAGCTGATCTGATCCAAGCTTCTCTCTGATGATAGACCTTCTTACCCCATCCCTAAGGTAGAGTCCAGCCAGCACATTCATTTTAACTGCTTGTATCTGGGATCTCATTACTGAGGCCTGCTGAAGGTCAAGGCTTGAAGATGCAAACAGAAGCTAGCAATGTACAAAACCAAAGATGAGGCCGCCAGCTTCCCAAACCAAATATCAATAGGTTCTCCATAACTATGTTACCTTCAGATCCTCTCCATGAATTTCAAAGTGATCCGGTTTCAGTATAGTTTCACATTTCATCAATGTCCTGATCCTGATTGTTGAAGCTAGTAGGGGTGCCAACGTGCCATTTGTGAAAATATTTTGACCCATTGCTGATTGGTCAGAAGCCACAGTCTGAACATCTGTGACATTAAGTCTTTAGTTGTTACCCAGAAGTATCATATTCTATTTCACAAACTTATGGATAGACAGTTAGCAACTAATTGTTGATTACCAAATACGATCCCTTGATCAAAATAGCTTTCAGTGGATCTAATGTTTTATAAGAAATTATCAGTTTTCTCGACATTTCTCAACTAACAGCTACAACCCTACAATTTCCTTTATATTTTCTGCCCCTTCCCTTTTTTTATTAAAGTAAATGTATGTGTTTTCCTCCCTTCATCTCTCACAGGTTTTCAATAGGACTAAGGTCTGTGATGATAACGGAAGAGGGTCAACTTTTAGGATCATTTTCTTTTTCTTTTTACGTATTTTATGGCACTAATGGCCTTTTATTTTTTGCATATGACAGCAAGCTGTCAGAGAAAAGGAGTGGAGAGACGCGTAAGACATGCAGGAAAGGCCACCTGAGCCGGGAGTCAAACCCACGACGGGATATGTTGAGGACTGAACAGTTCATGAAGCTGTTTATTGTAACAAGGTTCCCAGGGCCTTTCGAACAGGCCCACAACATTGCAGGTCATCTACCATGCTTAACAGGAGACATGACATAGCGCTGTTTAACTCGTTTATGTTTGTGATGCTAAAACAGAAAGGTTCTTTTCCTGCCATGCCTCCCAAAGAGCCACCTGTAGATAGCATCTAAAGGTTGTTATGGAGACTCTTTGCTGAAGTTCCCCAACAGTGCCCTTTTTTTTTAAATTTTACATCACCCTAATCACATTCCAGTCTTTATATGGTCCATCAAACACCTTTAAGAGGAGCTAAGGATGCGTTACATTCCTCTAACACTCCCTTAGCTTGTTGTCCTTGATATTTATTGCCTCTTACAGTCATTGTTAAACTGTTAAAGAGATGAGGATCGTTTTATCTCTTTCAAGCAGGTGAAACACATTAATTGTTTAGCGTGGATTCACTAACCCCAAAAAAAAAATTAACTCATAAAACAAAAAAAACAAAAAAAACTTGCATGAAAACATTTCCAACCCAATTAGGAATATAATTAATGAAACCCAGCACCGGCAGCGCCACAGCAATCGCCAGAGAGGGGACGGTGAAAAATATGGCAATCAAATTAATCAAGCAAAAGGCACAGACCAATTACTCACAAACCATCTAGAGTGTGGTCTCGAGTGAGAAGGACAGGTGATAGTTATCATAAAATTAGAGGCTGTTTTATTATTTGGGATGATGGCGCACTCAGGGTGGGGGACAAGGCAGACTGTATGCTGCACATTTTCAGACAAGAGGTATTGAAATTATGACTAATGAAAACGTAAGTGAGTTTGCAAACATTTGGTCCTGTGGCTCATCCTTGTATAGGTACAGTAGTTTGGTAAAGGTCCTTCAGATTAGCTTACACACAATCCAAGAAAGTTTGGGAAAGTTGTTGGCATTTCGAGGAAAAATTAGCGCCTGTTTCACTGATTCCTTTAGCGCTGATTAAGGTGGTGAAGTAACAGAGACACTAATCAGATTCTCTACCTATGATGCTATCTATTAGTGAGAAAAGTTTCGTCTGTGCTGATTGAAAATGCAATGGATTAAACAAACAAGAAGCAAACTTCGATAGTTGGAGAAGAAGTATGTTAATTTTGTCAGCAGAAAAGTTTCACCTTTACTGAATGTGGAGGTTTAGCCCAAAACTTTCTCTTGATTGCAACATTTTTATGAAAATCTTCTCTGCATGTAAAGTGGATATAACTGACCAGCCTTTCTTACATTCTTTTAATGTTCAGGTTTGCAACTTTAGTTTAATTTTCCAGCTAAATACAATTACTTTTTGCCTATAGGAGTCTTGTTCTTCTGGAGGTCTACTAACATTGTGCTTACGTGTTAACACAGATGCAAATGTATTAGTTTTCATAATTTAAATGGAAATAGTGATGGAAATACATAGACATATCAGACATTTTCCAGGGAATCAGATTCTAATTTCTAAATTTATTTATAGCTTCTGATTCTGAGTTTTGACAATTCAGATTTCTTTCTTACATAGAAAATCATTTTATATTTCTAGTAATAGAGATTGTTTTGTGGATGGAGTTAAATCAAGTGCCATGCAAAATTGTTTATACCCATTGTAGCTTATCACATTTTGTCACATACAACCATATGTTCAATGTTTTATTTTTTTTCATTGGATTTTTATGTGACCAATTCAATGTGCTGCATAATTGTGAAGTGAAAGGATTTTCATCCCCTCTTGTTTCTTGTCCATCTCTCTATAATTGTCAAGGCCTGAGCAGTCTGCTGCCTGAACAAGATGTGGTCCATCATGCCTTTCATTTAATAGAGTCAGCTGTGTAACAAGAAGAATGTCATTTTCCCGTGGCTGCAGATAAAATTTGCCTCTGACACTGCAAGGCAGCCAGGCACACCCCTTCTGTTTGCCTAAGCTGCCTAATGACACGTAAGTATAAATAAATAAATAACTGCTTACATTGAGATTTTGCATGCCATTTTAAAAAGAGGAATTCTGTGCAATGGATTTGATTACAGCCTTTGTAGCAATATTTAACAAATGGCAAAGTGCTGCTGGAGCGCCGAGTGAAAACAAAGGGCTGGACTGAGATCATGGGAGTGGCAACGCTGTCGTGCATTTCAATCATGCAAGAGGATGAGAGACCCACTGTCTCTGGCAAACATAGGTCCTAATTCAAGTTGCAGGTCGACTGAAGGAAAGCGGCTCTGATGGACTGCAAGTAATAAATCGTGACGTCCTCCTGCTAATTGACACTCTGCAGCTCTTCTGAGTTACCAGAGCTCAACTCAGGGATAAAACCATCAACCTGCTCTCTACTACTCTACCTGCTTTCAACCTGAAAAGTGCATGATTTTTTTTCCTTCAGGTGAAACAATAACAAAAGGCCTCGCTTATAATTATACTAAATAAGATAATTTTGCTCTAATTTAACTGTTCTTCACTTTGTGGCTCAGTTTTGTATACAAACAATTTCTTTGCTGTACTGAGTTAGATTAGATTTTGGACCCTCTACAGTTACAGTTAACCGACAGCTGACCTCCAATTAATTTGTGAGCAGTTTGTCAAATGTGATGCTGTTCCAAAATGCACAGCTTTCTCAAGGTGATTAACAACTTTTGCGAGCGAAAGCAAAAGTATTGCGAGCGAACGCAAAAGTATTGCGTGGGGACGCAAAAGAAAAAAAATTCCCCCATTTCCCCTCGCAGGCTCCGTATTTATCAAAAAAAGATGGAGAAAAATAAAAAAGGGAAAAGCAAAGAAAAACAAAGCCAAAAGTGAAACACTGAGTGAAAAACTAAGCACACCCTATAATTCCACAGCTTAATACGGATGATTTTGGCATACAGCTCATGAAAACCCAAAATTCTTATCTCACAAAATTAGCATATCATTAAAAGGGTCTCTAAACGAGCTATGAACCTAATCATCTGAATCAACGAGTTAACTCTAAACACCTGCAAAAGATTCCTGAGGCCTTTAAAACTCCCAGCCTGGTTCATCACTCAAAACCCCAATCATGGGTAAGACTGCCGACCTGACTGCTGTCCAGAAGGCCACTATTGACACCCTCAAGCAAGAGGGTAAGACACAGAAAGACATTTCTGAATGAATAGGCTGTTCCCAGAGTGCTGTATCAAGGCACCTCAGTGGGAAGTCTGTGGGAAGGAAAAGGTGTGGCAGAAAACGCTGCACGAGAAGAGATGACCGGACCCTGAGGAAGATTGTGGAGAAGGGCCGATTCCAGACCTTGGGGGACCTGCGGAAGCAGTGGACTGAGTCTGGAGTAGAAACATCCAGAGCCACCGTGCACAGGCGTGTGCAGGAAATGGGCTACAGGTGCCGCATTCCCCAGGTCAAGCCACTTTTGAACCAGAAACAGCGGCAGAAGCGCCTGACCTGGGCTACAGAGAAGCAGCACTGGACTGTTGCTCAGTGGTCCAAAGTACTTTTTCGGATGAAAGCAAATTCTGCATGTCATTCGGAAATCAAGGTGCCAGAGTCTGGAGGAAGACTGGGGAGAAGGAAATGCCAAAATGCCAGAAGTCCAGTGTCAAGTACCCACAGTCAGTGATGGTCTGGGATGCCGTGTCAGCTGCTGGTGTTGGTCCACTGTGTTTTATCAAGGGCAGGGTCAATGCAGCTAGCTATCAGGAGATTTTGGAGCACTTCATGCTTCCATCTGCTGAAAAGCTTTATGGAGATGAAGATTTCATTTTTCAGCACAACCTGGCATCTGCTCACAGTGCCAAAACCACTGGTAAATGGTTTACTGACCATGGTATCACTGTGCTCAATTGGCCTGCCAACTCTCCTGACCTGAACCCCATAGAGAATCTGTGGGATATTGTGAAGAGAACGTTGAGAGACTCAAGACCCAACACTCTGGATGAGCTAAAGGCCGCTATCGAAGCATCCTGGGCCTCCATAAGACCTCAACAGTGCCACAGGCTGATTGCCTCCATGCCACGCCGCATTGAAGCAGTCATTTCTGCCAAAGGATTCCTGACCAAGTATTGAGTGCATAACTACATAATTATTTGAAGGTTGACGTTTTTTGAATTAAAAACACTTTTCTTTTTTTGGTCGGATGAAATATGCTAATTTTGTGAGATAGGAATTTTGGGTTTTCATGAGCTGTATGCCACAATCATCCGTATTAAGACAATAAAAGACCTGAAATATTTCAGTTAGTGTGCAATGAATCTAAAATATATGAATGTTAAATTTTCATCATGGCATTATGGAAAATAATGAACTTTATCACAATATGCTAATATTTTGAGAAGGACCTGTAGCTTTGTAATTTTGGTCATTTCACATCAGATTTGTTTTGTACAGGACATGGAGCAGCCGCCACTGGACATTTCCTAATGAACGTGCGTCAATACCCACAAGGTCTTTTATACCAACACTGACAATGGAGGATTACAAGTAATTTTCTTTGACCTACTCAGTCTACCGTAAAGAAATGTGGCAACACAAACCTTACAAATAGTATCTTGCAGCTGGAGGTCACCATTATTAGTTTGGTCAGGGGTCATAACCTGTCCAAAACCATAAAAGATAATGAGAATCACAACCAAAATAAATAGAAATATATTCTTCACAAAATAATTTGCAATGGAGTGAATTATATATTAGCAGTTTTCTGGCTGTTTATCTTTGTAATGTCTGAAAATCCTTAATTACAAAGACAATAAATGTGTTATTATCATCCATCCATTATTGTGTATACCTACCTATGAAGTGCAGGGGTGGGGGTTGAGGGGGTGCTCATCTTCAACAATCATTAAGTGAGAGGTGGGGTACCCCTTGGAGTACAGAGACATAAAGGTCAAACACCTTTGGGCTGTGGTAGGAAGCCAAAGTACCTGGAGAGAACGCATGCATGCACAGGGAGAACATGCAAACTCCATGCAGAAAGACTCCAGGACCTTCTTGTTGCAAGGCTCCAGAGCAAACAGCAACACCACCATGCAGCTCTAAAAACAAAAATGAAGTAAAATATTTTAATAAAGATAACATTAAATATTATTATTATTATTATTAATAAAAACTAGAAATCTAAATACATAAAATAACATGAAAATGCTTAGGTACATAGGTATAAAAGGGTTTGTTTATGGGTATAAAAAGGAAGAAGGAAGGTATAATATGGCTTCCTGTGGGAATAATTATTTAGAACTTGGACTTGGGTTGTAAAGCCATTATAAATGGCTTTACAATCCCTCCTAAATTAATCTACAGCAACAATTGCTACCCTAAGGTTATTGCTGTTTTATTTCCATCTTGACTTTGTAAAAACACAGACTTGTAACTCCAGATCTTCACAGGTCCACATGTTTTCTTTTCTACTGAACATTTTTTTCATGACAGTATGTCAATCGTTTGGGACTTTGGGTCTCTTTTATTGTAATTTTAGTTAAACTGAAGCTTTCCTTGTTTTTGTGTTATCAGAATAATAGTATTTGTATACAGTATTTGGTAGCTTACATTACATGCTGTCTAAAAGTCAGCTTTGTAGATCTAGAATTGTTCTTTGTTTCTGTTTGTTTGAATGTGTATTTTATGGTTAGTTTCTTATTCATATGTGAAAATAATACAATTGGCACAGTGAACATTTTCAGCTTTTTATTCTATGCCACAAAGGTTTTTTTTATTTCTCAGTCTGGGTTGGATTTTCACCAGTCTGCTGCTCAACACAGATACAACACAGAAAATTCAGGCACCATGTGTACTCCATTTGATCTGGATTATTCTGTTATCTGTACTATACACACATGTGTTCTTCCATGCAGTCAAATTCAAATTTTATTACCATCTTTGTATTCAACTCTTTGACCCAGCTCATACATAGGAGACCCAAAAATCTATTATGTTGACTTACAGTGTGTGAACTATATTTGGACACAGTGCTAAGTTCTCAGTAAATTATTTAGTGTTTTACTAATTTTACAGTCTGCTGTTGTGGAAACAAACCTTAACAATTATTAAGTCAGCAATATCCTGTCACTGAATTGGTACCATATATTTTTTTTAATGTTCCATTGGCATTAAAATCTTACACTAATCATGGTTTTAGTGCATGCAAGACTAAAGAAAAATGTTCTTTAGTTGGGATACCCTTCAAATGCCTTTAAAATAATCAGATTTGAAGAATCTTTTGGGTAATGGTGTAAAAGTGCTTTAAGACTTTCTGTCAACTTAGAACATGCCAATAGGCAAGTCAAATCAAGTTTATTTATATAGCGCTTTTCAGCAACAAGGCAATCAAGGAGCTGCACATTAGGAAAAACATTGCAATGATACAGAAAATCAAACACAGACAAACAAATCAAATGACATTAATAATCCTTGGGAGTTTACTAGTAAGCGCTGGTTCTAATCCAATCTTTCTAATAGAGGTAATTAGCTCATTAATTCCTCTGTGGTAAGGAATTCATTCTGTGCTAGAAGATAAATGATAATATTAAGCCTTGAGGTTGCCGGTATGAGGCAGCTGTGGTCCCATCATTCAAATAATAACAGTCATGGGCACTCACTGAAGTCTAAGTAGAGAAGCTGGGTCACTGGTAGGTCCAAACTTTCTAAATACTAATAATGTTTGGCTTTCACGGAAATTGTTGTAATACAATCCTTCTAAGAAATCTAAAAATCTCTAGTCATTGGTGTAAAAACAGCTGTAGTCAAATTTTCAAATACTAATAATATTTGGCTTTTGGTGGTAATCCTTCTGAGAAATCTGAAAATCTATGAAAAGTAATGAAATCACATTAAGGTAAAGTAAGATAGGAGGGGAAGAAAATCACATGTCAGACTCTATTCTGAGCAGAATAGAGTCTGAAGTAGTACAAAAAAAACCTCAGAAGGGTAAGCAACACACACATAAGTAAAGATTCAGCAAGGGTACGGTGGAATCTTGAGGGTATGAATGTAAGTGTGAATGTGTTTGCAAGAATTAGACTGTCAACACTGATAAAAGCGCTATTGTCCTTGAGAAGAGAGGTGGAAGTTTTATCAATCGGCCGCATAGTCCTATCAGCACACAGCTGGTAGGGGAGTTCTGGGGAAATCGTCGTGTTTATATAACATCCAGGAGATATTTTGTTGATAGCCAGTTAGCAGAAGTTGCCAAGGCCACATCGGGGCGCCAGATTTAGAAAAACAATAAATGTTGTGGTTCAGGCAGTTGTGAATTTCCAACTTAAGAGTTTTACTGGTATGTCTCAATCGCAAATCCAAATAGCCCAATTTCTGGTACTTTTCGCAAATCTCGAGCGTACATCTTCTCCAAGATTTTATCCTTTAACCTCTGAGTCCAACCGCTGCCAAGTTGCAATTCTGTTCAAGAATCGTGTCCAGCTTGCGAATCTGCTCTCTTAACATTTCAGTGTGAGTGTTGATCGTTCTACAGACTCCATCTAACATCGCAGGCAGCTTTGGAATGCTTTGAACAGCCACCCACATTTTGCGAATCACTCAATAAGCCAGGTAACCACCAACTCCAAAAAGCAGAAATCCTGTTATCAAAAGTCCAAATATGTACACATTTTCTACGTCCTCGACCGACATCGTAGTCAGGCACACAATCTTCCAGTGCTGCCAATAATCCATTGTGTTTCCAGAGAAGAATGTCCTGTCTGGACAAGAGGGTTCTCCTTTACCCTTTCTTCCCGTCGAAAGTTTTTTATTAATTACGTTGACCAGCTGACCAAATCCATAATTTACAAGTTTGGAGGATATGCAAAGTGAGGCTCTGAGAAGAATACAGACAAGCAGAAGCAGGGATCAGTACTGAGAGCAAGAAAATAAATCAATATTGACTAATTAAAAAATGTAATTGATGTGAAAATGGTAAAATTGGAAATTAATGGCCATCATTATGAAGACCTGCTATGGAGGTGGTTCTGTCTTTTGATTCAGGTCTGTTGGACCTTAAGCAACTTGGATCTGTGCCTCTCCACTCTTCCTCCAGACTCTGTGATCTTGGTTTCCAATTAAAATGCAACATTTACTTTTATATGATAATAGGACTTTGGACCACTAAGCAGCAGTTCAGTCCATTTTCTCTTAAGCCCAAGTAGGACGCTTCTGACAATGTCTCTTGTTCAGGAGAGACTTGAAGCTCTGACACCAACTGCAATGAGGACTTGATTGGGCTTTGCTTAGCCATCCTCTTAAGGCTGCACTTATCCCTGTTGCTTATGGATACTTTTCTCTTCCATTCAATCTTCCATTAATATGCTTGCATAAAGCACTTTGTGAACAACCCGGTTCTTTAGCAATAAACTTGGCTTAAAAATACTTTATTGGTCTGATGTAATGCTTTAATTTGAGTGTTGGGACTGTGTTAGTTGTAAACCATAATCATCAAATTATTACTTTGTGTGTAATAAATCTAAATTATTTATATTTTTAAAATACAATTACTGAAATAATGTAATGTTTCGATGAAGAAAAGGGCAAATGCACCACAAAATTGGATAAGAAATAATCAAAACATTCTGACAAAGACAGAAAAATTGACAAAATATATAGCAGGGACTAAAATACATCTGATGGGTGGGGACAATTAGCACAGGTGTGAAACACAAATGGGAAGGAAAAACTAAAACCAGAACCAGGACAATTGGAATTTATCAAAATAAACATAAATTGAAAAAAATAAAATGTAATTTCTTTTCAGCATTGTATCTGTTTTTATCCTGCAAGGTTTGGCCATCTTCTGGTTCGTGTGAGGAGAATATCTTGGGGGTTTTTACTACAGAACAGTGAGCTTTATCTCCCAGTTTGAGTCTGGATTTTCACCAAAGTCTGCTGCTCAACACAAATACCAAGCCACACTTTGTCATCTGGACCACACACATGTATTCTACCATTCAGACACCATTTATTTTGGAGAAGTTAGGTGCAGCATGCACACAAGAGACATACACAATCCCAATACGCTGACAGGCATAATGTCGAATAGGACTAATTCCTTTCCATTTTTTTCCGTTTTTTTACCTCATTTTCGACAGCTGGGCATGGGAACAAACACATCATTAAATCAGCATTGCCCCACAGTTACCATTATAATGAAGCTGTGTCTGATGTCAACATCATTCTTTAAAAGAAAACACATGCAGCCACTCACGGGCCCAAGACCCCTCAGCGTTGAAATATTAAGTTAATTGCAGGATCCTAGGGGAAAACATCTCTCTGCTTCTGGAGAATTTTCAGATAATACCATTAAAAATAATAATTAATCAAGTTAGATCTGGGCAAGGGTAATACGAGCTTTAAAAGCTTTCTGTCATCTTACAATACAATTTCTAAGTCAATATTTTATTAACTGGAGAGAGGTACAATGTTCCCTGTTAATAAGGAGGATTTGGCTCAGCACGGAGTTAATATTTGGATCCAGAGAATTTTAGGTCTGAACGTGGGATATTATGTTCAGTTTGAAATCTGACACAAACATTTCTTCCTCTTTTTCTTTTTTGGCTTTTCCTTTTCAGGGGTCGACACAGCGAGTCGTCTATCCCTATCTTAGGCATCTCCCACACTCACTTCCTTCATGTCCTTTTGCACTCCATCCATAAATCTCCTCTTTGGACTTCCTCTAGGCCTCCTGCCTGGCAGCTCCAGCCTCACCACCGATACACTCACTATCCCTCCTCTTTACATGTCCAAACCATTTCAGTCTAGCTCTCTGGCTTTATCTCCAACAGATCTAACATCAACTGTCCCTCTGATATATTCATTCCTAATCCTATCCATCCTCATGACTCCCAAAGATAACCTCAGCATCTTCCTCTCTGCTACCTCCAGCTCTCCCTCCTGTCTCTTCCTCAGTGCCACTGTCTCTAAACCATACAACATCGCTGGTCCCACCACCGTCTTGTACACCTTTCCTTTCAAACTCTTTATTACACAACACACCTGACAATTTTCTCCACCAGTTCCAACCTGCTTGGACGCGTTTCTTCAACTCTTTTTCACACCCACCGTTGCTTTGAACTGTTGACTCTAGGTACTTTAAATCCTTCAATTCTTTGTCTTTGTTCCCTGTAGCCTCATGGCTCCACTTGGGTTCCTGTTATTCACACACGTCTGTCTTGCTAGGGCTAACCTTCCTTCCCCTTCTTTCCAGGGCAAACCTCCATGTCTCTAGATTTTCTTCCACCTGTTTCTTGCTCTTACATCAGATCACAATGTCATCTGCAAACATCATGGTCCATGGAGATTCTTGACTAACCTCATCTTGTCCATCCTCACAGCAAACAAGAAGGGGCTCCGACCTGATTCATCTTTCTCACCATCAAAATCATTTTACACGTCAGAATCCTGTGCTGTCTGGCACCACTCTCATTCACCTGTGTGCTTCTACCTCTGCTCTTGTTAGTCACCCTGTGTTCCTGCCTCTTCTGGTAGAAAGTATTCACTACAGCCATTTCCATCCTCTTTGCAAAGTCTACCATTTGTCCTTCTGCATTCCTGTTTTGGATACCAAACCTGCCCAGTACTTCCTCATCATACCTGTTTCCTGCTCCAAGATGGCCAGGGGGGAAAATCCCATTTTATTTTTGGGGGGGGACACTAAACAGATACATTTCAGAGAGTAATTCTTGGGAGGGACATGGAAAAAAGCTCTCTGCCTCTATCTTTCCTGCTCCTTGGCAATTTTTCAGCATGTTAAAATTATGTTATTGAAAGTAATATTTGTAGTTATAGCATTGCTCTTTATTAGTCCATATTTAACCCCTATACAGGTTTTTCTATGTTCAACCAGCAATGTCAACAATGGTATTAGGGGGAAGATAGCAATGGTCCATCTTTATGATTACATCTAACAGAATTTTTTGCGTCCTGCTGTAATTTACACTTTAGTCCATCAAAGTAGTTTTAGAAGAAATTGAAGCTCACGGTTCAAAACTTTAAACGGAATACCTTAAAGAAATAATCAAACAAAACCAAACTCCTCCTCACAATTATATATTTACTTTAGTGTCAAACAAAAATTCAACAACATATTACAACTATGCCACAAAATATAGCAACTGAAGTTGTACATTGTAACAGTTTGCCTATAAATAAAATGTCTGTCAGTCATTTTCTACCGCTTATTCCATAGTGGGTCACGGGGGAGCTGGTGCCTATCTCCAGCAGTCTATGGGCGAGAGGCAGGGTACACCCTGGACAGGTCGCCAATCCATCGCAGGGCAACACACAAACAACCATGCACGCACTCATTCATACACCTAAGGGCAATTTAGAGTGACCAATTAACCTAACAGGCATGTCTTTGGACTGTGGGAGGAAGCCGGAGTACCCGGTGAGAACCCACGCATGCACGGGGAGAACATGCAAACTCCATGAAGAAAGACCCCCGGTTGGGAATCGAACCCAGGACCTTCTTGCTGCAAGGCAACAGTGCCACCATGCCACCCCAAAATAAAATGTTTTAACCATTTATCAGTGTATCTGCTATATGTACTCTGTCTGTGAAAAAACTAAATTACAGTGTCTGTCAATCACAAGAAAACATTTCCAACTAACAAAAAATAAGCTCCACTTCTCTAAACAAAAAATCCAAATGTACTTTTTCGAGTGTCGCTGTTTCCAACAAACTCCTGGCAGATCTTATTTATGTCCAGGTTGTCCAGTATGAGAGAGAAGTTCTGTTCAGCTCAGGGTACTGATCTAATGACTCATCTACAGGGGTTGGACAATGAAACTGAAACACCAGTCATTTTAGTGTGGGAGGTTTCATGGCTAAATTGGACCAGCCTGGTAGCCAGTCTTCATTGATTGCACATTGCACCAGTAAGAGCAGAGTGTGAAGGTTCAATTAGCAGGGTAAGAGCACAGTTTTGCTCAAAATATTGAAATGCACACAACATTATGGGTGACATACCAGAGTTCAAAAGAAGACAAATTATTGGTGCACGTCTTGCTGGCGCATCTGTGACCAAGACAGCAAGTCTTTGTGATGTATCAAGAGCCACGGTATCCAGGGTAATGTCAGCATACCACCAAGAAGGACGAACCACATCCAACAGGATTAACTGTGAACGCAAGAGGAAGCTGTCTGAAAGGGATGTTCGGGTGCTAACCAGGATTGTATCCAAAAAACATAAAACCACGGCTGCCCAAATCACAGCAGAATTAAATGTGCACCTCAACTCTCCTGTTTCCACCAGAACTGTCTGTCGGGAGCTCCACAGGGTCAATCTACACGGCCGGGCTGCTACAGCCAAACCTTTGGTCACTCATGCCAATGCCAAACGTCGGTTTCAATGGTGCAAGGAGCGCAAATCTTGGGCTGTGGACAATGTGAAACATGTATTGTTCTCTGATGAGTCCACCTTTACTGTTTTCCCCACATCTGGGAGAGTTACGATGTGGAGAAGCACCAAAGAAGCGTACCACCCAGACTGTTGCATGCCCAGAGTGAAGCATGGGGGTGGATCAGTGATGGTTTGGGCTGCCATATCATGGCATTCCCTTGGCCCAATACTTGTGCTGGATGGGCGCGTCACTGCCAAGGACTACCGAACCATTCTTAAGGACCATGTGCAACCAATGGTTCAAACATTGTATCCTGAAGGCGGTGCCGTGTATCAGGATGACAATGCACCAATACACACAGCAAGACTGGTGAAAGATTGGTTTGATGAACATGAAAGTGAAGTTGAACATCTCCCATGGCCTGCACAGTCACCAGATCTAAATATTATTGAGCCACTTTGGGGTGTTTTGGAGGAGCGAGTCAGGAAACGTTTTCCTCCACCAGTATCACGTAGTGACCTGGCCACTATCCTGCAAGAAGAATGGCTTAAAATCCCTCTGGCCACTGTGCAGGACTTGTATATGTCATTCCCAAGACGAATTGACGCTGTATTGGCCGCAAAAGGAGGCCCTACACCATACTAATAAATTATTGTGGTCTAAAACCAGGTGTTTCAGTTTCATTGTCCAACCCCTGTACTTCCAGCACAGCCAGGAATTGGGGTAACTGCGGACTTCCTGTGACGTCGCTGTCCAAATAAAAGCACTGCTCTTGCTACATCCTGTCTCTTCCACACCAGTGATCATCGGGATAGGGGAGGCAAACGCGCTAATGTCTCTTTGCTGGCAAACAGACATAACTCTTCAACTGGATCCGAGAGTGTCATACGATCATCGATCATATGCACTAAGATAAGTACAAATGAATCATTGTCTGTGTATCCGGTAGATTGATTCATGAACGGGAATTAAGGTACAAGCCTGGCTTTACTTTCTCTCTGAGGCCTACAGAAGCAAACAGTGTTCCAGAGAACACTCTGCAGAGACGCTGTCTCTACAAAGCAGAGTGGAGCAGTTTCCCAGTCTGAAAGGAGGACAACAGGAGCCTCATCCTGTGGTAAAGTGCAGTGTGGTCAGCGGACAGAACGGGCCGCCCAATCACTGCTCCGGAGGTTAGCTGGAAGCTAACCCTTTGTTCACAGAGCTTTCTTCAAACTTCGTTGTCGCCTGGACAACTCCTCAGAATCAGAATCAGCTTTATTGCCAAGTTCGTACATTACAAACAAGGAATTTGACTCCGGTGCACTTTGCTCTCTGGTTAAATAAATAAAAGGTGCATTTGCAACATCTGTATGCTGTTGTTTTGTACTCTTTTGAATGTTCAACAGAGGAAAAAGCCTGTGTGAAAAAACTGTCTCTGTGGCGGCTTGTTTTAGTGAACAGTGCTCTGTAGCGGCGGCCTGAAGGTAAAACTCTAAACAGTTTATGTGCAGGGTGTGTGGGGTCTGCAAATATTTTAGCAGCTCTTTTCTTGACCCTAGACCTGTATAAGTCCTGGATGGAGGGAAGGTCAATCCTGATTATTCTCTCTGCAGTCCTGATTATTCGTTGCAGTCTGGACCTGTCCTGTTTTATGGATGAGCCAAACCACACTGAGATGGATGAAGACAGGACAGACTGAATGATGATCACAGTGTAGAAGATCACCAGCAGCTCCTGTGGAAGGTTGAACTTCTTGAGTTGCCTCAGGAAGTACAGTCTCTGCTGGGCCTTCTTTTGAACAGTGTCTATGTGTGAAGACCATCTCAGGTCCTCAGAGATGGTGGTTCCTAAGAACCTGAAGTGGTCCACAGCGATACAGTGTTGTTGAGGATGGTGAGGGGGGTGTATGGAGGTGGTGTTCTCCAAATGTCCACCACCATTTCCACAGACTTGAGTGGGTTGAGTTCAAGGTAGTTCTGACCGCACCAGTGTACCAGCCGATCCACCTGCTGTCTGTATGCAGACTCATCACCATCCTGGATCAGTCCAATGACAGTGGTGTCATCTGCAAACTTCAGGAGTTTCACGGACGAGTCCGATGAGGTGCAGTCATTTGTGTACAGAGAGAAGAGGAGTGAGGATAGAACACACCCCTGGGGGGCACCAGTACTTATTGATCTGGATCGGGAGAAGATGCTCCCCAGTCTCACCTGCTGCTGTCGGTCCATCAGGAAGCTGTTGATCCACTGACAGGTGGAGGCTGGGACGTTGAGCTGTGTGAGCTTCTGGTGGAGGATGTCTGGTATGATGGTGTTGAAGGCCGAGCTGAAGTCTACAAACAGGATCCTGGCGTACGTCCCTGGATGGTCGAGGTGTTGCAGGATGAAGTGTAGACCTAAGTTAACAGCATCATCTGCCGACCTGTTTGCTCGGTGAGCAAATTGCAGGGTGTCCAGCAGGGGGCCTGTGATGTCTTTCAGATGCTTCAACACCAGCCGCTCAAAGAATTTCATGACCACAGATGTCAGGGCTACAGGCCTGTAGTCATTTAATCCTACGATGGTGGGTTTCTTGGGAACTGGGATAATGGTGGATTGTTTGAGGCAGGAGGGGACCTCACACGTCTCCAGTGACTTGTTGAAGATCCTTGTGAAGATCGGAGCGAGTTGATTTGCACAGGGTTTCAGGCATGATGGGGAGACGTTATCAGGTCCTCCAGCTTTCTTTGTTTTCATGCGCTGAAAGAGCCTGTTTACATCTTCCTCTGAGATCTTTAGTGCAGGCGGAGGATCTGAAGGTGGGGGGTTGGTTGTTTTTTGGGTCGAATTTGTTACTGAATGGGATGTGGAGGAGTTAGTTTGGGGTGTGAATGGCTTCTTGTCATGTCTGCAATAGAAGCCATTCAGACGGTTGCCAGGCGAGGGTTCTATTCAGGAAGGGTGGGGGGGCTCCTATAGGCAGTCAGGTTTCTCAGACTGGTCCATACAGCTGAAGTGTCACCAGTAGAAAGGTTGTTTTTCAGCTTCTCACTATAGCTTCTCTTAGCTGCTTTGATCTCCTTTGTTAGTCTGTTCCTGGCCTGCTTGTACCGCGCCCAATCTCCACTGCTGTGAGCTTCTTCCTTGTCCCTGCGCAGATTCCTGAGATGTGGAGTAAACCATGGTTTGTTGTTCCCAAAGGTGCAGAAGGTCTTGGTCTGCACACACATGTCCTCACAGAAACTGATGTATGATGTCACCACATCAGTTAGTTGGTTTAAGTCAGTGGCTGAGGTTTCAAAAACAGTCCAGTTTGTGCATTCAAAGCAGGCCTGTAGCGTCTGCTTTGATTCCTCAGTCCACTTCTTAACAGTGTGAACTGTGGGTTTGGAAGCTCTTAGTCTCTGTCTGTAGGTTGGGATGAGGTGGATAAGAGAATGATCCAAAAAAACCCAGAGCATCCCTGGTAACAGCATGATATGAGTCCTTTAAAGCTGTGTAACAATGGTCCAGTGTGTTTTTGTCTCTGGTGGGACACTTAATATGCTGCCTGTATTTGGGGAGTTCATGGGAGAGGTTTGTCCTGTTAAAATCTCCCAGTATTATGATGAAAGAGTCCGTGTGTTTTTTCTCCACGTCTGTAATCAGCTCAGCAAGATGTTTTTCCGCGGCAGAAGTGCAGCCATGAGGTGTAAAAAATGAGCCCATTATTGTAAACAAGGAAAACTCTCGGTTAATAAAACGGTTTACAGATTATGGAAAATGACCCCAGATCAGGACTACATATTTTCCCAGCACTTTTACATCTCTGCACCAACCTTCATTAATATAAAAGCAGATTCCGTCTCCTCGCTTCTTCCCCGATAGCTCCGCGCTGCCATCTGCTTTGAGCAGCTGGAAGTCTGGCAACAGCAGTGCGCAGTCCGGGATGTTTTTGCTCAGCCATGTCTCGGTGAAGCAGAGAACTGCTGATCCGCGGAGGTCCGTGTTTTTACCGGTGAGGAGAAGCAGCTCGTCCATCTTGTTGCTTAGAGAGCGAACATTTGCCAGATGGATTGAAGGCAGTGGTGTGCGAAGTCCTCTTTTGCAGAGTTTTGCCAGCACAGGTTTCCCCCTCTGGCGCTTTCGGTGCAGTATCCCGCTTGCCAGGAGCTCAGTGAACCTCGGATCGATGAAAGATGGTGAGAAAAATCCCAAGAGAGGACTCTCTGATGTTGAGAAGTTCCTCTCTACTGAATGAGACCACAGAATTGTGGCCCGAGACCACAGTACTGTGGCTCGAAAAACATATAAACACACAAAATACACAAACAGATAATAATAGAATCATATCCTCTGCAAAAAATTAACATGGAGACCCAGAGGGTCCAAAACCAGACACCCTGATCTCCATGAGTAAACACCACAAACAGGATCAGCATCAAGAGGGGGGTCTTAGGGGAGTTTAACTCAAATGAATGTGGACACATCTTTTGCACTGGTGATGCAGAGCCTGGAAATTCTGCAAGCACCATATTTTTCCACAGCGATTCACTAAAGAAAACAACTCAAGAAAACAGAGTCTTAAGCTTTCTCCAGATTCACAAAACAGACCAGAACTACTCGGGTTCATTTAGACATGTTCATCAGTTGCTGTTAGCTTCTGAACATGTCTGCGTACAGTCACAGGTAGCTGATGGGAAAAGGAGTTTCAAAGTCATTTCTTCCTTAGAGAAGGATTCCTGGGCGAGAGCAGACGTGAAGTGGAACAAGAGATGGAAAACTCTTTGCTTTGTAAAGCACTTTTTTGTCTCAGCACAATGCCCTTTACTCTGATTCAGCTTAAGGTGGATTTGTGTTGAAAGGAAACCATGTGGGGTTCAAGCATCAGTGCAGATGCAGCCGTGCTTGTCATTCAGAGCTAAGCGTCTGCTCATTTGTTTATCTATTGTAAACCTGTAATGAAATTCAACCTGCAGTATAAAAATTACTGAAAGTTAATTTTACTGATACAGTCTTTGACGACTGGTCGTTGCTTGTCACCACCCCGAAGTATGCTGCAGCGTGTTGAGAGAGCAGTGGCGTGCATTACAAATTGAAATCATCTTGAGGAATTCAAAGCCACACTGCGCTCAGACCCAGCAGGATTGTGTTAGATCTGTCTCTGGTTTCATGTAGGATGTGATCCTTCAGAAAACTCTGCAGGAAAGTGAAGGGAAGCTGTTTTCTGCCTTCCTCTGAGAATTGCTCCTGCTGACTTCTTGCAGGATTCAGGAGTGATGTAACACTGACATCCAGAGGAAAGAAAGATATTTACTTCATCGTGGAAATGAAATTTGAATCTTTTCCAGTTTACACTTCACCTTTTTAATGAACATCATCAGTCAATAAGAACTTAAAGGTTGGATGGGGAGAAAAGAGTTTAATAGAATGAATCTCCCACAATTTTTTCCCCACATTGGCTCCTACCATCTGGCTCCAGCACCTAAATGCTTTTATTTCAGCTGTGTTTGCTGGAGCAACAACTAAATTTCCCCATAGTCAATCAATGATGATCCATCATTTAAACTCTTCTGCTTTCAAATATTGTTTTTCCACTTACTCTTACATAATTATTTTTATGCAGGAAAATGCTAAACACAAAAAACATTGACAAATTTTTAAGACTGTGGCATAAGCAGTAATATTTTGTTTTTTTAAAGTACCATGTTCTCACATAATAAAAAGAAAAACCTTTAATTTGAGCATATTTATTGAATGGAGTAAAATAATCACCTTAAGAAATAACTGGTAAGTACATAATTACCATTACAATACTTATTGGCATGCCTGCTGTATGTATTTTGTACAATTACCTTTGGTCAATAGGACAGCATATTCTTCTCATACAGGATTTCACAAGGTTGCAGCATTCAGAGAGAGAGAGGAAACTTTAATCGTTTTTCTTTGCACAATCTCTCTAGATTATCCAAAGTTTGGGGTCCTCTTATTCCTCTTTTCAATCTGGTGACTGAAATGGCCATGAAGGAAGATTTATTTTGTCTCAGATGAACCACTGCTGTGTGGGTCTAGCTATATGCTTTGGATCATTATCCTGCTGATGACAACACATTTTCAGTTTTTAGTATTTCAGAATAGTTTGTGAAGCCATGCACTCTAACAGGGTTCCTAGTGTCTTTGGAAGAGAGACAGGCCCACAGCATCACAGATCCTCTACTGTACTTGCAGTGAACATAAGGTGCTTCTCCGCATATTCATTTTATGTTTTGCCATTTGGAGTATTTGTTTTTGAAAAGTTCAATCTCAGTCTGGGTTGACTAAACAACATGGTTCCAGTTAAAGTTCTAGTAGAGTTTAACAGATTCCACGTTTATGTTTGTGATGGTGCAGCAGGAAAATGATTTTTCCTGGCAGGAGAAATTTGGAAGGGGACAAATATTTTTCCCTGTACTGTCTTCAAACTGATTTCATTTATAGGAAACACATGAATAAATCAATTAAATTAAATTAAATCAGAGGTAAAAATAACATTATGTGAAATGGACTACATTCTTCCCTGTAGTCAGGATGGAGAAATGCTAAAATATAAACAGTTTCTGTCTCTGGCTCAGACTACCAGTTGCAGAATGAGTTCTTATGGAATCTCTACAAAATTGAAATTATAAACAAAAATAATATTTTATATTTATAGTGTTTATACATCATTTTAAAACAGATTATACTTTGATTTTTATTCAAACAAAGTATAGCGTGTCTGGACTTGTTTCTCAAGGGCAAAGCTTCAACCGTTGGCCATCGGGCAGCCAGCTCTGTGGTGTTTGTGCCAAAGATTGCATTTGGGAGTTAAAACACTTCTTCTGCTGTTGTGGTTCTTTGGACACCATCACCAACACAGAGACAGAGAGAGAGAGAAAGAGAAGGGGGGAAAAAACATGAACTGGAAAAGTAAAAAGGAAATGAATAACCCTGAGGCGCTGCCGGCACAACTGGCATCTGATTTCTATTTGTTTCTCAATCCGAGCATCCTTTGGGCCAACTGGTACATTGACCAACAACCTACATTAATGACGAATGAAAGGAAACATCCGGAGTTTTTATCAAGGTGTGTATTTGTGTCTGTGCTGACCTGGAGTTGAAAACAGAGTATTTGCAATGCACAATTTCACTCGTCATGAATAATAGAATCCTAAAGACTATTTGACTTGTTCTTCCAGCTAATTCCCAATGCTGGCAGCAGATTTTCTTGTCTTATTGTTGGATGAGTTCATGCTTGGAAAGAGATGATACATAATTTACTTCATATAACCACTGAACTCCACCATGGCCTCCCTGTGAAGGGATGTTGGGGCCATGGAAATGGTTGTGCTGTGCAACAAAAGGTTTGGTTTGGCTGTCAATAATTATTAATAAGTGCCAAAGGTAATTATTAACAAAATTAGGAATTCAATCAAAATTGCCAAGTCAGAGCAGCACCTGATTATCAGGAAATAATAGCCAAACATATTTCAGCCTCTGACAGTTATTGCTTTATGAATACCAGCCTGGTGAGGTGTGGTATTATAGAACAACAGATGAAAGAGTGAATTCAGACACTGGCATTCTCAAACAACAAGCACTGCACACATACAGAAAAAGCAACTCCAAGATTACAAGAATTTATTAACAAAATGGGATAAAATGAGATTTTGGTCAATTTATTCTTAATGTTATGTGTCAAGTGTTTTTTCCCCCCATCTAAAGTCACTTAAACATTTGCTCAAATTTGAGAAGGCTTGCTTCCTCCAAAGAGACGCAGGAACAACTTAATTCAGTCACATTTATATATTCATCCTTTCTTTTTAGATGGATCTCAACAGCAATAAACATTCGTAGGACATAAGTTGGTTGATAACCTACAAACAGATGAGATAAACATTAAATATCAGAACCAACAATGTATTCACTTTGACTTTTAATATTTAGCTAGTTTCTTAATGCTTTTAATTTTTTACTTTTAACTTAACAGTGAATGAAATAGGTAAACTATGTTGCAAACAATCAGCAAATTTCAGTAAAGGTTTAGTTTCTTTGAATTAAATATGAATAATGTACTTTGAATAATTTTGTCCAGTTCCTACCAGTGGTGTCTTTGGAGAAGCTTCTTTCTCTGACTAGAATTCAATCTGTGAGCACAGGTGAACAGGATTACCTTGTAGATTTGCCTGCTGAGATAGAGCGATGAAAAGGGATGGGTGCACTTGATTCTTTGTAGAGTGCACTCCAGTCGTGTGGAGATAGTAAAACATTCAAAAGTGTCAGATTTGTTGGTTTAACTTGACATTATGTTAACTAGTCATCACGGTGATGGATTGAATGGACTGATGGACTACCGAGATGTAGGCAAAAAATGGATATGGACTCATAAGATGCCAAAGGAATTGACAGATAACATGGTAATATCACACCCAGAATTAGCGGCTCAGAAAATAGCTGCTGCTGCACTGTTTAACAACCCCTCTAAGTCCCACATGTAGCTGCCTTTAAGTACCATTAATTCAAATATTGATGTGTGTGAGTGCTAGCAGCATGCTTACGGCGGATAGAAGCACGAAGAAAAATGAGCTGCGTAGTAAACACAGATCAAGATGTCTTCTGTGTATTTTAGACATAGAGGAAAGGTGGTTCAAAAGCAAGGGCATCTATGCAATGGTAGAACAACCCTGGCCAAAAAGAGCAGGAGGCCTGAGACGTCACTTGTCTTCAACTCGCAACATTGTTCTGAAGATAACTCCTCATTGCTGTAGAGATAAATCACCACACTGTGTCTCACAGAGAGAGGAGGGAGTACCACCTTAAGCATGTAATACACCAGACTGTGGACCCAAAATTACAGCCACTGTTTTAAAAGATTTAACAGAAAGATTGGTGGGAATCAGGAGACCTCTACTGGAATGACAGGAACTTTTGTATTGGGAGAGCACAGGTCAGTGGCTGTTAAAGTGAAAAGCCACTAACCTTTTCAGGATCAGGATGGGGAGCTCAATCCTGTTACTATGCTCCTTTCCTTTTCAGAGGGGTCTTGGGACGAAGCCCGTTAAGGTGATGATGTCACTGCAGGTGACTAAGTGGATGGGAAATCTGCTGACTTTAATCTCTATGGTGGTGCGTGCAGCTTGTCAGAGCACAACCCAAAATCTGATAGACAACAGGGGTCATACACGAGAAGGCAAAGGCAGGCTTACAAATCCAGACATTAGGCAAAACTTGTAGGTTGTGGCACAGAAGCAGGGTTGTTGTCCATAAATCAGAAATTCAGCAAAAGTCCAGCAGAGGCAAAGCAAGAGAGGAAGATCCAGGGACACAAAAGCGAGGTGAAAACATGGAGATCAGGCAGGAACATGGAAAGAACGCTGGATATCTGCTAACAAGAGCAGGCAGGGGGGTGGAGGTGGTCAAATTATATGTTTTTCTTAATTTTGACTTTTTCTTTTTAACCCTAATTCTAAGGCCTAATAAAAACATGTATTTATAATGTTATTTATTATGTTATTTCCTAAGAAAAATGACATGACAACGCCACCCCAGTCACCTCATTACCTTTGAGCTTCTGCTCCTGTAACGTATGCAATAGCTGCCCCTCGCACAGTGAGAGCAGTCAGTGGAGCCCGGACTATGTCTCTTTTGGTCCTGATTCCAGAGCAGTTGTTGGGGGGCGGATGGGGCTTGAGCACCTGCCCCTTTAGTGGTCTCTGCAGGTCCAAATCATGACAGCTGGAACACATTTCTCTGGTAAAACAACCCAGCAAAAACTACAACTCCCAGAATTCATTTCAGGTCTTCTTTGTGTGTTAAATGCCAGATAGAGTTGGATGAACACTGAAACAGTTTGTACACTTTCTGAAATTGTTTTTATATCCAGGGTTTTACTGACTGGACCTCCTCAAGATGTTCACAAATACCTGTATTTCTAAATGAACCTTCATAGACACATTATAGAAAATTCCCTCCACAAATGCTCAAATGTGTCTGCTTGCCTACTTGTTTGACAGGGTGAAGGATACCAGAAAAACCTTTAGCTTCTGAAATTGAAAGTTCAGACAATGAACATGACTGAAACCCAACTATGACTGATGTGGAATATGGACTCTGTGTAATGAACCAGAAAAAGGACCCAAAATAAATTTAAAACTGGTGGGAGTCGGGAAACATCTCCTGGAGCACAATGAAAACATTTTCAAAGGGGAGGACAGGTGAATGGCTATTAAAGAGTCAGTGAATCTGAAAGGACTCAAAACGAAGAGCATTAACCTTTTCAGGATCTGCATGAGTGGTTCGATCCAGATGGAATGCTCCTTCATTAATTTCTCTGTTCTTGGTATCCAAAAGGATGTAAACGTCTCCAGAAGGTTTGTCTTCAGCCTGCTTGCTGTAGAGTTACTCTTGCTTCTCCAGAAAGACACCAGGGAATGGCAGGCGTGAGTGATGACATCACAAGAGCTAACGTGGAAATAGAGTCTTGGGCAGGCTTAATTCTCTACACAGTAGTCAAGGAATCTGTCAGAAATAAAACCAGAGGGTAAATCAGGGGACAGGCAAGCCTCCTATACAAAGAGGCAGAGATCAAATTACTTATTCAAGGGCTTGGCAAAACCTGAAGGTTAGGGCACAGAAACAAGGTCAATGTTCAGATATCAGAAACTTCGAAGAAGTTAAATGAGGGAAAGGCAAAGCAGGATAATCCAGGGCACAGAAATGTGGTCGTAATGAGGAGATCAAAGGAAGGCAAGAAAAAAACACTGGACATCTACAGGTAGGAGCTTTTGATAATCTTACAGATACTTGAGGGCTGGAGAGCACTTAACCACGGCAGAACACATTTAAATGAAATTGTACAAACAGCATACAGCACACAACATATAACCTAGTCTCTCTACTCTCAGCAGCAAGCAGGGGAGCTCAACACATGGGTACCAACTTTCCATTGACTGGCAAGTTATATTATTTTTTAATCTGAAATGTGTGCACCACACCTTTGTAATGCAACCCTGGGCAACTGCCCATATGGTTCTTATTAAAAGCTGCCACTGGTAATAAGTGGCTATTAAGTTTTTTAATTTATGTCAAAAAAGGTCCAAAACCATAACAGTGCAAGTGGTCTCTACAGTGGAGAAACTGGGACATTTCAGACTGATGTCTGGTATGTAGAAAATTAGACAACGGTCATGGTGGAAAGTTCATTCAGGGGTACTAATAGAGAGATGATCCTACTTTGAATCAGCTGGAGGAATGTGGTAAAAATTTGGTTCTTTGTAAAATTATGTTGCATTGACTGAACACAGGCTGATCTCTTGAACTGAGGAGCCTTTTTATATCTGACTGATTGGAGTTATACACAGAAGATTTCTCAGAAAGAAAAACTAGATGAATGTTGATCAAGATCAATTTAGAAAACATGAAAAACTGGTTTACAGGATTTGATATGTACAAAATAATAAGTATTTAGGAGGGCTAGATTATCTTCAGCTTGATAAAAATCTAAAAATATTTGTAATAAAAAAAACTCAAAGCAGAAAAAAATTAAATTAAAAGAAAGAATAAACTCCGGCAAAAGGTAGAATTTGATGCAAGTTTTTATCCAGGCACAAACGGATGGTAAAAACTGATACAGACATCTTTTGTTTGGGACAAATCTCCACCTAATGCTTTTGGTAGGCACACTTTCTCTCATAATTTAGACATATTGAACCAGCGAACCAATAATCTTACTTTTTTTTTAATAATGAAGGTGGGCCAAGCAGAGACTCTACCAACACGTGCACATCAAATGTGCAAACTCCGCACTTTTTTAGAGTGATTTAATGGTACGTTCCTCTTCAAGAGATTTCCACCTTTATAGTTCTCTGAAAGTTTAAACTCAGTTCATGTTGCTGTTGCAGTGAAACTATCTGATAAATCTCTTTAAAAGTACAGATATTTCTTATTCCAATATGTATGTGCGTGTTCTGCTTTAAATGAGCTTTTTATTCCTCACCGTACAGTTTTTACAGTTTTTGCTTATGTATTTTGATATAGATTTTTTTGTATTATATTATCATCATTGTTGTTCTTTTAATGTGTGTATCTGTCTGCTTCATTCTTCCTGTTATCAAAGGATTATTCCATTATATTCTTTAACTATTGTATTTTTGGTTTTATTTTTAGCAGATGGGCTTGTAAGCCCATCTGCTAAAAATAAATACTTTAAATATTAATAAATAACAATAATAATTACAATAAATAATTTATCTGGACAAAATAAAGTTTATTGTTATCATTCTTTCTAAATTATTACTGTATCAAACATCAGTGAGCTGCTTAGAAATATAAACATAGTAGAACATATTTTCACATCCTAATAATTAAAACAATATACTAGTAAGACATTAAGCTTTCTTCTGTCATTTCTAAATGAGAGTAAATAGATACCATACATAAAGAATATATTAGTTGATTGTCATACCTGTTTGTATATTCAGAGAAATGTAGATAAAACTGCTGGGTAGAAAAAGTTGTGTTGATAAAAAAAAAGAGGAGGAGGAAAAGGATGAGAGGAAGAAGATGAAGCTGTGTGCTCTTTTCAGAAGTGTGCGGTGTTTTGTGCGGAGGGACCAAGACGGCCTCCAACCTGAGATTGGGGGCACTTGTCTGCTGAAATTGGGGCCAGCAGATGGCATTTCATTTGAAAATGCACTCAAAGCTGCTCAGAGCTGACAAGAGCTATAGAGGGACGTGGGGATGGGCAGACACACAAACTGGATCGGTCACATCAGGAGCAGGAAACTAAAGGCCAATTAGGATCAGTGGAGAGTGAAGCTCTGGGCCTAGAAAACAATGAGACAACCTAACCTTTAAGAAAATACGCATATCCAAAGAAAGCACATTTTCAGGTCCTGAGTTTATTCTCGGAAGGCCGTTTTTTCCCTTTCAATTCAATTTATCAGCAGCATAAAATCTAGTAAAGATCAAAGTAAAGCAGACAAATTCAAGGTAATGCTTTTTAATACGCAAATGAAATCCTGAAAGACACTGCATTACATTTACAAACATGATCAAATTTTGTGGCAACATTAGATTTACTGGCAATGGAAAATGTGGCAAATTGAAGAATCAAAAAAGCAAATGCTGTAAGCATTTAATTAACCTGAGATTTGACCTCAGTATTAACATCATTAAAAGAATACTAAGTCAAAACCCCTAAAGTTAAATAGAAAAACATTTTTGTTTAGGGGGGGGCAGATAGAAACAAAGAAAAAATGAACTGGTAATAATTATAGTTAATGAAAAAAGGTTAGAAGGTAGACTTGAGGATTTTAGGTCTGAAAATATGGAACTCTGCAGAGCATCTTAATTTAATATAAAAAATCAGAAATTACTCAGTTGCTTAAATTATCAAGAGTTGGATAGGAGCCATGGTATAAAAAGAATAACATGTCAATTATCATGACAACTAAAAAATACTGAGTCACTGGTGCTATGGTGATTTGCTGCTGTTTTTGGAAGAAGGTGTGATTTCAACATTAACCTAAGTTCCTGTGTGACATTCAAAATTTATTTGGACCCTGACCCTGCATTCAGACAGTGGTAAAACCTCCTGGTGGACAAATGTGTACAGTTTTATGGATAGGCTGAAACGACCTTTAATTTAAGTTTTGAAGGAAAAAAATTCAGATGTGTTGTGTAATAAAAGTAAATAAGAGTTTGGCTGCAGGCAATCCTCACTCTATGGTACTGACGAAAATTCATGTACATAGGGAAATAAAACGAGTGCATAAAAACAATGTAAATGCAAACGTTTCTGAACATTTCACATTGTCAATTCTGAGTGTGTGTGACATAATTTTTCTAAGTTGAAAATTTTGTAAAAATAATATCTAAAATTGAAACTGCAATTACAGTTTGCAAAAACCAATGTATTCCAATTTAGTCAGGAAACGTTTCTGTAACCCGTTTAAACTTGAATGGTGTTTCTATAATAAATAAGACTGGGCTATAAAGCTCCAAAGACGGCTTGGTTTGTTGTTCCTGTTTCCAAAATCCCATTATCGTATTGAGATAGATTTTTGCAGTTCCTTACAATTTCTTAACACCCTAAGATACTCTACTCTACTACAACTAAAAGTATATCAGTACTGTGTGAGCTGCACATTTTTATATTCTTTAGTATGAGTTTTTTTTCAAGGACGGTTTGCTAAATAATGTCAGAACTTGGAAAAACTTTAAAAAATATGCTGAAGACTAATACATTTGCATTTGTGCTTTTACATGAGCTCGCTTAATAAATGTTCACAGCTATAATGAACTGTTTAAAACTTTTAAAAAGACATGCTCGATAGGGAAGGATATTTTTATTCATATTCATAATCTAAACAATGCAGTCAACATCAGAACAAAATTCTGCCATTGACATAAATCAGGCAAATAATGTGTTCAATAGGTTAATAAATAATCAAGGATGAAGAAATATAAAAATATGTAGCATGAACCTTAGAATTTTGATTGTTTTCTGACACATTGTTCTTCTTCCCACTTCAGTTGACCAGCTGGATTTGATGATGTTGACCAAATAAACACTTAGTCTAGCCATTGGAGCAACTCTCAGTATTTAAAGAATGGATATATTGCAAGAACTCGGATAATGCTTGGGCGGCACAGTGGCACAGTTGGTAGCACCCTTGCCTTGCACCCTGGGTTCATCTCCCGACCGGGGGCCTTTCTGCATGGAGTTTGCATGTTCTTCCCGTGCATGCGTGGGTTCTCTCCGGGTACTTCGGCTTCCTCCCACAGTCCAAAAACATGACTGTTAGGTATATTCTCTCTCTAAATTGCCCTTAGGTGTGGATGGCTGTTTGCATGATTGTTTGTCCTGTATGTCTCTGTGTTGCCCTGCGATGGACTGGCAACCGGTCCAGGGTGTACCTTATGTCTCGCCTGTAGACTGCTGGAGATAGGCACCATCTCCCCCATGACCCACTAAGGAAAAAGTAGTATAGAAGATGAATGAATAATGCTGTATTTTTGTCTTCTTCTTTGTATTAGTTGATATCAAGTGTTGAAGTATATGACTGAGGTGCCAAGGTCTCCGAATGGTTAAGACAAATTTCTCTCGGTGGAGACAATAATCATCAGTTAATTATTATTAATCTGATCTCTCACAATAATTTCAGTTTTTCTGACCTTCCAAACTGTCACTGTTTGCCTACATATAAACCTCCATTAATAAGGTAAATGTTTTGTCAATCAAATGCTTTGATAATGCAATATTTCCTCCCTTGTCAACTTCTTGCTGTTATTATATAAATATATATGATGATTAGTTTTTGAGTGAAGCTCAGTAAGTCTCCAACTTTGCTTTTCTTGTTTCGAACGTGTTTAAACCTTTGGAAATGTTTTCCAACCACCTTCCCGTGTTCTGAATCCAAACTGGGGAATCTCCAGGATATTCTAAAACCCAGTGCTGAAGAGAGGCCTGTAGTGATGGTCCATCCTGAAGGCAACCAGCCATGTTGTTGCTTGACTCAACTGCAAATGGTAGTTGTGGAATCAGTTTAGAAGAGAGAAATGAACAACAGCCCAACTCAGACCAGAAGTAAGGCGTCTTTTACTACCGATTACTGATGGATTATTCTGGTGGCTCAGAAACTTTGGGTTTGCCTTGTTTTTTCTTCCTCTTTTAAACAGACAGATTTTAAGCTTCCATCTTGAATGAAAATATGTTAGAAAACTTTGAACTAATCAAACCTTTTCTTGACATCTGAGAGTCATTTGGATTCTAGATAACTTTTAGATCTTCAGTCAGCTTTGACTGTTGTTGAAAAGAGCACTTGTTCTTTCATCAACCCTTCCTTAATAACACGTGTTTCCTAGATGTACAAATATCTGGTTTCCCGACCAAGTATTGAGTGCATAACTGTACATGATTATTTGAAGGTTGACGTTTTTTGTATTAAAAACACTTTTCTTTTATTGGTTGGATGAAATATGCTAATTTTGTGAGATAGGAATTTTGGGTTTTCATGAGCTGTATGCCACAATCATCTGTATTAAGACAATAAAGGACCTGAAATATTTCAGTTAGTGTGCAATGAATCTAAAATATATGAATGTTAAATTTTCATCATGACATTATGGAAAATAATGAACTTTATCACAATATGCTAATATTTTGAGCAGGACCTGTATATAATTAAGAGAAGCGTTTGTGTTTATTTGGTGCAAGAGTGATTTATCTGTCAAAACAAAGTTGAAGTTCCCCCACCTTCAGTGGCAGTTGGTGGTTTTGGTTAATAATTTGTAATTATTAAAGAGCTTTGAGCCCATAATCACAACACCAGAGGACATCTATGATTTCTATTTGTAAGTAATGATTTTTGGTTAAGAAATAAAAAAAATTCAAATTATGATTTTAAATTATAATTCTTGATGAATATTAATTAATCAATAATCATAATCCTTACACTTTGATGAATATTAGTCCTACAAAATACTTGAAATCTTGACTCCCTAAAAGGTCAAATTCATGCTTCAGATAAATAGATTTTTATTGACATGTTTTGATAATGATTTGATTTTGATAACTCATTTAGCAGATAAATGGACTGAGTTTTGAACACTATCTTTCAAAGTAGTTGATATTTGCTAAAATTATAAGGCACTAAAATCTTATATGACATGCTCTAGGAAATAAGAGAAGCAAACTAAAATGTAATTAAAGTAAATTTAGCTTTTAATGAGAACAATAAATTAGACCTTATAGCAACATTTTGCTGCAGCTCTTATAAAACCTTAATTTGAAACCAAAAAGTCTCCAGCAACCTAAGAGACTTTTATCATTATCTGTGCTTCATTAAAAATGTCCTGTTGTTTCTCACAGAGCTTTGACTGAAGTGACGGGCTGAAGATCAGTGATGCTGACAGGTTTGGACTCAGAGGAGGAGTAGTGCTGACTGCTGTCACGCTGACACAACCACCAAACCCATCAGGGTGAAGCAGTGACAGAGCAACTGGCACACACTTAAGGCTCTATTTACGCCTGTCAGATCAAGACGGGCTCTGAAACAGAGCTGCAGTGGGATGTTTGTGTACATTTCGCATTTTGATGGCTGTAAGTGTGCTGCAGATGGAGGAAGGACGTCATGAAGGTAGGCCTGTAGACAATGATACTTTTTTAAATGCTAACTTCCAAAAACACTTGAACATTTAATTAATGCTGAAATCAACTTTAAATTTGATCTGTTTTCTTCCATAGAAAGTATACCTGGTCCAGCTTTTCTGTGTCTCATTTCTGTCTTCTCACCCCCAACATGGCTGCAGCAGGCGTGCTCTGGTTCTGCTGAAGGTTTGTTTCTGTTCAGAGGAGTCGCTCTTCTCCACTATGGCCTTGTGTTTGCTCAGGATTATGGACAGCATTCAGATGTGGATTCAGTCTGCTGGTTCCCAGGACGATGTTTTACTAACTGACATTGTATGACCCACTGATCCTGAATGCTTTGGAAGAAATTCATTGTCGGTGATTGGATTTAAGCTGAACCTGATTTGTCCTGTAAATTGAACTGGGTCTATACAAATTAACGGAAATGAACTGGTACTAAGCAATTAGTCACAGCCTTACACTACTGAGTGTATGTAAAAAAATATTAATTAAAATTGGCATGAGCTTAGCCTAAAGCATTTAACAGTTTAGGCTTTATATGTATTTAAATGTTTTAGAAGCAAGATAAAATTATAGAAGGATTACACCAACAATCTAGACCTATTATACTTTTTTTATGAACTCTAATTCATCCATGGTATTAAATACAATTTGAGTTTTTATGGATAAAGAATGATCATTTCAGAACAGGTAGTAAAATAAGCACAGAACCTCCCTTTCTTTTTTATTTTACAGAATTAGATTAAAAAAAATAAGCACCGGAGAAAAAACACATAATATGATGCACATTTTTCATATAACGATTCCATGCTTTTCAGACTTATATCTCTGGAATTCTCCATCAGTTTTACAGTAGAAATATAGAAGTTCACTTGACTTTATGGCAGAAGTCATGCAATGATCAGGCTTTGAATATGGAACCTACAAAAACCAGAAGGTATGGATGGATAGATCTTGGCAGAGTTGAAAAGATAGATGCATGAGAGAAATTAAAAATGGATATAAATTCTAGACAACAGGACAGGCAATAAAGTCTGCATAAAATATTACACTATATATATATATATATATATGGTGTAAGACCTATTTACATTCCACAAGAACAGAAAAATGTCTCTGCCAGGGCTGCAAGAACATCTTTATGTTCATGCAGCCCTCGATTAGTTCTTATAGAGTTGTGGGAGAAAAAGAGCAGAGATGGTTTCCAAAGCAGTATTTTAAATAATTGTTTGTTTTTTCTTTCTTCACAAAGCATGAGTTTCCAGACACCCGCATGAGGACCACATAACCGGGGCACGTGACGTCACTCGGTACGGCAGAGCCGGGGTTCCACCCTGGAGCCAAACCTGGGGTCGGGACTCGTCTGAGAGCGCCTGGTGGCTGGGTTGCTCCTCACAGGACCCGGCCGGGCCAAGCCCAAAGGAGAGACGCGGGGCCATCTCCCAGTGGGCCCACCACCTGCAGGGGGAACTGTGAGGGACTGGTGCAAAAAGGATTGGGCGGCAGACGAAGGTGGGCTCTTGAACCCATCTCCTCCAGAGGGGCTGGACTCTCTTCTACTGGCCCACGGGTGGAAGCGGAGGGCTGGGGTGGGTTTGCTTGTTTTCCCCCAGCTCAGCCATCTCGTGTTGGGGTTTACCCCAGTGGATGAGAGAGTCCCTGCGCCTTTGGGTTGGGGACAGGTCTCTGACTATCGTTTCGGCCTACGGTCTGGGCGGTAGTGCGGAGTAACCAACATTCTTGGTGTCCCTGTCGGGACTGCTGGACAGTGTCCCTCCCAGGGACTCCATTATTCTGCTGGGGGACCTAAACGCCCATGTGGGAAACGACAGTGACACCTGGAGAGGCGTGATCAGGAGGAATGGGCTCCCCGATCTGAATCTGAGTGGTGATTTCTAGGCACAGCCAAGGGCCGGAGGGGGTCTGGTTTGGGGACCAGTGGATTTCGTCTCTTCTTTTTGCAGATGACGTGGTCCTGCTGGTCCCCTCTAGCCAAGACCTACAGCATGCGCTGGGGCGGTTCGCAGCCGAGTGTGAAGCGGCTGGGATGAAGATCAGTTCCTCCAAGTCCGAGGCCATGGTTCTCGGCTGGAAAAGGGTGGCTTGTCCTGTTCAGGTTGGAGGGGAGTTCCTGGCTCAAGTGGAGGAGTTCAAGTATCTCGGGGTCTTGTTCACGAGTGAGGGAAGAATGGAGCCAGATGGATCGGTGCGGCTGCCGCAGTAATGGGGGCACTGTGCCGGTCTGTTGTGGTGAAGAGAGAGCTGAGCCGAAAAGCGAAGCTCTCGATTTACCTGTCAGTCTACGTTCCTACCCTCACCTATGGCCATGAACTTTGGGTCATGACCGAAAGAACGAGATCCCGGATACAAGCGGCTGAAATGAGCTTCCTCCGTAGGGTGGCCAGGCACTCCCTTAGAGATAGGGTGAGGAGCTCGGAGTAGAGCCGCTGCTCCTCCACATCGAGAGGAGCCAGTTGAGGTGGCTCAGGCATCTATACTGGATGCCTGCTGGACGCCTTCCTCGGAAGGTGTTCCAGGCACGTCCCACCGGGAAGAGGCCCAGGGGACGCCTTGGGCTCCCCCCAGAGGAGCTGGAGGAGGTGTCTGGGGAGAGGGACGTCTGGGTGTCTCTGCTGAGTCTGCTGCCCCCGCAACCAGGTCCCGGATAAAGCGGAAGACAATGAGTACGACTGTCACATAGGACTTGTATTGTATGTGAGACAGTCCAATTCTCTCAGAGGAGCTGCCCTGTGTCACAGCCTTTTATTAAAGAAGGAAAAAAAACACTCGTTACAGCATCGTTGATGTGGCTACACACAGTTTCACAAATACAAGTCCTACTGAATAAAATTGGTTCTTGTCAGATACTGATACAGCACACACGTCCACGTCTGGCCTTCAAGGACACGAAGATTGGCTGGGGTGCGAACAGAGTGCTTCCCAGAACTCCCCTGCACGCACACAAGTTCCTGCTCAGTCTTCAAAGCCATCACCCAAATGCAACTCCAAGACAAGATGACAATTCTGTTGATAGTTCATAAAAGTACTTCAAAGACAAATGTGAAAAGTATTCAAATCACTTCTATCAAAGTTCACCAAACTAAATAAATTAAAATGTTTTTTAATGGTAGATCATAAGGATAAAGAATCTTTTTAAACTAAGCAATGATAATTCATGTACAAATCTTCCAATGAGCATGTAAGAGCATGAGTACGAGCTAAGAGCAAGTTGTTTTTGTTGAGTTGTATTTTAAACTATTCTGGCCGCAACCTGTTTTCATGTCACCTCAGGTAAAAGAACAAATTCCTCTGTTCTGTCAAGTACAGGTCCTTCTCAAAAAATTAGCATATTGTGATAAAGTTCATTATTTTCTATAATGTAATGATGAAAATTTAACATTCATATATTTTAGATTCATTGCACACTAACTGAAATATTTCAGGTCTTTTATTGTCTTAATACGGATGATTTTGGCATACAGCTCATGAAAACCCAAAATTCCTATCTCACAAAATTAGCATATTTCATCCGACCAATAAAAGAAAAGTGTTTTTAATACAAAAAACGTCAACCTTCAAATAATCATGTACAGTTATGCACTCAATACTTGGTTGGGAATCCTTTTGCAGAAATGAGTGCTTCAATGCGGCGTGGCATGGAGGCAATCAGCCTGTGGCACTGCTGAGGTCTTATGGAGGCCCAGGATGCTTCGATAGCGGCCTTTAGCTCATCCAGAGTGTTGGGTCTTGAGTCTCTCAACGTTCTCTTCACAATATCCCACAGATTCTCTATGGGATTCAGGTCAGGAGAGTTGGGAGGCCAATTGAGCACAGTGATACCATGGTCAGTAAACCATTTACCAGTGGTTTTGGCACTGTGAGCAGGTGCCAGGTTGTGCTGAAAAATGAAATCTTCATTTCCATAAAGCTTTTCAGCAGATGGAAGCATGAAGTGCTCCAAAATCTCCTGATAGCTAGCTGCATTGACCCTGCCCTTGATAAAACACAGTGGACCAACACCAGCAGCTGACACGGCACCCCAGACCATCACTGACTGTGGGTACTTGACACTGGACTTCTGGCATTTTGGCATTTCCTTCTCCCCAGTCTTCCTCCAGACTCTGGCACCTTGATTTCCGAATGACATGCAGAATTTGCTTTCATCCGAAAAAAGTACTTTGGACCACTGAGCAACAGTCCAGTGCTGCTTCTCTGTAGCCCAGGTCTGGGGAATGCGGCACCTGTACCCCATTTCCTGCACACGCCTGTGCACGGTGGCTCTGGATGTTTCTACTCCAGACTCAGTCCACTGTTTCCGCAGGTCCCCCAAGGTATGGAATCGGCCCTTCTCCACAATATTCCTCAGGGTCCGGTCACCTCCACTCGTTGTGCAGCATTTTCTGCCACACTTTTTCCTTCCCACAGACTTCCCACTGAGGTACCTTGATACAGCACTCTGGGAACAGCCTATTCGTTCAGAAATTTCTTTCTGTGTCTTACCCTCTTGCTTGAGGGTGTCAATAGTGGCCTTCTGGACAGCAGTCAGGTCGGCAGTCTTACCCATGATTGGGGTTTTGAGTGATGAACCAGGCTGGGAGTTTTAAAGGCCTCAGGAATCTTTTGCAGGTGTTTAGAGTTAACTCGTTGATTCAGATGATTAGGTTCATAGCTCGTTTAGAGACCCTTTTAATGATATGCTAATTTTGTGAGATAGGAATTTTGGGTTTTCATGAGCTGTATGCCAAAATCATCCGTATTAAGACAATAAAAGACCTGAAATATTTCAGTTAGTGTGCAATGAATCTAAAATATATGAATGTTAAATTTTCATCATGACATTATGGAAAATAATGAACTTTATCACAATATGCTAATTTTTTGAGAAGGACCTGTATGTACTTGATACTCTTTTCTTTTCCATACTTATTCAGACCTGGAAAAAACCAAAATTAAATCCCATACTTTTCCAGGCTGCATAGAAACCATGTAGTGTTGACTGCTGGCATTGTTAATGAGGAATTCCTGAATAGGATCCATGTATCATTAATTCTTCATTATGTCTAATGGCTACACAATAAAGCTGTTCCCAGTACAGCTGAATGATCAAAACTAGTGCAAGAATGCAAGAGAAAAGTATTCCTCCGATTGGTTCCTAAAAACCTCAAAGCTTGGAAAACATCTTAAAATGTAACAAAAAGCACAATGATCTCATTGGATTTTTATTTATTTACAAATATCAAATGACGCACAAACAACACAGACAGGCTGACTGATCTACAGGCTGTGGATGATGGTCCGGTTCTTCAGGTTTTGGACATAGTCTTTGGCTTGATCAAAGCTCGTCTTCTGCGCTGGCTTGGGTGGCAAACCCTCCACCAGCTTGACGAAGTAGTGACAATAAACTTTGTCCATGATGCCAAACATGCCTCTGCCGTGGTAGCGGATCCTCTTCAAGTACTTCCCTTTGCCGGAGAACGACTCAGCTGAAGGAAAGGAACCAGAATCGGAGAAAAAACGCAGGATAAATTGTCTTTTTCAAAGGTAGCCCCAAATTAAAACAAATCTGTTTCATCAGCTTACACGGACATGGGGACATATTTTATATACAGTCTACCAATTTTTACAGCTACATAACTGCTAGGACAGTTACTTAGTGGTACTCCTACAAAAAAGGAAACAATTAGAACATTTGAAGAAACTTCTACATAGATTGTTTAAATGTTGAATTGGACAAATCAAACTGATTGTGTTTTTAGATATAAGACAGTTTAGCAACTGTACATTTTTCTTCTGTTCCTTTTTAATTCTGATTTTACAGGACATCTCAGTTTATACACTGACAAATACAGTTGAGTTAAGATTTATTCTAGACGTGTAACCTTCTTGTAAACCTGGGCCCATATTCTCAAAGAATCATAAGACTAAAAGTAGCTCCTAGTGACGTCATTCTAAGAAAAATCTTAGAATATCTCAAATACTAAGATTTTTATTTTCCCTCGGTAAGATAAAAGTTATTCACAAAGCATCTTAGGCCTTAAGAAAACTCCTAACGTGAGGAAATGTTAAGAGTAGTGAGGAGGACTTTTAGTAAGCCTAAGAGCATCTGAAGCAGAGAAGATGGTGGAAAGACAGAGAGAAAGGAAAGATATTCTCCTACAATGAACAACAGGGAATAATAAAACACTACTGGCACGACCACACAGTGATCCACCCCCTAAACAGACAAGTAAATAAACACAAACTTATCTAACAATCATAAAATTATTAATATAGAGATAAGATAAACTTTATCATTCCTTAGGGGGAAATTCAATAGTTGCAGCAGGAGGGCAGATTAAAGGTGCACCTCTAGTAGGGCAATATTAGGAAGCATAAAAATATTGTAGAAACAATAATAAATTACATTGAAGAGAAAGTGAGCAAAATTACAAGCACTATAGTAATGAATTTTTAAATATTTTAAGAATATTCTGTACCAATAATAGAATATTATTTTTCTCCATTGATTACTAGGAGCGCACTGACCCCCAAGCAAAAGGGGGCAACCACACCTCCTCACTAAGATAGGAATCTCTGTTGTCTCCTCGCTCAGAGTTGCCCTCAGCAGCCAACAGAATCACTCTTAAGCTAGGAATCCTTGGCAGGACTTTTTAGGCTAAGATAGGAGCTCTCTGAGAATCTTTGTGAATACTGGCCCTGATCATTAACATACCCCTCATTGGTCTGTATGTAGATCAGATTACATCTGAACTGGACCTTTACTTCTGGGTTGGTTTTCGTTTGTATTTGAATAAGTATTTTGCTCTGGTTGCAGTGTGCGTTTGTGTTTGCAGATACTCACCTACGTAGAGGTTGGATTTATACTCCACATTGTGATTCTTCACTGCCATCTCTTGAGCTTCGAGAAGGACCTGAAACAAGTAAGCAGCAGCTCTCAAACTCATGCAGACATTTATTTGCTAAATATGTACACAGGGGGACACTGTATGAACACAACTCAATTAGCAACATGGAGATGAGTAAACATGTAGCCACAAACCTCTTTCATGATCTTTGCTCCTTTCTTGTCGTTGAATTCCAGCTGCGCAATAGCTTCGTCGATGCTCATCCCCCGGATCTGTAAGGAACAAAAAGAATCACATGGAAGTCAATGTTTCTATTTAATTTGGTATTGCTGTAAACAAAGTCAACTATGAAAAGGTAAAGTGAAGATGGTTAAAAGTCAGATGAGCTTTAAAGGTTCTTGAGAATTGAATACGCAAGACACACACACTGGTCTGGTTAAAAAAGTGGAACTAAACAAAATAGACAAACAACTATTAACTTTTTAGTGCTGCTGAGATCAAAATGTGTTCATGTTTCTAACATGTGATGAAATTGAAGACTGAAGTGCACTTCCATGCAGACGTTTATGTAGATTCCAGATGCAAACAGACAAAGCTTAAGGGAAATCCTAGGTCTGGGAAGGACAGAACTCTCTGCTGGGAGTCTCACCATTTTGGCTAAATACCACATCTTGTCTTTACTGTACTTTATCTGCCTCCCGCTGTGATAAACTTCCTGTAGAGAGACAACATATTAAAAAAAAAGTTACAGTGACACAAAGCGTGTTCAAGGTCTCATTTAAAGTAGTGAAGACACTCACTGCAGGTCTGCGAGGCTCGTCCAGCAGCTGAGGAGGATATACTTTGCGGTTGTTCTTCTCCCAGTGTTTGGAATCTAATGAAATGCTTGTGTGGAGACATGAGAGCTGTTGTGATGTACCACCCAGAATCTGTAACCTGCGACAACGGAGATGAAAGATGGAACAGAACAATTCAGTGCAGCTGGAATTGGCTAAACATTTAAAATTGACTTCTTCAAGCCTTCTGAAAATTACAAAAACAATTAGATACATTTTCTCTATTCGAGTCCCACCCCTAATTTGAATATAATATTATCTTTGAAATTAAAGAATGTGTTTGATGTGAAGCATTTATTGTGGCAAATTAAAAAAAACAAAAAACTGCAAGGGGGCAAAAACTTTTTAACTGTAGTACTTCAGCTAGATAATCCCAGCTTGTTAGCTTGCTATTTAGTACTGTGTAAATAAAGGTACACAATTTAAAGAAAACTTCCTAGCTAAAAACATCCATCCATTTTCTATACCCGCTTCTTCCGTACAAGGACACGGGGGAGATGGTTCCTATCTCCAGCAGTCTATGGGCAAAAGGCAGGGTACACCCTGGACAGGTCGTAAGTCTGTCGCAGGGCAACACAGAGACACACAGGACAAACAAACAACCATGCACACACCCACGGGCACGTTAGAGAGACCAATTAACCTAACAGTCAAGTTTTTGGACTGTGGGATGAAGCTGGAGTACCCAGAGAAAACCCACTCATGCATGGGGAGAACATGCAAACTCAATGCAGAAAGACCCCCGGCCGGGAGTCGAACCCAGGACCTTCTTGCTGCAAGGCAACAGTGCTACCAACTGAATGTCCGACAGACTACAGGTCCTTCTCAAAATATTAGCATATTGTGATAAAGTTCATTATTTTCCATAATGTCATGATGAAAATTTAACATTCATATATTTTAGATTCATTGCACACTAACTGAAATATTTCAGGTCTTTTATTGTCTTAATACGGATGATTTTGGCATACAGCTCATGAAAACCCAAAATTCCTATCTCACAAAATTAGCATATCATTAAAAGGGTCTATAAACGAGCTATGAACCTAATCATCTGAATCAACGAGTTAACTCTAAACACCTGCAAAAGATTCCTGAGGTCTTTAAAACTCCCAGCCTGGTTCATCACTCAAAACCCCAATCATGGGTAAGACTGCCGACCCGACTGCTGTCCAGAAGGCCACTATTGACACCCTCAAGCAAGAGGGTAAGACACAGAAAGAAATTTCTGAACGAATAGGCTGTTCCCAGAGTGCTGTATCAAGGCACCTCAGTGGGAAGTCTGTGGGAAGGAAAAAGTGTGGCAGAAAACGCTGCACAACGAGAAGAGGTGACCGGACCCTGAGGAAGATTGTGGAGAAGGGCCGATTCCAGACCTTGGGGGACCTGCGGAAGCAGTGGACTGAGTCTGGAGTAGAAACATCCAGAGCCACCGTGCACAGGCGTGTGCAGGAAATGGGCTACAGGTGCCGCATTCCCCAGGTCAAGCCACTTTTGAACCAGAAACAGCGGCAGAAGCATCTGACCTGGGCTACAGAGAAGCAGCACTGGATTGTTGCTCAGTGGTCCAAAGTACTTTTTTCGGATGAAAGCAAATTCTGCATGTCATTCGGAAATCAAGGTGCCAGAGTCTGGAGAAAGACTGGGGAGAAGGAAATGCCAAAATGCCAGAAGTCCAGTGTCAAGTACCCACAGTCAGTGATGGTCTGGGGTGCCGTGTCAGCTGCTGGTGTTGGTCCACTGTGTTTTATCAAGGGCAGGGTCAATGCAGCTAGCTATCAGGAGATTTTGGAGCACTTCATGCTTCCATCTGCTGAAAAGCTTTATGGAGATGAAGATTTCATTTTTCAGCACGACCTGGCACCTGCTCACAGTGCCAAAACCACTGGTAAATGGTTTACTGACCATGGTATCACTGTGCTCAATTGGCCTGCCAACTCTCCTGACCTGAACCCCATAGAGAATCTGTGGGATATTGTGAAGAGAACGTTGAGAGACTCAAGACCCAACACTCTGGATGAGCTAAAGGCCGCTATCGAAGCATCCTGGGCCTCCATAAGACCTCAGCAGTGCCACAGGCTGATTGCCTCCATGCCACGCCGCATTGAAGCAGTCATTTCTGCAAAAGGATTCCCGACCAAGTATTGAGTGCATAACTGTACATGATTATTTGAAGGTTGACGTTTTTTGTATTAAAAACACTTTTCTTTTATTGGTCGGATGAAATATGCTACTTTTGTGAGATAGGAATTTTGGGTTTTCATGAGCTGTATGCCACAATCATCCGTATTAAGACAATAAAAGACCTGAAATATTTCAGTTAGTGTGCAATGAATCTAAAATATATGAATGTTAAATTTTCATCATTACATTATGGAAAATAATGAACTTTATCACAATATGCTAATTTTTTGAGAAGGACCTGTATTTGGTTAACTGACAAGTTGTCAGTTCAAATGGATTTCCCTTCAAGTAAAGCTGGGGAGGTTATTAATCTAGTGGTATTAATAATTATTCAGCAATTTGGGAAAATTCCCAAAGAAACCACCTTTAGTCTGTTTGTGAAAACACACAATTGCACTTTCAGTGTAATTCCTGGCATTAACAAAACCCCAGATGGGGTCCTACCAAGAAGCTGCACTTCTTACACTGGTCAGACCTGGTTTAACTACACAAATTAAAACGGAATTTTAAAATATGGACCAAATAGAGAGTCGGAATTCCCAGTATCTTGGAAAATTTCAGGTTTCCAATTGTACATCAAAGCGCATTTACTCGTGTAGAGTAATCCACAAACCGGTCAAAGGTTTGTGGTTCTGATCCAAGATGGTCGAGATAGCAAAACATTGCACTAAATTGCAGTTTGGTAGAAATAAAAAGAGTAAAGATTTGACAAATTACGATTTGTGCATTAAAGACTCTGTAAACAGTATAGAATGAATTAATCTGGGTTTGACAAGCGTAAGCCTTTTTTAAACCAAAGGTGGTCAAAGATGCAGATTCAGAAAAGAGTTGTGAAATATCCGTTTACTATATTAGTTCGTTTTAAAAAAACGTTTAAGAAGTGATTAAAATAAAAATGTTACACCGACATGATCTAGAAACAACAAGCAGATCAGTTCGTCCTCTCAGGCAGCAGCTTCACAGCTTGGAGATGTAACATCTTCTTACCTCAAGTGTAGCGAGCCAACTATATTCCTAATGAAGGCAACACCTGTAAAAGCATCAACATTTTAAAAAGACTTAGCATTAAGCAAACTTTGCTGTTTTTACAAATAGGAAAATTGGTTTTACCACGACCTCTCATTGCAGCCGCCATATTGGATTTCTTTACGACGTCACAGCATCAGCTTTACGGTAGCAGAGATCTATTTGGTATTTAATATTATTATTACAACTACGTGTTCGTATAAACTTATAATTCTATTTTATTTGTCAACTCTATCATTTGCTATGCGATGACAAACTGGTTACAACCTATAAATCCGGGTTTAAAAATTGCAAACACCGTACGGTTTGACCCTATTAGGATTCCGTACTCATGACAGAATTTTTGCGACAGCACGCTCCTCCTTCACGTTGCAACTGCAACACTTCAGGCAGCATGTGAGGAGTTTATTTGGATTTACTGAAACTTAAATTACAAAATAAATTTAACGGATATCTAAAATATCTGAGGCGCCATGCGCAATAGGTCCCTTCCCGCCTCTCCTAACTGGTACAGCGCGTGCTGCAGTGATGTCAGCAGCAGTGGTTTGCTGGGAGCCGGAGCCAAAAACGTGATCTACCTGATAGAGGTTTCTGCTACTTCATGCAGGGTTACAGGTGAGTCGGTGCTCACTATCAACGCTACACAACTCCGCAAACCAGTAGACTTGTATATAATCATCGGTTTTGTGGGGAAAATCTTTTCACTACGTGTTATTCTCCTTGAGGTAATTTTTAGGGCTCTGTTTTAAGTTGCTTCCAATGCGTTTCTTCATTATTTGTTTTGGGTTCTTTTATATTCATAGACATGTTTTGAATGTAGGGACATTTTGCCCAGAACTACGGTCCAATTTTTCAGGCATCTGCTTGCCCTTCATTGTTTTGACTCCAGGAACCTTTTCAAGGAACCCAAACTTTTCCTGGGATCTTTCCTTGCCCCTCCCCCAAGTTTATTTGGACTTCAGGAGCCAGGATCTATTATTTTTATTTTATTTTTTTTATTTATTAAGTCCTTTCTTAGGCCCCTCCCATTTCATCTTTCGGAACCTTTTCAGTAGACTATGGTCTTGTTATTGGGGAATCTCAACTGAATGACTTTTTTCTGGGCCCGTTTCTTTTCCCCTGGTATCTAGATTAGAGCAGTGGTGTCCAAAGTCAGTCCTCGTTGGCCAGTATCCCACATGTTTTAGATCTTTCCCTGGTTTAAAACACCTGATCAAATGCCTGAGCAGAACTATATGACATTCTGAGGAGGTAGATGGACTATATGAATCAGCTGTGTTAGAGCAAAGACACATCTAAAACTGGCAGGACAGCGGCCCTTGAGGACTGGAGCTGGACTCCCATGGACTAGAGGAAACTTTTTCAAGAATCAGTTTCCTTCCTTTCCTTGGTTTCCCTTGTTTTGAGTACAAGAAATGTTTTGGGAAACAATGATCTTTTCCTTGTTGTTTTGAATCCAGGAATCAGTTCCACCTCAGTTCAGGGTTAGTATTTGTACCCCAGACCCAGGGAAGGTAGTACTTATGTGACCTCACAATGGTGGAGCTTTGTTGTTGGACGGTGGCAATGTTTCTGAATGGTTGAGTATTTCCAGCTTTCTGTATCAATTATCCCAGTTTAGACTCCACTATTTTTATCACCTTTATTTCCACCTTTATTTTGTCACCTGTATTTGGTGGTTTGGAAGCTAGTAGCTCATGTAGTGTTGGATTTTCAGTGTTTGGTAAAGTAAGTAGCACTGCTGCAAACCTTTTGGGAACATGTTACTTTACTGGAGACCAAACATCTTCAGGTTCATTCACCATCTATATGATTAGTGTTTCAATGCATTGAGTATAGTATGTGTGTTTTGCAGGGGAGCTCGTGGGCCACAGGGAATTGGTGTCAGGCTTTTCGTTTTGTCAGCACCCTGAGCAGAGTCACATCTGTGTCAGCTCCTCCACTGATGGCAGCATACGCTTCTGGGACTCGAACAAGAAGACTTCAATCAGGGACAATGCCGTCCATCAGGTTAGTTTTGTATCATTCTTCTGTCCCCTGCTGGCCTCTATCTGCCCTGCCACCAACAGAATGAGTCACTGCTGCCTGTTATATCTTATATTTATATAGCTTTGTATTTCAACTTAATTTTGATTGCGGATCAGAGAGGTGTATCAGATATTACCTTTGAATATTCTTGGGAGTAGTTTTCTGCTAAATGCTGGATTACATCAATAGGCTTAAATAGGTGGTTTTGTGTGTTGTAGAACCCCGTCTCTGCGGTGCACTGGTCCCCCGCGGATAAAAACCTGGTGGTCTCAGGTGATGAGAAGGGTGTGGTGGTCTGCCACTGGTTCCACACCGGTGACACAGCCAGCTTCTTCCCCGAGCCAAGGACCATCTTCTGCCTCACCTGCTCTCCTCACAGCTGGAAGTCTGTGGGTGTTGGGTAGGTAGATTATATCACATCACTTCTCAGCTGGAGTGCGGGATCACCTTCTGGACCAAATCCTGACTAACTGTCTTTTGTTTATTCACCTGATGTTTGAGAACTCACTACAGTTCCTGAGGGGGGTTAAAATCTCAGGAGTTTCCTAACCACAGTTCCAAGATTCCAAGAGTTGAGATCTTTATCCCCCTTTTTCATTCAGACGGCTCCATCATGCTGGAGAATCCACAGACCACCACCAAACAGAGCCTGAGCTGTTCGAAAAATGTACTTTGGGTGGACTTTTTGATCCCACTCTTCAATAATGGTTGTGCTTCTTCCAGTCAAGTGGATGATTAATCAGAGAAAAGACCTTTGCACTAGTCCCCTTCTGTGCATCTGTTGGTTTTAAGGATTGAGAACCGTGTAACTTTGAGAAGCCTTAAGTAGTTAGAAATTTTGTAACGGGAAGTCTGTGTAGGACACTGTTAAATTGAACGTACAGCAATGGTTCAGTGGAACTTATGTTTCAGTAACAACTAAACCGCTGCAGGTACAAAGACGGGATGATCGTGCTGATTGACATAAGTAGAAAAGGTGAAGTGACACAACGTCTCCGAGGACATGACAACGAGATCCACTCGCTGGCATGGTCTCCTGTGATCGGAGAGGACGCCCTTTATACCAGAGCTGAGGAGCATGAAGGTAACTATATCCTGACAACTTAAAAAAATGAAAAGTCCTGCTGAAAAAGAGAGTTATTTAGATTTGAATATAAACCTCATGTTTGGTATGTTTCAGCAACCAATGGAGTTTCAACAGGAGAAGAAGTAGGCTGCTATCTGGCTTCTGGGAGCAAAGACCAGACGGTGAGGATCTGGAGCACCGCCAAGGGAAAAGGTGAGGATGAGGATTTTAAAGGTGAAAACTGCAGCAATTGTCCACTAATTGCTTTGCAGATGAAACCATTTTATAATTTTCTTTATTCAATATTTAGAATTTATTTCCAGTAAGCCAATAACTTTAATTGTGAGTTTTAGAGTTTAAGAAACCTCAGCACACATTTTACGCTGAAATAAATTTTTCTGAAGACTTTCTTTGTTCTTCAGCTCCTTCCTGCAGTGAATTTAAACCCTAACTCCCTTCGGAGAGCTGAATTTTGAGTCTTCACTGTTTTTTTACTCTCTCCTGACAGGTGTGATGACTCTGAAGCTCCCGTTTCTTAAGAGAAGAGGCTCTGGTGTTGACCCCGGGGTAAAAGAGAGGATCTGGCTCAACGTCCACTGGCCGAAGGGACGAGCGACGCAGCTCATATCCAGCTGCTTCAGGTTCAGAGTTTTCTTTTAGGGCGTTGGAACACGTGAGAGGTGTAAATGTTTAGCTACTAATTACTAATCCTCCAGAATAAATATAGATATAAATAAATAATCAGAGAGATAGATCTCCTCATCAAAACTGTATAGAAGCATTATTTTCAGTGTTGTACTTTCAATGAAATTGTGCTTGGAAATAAAATTGTTTAGTGTATGAAATCATATAATGTTTTATGGGGTTCCCCTCAGCTTCATTGGCACCCCTGGTAAAGCTTTTATTGCAGTAGCATAATCTCAGTGAAAAAACACATTTTATCAGCGAGAAAACATTTCGGGTTATTACATTAATGAGAGTTCTAGAAAATGTTATTAGGAATCCTTGGCTTTCTGGACAGCTTGTTTTTTTTTTTTTACTGTTTCCTGTCCGGCAGAGTAGCGCTCAGAACTTTGTCTGAATGCCAAGAAAAAGCCCAAAAGAGTTATTTACACAAGTTGAGTATTACAGCTAACGCTTTAAAGCTCTGCTTGGTATTTATAAAATAAACGTTATTTAAACTGCTTTGGGATTATTTCAGTTGTTACAGACAGAGACAGAAACAAAAAAGAATGAAATAGGAAGCATGAAAGAGAGAGAGGTGGGGCAAAAAGGAAAAGGCGAGTGAAGGAGAAAAGAATGGAGGAGAGAAAGAAGGATGAAGAGAATACAAGATTTGGCCATTTTTAAAGTTACCCACCTTTCACATAATGCAACAGGAAACAACACTCTCCAATTATTTTGACCTCTGCCTTCCTCTCTCCCTATTGGAAGGAGTAAGGGGGAGTCAGGTTTAGCCTAAACCGGCTCAGTTATGGTTGAGGTGCAAACACACCCTCCATTTCTGCTACCTGTATGACCCCTTCTCTTTTCCAATGGTTATAATCAGTCTGACAGAGAGAGGTATCCCAATCCTTGTGGTTTTTAGTATAACAATGGCCACCAGTTGGCTCTACATGGACACACTTTATCAGTGTATCATTTAACTCAGTACCCCTACACATAGCCCATTCTAAAATGGCCAAACTCTAACACTCAGTAGTGTATTCTAACTTCCCCAACAACCCTATACCATTCCTAACCCTTTGCGAAGTGCCTTGAGACGACCTGGTTGTGAATTGGTGCTATATAAATAAAACTGAATTGAATTGAAAATATAACACCCTGCTTGCTTCTACACCCGCAGAAACGTTCATGTTAACAGGTTTTTTGTACCAAAAAGTGCACAGTACTTATGAATGCAAGATGTATTTAGTGGTAAATGCAGCTTAATATAGAACATTTGTGTAGTGTGAAGGTGCTTGTGTATACAAGGTTTCCCCATTAAAAATATGCAATAGCGAGTGTGAGGAGCCACAGACCTGCCCCCCTGGACCTGGGCCAGATACGGAGGAGATCCGAGCCACAGACATCCAAAGGCTCCCCACAGCACAGGAACCCCAGGAGAACCACCACCGGGACTACCACAATCCCCCAGAGAAGAGCAGGGGAGAGTTCCAGGGGAACCACTCAGCAGCCACAGTGCAGAAGCCCCAGGGAGCTGCAGCGACGAGCCCACAGGCCCTGCCGGCAGCTGTCTGCGCTCGAGCAGATACAAGATACAACAAGTACACCAGCGGGCAGAAACACCAACCACCGGCAGGTAGTGTGACGGGGAGGAAATAGGCCCCACATTTGATGGGGGGCCTAAACTGATCCAGGAGAGGGAGCAGTCCAAGACCAAACCTGACACAAAAAACAGGCACAAACAGTCACAATCACACATGTGTACACATAAAAACACTCAAATCCACACACCCAACGTAAAGACCAACAACAATGGACGTCGTACACTCACTCATACTCCCCATACATATTCTATACTCCCAGGTCCAGGTGCCGATACCTCATAGGGGCAACCAGTCCCCGGACCCAGGAAATGGTCCCCTTCCCTCCGGGGTTGGAAACAGGCAGACCGACCCAGCACCTGGACTTGGGCTAGCCTGGGCTGATGCCTGAACCTGAGCGACCCGACCCCCACCCCGAAACCAGTACCCAATGACCCCCAGCCGGAGAGGGGGCCATGTACAAAAGAGGGGTATACATGGTCCAAACGGGCCCGCCAACCAGAGCCGCCACAGAATGAAACAATCCTAAACTCCCAATGAATTCTGATCCTAACCCCATGAGTCCCCCAACCCCAATGAACTCCAACATGAATATCCCCACAGGGCCACCACCAACCAGGACACAGCTGGAAAGCTTTTTTTAAGCACACTTCAAGTCAGGATATGGCCCCAAGAACATAGCTACTGGCCTAAACTTGACAAAGCATGAATAAATGAAAAAAGCAAGTCATGCCTACAGTTAAGCATGTTGGAGGATCTGTAATGCTGTGGGCCTGTCTGTTGCAAAGCACTGGAATCCCTGTTGGAGTGCCTAGCATTATGAACTCTTTGGAATTCCAGAACATTTTACATAAAAATCTTGTGGCCTCTGCTAGAAAACAGAAATTTGGTCATCATGGAGTCTTTCAACAGGATAATGATCCAAAACATTTGGCCAAATGAACACAGAAATGATTCATCAGACAATCGACCGTCTTCCATGGCTGTTTCAGTCCCCAGGCTTAAATCCTGTAGAAATTCTGTCTAATGTTGCAGGACTTTATTGAAATTGTTGAATTACTTTTTGCTAAAATGCTTAAACTGACTTTCTTGTCTTTATACTGATCCAGTGGTGAGTTGGTGATGTGGGATCTGGCCAAGACTGGGAAGCAGAAGTGGAGTCTGTTCGGAACATCGTCTGAGGGTCAGAACCACAGCCGGATCGTTTTCAACATGAGTTCTGTTCAGCTGCAAGACGGCCAAGAGCTGCTCATCAGCACGTCCATGGACAGAGAGGTGGGTCACCTACTGTTCCCAAAAAAACTGAAGGTTTTGAGTCAGACTCACCTAAGGGTTTTTTATTTCATCTTTGAATGTGAGGTCTGCGGAAGTGCTTCAACTCATGTTTTACAATTTGTTTCAGAAATTAAAAACTCTAAAAGAAAACGAAAAAAAAGCTTTCCCATCTGTAACTGTCCAACTAAAAGAAACATATGTTCAGCTTTTTCACTCTTTAATGTAATGCTACAAAGAAAATCTGACTTAAAAAGTTTTTGTTTGGTCTCCAGCCTGAGATAAATAAATGTTTGTGTTACCCTTTAAGCTGCATTTTATTGAGAATCTGTTTTCTTTTAATAATTTGACTTTGTCACATTAGTTTAATGCAGCATAAAATTTGTGTTTTGGTGTTATTCTGGGCTTCTTTATGCTTCAGTGACCACAGAAGGATTAGTTGGGTAAAGAAGGATTGAGTTGATGTTTTCCTTTCGCATCGTTTCAGATTAAATGCTGGGACCTGAACTCTCTGAGTTGCTGTTGGACCCTACCCACTCTGGGGGGCCACGTCTTCAAACTGACCTTCTCCCCGGTGGGTATCGGCTGTTTGGCGCTGGGCGTCGGCGACAACATGATCAGGGTGTGGAATACGCTGAGCACCCAGAACCAGCATGACGTCAGGTCCTTTTGGCAGGGCATCAAGTCCAAGGTCACAGCGGTAAGAATCAAGGTGTTTTGGTAAATTGACATGTTTCCTTTATTTTCCATATGTCTGCACCAAGGAGATGGTTTACAAGACACATTCATTTCCTTCCAATGACAACAACCAGACATAATTAAAGTCTCTCCAAACCTTGGGGCAGAATCTGCGGTGGTCTGATTAAACTAGGGCTCCATAATATAAGGAAAACTTGGCATTGAAATATTGTAGAACATTGCAATGATAATATCAGCTGTGGTTAACCTAATATTCCTCACTCCTCTCTTAATTTTAACATTATGACGTCAGCTCCACTATACTCCACTACTAGCATCGCAGTCACACTACATCTAAAGCAGTATCGGGTATCAAGTGTTGGGTAGCCAAATATATCATTGGCTTGCAGAGTATGAATAAATGCAAATTCAAATGTTAGAAAAGGCCTTTACCTATTCTACATAAACAGATGAACTGTTGCTCCTCTGCAGTCAGAACAATCAAGTCATAGTTTCCATCCATGAAGGTGTTGCAGCTTGTTCTTAATACTTTATCTTGAGGGTTCCTACGTAGTCTGGAAAATTCTGAAATCAAATTCTGGTATTTTCCAGGTCTGGATAGGTATGAAAAAAAAAAATCACAGCAATGAAAAAATATTTGTATTCCCAGACTTTATAACCTCTCCAACTGTCTAAAAGTTGTTCTTCCTCCCCTAGGTCTTTCCTTGCTCCAATACTTCCTTTTCTCCTCCCTTTCCTCCTTGTGTCCTTTCTTTTCTTCCTTCCTCATACCCTTCCTTGTCCAAAATGTCTTCCTTGCTTCCTTTCTTTCTATTGTTCCTTCATTTCTTGCTGCTGTGGTCGGGCCCTATGAGGTCTTGCCAGGAGTTCTGCACTTAAATTTCTTATGAATGGCCAGAAGCAAGTTTCCTCTTGTTCTTGGCACCTTCAGTAAAAGAACCAGTTACTAAGTTCTTGCAGAGTATGTACTTGTCTTAAATGTGTCTGGCACAAAACACATCACCAATAGAAAACTACCCACAGTGAAACACGGTGGTGGCAGCATCATCCTTTGCAGTTACTTTCCTTCAGGTCAACCTTTCTTTTTTTTTCCAAGGTGGCTGAAATTATGAACTGTTCCAAATACTAGCAAAATGTGACCCAAATCCATTAGATGCTTGTTTGAAAGATGGAGAGGCCTTTGATTTGCCAGCATCATAGTGATTCCGAGACCAAACTTTAACAAAAGAATGGATTCATGAGAGGATTGTTGAAGTTTTAGAGTTCAGAACTCCACGTGGTCACCCGAAGAGTGCTGGGGATGAGAGGATCTGATTTGATTTGAAGGATTTATCCCTGGCAGAGTGGGCAGAAATTGCCAAGTCAAGATGTGACACGCTACCAAAGAACACTGAAGGCTAAAATTGAATAAAACAGTGCTTCAGTAAGGTGTTTAAGGGTTTGCACAGATGCAGCCAGGCCATTGAACTGAATAGGACATGGGTAATATCTGAGCTCAAAACATTCATTGATATGGTTTAATTTTTCTACGTCACAAATACCTGACCGTTTTTAACAGGGCGGCGTACACTTTATACCCAGTTGCTTGTAGTAAAGGTTCTGGAGATGAGAAACAATTATTTTATGCTGTAATTGCAGCTGGCGTGGCACCCGAAGAAAGAAGGATCCTTGGCTTTTGGAACCGATGATGGAAAAGTTGGGATCTATGATGTCTTTTTCAGCAAGTAAGATCCTCTGTTCCCTTATTTGCAATATTAACTCTGACCATCATCCTTCTCCTGATTGCTTTTGACTCTCTTTTAGACATATAGCCATTGGCTGAGCTTTTACCATGATTAACTGTATTAAGTAAAGGAGCTATTACTTTTGACTTTTCTTCCACATAGAAAGTACTCCTGGATAAGTGGTCTTGTGTTCTTTTTGTGTGTATGCTCTCTTCTCTCAAACCCCCAGTTGGTCATGGCAGATGGCCACTCACACTGAGTATCTATTAAAGCCCCCAGTGGTTTGAGCCAAGTCTGGCATGAGCTTCATATTCACTCTTCTCTATTCTCTGGTTTGATATCAATCCTATTTTACAAGTTTTTTTTTCTAATTAAAACTACACTGATTGATAAAAACATTGTAAAAAAAACTTGTGGAAGCTTCTGTTTTCGTCTCCCAGTCCTTTTGATTATCCTCAGGCTAATTTTCCTGCAGTTCTCACCATCCTCTGTCTCTCTTCTCTCTGATTGGTTGTTTGTTCTGCTTGGCCTCCAACAGGCCTCCTCAGATATCGAGCTCCTATCACAGGAAGACTGTGTACACATTGGCCTGGGGCCCCCCGGTCCCCCCTCTGTCATTTGGTGAGTTTCTATTAACTCTCTTTTCTTCTATTTTTTAAATTGATTCTGTTGAGATCAGTAACCGGCTCATGCCTACTGCTGATTTCCACAGCACACCTGCTTTCTAGGGAGAGGTTCGGTCTCTGAAACATGTTTGTGTGTGACGTTTAGGTGCAGAAGGAAAGCAGAGCTACAGTCTGTACAGCTGCGCCGGCGAAGGTGTCATCCTGCAGCACGACACGTCGAGGCTGAACGGGGAGGCGTCGGACATCGATAAACTCATCAGAGACACGAACAACATCCAGGTGGGGGGGGCTTTTCAGGTTAGCTAAACTAAAAGCGGAGGCAGGTGGAGGAGTTTCCGGTGACACATTTTATTGTACTTCTCACAGTGTGTTAATTACAGCAGAATAAAGCTTCTGTCTCCTGCAAGTAATTAAGCCAAGTGTTTCTACAAACTCCAAAATGGAATCTGTTTCATCATCGCATCGAGGACCAAGTCATTTAGAGTGTTTTAACAATGAAGCTTTAGGGGAGCCCATATCACGACTTGTTTCCACCCTAACTTGTTCTGCTTCCCAACAGCACAAGTTGTCTCCACACACGGACCTCAGCTGGAAGCCGGATTGGAAGGTTGTCGCCATCGGCAACGAGGATGGGTGAGTGACACAAATCTATTCACCCTCTAAGCCCGAGTGGGTCCACATTTACCATAAGATACAGGTGTCACAGAATAGGGAGATCAGTTCTCTCCATTCTGTTGAAGAGTTAAAAAAAAAAATTTCCATGTACATTTAAACTCCAAAAACAGACACAGGATATTAGATTCAGAGATTTACGCATGGATAAAAAAAAATACATGAAGTCTTACTTCTGTCTCTGTGATTGATGCATCCCTGTTCTGGTTCTGCCAGCTCAACAGCTCCCTACTGAGCTGGAAATGAAACTCTAGGCCCATTCTGGTACTCCAGCTGCAATGTTTCAGACAGACGGGCTCTGCAAAGGATAGTAAGGAGTTTTTTAAAATTTATTTAATAATTTTCCCTTCATTTTGTTGTATGTTACTAATTATACAACAAGATAACTTGATTTGACCAGGATAGTTTTGGGGTCCTGAGCCAGAAAAAGTCAAAAATATGGCATTGGTTTAGTTTGAATTCCCTTAATAGGCAATTTGTTTTCAATAATTAACTTTGATCCAGTTAGAGCAGGGATTCATTGTAGTTGGTTCTGAGTTACTTCAATTGGCTCACAAAGATTTTCTTTAAAACAAATCTATTTTTGCAGTTACTAACCTCACACACTGCTGTTAAAGCAGATATTTATTATACTTATTTATCCTCCATCTCCCTCATTCCTTTGATCATCTTCTCTCTGCTGCAGGAGCATCGATGTGTATCAGGCTCCCAGTCTGACGCTGCTGTGCAGCATCCAGCAGCACCACAAGATCATCAACACGCTACAATGGCACCACGACCACAGCTCTACACCTGAACTCCACTGTCTGCTGGCCTCGGGCTCCAGCAACGCCATCGTCTACGTGCACGATCTCCACGCCATTATAGGTTTGAGACATCTTCTTGCTATTTAGTCAGATATTTTCTCTCCATTCGTAACTTTTTGGAAGTAGAGATGGACTGATAAGTATTTTTTGCCGATACTGAGTTTGTGCTGTTCTAGTTTCTCCTTTTTTCTAGCCTTTGTATAATTGTTAATTATTCATACTAGGAGGAGAGGCAGTGTCCCACCTTGTATTTTTTATTTCTTTATTATTATAAACCAAAATGATAATAATTTGAGTTGACATTAAAAAACCATCTTCTATCGGATTAGCAGGTAGAGTGACTAGCAGACTGTGTGTATATGCAGAGAACGTAGATTTTACCTTAACTCTGAGAAAGTCTGCCAACTAGGGCGGCGTGATATTAGAAAATATTGTGATGACAGTATCAGTTGTGATATATGCCTATTTTCTACTTGCGTCTCTTTCTCATCTATGCCTTCATCACTCTGTGACCTATAGCATTTTGGGTAACGTCATTTATGTCCAGTGTGAGCATCTGCTGCCGTGAGATTGTCCAACTGGTTAAATATTTAATTAGCATAAAAAATGCAAGTTCATAGCATTTGGAATATATTAGCCAACACTCATTGCACTCCAAACAGTCCTTTAAGATATAAATATTGCACTCAGTGATGCTGTGATGACAATATATTTACGATAGCTTGTGCAGCTCTACTGCCAACATTTCCAAATCCAGCACTTCCCAAAACAGATAGAGATAAAGATCTCAAGGGGTTTAAAACAGAACAGCTTCAACGTTTTGTTGTCTTTACTCAGTAACGACATTCACAGTGAACGGTGTTGTGAGCGCAGCCTAGTACTGCTGAATGCATTCAAAGAGCAGGAAGATCACATTTCTGAGTGGATCAAGCTGAAAATCAGCTGACTTCCTGGAGTGACAGGTTTTATGGTGTTAGAAATGTGGTACTACTCCCAGGGTGGCATCCTATCAGAAACAAAACGGGGGGGGGGGGGGGGGGTGTTTCTCATTGCTTATTTGAATGTCCAGTCAATTGGGAGTGTGTGCCCCCTTGTGTTTTGGAGAATTCAGGACTGATTTAGCAAAGTTTGATTTATTACTTTAATGCACCTTTGAGAGGCGTGTAGAAATATTTGATTATTTTGTTTTCATTGGTTTCTGCAGAGAATCCTCCAGAGAGCCCAGTGTTGCTGACTGAGCCGTATCGCAGGCTCTGTGGACACACAGCTAAAATTACCAGTATGGCCTGGAGTCCACACCACAGTGGCAGACTAGTCACCGCTTCGTATGATGGAACTGCACAGGTCAGTCTGGAAACTGGTAGAAATAGTAGTAGCTTTTATATTACAGAATAAGTGCAGTCTTAAAAAGTGTGGAATTAAGTATTTTCCAGGTCTAAAGTATAAAAAAAACACAACGTATGGGACATTTTTTGTATTTTCAAACTTTATTCCCTGTCCCATTGTCTAAGCTTGTATCCATCCAGCTGTTCTTTCATCCATCCATTCATGTAACTTTCCATCTGTCTGTTTGTTCATCATCTATCCATTGTGTCTGTCCGTCAGTACCTTCATCCGTCAGTTCATTGATCAATCTCTGTCAGTTCCTCTGTCCATCTATCCCTCCCTCCATTCATAATTTCACCCAGCATCATCAATTTGTCTATTCCATCGATTCATTTGTCCATCTGTCCCACTTTAGAGCAAGACCTTTAGTCTTTATACAAAACTACGAATTAAAAGGGACTGAGAAATCTGGGAATATGAGTCTGGAAAAAGTTTGGAAATTTAAAATCATAAATGTGTAGAAACCCTGAACTAACATCTTCCTGAAGCTCATTTCCCCAGTTTAACCATTTCAGTGGACGGCGGTGTTTAATGGTGTCCTTCCATGTAGGTGTGGGACGTCCTGGAGGAGGCAGCCATCTCCAACTACCGCGGTCACACTGGTTACCTGCTGTGTGTGGACTGGTCTCCAGTTGATCCAGATGTGATCTGGACTGGAGGGAAAGACTTCACAGTTCAGGAGTGGAAGGTCTCTGAGCAGGAGTTCACAAAGCCTCCTAAAGGTAAACGTGGACATGAAGTATGTGTCTGTATGCCGATATAACCACCTTCCTATAATGTCGTGCTGCGTTTTAATCTCAGGGAAGAAGATGGTCCTGCTGCAGGAGAAGAAGGTCGGCTCCAAACAAAAGAAGAAGAGCAAGACAGTGTCGGTGTCCGGGGGAGTCGTGGAGCAGAAGATAAACGGAGAGCCAGCGACTGAAGGAAGGAAGGTGATGACAGAGCAGGGTCTGTCCGCTAAAGATGAAGAGGAGGAAGTCCGATTAACAAACAGTCTGGAATATCCTGCAGGTGGGAAAACATAAAATAATTCAGGGGAACAGGTTTAAATTAATATATAAAACAACAAATATTTTCTTTTTCAGCAGCTGTTGAGATGCAAAGGAAACCAACCTCTGCTGCAAAATGTAAAGACAAACCAGGTGTGTGGTTTCATCTGTTCAGAAACATGAAGAACTGAAGGTGCTTTAAAAACCGCTTGTTTGTGAAAATGAGAGTAAACGTCTGACGCTTATGCAACTATTAAACCAGTCCGTCATTGCAAATAACTGGTCCCTATAACATTACATTATTACATCTCCAGATCTGCTGAAGAAGAAGAAGCCTCGCTCCATGCTGCCCCTCAGTACCTCTATGGACCACCGGCCCAAAGAGGAGCTGCTGCAAGATTGCGTGACTCTGGCTTCAGTCAGACACTCCGATGGTGAGAAGTTTGAACTGATATCCACCAGTCAGAAGGTTCATTTCTATGACAACAGTGGAGCTCCATCCAGAGAAATAACCAACTCTTGAACTAAACTCTCCCCTTTCAGTTCTCAATAACTGGAAGCATTTTGATTGGTTGGCTTCATTCATTTGGATTTATAGTTGTTTGTTTTTAAATAATAAAAAACTAAAAAGGTTGCTTTAGTTCTGGCTTCCAGGAAAAGTATTTAAATGACAAATAGCTTTCAACATACTTTACAAACAAAAGTGAAAAGTGAGCCAGGCGTTTGCTTTCACCGGCCCTGAGTCATTACAATACTTTGCATATTGGGGTTTGACTGTCAGCTTCGCACATTTAGAGACTAACATTTTTGCCTATTGTTCCCTAAACAGTAGCTCAAGCTCCGTCAGATTGGGTGGAGAACATCTGTGAACATCAATTTTCTAGTCTTGCCACAGATTCCGAGTTGGCTATAGGTCTCCCACCTGAGCTGTGGATCTCTGCAGCTCTTGCAGAGTTACCTTATCTTAGCTGCTTTGATTAATGCTTTCCTGGCCTGTCAGTTCAGGTGGACAGCCATGTCTTGGTAGGCTTGCAGTTGTGGCAAACTCTTTCTTCAGATGAGATGTTGGGATATAGTTTTACATTCTAACCCTGCTTTAAACTTTAAACTGACCTTTCTGATGTGCTCCTTGGTCTTCATGATGCTGGTCGTTCACTAACGTTCTCTAACAAACCTCGAAATTGCACACAGCAGGACTCGGTTTACTAATTTGGTGACACCTAAAGCAGTTTTATTCAGGGGTATCAGAGTAAAGGGGCCTGTAAAAAACACTAAAACCTTTCAGATTTTTTATTTTTTTAAAAACTTCCACTTTACAGTTGTGCACTACTTTGTATTGTTTGTCTCGTAAAGACGTGTTTGTGGCTGTGACTTGACAAAATGTGGAAACGTTCAAGAGGTATGAATATTTTTGCAAGGTGTTATAATTAAATTGCAGAAATTGAAGTTATTAAATTACTACAAACAAAATACTGAACACTTTACACTTGTTGATTAAAGCATTTTTGTGTGTTTTTAGCGCCACCTGCAGGCTGTGTCCCGGGTCGAGGAGATTATATCCATCTGGGTCTGTTTCATGACAGAGAAGCTCTTTACCGCATGTTTGAGGCCGAAGGTTTGTAGGGATTTTATTTTTGCTGATGTTAATAAGTTCAGAGTTGGCGTTCAGCTGTTGATGAGCCTTTATTCTGTTGTTTAGAGGAGAGCCACGTAGAGGCCGGCCACTATGACTCTGTTGTGTATCTGCGGCTGTGGAGCGGAGACCTGCAGGGGGCGCTACAGCTTGCCACAGAGAGAGGAGAGCTGAACGACCACCTGCTCTCCATCGCTCCCATGGGTGACAACTTTACTTCTTTATTCTGACTCCAGTAGGCTGTGCTTGTATTGTTCAAGGGTTCCCTCTGGTGCTAAGCAGGAAAACTTTAGAAAACTCTGAGTCTGGCTTTATTTTGTTATTGTGTTGTTGCATTTCAGTTTTTATCTGGAAAACCGCCTGTTGTTCCATTTTTTTTTTCTTTGCTTGCAGCCGGCTTCGAGGTGTGGAGCCGTACGGTGGAGGCCTTCGTCAAGCAGCTGTCTCTGCAGGAGCAGTTCCTGAAGGCGGCGTCCCACCTGCTGTCCATCAACAGGCTGTATGAGGCCGTGGACCTGCTGAGGTCCAACAAGCTCTACAGGTTCATGTCTCTGTTTGTATGTGCGAGACGTTAATATACTGGAGGATGTATGTGTAACTTACTTTTTCAACTAATGAATATGTGGCAACAAAAAATAGAATACAAGAATTTAAACTTTTAGAAGAATTAGATGCAGGTTTGTTCACGTTACATTTTTAAGTTCAAGTTACGTTTTAATGCTTTTGACTTTTTCTAACTGATGTTTTTCCAGAGTGGGATGATTATAAAACGAACAACTTTACAGACTTTTTAAAACAAGATCTGGGTGTGCAAGATTGAGTTTACTCTGCATTTCTCTTATGGAAATATGGTCAAAATTATACATACAGGTAGGGGTGGGCACTTCTTGTATCGGTTATTGCAACAACAAAAAATTGGATTTGGATTTATTGTGAGAATAAATTCCAATTAATGATGGTTGTGACTGTATTGTCGGGATTATTTTTGCTATTTTCTCCACTGTTTGTGTCATCAGAGCATCAATAAATATAAAAAAAAAAGAGAAAAAACGATTAAATGCAGTTACTGTGTGCAGTATATTGATAGAAATCACACGTGTTTATGTAACTGGTTTCCTGACAATGACCGTTTTTAAAAATGGGTATAATTTTTAAGAGCAGTTTTTATGTTTGTGCAGCTATGATTGTTGTGACATGCAGTCACAGCCATAGTTGCCTAAAAAATACTGCTAAGAAGTTGAAAATAGTTTTATTGTTATTACAATAAATTCCACAAAATATTGTGATAAAATTTCAAATCCATAAAACCCACCCCTACATATAGCAATGATTATAAACATATAACCATGGTTATATTTGGACATATTTCTCTCTTTCTGGGCATCTAAAAAGCTGGTATAATTCTTGCTGCCACTCATCTTTGCAGAATTGGTTTTCATCATTTAAATGGTTGGCTTCCTGGTACAAACCTCACTTTTAAGCATAATCCAGACATTTTCAACTGGGTTGAGCTTAATGTTAGCCTGAGTTATCCATCCTAACCATGTTGATGTTTGCTAGGGATCAATGTCTAGTTAGAACGCCCAATCATGTCAACGTTTCAACCATCTGACACAAGCGGTACCTTTCAGAGGTGAGAAAATATGTTTAGGATATGCCGGAACAACCCAGGAACCACCAAGGCTCAAGCCCGCCATGAAGTGGAAGATGTTAGAACAATCGCGTCACTGTCCAGTTTTACATCACCATGTACTGAGTGGCTGCCGACCAAGAAAGAAGCACCTTTAAGTTAGACCGTATGTTTGAAGGTGAGGCTTTTAAACCTAAGGACACTGTACCGACCATGAAGCATGGTATTGGGTGCATCATGCTGAGGGTCATTTTTACTGAATTGATAAAGGTGGGGGACTACAAGTTATTTTTTTGTTTTTTTTTACTTTACTGTAAATCAGCAACAGCTTCAACAAGTAATCTCAGACTGGGTGCTCCAACAGGAAAAGTGTCTCAAACGTGCATCCAAACCGGTTCTGGAGTGGAGAAAGAATAACATTAAGCTTTTGGAATTCAGCAACATTGGAAATCTGTTGTCTAAATGTAAAAGCCGGGTCAGTGTCAGTCAACCGAGCAGTTTAAATGATCTACCAGTTCTGCCAGGAGGAATCAAACATCCAGGAAGAATTATTCCAAAGGATGTCCACGAGAGGTGCTAAGGGAAAATTAACTAGTATGTTGACCGTTGTTTGTCCGATTGTGGTTTTTCAAATTTATTTCAGTTTGTTGCATAATCTATTCAACCTGAAAAACCGGTTGAAATAAATCAATAAAAGCTTTAAAATAAATGACATTATTGCTCATCTTAAAGCAGAAAGGGAAGTATATATATTTTTAGGTAAAGCACGCATGTAGGCTTTTGTTTTAAAGCTGTTGATATTTGGTGCTCCTGCTGATGTCCCATCTAACAGAACGTTCCCGTGTGTTCCTCAGGGAGGCCATAGCACTGGTGAAAGCCCGGCTGCCTGCAGACGAACCTCTGCTGAAGGATCTCTACACGTGTTGGGCTGCTGTGCTGGAGAAAGATGGACATTTATCTGCTGCTGCTAAATGGTCAGAACTGTTAACCACAGAACTAGACCCAGAATTGGGGTTGTGATGCTAAATTGGCTTTTCTCCTCCTATGTTTCGTCTCAGTTACCTTGCTGCCAGCTGCAGTTTCGATGCAGCCAAAGTCATTGCCAGAAAGAACGATGTTCCGTCTCTGAGGACCGCTGCGGATCTGGCGAGAATCTCCAAGGAGGAAGTCCTGGCCCAGTCGCTGGCTCTGAGATGTGCCAAAGACCTGGTAGCTGCTCATGACTGGGTCGGAGCGCACGAGGTCCTGAACTCTCAGAGCCCCCTACTGGTCAGAACCTGTCATATTTGAACTTTTCCTTTCTGAAACAGAATTCAGAAAGGCATTTCATTTGAAACTTTGTGCTCTACAGGCCCACAGGCTCCATCTGTGTGTGGCTGAGCTGCTGGCTGTGACGCTGGTGGACTCTGGTGTCTTCTCCTCGGCTTCCTGTGTCTCTGGTCATTCTTGGGCAATGTTGAAGAGTTCCAACACCATCCAGGATAGAGTTAGACACATCTGGGAGGAAGAGTTTCACGTTTGCCTCAACTCAGCCGGAGATTGGAGCATTGAAGCTCTTCTGCAAGAGCTGAAGTCTGTGGACACTCCGGCACGGAGCGGCAGTATCCCTCTCAGACAGGTAGGCTCCAAAGAAGACCACAGCGGGGATTTTTAGGGATATTCCTGGATATAAACCAGATTCTGTTCACGTCTCTCCATGTTCAGGTCCTGCTGTACTCCTCGGTCCATCTAACTCGCTCCCTGCTCAGCTGGTTACTGAACGATGATGGACAGCTGATTACAGAGCTGTGGCAGGCAGTGGCTTGGCTCAGGGATGCGGGACACTTCAGCATCTCTGCGGTGTTCTGCCGGCTGCTCTTCCCTGAAGGTATCCCAGCCGAAGCAGAAAACAGCACTGAAAGCCTTTATTTCATCTGGCTTGAAAGGAGCCTGCAGAAAGTTTTGTTAATGAAATGATCCGTTTGTCATTCAGGTGATGTCAACGTATTTTCAAGGAAACATTCAAAAACACTCCAACAATCTAAAGCTGAAGCCGAAGCCAGCAGCCTGCAGGCGTTTGTTTGTTACCACCGTCTGTATGAATGCTGGTGGAGGGACTCTGCGGTCCAAACCGGAACCGGCTCCTGCAGCGAAGACAAATTGAACGACGAAGCACTGACTGCAGGAACGCTGGAATTGGAAGAGAGGGTCTGCCTGACGAGTGGTACCTCTAAAGAACTGGACTTTGAACCATCAGTGCTTCTGTCGGAGCCTCATGCTGCCTGTCAGGCCACTCAGAAATCTGTGAGAGAGATCCAGGAGCGGCTGTCTGCCATGGTTCTGCAGCACAGCCAGGTCCAAGTGGGACAGCTGGACTCTGGGGACAAACAGGATGGCAGTCTGGCACAAACAACAGCCCTAGATCAGCAGGAAGCAACTGAAGTTGAGCAATGGTCAGGCTTATTTTTATTTGTTTAAATATTTGATTATTAAAGCTGGAAAAATGTTGATAATACAGAGATTTTGCAGGGTTATAAAAAGGTTTAAATTAAAATCACCTATTCTGGGTGTTAAAAAGAAGCCATAAACAGATTTTTCTTGTTGGGTTTTACATTTCATTTGTTTATTAATCGCTTTTTCAGTTTTATGTTTTTGGAGAAATGCTTCAGCAGAACCTTTTCATTTCATGTTGTAGTTCAGGCTGATGCAGTCAGACTGAGAAAACTACAAGGCCCACAGTTCCTTTTCAAATATGGCTGCCGTGCTTAAAAAACATAAGCCTATTCTCAGACTTAAGAGGACCTGACTACTGTTAGTAAAACTAGCGGACAACATTTAATTGTTCAAACTATAAAGGAACACGATGTACAGCACTATATGCACCACTGTTTTAAAGAGAAATAGATACTAACAAAACAAAACGTTTTTATGATCAATGTTCACTATTTCCGTTTGGACCATCTACGGTCATGAGATGTTTATTATGATGAAAAAAAAACCGAGATCCTGGAAATAAGTAGATGATATGAACTTCCTCTGTAGCGAGGCTGGACTCTGCCTTACAGACAGGGTGAGCTCTGATCTCGAGCCACAGCTGTTCCTAAAGGAGGCTATTGATGTGGTTAAGACATCCAGGACGCCTAACCTCATTCCGGGAATGAGTCGTAGTGCTGCTGGGGAGAGAGATGTTTATCTTCTGGCTCTGTTACCCCTGCGGCCCAATCTTGGATAAATGGACAATTGATGGGTAGTTGGCACGACGACGAATGGCAAACGCCCTTGGTCTTCCACTTGTAACTATACTGCTTTCAATTGAACCTCCAACTTTCTGTGTTCACAACCGTCAAATTGAACTTGGAATTCGGACTTCAGTAGGCATTCCAAACACTCAGAAAGCCTAACTTCAGAGTACGAACAGAATCCACCACTCGATGCTAGACACCCATCCCTGGGGTGACGCCATTCCCAGATCTGAACTCTGGTTTACTGTAGTTTTCTAGTGATATTAGATTAAATGGTTACTTTGTCCACTACCTGCTCCTTTAGCATGACGATGTGTTTATTTACAGAAGTTTGGTTTGAGTTCAGAGATTTCACTAGCTAGTAAAACCTGTCACAAGCTTACGGTTTACTTTCTTTAAAAGGTCCCTTTCCGGATGTTTCTCTCTTTTGTTTGCAGTTCTGAGGAGGAGACCTTTCTCTCCTTGTCCTCAAAGATGTCCAAATTCCAAGAGGAGCTGGCCAACATTCCCAACTCAATCAAGGTACACAACCAGTAATTAAACAGGAGAGTTGTGGGCGGGCAAGTCTCGATCCAAACAGTTGACAGCTTTGATTTTTGCTCTTGCAGATGTTTCCTCGCCCAGATGTGATGGAATGTTGCCTTGTTCTCTTGCATCTCAGCAAGTGTTCTTCCATCTCCGATGTTGTCCAACAACAGGCCAAACATCTGCTCCGAAAATACGGAAGAAGTCCACCAGTCCTGAAAGCGTCCCAGGGATTCCTTACGAGATCCGGTTGTCCTGCGGACTGAGAGAAACGCCTCACTTGCACAGCTTTTTCTGGAATAAAATGAATCTTTGAAACTGATCCTGAGTCGAGTGAAACTACATCTGAACATGGAAGGAGCTTCATTATTTTTTTTGGGACAGAATTCTAATTAAAGCACGTTTAGCTTAACTTAAAGGAGAATTACTGAGTTAGATGATAGGCTCTTTAAGTTACATTCTATAATTTGAATCCTGTACAGGTTTCCTGTAAAAGCTGAACTAAACCAGAATATTTTTGAAAGCAGAAACGCTGGTTTGTTGGCGAACAATATTGCGACTGAGAAGATGTACATCATCCTTTGGAATGAGCTAAAACATTTATTTTTGTTGAAATTATACATTTTTAATTTACAGGCCCTTCCAGCAACAACTTAAAAAAATAAATCCCTGTAGAGGAAAAGAAAGAGGAGTGGGGGGGGGGGGGGGGCAGTCTGATTAGAATAATCAAAGGGGAGGAGTCTTTAAAATCCCAGGATGTCAGGAGCTGGTCCCACGCTGTAAAAACAGACATGTTTTAAAAAAAAAACTGACCCGACTTGTTTGGCCTAAGACTCTGTTAAAAGTGACATGGGAAGAAACGAGTCGGCCACTGAAGGATCTGTTCTCGCTGCGAGTCCGCTGGGAAAGTCGCTCAGATATGTTCAGAGTCCTGTTGGAGAACATGAGAGCAGAAATCTGCTGGTGGATTTTTAAAAGCAAGCGAAGCCGAGCGGCCACTCAGTGTTTGTTGTTGGTCTCCTCCTGACCCGATCCGGACATCCCGTTCTGTGGCTGGCTGGATCCAGAGCCGAGCCCGTACAATCTCCCACAGTACTTGGCGTCGTCGATGTGGTCTTCAAAGAAAAGCTGAACAAACAAGAAAAGTTGAATTCAAAAAAACTGATCTGCAAACGTTTGAGGTGTGATGGCTCATTGTCATCTTCAGTGTTTAGAAGGACCGTTTTAAACAGCCCTGAATTTCTATTCTAAAATGTTTGATAAAACGTTTTTCAGACTTTCTGAAAGTGTTTCTCTTTAACTCGGTGAATTCTTAAATTAAGTGAAAGAGCAAAGAAGTGTCACTAAAACAAAACAGTGTTGACAGTTTTATCCTTTTGAGATTTTAATGTCTGTCACAGAACAGGAAAGGAAAGGTTGGCAGCTTTTAGGAAATCTCAGTTGAGCTAGAGCTCTACTTTCTCTAGGGAATTTACCCGGAGGCTCCCATTTACGGGTATTAATTGCTACACAACTAGACTAATTACTAATAAAAGATGCTAAAGACAGTTTAAAAGGATAAAATACTATTTTAGACTGTTTTCTTTGGCCTCTGTTCCTAATATAAATAAATCATTTTACCCCTCACAGCTAGAAAACAGAATTTGAATGCAGGTCATTCTAGATTTTACTGAGAAATCTTGATTGTCTAGAATCTGAATCAGGTTGAAGATTTACACAAAACTCTGATCAATCCATCTCTGGTAAACACAAAATGCTGAGTGGAACATTATTTTTATCCTTTTCATTCCAGCTTTACATTTTTAATAGAAAACCTTGTTTTAGTGGAACATAAATTAAATTGTCAATGTTGTCCACCTTAAAAAGATCAAACTGGGTTGACTCAAACTTTTCACCAGGTCTGATGCATCTTTTGAGCTAATTCATTCTCACTGCATAGAACACTTTAAAAACAGAGGACTACTCGACTCACAAATAACGTCAGAGGCTGAGCGTCAGTTTACCTCTTTCATCCTGAAGAACGCCATCCCTGTGAGCAGCGAGTCTGATCCGGCCTGATGCTGTCGTCCAATCCTCTTCAGCTCCAACTGGTCGGCTACTTCCTGCAGGCCTCCCTGCAGCACAAACAGGGCAGGCGGGTGAATCCAATGACTAAACTGGATTCAATAGAAAACGTGTGTATATTTCAGCAAACCTTGAGACTTTTGCAGCTCTTCATAAGGTACTTGACGTCGTAGATTGCAGGAAAAAACAAGTTGAGGATCTGAAAGAAGTCGTGCTCCTCCTCGGGAAGCCGAGCGTCCGTCAGAAGCTTTACCAGATAGCCAAAGTCGTAACCGCTGAAATATCAAAGAAAGCGAAAATACTTCCAAAGAAATTCATAGAATTTAGTTCAAAAAATAAAAGCAGAGAAAGGGACTACAATTGCTTAAATTAAAAGGTTCAAAACAACCCACCTGTGGAAGGAGAGCCACTTGACATTTTCACAAAGGACCAAGCCGGACGTCATGAGGAGCTCAGCAAAGTACAGCGTGTCGATCCCTTCTTCTTCGTGCTTCTTGAACTGAAGGCCAGAGTTCTGCAGCAGGTCTATGGAGTCCTGTGAATACATGTCTTCTCTGTGGAAGGAATTTTAAAACATTATTTTTAGGACCAACAAGACAGGATCTAAATAAAACTATTCCACTGTTTTATTTATACTCAGAATTATAGAGTTTAAAGTAGGAAAAATAAATCGAACGCCACAATGAAGTTGGAATTCCAAATTGGAAAGTCAGAAGTTTCCCACCAACCCTGAGTTTAGATTCAATATGGCTGCTGCTCAAATAAAATGTTCAGGAAGTTGAGAGTTTAGGTGTTCCCAGTCAGCACTACTGCTGGTAAATGACACCTTCCTCTCCGCGAGTTCAGATCCTGTCCCTCTTACCAGATCTGTAACAAGAGGCAGCCCTGATAGAGTCCGGCCTGCATTATACTAAATATGGTGTTACGCTGGTACTACAGAGGTTTGATAGTCAGTAAATGTAACCTCATTAACTATTTTCTGCAGCCTCAAATAGAACTGGTTAACAACATTCTACAGATCCCCCAAATTCATCTGAATTATAACAAAATAAAACTAAACGTTCAAATCCTTCAATATCAGCTAATGGAACAAGAAAAACATCATGCTAACTAAATGTCCAGAGAAATGTTTTCCACCTACGTGAGGTTGAATTTGAAGTTAAACTGCCATGTCGTTGTGCCCGGAGGATAATCACCGTCCTCATTCAGGAACGTGAGTCCGAGCTGGATGATCTTCAGGAGGTCCACGTTGCACCTCAGCAGCTGGTACTGGTAGTCTACCGTGCTGCGAAACTCTCCGATTGGCCGCACGACAACCCCAGGGAATTCTGTGTCCTGATGAACAACAAAGACAGAAGATCTCATTGGTCAGCAGATACACAACATTAATCAAGAGCCATTTCCTCCAATCATACTGTCAAACTGAAAATAAAGGGCAACTTTGTATGTATGCCATTTGCCTAACATTAGTAAATGGTTTGACGTAATAGTAATACAACCTCAACATAGTCTGCAGCACAGCTGGAGCTCTCAACAGCTGGTGATGTCTTACACAGGGTCTCCTTCTCCTCTGTCTCGGAGCACCACAGTTCCTGAACATTTCTCATTTCAAAATTCCATATTTTTCCAGTCTGTTTTCAACCTTTTCAGTTATACTCAGTTATATTCTTTCACGTACAAAATGGAACATGGGAAAAACCAGAGACTGAAAGGGGGAAACAAGGATGGATGGATGAAACAAATGAAAGGATGGACGACTGGATGGATTGATTAGGAAGAAACTGAAACCTAAAGATATAAAATCAAAGAGCAGAAGCTTCAGTTGCAGTATATTCCATTCAAAGCACCTTTGTTTTTTAGGGTAACATAAGTGTGAATAAGGTTCAGATTATTGCCATGTCAATACTCATATAGTTTAGGTTTGGATATTTCAGCACAGAGTGGACCAACTGATCAGTTACAGGGTGCATGTAGAAGTTAACAGTGCTCAGATGTTTAAAGGGACACACTTAACGACTACTGAACTCTCACCATGGCAACGTAGTTATAGCTTTGGATAATCTGTCTGATCTTCCTCATCTCTTCTTCCACATTGCTCGCCCAGACTTCACAGATGATCTGACTGGAATCTGCAAGTGCAGCTGGCATGTTGGCAGGTTGGATGAAAAGATAAAATCCCAACAGTCCTGCAGCACTCAGTGGGAGGTGAAGAGGCAATCAGATCATAAAATGAAACAATTCTGGGAGAATAAAGAAAGGAAAATGTTAGTGAGCCTGATCGCAATTAGCCAATATTCCCTTCACTGTTGTCTTTAAATGTCCTACATAAATAAAATGGACATTGACAAGATATACCAGTTTTTTTTTTTTGAAAGATTTTCTGTCATACCCTTCCAAAGGTTTGTTATTTGATTTAGATGCTAATGACAGTGCCAGACTGACAAGAAGTTTATTTTTCCAGTAATACCCTGCTGTCCCCCTAAATCACCTTTCGCTGCACACTGCTGGTCCACTGGTTGAAGGAAGGCTAATATTTATTTCCCTGCTTACCACAAAGACAAGATGTGGTGTTTAGAAATATTTCCAGTCATGTAAAACATGGACAGTTATTGTCAGGAAACTAAAGGAGCACCAATAATCAGAATCAGTTTTATTGCCAAGTTCGTACATACAAACAAGGAATTTGCCTCTGGTACACTTTGCTCTTTTGTTCACTCTAATTAAGCTGACACTGTTTTATAACTGTAGCTCTAAAGAGCAGCTGACTCCAGGGTGGCTCCCTGACCAAATAGGCCCACCAATATCCAGCTAATTTCTGCTAATCAGCTTGTAATGATGCGTACACTATTAAGAACAAAGCATAAACTGTATTGTGCAAGGACCATGCTTTCTGGACGTCCACTATTTTTTCAAATTATCTTCGCACAACCACAGATCAGGTTGATTTTGGGAAGATGCTAAATTCCTGTTTTCTTTTAGGTTTGACGTGTTGATTTGGATCGTGACGAATTCCCTTTTTTCTAAGGATTATAACAAATAAAGAATGGGCTCTTAGAGTTTTTCCTCTCATTTTCTGAAAGACATGACCTTCAGATACTGTCAATCAGCAGATTTCTTCTGACTGCCAGTGGCTCACTTAGCTGGATTTGCTATTTTAAAAACCTTTTATTATTATTTTTTTAACATTAACAATATGCTGGCAGCTGTCAGCTACAAGAACTAGACAGAAATTAAGCACAATAGCAGTGAAGGTACACAACAACACCTTCAGAAAGCCTGGGGAACTGCGGGTTAAGACTACTTTAAAACAAAAAGTCTGGATCCTTCAAAGGAAATAATAACGTATTTATTAATGTACAAATAGCTTCTCGTCTTTAAAATCATTTATTATTTGACCCTGTTTGTTATATGCCACAATTTCACTCATTTAATTTCTAATCATCCCCAAATGTAATGCAAGACATTAAACTAGGACAGATAAATTAGATAAGTTAGAATAGAAATTATTTCTCCCCGTGTTGCCATGACAGCAGACGGAGCAACCGTTAGCTTAGTAAGAGCTTTTAGTCAGTTTCAGCTAGAAAACATCAAATATGAGGAAAAACTGTTAAGTACATGCTGGTTGAAACAGTATACACATAATACATTAGCTCAAGTCCATTAAATTCACTGTACCCGATCAGTTTGAAATAAAAACAAACGACGCAACCACGCAAGCCCTAGCATTTAGCTTAGCATCAAAGCTAACCTTCCACTGGCAGTAGCACAAAACAAAGCGGCAATAAGAAGCGCTTCCTTGTTTCACTCCTCTGAGTGTTTAACTCGAGCTTCGCTTGCCGTAAGGACAACACATTGAGGTCGGTAAAATTATTAAAGTATAATTTTACCTGCTGCTTTCTTCGCTTGAATCCTTTCAGGCTTTTGATGGTACTTTCTTCTTCGTTTTTTTCCTGTTTCGCCTCCTTCTCTTCAAAACGCGCAACAGCAGCACCTGCTGTACGGGAGTTACTGCGTGATGACGTGATGTGTATTAGCGCCCACACGTATGAGTACACATTTAAGCCTTAGTTTACAGCAGCATGGAGATCTTAATAGACTAGTTGTTAGATATGGATTTTAATAATATTTATGTTATGTTTCTCTTTGTTTACAATTGGTTGCTAATGTTTTTCTACTTCTGGGAGAAAAGTTTTAAAACAAACTACAAACAAACCCATGAAACACATTATGCTCCTGCATTTATCTTCAGCAAGAAACATGTTTATCTGGAGAAAAATGCTTTACTTTTTTCATACTATGAATATATTGCCTACATATACAATTGAAACCAACGATTTACATACAAATTACAACCTTTTTTTCACTGTCTCACTTTCAGTCAGACTGAACTTGTTTCTGTCTTAGATTTAGTGTTATGTTTTTTATATACATTTAAAAATATATCCATACTTCTTTAGTGTTTGGTAGGATTTCCTTGTAAACTGTATGGGTCCAACATTTTGGATATCCATCCAAGATCATGGGTCTTTGTGACGACTTCTCCAAAACAATGATTTTGATTTCCTTAAGCCGCTGTGAAGGTTATGTAGCTGCATGCTTAGGGTAACTGTCCATTTGAACCCAAGCTTTAACTTCCTGGATGATGTGTATACTTGGCCCTTTTCATTGTGGCTAAACACTTTAAATGTTGTTACTTTTGCCCACAGAACATGTCTCCACTAATAACATTTGCAATCTGTTATCAATGGCAGCTTTATCTTGGAGTAACCTCTCCTCCCATGTCAGTACGGGACTTGTTTCACTGTGAATAGCACTCTTTTAACAATTTTTGTGCCAGGGGTGGTTCACATCAATATATCACTCGAAAACACAAACACAAAAGGAAACAATGTATTTAAGAGGCTGCTTTAACATGCAACCTTAGGTGTGCTTCCATATACATAGTAATCTTACTGTATGTAAACTTCAGAATTTTAGGAAAGTGATAAAAAGGTTAGCTAAAGAAATTATCTTACATTATTCCAGCATTTAGCAAACAGAAATAATGGTGTGAACCCTAAATGACCTAAACGGAAAAGGTTTAGTCAGATTTAATTCCAAACAATGAGAAAAAATAGTTATATACCTTTTTACACAGTGCATGTAAATATTTTTCTGCTTTATATCAGTTAACTTAGGCTACTGGTTTTATTAGACAAATCATCTTTCCTCACTTTATTAGCTTCTTTCCTGAAGGCCATATTTTTAAATGGGCAAATTTCACCATTTTGTCTTCATCCAACTCTTTATCTACATGTCACTTTCTCCAGCAATTGAAGAAATAACAGAAAAAGTGCAAAACTTAGACATCCATTAGAATTGATAATGTACAATTTTGTGTGACACAACTATTTTATTTCTTTATTTTCTGACTACAATTCCTCATTTATTGTTTCATTTTTATACTAATTGTTAGCAAAAATTATATATAGATTTAACATACATCTTACCAATCAAATACAAACTCACAATATAAATCACTTGATACAAATTATAAACAATTTAGCCCAAAATTATACATACCCCAGTCAGATTTAGGTTTAAAGTAATTTAGTCCAGTCTTCTGACTGGAACTTTTCATATCATTTTGAAGCGGCACAGCCAGAGTCCTGACTTGCATCTGACTGAGAACCTGTGGAGGTAGCTAAAGATTAAAGTGATGGCAAGGTGGACCTTCAACCTCTAAGACCTGGAGCTCATCAGCAAAGGTAAATTGTCAAAAACAAAATCTGTGGAAACCTGCAAAAAGCTGGACAGAAATGATAAAAACGGTCTGATTGCTGTTAAGATTTTTCCATTGATGATTGAGAATGACTTCACATACCATTTTTTATTGGACTGTATTTTTTAACTGATAAGTGTTTTTACATTGCTTTGTTGTGTTTTTAGAGGACCATCTCTTTTCTATTGGAAGCAAACTTCTAAGTTAAAAGAAAATAATAAAAAATTGAAATCTGCCAGTGGCTTGAATAATTGGGCTTTAAGATATGTTGTTGGGATTACCTCTGGTAACTCATACTATTCCACATTGACAAGATATCCATTCAGTAAAGAAAAACAATCCATCGCAATTCGATGTACCTTTTTATTTAGTTGAAACCGTCTGAAACAGATTAATATTCCTCATCCATTTCCACTTGATTTGTTTTTTGATAAAGAGTTCTTTCAGGCGGATTTGATCAGTGACCTGTTAAAGCAAGAAGCACAGGATTGTGCTGCTTCATGTTCATATTTCCTTTAAGTTGTCTCAGATCAGAGCTGGCAGACCCAGACATTCCATGTCAGGACTTCAGTGAGTCCACTTACTGCACAGAACATACAAACAACAAACATTAACACTGTGTGACAGAAAGCAGCTTATAAAAGTGTTTAGGATTTGTTGGTTCTCTGTTGGCAGCTTCAGTCTCATCATAGTCAGTTACAGAAGCAGCGGAGGTCAGAAATCACTGCTCCGATGGTCCAGCTCTCCTCTGGATGTAGGAAATCTCCAGTATTGGCATAAGGAGCTGGAAGGCATCCTGGATATAAGATGCACTGTTGGAAGCCTGAGAAAGAGGAACATTTATAAAATTTTGTGAATGTCATGTATGTGCAAAATTAAAAATAGAGTATTTTACTGGCTGAGGAGAGACAGAATGAGGACCAAGTCAGAGGACCAAGAACACATCCCTGCTCGACTACGAAACAAAGCAATTTACAAGCTGGAAACACTTTTTTTCCCAGACTTCCATCCACCCTTCATCTCATATTTAGAATCTGGTCTCAAGCAAAAGAGATCCCTAAACATATTTATCCCCAGCTCTGCTGTGAGACATGATCTCTCCACCAAGTCCAGAATTTAACCAACACCTCCTCATAGTGGGAGTTGGAAGCATGTTCCTTGAGTGGCTTCCATGCCAGACACTCAAACCTCCTCAACTGACTCCTTTTTTAATGAGGAAAAGTGACTTCAGCCTGAACTCCAGCAGAAAAGCTGAGTTTCTCACCCTATTCCTATCGGTGGGACCAGCCACCCTACAAAGGAGGTTTATATAGGCTGCTTATATTGGCGATTTTGAGATACTTTGAGGTGCCAATCCCTGTCCCAGCCGTGCTGAACCCTTCCATTCAGCCTCATTAAATCACCACCTGATTGACTCTAAACATGCTATTGTTGGGGCAGTCTTGCCTACGGTACCGTCTGAAAGCAGGAAGTACCCGGGGACTGGGGAAGTGCGGACTAGGTGGCAGGTGAAACGTGAGTCCTTGTGTTTTTTTTGATTTTTCAGGCAGGTCTGGACAGCTGAGAACACTTTACCAAGTTGAGTTTTTCTCATCTATATGCTCCACAAATCATGAAACAGCAACCCTGAGGTTAGCTGCTGGATCAGCAGTGTGGTGTTTCAGCAGGCTGTTTTTCATATCTTTTATAGCACCTGGAATTAAAACAACTCTGTTAAAAAAAATGTAAAACACTTAAATCTGAACTAAATACTCCTCCACTAAATACAGACTGTTTAAAGCTGAAATTGTTACTTGTTATAACTTTACATTGTCTGTAAAAATTAGGAATGCCAAAGCCTTGATTAGTATCTTAACTGGAAACCTTTTTGGAACAATAGGTCCCAAAACAGCTATGAAATGATCCTTTCTGATTTTTTTAATGCCTTAATGTTTATTTTTGTTTTCTCTGTTGGAAACTTGAAAATCACAAATTAGAGATAAGGGACATAATCTAGAAATAAATAAAGTGTAACTATTCCTTTGTTTCAGGAATGATCTTCCTGTAGATGGTAACATTAAAAAAAAAAAAAAACTGGATGAAAAGCAACCATTTTTTTCCACACTTGTCTTCTCTCTTAAATATTTAAAACATTTTTTAAATCAAGTCCAACCCTTTCTGAGACTTTACAGGAGTCCAGTAAGACTGATGTTGGGGTCACTTAAAAAAAAAAAAAAATGCACACGGTATTCACACTTCAAAAGTGTAAAGTAGTTCCGCCAAACAAACTAAAATTCTCCAGAACCGAGCCCAGGGGAGACAAAACTATACAAAACATCTTATTTAGCATTTCTTTTACACTAAACTGTTGAATGAATGATTGTAAACTAATTGCTTTAATATTATACTCTTGAAATTACACAGCGGTCTGGTAAATGTAATCAAAAAAATACTACTGTCAATAGCTTAAGGCTTTTTAAACATGCCAGGAACTCAAATATTTAATTCAAGTTTGTTTTGTAGATACAAATTCACTAAAACTGTGGAATAGGTTTTCCTACAAAAAATGTCCCCTATGAAATGTTAAAGAAGATCATTATAGGATGTAAACTGCTTTAATTCCTATTTTGTTGTTGATTTAATCAAATATTAATGGTTACAGTTTGTTGTTAACTAAGTGCTTATTTTAAAACAAAATGAACACAAACCTCGAGAAAGACTCCTGTAATCAGCGGGTTCAGGACGTCTCCCTTCTCATTAAACTGTCAAAAACACAGCAATCAGCACTGATGAATATACTGCACCACTTGGTTAGATTACCAGTTATTAGACACTTTTTTTTATTTATTCCAACTGAAAATATTAACTGCTGCAGTTCCGAGTGCAGAATTCATTTATAAATAATTAAACACGAGTGCTACGACGAAGCATCAGCTCACTTACCCCCGCTGTGGTCAGGCAGGACGTGAACTTTTTGGAAAGCAGAGAGATTTCTTTACACAGGATAACAGTTAACCTGAAAACAGACAGATTTGATGCAGTGAGCTTCCTACACCGCGTCTCTGAGCATGTGGAAACTAAAACAGTTAACATGTGGTATTACTGTGACAGGATGCTGGCGTCCGTGCTGCTGTTGGAGAACAGGATCATCTCGGCCAGCTTGTGGAAAAGCTCGATGGATCGAGCAGTCAGCTCTGCGAGACTCCTGATGGCCGCAGCGTGTACATCCTAAGGAATTTAATAAAATGGCTATAGGTTTTTCTATGATCTGTTCATACTTGTTATTACTAAAAGGTTTGGTACCAAATCCTAAAAATGCTGTTCTGTGATCCTTTGCTGTTGGATTTTTCTTTTGAATGGCTGTCATGTTACAACACCTCTGCAGAGTGTGTCTTCTCCTCTTCTAGGCTGTCGTCTTCCTGTGGTTTGCTCATGTTGCTGATTGTGCTGCGGGTGTTCTTACAGGCCTGTTGGACAACAGAAACAATGCTTTTATTTCTTATATTTATAGCAGAATCAGTGAAGCAACTGATTGATAAACTGGAATTTATGGTCACATCTGATTGGACATATCATGCTGGGAAAAGTTACTTTAATCTACTATTACTGTAACAATTAAATTTTTTTTTATTAAAGTAATGTGATAAAAGTAGTTACTTTTGGATTACTTTTGTAAAATTAGACTGAATATAACTTATTGTGACTGGCTGTCACCTATTTGGACACTAATTGTGTCCAACATTAGGATCTGCCACAGCAGCTGCAGCCCAAAAGGCATTTTAGTACAACACAGTAACGATGTGTTGGTCACAAACAACACATCTCCATGGAGTGAACAACTGGAGGCTCTACAAAGGGACATTAGACGTTTCTGTACTTTAACATTTATTTTTATAATATTCTCTGTTCCATTCTGAGTATAAAAAGTCATATAACAAAAATGTAGTATGATGTATGCTTAGTAAATCTATTTGTTTTACATTGTTTTTTTGGCAATAAATTAAGCAACAACGGTGGCTTTTGGGTGTGCCAAGCCATAAGAACCAGTTCTCTTAATAGAGGTAAAATTCCTATCAATAGCAGACAGGCAGGGGGCGCTGTGTACTCAACTAGCCACATAAGGAGCCTGTCTCCTGTCGATTCAGCAGGGAAGGAGTTTAATGAATTACGTAACAAAATTATACATAAAAAGTTACTCCAGAACCCTGAGCGTAACTTCCAAGCAGACACAATAAAGTCATACCTTACTGAGTTTGTCAGCTGTGGCAGAAACACTGAGACCATCTACAGCTGACGTTAAATCCTTCTCGAACTCTGTGCCGTCTTCATCTGGATTTAGAAAAAGGACTATGATTCAATCCTGGTGACCTTCTTGCTGGTGCAGACATGCAAATCGGGAGAAGCCTTACCTTTCTTGTCGTCAACTTCCTCATCATCGAACTCCACCAAGGACAAAGAGGCCTTGATTTGGTCCAACTCCTCCCTGAGCTGGATCAGCTCGTCTCCAGACAGAGTTGTCAGCACAGACTTCACCTAAATAAAAATCCACGTGTAGAAAAGGACTCAGCAAAAGCTCTTAATAACTAAGAATAAAGAGCGAAGGGTGCTTCCCTTTGTAGATGAATGAACAGCAACATCAGCTTGTCGTTGCTGATGTCTTTCCTCGTTGGCACGGCGTTAACGCATACGTTTTATCAGCGTATACCTGACAAAACTCCTTTACAGCTGGTGTCAACTGCTGATTATCATTTATTACCCTGAAAGTTTCGCTTTTTTACACCATATTTTAGAATTTTGCACCTCACATTTTTATCATACAGAAACTGTATAAAACACAAAAATAAGGCAGGTTTATTTGGGTGAGCTAAATATATTTTTAAAAAGAAACATTAAAACGAATGTTTGGACTTTAATGGAAAGCTGCAAAAAGCAATATGGTTTACAGTCTGGACTTACTGGAGCCAAAGGTTTCTGCACCTCTCAGGTTTTCAGGAAATTGGCTCCAGAGCTTATGAGATTACAAACTGCTGCCTCCCTTTGTTTAGTTTTTGTCCGAGGAACTGGGAGAACAGATCTCTGATGGTTTGTGCTTGACAACTAACTAAATATTTCAGGGAGCCAGTGCATTAATTCAATGACTGGTGTCTTGTGATTAATTTTCAAGACTTGGAAGCAGCAATTTAGCCTTTTTAACTTGTGCTTTTCAGGTCAAATACAATGGCGTTTGAACTGACACAGAAATACACTGCTCAAAAAAATAAAGGGAACACTCAAATAACACATCCTAGATCTGAATGAATGAAATATTCTTATTGAATGCTTTGTTCTGTACAAAGTTGAATGTGCTGACAAGAACAAAATCATCAATGGAAATTAAATTTATGAACCAATGGAGGCCTGCATTTGGAGTCACACACAAAATTAAAGTGGAAAAACACACTACAGGCTGATCCAACTTTGATGTAATGTCCTTAAAACAAGTCAAAATGAGGCTCAGTATTGTGTGTGGCCTCCATGTGCCTGTATGACCTCCCTACAACCCCTGGACATGCTCCTGATGAGACGGCGGATGGTCTCCTAAGGGATCTCCTCCCAGAACTGGACTAAAGCATCCTCCAACTCCTGGACAGTCTGTGGTGCAACGTGAAGTTGGTGGATGGAGCGAGACATGATGTTCCAGATGTGCTCAGCTGGATTCAGGTCTGGGGAACAGGCGGGCCAGTCCATAGCTTCAATGTCTTCATCTTGCAGGAACTGCTGACACACTCCAGCCACATGAGGTCTAGCATTGTCCTGCATTAGGAGGAACCCAGGGCCAACCGCACCAGCATATGGTCTCACAAGGAGTCTGAGGATCTCATCTCGTTACCTAATGGCAGTCAGGCTACCTCTGGCGAGCACACGGAAAGAAATGCCACCCCACACCATTACTGACCCACTGCCAAACCGGTCATGCTGAAGGATGTTGCAGGCAGCAGATCTCTCTCCACGGTGTCTCCAGACTCTGTCACGTCTGTCACATGTGCTCAGTGTGAACCTGCTTTCATCTGTGAAGAGCACAGGCCGCCGGTGGTGAATTTGCCAATCCTGGTGTTCTCTGGCAAATGCCAAACGTCCTGCACGGTGTTGGGCGATGAGCACAACCCCCATTTGTGGACGTCGGGCCCTCATACCATCATCATGGAGTCGGTTTCTAACCGTTTGTGCAGACACATGCACATTTGTGGCCTGCTGGAGGTCATCTTGCAGGGCTCTGGCAGTTCTCCTCCTGTTCCTCCTTGCCCAAAGGCAAAGGTAGCGGTCCTGCTGCTGGGTTGTTGCCCTCCTACGGCCTCCTCCACGTCTCCTGGTGTCCTGGCCTGTCTCCTGGTAGCGCCTTCAGGCTCTGGACTCTACGCTGACAGACACAGCAAACCTTCTTGCCACAGCTCGCATTGATGTGCCATCCTGGATGAGCTGCACTACCTGAGCCAATTGTGTGGGTTGTAGAGTCCGTCTCATGTTACCACGAGTGTGAAAGCACGACCAACATTCAAAAGTGACCAAAACATCAGCCAGAAAGCATAGGTACTGAGAAGTGGTCTGTGGTCCCCACCTGCAGAACCACTCCTTTATTGAGTGTCTTGCTAATCGCCAAAGATTTCCCCCTGTTGTCTTTTCCATTTGAACAACATCATGTGAAATTGATTGTCAATCAGTGTTGCTTCCTAAGTGAACAGTTTGATTTCACAGAAGTTTGATTTACTTGGAGTCATATTGTGTTGTTTAAGTGTTCCCTTTATTTTTATGAGCAGTGTATAAAGATGCGTCACTATTTTGTATCATCATGTAGTAATACAATAATCTGAGCTAGAGAGAGAAAACAGGTACTGAATAAAAGTGGCCCAGAAATGAAGCCTTGAGGAGCCCCATGAGTAGATTTTATGTTTTATCATTTTTTAATTAATGCATGTTCTTTCCTATTTGTTTTATCACTTGGTCAACATTGGTTTTAAGTAGCGCAAGTGAAATAAAACCAACAATAAACAATATTATAATTACCAAATGACACAAGGTAACACAGGTTTACCAAGTAAAATCTGAACCAATTTGGAACAGTACCAGAAAGTCCCATTCATTTTTCCGGTTTATCACTTGTTATTATCACTAATTAAAACCTTTATAGGTACAGTCTTATTGCTGTTGTTTTGCGACGTTTATTTTAAGATATAATTGAAAGACTTGGTATAAGAAACTTATTTTACAAGTAAAGTCTCTTGCAAAAAAACATTATTTTAATACGACTGGTTCTTTTAAAGCAATAAGGGAAGCTGTACCTTGGACTCGCTCTCTCTAGACAGTATCTCCAGGGCTTCGAGATGCGACAGACCCTGGAATTCATCAAACAGCATCCCATAGTGCGCGACCCCCTTCTTCTCTGTATCTGATGACTCTTTCTCTTTCTGCAGCTCCTCTCGCTCCTTCGCCTCCCGCAAAACCTGAAAAAAAAAACATACAAAAAGAAAATAACTGGATTTTAACTTGAACAAACCTTTTCAGATGCACTAAAAGCTCATGTAGACTTTACCCACCTGAGACAGAGTAACGTTCCTGTTAATCAGTCCTTTGGTCTTCTTAAAGCCTGGATCACCCTCGGCTATCACATCCATCGTCTTCTTCCCAATGAACTCCAGGGCATCCAGACCTCCTGTGATCACAGTCTTCCCCTATGAAGACGTATACTTTCTCTGAGATTATTTTGCAAGATGAAAAGTGACTGGCACCACATGCTGTAAAACATCTCCTTACTGTGGTCTGTACAACGCTTGTTAGAGACGACAACATTCCCATTGCACTTCCCACTGCTGAGGATCCATCGGTTGCAACTTTTTCCATCTCGCTGCTGCCTTCTCCTGCAGGAGAGGAATCCAAAACTTTTTCACAAAATAAAAACAATGAGAAATGTTTTGTTTTATTATTGTCTTTCACCACAGAGCCCGTCTCACCCTGCTGTTTCTCTTCTTCCTCAACCTTTGCTGAGAGTTCAGTTGGACTGGGAATTCCTAGAGATGTTTCCGCCTTCTCGATGACCTGAGTGAGCCCTTGGCCTGGACAAACCGAAAACAAGAAGTGATGAAGAGTTGACCCAAATGACAAGGAGAAAATACAAACAAGGTACAGATAAGAGGTCAGACATGGACGTTGTCATTTTAGTTGCAGCCCTTGCTTACAATCTTGGAGAAAAGAAAGCAGAACCTCTTTTATTTCAAATATGTCATACATTTGTTCATATCTACAAATTATCTGGCTCTTACCAGGTTGTCAAATTGGGCATCTTAAACCTGAGATGAAAAATAAACTTTCTTTCCATGAAAAGAAAGCAAATCTAAAAGGAATTTGAAGACTTTGACTAGAATCTGTAGGACAGAGTATACTGGGAAAACCTTTTCTTTCCTTTTTTACTGTTCGCTGGCTTATTTTCTGTATTTCTCATTTTTTTAAACCAAAGTCTAAAAAATTATATTTTTTTATAAGCTTTTGAGAAAATTTGTTAAACACAGTGCAATAAATTTTTTTTTGTCCTTTTCTTTTATTTGTTGTAAGCTGCGGGGTCAGACTGCAGAAAACCGGGGGCTCATCCGGGATCTCAGACTGAAGACTAACCCGAACTAAAATACGTAAAAGCAGTTTTGCAAGCTTCTCTTCTTCTTTTTCCCGTTCACAGCCTCATTTTTAATATTTCTTTTTTTAATGAAGGCACAATGGTTTAGGGAAAATCTCAGGACATTATGTTGACTTGAAAGTATTTTGGAAAATTATTTGGGCAAAGCTCCCCGGAACGTTGAATGTGCGACTGACTTGCCTCCACAAATGGGACTTTTTTTTAATGAGCTGGAATCATCTGCCTGATAAATCTTAAAAGAGACAGTTTAGTGTCCTGGATGCTCACCCACAGTGGCCACAGTAGCTGTTGCTGTGGACAGGATGGATTTACCCCAGCTGCCCCAGTATCCCCATCCACCTTGAGAGACAGTTGACTCACTGGGCGTCTGTGAGAAATGAGGACAGGAGAAGAATAAAAGAAGAAACAAAGGTTGGTGGTGGGGCACATCATGATGGTAAGTGCCCCCCGGTGTTGTCCCGTTATGAGGAATTATGGCTGTCATTTTCGAGGCGGAGATTGTAATTCAGGACTAATGTAATAAGCCTAATTCTATTTTTTTTTCAGAAATCTGTACTACTTTTAAATCAACATTAAAACACAGCTGAAAAATGGAAAACCTTTATTCAACAAAACAGATCACCATCACAGCAAGACATGCCACTGCTAAATCGAGCACCTTCTCTTGGTGTCATATTTGACATCTACCTTTGCCGGCTGCTGCTGCTCCTCTGCTTTCGGTGTTGGCTCACTTTCTGCCGCAGGCTTGGCCTCTGGTCTCCTCCTGGCTTTCCTCGTTGGGGCTACATCAGTGGAGATGTCTGGCGTAGATGGCGAGGAGCTTCCTGGTGTCTCAGCAGGAGAGGGATCCTGCATCTCAGGTGCCCCCTCTGTCCCTTCGGTTGCTGCACGAGGTACTTCACTGTCAGACATCTTACCAGACATCTCAGCATAACATGCCTGCAGAATATAACAGATGACATGAAGTTTTAAGGATATTTTAATCCCAAAATTTTGCCTATAAGTGGCACTCTAATCCTAAACCACAACATTGCATATCTCAGGATATTTGTCAACAAAGGTACAGAGAACTTCTCGGTCGCTGCTAGTTTATCTGAAGTAAAAAATGGGGCCTTTAAAGGGCCAGATTGAAAATAGAAGTTCTTTCTCTTGCAGGATACAAACAGTTAAGGCCAAATTTAATTATACCCCTGACGGGTTTAGATTTAGGTCATTTTCATGAAACAAAAGGTTATACTTGAATTGGAAATTACAATGAGACATTGTACCAGGGGTGCTATGTCAAAAAGTCTTCATACCCTTCCCATTTATTACTGGAATAACCTTAATGGGCTACTACAGCAACAAATTGCTTATTATAATTGCCAACCAAGTTTTTGCATCTTCTCTTTTGCAAAGAGCTCTAATTCCTTGAGGTTGGAAGGCTTCCTTGCCATCACCCTAATCACCACAGTTTAAAGCTGGGCTGTCTCACTCCAGTCATTCATATTTAGATCCTACCAACCAACGGCCATCAGAATCTACAACGGTTCTTTGAGGAAACCTGTATAATATGAGTGACAACAACATTTTGTCAGCTAACAATGTCTTTACCACTTTAGCTCTGTGTTTTGGGCCATTTTCATGCTGAAACATCTAATGTTGCCTAAGACCAGGTTTCTCTGTGGACAGCAGCCAGGTGTTGTTGTTGAGACTCTTGATGTAGTCTTGATTAGGTTGCCAGTCCCATTGGCTCAAATATAGCCATGAAGAATTATGTTCCCACCATCAAAAGGTGAAGGGAAGGTGTTCTCGGAGTTGAATGCTTCGCTGTTTCAAATATAGGCCACATTTTTTATTTCACCTAACAACAAAACTGAAGACCAGAAAACTTCTTCTCTGTCTAGATGAGCTCTTCCAAAGTCCATCCAGGCTATTGGCTGAAACCAATTTCCTATGGTTATTTCCTCCTACCCCTTTTATTTCAAAGTGTCCCCCTGAAAAAGTTTCTTTTTAAGGGTTACAGAGCATTTTACTTATCCCTCCCCTACTTCACAAAAACAAATACCCCCAGAAACATAGAGTCAAGGTCTGAAATGGGATTTAGTATTGTTGGTGCGCCATACTTGGAGAAGTAGCTTTCTCAGCAGTATGCAGTGTCTGCTGGACTACCTGCAGGATGTCCCTGGTGGTGACCTCAGTATTATTTACCCCCTGCCATTGCAGGGGGCACTTCTGACATTCTGCAACATCTTCTGAGATCTTCCACAGTGTGGATCTTGTATCTTTTATTAATATAGCCACTGGAATAAAGACATTTAGACATGGCATCATAGCTTTTTCCTGTGTTGTGAGCAGCCACAATGCACAACCGCAGATCATTAGAGCTATTTTGTTTCAGCCATAGCTTGCCCCAAACAACCTGTATGGAGCTGCTGTCGAAATGATTAAATCAGCTTCTCCCATTCAATAAAGTCACTAGGATGTCTTAGAACAGGACTGGTGTCCTGTAACTCTCAGATGTGTCTTTTCTTCACATCTGAATCAAATTAGTAGGTCATTAGCAGGACTCTTCATGCAGAGGAGGTCATTCAGCCATTTGATCCGGATCTGTTGGACCAGGGACATATCTAGTCAGGACACTCGAGGACAGCCTTTTTGCTTCCTACCTTCTTGCTTTAGAAAATCGTGGAGTTGAACCTTGTACTTTCCCACAGACCAGACTCTCAATGGCCATCAATGTGTTTTCAAAGAATCTTTAAGTGAAACGTTGCTGCTAAAAACGATGAATTGAACTAAACATTATTGTTATCCTCAGCAAACATGAAACGAACTGGAGACAATACCAATCAAACTGTTTTAACAACAAATGTATCTTTTCTTATTTTAGCTGATTAAATGGATGCTAGCAGCTAACGTTTACCTCAAATCTGCTTGTTTTTTTTCCTCCCCGGAAGTACTTAGAAGAGTTTTCCCTTTTAATTATAGTTGGGACTTAATTATCCAAAACTTAAGTTTCAGTTATTCTTCCAGAGTACAGCGAAATAATTCAGGTTTCTTGTTTTTGTTGTCCAGCTGGATTAGCCACGTCACATTTTGTTTTCAAAGGTTACGTCTGTGGGAGGCAAGACTTCCGTCTGTCGTCTTCAAAATAAAGCAGTCCTGAAACATTCATTTTTAAACATGGAGAACAAATGTAGAAAAGTATCCGAATATCTCGAGTCACTTTAATGCTTACCACTATTCAGAATTTGTTTAATCAACTCAGTATTTATATTAATGTTGCTTTACAATTATTTCTCCTGTATTTTACACATAATCATTTAAAAAGAAAACACAGACAGATGTCAACATCAATCTTCAAACAGATGAAATTGTTACAAAATATACAGACACTTGTTCCAATGTTTACAGACGTTTGAGATATATCTTGTGTTACTATATGATAGAACAGTCAAAGCTCTTATTATTTCATTTTTAAAGTCATTTGAAAGGCAAATGCATTTATACATATTAGTCCTCAGTACTTATTGGCATACATTAAATGATTATCAAGAAAGTTACCATACAACAAGTCTTATAATTATTTAGCTTAACAGCAAGATCTATCTATCTATCTATCTATCTATCTATCTATCTATCTATCTATCTATCTATCTATCTATCTATCTATCTATCTATCTATCTATCTATCTATCTATCTATCTATCTATCTATCTATCATCTAATCATCGTTCTTAATGTGTTTCATTTTGAAAGGAACAGATCATTTATTGGTTCTTTGGCTAACTTTATGTATAAAAGAAGACGGAAGTAAAACTCTTGAATATTTCAAAATAAATTAATTTAGATTACAAGCAATACAGTTTATGTCAAAAAGAGAACAAACAACAAAAAAAAACGCGTTTATCTTCTATTTTTTTCTTTCCTTCAAAGTAAATAATGTATTAATTTAATTGAGTTAAATAAAAATACAACTAGCACAACAAATTGCTTTTAATAAAAAAAATAAATAAATATGTTCACCTCAAAAAATACCATCACAGTTGGGCTATGTGTTTTTGAACAGTAGATATTTTTATAGCCATTTTTTAATCATTTGTAATTAGATCAAAACGTTCTATTCTTCAGGTGAATATTAGGCCAAGCCCACTTATGCACCTGTACCAGGAAGTTGTTGGAGCGTACAGAGTGTGTTTGATTTGAACGCTGGAGGGGACCTATATGAAAATTAGGTTTAAAAACAACTTTCTTTTGGTCTAAAACAAGCTTAAATCTGCTGAAGGATCAGTGTTTATGGCTAAACAGCAGGTGAGTAGGCTATATGACAAATATTTGTTTGAAATAAGTTTACCTGACTAGAATCAGTGCTGATCTAATCAGAGGTATAGTGACTGTTCACAGCTCGTCTGTGTTATAGACTGTAAGTACCCAGATTTATTAAAATGTGAAATGTATCTCTTTATAGATTCTAGAAAAGATTCAATGTAGTTTTGTGAATTACTTTCCTAGGTATTCAGCGTATTCAGTTTTACATACAGGGTCAGTTTAATACTCCCTAGTTACAAGATACATTGTAAATTTAAAAGCTGACTTTAATATGCTCCTGGAGACAATTTCATAATTAACATCATGTTTTAATTGGAAAGTGATTTATAATGCAAATACTTTAAAAATGCTGTACAACATACAAGTTAATCAACTAAAATATAGATTTTAATAGTCCCTATATCCATCAGGATATGGTGTACTTTAGTTTTTATGATGAGGAGGGTATAAACAAATGTAACCAGGTACATCTTACTATTCTAGATACAAACCGTTTTGTATTTGTTTCATTTCAAATTAAACTTAATTAAAGAAATGGGCATGCTTGAGATTGTAATGTTAACATTTTATCAAACACAGATATTGCCAAAACCAAAAAAAAAGGTTAGGAGCCGTATGCTGCTGTGTCACAGCCACTGACTCTTCTTGTTTTGCAGGCTTTTCTGGTTTAGATATGAATTGTGCCTGAAGCTCCACTCGGCATGTTGTCACCTCAGAAGCTCTGCCTGTCACACACGCTTCCTGTGTTCCTGCTGCTTGGTTGCTGGACAGCAGATGGAGCTCACAATGACACAGAAGCAGGGACTTTCACACAGCTGGTCCCAGTCCCTTCCAGCAGATACATCTTGGCAAAGGAGGGGTCCAGTGCGCTCATCGAGTGTAACGTGACTGCAGGTCTAGAGGATGTTAGGTGGTACAACTCTAAAGGACTTCTCCTTGGAGACAAAGAAGGTAGGAGGATTTCATGATGAGATGCGTTATTTTGAACTATAGGTGAAGGCATTAATGTATTCTAATAAGTTGGGGGCTAACCAAAAATAAATGCTAGTTCAGTTTTCTTTGATTTATATGTATCTAAAACAACTGTACACACAACTTCAAATGAACTATAACTGATCAAAATGTCATCCATTTACAGACGGTTTTTGGCCCCTTCTGGTAAAAATGTGTAAAAAGTTTTAAATAAATTCATTGTTTAAATGCAGTCTAATAAATTCACAGTAAAAAAAAAAGCCTTTAATTTAAGTTACTGTTTTCAGTGTCATCATTAGGAAATATTAAGAATATGGCTGGAGCCACAATTACTGCGACCCGCAAAGAATTCCTGTAAGACAAATATAACCAAAGCATTTTTTTCAATTTATAATCAACTTTTTAAACTGAGTGTCAATGAATTTCTTATTAACAATTTGTGACTCGTTTCCTTGGCGTCTAAATATGACATGACACAAAGGCCCATTTCTCTTAGCCACTCCCCAAAATGATAAAGATAAGATTACATGTCATTTAAGAAAGGAAGATTTGTTCATTTTTATAACTCAGAAAATGGTCACAAGAAAGAGCTAATCGCAAAAATGTGGGAAGAAAGAAGAACAAAATCTGGAACAGTGACAAGCAAGGCTGGACGAGGGCCTAAACTTTTATTGATACCATGCAGAGTGAGGAGGATACATGGTAAAGAAGGTAAGAAACATGTAGGGTCACCAAGTCTCCATAACAACCATTAAACAATATCTACATCCCAACCTGTTTGGAAAGATGAAAGTGGCTTGTCGTTGTTTCTTTCCAAATCATAAGGTTAAATAAAAACAGAAATAGTTAGCCAGACACAATTGCTAATAGTTGTTAGCCTAGGTGTGCACAGCAGATAGCAATCTAATGGGTTAACAGACTTGCTATAGTTAGGTTGAGTGTGCAACTTCATTTTCTTTGGATTTTGCATAATTTGTCACTTCTCCTTAGTTTAGTACCTCACCATTCTCAGAGGAATATGTTTACTCTGACCAATGAATCATTCAGAAAAAGGCTCCTAAACCCATCAGAAGAACCAGTGCCATGTTAATAGTCAGACAGATTACCAAAGAACCAATTTATGCTGAGCAGGGTAGAGACAGGGTGAGACCATTTCCAATACAGCAGCTCTTATGGGGGTTTCTGGTCTACAGTGGTCAGTATCTATCAAATATGGTCCAAGGAAGGAGCAGTGGTGAACCAGTGACAGGCTCATGACAACCCAAGACTCACTGATTGAAGCGAGACTGGCTGTTGTGGTCCGATCTAACAGATCAGCTACTTAAATAGCAGAAGACAGGAATGCTGGTTCTGAAGAAAGGCTTGTGCAGTGTGTCACTGATTGCTGCAAATGGGGCTACATGGCTGCAGACCTTTTAGGTTGGAACCAGTATTCCTTGATGACTGTGGTCTCTTTCCACAAGATAATAAACCCTGCAACAAAGCAAAAGGGGTTCACAAATGGCTGGAGGAGCAGATCATTGGGTTTTAAGTGTTGACTTGGCCTACACATTCCTCAAATCTCAATCCAATTGAGCACCTTTGGATTAAACTGTACAACAATTCAGATCCATAGAGGCAGCATGTTAGAACTGACAGAACGTAAAGAATCTGCTGCTAACATCTTGGGGCTAGATACCACAGCACACCTTGAGTGGTTCAGTTTAGTTAATTCAAAAGAGGGACAAACACACTATTGGGCAGGTGGCCATAAATCCTGTATAGTAGGATGTTTCGGTCCATTGTTAGTAGCATGACCAATGTTCATATAGTAATACAGACTGCTGGTGTTTGGTTGTAAAATGTATTTTCTAACTTTAGGTGGGAAGTGGCAGATCCAGGAGAAGGGTGTCCTAAACATCACGGCAGTATCCTTTGAGGACCGCGGCCGCTACACCTGCGTCGCTTCAAGCAGCATCGGCCTCACCAAAAACTACACAGTCACTCTGCGTGTGGCCTACACAGACAGCGGCCTCGGGGTGTATTTTGTTGTGGTGTGCGTGGTGGCCTTCGCCATCACAATGATCCTCAACATGGCGCGCTTGAGCATGGTAGGCACCCACCTCAAAGAGACAGAGATGGCCATCAACGACTTCTTCCGCACTGAGGGCACAGAGAAGCTGCAGAAAGCATTTGACATTGCCAAAACCATCCCCATAGTAACCTCGGCGAAGACTGTGGAGTTTGCCAAAGTCACGCAGTTTAAGACCATGGAGTTTGCCCGCCACATTGAGGAGCTGGCATACAGCATTCCTCTTCCACCGCTCATTCTGAACTGTAGATCATTTGCAGAGGAGAACCCAGAGTGTGATCCAGCAGAACTGGCTGCAGCAGCATTCAGGAACAGGCAGGTTTTCAGCTCGCCGTGCCCTGGCAGAAACGAAGAGGAGGAGGTGTGTGTGGCAATGCTGTCGAGTGAAAGACAAAGGCATGATGGGATCTGTGAAAACGTCAAGGTGTCACTGCATACAGTAAAGGCTGATGACGAAGGTTGATGATGAAGATTACACAGATAAGCCCAACTGATGAACTCATTGGGAATTCCAGCAAAAATACATTTTTGCAGCCAGAAAGTTAGAGGTGATATGTTTGAAGATCGCATTGATCGTAGGTTTGACTTTCATCTTGAATGTAGAGATTACAATTTGTTTTAACCTTCTTATTTCTGCACAGAATGAGAGCTTAGATTCTCAAACATTTGTTAGAACTTTTTTCTTTGCTTTCAGAAATTCTTTAACTCGCCATCAGATTTACATTCTTTGTCTTTTATTTTTGCAATTTCTGCACATTTGGCTCCTTCAAACATCCTTTACTCCGTTTTGTTCCCTCTGACAGGCCGGTCAACCTTCAGACAGAATGTTGCCTTGTAATATCAGTATCTCACCACTTCCATTGTTGTCATATCACTCATGGAAAATGAGTTTTGTAAGGCTTGATTGCCATCTCACATGTCTGTTTATACAGGTCTTTGTTTGTCTAAAACCCAGTTAATAACAGGCGAGTAATTCAACTAAAGTGGAGGAACATTTTTACACAGTTTTGCAAGATGGAATCTGAAAAAACAAATGGTTGCTATGAAAAATATCTAATTTGGTTCTCAAACATGATCTACCAATAAATATTTTGATTATCTGAGAAAGAGACTTTAATTTTTATAACTAGGTTGTTTTGAATGCACATAGACAGTGATGTATGAAAGGCAAATTTGTTACTTATTGGATGTCATTTTCTATTTGACTTGAAGGCACAGACCACAATATCATACCTGGATATAGATGTTGAATATAAAGTCTAAAATATGTTTAAAAGGTAAAGGAAAGCTGAGAAACGTGGACATGTTGCATCTGCTTTGTGTCTCTGAAGGATATGAAATAAACAAATCAATGTTTTAACTAAAACATTTAAGTAATTATGAAACTGGTTTGCTGTCTACTCTTTCTGCTTCACATTGACAGAGAACAACTGAATGGTAAAGCTGTGAAAGAGCTTAGCTGAAGCCAATCTAATTTGCAGACTGATTGCTGTAAAAGTGAGGCAGATATACGTGAAGTCATTTTGATTTTGTGTTAGCTATAGTTACCTTGAAAGAAACCCATGCAGCTGTCATCACTTTGTATCAAATGGCTTCCAAATGTCTGCTAGGAAGATAAAAGAACATTTTTATCGATCATTAAAAGCTACAAGCTTAGAAGTTAAGCTGCAGCAAACAAGGCTTAGGACATCAAGTGTCAAGCAAGTTTCAGGACTGTTTTATACTAAGGACACTGCAAAAACATATTGCCACCAGGGCAGAGCTTGCTCAATATTGGCAGTGATGGTCTTGTTGCACGAAGGGCCGCAAAGAAGCCAATTAAACATAAGGACAAGAATGAAACCTAGATGGACAGCAGAAGATTGGCTTCTTCGATGAATCCTCCTGATTGTGTTGGACATTTTTTTTTTTGCCTTTTTGTTTTGTTTTTGTAACAACCAATCACAGCTCTTAGAAGACAGCGTCACACCTAGCAACTGGATCAACCACACCTCCTCACTAAGATATGAATTTCTGTCATCTGAATCGCTTTCAGCAGCTAGCTGAATCCCTCTTAAACTAAGACTCCTTGCCAGGTGGAGCCAATATGCTGTTATTAACTCCAAACATTAATGAGATAAGAATGCGTCACCATCAGTCAGGATTTGATTTAGAAATTGGAACCTTGTGTGTTTTTAACTTACTTGTGAAATGTTTCTAATTGACCTTCACAATAAAAAAATTATCCTAAAATAGTGGTAGAAATAACATCTGCCATGATGTGCAGCAGTGTAAACAAACCACATGATGGAGCTGTTGAATAATAGTTCCATGTGAGCTCCGGCACTCTCACTGCCAGTAACACTCCTCAGAATCCGGTCACATTTTTGAGTCTCACATTTAAGCCCAGTAGTATCAAAAACAGCTTAGAAAGCTATTTCAGGTAACTCGAAGTGATCTTTACATTTTACTTTATAGTCATCTATAGGCAGTCAAGGTTCAAATCCTGGGGGCATTTGTGTACTTATTATTCAATACTGAAACATATTATTGAAAACTAGACATTGCATTGACCAGTAAATATTTTCATGAAATTTGAAATTTAATAAGAGAAACTGGGAGTCAGCAGAATAATTTAAGATGTTTATGTCTACATTTAAACAGGTTTTCCAGAAATCACCTGTAATATAAAGTTGGTTAGGTTGAGAAAATAGTGAGTGTAAAAAAATACATTTTTAGGATGCATAAAGCTTGCAAAATAAACCATGGCAAACATGCTATTGGTTGCAGGTTTGCAATATCTAATTAATACAGATAGAGTAATATTGTCCAGCAAGTAAAAATTATCTTATTTTAATAATAAAACAACATGATTTGACCAAACAGTGAGTGAAATAATCTAAGCAGCACATCCACAGGATATGTGCTTATTAGTCACCTTCCTCAGTTCTCCTCATCTGGTTCTGTTCTTCCCCAGCTGCACTACATTCTCCTCATTAGTCACACCTGGCTCTCATGCCACCCATCAACCCTCCCAGTAGTTATAAGTCAGTCAGTTTCCTCACTACCTCACCAGGTTCTCCTGTTTTCCATTGTCAAGTATCTGCCATGCTGGCTTCCCTGTGTTGTCCAGTTACTTTTCTGTTTCCAGTCAGTTATTTCCTCAATTCTCCAGTGCCAGTTCCTCATTTGTTCTGTAAAGCCAGGGAAACACTTGAGACTTGCACAGTTCACAGATTTAAAATATTAGGTGTTCACATTAACAGACAGATTTTTGTGTCAAGACATGAAAGACTGGGGACCACATACTTAACAACCAGACCTGCTTGGGGATCACAGACTACAGGATTTATCAGACCAACTAAAGCCAACTGAGTGCATCAAACTCTTGCAGAAACTCTCGTGAGAGTGACAGTTTAAAGGGACAAACATACCAGTAGGTGGTGATAATATTCTGAAAATTCAGATGTTCTGTTACACTCCCCCATAAAATTAATGTGATGTAATTTAAAATATAACTTTTTTTAACAAGTGAATATGATTTGGATATGGTTGACTGTATTCTTTGCTAATACTCAAGTTGAGAGTTTGGAACATTTACTTGGAACATTAATTTGTATGATAAATAGGTTTATTCAATGTGAAAATATGACATTAGGAAATGTTAATTTGTACTTTCACTTTTATGTTCAATGTGTGAATTGTTTTGTTTATTTCAGTAAGGCCCTTCATTATTTACTGTGTTTCAGTCTTTAATATCAGTGATTCTCTGGTGTTTTTTTTTGTTTTTTTTTTCACAATGCGATTGTAATTAGTTAAGTTGTATTTTGCATTATGCCCAGTGCTGTTTTGCATTTATGCTCATAATGCTGTATAGCTACAAAAAAGATACAAAAAAAGTCAGCTCTCAGCTGAAGATGTGTCATAGCCTCTCTTTTCATTGGCTGTCCACAGCATGCTTTTGCAGTTGGGTCTGTGATCAGTTCACACTACCCAACTGCATCAGATTCGGCTTAAAAACTCAAACATGTTTGTTTGACTGCAACTAAGGTTTGGTTAGGTCAGTCCCTCTCACACACTTGCGGACTCTAGAATTAATTTCCTTTCACATTTACAGAGTTTTTTGCCTTGCCGACTGCCCACAAAAAGTGCCGACTGACACAGACATTCCCTGGCTGGGAATCTAGTGTGAAATCAGGCAAACAATTGTGTAATGTGTCCCCAGCTTAAGTCTTTTCTTAAATAAACTATCAATAATAACATTATGTTACCTCTATCTTGTCTGCGCTTTGGTCCAACTCCTTAGCAAAACATTAGAACCATTTATACATCGGGTAACTCAAAGTGCTTTACAGGAAAACAACAGGACAGAGATAATACACAAAAACATAAAATACAAAGATTTCTCATTTGACATTTTAGGACTACTGTTCTCTTCTCGCTAAAGGATTTGTCTTATCATGATAGAAAAATATATAATTTGTGTAGCAGTTGAAGACACAACCACACACCAATAAGCTGTTATCTGCACAAAGGAGGCAGCTCTGTGAGAATCACTTTCTTTGGTTTCTCCAGAGCATTTAAAACAATGTAGGTGTTTTATAAGTAAGAAACTCCAGATGACAAAGTGGAAGCTTCCACAATTGCTTGGATTAATGACAACCTGACAAAGAAACCAAAGCTTGTAAGACTAAAAGCTTGTGTGTCTGACCAAATGGTCAGCAACACCGGAGGACCACAGGGAACTGTACGCTCACCATTTATTTTCAGTCTGTACACCTCAAACCTCATGTACAAGTCACAGTTGTGCCATCTGAAAACAATACTTGAATGACTCCGCAGTTTTCAGGTGTATCCGAGATGGACAAGAGACCATGTACAGAGAACTGGTGGATCACTTTGTGGCATAGTGTGGGAACAATCACCTTATCTTTAAAGTGATAAAAAGAGAGGCTTGTGGATTTTGAAAGAGGCTGTACAAGCCAAGAACTATTTCCATCATGAGAGAAGGAGTGGAGGTGGTGGACAAGTATAAATACCTCTAGGTTCCCATTGGAAAATAGACAGAACCAGAGGCACAACAAAGAAACTCTCCACAAGAAGGAGATGACCAGACTTTACTTCTTGTATTTGCAGCAAGATGTTACATATCCAAATCTGTTGTGGAAAGTGAAATCTCCCCTGCCGTCATCTGTTGGGTTAGCAGCATCACAACCAATGACTTTGAAAAGCTCAACAACTTGATAAAGGGGTCTGGCTCTGTTTGGGTGACTGCTCCGGAAAGAAATAAACATTAAAGAAACAAACAAATTGGACAACCATCAGCATCAGCAAAGTAAAGCGACAGCAAAATAGGGCACCCCTCAAACTTTAATATGAACAATGGGATGTACAGGGGTTGGACAATGAAACTGAAACACCTGGTTTTAGACCACAATAATTTATTAGCATGGTGTAGGGCCTCCTTTTGCGGCCAATACAGCATCAATTCATCTTGGGAATGACATATACAAGTCCTGCACAGTGGTCAGAGGGATTTTAAGCCATTCTTCTTGCAGGATAGTGGCCAGGTCACTACGTGATAATAATAATGATAATAATAATTGATACTTTATTGATCCCCGAGGGGAACTTAGACCCTCTGCATTTAAGCCATCCCTTATAGGGAGCAGTGGGCTGCCGTTGTGCAGCGCCCGGGGAGCATTCTGGGGCTAAGGGTCTTGCTCAGGGACCCAGAGTGGCAATCTATGGGATACAAACCCGGCCCCTTGTGTCCCCCTCCGGAACACAAGGCACCTCCTGCTCTAACCACTAGGCCACCACTCCCCTGGTGGAGGAAAACGTTTCCTGACTCGCTCCTCCAAAACACCCCGAAGTGGTTCAATAATATTTAGATCTGGTGACTGTGCAGGCCACGGGAGATGTTCAACTTCACTATCATGTTCATCAAACCAATCTTTCACCAGTCTTGCTGTGTGTATTGGTGCAATGTCATCCTATGGCAGCGCCTTCAGGATACAATGTTTGAACCATTGGATGCACATGGTCCTCAAGAATGGTTCTGTAGTCCTTGGCAGTGACGCCCATCTAGCACAAGTATTGGGCCAAGGGAATGCCATGATATGGCAGCCCAAACCATCACTGATCCACCCCCATGCTTCACTCTGGGCATGCAACAGTCTGGGTGGTACGCTTCTTTGGGGCTTCTCCACACCGTAACTCTCCCAGATGTGGGGAAAACAGTAAAGGTGGACTCATCAGAGAACAATACATGTTTCACATTGTCCACAGCATTTGCGCTTCTTGCACCATTGAAACCAACGTTTGGCATTGGCATGAGTGACCAAAGGTTTGGCTATAGCAGCCCGGCCGTGTATATTGACCCTGTGGAGCTCCCGACGGACAGTTCTGGTGGAAACAGGAGAGTTGAGGTGCACATTTAATTCTGCCATGATTTGGGCAGCCATGGTTTTATGTTTTTTGGATACAATCCAGGTTAGCACCCAAACATCCCTTTCAGACAGCTTCCTCTTGCGTCCACAGTTAATCCTGTTGGATGTGGTTCGTCCTTCTTGGTGGTATGCTGACATTACCCTGGATACCGTGGCTCTTGATACATCACGAAGACTTGCTGTCTTGGTCACAGATGCGCCAGCAAGACGTGCACCAACAATTTGTCCTCTTTTGAACTCTGGTATGTCACCCATAATGTTGTGTGCATTTCAATATTTTGAGCAAAACTGTGCTCTTACCCTACTAATTGAACCTTCACACTCTGCTCTTACTGGTGCAATGTGCAATCAATGAAGACTGGCTACCAGGCTGGTCCAGTTTAGCCATGAAACCTCCCACACTAAAATGACAGGTGTTTCAGTTTCATTGTCCAACCCCTGTATATTTCACCATAACTTATTGCGCGCACTCAACAGATCAAATCTTGGAAAACGAAAAATGTCAGGAAGATGAGGTGGTCTCATCAATAAAAGACAATGAAAATGGACATTTCAGGTAAAGGATCAACTCTGCTGTTTGCCACATTTATTCCACTTGTAAGAAAATATAATTTGTTGTTACTTTGGTTGAATAAACAATTAGGAACTCATTAAAAGCAATAACATTTTCTTGTGGATAGGTTGAAATACGTCAGCTTTCTTTCTCACAACCATCAAGAAAGATCAAGTGTTTTATTATAATTGAATTGACATAAACTGTATTTCTTTTGAGGTGTATTGAACTCATCTTCTCTCTTAAGTGCTTTGAGATTACTTTTGTTGTAAATGGAGACTAAATAAATAGAACTGAATAAGGTTGCAGGCACTTTATCGAGCTCTCCTTGTGCAGAACCTTTTCTGTATCCAACAGTATTTTCCCAGAGGTTAATCTCAAGTAATACAGTTACTCAGTCTGCCCTACCTGTGAAAATACCAGGTTGGCCAGCAACCCAAATAACAATAACCTTGGGCCTCTGTGTTGAATAACTCCAAAAATCCATCCATCTTCCTTTTTCTATCCTCTCCAGAAGCGAGCATATCTAAACAGAATTGATTGGCACGGACAATCATCCATCATAGCGAGCCTGAGCAGGCGTTTAGAGAGAAGGGGAAGGAAGATTTTAGGGAGGAATATTTCCGATGGGCTTCAGTGTCATTGAGGTAAACTGAATGAATCGATTTGGGCTAAAAAGGATTGGCACAGAGTGAGTAAGTCAAGGAACGTTGTTGGAAAGAAAAAATCTTCCCCTGCTCTTCTAAGGATGTATGACTGATTAAGGATGCTTGTAAAAGCAAATGAAGTTAGCATGCTGCAAATTTGGGCCTCTTCAGATTAAATTGCTCATAAAATTAGGTTAGAATAAGGCTGCTGCTAATTTGATTTCATTTGCAATGAACTGGAAAAAACAAGACAAGGAGAAAACATGATGAGTCGCATGAGACAATGAGAGAAGAGCTCATCATCGAGGTCTTTAGGACTCCATGCAGATGATTGGATCTGCTGTTCAGCCTGTTAACCTAACACTTCAATTCTTCTCTTCAAAGGCCTGATCACAAATGACTAACCTATTAGGACAAACAAAGTGTTCTTATAGCTTTGAGTTGTTTGAATACTGAAGGAGAAACAATCTAAAAATGTTTTTTTCTTTCTCACCATTATGTGTTTATCACAGCAGCTTCAAGAGATTTTCCCTTCCAAATCTCACTAATGTTTGTTGCGAAAACCCAACACAAGTTGTCACTAATATATCACATTCATGTTATTTTGAGATGGAAATGTGCCAGGTCTCACAGTAGACTGTGAATGCCAGGAGAATGCAGAAAGCTACACTGCTTCCAAGAATAGCTCAATGGATCATTGGTTCGTACAGAGAACAATGACCTATAATTAAATCTGAGGAATGTAATAATTCCAGGAGGACGTTTTGAAATGATTTTCATGTGCAAAAATACAAAGGAGCTCCAACAAAGGAGCTTTGATATTTGTACCAGACTGACATTTTTTTTTTCAGCGTCAACATTTTCAGCATATTTTAGGGTGAAGCTGCTAAACTCTGTATGCTACTTTTCATTTTTACATTACTTGCAGTTTTTAGTGCCATTATCTTTGTGTTCTCTGTTCTGTTTTTCATTCCACAAAAGCTTTTGATCGTCATAAAATGTTGCCCTGGCCCTGTAACTTCTATATTTACCAGTGCTTTTGATGGACAGAGACGATTCCCGGACCAGTGCATGTGTGCTTTTCTGTGACTCCTGTCTGTGTTCTGAACCTCTCCTGTTAATCGGGAGTGGACCCTTTACACCGTTGCCACGTTTGCTCAGTATTGCTCATTGCTGCAAAGTCAATTAGTTGATGCAACTGGCTTTGTTCTAATAGATAGATACCATTTTACCAACTGGAATAATCTGTTCCAGTCATATTGTACTGTAATTTACATTAGACTGGACTTTATGTAATTTAATCTGAATTTGACAGTATCACTATATTGAATCAGCTTGGCTTTTGTTTAACTATTATTATGAACTGGACCTGTTGGTTGTGGTAAGTACTTTCTGACATTTGGTGTTATATAAATAAACTGAATTGACAACTGTATCATCAATTTAAAAACGTAATTCCTGAAGGGAACTTCTGATGAAACCTTTTAAAGGAGAACTGGGGAGCTGACACAACCCTTATGAGTGCCTAAGCTAATGCAGTGGGGAGAACAACTATTTGATACACTGCCGATTTTACAGGTTTTGCCACTTGCAAAGCATGTAGAAGTCTTTATCATAGGTACTCTTCAACTGTGAGTGACGGAATCTGAAACAAAAATCCAGAAAATCTCATTGTGAAAAACAAATCTTTGCTTGCTGGCTGCACGGTGGTAGCACTGTTGCCTTGTAGTAAGAAGGTCCTGGGTTTGACTCCCAGCCGGGGGTCTTTGTTCTCATGGTTTCTCACCGGGTACACTGGCTTCCTCCCACAGTCCAAAAACATGACTGTTAGGTTAACTGGTCTCTCTACATTGCCCTTAGGTGTGAATGAGTGTGTAGTTGTTTATCCTGTGTGCGTCTGTGTTGCCCTGCGATGGACTGGCGACCTGTCCAGGGTGCACCCCGCCTCCCGCCCATAAACTGCTGGAGATAGGCACCATCTCCCCCGCGACCCACGATGGAAGAAGAGGTAGAAAATGACTGACTGACCTTTGTTTGCTATTCCAGATATTAGGCGTTTCCTGTAGTTCTTGATGAGGTTTGCACGAACTGCTGCATGGATTTTGGACCACTCCTCCATACAGATCTTCTCTGGATCCTTCAGGTTTTGGGGCTGTCGCTGGGCAAGACGGACTTTCAGCTCGCTCCAAAGATTTTCAATTGGGTTCAGGTCTGGAGGCTGGCTAGGCCACTTCCGAACCTTGAGATGCTTCTTACGGAGCCACTCCTTAGTTGCCCTGGCTGTGTGCTTCACCCTTCTTCAATGCTCTTACTGAGAGAAGGAGGTTGTTGGCAAATATCTCCTGATACATGGCCCTAACCATCCTCCCCTCAATATGGTGCAGTCGTCCTGTCCCCTTTGCAGAAAAGCATCCCCAAAGAATGATGTTTCCACCTCCATGCTCCATGCTAGGGATGGTTTTCTGGGGGATGTACTCATCCTTCTTCTTCCTCCAAACATGGCGAGTGGAGTTTAAACCGAAAAGCTTTATTTTTGTTTTATCGGGCCACATGACCTTCTCCCATTCCTCCTCTGGATAATCCAGATGGTCATTGGCAAACCTTAGCAGGCCTGGACATGCTCAAGCCTGCTTAAGCCCTACTCATGCGCTGGCTTGAGCAGGGGGACCCTGTGTGTGTTGCAGGATTTTAATCCATGACGGCGCAGTGTGTTACTAATGGTTTTCTTTGACTGTGGTCCCAGCTCTCTTCAGGTCATTGACTAGGTCCTGTTGTAGAGTTCTGTGCTGATCCTTCACCTTCCTCATGATCATTGATGCCCCACGAGGTAAGATCTCGCATGGAGCCCCAGACCGAGGGAGATTGACCATAAACTTGAACTTCTTCAATTTTCTTTAAGTTGCCCCAACAGTTGTCACCTTCTCACCAAGCTGCTTGGCTATTTTCCTGTAGCCCATCCCAGCCTAGTGCAGGTTTACTATTTTATCCGTGATGTCCTCACACAGCTCTCTGGTCTTGGCCGTTGTAGAGAGGTTGGAGTTTGTTTGATTGAGTGTCTTTTGTACAGATAACGAGATCAAACAGGTGCAGTTAATACAGGTAATGAGTAGAGAACTGGAGGGCTTCTTAGAACTAGCAGGCCTGTGAGAGCCGGGATTCTTACTGGTTGTTAGGTGATCAAATATCTATGTCATGCAATAAAATACAAATTAATTACTTGCATTTTTGTTTTAGATTCCTCACTCATAGTTGAAGAGTACCTATGATAAAAATTAAAGACTTCTAGATGCTTTGCAAGGTGGAAAACCTGCAAAATCTGCAGTGTATCAAATACTTGTTCTCCCCACTGTAGGTTCCAGATTCTAAGGAATACAAACCTAATATTTAAAATTTAGACTATTTAGACGTACTAAAAAACAAAATATTCAAAGTAAAAGTAGTGTCCAAAGTCATGCTTAGATAACCTTCAACAAAAACATGCACACTGAACTGTTAAAGGCAGGGTTAAGGTCTTGGGCTGCAGCAGAGCACACATGCTAACAAAGGGATAGGGGACATTTAGGATGACCTGCTTCTCTGCAGATTCTTGCTTCTACAAACTCCCCATCTGTCAAAGACTAATGGAAAATAATAGCGGTAGCAACATCCAACAGGCTCAAAGCCGAATGAGGTTAAGATACTGAGGTCATGTCCGCCACCGTGTCTTTGTTTCATTTTACAGATACAAACATTACAGAGCAAAAATATTCACATTTATTGTATGCTTTTATTTTTATTGTACCATTTCAGAATAAAACATAAGGCATTGCCCAAATTCAGCTTGAGTTCAGTAATTAAAGTCCATTTCATTTTAATTACATTTCCGTTTCATCCAGTTAAATCTAATTAGTTACAAAGTGAATCCAACAACAACCAATTCTGAACCAGTTCTGTCTAGTCTATTTAAATTAGTTGAGTGCAATCTGATTCATGGAAACAGTCCTATGAAAAAATTAGGAATTAGAACAAATCTAGGGCATCCCATTAAATATTCGTTTCTTCATTAAGAAATTTTCACATATTGTTTATTTATCCATGGAAAATAAAGTGATTACACTTAAACAGCAAAAACCTTCTATTACTCATTAAACAAAATATATAAACAAATTGTGTTTTCCAGCTGAAATTTAGGACACCTACCTGCTAGTATCTAGTCTTACCTCTTTTGGCTGAAGTAGCTTAAGCGAGATGGTTCTTGCAGTCTCTGACTGAGGAAGCCTGCCAAACTTATCATTTTCACCTGTGAGATACTTAAAGAGTTTCTTGCATGTAAACCATCTTTTATATCACCCCTCAGCATCTCTATGAATGCAAGATCTGAGTTTTGACTAGGCCCAGGATTTTCCAATTTGTAATTTCTTGCCCAGTCTTTGATGGATTGGATTTTTGTTATATTGCAGGTTCCTGTTCTGCTTCAGCTTTATAATTTAATTATTTTTTATATTACTTATCTGTCAGTTATGCCCTCAACAAAATTTCTATTGCTTTTATTCAAGTGCAGTGCTGAAGGCTTTCTGTGCTTGCTGCTGAGAACAGGGAGACTAGGTTATGTACTTTCTGAGGGACTGCACTGCATTTTATACCCACCCCCCAATGCGCAGGGTGCCATTCCTGCATGAACCGCCAATATGAACTGCTCTCAGTTGTATAACATAACTAAACTGGATTAAACTGAAATGAATTCGAATGAGTTTTATTGACCTGATTTAAATATGTTTTATACACTCACCGGCCACTTTATTAGGTACACCTTGCTAGTACCGGGTTGGACCCCTTTTTGCCTTGAGAACTGCCTTAATCCTTGGTGGAATAGATTCAACAAGGTACTGGAAACATTCCTCAGAGAGTTTGGTCCATATTGACATGATAGCATCACACAGATGCTGCAGATTTGTCGGCTGCATCCATGATGAGAATCTCCCGTTCCACCACATCCCAAAGGTGCTCTATTGGATTGAGATCTGGTGACTCTGGAGGCCATTTGAGTACAGTGAACTCATTGTCATGTTCAAGAAACCAGTCTGAGATGATTTGTGCTTTATGACATGGCGCGTCATCCTGCTGGAAGTAACCATCAGAAGATGGGTACACTGTGGTCATAAAGGTTCGACGTGTTGTGCGTTCAAAATACTTCTCTGCATGCTTTGGTTGTAACAAATGGTTATTTGAGTTGCTGTTACCTTTATATCAGCTTGAACCATTCTTCTCTGATCTCTGGCATCAACAAGGCATTTGCACCCACAGACATGCTGTTCACTGGATATTTTCTCTTCTTCGGACCATTCTCTGTAAACCCTAGAGATGGTAGTGCTTGAAAATCCCAGTAGATCAGCAGTTTCTAAAATACTCAGACCAGCCCGTCTGGCACCAACAACCATGCCACGTTCAAAATCACTTAAATCACCTTTCTTCCCCATTCTGATGCTCGGTTTGAACTGCAGCAGATTGTCTTGACCATGTCTACATGCCTAAATGCAATGAGTTGCTGCCATGTGATTGGCTGATTAGAAGTTTGCGTTAACGAGCAGTTGGACAGGTGTACCTAATAACGTGGCCGGTGAGTGTATATTAGAGTTGATTGTACATGAACTCAATTAAAATGGATAAAATAAAAAATTACTCAATAAAACTGAAATAAAATAAAGTAAGCTAAATCCAAATCCAGATTCAGTTATACCTTAATCATGCTGAAATAAATTAGTCTCAGTTGAATCACAATATAAATGTATTTGGATTGACTATATTTAAATGAAATAGACTCACTTGGAGTTTATAGGTGTTATTAAATTGAACTAAACTGAATTGATATTGGATTGGATAATAACTGAGCTGAATTTGACCTTATTGAAATGAACTGAACTCAACTGTTCACATTCTACATGTACATGGTTGGAGGTAGATTTTTTGTTAATTGGGGAACTGAGTCAAAGGAGACATGAACATACACAAAATCACCTGGTCAGCGATAAACTTTGAAATGAAAGAATAGTTGAAAACAGCAATGCCACTTTATGAAGTCCAACAGGTTCATTAAAGGATGTCTCCAAGCAGCCAATATATTTACCATCATAACAGAAGAAAAGGTTCAAGATCAAAAGCCTGTCTAAAAAGGAAAATTAACATAAACAGTGTCTGTTTAAATCTAAAACTATGAGTCAATTCTACAAAAAAACAACCTGGATAACTTGGGCCTTATTAGAAAAACTTTAAAAACCAGAAGAAAACTTGCAGTTTAAGAGCAAAGGGCTTTGTGTGACTAAAACAGTGCTTTCAGCCTTCAGATTCACGTTTCACCGAGATCTTACAGATCTGAGCAAATATTTGCATCCTACTGTATTTAACCTGGGTGTTTGCTAATGCTTTCTTTCTGTTAAAGTTTAATATAAAAATATAATTGCTGAAATCTTTAATTGGGTCCTTCCATGCCAACTAGTGCCGTACATGTGACAAACTCAAAGACTTTACAGGTTAAACCAATGTGATAATTAAGCAGCTAAAAGTGTACCATCTTAACAGTTATATTTCTTAGTTTAGGTAAAATCTTTGTTAAATGCTTATGCACTGCTTGTGGAAAATAAAATCAAGTAAATAAAATCTAAAAGTGCAAGACTTTCACATAAAATGTATGTTTACAACTGTTTTTTAAATATTTGAAGACAAGGTAAGGTACCTCTTTAAGGTAAGTTTAAGAAAAAAAATCACTTGAAGGAGATAGTAAATTAGAACAGGAAATTGCCTCTATTAAGCTCTCTGGATTTAAGCTCTCTGGATTGAAGCTCTCCAGCAGCTTGATTTCCTGGAACTGCAAACAGCATGTTAGAAGCTATAATTTCGACCATCATGCAAGCCTACCTGGACCGTACTTAAGTGCCTTAAATTAAGGCTCTATGTTAGGGTGAAATTGCCAAAGAGATGCCTTTTTTCCACTCTGATTCTTCAAATGAACAAAATCAATTGTAAGTTCTGTGGTGCCTTTTTCTTCACTTCCTTTCACAATTTCAGTCAAGGATGGCTGTGGTACTGTAGATCTCACTTGCCTGTTTTGCCATTTATTATTCATCCAATCTGAAAATCCACAGGCTTCACATCCGGCTTATTTCTAGGCGGCAGGCATCACAAGATGCTGGCTTGTCAGAATTATTCATATTTCAAGCTCATTTGACTTTCAGTTCTTTTTGAATATGAAGAGAAGTGTAAAGTCAAAAATTGGGGACTACATCTGTGATGTAAAAAACATCTCAAAGGAACCACAGTCAAAATACCGGTACTCCTAGACATGTCTGCAGCTTTTTTAAAGCATTGGATGAACAGGATACTGTTGTGAGATGTTTTTGCTGAGGGATGTCCAATTCTGGGCATCAAGGGCTGGTGTCCTCTATGATTTAAATTGTTTCCCAGGTTCAACACACCTGAATCGAATGAATGAGTCATAGCCAGATGTCTCCAGACGTTTATGGAATTCTGAGTAGATTATTAAGTCATTTGAATCAGCTATGTTGGAGCAAGGACACCAGCCAACAGGAATCGTAACTTGGTCCTATACTAGGAAGGAGGGTCAGCCTATCAATTTGTTTAAAGATATCCAGTTAAACCAAACCTGACATTGGATATTGCGTGAGGTAGTACAAAGCTGGTTATCAATTTGTTAATTCTACCCCAAGGTTACTGACTCTACAGGCACATTAAAAAAAATTTAATATTGTGAAAAAGTTTAATATTCTTTGCCACTCATTTCATAAAGTGAAACATTTTTGTATCGATTCATTACACATAGATTAAATATTTCAAGCCTTAATGTGTAATTTTGATGATCATGACAAAAATCTGTCTCTCAGAAAACTAGAATATAACATAGGATCATTAAATAAATAAATAGAAATGTCAGACTTCTGAAAAAAATGTCAATTTCTTTGCACTGAATACTTGGATGGGGCTCCTCTTGCATGATTTACTGCATCAGTGCGGTATGATATGGAAGCAATCTGCCTGTGGCTCTGCTGAGTGTGGTCCGGTACCAAGTCCTGTTAGAAAATTTAATTAGCATCTCCATAAAGCTTGTCTGCAGAGGGAAGCATGAAGTGCTCTAAAATGTTCCAGTAGATAACTGCATTGACTCTGGACTTCAGAAAACCAAGTGGACCAACACCAGCAGATGACATGGCACCCTAAATCATCACTGATTGTGGAAAGATGCTGGACTTCAATCAAAAGGGATTCTGTGCTTCTCCACTCTTCCTCCAGACTCTGGGACCTTGATTTCCAAATGAAATGCAAACTTAACCTTATCTAAAAGAGGACTTCATTTCTCACTCTTCTCCATAAATAAAAACAAAGTAGAAAAAATCTTCCAAACAAATCGATGGACATGTTGGTTTTGATGTAGTAATACGTGACGTTGTGATAGTTCTAAGAGTTATCAGTGCATGTTATTGTAATGGCCGATCAGTTGGGAGTGTGGGGTTGTATAGGGTTGGATCTAGAGGTGATGGAGGTCACAGCTGGGGAAAAAAAGCTGCAATGGATTTCATTGGTCTGTGACGTTTGCCTGATGATAGTTCAAATAGAGGGTGACTGGGATGAAAAGTATCTGAAATGATGCTTTCTTCGTTAGACAATGTTTTGAGATCTTCTGTGTGTGGAAGCCCTAACCCCACCCCACACTGTTCAGTCTTCTGCTTATAGTGTAGACACTTTTTTCTCTGCCGCCTTGCATGTTTCATACATCATGATGCACTTTGTAAGGAGACCTTCAATGGTGGTTTCAAAGCATCATGTCACAAAGCTTAAATCATTTCTGCAGATTTTCTGCACATAAACTGCTAATACATCCTGCAGGAAAAAACTGACTTTTCTAAGAGGAACTGAATACCTTTTTACATAAAATAAGAGTGAAGTACCTTTAAGGTTTGTTGCAATGTGACAAATGCAAAGAACTTTAAAGAGAGAAATTAATTATTATTGTCTCAGAATCAGTCTCTCCCCATGGAGGGGTCTCTTTATCTCCCCTCCAAGGGGAGATAAAGAGGTTGCATCAATTTTTAGAATAACAGGGTAAAACAGAAAGAAATTAATTGTTTGAATATTGAATCCATGTAAATACTAATTGATTAGACTATGGTAATTGTTCCCCCTTACCAGCATTTCATTTCCAGATAGCAGTCTTTAATTTATGCACATCTTCACCACATTGTTCGTTGTTAACCTGGTTGTGCCAATTTTACTTATTTCTGTCCCATCAGACTGGCTGAGCTAGTAGAGGCACTCCATAAATATAAAAGCACAAGCTCTCTGTCAGGTATGTTCTTCCTCACTTTAAATTGTATCCTGATGCTTTCTAAGACAAACTTTGCAGCTAACTACATTCCACCCATGCAGTCAGTCCTTGGAGAGTAACGACTGTAAGGACTTAGGTTGACAGGACAGTTAAATTAGATGACTCAGCCGTTCTCTCTGCCGCATGGCTCAACTTTGCGGGCCAGAGACTCTTTCTCAGGCATAGACTTGGGTAATTTACTGAGTGGCAGACTCCCTATAAATATGTAATAATGAAGCTTATGAAATATTTATTGACCATCTTCTTCCTTTATCTTTATTCAGTCAGGTGGGATGTGCTCCTTTGTGAGCGTCCCGGATGACATTACTTTAATGGTTACAAGTTCCCATTCAAGCCTCCTGTTCGTTTTAGAGGTTTTAGCTCAGGTTACATTTACATAAGTCAGCCAAAGCAAGCCCTTAGTCCTGGAAGTCCCCGGCTGTGCAGCATTAATTTAGTGGTGCCATGGGAGCTGCATGGCAATACCATTTTGTCACATTCAGGTCATGGCAACCGGCAAGTCAGTTTTACAGTCTGTGCTCAATCTTCTAAGCATGACACATTGCAAATATGTTTACTATGCATGAGTGTTTGCACTGGCGTGACAGACAAACCCCAAATTTTACATATGTATTCTATAGTTCCACTGTTTAAGTGGAAAGCTATTAAAGCATTTCTGACTTCTTGTTGCTTTACATAATTAATTAATTAAATATATTAGTATGATTTCTAAAAGAATACTATTTTCTTTAGTACACTAAATACGATATAATCATTCAATGTACAATTGAAGCGTTAATATTGGGATTCTGTGTCATGACTGATGAAATTGAGGACCCAAATGCAGAGAGGAGACAGGAGGCAGGCAGGTGAGAATAAACAGTTTTAGCTTAGAAAATGAGGAAAGTTCAAAACATACAACAACAGGAAGAGCTGACACTTGACTGAAGAAGCCAAGAAGTATTCATATTGGGGAGCCTACTTATTACAAAGCTAGGCAGGTGAGTTAATGAGCAAATTAGAGTACAGGGAATACATGGAGCTGAGACACTGAGAAAAGGTAACTAATTGACGCAGAGAACACAGAAAGAACTTAAATAAATACAAAAGATCATAGAGTGAAATAGTTCAAGGCTTTATTTCTTGTAATGTTGATGATTATGGCTTACAGATAATGAAAACCCAAACTCCTGTGTTTCAGAAAATTAGAATATTACATAAGATCAATAGAGAAAACAATATTGTAAACAGAAATGTCAGGGTTCTGAAAAGCATGTCCATTTCTATCCACTCAATACTTGGGGCTCCTTTTGCATGAATTGTGGCATCAAGGCGGCATGGCATGGAGGTGATCAGCCTGTGGTTCTGTTGAGGTGAAGCCCAGGTTGTTTCAGATTATTGGATTGTTGGGTCCAGTGTCTCTCATCTTCCTCTTAGCAGAACTCCATAGATTCACTGAGGGGTTCAGGTCAGGTCAGTTTACCGGAAATTAACGTCTCCATAAAACTTGTCAGCAGAAGGACGCATGAAGTGCTCTAAAATGTCCTGGTAGATGGCTGTGTTGACTAACATGACACCCCAAATCATCAGTGACTGTCAAAATTTCACACTGGACTTCAAGCCAGGAGCTTCTCACTGCAAGGCAGCAGTGCTACCAACTGCGCCACCAAGCAGCCCCTTTCCATTCAATTTCTACAAATACAGTATTTAACTTTTCACAATAATGCAATTTTTTGACACACACAATATTGGGTTTTTATTATCTGTAAGCCATAATCATTAATATTACAAGAAATACAGCCTTGACATATTTTACACTATGTGTAATGACTATAATATATGATTTTTACTTTCAGAAATGAGTAACAAAAAATATGAAACATTTTTAACAATATAAATTTTTTGTTGAGCTGTTCTTGTATTAACCAAAGGGAAAAAGCCAAACACTAACAGATGAGTCTAAACCAAAACAAAATAGGAGGACTCCAAAGGACTCCAAAGTACTTTCCACTACAATCAGTCACATTCACACACTGACAGTAGTGGGCCACATTGTAGCAACAGCTGCCCTGGGGGAGACTGACAGAAACAGGGTGCCATCCAATCTGTGCCACTGGGCCCTCTGACCACCATCAGCAGGCAAGGCAGGTGAAGTATCTTAGCCAAGGACACAATGACTGAGACGGACGGAGCAGGGGTTCAAACTGGCAACCCACAAGCTACAGGATGAACCTCTAAGCCACTATCGCCCCATAAGTAAGTAAAAAAACTCAACACATAGGAGTAAAAAAAAAAACACAAAACCAACATACCAAATATCATGACAGTCTGAAAATAACCATATCTTCATAGTGTTTCTGTCATTCCTATCATGTAGTGTGTAATTCAGGCTCCCAGCCAAACAATTTATCATTCAGACAGAAAGATTGTTAATAGTTTTAACACTTCATTGAATGAGACTGATATAATTTTTAATGCATAGATATAATTAAGTAGTCAATCAGTTACCACAGTAACTGACCACGGTTTATGAGGCTCACCACTTCCTTACATATTGATGCTACCCTTCCATACCTTTTGTATGTAAGCCTTAGTAAGACATCATCAATATCCATTTACTAAATTAACATCTTTTTAATATAGACTTTTATTTCTCAGTATGTATCTCCATTTGGGTTTAAAGAAAAGCTCTAAAGCATGACAGTTGTTTGTCTATTCCTCCTTCCGCTTTCTTTTCCTAATGTTCAACAAGAAGTAAGGCCCTCCTGTTCAGTCCAGTGGCTTGACCTTCTTGGTAGCCCCTAGCAGAAAACATTTCCAGGACTTAGAATTTCATGTTCATTTTGTTGATTTGTGCTTTAAGTATTTCATGCATCGTTTTTTTATGCATTGGTTAAGATTCTGATTTGAGTTGTATCAGCTTCTACATGTTTGCCTTCAACCATATCAGAAGATGATGATACTTCCTTTGCCACCCCCTTCTACCTGTGTGTCTCAAGAAGTCAGGTGAAGAGACAACTGGAGAGACTGAATAGGAATAAGGCTGCAGGTCCAGATCATGTCAGCCCTAGAGTCCTGCAGGCCTGTGCAGAGCAGCTCTGTGGGATTCTGCAGCACCTCTTCAACCTTAGCCTGGCCCAGAAGAAGGTTCTTGTGTTGTGGAAGACCTCCTGTCTTGTTCCAGTACCAAAGAAAACTCACCCATCAGTCCTCAATGACTATAGACCTGTTGCCCTGACATCTCACATCATGAAGGTCCTAGAGAGACTCCTGTTGGCCCACCTGAGTAAGCAAACAGTAAACCATCAGGACCCCCTTCAGTTTGCTTATCGCTGTGGAGTTGGAGTTGAAGATGCCATCATACATCTGCTTCAACAAACCCACTGTCATCTGGACAAAGCCAGCAGCACTGTGAGGATCATGTTCTTTGATTTCTCCAGCGCATTTAACACAATCCAACCTGATTTGCTTTGTCAGAAACTCCAGAAGACTCAGGAGGAGGCCTCAACAATCTCCTGGATCAAAGACTACCTGACAAACAGACCACAGTTTGTGAGACTGAAGGGTTGTGAGTCTAACCAGGTAGTCAGCAGCACAGGAGCACCACAGGGGACTGTACCCTCACCATTCCCTTTCACTCTGTACACCTCAGACTTCCAGTACAAAACAGACTCCTGTCATCTGCAGAAATACTCAGATGATTCTGCTGTCGTGGGGTGGATCAGAGATGGACAAGAAGCTGAGTACAGGAAGGTGGTGGACCGCTTTGTGGCATGGTGTGGAAACCATCATCTTATTTTGAACATGACTAAAACAAAGGAGATGATTGTAGATTTTAAGAGAAACAGGAATAAGTCAAAAACTATTTCCATCATGGGAGAAGAGGTGGAGGTGGTGGAGGAGTATAAATACCTTGGTGTTCACCTGGACAACAGACTAGAGTGGAGATGCAACTGTGAAGCCATCTACAAGAAGGGACAGAGCAGACTGTACTTCTTGAGGAAGCTTAGGTCCTTTGGTGTTTGCAGCAAGATGCTGCATATCTTCTATAAGTCTGTTGTGGAGAGTGTGATCTCTTCTGCTATCATCTGCTGGGGAAGCAGCATCAGAGCCAGGGATTTTAAAAAACTCAACAAGCTGATAAAAAAGGCTGGTTCTGTTCTGGGGACTCCTCTGGAACCTCTGGAGATCATTGTGGAAAGACGGATTCTTCATAAAATGAAGAACATTATGGATAACCCTGAGCATCCTCTTCATGAGACTGTCCTACAACAACAGAGTGTCTTCAGTCAGAGGCTTTGTCAGATCTGCTGTAAGACGGAGCGCTACAGGAGATCCTTCCTACCCACAGCCATCAGCATCTACAACGGCTCTTTGAAGAAACCTTCATAATATGAGCTGCAACAACATTTAATTTCCCTTTGGGATTAATAAAGTATTTTTGAATTGAATTGAATTGAATTAAATTCTTTATAATTACCAATATGGTTTTAGGAAGAATAAATCCACATATATGGCTTTGCTTCATCTGGTCGACAATGTTACCTCAGCACTTGAAAAATAATGAATTCTCTTGTAGTATTTTTATTAATATAGTGAAAGCGTTGATACTGTGAATCATCAAATCTTAATAGCAGAAACTTTATAAATATGGATTTCATGGTATTGTGTACAAATGGTTAAATAGTTATATTTGTAACAGGTAGTACTTTGCCAGTTTCAAGGGTTGCAATTCTAACAGAGCCACAATACTTTTGGAGTTTCTCAAGGCTCCATCCTTGGTCCATTGTTATTTTTGATTTACATAAATGACTTATCAAATGTTTCCAATGTTCTTTCACTAATTATGTTTGCTGATGATACAACCCTGCTTATTTCTCATTCACATTTTGATTCAATTTTGAAAAAAGCTAATCTTGGCTTGAGTGTCTATGCTTCATTGTTTAGATTAAATAAGTTATCTTTAAATCTAAAAAAATAAATAAATAAAATGTCATGATTTTTAGTGGTAAAAGGTCATATTCTTGAAGATTTTAAAAAAATCTTTATTAATGGCACTGAGATGCGAAACGTATCACCAACAACATTTCTTGGAGTTATTGTTGATGAGAGCTTAAAGTGGAAAGGTCATACGGATTGGATTTGTCAAAAAATGCATAATTCTATTGGTTAAAAGAAAGTTAATTCAATGCAGAATGTTTCTGTACACTTTATTATGATTTGATATACCCATATGTTGTGATTATGAATCTGAGAATATTATGTAATATTTTATATTAATATTTTCATATTTTATCAAATAATATTTCGGTCTGTTAAGGGTTGTCCTATGAATACCAGCCCAGTAAGGCGATGGCATTAGGACAAAATAGAAAGGTGTGAGACAAGCTCTGACATTATTGAACAGCATAAACTCTGCACATATATGGAATGAATTCACACAATTTCTTAAAATACAAGAATTTTATAAACAAAAATATGTCAACTCAAAGTCAAACATATTTCAATCAACAAACTCTTTACTATGCTAAAACAATCCAACTAAACTACCAAGCAGAATTAAAGAATAGGGAACACTAATAGGCTATGTACAATATAAACAAGTTGATTAAAGATAATTGAAAACCACGACTGAAAGAGTGATGCAACATTACCATGCAATGTTTATGTTTGAGAACCAAGGATTATCTTGAAGAATCTGGAAGTGAAGTCAAGTTAGTCTTGGAACCAACTTTGGCAATAATCAGCAACGTTTAGACAACCATTCACAATGCAAGATCAGATAAAATATTATTTTAATAAAATAATGTTTTAAAGAATGATCTGCTGAATAAAACCAACCTTCTGGATGACCATTTCTCAATGGTGTCTCATTAGCGGCCTTTATTTATTAAAATAATATTTAAAGAAATATTATTAAAATATTTAAGGGAATATTTTGGAAACGATCCAAATCTTTCTGGAGAAACGGGGCTTAATGGTGTTTACTTAGTTATCAAATTTGGTAAAAATTACGTTAGGGACACATTATTCAATGGATTGAAAACTAACCTTTCTGTTAAATATTATTTGGCAGCAAGCACTGTCCTTACCTGTTAGCAGTTGAAGCTAACAAAGGAGGCTGATAGCTTAGCACCAGATTCAAACACACACCTTTAAAAATACCGTCAAGAAAAGGGTTAAAATGCATAAGCGCGGACGGCGCGTTATGATCAATCTTCTGTTTAAAATCACCCTTTAAATAAAGTTTGTCTTAACTTTAAAAACCCACAAACACAGAACACAACCTGAGCATGTGTGCTGCCGATATTCTGCTTGCACCAAGATAGCTGAGTTCAACACAAACAAAACCAAACTTCATAAAATGAAAAACGTTTAGATCATTTCAATCTAAATCACTTCTATATTATTCTGCCCAAACACTTAACCTCACGAACTGTGGTGAGGAACGTTGTCCAGGGTGGCGAAGTTTGAAGAAACGTCCACAGTCTTTAAACGGTTAGCTACAGCTAACCTCCTTAGCTGTGGGGAGTGGCGGCTGTTCTGTCAGCCGGCCAAACTGCACGTTATCGTAACCACGGTGATGCGGCTGTTGTTGTCCTTCTCTCAGGAAGGGAAACCCGCTTCACTCGGCTTGTAGAGACAGGGGACTTCTCTGGGACAGTTTGCTTCTGCAGGCCTCAGAGAGAAAGTAAGCAATGCTTATACCTTCATTTACCCCTTTTTACGAATAAATACCGGATTTATTCAACAGTAATTCATCAGTACTTAACTTAGTGCATATGATCGATGATCATATGACACTCTTGGATCCAGTTGAAGAGTTTAGGTCTGTTTGCCAGCATAGAGACATTAGCGCGCTGTCTCTCTGATCCCAGTCCATCAAAGAGGAACAGTGGAAGAGAGCGGACCATTGGAAAGGGGGGTGCTTTTATGCAGCCAGTGGCATCATGGGAAGTCCGGTGCTACCCCCCCTTCCTCAGTTGTTGGAAGTCGGTTAAATGCAATTTATTTTGAAAATTCCAGCAAAGTTTGTATCAGAGTTTAATGCTGTTTCCATGGCTGTGGATCCCAACACATATCTATCTTATTGTAATATAGTTTGGGGAAGTACTTTTCCCCTAACTACGTATATAATTGTGGGTCTTCAAAAACGCTTTGTTAGAATTGCAGCTCGATCAGATTATTATTGTCCTTCCGCTCCTTTGTTTAAGAATCACCAGATTCTTACTATCTGTAATGTAAACATTTTTCAAATTTGTATTTTTGTTGATAAGATTTACGAAAGCCAAGAGGATATACCACTGCATTTCACTCATTACTTAAATCAAATATGCAGTTTATTTCTTATTTAACTCACCAGAGTTCAGCGCTTCACTTTCCTACATATCAAACCAGTAGAGGTCAGTTCTCTCTTTGGCACAGGGGAGCTAAACTTTGGAATTACTTTTCGCACTTGGTAAAAGGCAGGCCTTCTGTAAGAGAGTTCAAACATTATTTAAAATTGTACTTAATCAAATAGTTGTGATAGTCTTTTTTTTTTTTCCTCATTGATATTCTATATTAAAATTCCCATTAATACTTTGTAGATTGGCTGCACGGTGGTGCAGTTGGTAGCACTGTTGCCTTGCAGCAAGAAGGTCCTGGGTTTGTTTTCCGGCTGCGGATCTTTCTGCATGGAGTTGGTATGTTCCCTTTGCATGTTAGGTTAATTGGTCTCTCTAAATTGCCCTTAGGTGCGAATGAGTGTGTGCATGGTTGTTTGTCCTGTGTGTCTGTTTTGCCCTGCGATGGACTGGTGACCCATCCATGGTGTACCTCACCTCCTACCCTCTCCCATAGACTGCTGGAGATAGGCATCAGCTTCCCCGCGACCCACTATGGAAAAATTGGTAGAAAATGACCGACTTTGTAGATGTGATTTTATGTTTTTATTTTTCATATGACTGTATTTCACAAATTTATGACCAGCTGATGAAGGATGTATTGTTGAACTGTATGTTATTTTTTTCTATATTATTTGGGATGCTTTATAGAAGCCCATTGGGCTTTTGCCTCTTCCTGCACTGTTATCATTATTATTTTTGTCTTAATGCCATTGTTCTGTATTTTAATTGTGCAAAATAAACTAAACTATCGATTGATAGTTTAGCTGGCATGGGATTGGGTGGGACCCAATCCTATATCAGAAGTATTGGGTCCCACCACCAAACCAATGAATTCTGGTGTTCCATTCACCTTCATGGCTGCAGGTGTATAAAGTTTGGTGTGGAGAAACTTGACTGGCATGCACAGAGTCCTGACCTCAACCTTCTGGAACACCTTTGGGACGAATTAGAGTGGAGGCTGCAATGCTGGTTTTCTCATCTAACTATGAACACACTCCTTAACCTTGTGGAAGATGTTTACAGAATAGTTAAAGTTGTTATTGCTGGCAATGGTGGGTCCATCAACAAACTGGAGCTTATAGATTAAGAATAGGATGTCATAAAAGTTCATGTACAATTCAATCTGAAAAGACTCACAAAGAAAGGGATGGCAATTAGAAACGTTTTAATGATGAGAAATTACATGGTTATTTCTTTGGCGCTCGGACCTGGGAGGAAGACATGAATGCTGAGAATGATATGAACTAAGATGATCATTTGTAAGGCTTAGATTTAGAGATGTCTTCCCCCTGATCCGACACTGGTGGTGGGTTGGCGGCCAGGTAGCGAGGAAGCCAGGAATAGATGTGAAGGAAGATGGTGGAGGTGGGGTGGAGGAGGGATGCGCTCAGCTGACATGCGAGGATCAACACGGCAGAAGGTCCTTTTAAACCAGGCGTCGGAAGGTGATTGGAGGGACAATCAGACAGACAGGATGCTGACTGGAAGGCCGGGAGACGCACAGAAGAGTCATTGGAAGGTGGAGGAGGTGAAGGTGAGTCTTTCATTCTGAATTTTCGTCAAAACTCCATTTAGAAGTAGACAGACATCTACATTTGGCAATACAGTGTACAGGTCCTTCTCAAAAAATTAGCATATTGTGATAAAGTTCATTATTTTCCATAATGTCATGATGAAAATTTAACATTCATATATTTTAGATTCATTGCACACTAACTGAAATATTTCAGGTCTTTTATTGTCTTAATACAGATGATTTTGGCATACAGCTCATGAAAACCCAAAATTCCTATCTCACAAAATTAGCATATTATTAAAAGGGTCTCTAAACGAGCTATGAACCTAATCATCTGAATCAACGAGTTAACTCTAAACACCTGCAAAAGATTCCTGAGGCCTTTAAAACTCCCAGCCTGGTTCATCACTCAAAACCCCAATCATGGGTAAGACTGCCGACCTGACTGCTGTCCAGAAGGCCACTATTGACACCCTCAAGCAAGAGGGTAAGACACAGAAAGAAATTTCTGAACGAATACGCTGTTCCCAGAGTGCTGTATCAAGGCACCTCAGTGGGAAGTCTGTGGGAAGGAAAAAGTGTGGCAGAAAACGCTGCACAACGAGAAGAGGTGACCGGACCCTGAGGAAGATTGTGGAGAAGGGCCGATTCCAGACCTTGGGGGACCTGCGGAAGCAGTGGACTGAGTCTGGAGTAGAAACATCCAGAGCCACCGTGCACAGGGGTGTGCAGGAAATGGGCTACAGGTGCCACATTCCTCAGACCTGGGCTACAGAGAAGCAGCACTGGACTGTTGCTCAGTGGTCCAAAGTACTTTTTTCGGATGAAAGCAAATTCTGCATGTCATTCGGAAATCAAGGTGCCAGAGTCTGGAGGAAGACTGGGGAGAAGGAAATGCCAAAATGCCAGAAGTCCAGTGTCAAGTACCCACAGTCAGTGATGGTCTGGGGTGCCGTGTCAGCTGCTGGTGTTGGTCCACTGTGTTTTATCAAGGGCAGGGTCAATGCAGCCTGCTATCAGGAGATTTTGGAGCACTTCATGCTTCCATCTGCTGAAAAGCTTTATGGAGATGAAGATTTCATTTTTCAGCACGACCTGGCACCTGCTCACAGTGCCAAAACCACTGGTAAATGGTTTACTGACCATGGTATCACTGTGCTCAATTGGCCTGCCAACTCTCCTGACCTGAACCCCATAGAGAATCTGTGGGATATTGTGAAGAGAACTTTGAGAGACTCAAGACCCAACACTCTGGATGAGCTAAAGGCCGCTATCGAAGCATCCTGGGCCTCCATAAGACCTCAGCAGTGCCACAGGCTGATTGCCTCCATGCCACGCCGCATTGAAGCAGTCATTTCTGTAAAAGGATTCCCGACCAAGTATTGAGTGCATAACTGTACATGATTATTTGAAGGTTGACGTTTTTTCTATTAAAAACACTTTTCTTTTATTGGTTGGATGAAATATGCTAATTTTGTGAGATAGGAATGTTGGGTTTTCATGAGCTGTATGCCAAAATCATCCGTTTTAAGACAATAAAAGACCTGAAATATTTCAGTTAGTGTGCAATGAATCTAAAATATATGAATGTTAAATTTTCATGATTACATTATAGAAAATAATGAACTTTATCACAATATGCTAATATTTTGAGAAGGACCTGTATATATGCTCTTCTGTTGATCAGATTATTCTGATTAAGGACTGAAGTTCAACACTTTGTTCTCTGCCTTTTCTATTTATTGTTGTTTGGATTGTCACCTCCTCCTAATAAAGTTGCCGATAAGTGTAAATTTTCATGAGCAACCAGAACATATTCCAAGGCACAGTGAAACTCCAGCAAAAACACTTTATATCTTTTTGCATGGACCAAAGGTGTTCGGGCCTTTTGTATGGATGTGTCATTTTGCTGAGAATTGTATAAGAACAACTCAAAAGAGTCCGGGTCCTAGAATGAGTCAGAATATTTTAACATTTAGCAGCTTTATCTGGCTACATGAAACTGTATAAAAAGCTACATCTCTCTTGTTTTATTACCCCAGAGGACTGTAAAAACTATTTTAATGTAAAGCCAGGCTGATGATGCTTATCACTTTTAACTCATGTAACACACAGGTAGGGACCGCTTGTTTTCAAAAGCTTGTTTCAAAAGAATTCTTTAAACTTTTAATCTAAACTGGCTGCTTTTTCCAACTCAGCAGACCTATTTGAGTGGACTCATGCGGGGAATATGGCAGCAGATGAGAAGGATATGGAGGGTGATTTTTAGGATTAAAGCAGAGTGTCCTTGTGTAACTCACAGAGCTGAAAGAGAGCAGTCTTTTTCCTCTCTGTGCCCATGAGACGTCCTATCATTTTAATGCCTCATTTCTCCTCCATCTATAGCCTTGAGTTCATTTCTCTGATCTTCTCATTAAGCTGTCCTGTGTGGCTGCTCTTGCATGACATTCAAAATTTATGTAAATGTCTCATTTCACGTCATGTATTTCAAACTGCAGCCAGGACATGGAAGGCTTCTTTGGGTCAGAGTCGTTTAAATCACATGGTGGGATTCGGATATTATTCACACAAATCATGATGAAAAAGCAAAAAAAAGTGAATATTTCTTCCTCTGCTGACTGTTGGATTTTTGGCTGATAAGATATTATTGTTACTCGCAGCTCCAGCATGGCACTGAATGAGAAAAATGCCGTCCTCAAAAGTGAAACGGAACTCGGAGAGGGTGAAACAATCCTTGTAAAGGCTTTGTTTTTATCAGTTTCAGTCCTACGACTGAACGGTGCCGCAAACAAACGATGTTGGTGTGTGTTTGTTCATTTAGCATCGCTCAAAGCGCCCTGAGTTTCTCCAGGAATCTTTTAATGCAAGAATAAACCCCACATGGGAGCATCAACTTGTGTAAACAAAAATCAGAAGCGAAACCACCCACCCGTAAAGAGCAGGCAGCCCCAAGTGCACACACAAACATTTCTTTTGTCCCAGTATTACACAGAAAAGCACTTCATTCATTAAAAAAAATCTGCCGAGAGCTTTCCAATTTCTTCATATCAAAGCTTTAGACATCATTAACGGAGGACTGAGCAGCCGAGATAGTAAAACCTATTAGGAATCTGAATATGCTTGCGTAGAGATGAGGCTGGGGGGGCTCACACTGTGAAGACCTGTCAAGTGGCAATGAAGGGGCTCAGCAACTTAAATTCTGACACCATAAAATATGCATGAAAAAAGTACATAGTGTGTAACCTTTTCAGAGGAATTGTTTACATGTGTGTAACGTAATGGTGTCCAAACGTTTTGAACCAAGGGTCAAATTCGCCAAGCCTAATGTACTCTAGGGAAAATTCATTTTATTTTGAATTCTTTTCTTTATACCTGCTCAGCAATAAATCGAACATGAAATAACAATGAAAAAAAGAAGAAAAAACAAAACAATATAGGTTGGACAAAAGGTCTCAGATTGTTGCCTAAAAGAACAGTGTACAAAAGGGTGTTTTTAGGGTCTCAAACCATTGGGGGCTTTAGCCCAAATCCAAAATATTTAGATTTCAATAAGATAATTTATAGGTAATTCTAAATCAAAATAATATAGGACATATTGTACCAGTTCTGTCTCGGCTGGTTTTAGACTGAATGTAAATTATTGTGAATCAAACAAAAAAGGTTTGCAATAATTTTACTTTTTATTTTTGTTAGAAGCTGAATGAAGGACAAGGAGAAACAGAGTTTAGGCCTGAAGAAAAACCATTTTGCTGAAGCAAATAATGACACATTTTGATGTACTTAGAAAAGAACTTAATCTGAATTTTTGCTGACAAAAGTTTTTCTTAAACTCAGAGATGTTTACTAAGAGCCAGACAAATGTGCTTCTTTTGTCATCTACATAAATTACCTTTTTAAACGTGACATTCTCATTATAGTGTTCCTCTCCTGAGGCTCCATTGTCTTTATTCTTATATTTCAAAAAAGGAAAATTGTATAAAGTTGATTTTCTTAAATCTTAGTCAAATGGTAAAATCCTAAAACACATTTATTTTATAATGCCAAGAGCTTTTGAAACATTTTATTAAAATTGTTCCTTCTTTTATGAACCTGTTCTCTTTTACCACCATCTTTTCAGCTCTTCATTCCACTTCTGAAGAAATTTGGCCTGCAAAAAACAATAAATTAAACATTTTTTAACACAGTCATTTGTTCTGCACTGAGCATGTGAGACATTAGTGCAGTTCTTCCTATTAAACACTGAGAGGATAGGGTGTTAAGTTGTGGTGTTTAAAATATAGCATAGAGCCTCGTCCTGGACCGTATCAGTACTAATATTACAGTTATTAATAACTGTATACATATGGTATGTATGTCTCACCTTCAGTAAAACTGTATCCTTGTGTAGTTAGTTTAGTTTATATAATATTATATATGTAATTCAGAAAAATAAAATACTTAACTAATCAATGGTCCACCTGTGATTAATTGCTATGATTTATTTCTTAATTATGTTGCATCTTTAAACCCAGAGCTGTATGTTTAGAATCAGCACAGAAGATATGAAAGAGAAGAAGGAGGCTTACTTTTGCTCTTTCTATTTCGTCTTACTGGAACCAGGAGATATTTTCCTGGTTTATTGAGCAACACCTGGTTGTCTACATGTAGAACTAGACTATAAGACTGGCTGCAGCAATGAGATGCAATGTGTTGATCTGAAGGACCTTTTAATGTGTTCAGCTACGTTGGATTAAATGCTTTTATTTTGAATGAAGTAAAGGACCAGATATTTTCACATTATGACGCAAATCCGGCTAGAAGTTCACAGAGAAGGTTGCTGCTGTTTTCTATCACAGATCATTTAACTTCACCTGTAGCTCAGGTGAAAGTCCCTCATTATGACCCTGATGATGCTCATTAGAGTGAACCTCCACCTCATGTCTTGCTGAGTGAATCAGTGATTAGCTGTAACAATTAGCCCATTTCGAGTCAGAATTCAGGTTTTACCGCTATCTTCGTCTGGGTTATACCGCTCGGCGTCCATCGGTTCCTAAACACACACACCCACCAGGCTCCCACTCACCGGTTGGCTCCATGGTTGCTCTGAAATGAGCCCTGTTTGAGGCGCTCAGTGTAACCTTTCAGGTAATGAAGGAGGCAGGTCGACCTGGAGTAAACTGCTGTTCTGGACTTCTCCAGAATGGAGTCTGTCTCTGGCTGTGCGCGTAGTTGCGCATTCGTGGTGCCGCGAGTACGCAAATAACTTTTTTTTGTCTTCTCCTTTTAACTCATTGTTAGGTTAAGTGGAGCGGGACGTGATTATATGGAACACAATTAAAAAAGTCTGATTGTTTTTAAATACAAATGTGAAGTCCAATACCATTTTGTGGCTGCATCTTTTTAATACTTCTAAATTTCTTCTATCAAGAAGTCCGGGGCTCTTCAGAAAACATCCGGGGCGTCCGCCCCGGAAGCCCAGGTCTAACTATGTGCCTGTCGCAGACTCATTAGTCTGAGCAACACCTTGGAAATTTTCTCACTGGTTGCATGGTGTGACAGGACATATTGTTTCAGATATGTGGGGTGTACATGAACCTGTTGTAATCGGGTGATGCTAAAGATGCAAAGTTCTCAGTTATACATTTACAGACATTGGATAACATTGGAAATAAAGCTACCAACATACTGTCCAAGATCTCAAAAAGAGAAAATATACAGTTGTCCTCTGCCATACGAAAGCAGAAGTCTTTCATCACCACAAAACAAAAACTAACCAACATAACCCAACCACCAACTGCATCCCACTCACAGGCCCATTCTCCAATCTCACACTACAAAGCCACAGAGCTGTCAAAGCAAATATCCACCAACTCTACAAAGCCAAAAGTGGAGAATCCTGGTCCATTCTAAATTCACCAGCAAAGGATATGTAAGAACAAACCCACAAAGCAGAGGCCCACCCTGTGCTGCATAGCCACTAACAGACGTTGGTTCATTCAAGCAGGCCTCACCCACAATCATGAGAACATAGTCTACAGCACCTACCATAATGTTCAGTTCATTACTCCTGACAAAGTGTTAGAGAAACAGATAAAACATACATGTCAATCAGAAAATATTGTGATGTAACTTTACTTGCTATTCATTGTACTTTGCTCAAAAATGTTGCAAAATAAACAATTTAAACCTAGGTTTTAGTGTTGTGTAGAAGATAGGGATGAGTATATGTAAACTTCTGACTGAGACTATACATTTTTTTGAGTTCTTCTCTTTTACATTAATCAGTTAAGACAACAATTAAGGGCGAAACATAGTGGCAACCTATGATGCACACAAACACACACTGCTGTTAATATCTGTCATGACATCTGCTTATGACAGCGCTTTGAGTGTCTCGTTACTGAAAAGCGCTATATAAATATATAAATAAACTTACCTTGCCTTACCTTACCTTATATTTCTTTTTAACCTCAATAGTCACAACGTACTAAGCAGAAGATAAGGTTAAGTTTGGTGCAGTTTTCTTTGTCGGCTTTTAGTTTGTTGACTTACCGGTACTTAAAAATAAAAATAGTTTCTATAAAATTCAAATTACCAGTGCAGAAGATTTATAGAGAGCAGTACATGGTGTGCAATAAGTATTCGTCACTTGCAGTGCTGTTATGTTTGTACTTTGTGTCATCACGCACAGTAAAACCCATTTAACACAGCTATGTACAACACCATTCCCCACAAGTTTTAAAGTGATCCTGTTATGGCAAACATTCCTCTCCCTGACACACTGAAGCGCTCTAAATATCGATTTCCGAACCAGCCATGTTTCCTTCTCCTCCCAGAGTGTTTGCATCCTGAGGAGTCAGTTAATGGTGTGTTACTGACTCCAGCCCAGTGATCCTTTACATGCTGCGCTCACACGGCCCTCCCTTCACCCTGAGTATCCATCACCGCTGTAGTGTCCAGCCCTGCTCATAACGTATTTATGAATGCAGCCTGGGGGAGGCTTCTGCTCGGTAGACTGATACACATTTCAGAGGTTGCATTTTTATCACTCTACTGCTCCTTTCCCTCCTCTTTTGCAGCCACAATGGTGATACTGTTGGGATGAAACATTTGGATTAAATTGTTAACATGCTACAACCCCGCTGATCCTAGGACAACAATTCAACACAGCTGAAATTTCGATGGCTTGAAATAGCTTGATAAAGTGAATCTTACCCCAAAACACAACTTTATAAAAAAAACAGTTCAGATCCACAGAGATGACATAATGTTTACTCTAAATGCTGCAAGAGGCATGGGGTTTAATTTATCTGATACAGCAAATTACATGGATTATAAATGGGTAAGAAGTTATAAATACTGTCTTAGTGTATAATGAGGTCTGAAAATGTGAAACACCATCTCCTATCATATATTTAATATGCACGTTTGGTTAAAGAAAATAAATGAATGTAAGAGTGACTTTATCTTTTATCTTTTAATGTATTTATAAGAACTGGACATTTTGCCCTGTTTTAGATTTGCAGTTATTCAAGGATTCAAGGATTTTTATTGTCATACCAGCCCACATTTACATTAAGGTACCAAATCCGGACTGAGGTCCCGGTTAAGAAGCCTAATATTTAAGTAAAAAGAAAACTAAGTCTAGCAAACAAAGCTAAATCTAACAATAAATAGCAATAAGTAAAAACATATATGCAGCAAAGAAATATACATAGTTAAAAAGTGAAGCTGAAATTAACTTTGCAAAGTACTAAATACACATGTAAAGCATGAAGTAGTCCTTAATATTGCACCTATGAGTGAAATATTGCACCTTTGGTGGGTAAATGTTTTAGTGTAGGTCAGTGTGTAGTGAGAGAATCTACAGAGTGTAGCAATCTGATGGCTTCAGGGAGGAAGCTGTTTCTGAGCCTGGTGGTCTTGCTCTGAATGCTCCTCAGGTGCCTGAGGGGAGTGGCTGAAACAGTCTGTGTGTGGGATGGGTGGAGTCCACCATGGTGCGGAGGGTCCTCCCCTGCATTATGATGCATAGAGGTCCTAGGTGGTGGGAAGACTGCTCCCCACCATCCTCTGTGCAGCCTTTCCCACCCTCGGCAGAGCCTTCCTCTCAGCAGCAGTGCAGTTGCCGTGCCATACACCGCACAGTGCTAGAAGCTCCTCAGGACTGTGCTGCCAAGTCCAGCATTCCTCAGTTTCCTAAAGAAGTACAGACGCTGGTGAGCCTTCCTGACCAGACAGGAAGTGTTGGCACTCCAGGTGAGGTCATTGGATATGTGCACACCAAGGTACCTGAAGCTGGGAATCACTTCCACAGCAGCACCTCCGATGTGCATGGGAAGGAGAGGGCACTTTCCATAGTTTCGTAATGATGGTTATGATATGCTTTAATTTAGATTAGAAAAGTAAATCTTTCATCTACAGTGGGGAGAACGAGTATTTGATACACTGCCGATTTTGCAGGTTTTGACTATCTAGATGATCCAGAGGAGGAATGGGAAAAGTTCATGTGGTCTGATGAGACAAAAATAGAGCTTTTTGGTCTAAACTCCACTCACTGTATTTGGAGGAAGAAGAGGGATGAATGCAACCCCAAGAACATCATCCTTACAATGAGTCATGGAGGTGGAAACATCATTCTTTTGGTGTGCACTTCTGCAAAGAGGACTGGACGACTGCACTGTATTGAGGGGAGGATGGATGGGGCCATGTATTGGGATATCTTAGCCAACAACCTCTTTCCCTCAGAAAGGGCATTGAAGATGGGTCATGGCTGGATCTTCCAGCAAGACAACGACCCGAAGCACACAACCAGGGCAACTAAGAAGTGGCTCAAGGGCATCAATAAGCATCTCAAGGTCCTGGAATGGCCTAGCCAGTCTCCAGACCTGAACCCAATCGAAGATCTTTGGAGGGAGCTGAAAGTCCATATTGCCCAGCGACAGCACCGAAACCTGAAGGATTTGGAGAAGATTGGTATGGAGGAGTGGTCCAGAATCCCTGTTGCAGTGTGTACAAACCTCTTCAAGAACTACAGGAAACCTCTGACGTCTGGAACTGAAACAAAGGTTTCTGTACCAAATATCAATTAATATTAATTAATATTTTTGTTTTTATGATGTATCAAATTATTATGTCATGTAATAAAATGCTAATTAATTACTTAAAAATCACACAATGTGAATTTCTGGATTTTTGTTTTAGATTCCGTCACTCACAGTTGAAGAATACCTATGATAAAAATTAAAGACTTCTACATGCTTTGCAAGTGAGAAAACCTGCAAAATTGTCAGTGTTGGGACCCAGCCATGGAAACAACATTAAAACTCCGGTACACACTTTTCTGGTAGCAGCAGACTTCCCATGATGCCACTGTCTGAATAAGAGCACCACCTCTCCAACAAGCCGACCTCTTCCAGTGTTCCTCTTTGCGGGACTGGGATTGGAGAGGAACAGCAGGCTGATGTCTCTTTGCTGGCAAAAGACATAACTCTTCAACTGGATCCAAGAGTGTCATAAGATCACGCGATCATATTCACAAGTTAAGTATGAGTGAATAACTGTTTGTGTACCCAGTATTCATTCATAAAAACGGGAATTAAGGTACACGCCTGGCTTGACTTTCTCTCTGAGGCCTGCAGAAGCAAACGGGTTCCCAGAGAAGTCCTTGCAGAGACGCTGTCTCTACAAGCTGAGTGAAGCGGTTTTCCTTGCATGAGAGGAGGACAAACAAGTAGCCACATTACGGCAGTTAACGTGCAGTGTGGTGAGCGAACGAGCCGTCTTCCAACCACAGCTACGGAGGTTAGCTGGAAGCTAACCCTTTGTTCACAGAGCTCTCTTCAAACTTCATCGTCGCCCGGACAGCTTTTCCTAAGCACAGTTCATACGAGGGTAGGTTTGGACAGAGCAGAGAAATAGAAGGATTTAGATTGAAATGATCCAAACGTTTTTCATTTTATGAAGTTTGGTTTTGTTTGTGTTGAACTCAGCTATCTTGGTGCTAGCAGAATATCTGCAGCACACATGTTCAGTTTTGTGTTCTTTGTCTGTGTTTTTAAAGTTAAGACAAACTTTATTTAAAGGGTGATTTTAAACACAGAAGATCGGCCATAACGTGCCGTCCACGCTTATGCATTTTAACCCTTTTCTTGACGGTATTTTTAAAGGTGTGTGTTTGATTCTGGTGCTAAGCTATCAGCTTCTTTGTTAGCTTCAACTGCTAACAGGTAAGGACACGTGCTTCCTGCCAAATAATATTTACCCAGAAAGGTTTAGTTTTCAATCCAGTAAATAATGTGTCCCTAACATTATTTTACTAAATTTGATAACCAAGTAAACACCATTAAGCCCCATTTCTCCAGAAAGATTTGGCTCTTTTCCAAAATACTCGTACTCGTAGTCTTACACTTTATCCGGGACCGGGTCGCGGGGGCAGCAGACTCAGCAGAGTCTCCCCAGACACCTCCTCCAGCTCCTCCGGGTGGAGCCCAAGGCATTCCCAGGCCAGCCGAGAGACATAGTTCCTCCAGCGTGTCCTCGGTCGTCCCCTGGGCCTCCTCCCGGTGGGACGTGCCTGGAACACCTCCCGAGGAAGGCGTCCAGGAGGCATCTGGTATAGATGCCCGAGCCACCTCAACTGGCTCCTCCCGATGTAGGGGAGCAGCAGCCCTACTCCGAGCCCCTCCCGGATGGCCGAGCTCCTCACCCTATCTCTAAGGAAGTGCCCTGCCACCCTACGGAGGAAGCTCATTTCAGCCGCTTGTATCCGGGATCTCGTTCTTTCGGTCATGACCCAAAGTTCATGGCCATAGGTGAGGGTTGGAACGTAGACCGACCGGTAAATCGAGAGCTTCGCTTTTCGGCTCAGCTCTCTCTTCACCACAACCGGCACAGCGCCCCCATTACTGCAGCAGCCGCACCGATCCATCTGTTGATCTCCCGCTCCATTCTTCCCTCACTCATGAACAAGACCCCGAGATACTTAAACTCCTCCACTTGAGGCAGGAACTCCCCTCCAACCTGAAGATGACAAGCCACCCTTTTCCGGTCGAGAACCATGGCCTCGGACTTGGAGGAGCTGATCTTCATCCCAGCCGCTTCACACTCGGCTGCGAACTGCCCCAGTGCATGCTGTAGGTCTTGGCTAGAGGGGGCCAGTAGGACCACGTCATCTGCAAAAAGAAGAGATGAAATCCTCTGGTCCCAAAACCAGACCCCCTCCGGCACTTTGCTGCATCTAGAAATCCTGTCCATAAAAGTTATGAACAGGACCGGTGACAAAGGGCAGCCCTGCCGGAGTCCAACATGCACTGGGAACAGGTCCGACTTAGTGCCAGCAATGCAAACCAAACTCCTGCTCCACTTGTACAGAGACCGGATGGCCCCTAATAAAGGGCCCCCGATTCCATACTCCTGGAGCACCCCCCACAGGGCATCACAAGGGACACAGTCGAATGTTTTCTCCAGGTCCACAAAACACATGTGGACCGGTTGGGCAAACTCCCATGAACCCTTGAGTAGCCTGTAGAGGGTATAGAGCTGGTCCAGTGTTCCATGGCCGGGACGAAAACCACACTGCTCCTCCTGAAGCTGGGGTTCAACTATCGGCCGGACTCTCCTCTCCAATACCCTGGCGTAGGCGTAAGGTCTTTTCCAAAATATTCCCTTAATAATATTTCTTTAAATATTATTTTAATAAATAAAGGCAGCTAATGAGACACCGTTGAGAATTAGTCCTCCAGAAGGTTGGTTTTATTCAGCAGATCATTATTTAAAACATTAAAATATTAAAATAATATTTTATCTGATCTTGCATTGTGAATTGTTGTCTAAACGTTTGCTGATTATTGCCAAAGTTGGTTCTAAGACTAAGTTAACTTCATTTCCAGATTCGTCAAGATAATCCTTGGTTCTCAAACATAAACATTGCATGGTAATGTTGCGTTACTATTTTGGTTTGTTAAGGGTTGTCCTGTGAATACCAGCCCAGTAAGGCGATGTTATTAGGACAAAATAGAAAGGTGTGAGACGAGCTCTGACATTATTGAACAGCAAAACTCTGCACATATATGGAATTAATTCACACAATTTCTTAAAATACAAGAATTTATTAACAAAAATAAGTCAACTCAAAGTCAAACATATTTCAATCAACAAACTCTTTACTATGCTAAAATAATCCAACTAAACTACCAAGCAGAATTAAAGAATAACGAAGACTAATGGGCTATGTACAATATAAACAAGTTGATTAAAGATGATTGAGAACCATGACGAAAAGAGTGATGCAACATTACCATGCAATGTTTATGTTTGAGAACCAAGGATTATCTTGAAGAATCTGGAAATGAAGTTAAGTTAGTCTTGGAACCAACTTAAGCAATAATCAGCAACGTTTAGACAACCATTCACAATGCAAGATCAGATAAAATATTATTTTATTAAAATAATGTTTTAAAGAATAATCTGCTGAATAAAACCAACCTTCTGGATGACCATTTCTCAGTGGTGTCTCATTAGCTGCCTTTATTTATTAACATAATATTTAAAGAAATATTATTAAGGGAATATTTTGGAAAGAGCCAAATATTTCTGGAGAAATGGGGCTTAATGGTGTTTACTTAGTTATCAAATTTTGTAAAATGATGTTAGGGACACATTATTTACTGGATTGAAAACTAACCCTTTCTGGGTAAATATTATTTGGCAGCAACCACATGTCCTTAGCTGTTAGAAGTTGAAGCTAACGAAGAAGCTGATAGCTTAGCACCAAAATCAAAACACATACCTTTAAAAAATACCGTCAATAAAAGGGTTAAAATGCATAAGCGTGGACGGCGCGTTATGATAAGTCTTCTGTGTTTAAAATCACCCTTTAAATAAAGTTTGTCTTAACTTTAAAAACACACAAAGAACATAAATCTGAACACGTGTGCTGCAGATATTCTACTAGCACCAAGATAGCAGAGTTCAACCCAAACAAAACCAAACTTCATAAAATGAAAACATTTAGATCATTTCAATCTAAATCCTTCTCTATTATTCTGCCCAAACACCAAACCTCGTATGAACGTGTTGAGGAGTTGTCCGGGCAACGACGAAGTTTGAAGAAACGTCCACAGTCAACAAACGGTTAGCTTCCAGCTAACCTCCGGAGCAGTGGCTGGAAGACGGCTCGTTCTGTCCGCTGACCGCATTGCACGTTACCACGGGATGTGGCTCCTGTTTTCCTTCCTTCAGACTCGGCTTCGTAGAGACCGCGTCTCTGCAGGGAACTCTGGAGCACAGTTTGCTGTGGCGGAAGTAGGTTAATGCAATTTATTTTGAAAGTTCCAGAAAAGTCCATACTGCAATTCCTGTTTCTTGATTCAAAAGCTTACATCTTATCATCTTTAAAGAATTATGGACATCTAAACCTCCACACATAAGTTAAAAATCTTTTCAAAAGGCTAAAGGTTTAGGAGGATTGGTACTTTCAAACTTTTATAAATATTACCTTGCACATAGATTACAATATAACTTAAAATGTATTTGGAAAAATCCAACAGTCTATGGAAAGAAACTGAACAAATGCTACATAAGAACATCTTTATCTCTGATTTTCCATTCATCATCCCATTAAATAAGCAGCTTGGCTGTTTTAAAAGTATCAATTTTAGCACATCTCTGACAGCCTGGTGGGAAAATCTCAAAATGAATATGTCTTCAGTTCTCCCCGGCAGACGAACACCCATTTAGAACAACCCAGACATCCTGCAACATAAAAGGCTCTTAACTTCTCAACAGTAAAGTAATAAATCATTTAGAGGACATATTTGATAGGAAAGTTACCATACCCTTTAATAATTAAGAAGATTTATATGGCATTAATAAAAATAGATTTTTTGAATATCACCAACTAAAATCTTTTATCCCGTCCAAATTTAAGATTAAACAGATAAACCTCGAATTTCCTCTAGTAATAACTACCTTCTGTAAAATTTAAACCCCAAAGACTTAGATGACACTTGCCGAAGTAGATTTAACAATCTCACTTCCTATCAGTAAATGGGATATTGATTTATTCACTGGTACGGATTTTAACTTTTGGAGTAAAACTTGCTCAAATGATCCAAAATGCCTACGTTCAGCTTATACAATACAAAATCCTTCATAGAATACACCACACAGTAAAAAGGATGTTCCAAATGGATACTGGGTTGGTGCTGACCCTGGGTGGACTGAGTTTTTGGGTGCTGCTCTGGGGTGGCGGTCCACCTGGCATTGAGGTACAGTGGTTGGGTGGCGGTACTGCAGCTACCCGCAACGAGGTGGGGTTGGGCCGTAGACCACTAGTGCCCTACTGTTTAGCCTGCTGCCGCTCATGACTGGTGTTCAGGGCTGGGTTCCCAGGCATCTTGGCTGCTCTGACTCCTGGTCAAATGCTCTTGGGTACTGTGTGTTGCAGGCCTTCTACCAGTCTTGTCACTCTCACAACTGTGCTACTCCAGGTGAAAAACTCGCTCAACACAAACACACTTATTTCTACACATACGCTCTACCACACACACACACACACACACACACACACACACACACACACACACACACACACACACACTAAACTGAACCTTTGCCAGCATATACCTTACACTAAACCTAACCTAAACTCAATTCATACCTTAATATGGGTTAGGTGGGTAACCCATTTTTCCTTGTGCGGACCAGGCAAAATGTCCACACAATGTTTGTGTTCCATCAGGGGACTGACCCACACAAGGTTGTATACACATGCACACCCATACGCGCACCAACATATAGGTAATCCAAATGGTCATACAAATACAGGTAACTATTTCAATGTGGCCTGCCTACTATATTGCTGGATCCATTAGTCATGCAATTAGGATTTTGTCTTGGGATATCCTTTTTGTAGAGCAAATCTGCCCTGACACATGCCAAGACAGGGCCATTGAAAAAAAGTCAAAAATTCAAGGTAAACATGCAGTGACAGGTGTGTGAGGTGCAATTTTCCCCTGTCACTATCATAAGGCTTTTTATCTCCTTACGGCCTTCTTCATCATTATGTTTGAATTAAATGTTCTGTCCAAAGAAGGTGCTCTCACCCTTTTCAGTTATGTAGACGTCAAACCCCAGAGGAAATGGCAGTGATGAGGTTCTCTGCCCTACATAGCTCCTTCCTAATGACAAATATGTAAAATAAGGAAGATCTTTGTAAATCAAATTTAAAGTCCCCAGTGGAGCCAGTGTTTCAGAAACTTGCTGATGAAAGAACACAGGTCTGCCTTGTGTGGATGGCTGTGATTTAATCAAAGTGTGTGAATTCTGCTTTGATCAGAGTGTGTGGCATCTCGTTTTAAATCGACACCATGAGTGTCAATTTAAACACCAATTTGGTTGTTGCGAACAGAGTCGTACTCTGAACAAGGACAAAGCTTTTGATGTTCCGATCTGCTGTAACCCCCCCTATTTTTTCACGGACACGGAAAACATTTGTACTGGTAAAATTCCCTTTGACATACAGCCTGACGAGTCTGTTGCTGCTTTATACGGTGAGGCAAGTCTTCACAGTGAGGCCATTATCATCTCACAAATATTAAACAAATAGATCAGTTGCAATAAGCAAAAGTTGTAAAACGTTTACATTTATACAGAACCTACTTGAAATTTCTATGAATGAAAAATATGGGTAAAAATAATTAAGTACCATTTACGTATTGCATTGAAATGTAAAAAAAAAAAACACAAAGACTTGTAACTGGCATCATATATGGATTTTTTTCCTCATATAAATAATATAAAACATAAACGTTCTGCCTTTGCCATGCAACCTATTTCATTTCCAGAGCTTTTACTGTATTTACAGTCCGATGGGGTCTGCTGTTGTCCCACTGTGGATAGATTGTCTCTCAGATGCAACAAAGATACAAAATCTGCACTGATATTCTGGACAGAAATCATTTTATTTTTTCTCATCAGTTCTTTTCTTCTCCTCTTCTGAGTGGACAATGTATAAACCAGAGCATCATCTGCTGGTCTGCTGCTTTACTTGTCATCTGAGCTAAAAATGACAAGAAGAGGGTGCTAGTCTGTGAGTTACAAACGGCTCACATATACAGACAAGGAGAGGCATGTCAATCCCTTAAATACATCATCAGTTCCAATAAACCTAATAAACATCTGTCCATGGTACTACAATCTCATCTGCTGTGGTGGCATATTCTTTTTTGAAAGAAGAGGCTTTTTTTATTCAGTCCCTCTAAACAAGCCACACGTGTCCAGGTTTTTCTTGTTGTCCTGTCATGAACTGTAACATTTAACTTGCTAACTGAGGCCTGTACAGTCTGTGACGGAGCTCTTGGGGTTTTGGTAATTTCTCTGAGCATTGCATGATCTGACCTTCGAGTGAATTTGCAGGGAGAACGGCTAGCAAAAATGGGAATTTGACCAATTATACCATGGCCAATATCCATTTGTAGTTAACTTATCGATATGTAAACAGGGCGTATGAAAGAAATTATGCTGCCCTGAGAAGATGATGCCTCCTAGATATCATATGGGGGTGGAATTGAATTCACATTCTTAAATAGAAATTAGATAAAGAAATATTTTCAGCACAACCCAACCACAACTTAGATACAGAACTGTTCACTGACTTATGTTCTAGTGGAGCTATGGAAACTCTGCACCAGTTAGGTACAGATATGGCATGTTAGAGTACATTTACTTTTCTAATAGATTTCTGAAATTCAGTTTAGACTATAGGTCAACATAAACTGTTTGCTCAGTTTTAGCCCAGATGATCGCAGGCAATTTGGACCTGGGTTAGACAGCTGAATATAAAACAAACAAAATAAATGTACACCCATGAACTTATCTGTTCGACCTACAGACATTTATTTACTGGGTTTTCTTTTGGCTTTAGCTTACAACCACAAGCACTTCTTTTGTTAAATGGACTGAACTTATATAGCGATTTTCCAGTCATGCAGACCACTCAAAGCAGTTTACGCTAGAGCCACATTCACCCAATTGCACTCACACATTAATACACTAAGTGCCTTGCCCAGGGGCACATCAACATATGACAGGAGGAAGCTGGAATTGAACTCACAACCTTCTGATTGCAAGACAACTACTCTTCCTACTGAGCCACAGTTGCCTTTTCTGCTGCATAATCGTTGGCCTCTCTGGAGGTAAAACAGCCATGTAGTTCGCTTGGAATGCAGTTCTCCACAGGTTAACACTTTGGAGGTTTACACTCGTGACTTACACTGCTATACATCTATTGGATATAGATGTATGTAGCCAATCCCTGATGATGTCGCATCAGTTTAAATGAAACATCAGCTTAATGGAAATGGCAGCTGACTACTGAGCAGCAGCTGCAGGAAGTCATATGGCCTGCTAGCATTTGTTTACCTCAACCTCATATATGCAGAAATTCATACAGCTTTTGGAATTTATATTTACAGATGACTAAGTGTGGATGATTACCGTCCCCTTCTCCTGATGCTCAGTAAACTTTAACATGATCATTTAGCAACTTTTTTTTTGGCAAAAGCAAAGCAAAGGCCAGTTGTGTTGCCTTCAATAAAACCCCAAAAGCCAAAGGATCACATAATGGTATAAAGTGTGATGAATACAAAATGTGGAGTCCTTTGCAGAGGGAACCACATGGCAGAGATGGAAATGACAAGGTGGTAGTTTTTTTTTCTCTGCCTCACTGTTTGTTTTCCTCCAGATGTTGCATGACAGTCATCCCTGGCAATGTATTTCGACAATGATTAAACATTAACCATCCCAGCTTGTGAACGACAGACGGGAAGTCTTGATAGTGTGTCCTGACAGATGCCAGGGTCTATGATGTGTCACGGTGCACAATTTCAATTGTAGTGGAAGGTCATTCAGTAAACTTTAAGTTTTGTCTGTTCTTGTTTGCAAATATAGCTAATGCTCAGATTGAATGGACAGCATTTGCAAATATTTATTTTAAATCCCAGCCTCATTTTTGAAATTAGATTTATGTCCAGGCCAATTTAACACTGCATGTGCTTTGTGTTGGAATAATTGAATATAGATTTATCTTACATTTTCTCCTATTCTTTAACTTGACTATTTTATTTTATAACTTTTCATGATAGGATGTGAGAAAGGATGTGTGAGTTTTGTCTGCAAGCAAAGATCATAAATAGGAGCTGAACTAGCAGAGAAGGAAGCAGTCCAGTTGAGGAGGTCATAAAGATGAAGGCTGATTACACTCAACAAAAGGCACAACTGACCCTACAAGTTGGAGGAGACTGTGGGAAATGTGTTGTTAATGTATAAAGCTGTTTATGACCTGTTTACGATGCAGTTGTTGTTTTCCCCCATCCTTTAGAGAACAATGTTTTTGTAAACTAGGGACCCCCGAAAGACAATAAAAAGAGGAGGCGGACAGATGCTGTTCAGAGCGGTGTGAGATCTGTAACTGAGCATATCTTGACCGTTTCTCCTCGCAAAGCGAGTAAAAGGAACTAATACTTTGTCTCTCCTTTCTTTTTGTGTTGTTATAAGTATTGTTAGGTTGGTTAAACCTGACATTAATTTGGTCCTTCGAGAGCCGGATTCCAACTACGCCTGATGATTCCAGCGGGTCGGTAGACTCCAGGAAAAGACCGTGCACACAGCTGTTTTCAACAGGAAGACACACAGACCCTTTCCGGGACTGGATTTCGGCCCGCCCGCTGGAGTCTGACGGCTGACGGAACTCTGAGAGAGAGAGGAGAGGACAAAGTGGTGAGTTGAATCTGGATTCAAAACAAAAGTGTGACGAATGACTGGGGGTCATTGCGTAAAGTAAACAAACCCTGTAAAAAACCTTGGCACTAACAGGTAACAGCAGTGTGCCGGAGTCCTGCTTAAAGTATAGGGGAAAATACAGAAGATTCCGAGGTTAACAGCAATGCGCCGGAGTTCTGCTTAAAGTATTAGTAAAAAATACTGAAAATTCCGAGGTTATAGGGGACGACAGAGTCCTCTTAAGTATTAAGAAAGTAATACTAAAATTCCGTGTTTCCAGAACGGCGGAATCTGCGTTTAAGTATTTTAAACAACAAAAAAATACTAAGTAAAATCTGCGTTTAAGTATTTTAAACAACAAAAAAATACTAAATAAAATCTGCGTTTAAATGTGTGTATGTGAGAAATGAATGGAGGATTTAAACCACTAGGTTTTGCCTCATACCAAAGCAGTAGGATTGTAAGTGACTAACTTTTATGGAAGCAAAGGCAAGAATTCTCCACTCGAAAGAGTTGAAGTGAGAATTACCACAAAAGGAGATTTTTCTGTCACCCTACTGAAGAGAAAAATCCAGTATTTAGAATACCCTAGGTATTTATATGCTGGACCAAATTTAAATCAAAAAATGGGAAAAGGGTGATTTAAATACACTAAAATGAATAATAATGTAAAGATTGGACATTTATGGAAGCACAGGATCAAATTAAAATATTAAAATTTAAATATTTAGATAAATGGATAACCACATATCATTATGATGGTCGTTTAAACTCTAAAAAATTAGTCAATCTACAGGATGCAATAATTGAAAAAACAAAGCATGACCCAATAAAAATGGAAAAAGAAGGTTATGAGGATGTAGATTATTGCTTAAAAGTAGCTAAAAGGAGAGAGGAAGGAGTAAAGAAGCGTAAGGAGGTTCATGGCATGACATGGTTTTTTCTGTGTAACCTTAGAAAATATTTTACTCTTTTTAATAGCCAGAGTGAAACAAAAAGAGGAATAACCTTTTGAAGAATATAGAATTAGACTGACAAAAGTGTTTAAAATACATAGTGGTCTACAATAAGCAAGGAGCTTATTAACAGCAGTTAAAAAAATGCACTACATGCTGGTTCCAGGGATGCAATTAATACCTGGGTAAGGAGACATTTTATAGGGTTCCCCACAGCAAATCTAGAAGACTATGTAAATCATGTCCTCCATGCAGAAAAAGTAATGAAGGATAAAAAAATAAAAAAAAGGAAATAAATAAATAAATAATTAAATAGGCAACACCTTTTTTCAGCAAGAAGAAGAAGAAGAGCAGATTTATTATTAAAACAACAGAGGTAGAGAAACATTTAGAGGCAGAGGACAATAACTGCTGGGGTCAGAGAGGAGTGAGAAGAGGAGATTACAGACAATACACATCAGGGTGTTGATGTTAAAAAAGGAGTAGGACCACCTTATTACCACTATTAACTGGATGTTCCAAATAAGCCACCCCTAGACGTAGGGACAGCTTTACTAACAGAAGGAAGAAATGTCATTACTCAACTATAAGATCAGATGACACCAGATGATCTACATATTACCATGAGGTATAAAAATACTCCTGGACAAGATAAAATTTATGAAGAAGTATTAAATAAAGTAACCCCTATAAAAGTCATGGTAACTTATGTTTATCCAGAAAGGAAGAGTACGTCAGTTGCTGAAGTAGTGTTAGAGGAAGACACTAGGAAGCTCTGCAACATGTGGTCACCTCCACAAATATCTTTATTCAAGGATAAAGAACTCAAGGAGCATGATATGGGGAGAATAGTGCAGAGGGGAAAAGATGTCACAGACTGGTTTGTAACAATAATGAATACAGAACCTAGTGCATCCACAGGATTAATTAGAAAATTATTATTTTGGACAGTGACAGTGCAGGAAGGGATACATTTGCATACAAAACAACAATGAGAACTATTCCTTACTGAACAGGAGGAACAGTTTTTGAATGAAGTCCCTGATAAATTATGGTCAACAGACCCTACTGATGTGGGTTTAGTAAAGGAGCATTACCTGTTCAAATTAGAGCAAAAACAGAATACAGGCCCAGAGTAAAGCAATATCTTTTGAAATATGATGCTCGTGAAGGAATAAAACCAGTAATAAAGGATTTAATAACTGCAGGGTTGATAATAAAATGCGAGGACTCACCATGTAACACCCCCATTTTTCCAGTTAAAAAACAAGCTCCATCAACAGGATGGCGCATGGTACAAGACCTACAGGCAGTTAATAATGCTGTTGTTCAGAGGGCACCGTGTGTTCCTGATCCTTATACATTATTAAATTCCCTAAGACCGGATGCTAGAATATTTACTGTAGTTGATATAAGCAATGCATTTTTCTCTGTACCTGTAGATAAAGATAGTCAGTTCTGGTTTGCATTCACCTTTGAGGGACAAAGATATACCGGTCCTTCTCAAAATATTAGCATATTGTGATGAAGTTAATTATTTTCCATAATGTAATGATGAAAATTTAACATTCATATATTTTAGATTCATTGCACACTAACTGAAATATTTCAGGTCTTTTATTGTCTTAATACGGATGATTTTGGCATACAGCTCATGAAAACCCAAAATTCCTATCTCACAAAATTAGCATATTTCATCCGACCAATAAAAAGAAAGTGTTTTTAATACAAAAAACGTCAACCTTAAAATAATCATGTACAGTTATGCACTCAATACTTGGTCGGGAATCCTTTTGCAGAAATGACTGCTTCAATGCGGCGTGGCATGGAGGCAATCAGCATGTGGCACTGCTGAGGTCTTATGGAGGCCCAGGATGCTTCGATAGCGGCCTTTAGCTCATCCAGAGTGTTGGTTCTTGAGTCTCTCATCGTTCTCTTCACAATATCCCACAGATTCTCTATGGGGTTCAGGTCAGGAGAGTTGGCAGGCCAATTGAGCACAGTGATACCATGGTCAGTAAACCATTTACCAGTGGTTTTGGCACTGTGAGCAGGTGCCAGGTCGTGCTGAAAAATGAAATCTTCATCTCCATAAAGCTTTTCAGCAGATGGAAGCATGAAGTGCTCCAAAATCTCCTGATAGCTAGCTGCATTGACCCTGCCCTTGATAAAACACAGTGGACCAACACCAGCAGCTGAAACGGCAACCCAGACCATCACTGACTGTGGGTACTTGACACTGGACTTCTGGCATTTTGGCATTTCCTTCTCCCCAGTCTTCCTCCAGACTCTGGCACCTTGATTTCCGAATGACATGCAGAATTTGCTTTCATCCGAAAAAAGTACTTTGGACCACTGAGCAACAGTCCAGTGCCGCTTCTCTGTAGCCCAGGTCTGGGGAATGCGGCACCTGTAGCCCATTTCCTGCACACGCCTGTGCACGGTGGCTCTGGATGTTTCTACTCCAGACTCAGTCCACTGCTTCTGCAGGTCCCCCAAGGTCTGGAATCGGCCCTTCTCCACAATCTTCCTCAGGCTCCGGTCACCTCTTCTCGTTGTGCAGCGTTTTCTGCCACACTTTTTCCTTCCCACAGACTTCCCACTGAGGTGCCTTGATACAGCACTCTGGGAACAGCCTATTTGTTCAGAAATTTCTTTCTGTGTCTTACCCTCTTGCTTGAGGGTGTCAATAGTGGCCTTCTGGACAGCAGTCAGGTCGGCAGTCTTACCCATGATTGGGGTTTTGAGTGATGAACCAGGCTGGGAGTTTTAAAGGCCTCAGGAATCTTTTGCAGGTGTTTAGAGTTAACTCGTTGATTCAGATGATTAGGTTCATAGCTCGTTTAGAGACCCTTTTAATAATATGCTAATTTTGTGAGATAGGAATTTTGGGTTTTCATGAGCTGTATGCCAAAATCATCCGTATTAAGACAATGAAAGACCTGAAATATTTCAGTTAGTGTGCAATAAATCTAAAATATATGAATGTTAAATTTTCATCATGACATTATGGAAAATAATGAACTTTATCACAATATGCTAATATTTTGAGAAGGACCTGTACTTATACCAGACTACCTCAGGGTTACTGTGAAAGTCCAACTATATACTCTCAGGTAATGAGTGCAAGCATGGCCAAGTTTGACCCTCCAGGAGGTAGTCAGGTTTTACTATATGTTGATGATGTGCTATTAGCATCTCCTGATGAGGAGATTTGTAAAAGTGACACAATAGCATTATTAAAACATTTAGCAGAAGAAGGACACAAAGTTAGTAAAAACAAACTTCAATTGTGTAAAAATGAGGTTAAATACTTAGGTCATAATCTTAGCGCAGGGGGACGCACAATTGCAGAAGAAAGAAAGACTGCAATATTACAAGTTCTAAAACCAGTAACAAAAAAGCAAATGATGTCCTTCCTTGGACTAACTAATCATTGTAGAAACTGGGTGCCAAATTATGCAGAAATAGTAACTCCATTAAACAAATTAATGTATGAGGAAGAGCTGAAAATGACGTCTGAACTGAAATGGAGTGTAGAAGCTGAAGAAGCATTTACCAACATAAAGCAGGTTCTAGTTTCCAGTACTGCTTTAGCATTACCAGATTATAGTAAACCGTTTGTTCAGATGGTAGATTGCAAGGGACATTTTATGACTTCAGTTCTGGTTCAACAACACGGAGATAAAATGAAAATAAAAGCCTATTTCTTTTCAAAACTAGATAGTGTTGCGTGTGTGCAACTATATTATGTGAGAGTTGTAATTGCAGCCTAAAATGACAGTTGCAGTGCTGCAATAGTGTTGTTTCACCTTTTAACCTCAAGAGTTTCCCATGCAGTTTCAGCATTAATACTGCAGAATTAGAAAAAAAAAAAAAGAAAGAATAAATTAGAATGATTAGCAGGATCACAAAATAGTTTATGTGAATGATTTCTCTAAAAAGATGAGAGGGAGAAGACACAAACAGGATATGTATTGGTGACAATGGATATAGTGTTAGAAAAGATGCAACAACAAAGCGCACTACAGGAGATAGAAATGTGGAAAAAACATGGAGCTGCATTAAAAGATGAAAACTATGTTTGACCAGATAATAAACCTGTCCTACCAAAGAACCTATAAATGGAAGCAATATTTGAGCCATCGTGTTTCATAATGTCTCAACAGGGGGGAATAGTAGGACAGATATATTAATATTATATAACATATTGATTAAATTCTAAAAATTCTTATTAAAAAAATTTTGTAAAACATGTTTAGCATGTGTAAAACATTATCCACAAGGGAATGTAAGACAACGAAGGGGACAATTTGCAAAACTAAGATACCCTTTTCAAACAAGTCATATGGATTTTATTGAGTTAAACCACAGTGAAGGGAAAAAGTTTTGTTTAGTCATTATAGATGCATTTTCTAAACGGATAGAACTGTTTCCAACTAAACATTACAAGCACTTCAGGGTTAACACCCTATGAAATGTTATGTGGAAGACCATACAGATTACCACAGTTCAAAAATAAGTGGGAGTTAGATGAAGAAGCTAACCTAGTTGATTATATGAGGAGTATGTTAGAAAGCAACAGAAATAAATTTAAACTAATGAGGAAAGTTCTATTGCTCAGCAGGAAAACTAACTAGTGAAACCAGGAGACTGGGTGTTAATAAGGAGTGTAAAGAAGAAACATTGGTATTTCACCTAAGTGGGAGGATCCATATTAGGTATTATTAACCACTGCAAGGGCAGTAAAATAACTGAGAGATCAACCTGGATTCACCTTATACATTGTAAAAAGATCATTTCGGTTGAAAGCTCCGTCAGGGGAAGTGATTTATAGACTGATAATAGGGTGGACCCAGACATTTAGAGGATGGAGAGACCCAAAAGTCAGTGAAGACACTGGAACCATTTAGAGGAGTGAAAATTTCAGCCAAAATGATTTCTAGATGGATGAACAATGTTTTCCGATGCTGGGTGGTTATATTTTTCCTCATGTTGATTTTTTTGTTTTTCTGGTACTTCTGGGAACCAGTCAAGATGAATCAGAATGTATCAACATCTGTTATGAGTTATATGAAACAAGTAGCGCTAAATCAAGGTAGGTAAGATAACCTAACTATGTGTACTAAACAAACTTCTTATACTTATGGCATTCAAGTGTGCGTGAAATCTAAAACCATAGCTGTGGTGCTGATCCCACTCATTAGCTTGACCAAACGAGGAAGGAAAGGGCAGGATTATAGAAGTTATAAATGGTACTTAACTAATGATAGAAGAGACACCTCATGGTCCATGATGGTAGCTGATGAAGGAAATAATTGGACACCAGAGTGGGGCACCACTGCTTATGCTAGTTATTAAAAGAAGTTGTTTAAGCTCCATAAAGCTGATAATGCAATCCAGGTAACAAAGCGAAGAGAGTGAAAATTATGTTAGGAAAGTTAACCACAGATGACTAAGTTCCAGGTTATTACAGGAGTATCAGGAACAAATAATAACTGATTATTGATGGTAGAACAAGCAGCTAACATGACTAAAAGAGATTTTGTTGTGTGTTTGGGTTCAAGGCTTTTATTATAAATAATTCCAGCTGTGATACCACAACTCTGTGGGATGGAAGTAATGAATCAAACTAATCCTAATGAAATGTGTTAGCACAAGGATTCTGTTTTTCCTGTAATTAGAGCAGATAGGAACAAATCAGTTTTCCATAAGCGAGTCACCACTGGACACTATACATGTATAAATATGACAGAGAGAGGTAATAAATTGGGAAATCTCATTGCAGTATGGTGTATTACAATTGTAAAAGTAAATAAGTGTTTTAAACTAGTCTCTAGAGGAGACATTTGGTGGTGGTTGTTTGATTGATCACCTTCAAAAGTAACAGGACTCTGTGCTTAATTACTTTATGGTTATATCCTATGTTAGTAGATGAAGTAACAGATGGACTATTTAGTGTTAAATCCACATGATTGGTGTGATATGAAGTGCAGAGAAGCAGCTTGGCAGACTGAGGGAGACTCTACGTACATCGATGCTATAGATGAATATAAATTAATTGATCAAGTAGCTGCAAGATTTGAATCAAGTATCTGTTGGTGGTGTACGATGAACAGAAACGTAGACAGGATCAATTATATCCATTACAATGTACAAAAACTAGGAAATTGGACACAAAGCGGGTTTGAACTGTCCATGACTGATTGGCTTCAACTTCCCTGATAGCATTCCAGAATAGAATTGCTTTGGACATGTTGTTAGCTGAAAAAGGAGAAGTTTGTGCTATTTTTGGAGAAAAAATTTGCACATTCACACCTAACAACACTGCGGCTGGCTGATGGCAGCCAAATGAAAGCCATAGAAGGTTTGAGATCTCTAAATGGCAAAATGAAAGAGCATTATGGAGTAGACGCCTCGATGTGGGACTCCTGGCTGGATATGTTTGGGAAGTATAACATTTTAGTATCATGAGTAATAATTTCCTTTGCAGTGTTTGCTGCAATTTTGACATTGTGTGGATATTGTTGAATGCCCTGCTTTTATACTGTTAACCATCTCATCACCACAGCTATTTCTCCTATGGAAAGCAGAGTTACCCAACTCTATCCGTTATTTAAACATCAGGATGATGAAGATGACGAGGATGGGACTGACCACTTTTCTGGCCTGTATCCAGATCCATTTCTATATGATTCTGTGATTTAAATGTCAGTAAGTACCTCTGAGTATAATTGTCTTTGTACTCATGAAAATAATCTTACAGTTAAAAAATCTGACAGAAGTGGCTGTTAAGTGATATGAGAATATGAGCAGATATAAGATATACAGGGGGGAAATGTTGGAATAATTGAATATAGATTTATCTTTTATTTTCTCCTATTCTTTAACTTGACTATTTTATTTTATAACTTTTCATGATATATGTGTGAGAAAGGATGTGTGAGTTTTGTCTGCAGGAAAAGATCATAAATGGAGCTGAACTAGCAGAGAAGGAAGCAGTCCAGTTGAGGAGGTCATAAAGATGAAGGCTGATTACACTCAACAAAAGGCACAACTGACCCTACACGTTGGAGGAGACTGTGGGAAATGTGTTGTTAATGTATAAAGCTGTTTATGACCTGTTTACGATGCAGTTGTTGTTTTCCCCCATCCTTTAGAGAACAATGTTTTTGTAAACTAGGGACCCCCAAAAGACAATAAAAAGAGGAGGCGGACAGATGCTGTTCAGAGCGGTGTGAGATCTGTAATTGAGCATATCTTGACCGTTTCTCCTCGCAAAGCGAGTAAAAGGAACTAATACTTTGTCTCTCTTTTCTTTTTGTGTTGTTATAAGTATTGTTAGGTTGGTTGAACCTGACACTTTGATCGAAATGAGGGGTCTGAAATTTCAGTTCTCAGGGGAAATTTTAGAAGTTTAAGACATCAGAATCAAAGGGCTGAAGTGCCTCCTCGGCATGCAGTCGGGTTCTACTGAGCCCTTATAATGACCAAATTATTGGTTAACATCTAAAACGTTTTAGGACACCAACCTCCTAGGAATGGAATCTGAGATTCCCAATCTAAACTGTTCCAGTGTTGACTCCAGTCTCAAGTCTTTAGTGATTGGAATTCAGGCTCTTTAAGGAGATCCGGACCTTATGGCTTGGCTCACCAATTAGGTCAGAACCATCAGAGCTCTTTTAACTTAAGGAAGGCTCCTCAGTTTTTTCCTGCTGAAAGTAATTTATTACTAAAAATAAGGTAAAATTGGATTTTAAAATAAGATGAGCAAAAACATACATGGCGTGAAATGTTTAACATTCATTTAGGTTATTATATTCAGCATGGAAGAGAAAGCTTTAAAGACTTAAAGCACAAAAACTTTTAAAGTGCTTGTACAGGTTAATTTTAGAACCTGCTCAAAAAGAGTTTTAAACCTTGGATACTTTAATCTCAGCATTTGAATTAAAGATGAGCAAAAACATGGCCTATTAACCAAGCAACCAAATCCATTCACTGTTGACAAAAGTACTATGTAACCCAATGATAACTTATATATTTTGCTAAACAATACTATTTTTCTTTGAGTTCTATATTTTTGAAATAATTTGTGTATTTCATATACAGCTAAAAAACAGCTTGTCGCTGCAACTTTTTTGTCTGTGTCGGACTATGGAGATCTTTTATGATTGCTTTCTCAAAAAGTCTTGGGGTGATGGACTGTCTACTTCTTTTCTCTGAGGTTTATTACAAACTGTAAGGTGTCAACACACCACTGTGAGTTATGCTCACGGGTGGGATGGCCTGGTCTGGCCACCTAAAGGAAGTACCATTGCTTAGGCTTGGAACTTGGAACAGGGAGAACTGCTAGGAAGAATGGGAATTTGACCAATTATACCATGGCCAATATCCAATTGTAGTTAACTAATTGATATGTAAACAGGACGTATGAAAGAAATGATGCCGCCTGGAGAAGATGATGCCTCCTGGTTATCATGTGGGGGGTGGAATTAAATTAACATTCTTAAATAGATATTAGATAAAGACATATTTTTAGCATGACCCAACCACAACCATAACTGTTAACCGACTTACGTTCTAGTGGAGCTATGGAAACTCTGCACCAGTTAGCAAACAGAGATGGCATATGTAAGATGTCTAAAATTCAGTTTAGACATTAATTTAACTTAAACCGTTAGCTCAGTTTTAGCCCGATGTTCACAGGCAATTTGGACCTGGGTTAGGCAAGTAGGAAGCTAAAAAAAATTTACTCCCTTGAATTGATCTGGTTTGCCTGCAAACATTTATTTCCTGGATTTACTGAATTTATTTCACTGAGTTCCTTTAAATCCAAACCAAGACTTTTTGAGGCTGATTCAATAAAATGTGCCTATTTTTAATAGGGTTTTATTTTGACTGTATCACAATAATTGTAGTTTAGTTGTTGCTGCCTCTTTGCCAGGATTCCTTTGAAAATAGATTTTTGATCTCAATGGGTCTTTATCCTGGTTAAATAAAGGTTATATAAAAAAACATTAAAAAGTACATTTTACAAGACATAATGACCTGGATTTATGCTCTTTGAGTTTGGAAAATCTCTATCTATTATGTGTAATATAATCGTTAAAAGCCTGAAGTAGCATTGGAACTACACTAGTTGAAAACTTCAGCTGTCACCCTGTTTTGTTTCACTTGTCTTCCTGGTTTGATGCAATAGTTGTTTTTTTTTTCCAATCTGAGCAGAATCTAAATATTACTTATTTACAGTATTTATCAATTAAAGAGACATCTTATAACAAATCCAATGAACATTATGTCCCTAATATAAGACAGAACCGGGTTCTGTAGCTGTTTACAGTATAAAACTTAGATATGGGAAAAAATTATGTGTGAAGCTTTAAAGCCAGTAAGGTGAAGGCTAAAGTAATAGCAGACATACAGCCTAGTATTATGGCTAAGATGTGGCAGGTCAGGTTAGATTTAAAGTTTTCTAAGTGTGAACCCAGAGAGACATTTTGTCATGTGAAGGTTGACACCAAGAAGGTGAAAAGGTGAGAGGTCCTAATTGGGAATGTAGTTCAGAGCAAAGTGCCGTGACTCCTGATAAAAACATGCCACATTCAATCTCGTCATCAGTTTGACTACAAATGGAGCACTCTCACTGGTTTACATTGATCTCTCACCTCTATAACTAACATAATTCTTCACACAGCCATTCACTCTTCAATGCTTATTCACCCAGTGAACAGACTGACCCTCAGACAATGGCACCAACAGTATAAACTAGAGGAAAGTGAAGTAGGAATATAACACTGTAGTGTAAAAGTTTGGTGAAAGTTTATGAGCTATGAAATTAAACTAAATAAAGACAAGTTTATTTAGTTTCAACCAACCTTGTGCATGCTCACCTTTGTAAATCACAATTTCCTACAAAACCTCTTTAAATTTGCTGCACTATAAAGCAAAAGTCATGACAAACATGTTGATACAGAAATTCTTAATGCATAACTCTTATTCTGATACATAATCAGTGTGCAAAAAGTTAAAAACTCTCACTTCACATTGTTGTTTGAAAACTCATTTCAAGTTCAATGATTAGACAGACGTTGCGTGTGAGAGCGATCCTCTCCTTTCCTGCAGAGCCGCTGATTACGATCCGAGGTGTGCCGATACAACTCATTTAATAGCACACTCCGTACCTCCATGGCCCCATTTAGATGATTGATTTTGGGCATCTTAACCAACTCAGCCATGCATTAGTGATGAATTGCACAGTGATTTAATGCCATCTTATCTGTGTGTGTTGGGGAGGGGGCGGTGGTTTGGCAATCACCTTCTTCTGTAAACAACATGACACCTATATACCTGGAGCGGTTTCTACTCCACATCAGAATTATTTTAATTCTCCTCATCAATTTGTTATCCTTTTGATAACAAATTGATCTTGTTGATTCATTCTTCCTTCTCATATTAGGTAGTTGTTTTTTGGTTATTTTTCTGCATATATTTTTATTACACAACATGGATTTTGAGAATAATAATTGGAAATTTATTTCCTAGCAGACTGCTTTACAAAAATGGTTACTAATGTGACTCATAATGCCACATTTTCTTTTATAATCTTATTTATTACAAATTAGATGCAGGATCAAGCAAAATACTCGCATGGTGCAATGACATGAAACCCCGGCTGTCTAACCCACATGACAGTTTTGTCTTGCATGGATTGGAAGTGGTTATTTTTTATCAAAATATGCAAATGACAAAAATAATGTGTCAACTGTTGTTTCTACAGCAAAGGCAGACAAATAAAAGCTTGAGAGCAGAACAATTCTTTCCACTTCTTGTGAGCACCCAGTTCTCCCACATCTCCAAAAGCAAACATTAGATTAAAATATTACATTCAAATAAAAACACAACCAAATTGTAATAAATAATAAAACATTCATTAAAATGATAATACAAGTAAAAAAGCTGAATAAATATGAAAAACAAATGAAAAAAACAAATCAAAGAATATTACATCTTGTGCCAAAACAGATTAAAATAAACAGCAAAATTTTATACATTTTAAATGGATAATTTATAGGTTTAGTTTTAGAAACCAGAGGATTTCCAACCTGAAAACTAAAATCTCCAGTTCTGGACATGGACAGTCTGAGAACAATTAGTAAGACAACTATGAGAAAAAAAAGACCTGTTGTTGGGTTGTACAGAACAATAAGAGATTTTAAGCAGGATGGAAAAACACCAAAGGTGACAAACTCTGAGAAAACTATTAATCTGACATTTAGAAAATCCAAATATGCTGTATCTAGAGCTGAAATCAGATAAAATACATACTTTTGTTTCTCACTGTCTGAAATGAAATCCAGAACAACAACACCTGAAATATACTGCCTCCTTGTTTGGCATTGTGGAAAAATCTAAAGAAACCAAATGTATTTTTGTAGATTCCTAGTTATAATCCAGTGCAGTCAAATGAAATGTATTAAACCAATTTGATTAAAAGTTTTTTATCCAAGAAAACACAGCGAATTACATTGAATCCCAGACATCCTCATCTCCAAAGAAAAATCTGCACTGTATCATGTTGGAGGGGTTTGAGTATTTATATAATCCTTGTTCTTGGATCCTGGCACACTGACCTCAGGGAAGGGAGTGGACTTAGAGAAGTTAAACAATATAGAGCCATTGGCTCTTGGGATTCGCTCTTGTGTCTTCTGTACCTGCATCCCTGTATGGTACGGCAGCTGCGCCGCTGCTGAGAGGAAGGCTCTGCAGAGGGTGGTAAATAATAATAATAATAATCATCTTTATTGGTCATTGCACATGTACATTACAACAAAATTTGTCCTCTGCATTTAACCCATCCCTTATAGGGAGCAGTGGGCTGCCATTGTACGGCGCCCGGGGAGCATTCTGGGGCTAAGGGTCTAGCTCAGGGACCCAGAGTGGCAATCTGTGGGATTCAAACCTGGTCCCTTGTGTCCCCTCCAGAACACAAACCTCCTGTTCTAACCACTAGGCCACCACTTATTCATACTGCAATACTTTGAATTCTCCTGCTGAGGGAAAAAATATTCTGTTCTTATGGAGCATATGGACCATTAAAGCTACTAAGCAGACTTGTGAATTGGATGAAGATTCCTTATTTGTACAACACATAGTGTCACAGTACACAACGGATACACTTAAGAGAAACTACTGCAACAACTGACATAGCTGATTGCCCCATAAGCACAATTCCACAATTAACCAAACTGATTTCCTCATCATAGAATAATGAATCATACGTTTTTAAACCGGCAGATCAGGTATTCTGAACCATATTTCTCACACATTAATAAAATGATTAGCACCACGCTGGTGCTCTAATGAAAAATGAGCTAGTGCAAAGATCAGAAAACCCATCGAGAGCTCTGATGCTTGCAAGACAAAGACAGAGAGGAAGGTCGTTATCAAAGAACGGAGCCAGAACTATAGCTGGCAATTAATGAGACTTTCCAAGCTGTCTTTGGCAGAAACACACGAGGCTCGGTCTGTCATCCCTGGGCATTTTTGGGAACATATCAGCATATTAAGTGGTTGACATTTGAATATATCATCAACACTAATTAGCTCACGATTCTCAGAATGCATTTTGAAGTCATGAAAGATGTCTTTTAACCTTAATTTGAATAAAGAGGGATGGGAACAACTGGAGCAGGGGGTATGAAACATTAACACAGCCCTCTTTAAGCAAATTACCTCCTGTTTATTCTGAAAGGCTCGTTAGTTGTTTTTGATCCTCAGATGGAGGCTTTTAGTACCTGTGCGGATTAAGATATGACCCATAGCTTTACTGAAAAGTCTCTTAGCTTTAATGGATTTTTCTTACAAGTAGAAATTATTTCCTATTAGATTAGTGCTTTCATTAAGCACATAAAACATTATTTACTTACTTTTAAACATGATCTTAACTGCATGCTCGCAGGTCATTGCTCAGATTGGTGATGATTTTTTTTAACTTAAAGTCAGCACTGCCACATGCCTTTCATTTGAAAAAAATGGATAATTGTCTGTTGTTGTTGTTTTAAGGTGGTTTTGTAGATTACTTATGCATAGTCAGTATTTATCCTGAAGCAGATGGCAGTCAGAGTGGTTTCAGTTTGGACAATCATAGAATTTAGCCAGAAAAAAACATGATGATGTCGCAATTATATCCAAAATTAATAAGTTTAATATTAAACAAGAAAAAGTTAAAGAATTTTACAGTTTCTTTCACCTTTAACCCTAAACCGACTGAACAAAACACAGTGGGACTGTAGGATGCACATAAAAATACATCTTTAATGATTTCCAATAATTACAATTGATTACCTGCAGTTTAAGTCAAGTGACCTGTGCTTTCTCCAGCACACTCCAGCCTTTTATTTGAGTTAATAGAAAGAATTGAGGCTTATCATAGATTTTCTGACATGTTTTTGTCTCAAGCTACCATAATCACAAACCACGAGACTGCCATCTCTCACTTATTTAACTAAGACTCAAACCTTTCTTCTGTTTTTCACTCTGCCTAAATAAATCTCAAACCTGAGAAAATGCCTGCACTAAAAGCAAGACACATTTGTTACACTAGTTATTCATATTCAAGTCACAGTGGGAGTTTTACCTTTTTATTAGGCAGCTTGGAGTTGATTTTAAACTACTAATGCTGTGTGTACCCAAATGTAGACATCTATAGCTCTGAAGAAAGCGTTTTGCAGATTTTGGTCATTTTGCCTTTTCGTCAAATGAAATTGTTTCTGATTATCAAACAAATTTTAATATCCGATTAAGATAATTTGTGTAAATGCTAAATGCAGCTTCAAGAAATCACTGAAAAAGAACATTTTGGACAACAAGGAGTAGGCTAAACAATCTCAAAAAGCAGCACATAATGCCCTGATCTAAAGAAATCCAAAAACAGATTAAAAATAAAGTCGCTGATATCAATCAATCTGGGAATGGTTGCAAAGTAATTTTTAAGGCGTTGGGACTGTAGGAATACCACAAGGAAAGTCATTATTCACAAATACAGAAAACATTAAACACTGGTGAACTTTCCAAGGAGTGGGTGGCCAGGCAACCAGAAGTTCACATAAGAACAAAGAAAATCTAAAGCTGTGCAGACCTCATTTGCCTCAGTTAAGATCAGTGTTCACTTTGCTTATGCAGCAAAATGGTGATCTGAAACACACAAGCAAGTCCACCTCTGAATGGCTGACATAAAATAAACACAATGAATGTTTTTGAATATCCAAGGCAAATTCTGGACTTAGAGCCAGCCTAAGCATCCGGGGATCGGGCCGCTGAAGTCTCCACCTTTGTCCACTGCCCAATCCTCTTTGCACCGGTCCCTCACGGTTCCCCCTGCAGGTGGTGGGCCCACTGGGGGATGGCCTCGCGTCTCTCATTTGGGCTTGGCCCAGCCGGGTCCCACGGGGAGCATTTGAGCACTCAAACCCCTCCACCACGTTAAGGTGGCGGTTCAAGGAGGGTCCTCCAAGTCCGAGGCCATGGTCCTCGACCAGAAAAGGGTGGCTTGTCCTCTTTTGGTTGGAGGGGAGTTGCTGCCTCAAGTGGAGGAGTTTAAGTATCTCAGGGTCTTGTTCACAAGTGAGGGAAGAATGAAGCGGGAAATCGACAGACGGAAGAGATCGACAGACGGAAGAGTGAGCTGAGCTGAAAAGTGAAGCTCTCGATTTACCGGTCGGTCTACGTTCCTACCCTCACGTATGGTCATGAACTTTGGGTCATGACCGAAAGAACGAGATCCCGGATACAAGTGTCTGAAATGAGCTTCCTCTGTAGGGTGACCGGGCACTCCCTTAGAGATAGGGCGAGGAGCTCGGCCATCCAGGAGGGGCTCGGAGTAGAGCTGCTGCTCCTCCACATCGAGAGGAGCCAGTTGAGGTGGCTCGGGCATCTATACCAGATGCCTCCTGGACGCCTTCCTCGGGAGGTGTTCCAGGAACGTCCCACCGGGAGGAGGCCCAGGACATGCTGGAGGGACTATGTCTCTCGGCTGGCCTAGGAACGCGTTGGGCTCCCCCCGGAGGAGCTGGAGGAGGTGTCTAGGGAGAGGAACGTCTGGGTGTCTCTGCTGAGTCTGCTGCCCCCGCAACCTGGTCCCGGATAAAGTGGAAGACAATGACAACAACAAGTCTGGACTTAAATCTGACTGAAATGTTGTGGCATGATGTGAAACACACAGTTCAGGCTTAAAAACCTTCCAATGGGGCTGAATTGTTAGAAGAGTGAACAAAAAGTCCTCCACAGCAATGCAAAAGAATAATTTCTGGTCATTCTTGGTTGCAGTTGTTGCCATCAAGGGTGGTTTTAGGAGCAGGAGGTAATTATTTTTTCCACATAGGGCCAAGTTGGTTTGGAAAGTTTTTTTTCCCCCTGCATGTCCCACTGTTCACATGGTTTTATGCAGAAACAAGAATGTTCTTTAGATAAAACTAAATGGATAATAAACTGTGTCAAAAAGGGACCAAATCAGGACATTCAGAAAAAAAGATGCTCAAACTACCCTGCAAGAGTAGGTAATATTCTCCTTTCACTCGATGCTGCAAAACAGGCTGTCAAGGACATTTCATACTTCACAAGAACTAAAGTGCAGAACTCTCAGGATGTTTCATGGATCCCTTAGCACTCAGAAGTTATGACTTTATGGGATTCTTCTTAAATAAAACTGATTCTCATCAGTCAGTCCTTTTCTACTGCTTATTCCACAGTGGGTCACAGGGAAGCTGGTGCCTATCTCCAGCAATCTATGGGCAAGAGGCAGGGTACACCCTGGACAGGTCACCAGTCCATCACAGGGAAACACACAAACAACCAAGCACACACTCATTCATACACCTAAGGGCAATTTAGAGTGACCAATTAACCTAACAGGCATGTCTTTGGACTGCAGGAGGAAGCCGGAGTACCCATTGAGAACTCACGCACGCACAGGTAGAACATGCAAACTCCATGCAGAAAGACCCCCAGCCAGGATCGAACCCAGGACCTTCTTGCTGCAAGGCAACAGTACTACCAACTGCACCACTGTGCAGCCCACTAAAACTGATTCTATTAAAAATAAAATCTTTGACATACTCCCGAAGATGATTACTTCATCCTCAGCAAGTGAGACAACATTGGAAGTAACTGTAGAACCTGATCTCTGTTTGGACTTTTTTGATCCCGTGGAGCTTCCTGAGTTATCAGAAATATTAGCTTCATCTAAACCTTCAACTTGTATGTTACACCCAATCCCAACCAAATTATTTAAGGAAGTGTTCCCTCTGATTACCAGCCCCATTTTAGATATGATTAACCTATCCTTAGTAAATGGATATGTACCACCGGATTTTAAGGTAGCTGTAATTAAGCCTTTACTTAAGAAACCTTCGCTTGATCGAGATGACTTGAAAAATTACAGACCTATATCCAATCTTCCATTCTTATCTAAAATTCTTGAGAAAATAGTTGCTAATCAAATGTGCGACCATTTACACGGCAATGACCTGTTTGAAGCGTTTCAGTCAGGCTTCAGAGCTCATCATAGCACTGAAACAGCTCTGCTGAAAGTCATTAAGGATATTCTTATGGCCTCAGGTAATGGACTTGTGTCTGTTCTGGTTCTGTTAGATCTCAGTGCTGCATTTGATACAGTCGACCATAATATTCTCTTAGAAAGGCTGGAATATGCTGTAGGGATCAGGGGAACAGCGCTAGGCTGGTTTAAATCTTATTTGTCTGACAGATTCCAGTTTGTTCATGTAAATGATAAATCATCTTTAAACTCCAGGGTTAATTGTGGAGTACCACAGGGTTCAGTACTTGGGCCAATTCTCTTCACTATATATATACTTCCAATAGGTAAAATTATCAGGCAGCATAGGATAAATTTTCACTGTTACGCTGATGATACTCAGCTTTACTTATCCATAAATCCTGATGAGCCCAACCAGTTAGATAGACTACAAGCATGTCTTGAAGACATAAAAACTTGGATGACTTTAAATTTTCTGCTTCTAAATTCAGACAAGACAGAAGTTGTTGTCTTTGGACCGGAGTTTTTGAAAAAGAAACTGCTTAGTCAATCACTTAACCTGGATGGCATTAAATTGACTTCCGGTCATAAAGTAAAAAACCTTGGTGTTATTTTTGACCAGGACATATCATTTAAATCCCATATTAAACAGGTTTCTAGGATTTCCTTTTTTCACCTCTGGAAAATGGCCAAAATTAGAAATATCCTATCCAGGAGTGACGCTGAAAAACTAGTCTATGCATTTGTTACTTCAAGGCTGGACAATTGTAATTCGTTACTATCAGGATGTCCACAAAATGCAGTTAAAAGCCTTCAGCTGATTCAAAATGCTGCAGCAAGAGTTCTGATAAAAATTAAAAAGAGAGATCATATTTCTCCTATTTTAGCTTCCCTTCATTGGCTCCCTGTTAAATCCAGAATAGAGTTTTAATTTATCCTCCTCACATATAAAGCCCTTAATGATTTAGCTCCATCATACATCAGAGATCTGATTGTTCCATATGTTCCTAACAGAGCACTTCGTTCTCAGACTGCAGGTTTACTGGTGGTTCTTAGAGTCTCTAGAAGTAGAATGGGAGGCAGATCCTTTAGTTATCAGGCTCCTCTCCTGTGGAACCAGCTCCCAGTTTTAGTCTGTGAGGCAGACACCCTGTCTACTTTTAAGACTAGGCTTAAAACTTTCCTTTTTGATAAAGCTTATAGTTAGAGTGACTTAGGTTATCCTGAGCTATCTCTGTAGTTATGCTGCTATAGGCTTAGGCTGCTGGAGGACATAATGACCACTTTCACCCTCTTCGCTACATTCTCACTCTACTCTCCAATTTTGCATTATTTGCTGTTATTTCAGCTTTTAACTTTATCTTCTCTCTCTTTTCTCTTCCTAGAAGCTACACCTGGCCTGACTCTGTGTCTACCTGTGACACCTTTCTGGAGGGGGGCATCGTCCAAGCTTCTGCTGGCAACAACTTAATGCTTACCCTCTACCGATGATCCACATGGCCCTGTCTTTCAGGAGCAAAATACACAGATTTTATGAAACATTGGCATGTTTACTCCTGCTCTGTTAATGCTGAGTGCTCAATAAAATTGTTCCCATGAATGTTATGTGGTTAAAAAGTGTTTTATAGACCCTAAATATGAAAAATCATGGTGTTTCTTTTCAAAATAGTACAGATTATGAATGCTTTGCAGAAAATGCAGCTAAGTCTGTTGTTAAATCGATAAGTAGCAAAATGGCAAGGAACAAACTAAATCTCTGACAGTTAACAAAATGCCATGATAAAGGAAGGTGGCAGAGAAAGAAGCAGTATTAATGGAAAATCACCAAGGCCTGCTATGAACCTGCATTTTGATAATAAATGGATGTTCGAAGTCTGAGCAGCAAAGAGGCAGCAACACAATTTGCTTCTGCTTGGCTAATGTAATGACACGCACCAAATTTGCAGCCTGAATCAACACTATCATTCCTCACATGTGGAATATCTGCTGAGATTAAAGCCCCTTTTCAATAATAAATGGTCCCTGTTATGAGAAGATACATTTCTAGCACCATATCATTTTCACTGTGGCTGCACTACAGATTCACAGTTCAATAAAACCTCCATTCACCTCTTGGAGGATAATATGCAGTTTTGAACCCAAACAATGAAAGAGGCCATGAAAGCTCTCTGCTCTTCAAGATCCCCTACTTTAAAAACCCAATTATACCCCATATTTAGTCTCTGGATGCCTGTTGAGACACACATTCAGCATCCTTTGAAAGCAAATGTACATAAATCACTATTTCTTGCTTTTAATAAAAATATAACTTTGTAGGCTACTTCAGACATCTCTCAATCAGGAGTTCTATGCATTCCGACAAAATAAATTATGCGATAGGGTTGGATTTCCTTGTTTGAGTTTGAGTTTTTAAAAATGTTAATTTATTTTGGTTTCACTTTGATTTTGACGGACTAAAGAAATTCAAGTGAAGAATGACTTTATTTTAAGTAAATTCAGCTTGCGTCAAGCTTCTAGCAACAAAGGCCGTCTGTCAAATTGGTTCTTTGCTTAGTTTTCAATGCGTCAACACCAAACTGGAACTGGACAGAAAGTGATTGAAAAATCTGACAAATTCTAAAGAAAAACTTCAGACCTCCAGAAACCTGGGAAAACATGGATCAAGACTACAGTACACTATATTGAAAATAGTTGTCTGCTTGGCAGGGAAAGAAAATAGGTGGCATAACATTTGCTGGCACACTCAACTTTGGTTGGTTCACTAAATCCGCCTCATAAAGCGAAATACACATTTCCTCCAAGACTCTGCAACCACAATAGCATTTCTACTTGACATTGCTGTATATGTTTTGAGCATTCTCAAAACCATTCAAGATCTCTCACTCATAATGGGAAGCTTACTGCGTTTTTATTCCTCCGCTGTAGACTTTGCTAACACTCTCTAGAACATTTACTGGTTCTGGTTTATTTTTGTTTATTTCGTGTCTTAGTCTTCATCCAGCCTGGAGGGGCACTTAAAATCAAACAAAGAAATCCAGTCTTTCAAAAGATCGACTGGACAGGTACATAGAGAAAAAAAATTGCTTTACCTTAATGATTGTATATAGAAGGTAAATGATGAGATTAAGTCAATTTGGGGACAAATACAGAAACATGTAGCAATGAAGTCTGGACATCTTACAAAAATGTCTTTATTTTAATATTTGCCTCAGTATTTGAAACTGATCAAACTAAATGGAAACAGGCAGCCTAAGTTGGACATTGTTGAGTTGGTGTTGTTTTGATTTAAATGATCAATCCCCATGGTTGTATCATTAGGCTCCATGAAACCAATTTTATTCCAAAATGCTCTGATTATAGATAAGTAATCACGTAATTTGTAGAAATAAAAGAAGTCAATTAAAAGTGCTTTTGTTCTGTGGGCGTATAAATCGGTTTGAATAGACTTACAGCGTGTTGCTAAACACAAGTGCCAGTGGCTTTGACACCCATTGTGTTTCCAAGCAACAATAGTTGATATACAAGCCCCCATAAAAAGTTAAGATGAATTCAAACATGCAACCTTTCCAGCTGAATTTCAAGGTGAAATTCTCCGCATGAAGTTTCATTAAAGGCTACACTGGAAATGAATGCTAAGGAAACCATACCAGACTGTGCCATTGGTGCATTGTTTTACTCGGGATGTAAAAATGGTTGTGTTACTTACCCATAACAGTTAAGAACCCGAGACAAGAGGAATAGGGTGTGTATGTGTTTTTATAGCTTTCATTTAAGCTTCAAGTCCAAAAAGTGAGTACATTAAGCCATTATCTGAAACAATGTCAATGCAGGGATGGCTGGTAATGATGACACCACAAAAGGTTGAAACCCTGTCTTATTTTCAAAAGTTCAGTTTTCTGCTGATCAACAGGAAGGAGAAGTATGGAAAGCCAAAATGATTATATTTATAGTTTCACAACACTTGGTGGTATGTAAAAATTGTCATTAAACAAAATGCCAAACAGTGAGTGGTGAGTGTCTTACAAACAAAAAATAAAAATAATGATTAATTCACAGACATATTTATGTGACCTGTTGCTTATTACAACTTTAAGTCTACATTTAGGAAAGTTTAAATATTTCTTCTAGCTGGTGCCCAACGCTGTTAAGCTAGATCTCACATTAAAGTGCTAGTTCAGATTTTGTGAAGTGATTTTCCTTGAAGTTATCATCAGTAATATTCTCCTTACCTCCAGCAGAAAAATGTCATGTCATTGTGAGTTTGTTCGAAAAGTAATTACATCCCTGGAGTGATGGAAAGCTAAGAAGCTAGCCAGACGTACACAGTATGAATCCGCCTCAACAGGTGTTTTTATTGGGACTAAGTTGGGATAATTTTTTATTAACTATGGGACCTTGAAAAGACAGGGAGATGCTATTTTTAAAATGATGCATAACTTTACGATCTGAAGCAATATCCAAAACATTACTCTATTCTTGCTGAAGCTAGAGCATACTGGCAATTTTGTGTATTTCTTTCATACAATAGTACTCCATTTTTGTTTGCTCTTCCTGCAAACATAAAGATTGTGCAAACCTTTTTAGATGCTTCAAAGAGCTTTAGTTTTCTCCTAAATAAAATGCGGTTGTAGGACAACCTGCTAATGAGAAGAACCCAGAGGAACTCAACATCTTCTTTTTATCTGTGTAGCTTTGCTAATATCACAAAAAAAGAAAAAAAGAAAGACTATGAGCTCCTAAGACTATTATTAGAGGACTAAAATGTAACAGAGCACCATCTCAGTTCAGAGTGTCCAAATAAAATGCTGCAATCTTGTATTTTCAGGGTGTTTGGGAAAAGTAACCTAAAGGCAGCTGTAATTCAACTTTGAAAGTTACCACTGCGATTTGTGTGCTCTCTTTACCTACTTGAAAAAGCAAAATCACATATAATGTCCTGTTTTTAGCACCTGCACTCTTACAGCTGCACTTCACTGCAATCACAGCTCCCATCTCCGTCAATTTTCACCACAGTTCTTTATACTTTTCTACCCGCCTGTCATGAATGATATGTCTGTCCCCCTGTCTGCATAAAGGCAGTAGCAGCAGCATCATCCTCACTATCTCTGGGTTTAAAAACAAATCCTGTTTTGAAAGGGCTCTTTGTTTTTCACTAGTTTGGGGGCAAATACATAGTTGGGGACGGACAAATTAGCATCTATGTACCACATTTGAATCCCTGAAAGTAGAGGGTCTTCTCAGGGAATTATATAGAAGGACAACACCTTTTCATGGATCTTCATTGCATTTTAAAAAAGGAGATATAAACATTTTTTTTGTTAGTCAGTTTTCAAACAACGGGACTTCCAAAGACTAAACCCAAACTTATGCATGAATTTTTTTGTTTTTCTAATCATATCCTAGAACTATTTCATGTTAAAGAGGATAAATATTGCAAGTGATGGGGCTGTTCTTGCCTCTTTGAGCAATTAAATTCAATCACAACTACTTTAATAATCCCAAAGGGAATTTGAACTCATATAGTATGTGTTCCTTCAGGGAATTGTTGTAGATGGTGATGGCTGTGGGCAGAAAGGATCTCCTGTAGTGATCAGTATTACTTCTAAAGAAGCCTCTGAATGCAAACACTTTATTATATTTCATAATCACAACACAAGGAAGTGTTCTTACCTGATGAGCCTTGATCTGTTTAGCAACAGCAGCAACAACCATTTCTTTGATCTTTTCCCATCAGATGCTCTGAACAGCGGGGCTATAGCATCTGCTTCAACATTCTCCTTTGTCTGTCAGATATCCCAACCTTTAAAATAATTTTTCTTGTGAATTCAGAGGTTTCTTGTTCGAAGCAGTTTGCAGAATAGTCCTCCGATCACACTGGCTGTGCTTTGTGGGACCAGCCCATCTGTCCCTCCTCAGTTTTCCAGCTCTGATATTCTTCACTTCAGGAAAGTAGTGCAGACTAACGGCTGCAGTTGTAGTATTCCTGCCACCACCAGCAATACAACGTTTCACCATATTAACAATGTTTTTAACGCAACTTGGCTTCTACCTGAACTGTTTATCATTGATGCTCACACGTTGAATGACCAGAGACTTCCTCTTTGACATAATTTTCGGGCAACTTTGGACTTACAAAATTTAACATTAAAATACACCTATTTTGTGTCACAATTGTCTTTTATCACGTTTTTAATCCTAGTATCATGTCTATTACTTTCCAATTCGTTCAATAGTAAGATGTTTCATTTCAATTTCTACATTTGTAGGAAAAGCGCATCACAGGCACTTTAACGTTTCCTCAGATGAGCTGGATCAAGCAGATGTGGAAAGGGAGACTTGACAGTGTCTGCTATTGCTCCCCTCATTGGCATTCACTTCTGAAATTGAAAAGTTAGGCATTCTGGTTAAAACAAGCCCCATTTAAACAATGTTATTGATGGTGCTTTTATAATTTTTAACAGGCTCTGTTTGGTACTTTTATCAAAAGTAACATGTTTGATATTTAATGCAAGATATAAACATTTCTTAGAACATTTCATATCTTAGAGATAGGGTGAGGAGCTCGGCCATCCAGGAGGGGCTCGGAGTAGAGCCGCTGCTTCTCCACATCGAGAGGAGCCAGTTGAGGTGGCTCGGGCATCTATACCGGATTCCTCCTGGACGCCTTCCTCGGGAGGTGTTCCAGGCACGTCCCACCGGGAGGAGGCCCAGGGGACGGCCCAAGACACGCTGGAGGGACTATGTCTCTCGGCTGGCCTGGGAACGCCTTGGGCTCCCCCCGGAGGAGCTGGAAGAGGTGTCTGGGGAGAGGGACGTCTGGGTGTCTCTGCTGAGTCTGCTGCCCCCGCGACCTGGTCCCGGATAAAGCGGAAGACAACGAGTACAAGTACGAGTATAAACATTTAGCAGTTTTTGGATGTTATTACAGTTTTCTACTGAATAATAATATCTGTGTCTGTAACACACACCTGTGACTGGGGGAAAATAAATGAAAGACTAATTTGTCCTTATCCAGCGGAAGGGAGAAAATAATAACTTTACAGTTGTTTGAAGCCTGATGACTTGTCAGCTGCTTGTTTGACAAATGGCATCGCTAACAAGGTCCGACATCCATCAGCAAAATGCCACCACAGCTCCTGTAAACACAAACACAAGCCTTTCATTATTCTCAGTCTTTTTCCCCCTTCTGTGAACAGACAAAAGTTCTAGAGGAGAAAATTCACAAAATGCAGAGCTAAAACTGGAGCATGATTGACACTCATGAGCTTACAGTAAGACATGATTCTCAGTGAAGTAAACAGAGATGTAAATGATCAAAAGAGAGAAAGTTTGCTGCTGAAGCTGAACACATTCTCTGGCTCATGCTTTGGAGACTTGACCTGCCTCTTAGTTATTTGGCCTCTAAGGTCCAGCCATTTCCTTGCTCTTCCATCTGCATCTTTCTGTCTTTAGTTAAAAAATGTTTTACATACATTAGGCGAAGCATTGATGAAAGGGTGTGAAATTATGTATGTAAAACTCGGGAAAATAATTTGAGCTTCAAAACACAAATCTTCCGTTTATTTTACAATTTCCTTTTATCTATTGATCTACACAGAGGTTTTATCTTGATCGGTGGGAATGGAGTGTTTGGAGCTGATAACCTCTTCAGAAGATGTTATATCAGCAAATATTCAGCTGTCGACACTCCTTATTCTATTTTTTTTCAGCAGACACAAATTCTCAACCTGCAGTACAGAGATGGTCCTTGCAATGATTTTAAAGCCCTCTTTTGTACTAATGTGAAACCGACCCCTTAACTGTTGAGTATGATACATGCTGGATATGCACAAGTGCCCTCTATTTCTCTTGTTCTCCTCTCATTTTATCTGCACCCATGTCCCTCCTCCCCATCTGTTAGCCAGATAAAAAATAGGAGAAATATTTCCATAAATCCCAGAATAGACCTAGCCTTCTAAAATGGTCTCAAATATACCTTCCCGTAGGAATAAAGAAAATAAAATCTTTCTGGGAGGGGATGTTTTATGAATTACTTTACTTAGGCAGCACGTACTTACACAAAAAACAATAATAACAATATAAAAAGACAAACAACAAAACATCAAACCTTTTGATCAACTAACAATTCAAAAGAAATAGCCATGAGGGAAACCCAAACATCACTCTCACCAGTGAAACTCTCAAATCTCCTTAAGTTGGATTCCAAGATCTTTCCAGTCCAGAAGTGATATATGATCTTTTCAGAGGATTTGGGTTCTCTTCCCAATAGGGTATGGGTGAAGAACCTTCAACCAGAGGTAACCAGGAGGCAGCCTGATCAGACATTCATCCCTCCTTAACTGATTCCTTTTTGTAGGCCCAGTGGCTCTGCTCTTCCTAAATGATGAAACTTCTTACTTTTTCTCTAAGACTGGGCACCAGCCACCCTACAGATGAAACGCATGTTAGCCACTTTTATCCAAGATCTTATCCCAGTTGGTCATGATCCTTATTTCAACACCAGAGGACAGGGTTTAAACATGTAGTACATGGACTCTCCGCTTTCAGCTCTTCCTTTATCACAAGTGGACCAAAACAATGACTAACCTCCTACCAGAGTGGGGCAGTTTTTTTTTGTTTGGACCATGGTCTTAGACTTATAAGAGCTAACTCTCCTTTTAGTTGCTTCACACTGATCCCACAACTGCTCAAGGGCAAGCTAAAGATTCTGGCTTGAAGACCCTAAAGGAACCACTTCATCTGTAAAGATGAAGAAACACTTTTTGGATAAAGATTTCTTGTAAAAAAAATCCACAAATGACCTATTTGGATACAATGACAGAAGGAGTCAGCTTTGAAACCAAAGAACACTGTACAAAAATTCAATGGTGCATGGTGTTGGTAGTACCATCATTCTGCAGAGCTGCTTCTTTTCCAGAGGTAAAATATTTCTGTTGAGGAAAACAAAAGATGGTCAAAAATGCAACTATACCAAAAGCTTGTTGATGGCTACTTAAAGCATGTGATTAAAATGCAAGAGACCTTTAATTTCATGGAGATAAATGTGTTGTGGAATAATATGCTTAAGTATATAATATTTAATTAAATAACTTTTGGTCTGTTAAGTATTGTCCTGTGAATACCAGCCCAACATGGAGGTGGTGTTAGAACAATAGATGCAAGAGTGATTCAAGCACTGGCATTATAAAAAGCAAACTCTGCACACAATATGAAATAAATTCACGACATCTCCTTAAAATGAAATAATTGATTAACAGAAACAATTCAGCTCCAAATTAAACATATTTCAATTAACAAACTCTTTACTAGACTAGAACAATTCAACTAAACTACCAAGCATAATGAAGGAGTAACGTAAACTACTGAACTATGTACAACTAAAGGAACAAGGGAACCAACAAAGCTGATGCAATAATATGACAGTCCAACGTGAATATTTATGTTTAGGAACCAGGGTTTATCTTGAGAAATTTGGAAATGAGGTCAAATTAGTTTTAAAACTACACTGTTCAAAAAATTAAAGGGAACAATCAAATAAAACATCCCAGATCTGAATGATAGAAATATTCTCATTGAATATTTTGTTCTGTACAAAGTGGAATGTGCCGACAACAAAATCACACAAAAATCATCAATGGAGATCAAATTTATTAACCAATGGAGGCCTGGATTTGGAGTCACACACAAACTTAAAGTGGAAAAACACACTACAGGCTGATCCAATTTTGATGTAATGTCCTTAAAACAAGTCAAAATGAGGCTCAGTATTGTGTGTGGCCTCCTCGTGCCTGTATGACCTCCCTACAACGCCTGGGCATGCTCCTGATGAGACGGCGGATGGTCTCCTAAGGGATCTCCTCCCAGACCTGGACTAAAGCAACCGCCAACTCCTGGACAGTCTGTGGTGCAACGTGAAGTTGGTGGATGGAGCGAGACATGATGTCCCAGATGTGCTCAATCAGATTCAGGACTGGGGAACGGGCGGGCCAGTCCATAGCTTCAATGTCTTCATCTTGCAGGAACTGCTGACACACTCCAGTCACATGAGGTCTAGCATTGTCCTGCATTAGGAGGAACTCAGGGCCAACCGCACCAGCATATGGTCTCACAAGGGGTCTGAGGATCTCATCTCAGTACCTAATGGAGGCCCTCCAAAGAAATGCCACCCCACACCATTACTGACCCACTGCCAAACCGGTCTTGCTGAAGGATGTTGCAGGCAGCAGATCGCTCTCCACGGTGTCTCCAGACTGTGTCACGTCTGTCACATGTGCTCATTGTGAACCTGCTTTCATCTGTGAAGAGCACAGGGCGCCAGTGGAAAGTTTGCCAATCCTGGTGTTCTCTGGCAAATGCCAAACGTCCTGCACGGTGTTGGGCTGTGAGCACAACCCCCATTTGTGGACGTCGGGCCCTCATACCATCCTCATGGAGTCGGTTTCTAACCGTTTGTGCAGACACATGCACATTTGTGGCCTGCTGGGGGTCATTTTGCTGGGCTCTGGCAGTTCTCCTCCTGTTCCTCCTTGCACAAAGGCGGAGGTAGCGGTCCTGCTGTTGGGTTGTTGCCCTACTACGGCCTTCTCCACGTCTCCTGGTGTACTGGCCTGTCTCCTGGTAGCGCCTCCAGGCTCTGGACACTACGCGCACACCCAACAGACAAATGGAGAAATGTGGGGGTATTTCATCTGGGGCTGCTAACACAAAGAGAATAGCTTATCTGGTAATCCTGTTAATACCATTAAAACAAATATTAAGGTACATAAGAATACTCACGGCACATTATCTACCAATTACGGGACAATTGAAACTAGCTCTGTTGTACTGTGTGATATAAGCAGAGCTATTAGCTTGTTAGCTACCACAGATAATATGCCCCAAACTCACATTATTGAAGCATCAGTATTTAAAACATCTAATTAAAAATAAAGTTTGTATCAGCTTCAAAACACAACATATAACAAATAGACTAGTCTTAAAGCTTAGAGGCTGGTTCGCATTAGCTTCACCACGGTAGCTGTTTTATACCACCACAAACAAAGCAAAGCACTACGGAATAAACAATATTTAGGTTGTTTCATCCTAAACTAATTTTCCCTGCCCAGACACTACCTCATACATGAACCATCTCAAAGAACAGGAGGTCCAAAGAGCCAGGGATGTGCACAGATAGACGCTAGGTGGTGCTAGAGCACCTGCCCTTTTATCCTTTGGAGAAAAAAGTGCCCTCCAGAAATCTTTTTTTATTTATTTTTTTTTTTTTTATACAGTGTATAGTGTGGGGCCCAAGGTAAAATTTCTGAATTTAAAGGCCTATAATACCAGTGCCCCATGTTTTGAAATCCCCCCGCAAAAACACACATACGTGTCCCGCCTCGTGTGTCTCTCAACGGAGACGTGCTGCGAGCAGAGCGGAGAGTTGGACTTGCGCTGGTCCAGCTTACCTCTTCTCTCCTCCCCTCCGCCGTCAGATAGAGCCCTTCCCTGCCGACAGGCCGGATAACCATCCAGGAAACAAACAAAACAAATATACTTGCTTCCTAAACTTCAGATGAAAAAGTTAAAACTTCACCTGCCACCATTTTATCTAAACAGAACAGGCCAATCAATGGCATACCTTTACCCGCTATGTCTTCTATGGTCGCCACCAGGCGCCAGGTGAATGTCTATGATTTAACTCTTAGATTAAATTAGAAGAAACAAATAAATTCAAATCTATCTCATAGATGTCGGTATTACATTTGCTATTATGGTTCATGATGTCTTCTGTTTGACTCATGTTTTTTTTTTTATTGCAAACATGGCCAAATGAGCTGGTTAACATTACAATTCATACACTACTAAAATACCTTTAATAAAGTTCAGTAAACGTGGGGCATGTAGGCTAAGTTGTATTTTCTACTTCTGTAAAAATGATGATGTGATCAGAATATTTTATTTTCTAAATAGCAGACATCTTATCAGTTCTCAGGACTTGTAATCTCATTACTTTTTATTCTCTAAGAATAATTTCTGTCATATATCACACTGGCTACATGCAGAAGTATAGATTATTCTTCTTATGATCTGATGTTGGTTTCATTTTGACTATAAAGATTTTATAACTCATTTTCTGGATATAGTTGATTTATGCTGTGGAATGGTCACTGGTTACTCACATTTCTGAAGATAACTCATTTAGTGAGCCCTACCTGGTAAATTTGGCAGTGTAACCTGCTTTGCTACAACATAAGGTTATTTGGTGCAGAACACATTTTGTGATAAAAGTACAGAATGATATAGTCAAGACAAACACGTGCTCAGTGTGTAAAAAGAAAGAAATTTAACTCAGGAAGTTCAGGTTAAAGGCTGGTTGTGAATCAGTAATCTAACTTTAAATCAGTCTATGATAATTTTGTTAAATCTCACACTACAAAGGCAACCGACAGCTCCATGTGCCGCACAAGGTGCCCTTTTTTTCCACTTGAGCACCTGCCCCCCAAAATGTCTGTGCAGGTCACTGCAAAGAGCTTTGAGTTGTGTAGCAATGATGAACAAAGAACCGTGACGGCTGCTCTCAGTAGCAGCTGAGGGGTAGCTCCTGCTAGATTGGCACACATCAGGCGTGCAGAGCTTTGGTTTCTATACCTTCTTCTTTAGGCTGTGGGAACAACCACTTCAAGCAACATGATTACAGACACAATCTCATCTGGGGAAATCTCTGGTTCAGGTTTCTTTTCTGCAGAAGATCAGAAAGAAAGGTTCAAGACAAGCTTGTCTTAATTACCCCTTTGTAATTAAAGATGCAGTTTTTAACGGTATCTTTTTACATGTCATATACATATCGTTGTTATTATGAACATGAATATATTATTTAATATTAATACTTTAATATTTTATTAAATAATCTTTCGGTCTGTTAAGGGATGTCCTGTGAATGCCAGCCCAAGAAGGTGGTGGTGTTAGGACAAAATTGAAAGGGATTTGCCAAGCATTATTGATCAGCAAAACTCTGCACACACACAGAATTAATTCACACAATTTCTTAAAATACAAGAATTTAGTAACAAAAATAAGTCAACCCAAAGTCAAACATATTTCAAGGTGGTTGAAAACCATGACCAAAAGAGTGATGCAATATTACCATGCAATGTTTATGTTTGACAACCAAGGATTATCTTGAAAAACCTGGAAATGAAGTTAAGTTATTCTTGGAACTAACTTAGGCAATAATTGGTATACCTTCAAACAGCCATTCACAATGCAAGATCAGATAAAACATTTTAAAGAATGATTTGCTGAATAAAACCAACCTTCTAGATGACTAATTCTCAATGGTGTTTAATTGGCTGCCTTTATTTATTAAAATAATATTTCAAGAAATATTATTAAGGAAATATTAATATAATATTTAAGGAAATATTATTGTGAATGAGAACCAAACCTTTCTGGATAAATGGGTCTTAGAGACTAAAATACACCCTTCAATCAAACTTTTTGACAGGTGACCTTTGACCTTAAGAGGGGTGATGGGGGCGGGGAGGTTATGGGGTCAACAGGGGTGTGTCCGAGGGGCGTAACCGTGGATGCTGATTGGTTGTCATCATTAGGGGCAATACCTTAAATGAACCAATAATAATACAGGGGTGAGTTTAAGGGTGTTACAGGGAAGTCCTTAAATGAACCAATTAAAACACAGGGGTGTGTTTAAGGATGTTATTAATAAACTGTATGTTTTTCAGGCGTTAATACATCTAAAAAAGACATGCATCCTCTTATATTTTAAAGGTATAATAAACTTAATGTTGACCTGTCACGTGAAATCCTAATAAATGAACTGTGAACAGACATATTCGATCAGGGTCTGGAAGAATTAAACAGACCGTCTCCACCTGACAGTCATCAAAATCCTTCAACATCACACAATGCTGATCAGCATGGGGGTAATTTCAATCAGGAGGTAGCAGTCAGTTCTGATCAAATAGGGCGAGATCCTCCAGCGGTTGTTGAACGTGAACGTTTTAATAACCATGAAATAAGGAGACCTTTTACCATCCCGCCGCCCTGTTCAGGGAACGTTCCGGATCTAGCCGCATTTTATACAAACATCATGCGTATTCTCATTGAATTAGTCGACGCCGCAAGATCTTTAACCAGACGTAACGACGTTGTGCAGCTGGAATTAGTGGGTGAAAATCTCAATTGTCACGTCACATTTACTGTTACTGATGATGGAAATATGATCTTGCCTGCTTTTGAGAACCTTCTGGACGATTTAGTACAATTGAATGCTGATGTACCTGTAGATAATAACCTGGAATTTGTTCTTCAGGTTGTTAATGATCCTGCAGGAGGGTCGAAACGTAAGGCTACAGGAACGTTAGACTGTGAACTGATTAATAAGAAAATGCGTCACCTGTATATTGTAGATAATACCGGTAATCAGTTATGCTTTGCAATCTGCCTCGCACACGTCTCTGATCCTGAGCTTACTGATGACCGTGCTGTAGAACTGGGGAGGAGATGGCAGCATCAGGCAGGCCTCGATGAGCAAACAGCAGTTACTTTTCGTGATATTGGTAAATTTGAAAACATTCTGAAGAGAAAAATTGTAGTGTTTCACAGAACCACAAGCTCTACTGCTCTGTGTAAATTTGAGACCAGTTTCCTTGATCGTTCAAACCCTCTGTTTATGCTGTTATTTCAAGGTCATTACTATGGGATAAAAAATCTCAAAGGTTTTATAGGGTGCAGATATATCTGTGGGTACTGTTACAGCGGGTATGAGAATACAAACACACACCATTGTGAAGGTTATTGTTCAGTGTGTCAAACATATAAATGTATGCAAGAAATTAGCAATCCTGTAACCTGTGCAGGCTGTCAAAGAATCTGTCGTAATTCTTCATGTTTCAGCAGACACAAGGAACAGAAATAGTGCTGAAAAACCTATGAGTGACTGTGAGTTGGTAAAACTTTGTCAAATATGCAAAAGGATATACGTTATTCCAATCAGTAAACCAAATAAACCACACGTGTGTAATGTAAAATGCAGTATTTGCAGTGAAAATGTACCTCCTGGTCTAGACATTACATGCGATGATCATAAGTGTTACATTCAGCCTTTCAGTGCATGATAAACTGATTTTCTTATGATTTTGAATGCTTCGTCAATGAGTGCGGCGTGCATACCCCCTTTCTGGTCTGTGCTAAAACATTGAAAGGTGATGAATGGTACGCTTATGGGTTAGACTGCACCCAAAAATTACTACATTTAAGGAGGCCGATGTATAGAGGCTTCACTTTAATAACGCACAACGCGCGTGGATATGACAGCTACCTGATTCTCACAGCTATGCTGCAGTTAGGTATTAAACCTCATCTCATCATGCTAGGAAGTAAAGTTCTCTGTTTAACCGACCCTGATTACAGGTTAAAATACATTGATAGCCTGTCCTTCATGTGCATGAAGCTTAGTGCCATGCCGAAAGCGTTAGGCTTTACCGATCAAAGCAAGGGTTTTTTCCCCCACCTATTCTCCTCCGAAGAGTGCCTACGGTACGTGGGGTCATATCCTGCTTCATCCTGTTACGCTGTAGAATGCATGAGTCTTCAAGAACAACAGGTGTTTAACAGCTGGTACAGAGAAGCGAGCAAAGAGGTCTTTGACTTTAAGAAAGAAGCTATTTGTTATTGTAAAAATGACGTTGAAATTCTTTCTCAAGGCTGCTTAAAATTCAGAGACGAGTTCTTTAAGGAGACAAGTGTGGATCCGTTTAAATGCATCACAATAGCATCTGCGTGCATGAAGGTTTTTGTAACCAATTTCCTTCCTCCTAAAACCTTAGGCATCCCCTCACCTCTGGATTACAGACGTAGCAGTAAAACATTCTCCAGCGTGTCCATTCAATGGCTCGGCTGGATTGCAGACAGCAGAACCATATTTATCGAGCATGCTTAGGGGTGAAAAGAAAATTGGTCCATATTCTGTGGATGGGTATGCAGAGATTAACGGTGTCAAAGTTACGTTTGAATTTTACAGCTGTTTTTTCCACGGCTGTAAAAAATGTTACATGCCTCATGACAAGTGTCCGTTGAGAGGGGTCGCATTTGAACAGTTTTACGCCGCGACAGTCGAGAGAAGCAAGGTGCTCCAAACTGTGTACGGACCTTCGTCTCGAGGTCATCTGGGAGCATGAGTGGACTGAAATGAAAAAAACCCACCCGGGGTGATCAGCTTTCTTGAGAAAGTTAACGCACCCGAACCGTTATCACCCCGGGATGCTCTGTATGGTGGATGCACCTGCGCTATGAGACTGAGGTACACAGCGGGGCCGGGTGAAACTGTACACTATGTGGATTACACGTCTCTGTATCCTCATGTAAACGCCAACTGCGTTTTTCCCCTCAGTCACCCCACCATCATATGCAAAGAGTTTGATGACCCCAGCAGCTACTTCGGAATAATCAAAGCTGTGGTCTTCCCACCACGTGACCTGTTGTTCCCTGTTTTACCTTACAGAACTTCCCGAGGTAAACTTGTGTTCACTCTCTGTCGCACATGCGCTGAAATAAATAACCAGTCAGGTCCCTGCAGGCATAATGATGAGGACAGAGCTCTGACGGGTGTGTGGGTGAGTGTAGTGTTTAGTAAAGCGTTGCAGTGTGGTTATCGCCTTGCTAAAATCACAGAGGTGTGGCATTTTGAAAAGACCAGTGACACAATCTTTAAAGGTTATTTTCATTGCTTTTTAAAGGGTAAGCAGGAGGCTTCAGGCTACCCGTCTGAACCAGTGGATCAGGAGAGCAAGTCAAAGTATGTAGCAGACTACAAACTCCATCAGGGTATCCAATTAAACCCTGAGAAAATCGAGGTGAACCCTGCTAAAAGGCAGGTTACAAAACTGTTTAAACAGCTTTTGGGGAAAGTTTGCGCAGCGAAGTGATCTGTCTGACCACAGTCATCACTAACCCTGATGAGTTTTTCAGCTTCATGTTCTTGAGTAAATATAGAGTTAACTATTTTCATTTCTTCAACCCTGAAATGTGTGTAGTGCAGTGGATCGTCAGTAAACGTGTCATCTCTCCCCCAAGCAAGGTAAACAATGTGTTTATTGCTGCATTCACCACTGCTTACGCACGTTTAAAACTTCTCAGCAGCATGGAGCAATTACAGGAGAGATTGATTTATATTGACACGGACAGTTTGATTTATGTGACAAAAAGTGGTGAAACTCCTTTGGAGCTTGGAAATTATCTGGGTGATCTTACTGACGAGTTAGATGGTGACAGCATTTCGGAGTTTGCATCAACAGGACCCAAGAGTTATGCATACCAAACTAAAAACCATAAAAAAGTAGTGATACGTGCTAAAGGCATTACTCAAACGCATGAATGCAGCGAGAGGGTCAATTTGGACAGTATCAAAGGGCTGGTTGAGGGCTACTTACATGGGTCAAGTGAGGGTGTCATTGAAATTCGTCAGCACACGATCAGGAGGGATAAAAAGAGATTCCGCTTGACAAATGCAATATTTCTTAAAAAGTTTCGGTTGGTCTATGATAAGAGACGTCTTTTTTCTGATGGGACAACTCTGCCTTTTGGTTATTAGAGCTTAAGAAGAAGAAGAAAAAAAAAATAATAATAATAATAAAAAAAAAGAAAAACGTTCCATGGATTTACAGGAGATTGATTTTCATCCTAGATTTAGAGCACCTTTCTCATGTATGATTGATGGACCCAGCGGCCGCGGGAAAACTTTCTTTGTAAAAAGTATTTTGCAAAATTGTAATCATGTCATGGGATGTTGCACCTGAAAATATTGTATGGATTTACACTTCTTTTCAACCCATGTATGCTGAATAGCAGAAGATGAATAAAAATATTACCTTTGTGGAGGGATTGCCTCATTCTTTTGAAGATGAAAACCTGTTTCCTCCTGATCAGAATCATCTGATTATTCTAGACGATGTTATTGCCCAAGCCTCAGATGATGAAAACGTGATGAAGGTCTTTACCCAGTTTTGTCACCATCGTAATATGAGCGTCATGATGTTGACTCAAAATGTATTTCATCAGGGAAAGTACAGTCGCACCATCAGCCTGAACGCTAATTATATGGTATTGTTTAAAAACCCGAGAGATAAACTTCAGCTGAATATACTGGCCCGCCAAATGTTTCCATCTCAAAAGGGTTTCTTCTTGGAGAGATTTGAAGACGCAACGAGAGAAGCTCATGGTTATTTAATCATCGATTTTACGCCTACCTGCCCAGAACATTTCAGACTGAGAACGGGGATACTTCCTCACCAGTGGCCTGCTGTGTATGTGCCCAGAACAAAGTAAGTCATCATGTCTGTGCGTATAAAAAGGAATGTCCCATTATTCAAAGCTCTGTACCAAGCCACTCCTCAGAAAGGATATTCTCGCACACTGCTCACCCGACTTTCTTCAGGCTCTGTGTGAGATTGCTCTGAATATTTTAAACGGTAACATTAAACTATTACCCTCTCAACACCGACAATTGAAGAAACAAAGAAAAATTATCAGATTGTTGGGTGATAAAAGAACCGGAATAAAATCTAAACAGCTGGCACTCAAAAACCAGGGAGGTGGTTTTATTCTCCCCATCTTAACGGCTCTTGCTCTCTTGATCAGTGATCTAGTGGGTGGTATAATCAGGAGATAATGTCTCTCAGAACATCGCAGAAGATGCTTCTCATTTCACCTCATCAATTCAAGCATCTGACCTAGTCAGACACGTCCATCACACAGACGGCGGAGGAGAATTTGGATGCTGACATGAGAGCGATATTAAACAAGTCCGGTTTGACTTCTTATAAAAAAAATCAAGAAATATGATGCGCTTTTGCAGAGGTATCTGACTCTACTCAAGCAAGGTGTGAAAGAAGAACAGCGGGTGAGTTTGACGCTGCAGCGTGACACAGAGGTTCCTGAACATGAGCGGTCCCAAGAAAAACAAGGCCCAGGGCAGGACGAGGCCCCTAAGGATCTGGTTGTAACATAGGTACTGAAAAGCCTACCGAAGCATAACCGTAAAAATGGGAGGTCAAAAAAGTATCTTCGTAAGACGACACTACCACCCCGATAGATTACATTTTCACCATGAACTGTTATAAGAAAATGAAACATGTAGCCTATTTCTTTTATACAATAAAATATTTATTGATTATATTTTCAAGTCTAGCTTCGTTCTCTACTTCACACACTAACATATGATGTCATTACACAAATATTAAATCATAAGAAAAAAACAATGAAAAAAAAAAAGACAATTTAAATTCCATAACAATCCAGAAACATCTCCAAAGAGCATGTTCCGTGAGTATAAAATGTACAACTTTGACTAATGACACATTTCTGATATTTTTTCACAAAGTTAGATACCATTAAATCATTATTAATCACATCTCCGGTGTATTTTGACAACACTTGCTGCAGTGATAATCCGCACGCTCTATGACACAGAAAAAAAATGCAATGGTGACCGCACACAGTGGACAGAGTGTTTTGAAGCTGATTATTATGATACAATATTTGTGAGGATCTGCCTTCTAAAAATGTGTTCACAATAAAGTAGGCCGGCCCTGGGAATTTGTCAGCTAGCAGCGGCAGCTGGTCACACTGCCACACACCGCTAAACAAATCTCCCAGCAGATGATGCAGCAGGTTCTCCATTTCATGATTATTCATGTCTGATTAGATAAATAATAATCCACCAGCACACGCATCTTTGAATCAATCTCTAAAATAGAGTCATAACAAGCGTAGATGATCAGCGTGGTGGTATGAGGCAACGGGTTTCTTAAATTCCCACTGGAAACTGGAGATAGAGCATCCATGTCCTCACCCGGGTTAAGATTAAATGCGAATAGAGAGTATCCTTGATTAAATTCCTGACATGTTATACTCAGCGGAAGATCTTTTAGATGTCGTCCTGTAGCTGTAAACAAGTTGTAATACTCTCTCACTGAACTACCTTGGTTAAAATTGGGCTGGAAGGCCTTAGCTGGAATTTGTCTGCCATCCTTACACAAAGCTAAATATTCCATATCAAAATGATTAAAGTCAAACGGATTGAGATCGCGTGTTCCTGTAAAAGCGTCATGATCCAGTAAAGCAATCACGACATACTTGGGGAAGATGCCTAAGAAAAGATTCTCTTGGTTGCATACCCTTGAATTTTCAGGGATGGAATATGTTTTTACATTCACACGTGAAAGTGGATAGAGAGCATTTGCTTTCATTAAAGCTGAAGCGTGCCCCAGTCGTACAGCTGGAGAGACGGTAACTTTTTTGATGAAAAGAGAGGCTCCTAATATCCTAAGTTTGAAAGTGGAGTCTCTTGCTGCCATGAGACAAAAGGCATCGTTGGCTCTTGTACGTTTAATTTTAAGGTCAACAGAGTTTAAAAGAAGTCTCTCACAGAAAAATATGTCTGCATGCAGGGGGCCTAGGAGATGTACCTCCCTGGAATTTTCCGTAAAGCCTGCTCTGTTGTTAAGACCTTGGTTAGGGCCGTTAGTTATAACGATAGAGTTCAGAGCACCTGCAGTGTCTTTGAAAAAAAGACCAGAGCTAAACTGGCTTTTTAAAGAATCCTCAGAAAAGTTTAACAATGTCTCAATCATGGCTCTAAATGGATGGGTGGCGCTGGATTGTGAAATCAATCAATCTCCGAAAGTGACATCACACTGACTGAAGATGGCGTTTAACGGGTAGTTGATGAGCCCTACAGGTGCATCATCCGGCAGGTTTGTTCCATCCTCGTTAGTAATTTTCACTCTGAGATGCAACAGCGTATCGTTGAGATCCAGATACTTTTCTCCGTTCCCCGGAATGAAAAACTCGATCGGGCCTCCATCGGTGATTGCTGATAAAGGCTGGATCTCGGTGTACATTTTATCTTCAATCGATAGCTGCGTCATCGGGGCAGAAAATAAGTCCAGCTCTGCCAGCGTGCACTCTGATGATTTGTTATGTAAAAGAGCCATTATTTAAATATATCAAAATTTGCAGATGACTTCCTTCCCCTTCGTTTGTCAGCTGCGACTGATCTCCTTTTTTGTGTTTGTCGTTGTTTTTTAAACATCCTTAAACGATCAACAGGGGGTCTTGTTCTGGGTCTTTTGGATAAAACCATAATTCCTGAACGTTCTTGACCTTCAGTGCCTGTAGAACCAACCACTCATTTTACTCATAGCTCTACCTATGACATCCAAAGCGATATTTGATGCAGCTGTTTTAAGATGGGGTTTTGCAATAGCAAATCCTTTTTTAACCAGAGGGGATACGAAGCGGAATAATTTTGAAAATAATGATCCAATTCCGCGTCCGTACATGACCGGGGCCCCATAAAACCCTGGCAGATTACCGCCTGATTGACTTACATAGTAATTTACAAAGCGATTTGGATCACGTCTCAGACTTAGCTGTGCCATGTTCTCTCTTGCCTGCTTGATGCAGTGTTGAAGGACCAGTGTAATATGAATGATAACCAATCAGTCTTAGAGGTTGTATACATATCTCTAGAATAGTTTATACAAATAAAATTTATCTCAGGCTACGTTGTGATATCACTGGTCTGAAGTGTAGTCTTATGACGGTCTTTCCGTAGACGAAATTTACAGGAACGTTTTGGTCCGATTTAATTTCTATATGGATATTTTCAATATGTCTTCTGGAAACTGGAAGGTAGTGGGCAGGGTTAAACGTCAGAGTAACCATATCACTGAAGTCGCCTTGTACTTTGACGGTCCGCAGTAAAGGTGCAAAAGTGTCGCCTACTATTTGAGGGCTGACCACGTCGCTGTAGCAGTATAGGTGATAGAAACCAGCCTTTATATCCGCCAGAAAAGGAGCCAGTTTTGGTTCAGATACATTAATCCATTCCCCTGGTTTCACACCCATCATATAAGCTAGAGTGCTGAAGAAGCGTATTTCATACGGACTGCTTGCCTGAAATGCAAATCTCTTTTGAACTTTGCTGAATTTAATGCGGATACCCAAGTAAATTTTTTTGAAAAACAGTTCCATCTCTGTCTCGAGTTGAATAACGCTGTTATAGTAGCCACTTCTGATCCTTTGCTTATTGATCTCCACATCACCAACCTTCCTCCATTCAAAGTAGGCATCATAATCCGGTAAATTATGCCATGTATGAGGGTATGAAATCTCTGCTAATGCAACCATCCATTGGCCTTCTAAATCAATATGTTGAGCTAAATTTACACAGAAACTTGAACTGGTATTATTTTTAAACACTTCCATGCTAGCGTTAGAGGGAAGGGTAACGTAAAAGCCATCATCCTCTACCTGACGGTTCACGATGCTGTGTCAACTGTGAGGATTAGTGCAAATCTTTTATACGTTTCGAAGTTCATCAAACCTGATCCAACTGTTGAATTCCTCAGGCCAGTTTTTCCAGCTTACAAAAACCTGTTTGACATCCTTGACCGTACGTCGTTTTAATATTTTTTCCACTTGATACATCTTGTCGTTAAATATTTTTACTTTTTGAAGTTCCTCTGCGTAAAAGGAACCCTCGATAGGTTCTCCATCCAAATCTTTGAGTTTGTATACAGGAGGAAATCGGGGTATCCGCTCATACACTGTAAACACTTCATCCGTAAAACACTGTTCGTATGTTTTGTCAAACACTCCACGGACCTTGGATATTCTGACAAGATCCCCCTGTTTAAACATTGTCACTGAGACCCTGCAATATCTGTTGGACTTGACATCATACAGATTCTGAAACACTTGAAAGGCATTTTCTGAGGTCACATCCATAGTGCTCATTTTAATGCTGGAGTGGTAGCTGTGGTTATAGCTTCTAGCTAGGTTTTGCAGGACATCGACGTACCGCCGGGTGTTGTTAGCTGTAAAATATCTCCACATCCTTGTTTTTAATGTGCGGTTAAATCTCTCGATCACTGAAGCTTTTGCTTCACTCGCTGTGGCAAAATGTTCAATACTGTGTTTCTCCATTAAAACCTTAAAGTTCTAGTTAAACAATTATTTACCGGCATCAGTCTGAAGTTTTTAAAAAACCGATTCAAAAGCCTTTACCACCTCAGCGGCTGTTTTCCTCTTCAAAACTCGTACATACGCCCTTTTTGAAAAGATGTCAATGACGGTTAATAAATAATTATAACCATCATTTTCCTTGGCCAGAGCTTGCATGTCACAGAGATCAGCTTGGAACTGTCTCAATGGTCTGGTGACAAAAACTCTGTTTCTCGGGAACTTTATCCTTGGAGGTTTATGTATATAGGTATCTTCTCCTGATAAAAAATCTTTAACTTTTTCAACCGCAACCTTCTTTCCCGTTTCATCTTGCATAACCCTCCTCAGCCTATCTGCACCCCCAAAACTTCCCGGATTTGAAGGGCTATAATATACTTTCTTCATCAGCCGTCTTCCTGCCATCTCTGCCTTATGCTCACTCTGATTACTTGTTAAATAATGAGAAAAAACACACTGGAGGGTAGATTTATCCCTTTTTTTATTTTTGTATTTAATAGTAAAAAAACAAAAAAAAACAAATCTGATTAATGCAGATGAATTCAAACACTACTAGCTTTTAAACAACACTTTTGGGAAAGGTTAATATGTTCCTACTTTAATTGTATTTAATAGTAAAAAGAAAAAAAGAAGAAAAATTATATAATGCAAATTAATTAAAGTACTGGAATACTAAAAATGATACAACAAGTCATCAAACATGTGAGATCAGTTTGTCAGTCCGTAGCACTCTGAAACAGAGTTAAGTTGTTTGAGGTGTTTCTCTTTGACCATGCAATCATAAACGTGCGCTATTGCACTGTGGATGCCTTGTACCGATTTCAGTTCATATAAAACCATTTCTGCAATCGTCTTGACTCTGAAGTCGCTGTTTTCACCGTATTGATGAAGGTGGTTGAGAACCAACCGTCAATTTCGTCCCCCTGGTTACTCTCATTCTCCGCTGAAGGCTGAGGGTCCTCCATCGGTTCTAGGGTTTGTGTAGGGGCTTCGGTAGAGGGTGAGTAGCTGGTAGCTACTTCCTCCTCCACGATCACCTTCATGTCTTCAGGCAGGACATTCGCGTCTACAGACTCGGCCATGAATAGCAGCGATGGTGAGTAGAGGTCTGGAGAAAGCGGTTGATACATTTTCATGTTGTATCCTGTAGGTGATGCAGGACTGAAGTGGGTCTCTGCTCGGTGGTTGTAGAGATCCCTGTATGGTGTTGGCTAACTCATTCTCAGGATTCGATTCTCAGTGTCTGTGAGCTTGCTGTTATCCCCCCATATATATATCATAGGAAGGGGGCGGGTCCTCAGAAGAGGGTTTGTTCTAGATGTAAAACAGGAAACGTCAGCGTTTTTTTTACTGACATGACATCGATCCAACTGCGTGAGTTGTGGAAAAGGTCGGAAAGACGCTGTCCAATTTCACTCATCTTGTCTGCCCAAGCTTCAAACAGCAGAGCCAGCATTGTCTTGAATATGCCGCAGTCCTGATTGAAAGCCTCCAACACAAACAGATCTGAGGGGTTCGTCTGGTTGTTCCTGCGTCTGCTTGCCTGAAAAGACCAGCAACCATTTGCTGAGGTTTTTGACCCCCACACTGGGCTAAAGAGAGGTTGTCTCTCAGCTATTTCAACATCAGATGGCATATGAAACATTCACGCCCGTTTTGCAAGTCGAGGAGACAGTTCATTTTCTTCTTCCTCCCTCTCCTGCATTGAGACTGTTTCAGGGCTATCATTAAGGTGCGGGATTGCACGCCTTAACACAGCCCAGTCGCTGTGGGTGAGAGTACACAGAGCCAGTGATCCATTAAATACCTCGTCTTGATCCAATTGATACAGGCAAAGCTCTCCTATTTCATACATGAAAATATAACCCCATCTACCAATCAGGCATATGGCTCCAAAGACCATTCTTTCTGCAGAGTGTTGAACGGGGGTCTTTGTACCCTGCAGATGTATTATGTTGATTTCTTAGGAGCATTCAATTCACGGGATGAATACTGGCAGACGGTCACTGGGGTTTCGCACAGAACTGACATACCTCTTGGCTGACCCGAGGTCTGATTTTCAACTGTGGTTGTTGAAGTTGATGTTGGATCCTCATCATCGGTAGAGTATGTCACGACGGGAATTCCGATAGGTATCTCAGATGAGGAAGTAGATGATATAGATGATGCAGTTGCTTGTTCATCATCATCTTGGCATGCGTTGCGTTTCTCCTCCGCTTGACGATAAACTCTCTTAACTCTAGCCATTGCTGAACGGGTGTTCTTTTCCAACAAATGCTGCATGTAAAGTGCAGAGTTTTATCCCTGTATTTAAAGTAAACACTAAAGCACGCCCCATTGTTTTCATGGGGGGGGGGGGGGGGGGGTGAGGGAGGGACTTGTAACAGCAGACTTGCTATGATGCCACTGCCCATATAAAACCCCCATCTTTCCAATGGTCCTTTCTCTTCCACCCGGGACTCCGCTGCGAGGCTGGCTAGCAAAAAGACATAAACTCTTCAAACAGGATCCAAGGGTGTCATACGATCATCGATCATATGCACTAAGATAAGTAACAATGAATCATTCTGTGTATCCGGTAGAAAGGGAATTAAGGTACACGCCTGGCTTGACTTTCTCTCTGAGGCCTGCAGAAGCAAACGATGTTCCAGAGAAGTAGTAGAGAAGCTGTCTCTAAGCCGAGTGAAGCGGTTTTCCCTGCCTGAGAGGAGGACAACAGGAGCTTAGTTCCAAGACTAACTTCACGTCACTTCCAGATTCTTCAAGATAATCCTTGATTCTCAAACATAAACATTGCATGGTAATATTGCATCACTCTTTTGGTCATGGTTTCCAATCATCTTTAATCAACTTGTTTATATTGTACATAGTCCATTAGTCTTCCCTATTCTTTAATTCTGCTTGGTAGTTTAGTTGGATTGTTTTAGCATAGTAAAGAGTTTGTTGATTGAAATATGTTTAACTTTGAGTTGACTTATTTTTGTTAATAAATTCTTGTATTTTAAGAAATTGTGTGAATTCATTCCATGTGTGTGCAGAGTTGTGCTGTTCATCTCACACCTTTCTATTTTCTCCTAATATTATGGCCTTACTGGGCTGGTATTCACAGGACAACACTTAACAGACCGAAATATTATTTGATAAAATATTAAAATATTAATATTAAATAATATTCTCAGATTCATAATCACAGCACTGTTTTTCTCTTCCTAGATGCTACATCAGTCCTGGCTCTGTGTTTAGCAGTGGCACCTTCCTGGACGGGGACATCGGATGAGCTGCTGCTGCCAACAACCTAATGTTCTCCATCTTTAGATGATACACTTGCTCCTGTCTTTCAGTGTTTAACCCTGTCTCTCTCCTAGACATAACTACTGGCTGAGCTTTGACTGTGACTAACTGTATGTGCTCTCTTTCATACTCTAGACTTGAAAACAGGCTCAGAGTTCACCTGCTTATCTGTCTTTCTCTCCTAGATGAAGCCACTAAGGGAGCTCCAACCATTATTGTTTTACTTTTTTCCCACAGAAAGCACTCCTGGATCAGTGCTTCTGTGTTTTTTTTCTGTCTCCGCTCTGTTCTCTCAAACCCCCAGTCGGTTGTGGCAGATGGCCGCTCACACTGAGCCTGGTTCTGCTGGAGGTTTCTTCCTGTTAAAAGTAAGTTTTCCTTTCCACTGTTGCTACATGCTCATCTAGGAGTAAATGCTGCAAGTCACTGACTCAATGCAATCTGCTGGGTTTCCTTAGATAGAAATACTCTTTAACCAGCTTGAATAATAAACTGAACTTGACTGCACTGTTAAATAGTAAGGATCAAATGGAATGTATGTACCTGACTTGAAATCTGTATGATGTCATTGAATGGACTTTGTAAAATGCCTTGAGATATACAATAGTGATAAAAGGTTTTAGACACACTAATTTACTCAGTCAGTCATTTTCTACCGCTTATTCCACAGTGGGTCGTGGGGAAGCTGTTGCCTATCTCCAGCAGTCTATGGGCGAGAGGCAGGGTACACCCTGGACAGGTCGCCAGTCCATCGCAGGGCAACACACAAACAACCATGCACACACTCATTCATACACCTAAGGGCAATTTAGAGTGAGCTACTAACCTAACAGGCATGTCTCTGGACTGTGGGAGGAAGCTGGAGTACCCGTTGAGAACCCACGCATGCACGGGGAGAACATGCAAACTCCATGCAGAAAGACCCCCGGCTGGGAATCAAACCCAGGACCTTCTTGCTGCAAGGCAACAGTGCTACCAACTGCGCCACCGTGCACTAATTTACTGTTTTTTTCATTCTCATGACTATTTACTTTGTACGTAGATTTTCACTGAAGGCATCAAAACTGTGAATGAACACCTATAGAATTATGTAGCAAACAAACAATTGTAAAAGAACTTCAAATATGTCTTATATTTTAGATTCCTTAAAGTAGTCGCCCTTTGCTGTGAAGACTGAAATATTAACCTTTGACTGTCTCTCAATGAACCTCTGGGAAGTTCTTTCAAGACTCTTTGGAAAAACATTTCAGGTGACCACCTCATGAAGCTCATGGAGAGAAAAGAAAGAGGACAAAGCAGTAATCAAAGCAAAAGGGAGGCTATTTTGAATAATCTAAAATACAAGAATGTTAAGACTTATTCCACACTTTCTGTTTACTATATAATTCCATGTGTGTTCAGTCACAGTTTTTATGTCTTGAAATATAGTCATGAAAATAAAGAGACCCATTAAGTTAGAAAGTGTATCTAAAATGTTTGACTGGTAATATATATATATATGTATATGTGTGTGTATATGGGACTTTGATTTTTGTTTCTTAAAATGCGATTAAATGGATTTTTCCAGACTTTAAAAGAGCCTGAGTTTACAATATTCATGCCTGTGTTATTATTTAATAGATCTGTCCACTAAAATCTATTTAAAATAAAAATGATGCTGTTTATGGCAAATATTGTTAATTTAGATTAAAATGCGATTAATCAAGATTAATTAATTACGAAACCTCAAATTAATTAGCTTTATTTTCTCTAATCGAGTCCCACCTAATTTGAATATAATATTATCTTTGAAATTAAAGAATTTGTTTGATGTGAAGCATTTAGTTGTGGCAATACTGAAAAAAAAACTGCAAGTAGGCAAAAACTTTAACTTTAACTTGTTAGCTTGCTATTTTGTACTGTGTAAATATAGGTACACAATTTAAAGAACACTTGCTAGAGAGAGGAAGACATGCAGCAAAGGTCAAAAGGCTGGAACTCTAACCCATGCGTTGAGGACTGTAGCCTCTGTCCGCTTTACCCCTGCGGCAATGTCACACTCTAGCTAAAACAACAACATTCACAATATTTATGAGGTGAATGATTTAGTTAATCTTAAAGTAGTGTACAGCATGTCTGTTTTGGCAGCTTAATGCAGGCATATACCAGTTAAAAAGTAAAGCCCAGGAGGAAAGAGAGAAACTGAAAACTCAGCAGATAGGGTTTTGCCTATCAGTAAAATTAATAGGCTTTTTACACAGTGGATGGCATCAGCCAGGGTAGCGACTTAAACACTGCAGCCAGATGACTCTAAAAAGATATGTTCATTCCATTACGGCAATGACAAACAAACACACAGACCCACTCATATATCTCTCTAGGATGATCCAATTACAGTAATGTTGTCCTATGTAATGCTCAGCTAACACTGTACAACAAAATGACACAATTAAACTAAAATGATGTCGAGTATGAGAAACAAATCTCTTTTCTTGGCCCCAAACCTGCTTCAATTCTGTTAGCCGTTTGTTGACTGCCTGCTCATATGCAGCTTTAGGGCAAATTTAAATACAAAACCTGGGAAGCAAAAGAAAACACCAGCGTGCTTTATTTGTAATGCAAATACTTCATGAATAAAAAAACATTGAGAAGATGTTCGTTTTCATTAGGAAAAAACTACATTTGGACTTTCAAAACTCAAAGCTTTAACTCCCTTAGCTGTTTTTCCTGCTAAATTAAAGAATGCAGGCTGGCTTGGCCATTTCAGGACCTTAATGTGTATCCTCTATAGCCACTCTTTCATTGCCTTGGTTCTAAATTTGGGGTCATTGTGTTCTAGGTAAGGGAATAAGATTTTCCTCCAAGATTTTATGCTATATGACCCTGGCCATTTGCTTCTCGATATGATGAAGTCATGAAATATACCCAGCAGAAAAACAACCTCATCTTTCAACCTCCATGCCAGCTGCGTGAAGCTGGCACCCCACCCACGTGGAAAATTCCAGCAAGTAGATTGAGCGGTTAGTGTTCCGTTTGTGCTGATTTGTGCCGTTGAAATTTTCGTTTGTGCTGCTTTGGTTTCTGAGATATTGATGATTATTTATTTAGGTCATCCAAATGTCCCCATCCGCCCATCTTGCTCCAAAACAAACCAGAGTGGTCTGCATTTTTAATGCTCCGTTTGTGCTGGTTTGTGTCGCCAAAAACCATTGTTTGTGCTGCTTTCGTTTCTGAGATATTATGAATTATAATTTCGGCCAATGACGTCACCATCCCCCCATTTTACTCCGAATTGAACCAGAGTGGTCTACTTTTTTAGTTCTTCGTTTGTGCAGGTTTGTGCCATTAAAATTTGCGTTTGTGCTGTTATGGTTTATGAGATATTATAAGTTTAAATTTCAGCAGATGACGTCACCAACACCCCATTTTGCTCTGAATTGAACCACAATGGTCTCATTTTTTAGTGCTTCGTTTGTGCAGGTTTGTGCTGTTAATTTCAGACAATCACATGACTTTACCTGTGACTGTGGAAATGGATTTCACCAGCTGCAGGCTGTAATTGGCAATTGTTTTTAGTTTCACGTTGGTTTCATATGTTCCAGTACATCCTTGTTCACAATTTCAGTTGTTTCAGAAGTTGAAGTTGGCAGATGTTACCAATGTATCTGTCCAGACAGTGGCAGGTGGCGTGGCTATTTTGGCGTTTTGGAGTATAGCCTTTTTTGAGAGTACTGCAAAAAGGGAATTCCTGTCTCCCGATGGCTGTCGGGGCATATAATTAAAGAATAGAAAAAGAAAAAGCTTTGATTAGCATTGATCAAAAGATTAATTCTGGTCACATAATCTGTCTGGAGCCACAAAACATATCACTCTACAGCAATACCTGGACACTTACTGCTTACAACCTTCAAATCACAACTCATTAAACCCCATTAAATTTGGAAAGTGTTCTTGGGTGTCTTGAAAGATGCCACCAAATAAAATGTATTATTATTTTTACTACTTGGCTTGCAACTAAATGTACCTGTTCAGTTTTGAAAATGTTTCTTAGCCCTCTAGGGTCACAGACGCTCCAAAGCATCCGTTAATGAATATGAAAGTCATATCTGTGAGACAAAGCCTAGCTGAGTCTTCATTTCAACACGTATCAAAAGTGTGGATGTCAAACTATATTACCAGTTTTGTATTTACTTGAATGCATGATTGCAATATCCATCCAACCATTCATCTCTCCTAATCCGGGGCAGATTGCAAGCACAGCAGACACTGGGTGAGAACTTCAATTATAAAGTTGCAAAAACTGCTCTTTTTCGTAAACCTTGAAGAAATTTAATAGGTCAATTACGAAAAGAAATGTGATTGACAAAGTAAAATTAAAACAATGCATTACAAATTTGATTGATTAAAGTAAAAGTACATTATGCACAATATATTTCTTAACCAAACTTTATTTAACAAATTTACACAGAAAAGCATAAAGTCATTTTAAGAAGACAACAAGCTGAGCAGCATCAGATATTAGTTATTATAAATGTTATAAACATTACATGATAACGGTTGCAGGCCATAGACGTCATCAGTTCCTGTCAAGGTAGGCTGCAGCTGGTGAAATCCATTCCCACACAAGGTGGTGTTGTTGTAATCGGACGTAATCAATTCAGGTGAAATAATGTGATCATCTGAAATTAAAACTTATATCTCATAAACAGCACAAACCTGCACAAACGAAGCACTAAAAAATGAGACACTGTGGTTCAATTCAGAGCAAAATGGGGTGTTGGTGACGTCATCTGCTGAAATTTAAACTTATAATATCTCATAAACCATAGCAACACAAACAAAAATTTTTCCTGCACAAACAAAGCACTAACCATTCTGTCTATTTACCAGAATTTTTCATGTGGGTGGGGTGTCAGCTTCACTCAGCTCTCCAAGCCTCACTGTGGGGATGGTGTTCTTCAAGACATTCCTATAATTTATCTTCCTCCAAACACAATGAGTCATGTTGGAATTATGATTATTGATTAATTAATATTCATCAAGAATTATAATTAACAATCATAATTTGACAAAATTAATTTCTTAACCAAAATCCTCATTTATGAATCGAAGCCAGAGATGTCCTCTGGTGTTGTAATTGTGGCTCTAAGCCTTTGATAATTACAACCGTTAAATACTCAGTAATAATTGATAACTACTACCAGAGATGTCACTGTTTAATCAACCGTTTCTGCCAAAACGTGTGGAACTTTAACCTTATTTTGACTGACAAATCACTCTTGCACAAAATAAACACAAAAGCCTTCTCTTTATCTATGTGAATATTTATTAAACCAATCAGCCTGATACAATCAGCTCTTCGATCCAATGATCTTCACCTACTCAAACAGTTCTACACAAAAGGGCAAAATACCTAACTAAACAAAATAAAACAAAACAGCAGTGGGTGTGTATGAGGTCAAACCAGCAGTTATGGCAGTTATGGCAAAATAAAAGGGGAATATGGTTGAACGAAGCTTTAGGTGCGCCCCTCCCAAAGTGTAGCTCAGCGGGACACGGGCAGTCATAAACCTTCCCCCAGCAAGGTTGTAAAACTCAGCCCACACAAAGGATCATGAACCCTTTTGGCGGCAAACCAGTAAAACATGAAGTTTAAGACAGAGAAAATGGTTGATTTTCACCATAAGGTTATTACAGCGGTCCAGTTTCACAGTGCACCTGCACGCAGGTGTTCGCACAGTAAAGACACACTTGCGAGACACTGCGGCCTCTGACAGTACCAGCAAGTTTGAAAACAATGGCATGCACATACAATTCAGAACACATAGACTCTAAATGGCGACTCTAATCGCATTAAAACCTCCTACTCTATCCTGCCCACGCTATTCCTAATAAAGAAATAAAAATAAAAGGATGAGTTTTACTTTGTTGAAGTCTTCCTTCTGAGCAGAGGAAGAGAGGAGGAGGGGGAAAGTTGGAAGTTAACGTGTGTCCACAGTTAACTTTGGGAAGAGCGGTCAATCTTCGTCCTTTGGCCTCCTTGGCAAAAAGGAAAAATATGATCTGACCGTCAGCAGTCGACTAGAACCAAGCAAGGAGGGAAAGTTGCGTCTCCTTGAAACTCCGTGGTTTTGGTTACGTGTTAAACTCACGTCTTCGATCGGCAAAGTGAAATTTTTGGCCTTCTCAGTCCAGAAACCTTTCATGAATTTTTCGTTGGCCAACGAAGGAGAATAAATGAAGACTCCACATGGGACCTCTTCTTCTCCAGAGAGAGATGCTTCAGATGTTGGTCTGGTATCCAACGTAAAAGCGCTTCTTTCAAATGTTCTCCTTCCTATATTGCCTCCTGTGACGTCAGACCTGGGACGGCCCCGTCATATCAGCCGCAGTGGCCGCTGGGTTTTGTAGGACAGACTATCCTGCGGTACAAAATGACCGATGACGTTGGAAAGGCATAGTGGCGTCCAACAACATACAAATGGTCCAATATTCAGCAAACAAGTGGTCCAACAGTCATGTTATAATAAGGAGTTCAATTTCAGTTGTATCTGACCACAGTATTTTCTCCCAGGCAACCTCTAAATCACAGGTGTCAAACTCCAGTCCTCAAGGGGCAGTGTCCTGCAACCTTTAGATGTGCCTCTACTTCAACACACCTGAATCTAATAATTAGATCATTAGCAGGATTCTGGAGAACTTGACTGCATACTGTATTTCGGCCATAGATTCAGATGTGTTGGACCAGGGACACATCTAAAAGTTTGAGGACACCAGCCCTCGAGGACTGGAGTTTGACATCCCTGCTAAATCATTTAGATGTAAAATTTGTCTAATTAACTTGTATTGCATTGTATATTTGGTTGAAGGATGGGATTTCATAAGGCATATTTTGTTTTTACTTATAAGTGGAAATATCCATGTTCCAAGCTGGGAAAATAAACAGGAAATCCATGGGGGTCCATGTGGGAAAGTTGGAGGGGTTCTGACCAAAACAGACCTAAAATCCAATAGGACAGCTGTGTGTAATACGATGTTTATTTGCACTGCTGGTGATTTGTATCTAATTAAAAACTTAATTTAGAGTACATTCTCATTTACTGTTGGAACACTTCTAAAATGCAGAGAAGTGGGTCTGCACTTTTATTGGGGTGTAATGCTAATGGTACTTAGCATGTCACTGAGCATAGCAGTTAGCTTTGTTTTCTGTTGGTTGATTGAGCTTATAGTTCCTAAACCATTTCTCACTGCACTTCCCTTTTGAGTGATTTTGGTTTGAAGCAAAGATCAATTTGTTTAAAAATTTGCTCAATTTTACTGTTGATTAGCTTTGTGTTTACCTTGTAAATAGTTGATGCAACAGCTAATAAATTACTTATGAGTACCAGTAAAATGGACCCAGGTAGTACCAGTGGTACTTGTACCACAATTAGAGAACCATGAATCTAAAATCATTCTATTGTAGCTCTTGCTATATGTTTAGAGTCTGCGTCCTGATGGAAGGTCAGTTTTCTTCCAGGAATGGCCCCCATTAAGCTTTATCTTCACAAAGCTTCCATGAAAAACATCTCAACAGTATGATGCTGCTGCACCACCAGCTTTCAGATGATGCCAGATACAGAGGACGTTTTCAAAGATTTATTTTAGAAATAAAGCTGGTAGGAGTAAAAAAAAACCTCTCTTGGAACACAATGGGGACACTGAATGGGAATGTTGATGCGGATGATTAGGTCCTTAAGACCGGTCTCCAAATCCAAATGGTCCCTCTTAGACACACAGTGAAACTCTTCTTGATAAATAGTGCAGCTCACAGGTGCGTGCAATAAGGCTGATTGCTGCAGAACAGGTGGGTTTGGCAGAACAGGGAGCATACACACACCAATCGTGACAGCTGTACACTTTTTCAAAACCTTATATCTGACCTTTCAGCTGTGTGGCTTCGTCTTGGTGTTTTTTTTACTAATATTCACTAACAAAACCCTAAGGCCTTTATAGAGCAGCTGAAGTTATACAGTTACACGCAGGTGGGCTCTATTTAACTTTTAGGTGACATCTAAAGGCAAATGGTTGCACAGAAATGTATTAATGGGTGTCAGAGTGAAAGGAGATGAATACCACACATGGATCGTTTTCTTTCCCCTATTGCTACACTACCCACTCAAAAATGACCAATCAATACTGTATTGATGTTTCTTGATGTATAATGAATTTCTATAATAATCTCTATCACAACAATGTGCTGTTTACAGTCTCCTCATTGATGCATGTTAACACACTCACAATACAGATCTGCTGATGCAACACCAACCCAATCACTGTCACTCTATAACTGCTCAGATTTTCCTTCTTTTTCATTAGTTGTTATTGGCTGTGATTTGTTTCTCTCCTCTCAGAACACTACCTCCACATCCCCAGAAATCTTCCATCACTTATTTTGCAATCTAGCCCAGGAGCATTCTTGGTTGGGCTCCATATGGCAGGGAGCTGAGGCAGCAGCTGGCCCTTTATCACCACACAGAACCTGGCCAGATTACACACTAACTCACTTCAGAGAATCAGAAATAAAATAAAGCACGCAAATGCAAAAAAAACATCACCACCTGCACTCCTGTAAACCCGTGGCCAGATTACACAATGCATCACAAACACATGCAGTGCAGAATTTACATGGAGGATTACATGAAGCGGAACGAGAACATAAGATTTATGTGAATGCACACTGTCAGAAATCTGGCACTGTAGAATGTGTACACATTTTAACCAAAAAAGACAGACGTCATGCATGTTCAGACTCTGCTTGTATGATTTTCTGTACTTCTGTCACATTGCCTCTTCATCAAAGGTTTCTTTTTTGCGTTTTGTCGAAGATGTTGCCACTTCAGAAGTAGAGAACCTTCTGTGCTTGTCCCATCTGTCATTTTCAGCCACTCCACATTTTGTTCAAAGAAAGTGATAAAGTGCTCCTCATGTCTTGGATCGAAGTTACTTTCTTTAACCGCTCACAAGCTTTGAGCTGCAATGCACATTGAAATTTTGCAGCTGTTTAGACATCATGTTACTCACAAAGCATTTCTTTTTGCATTTTTGCATTAATCCCAGAGATAAAAGAGCTAGCTTTATATTTTTCCAAAGAACATGATGTGTTACTCAAGTCAAACAGTTTTATCATACATCAAAATTTTGTTTGTAAGCAGTGTTAAAAACTAGGTTTTTATATTTGTTTTGAGCTAAAATAACGGCTAAATTTATTTAATTTTAGACTAAATTGAGTTATTAATGCACTTCAGAAGCAAAACAAAATTTCTAAAAATTATTTGAACCTAAGCTCAAGTGTACAAAACATAGAACATGTTCCATACTATAATTAGTTATTAAACTAAGATAAAGTCAAAAGTGAAAGTGTAAGTCCACCCTAGTCGTTCCAAAAGATTTGAGGTGTGAACGGCTTCCTGTCATGTCTGCAGTAGAAGCCATTCAGACGGTTCGCCAGGCGAGGACTCTGTTCAGGAAGGGTGGGGGGGCTCCTATAGGCAGTCAGGTTTCTCAGACCGGTCCATACAGCTGAAGTGTCACCAGTAGAAAGGCTGTTCTTAAGCTTCTCACTGTAGCTTCTCTTGGCTGCTTTGATCTCCTTTGTTAGTTTGTTCCTGGCCTGCCTGTACCGCGCCCAATCTCCACTGCTGTGAGCTTCTTCCTTTTCCCTGCGCAGTGGATGAAAGTTAGGTTCATTATTCAAATCGGAAAAAGGTTTTCTGTGTAAGGAAACCCAGTCAAGAGCATTCATGTTTGGCCAGTGGAAATCAAATCTCCCCCGAAAAAAACCCTTTCATCCACTAGCTTCTGCTTATGCAAAGTCAGGTCTAGGTTGGTAGCCCTTTACCTCTTTCCATCAGCACTCGCCAGCCCCTTCTGGATCTTCCTGGGATTGGACATCCTGGTGAATTCTCCTCATGGTCACACTGTCCAATGCTCAGAGAAAAAGAAAATCAGAGAGCTCCACTTCTGACTCTACAGGCGGGTAAATATCAGTCAAACTTAAACGTATAAATTACGAATCATGGCCATGTTTGGTTCCAACAGGACAATAATCCTATATACATATGAAAACTGGAATATGCAGGTTATAAGCAAACTGCGTTTGCCATTTTCGCTAACCTTTGCTTGAATAAACAACACAAAATGTGTGCTTCTTCAGACTTAATCAAATTTAAGTTTTGTTAAAACTCAAATAGCATCTCCTCCTGTTTTCTCAGGTAACAAGTATAGGAAATGTCAATATTTTTCATATAGTAAAAGTATTTTAATGGTTTTTTGTTTTTTTAGATTAACACTGGATGATGTAAAAAACAAGTAATACACATACACAAAGAAATGAAAGCAGATTAGTCAACAAATAAAGTTATGGTTAAAAAATTGGAATGAGACAGGGAATAACGATTGAATACATTCTCAGAAATTTATTAAATGCTTTGTAGAAAACCTTTATTGTCTCCACCAGAACTCTATTAAGCAAGAAAAAACTTTGATGTGTTCAATACATATTTTACCCATCGTATACACAACAGAGGTAATATAAAATATTTAACCCACTGCTCTTTTGCAATCAATACTTTTGTGACTGCCCTACTTCACTCTTGATGCATTGTGTAACAGATGGGTCCCAAAGCTGAATCATCCAACCATCTAATTTATTACCAATTACTTGATTTCTGCCTTGTTGTGGTCAGATACATTGATACAGTGAGGACTGACAGTGAAAGCTTCATTGTGCACATGATCAATACATCTCAGCTAGAGGCTAAATTGGCATGAGCCAGAGCTAAAGATATATGGCACCGTCAAAGGGCAGCTCATTAATCAGGACCAGTTATCTACTCTATTATCTTTAGGTTGGTTGCTGACTGACCAAAGATAAATCCTTATCTGTACTTTGTAATTTCCGTGAGTGAGGGACACTAGCCATTGTGGGCCACTTTTATACCAATGATTTGAAACTATGCTCCAAGTAAAAAAAAAAAAGCTTTCCAGTGTAAACTCAATAAATGGCTTAATGACATTAAAGAAGATGTAAAAAGCTTTTTCTCAAGCAGGCATCTTGAGGATGTGATGAAATATCTGTAACTACTATAGTTGACTTTTTTGACTACATTGGCTGTAGTGTTAAAAAATAAGTATACCCCATTATTTAGCACTAGTTGCTAAAAATATAGACACAGAAAAAGATTAAATAAACAAGAGCTGGAGTACCATCCAAAGTGATGCAATACTGAGTCAGATCTATTTTAAACCCTTTCTCATGGTTGGTGAAGTTTGTACTGGACCAAAGTGCAGACAGGAACTCAGTAGCAGCATGGTGAATGGAAATAATTCAGTAATGAAAAGTTTTGGAAAGTAGGTTAAAAAAATGTATTAAACGCCTGATACTGTGTATTGTACTTGCACAACACCAGTTTGGAAATGTTCCAACCATACTTTACTCAGGAACAGGACAAGGTGGTTATTACAGATGGATGCTTAACACCAGCAAAGAGTTTCAACAGATTCTCATTTTCACTTCACTTTCTAAACATGTCATTTGTTCTGTCTATGTTTGAGTGTGCAACCCTTAAAGCTGTCAGATTCCCCCCCCCCCCCATGAGGGTTCACATCACACACATGCACCTGTCATTTCTAAGCCTCACTGCTACATTTCCCAACTGTTCCGTCAAACGTGTTGGCAGCTGGAGCTCAAACATAGCCAAACACCTAAGCTGTAAGCAGAAAAAGTTGCCTTGAAACTTTGAAACTTGGATTGAAGAATGGCCCGCTGGACCATCCCCGTTCACCAAGTTACTTTGAATGCTCTGACAAGCTATTGCTTTACTTTTCAGATAAGTTAACAAGAGTTTGAATGAGGGGAATTTAAATGCTCTGCACAAGGATGGTGATCCCTGCAGTAAGCTGTTAATGTTAAAAATGCTTCATAGATTATCAAAATCCATCCATCCATCCATCCATCCAGAATTAGAAAAACTTACAACAATCCAGACTAGTATCATATCTGCTGGGTTGTGTGTGTGTGTGTGTGTGTGTGTGTGTGTGTGTGTGTGTGCGTGTGTGTGTGTGTAGTGTGTGTGCTGCACACTCTGTTACAGACTGGCTGACAGGTTCAACAAGCTCTAGCTGCATAAAAGAGTGGCTGAAGGGACAGAAAATGACCAGTTCATTCTTCATGTCTCTGTGGTAAACTAGCTTCTTGTTGCTGGGAATATTTTCTCACATAATCTCTCAACCATTTCGATTCCTGGATTCCTGAAAGTCTAAGTCGGAGTGTTTCCTCTGCTCCCTCATCAGTCTGGCTTCAAAATAAACAACTGTTTCAAATAATCTTCTCTTTATTTATCACTAACCAAACCTATGTGTCCTTCTTCCAGTTCTCCAGATAACCCAACCGCCGACCCAGAAAAAGGAAAGTATTATTTCTTATTGCAATCGAAATTCTAGAACTGCTGTGTCTGTAATCTTTGAAACAGTACTCGTACTCGTACTCGTCGTCTTCCGCTTTATCCGGGACTGACTCAGCAGAGACGCCCAGACATCCCTCTCCCCAGATACTTCTTCCAGCCCCTCCGGGGGGAGCCCAAGGCATTCCTAGGCCAGCCGAGAGACATAGTCCCTCCAACGTGTCCTGGGCCGTCCCCTGGGCCTCCTCCCGGTGGGACGTGCCTGGAACACCTCCCGAGGAAGGCGTCCAGGAGGCATCCGGTATAGATGCCTGAGCCACCTCAACTGGCTCCTCTCGATGTGGAGGAGCAGCGGCTCTACTCCGAGCCCCTCCCAGATGGCCGAGTTCCTCACTCTATCTCTAAGGGAGTGCCCGGCCACCCTATGGAGGAAGGTCATTTCAGCCGCTCGTATCCGGGATCTCGTTCTTTCGGTCATGACCCAAAGTTCATGGCCATAGGTGAGGGTAGGAACGTAGACCGAGCGGTAAATCGAGAACTTCGCTTTTCGGCTCAACTCTCTCTTCACCACAACGGACCGGCACAGCGCCCCCATTACTGTGGCAGCCGCACCGATCCGTCTGTCGATCTCCCGCTCCATTCTTCCGTCACTCGTGAACAAGACCCCGAGATACTTAAACTCCTCCACTTGAGGCAGGAACTCCCCTCCAACCTGAAGAGGACAAGTCACCCTTTTCCGGTCGAGAACCATGGCCTCAGACTTGGAGGAGCTAATCTTCATCCCAGCCGCTTCACACTCAGCTGCGAACCGCCCCAATATAACAGTGTCAATATAAAAACAAACATAACATTGTTCTAATTTCCTCCGCTCTTCTATAAAATTTGTTACATTCAGTTTTGATTTGATAAAGATGAATACCTTTGGGTTCTTATCGAGGTGAATTAGGTTTTAGTCAACATGCTATTTTACTTTAGTTTTTCCAACTTTATTTCTGTTCCATTGTTCAGTCAGTTTTGCTTTCTATATCTGCATCAACCCTGGTTTAAATCTCTGATTAATGAGCTCAAGTTTAAATGTTTATTTCTTTTCGCCATGTTAGTGTCAGAGTCTGAGTCTGTATGTGTGTGTGTGTGAGCGTGTTTGGTATACTTGTCTTCATAATAATTCAGTGTTTCAGTTGGTGCTGGAGCTCTCAGGTGCGCTGGATGGCAGGTGTCTCCTATCTGCTGATTGCTTGGAGGAGTACTTAAGCGGGAGGCTGCCAGGACTTCGATGCCAGAGTGTTTGCCTTAGTGGTAACAAGCTAAGCCTCTACTGATCTTTTGCTTCGTTTTTGGACTTCAAGTAATTTTGTATTTTGTTCCCATGCAGGTTTTTACCTGAGGCTTTGTTTACCTTGCTGAGTTCTGACTTCGTTCCAGAGCTTTTCTGAGCATCTGGATTATCAACTACGGAGTTAAGGATCTATCCTCCTGTGGATTTCTCTCACTACTGTCTGTTCCTCTCGGACACGGACTAACCTGCCGGCTTCCCGTTTCCTCCAACTCCAGGACCCAGGCATCAGCATACCCTGTCCCTTCCTCCACCTCAAACATCGGCACCTGAGGTCTATTTGGCTGGCACCAAGATCATAACAAAGCAGACAACTGAACAATCTTCCTTCGCAAGTTAAGACTCGGAATCTCTCTGCCCCTGGTGGTTCAAGCTACAACAATTTAGTAAGCAAGATCCCAGATCTAAGTAATCGGTTACTTCATATCATTTGTTTGTTCACCAGTTCATTCTTCTTGCTTCCTGTGCAGTTGGTGTTTCCAGTCCTCATCCCAGATTACTTTGCTGACAATAAAATCTGTAAAACTTCTGAGTGTTCTCTGCATGTGGGTCAGATCTATACCGGAAATGAGTTAGACCTGTGGTTTCCGTTCTTTTGCTTGTTAACCCTTGTGTGGTGTTCATATTGTTTTTACTCAGCCAATGTTTCTGGGTCTGGTGGACCAGTTGCATTTTGTGATTTCTAATGCCTCGCAATCAAACACTTAAACAATTAAAATCATGATATGGGTGGAAATGTAAAATTAATTTACATTGATTGTATAATTTTTCCTTCAGTAAATAATGAAAATGGGTCCCACAGACTCGAACACCACAGAAGGGTTAATGAGTTTACACTGCAATTGAGCCCTTCACCCCCTGACTGACACACATGGAAAGAATTATTGAAATAAATGTATAGCTTTTTACTTTGAGTTTTAAACTTGCCAAAAGACAGATTTTCAGATTTCTGGCTCCTGTCAAAGCATCTGGCCTCATTGATTTTGCAGTATTTGACTAGAATGAATAAAATATTCTTGTTTTAGCTAAAAAGACTTTATTCTCTTTGACTCACAACATTGTGTATGTCTGTTAAATTACAAAGGCAAAGCATTGGTTGGAGGACTGGATGAAGTAAGCACTGAAGTGTGTCTGTGATCTTTTCCTTCGTGTTTTTATTCCACCAGTCTGTTCTGTCTTTCTGTGACATTTAGACTTCAGAACTTAGTTGGATCGTGTTTGCCTCCTCTTTGGATTAAAAACTACCCCAAGACTTGTATTTGCATATTTTAATAGTGTGTAAGAATTAATGTTTGAGGCCCGAATACTTATTCAGTGCCTTACAACATATAAAACATTAATATAAAACAATGTTTTGGCTGGATCATAAATATTTTATGGCCTTAAGATGTCACTAATCTGTAAAGACAGACTTCTCCATGATAAACTGACTTTTATCCTAGCTCCCTGGGAGTGTTTTTTTTTGTATTTTTGTTTATATTTAGCTTAGACTGTGTTGTCCAAATGGCATATATGTCAGGGTTTTGGGTTCTGTGTGTGTGTTTTGTTTTTGTCTGCACTTTTGTTGCCAGTTTTCAGATGGTGCTGGAGATTCTCAGGTGTGCTTGGTGACAGGTGCGACTGATCTGCTGATTGCATTGAAGGAGTATTTAAGCAGGAGGCTACCAGCACTTCGATGCCAGTGTTTGCCTTCTGTGGTAACAGCTCAGCCACCTCTATGCTATGCTTTGTTCTTTGCTCCTAAGCTGATATTGTTTGTTCCTTCACAGGCATAAACCTGAGCTTACTGATCATTCTTTGTTGAACTTTGGCTTCGGTTCCAGAAGTTTTCTGGACAATCAAGATTACCTATGTTTGGTGGATTTCGTTTGGATTTCGTTTCCAAGCATTAAGCTGGCAGCTTCCTGTTCTCCTCCGTCTCCTGAACCAAGGCAGAAGCGTAACCTGTCCACCCTCCCACATGAGTACCTGAACATTGGATTAACTCCTGAACTCACCAGAACCCACTCTACAGCTTAAGTAAAACCATCTGGTTTTCTCCGCTACGCTCACCTGGGCCCCGACTCCCTCTACCCCTGGCGACCTGACTACACTCACTTAGTAAGCTATTTAACTGTCAATCATAATTACTTCTCATTTATTCTGCAACATTATAGTTCTTGTATTCACCAGTTCTCTTTCCATACAGTTGGCGATTCTGCTGTTCACGTTCCTGTGTCACTACTTGTAAATAAAACACCTTTTACTGATTCAGTTGTCCGTCTAAGTGTTCTTCTGTATGTGGGTCAGATCTATCTCGAGCAAAATGACAATATATAGACTAGGTGAAATCAGTGTCAAACATTTAAGCCCTGAAAAATTTACTTTAAGCCTTTGTTGAATAGGCATATATTATCTTTTGGGGAAATGTCAATCCAGACCTTCACTCAATTTCTATCTGCATTTAACTCTTTACAAGGTACCATACCATACCTGGTGCCTAGCTCCAGTGGTCAATGAGCAAGTTTCAGGGTCTACCCTAGACAGGTCAAGAGTCCATCAAAGGGTAGAAAAACAAACTGCATACATTGATGCACAAACTCAGGCCTGAGAGCATTTTAGAATTAACCTTTCATGCACATTTTTGGACTGAAGCTGGAATACCCAGAGAAAACATTAAAACTCTGTGCAACAACACCCACCATGCAGCTTATATGCAGACAATAAAAAAAAATCACTGTTTAAATACCAAATTATCTCCACGTTTCAACCATTTACCTTTTTTATTTGAAGTTCAGTTGGACATTTTAGAGATAACCCTCCTTCTTTATGTTCTATCAACTCGGTGTAAAGCACCAGAACCACTGGCAGGGAAATATTTCAACAGTGTGATTTAACCACCACCATGCTTGATTCGGATAGCCACACACATGGATAAAGTTTCCGTTAAGCTTGGAGGTATTTGGGCAGGGTCTTCTTTCTTATTGAGCACCATCTCAGTCCGTGGTGATGCAAAACTGGCTTCACTTGGACCTTGACACAGTGTTCTAACAGTGTCCTTGATGGTTCCTGACCATCACAACCAATTTCCTTTTATCTAAAAAAATATGGGACTTTTCCAGACCTTGGCAAAGTGTTGAAACATCTGAATAATGTGTACTTATGTACATATGTGTGAATAGATGATCTCCAAATCTGCACTTGTTACGAATGGGCTATGAAAGATATTACCAAGTTGAAAATCCAGAGTTCACTTTTTTAAATCATTGCTGAATTCCTTGGACTTTCCCATTGTTCTGAGTATTGGTCAATCAAATATGTGCTGTCAAACAAATGTATTTTATGCTGAAAAGACAAACTTCCAGCTATAGTCAATCATAATCACATTTTAGAAGTTAGGACTTCTCCTTGTTAAGTTGAAAAAGAGAATATTCAAAACTATAAAGCTTTAATGAATGTAAATGAGGCATGGTAGTGGTAGCAACATGCTATGGGGCTGTTTTGCTGCAAGAAGATCTCGTGCATTGCACAAAGTGAATAGGTTAATGAAGAAGGAAGAATAACTCAATATTCTCCAACTTTACTTCAAATCAACAGCTGAATGGTTGAAGATTGGGTATAGCTGGTTGTTCCAACAGGACAATGACCGAAAATAGAGCGCTGGTTTTAGCTGTGTGCTAAAACCAGCCGCCACATGCTTTTTCTCTGATGAACACTTGACAGTCAAAGTTCCAATCAACTCCATGCATACTTGGACTGACCTCACATTATATTCTACTGTAAAGTCAATTGTGTATATATGTACATTTAAAAAGATATTTAGGGTTAGTTTGTCTACAAACGTGACAATTAAGCTCATTCTGATTCTGAAATACCATCAAAACAGGCTTTGAAATGGATGAAGCCTGATATTAGGCTTCTACAATAGCTCAGAACTTTACATATATATGAATATACCCTTGTGATTGCAGGTATAAAATCCCTGAACATAGTACTATATACACTACCGGTCAAATGTTTTAGATACACTTTCTCACTTAATGTCTCTCTTTATTTTCATGGCTTTTTATATTATAGATTCTCAACAAAGGCATCAAAACTGTGAATGAACACACAAGGAATTATATTGTTAACCAAAAGTGTGAATTAACTCTAAACATTCTTATGTTTTAGATTCTTCAAAATAGCCACCCATTGCTTTGATTACTGCTTTACACCCTTAGCATTCTCTCCATGAGCTCCATAAGGTGGTCACCTTATGAACAAAGCCTGGGTGAAAAAACTGTCTCTGTGGCGGCTTGTTTTAGTGAACAGTGCTCTGTAGCGGCGGCCTGAAGGTAAAACTCTAAACAGTTTATGTGCAGGGTGTGTGGGGTCTGCAAATATTTTAGCAGCTCTTTTCTTGACCCTAGACCTGTATAAGTCCTGGATGGAGGGAAGGTCAGCTCTGATTATTCTCTCTGCAGTCCTGATTATTCGTTGCAGTCTGGACCTGTCCTGTTTTATGGATGAGCCAAACCACACTGAGATGGATGAAGACAGGACAGACTGAATGATGATCACAGTATAGAAGATCACCAGCAGCTCCTGTGGAAGGTTGAACTTCTTGAGTTGCCTCAGGAAGTACAGTCTCTGCTGGGCCTTCTTTTGAACGGTGTCTATGTGTGAAGACCATCTCAGGTCCTCAGAGATGGTGGTTCCTAAGAACCTGAAGTGGTCCACAGCGATACAGTGTTGTTGAGGATGGTGAGGGGGGTGTATGGAGGTGGTGTTCTCCAAAAGTCCACCACCATTTCCACAGGCTTGAGTGGGTTGAGTTTAAGGTAGTTCTGACCGCACCAGTGTACCAGCCGATCCACCTGCTGTCTGTATGCAGACTCATCACCATCCTGGATCAGTCCAATGACAGTGGTGTCATCTGCAAACTTCAGGAGTTTCACGGACGAGTCCGATGAGGTGCAGTCATTTGTGTACAGGGAGAAGAGGAGTGGGGATAGAACACACCCCTGTGGGGCACCAGTACTTATTGATCTGGATCGGGAGAAGATGCTCCCCAGTCTCACCTGCTGCTGTCGGTCCATCAGGAAGCTGTTGATCCACTGACAGGTGGAGGCTGGGACGTTGAGCTGTGTGAGCTTCTGGTGGAGGATGTCTGGTATGATGGTGTTGAAGGCCGAGCTGAAGTCTACAAACAGGATCCTGGCATACGTCCCTGGGTGGTCGAGGTGTTGCAGGATGAAGTGTAGACCTAAGTTAACAGCATCATCTGCCGACCTGTTTGCTCGGTAAGCAAATTGCAGGGGGTCCAGCAGGGGGCCTGTGATGTCTTTCACAGGCCCCCTGCTGTGAAAGACACCAGCCGCTCAAAGGATTTCATGACCACAGATGTCAGGGCTACAGGCCTGTTGTCATTTAATCCTACGATGGTGGGTTTCTTGGGAACTGGGATAATGGTGGATTGTTTGAGGCAGGAGGGGGGACCTCACACGTCTCCAGTGACTTGTTGAAGATCCTTGTGAAGATCGGAGCGAGTTGATTTGCACAGGCTTTCAGGCATGATGGGGAGACGTTATCAGGTCCTCCAGCTTTCTTTGTTTTCATGCGCTGAAAGAGCCTGTTTACATCTTCCTCTGAGATCTTTAGTGCAGGCGGAGGATCTGATGGTGGGGGGTTGGTTGTTTTTTGGGTCGAATTTGTTACTGAATGGGATGTGGAGGAGTTGGTTTGGGGTGTGAATGGCTTCTTGTCATGTCTGCAATAGAAGCCATTCAGACGGTTGGCCAGGCGAGGGTTCTATTCAGGAAGGGTGGGGGGGCTCCTATAGGCAGTCAGGTTTCTCAGACTGGTCCATACAGCTGAAGTGTCACCAGTAGAAAGGCTGTTTTTCAGCTTCTCACTATAGCTTCTCTTAGCTGCTTTGATCTCCTTTGTTAGTCTGTTCCTGGCCTGCCTGTACCGCGCCCAATCTCCACTGCTGTGAGCTTCTTCCTTGTCCCTGCGCAGATTCCTGAGATGTGGAGTAAACCATGGTTTGTTGTTCCCAAAGGTGCAGAAGGTCTTGGTCTGCACACACATGTCCTCACAGAAACTGATGTATGATGTCACCACATCAGTTAGTTGGTTTAAGTCAGTGGCCGAGGTTTCAAAAACAGTCCAGTCTGTGCATTCATAGCAGGCCTGTAGCATCTGCTTTGATTCCTCAGTCCACTTCTTAACAGTGTGAACCGTGGGTTTGGAAGCTCTTAGTCTCTGTCTGTAGGTTGGGATGAGGTGGATAAGAGAATGATCCAAAGAAACCCAGAGCAGCCCTGGTAACAGCTTGATATGAGTCCTTTAAAGCTGTGTAACAATGGTCCAGTGTGTTTTTGTCTCTGGTGGGACACTTAATATGCTGCCTGTATTTGGGGAGTTCATGGGAGAGGTTTGCTCTGTTAAAATCTCCCAGTATTATGATGAAAGAGTCCGTGTATTTTTTCTCCACGTCTGTAATGACTCCAGATCAGGACTACATGTTTTTCCCAGCACTTTTATGTTTGTGCACCAACCTTCATTTATATAAAAGCAGATTCCGCCTCCTCACTTCTTTCCCGACAGCTCCACTCTAATCCGCGGAGGTCCGTGTTTTTACTGGTGAGAAGAAGCAGCTCATCCATCTTGTTGCTTAGAGAGCGGACATTTGCCAGGTGGATTGAAGGCAGTGGTGTGCGAAGTCCTCTTTTGCGGAGTTTTACCAGGGCGCCAGCTCGCTTTCCCCTCCGGAGCTTCCTGCGCAGTGTCCCGTAGAGTGCCGCAGCTCCGCTTGCCAGGAGCTCAGTAAACCTCGGATCGATGAAAGATGGTGAAAAAATCCCAAGAGGACTCTCTGATGTTGAGAAGTTCCTCTCTACTGAATGAGACCACAGGATTGTGGCCCGGGACCACAGTACTGTGGCTCGAAAAACATATAAACACACAAAATACACAAACAAAGAGAGAGCGAAGCTCCGAGGCGGCCATCGTCGGCGCCCTCAACACGTTCATACGAGGTTTGGTGTTTGGGCAGAGTAATAGGGAAAGATTTAGATTGAAATGATCCAAACGTTTTTCCTTTTATGAAGTTTTGGTTTTGTTTGTGTTGAACTCCGCTATTTTAGTGCTAGCAGGCTGTCTGCAGCACATGTGCTCAGGTTGTGTTCTGTGTTTGTGGGTTTTTAAAGTTAAGATAAACTTTATTTAAAGGGTGATTTTAAACACAGAAGATTGATCATAACGTGCCGTTCGCGCTCATGCATTTTAACCCTTTTATTAACGGTATTTTAAAGGTGTGTGTTTGATTCTGGTGCTAAGCTATGAGCTTCTTTTTTTAGCTTTCAATGCTAACAGGTAAGAACACATGTTTGCCTGCTAGGGAACATTTAACAGAAAGGTTGTTAGTTTTCAAGCTAGTGAATAATAGTCCCTAAACATTATTTTACTAAATTTGATAACTAAGAAAACACCATTAAGCCCCATTTCTCCAGAAAGATTTGGCTCTTTTCCAAAATACTCCCTTAATAATATTTCTTCAAATATTATTTCAATAAGTAAAGGCAGCTAATTAGACACCGTTGAGAAATGGTCATCCAGAAGGTTGGTTTTATTCAGCAAATCATTTTTTTAAATATTATTTTATTAAATAATATTTTATCTGATCTTGCATTGTGAAGGGTTGTCTAAAGGTGTGCTGATTATTTCCTAAGTTGGTTCCAAGACTAACTTAACTTCATTTCCAGGTTCTTCAAGATAATCCTTGGTTCTCAAACATAAACATTGCATGGTAATGTTGCATCACTCTTTTGGTCATAATTTCCAATCATCTTTGATCAACTTGTTTATATTGTACATAGCCCATTAGTCTTCATTATTCTTTCATTCTGCTTGGTAGTTTAGTTGGATTGTTTTAGCATAGTAAAGAGTTTGTTGATTGAAATATGTTTGACTTTGAGTTGACTTATTTTTGTTAATAAATTCTTGTATTTTAAGAAATTGTGTGAATTCATTCCATATATGTACAGAGTTTATGCTGTTCAATAATGTCAGAGCTCGTCTCACACCTTTCTATTTTGTCCTAATACCATTGCCTTACTGGGCTGGTATACAACCCTTAACAGACCCAAATATTATTTTATAAAATATTAAAATATTAATATTAAATATTAAATAATATTCTCAGATTCATATTCACAACACTGTACATGACAAAGACAAGATAAGCACAAGAATGAGTGTTTTAGCTGTGTACTGTTTTGTCTTTGGAGGTCATCTGTATGAAAACTATTTGAAAATGCCTTCATCTTTCAATCCTAGGTAAATTCACAGCTCCCGAGCAGATAAATTGGCACACCATCTGCCCAACTCATTAAGACTGCACTGTTTATTTAGAGGCTGATGAAAGAATAACGGCAACAGACGGGAGAAGAGAAATTAGAAAATGGGTAGAAAAGTGGATGGCTGTGATTTGTATATATGTCAGAGATGGAGGGTTTTGTGAGGATTTTTAGAGTGCAACAAAATACAGATAAACCCGTTTGGCTCACAGGGTGTGATCATCGAAGCTCAGAGTAGATGATGACGCCTTGGAAAAATACAAACTGAGAAAGCAGAGATGGACAAATACTGGCAGAGAGATAAAAATCCACAAACAGAGAAAGATGAAAGTATTAACATGGTGGGAATGGAAATACAGCCTGTCTGACGGTCTCCATGGTTGTTTATGAATGCTCTGAAAACAAAAATCTCATCTGTAGTCGTCTTTCAAATCATTCAACTTCTCATTTTAATTAAGATTTTATTTTTATTGACAATTATCCCACAGGAAAGGTCATGTGGCAGGAGCTCCAAGGTCAGGTACTGAACTCCAGAAGAACTCATTGAGTATCAACAGTTCCCATGTATAGGACGCCTGATCTATCACTATGCCATGTATGGCCCCATTACCTCTCTTCCAAACCTAGCTTCAACAACTTATTCCTATATCTTCATTGACTGGGTCATCAATTTTGTATCTCCACAGTTACTACAACTCTGCATATCACCCTTGTTACTAAAAGATACAGAAGTACAAATGTTCTCCTTTGTTTATCCATGTACTTACTCTTTAAGACTATGTTAAGCAAACTGCTTTCAATGCCTGTCTATTCAAAAATAAAAATAATTGCACAGGAATTTTATTTGTGGAGGAATCTTTGTGTTTTTTGTATGGTGTCCAGAGATTAGAAACCTGGATGGGGCTAAATACATACAACAAAAAATATATAAAGTACATTTTGCAAATTCTCTTCTTATTTTGCCATATTTGCTTGGCTTTCTACATGTTAGTCACCAAACATTATAAAAAAAATCATGAGATAATTTTAAATACATGAAGGACAATTTTCACATACTTTTGTGCCCATTTCTTCTCATTTTTATTCTTTCAGCTTTTCCTAGTGTATAATCAAGTCATCTCCAAGACAGAATAATTGAGGGCGCAAAACTGAACCAATAAGTACCAGACAAAAACTGCAATTACATCATTTATAGGTCCAAAAGTGATAATAACCAAATATTCATCGCTGAGTGGGACTTGGAATGGTTTTTGCCCTGCAGAACCAATCTTCTGGTTAAAACATGTAATTTGCAAAACTGCTCAAACTGGTAAAGATGAAAAACCAAAGATTGATGGAAATGCAGAACATAACAGTCAACTGATTCTACATTTTAAATTCCAAAATATTTCCAGGGCATGTGATGAAAGTTTATTGTAACATGCACTGATATAAGGAAGAAAAAATTAGATCTCATGTGCATTTCTTTATTGTTTTATGATTTTTAAAGAAGCTTTAGTTGCAGATTTGCCTGGATGGCCTCATTGGTGAAATTCTGACCTTGTTTGACCTCCAAGCAGATATTTATATGAAATTTCTGGGGAAATTATTAAATCAATTGTTGAAAGTCATGGCATTGAGCTGAATTGTGCCTTCCAAGAAGACAATCTCTTCAATAACAAGCAACCAAAATGAATCAGGCACACAACATTGTCAACAATTTGGTGTGGAGCACTTATGGCATTTCTGCCCAAATAAATTATACTTATCAAATGAAAAGATAAAGGAACGTGACAAGAGTATAAAAATAACCTTCGTACAAGCTACAGTTTTCTGGACAAGTTGTTTTGTTTTATTCCCCTAGATAAGTGGCTTGGGAAGAACAGAGATTGCCTTATGTGACCATCAAGTAGCATTTGTGATTTTTGTCTTTTTTTATTGTTTACCCTCACAGCCAAAGCTGTGAGGGTAAATAAATAAATACCAAGAATGTTAATGTGATGTAGGAGATGTAATTACCCTGGGATCAGAGATGACACATTAACAGATGGCACTGTTTCAGAAACAGCTTGGGGAATATTCCAACCTAATCTCTTTTCTCTGCCAGTGATACCACGAGTCAGAGGGAACTCTCCCAACGAATAATTATTTTAACAGAAATCCAGTGTGGGCTTCAGCATTGGCAGTTCAGTCCGCTCCCAGAACAGCAACATGTTGGCTTTGGATGGTACGGGCACTATCAAATAGAGTGGTTTGGACTTCATGAACAACTTCAGCTATATGCTGCTCTTCTACCATGGCTTTTCTGGTGTTAAATTACAGCTGATACTGAAAGTGGTTCTGTAAAAAAGAAACTGGTTTCCAAAGCCAGAACACCAGCTCAACCTTTGTTCTGGTAAATGTTCAATCATATAGATTATCTGCTCAGATTACAATATGTGTCTTTTTACCTTTAAAAACAGATGTTTTAATACCATAAACACAACATAAGATGACATACCATTGGTACCATAAGTTGCAATGGTATGTCAAAAAAAGCGCCAAAACTAAAGATATTCAAAATAATGTTTACAAAATAAAAGTCTTGTATTTGTTGTATAATTACAAATGTAAGTTTTAAATACTTACTTGGCCCCTACAAGCAGTTTCACAACAATGTTCACAAATACTTTCAAAATAAAAGCCTCAATACTTCATTGATGAAAATATTGCAAAAGCAACACCCATGATACTAATAATAAATCAGTAGAGTAAAAGGACTAGTTAGCCCTTTAAAATAAAGTGTTACACAAACTCTTTAAAATCAAAGTCTAAATGTTTTATGGGTTTGCTTAGAGCAGGGGTGCTCAGGTCAAGTCCTCAAGAGCTACCGTCCTACAACGTTTAGATAAAATAGCCAAATTCCCTCATTAGCATCAGTCATTCCGCTCTGCAGATGCAACGAGCCATTCATTTGATTCAGGAATGTTAGAGAAGGGATGTATCTAAAAGTTTCAGCATAGCAGCTCTAGAGGATTGGACTCGGGCATCCCTGGCTTAGTGCAAAGCCATGTTTTTTTTCTAATTGATATTTATAAAAAAATAAAAAATAGAATAAGTGTAGAAAAAAAGTAAAACAGAAATAAAACGTCCAACACTGAATGAAACAGCAAAAGGTGTTTGTCAACACTTGGTACAAGGCCAATCATAATTTGATATCTCTTTTCACATTTATAAACAGCTCTGCAGAGAAGAGTTACACAAACCCTTTAGGCACAATCAGCAACTTGTTACAATAAAAGGCCCATCAGTTCAAAGAAATACAGCTACTAACCTTGAATCTGAATGAATTTGTAATCATTTGTTTGCACTATCAAAAAATAATAAATAATAAAAACAATAAAAACAATATTCTAGCAGATGGAGTGACTGAAAAATAAAAATAAAACAAAAAACAAATCCTATGTTTTTTTAAAAACTGAAATTTTCTGTAATAAATTAATTAAGAAAAGTTGTTATTAACTGAAATTTTCTATTGTTATTTAACAAAATAAAACTGTGATGTAAAAAACAGAAATTTATCTTTTTAAATCAACAGAAAATAACTATCAAAGACACTCAAGTCAAGTCAACCTCTCTTCCCTAAGCCCTTTGTTCAATGTTGAAGCTCATTTTTTTTTTTTTTTTTGCCCAAATTAAGCAAATCAAAAGGTAGCCTTACCTTTAACATTCAATCATGGTATTCAAAGCAGCTTCTTGTGTGTTTGTCTATGTAAACCCTGTCATATTACGCCAAGGTCTAAGGTGCAAACAGGAGTGTGGGAGCTGCATGGTTATATGATATGAATGATATGATAAGATATGAACAGGTAAACTTACACGGAGACCTAGGACACGGAACATAGGCATGGAGCAGGCTGGCAAACAGAGCCAAACAGTATCATGGGGAATATGGATATGGAGCAAGTCACCAACAGTCTAGGCAGGAGAAACAGTAGGATCTAATGGCAAGCAATGAAAACAAGAGAGCTTAGATATAGAGGTAGGGTGGATAAATGACCAATGGACAAGAAGGGCTAATCAGGAGAAATGTGGAGCTGCTGGTGGCAGTGAGGCTAATTAACACAGGTAAGTGGGAACACAGAGGAATAACAGAAACACCAGAATGAAAAATTTATCTAATCTAATAAGAAGAACAACAGAAACTCAACAGGGAAGTGCAGGAAAAAAGACAAGAAACTCAAAACACAAACAGCTAAAAAAGAAGAATCATGACAAACCCAGCCCTGGTCACTGACAAAAGCAGTGTTCTATAGAAAACAGTTAATAACCTAATGCTTCTGTTTCACTTTTAACAGAGAGTTTGTGAAAGACCATACTATATGTCAGATTTATTCCTGCAAAGCCATGTTTGAGTCTCATCACTTCAAATTAGAAACACTTTTCAAAACAACAGGTAGTGCTTGTGCAGGCTCTTTGCAATACCAAGCAGCTTTGCTCACCCCTTCTCAATAATATAAAACAGCAAAAGAAAAGGGGTAAGGCAAGGGTTTTCAAGTATGTTTGATAAGCACCACATAGTTTTCACTGATACGTTTCAGGAACACAAAGAAGAGCAGCAATTTTAAAATCAGCTTCAAAAGTAGTTACAAAATGGACACTACAAAGACAACAATACAAGGTAGAACGTTAATGCAAATTCAGTGATGATTGGGAATTTATTCATGCTGATATTGATTTTGCACAAATAAAACATGCCGGGACAAACAATTGCTTTACATTTTATAACAAAAATAATCTATTATCATACCTATTTTTTGTATTGTATTGAAATATTCAAATGCAGTTTCATGAATTCCAGTTTATCAAAATCACAAACTTCGTTTATTATCACAATTGTCAAAAAGCTTTAATGACAGGTGTAAAACTTGAGAGGATCACTCTTTCCAGGCTGCTGCACTGAGGGAGTTTTAGCACAATATCCCAGGGCAATTCAGCTGATCCTCAATGTTCTTAAGTCCAACCTCACAATGAGTTGAGGCTTGCTCATCTACACCTACAGCCTCCCTAATCTTCTGAGGTAGTCCTGCTTCTTTAGGCAGCCTGGCACCCTCATGAACTTATCGTCTTTGGTACTTCTATGTCACATTATTTTCCAGCTGTTAATTCTTTATATTGCTCTGCCTTCAATCGTTCTATTGCCTTGTACCCTCTTTTTATTTTTGCATTTTTCTGCCTACTGCTTCAGAGCACTTAAATTACTTTGTCATCCCTCATTGAGGTCTCAACTGATTGTGCTTCAGGATTTCTCAAAGATCTTTCAAAGTTTTTCCTAATTCAAGGCAAAATCAATGAACAAACAGGGCATCGACCTGAATAAAATGCTTATATAATGATTGAACATGAGTACAGGATCTTGCTGTGTTGTTTTAATGTCACCTCTGCTTTTTGAAGTTCTGAAGGATTTTGGCTCGTTGTGCTACTCAGTTTTTGTTTTGTGCCAGATTATTTTAAAGAGGTTTCAAAAGTATAATTTTTTGCTCAACTTTGAAAAGTGACACTGTTTTACAGATTAATGGGACTTTATCCCCACCAAAGTGATCCTGAAGGAGATATTAGCTGAAAACCTTACAGCAGATGATCAACTGCATCTTCAAGGTCCTGTCAGATCTTGACTTTCAGATCCTGTCTCTCTTCTGCAGGTAGTTTCTTTTAAGCCTTACACTTCTGCTTCCCACTTTTTCACTTTCTTTTATTTTAAGCACACTGCTCAAATGTTGTCATGGTTATGAGACGGATTAAAAAAGCTACCAAAATACCGGAAATACCTTAAGCAAGCTTAGGAAAACTAAACATGAAAACACCTTAAAAAAACTGGAAGAAAGTCTGTTTGCTTGGAAGGAAAATATGTAGAAATTAAAGTTGGTAAAAAAAACCTTTGCACAGTGCTGTAGTTTGACACTTTAAATACACAAATGTATTTAAAGCATGTGGACGTTTTTATTTCTTGCTTCGTTAGATGAATATCCCCCCCTTGAACTCTTTCGAGTTTAGCCCAATGATTGATTCCTGCACTGTATAGACACAGCCAGAAAAGCTGAACATTTATATGGGAAGCATCTTATGAGAACAGTAAAGTGGAACCATAAAACAATTGTGCCTCCGTTCCATTTGTCCAACCACGATCCCAGTCATGCCATTTATTATTCTCCTCAGTCTTGCATTGTGCAGCGGTCATTTCTACGGTGAATTACCACTTCTTGACCTTTCATGGCATTACGAAAGCGCACTTTCACACATAAACTGTGCGTGGAGACTTCCTCCAGCCTGTTTAACAGCAAACCAAAGAAAGCAAACACAGCAAGGGTGTGTCATTATTGCAGTTTGTATAGGAAATACTAGTGATAAACGCTATCACCTTTTGCAGTGGTGTCACCAACAACAATGACAAATCTTTCAGGGTTTATTTTGTGTGAAAGATAGGCCTAGTTCTGCAATTAAAGTTATTAAACTGAACTATTCTTCATTCAACATGTGAACTTTGTCAGCATCCACTGTGCTCATGCTCAAGGATCAAGTAGCCATATGAAAAGTGACACAACAGACACAGAAGACCATGAATACAACCACACTAAACTGAATGAAATGGACAACTCATTTTTCCAAAGATGGGCTCATGGAGACCAAAAACCAATTAAAATGTTTTTGAGCAGCAAGTTTAAAACACATGAGTTGGATTTAACCTCTATTAAGACTAACAAGACATTTACTGTGTTTCAAAAATGTCTGGTCAGATAGTACTTGTAGGTCAGCATGTAGTGCTACGTTAAACTGTTTTAAATTTAATTTAAAAAGACTTTTGCAGCCTTATTTAAAACCTCAGTATTTAAAACTTTAGCTGGCAGTACTATTAAACACTGATTAGATGTTGTAAAGGCAGCTCACTATTGTAAAAAGTCATCAAAAATGCACTGTTTTAAAAACAATGCTATTACAGCACCCTCCACACTTGTGAAAATCCTTAAAATAAATTTGCCTTTATTGCAGCTGCTTAATCTGATTCTGAAATGGTTGGAAAACCAGTCTTCCATTTTAAGTAACTTTTTAGGAGGGGGAAAATGCAAATAAGTAAATATATTTTTTGACATAAGTTAGAAGTGGTACACTCATTGGCAACACTGCTGTTAAGACTTTGTAGACACCCAATTTTTGCTAATAAAATAGCACCTTCACTTCCTTCCATCCATCTAAAAAAAGTTTTGTACAAGATGGTAAAGGTTACCAAATGCATCAGCATCCATCCATCCATCCATCCATCCATCAATTCCATCCATCCATCCATCCATCCATCCATCCATCCATCCATCCATCCATCCATCCATCCATCCATTGTCTATACCTGCTTAAACATGTTGAGTTGTGGGGAAGGTGGTCTCCATCTCCAGCTTCATCAGACAAGAGGCCGGGTCCATCCTGGACAGATCACCAGTCCATCCCAGGGCAAAACAGAGACAGTCAGGACAAACAATCATGCATGCCACCCAACAGCCTGCACCTAAACTCCTCCTACAATATAAACTGTCAGCATACAGAAAGAGTGCTCTTTGACCATTTGACCATTCCTCTTTGCACAATCTTTCTAGCTTGTCTAGGGTCCTGGGTCCTCATGTGTTCTCCTCTAGCAGCACGCTCTGGAGATTTTTTGTTTTTGGTAGGACTTAGCTCTGGAGCACAAGATGATCATGGGAAATGGTTGCCTATGTTTGTCACAGATGACGGTTGCTTATGTTGCAGATGTTGCATGTTTCTGTATCTGATGAACAATGTCTGTGTTTAGTTGTCAATATGTTTTGGAGTATTATTCTGCTTAAAGACCTAATATCAACTCATTTTACTGAATCCACCAGATTTGTACTTAAATGACCGATTATTTCGAAGAATTTCTGATTCCATGCACAATCAAAAGATTCTCAAGCCCTTTGAAAGAGAAACTGACCAACAGCATCCCAGATCCTCTACCAGGCTTAATGTAACGTGTTGTTCCACAGATTGGTTATTTGTTACAGCCAAAACCATCTGGGGCGTTTTGTTTTTGCTTAATCTCAGTCTCATCTGACTAAAAAGTTTTGGTTCCAGGTACATGTTTTGTTAACTCCACATAATGATATTTGTGATGGTAGGACAGAAGGTTGTGTTTTTTCTGGGATCACTCTCAAACAACTTGTTGACATATAGATAGTGTCTATTTTTTGAAATGGAGACTTTGCCACCTTAAGATGCCACTCTTTGTTGTAGTTCTCTAAAAGTGAGCTTTGGAGATTTTTTTCATTACCTCATTACCATGTTCCTCCCTTGGGTTGTTGCCCAGCCATATTTGCCATGGTCCCAATTGTTAATCTGTGTAGATATGAGCAGGTTCAGGAAAACGTCTTCCTTTCCTTGTTGCCATTTCAACACATGAGACAGACCAACACACATCTGCATTACTTGAATGGCATGTTCTCAAGTTTTGAGATGCTCAAAGACAAGCTCCTATGTCACATCATGTTTAAACAGAAAATCATGGATTACTTAACAAATGTTTTTAGATTCTCTGATCAACTTAAAAAAGTAAATAATTAATAAAAATGCTTCAGTTACTGTCAGGCACGCCAACAAGAGGGACAAAGGAGTTTGTTGTCCCGGGCCCAGCATGGGGGAAGGGGCCCATTCTGCAGTGCAGTTACAGTTATTTTCAAAGCAGTTGTTAGAGGATGGCAATAAATGCTGTACCAATAATTCTGTTAAAAACAAATATTTCTGAACAAGGGATATTTTCCCTTCCTAAAAATTGACTCAAATCAATAATGAGTGAAATTATTTGTTTTGCATGGCTCCTTAATGGGGGAAAAATATGGCTCTGAGCTGGCTCTCTGGCTGTAGAGTAGAACAACTATTTTCTGTTTGTCTACAGCCAGTTAAGAACCATCTCTACAACATGTGTAGGCTCAGCACAGATATGGTTTTGGCAGAAACAACCTAGCTGAAGCAGGAGCTGACATTCCCAACCTGTTTCCCAATCCATTTAGCGAAGGGTGAAACTGTTTGTGTTACAACCATTTACTCTTCTAAATTGTCAGTAAAAAACTAAGCATGGAAAAACATTTCTCAAAATTCAATAGTCTTTAATGGAAACCACAAGTTCGTTACTAACTGGATTACAAGCTAACAGATAGTAGATGGTGAATCTTTACTGGCAGGTTCCCTTTCGTAAAGAATGAGCATATATTTGATGTTTGCTCTTTGATGCAGTTACCCTCCATGCACCAAACTTCAGAGCTATTGAATCCATGTTCTCTGTCCCCCATTTACATTCATTTTGCTGCCCAGCAGACATTTGCTCAATTTCCTGTTTGTAATTATTCTCTTTTCACTGACGGATGTATTTACATTGTTCTATGTTGCAGCTGAGTTGGCCTCTATAACCTCTGACACACGATGAACAAACCCTCGTTTCTGAACCAGTGAAGCGTCACACTAATCTCCTCTAAACCATTGAATCTGCTAGTCTAGCATATTAAAGCAGAAATAGAGGGTGGGGAGGGAAATTTTCAGACCATTTAAATACTTAACTTGATCCAGCAATGTGTTGAACTCTCTCATTACTTTTATCTAGAGCAGAAACAATAGAACATCCTTTCCCTCTCTTAAATTTTCTTATTTTGTAGGAGTTTAGAAAGTCTGTTTCTGTTTGAATTATGGAAGAATTTTTTTTGGGATCGGGCTTCAAAATCTTTCCTCTTATGTCAAAGAGCCAATCTAAAAGATGCTCGCAGGAGGACGAAAAAAACAGCTAGGTAATTTGGAGCACATCAAAGCTCAAGGAAATGCTAGTATCATTATCTTCTGATAGCAGAGAGCTGATTGACTCCTCCTTGCTGAAAGCCATTAGCAGAGCTGATTCAGAGAAGACTGGGCCATGACTTTGCTGATAAGCAATTACCAAGGTGTCATTCTGTCGCGATGAAGTGAGCTGTGAAATCTGCTCCTTCGGGTCAAATAGATAGAAAGTTTAATCAACGCTCTCTAAGGAAGAGCAACAAAAATATAGAAAGATGCATGAAACAAGAAGTGTAAAAGAGCATGTTCTTGTAATGTTCAGTTTTTTACACTGCATCAATCTCCAAATATATTCGTCTTTTCCAAATCCAAAAGATAGAGTTACAGTGCCCTATTAATTTGTAGATAGCCCTTGACCTTTTTCACATTTCATCACCTTACAACCACACAGGGGTTTTGTGCGGTAGACTGACACAAAGTGGTGCGTAATTTTGAAATGTAAGAAAAATGACAAATAGCTCACAGAATTTTTGTTAAGCAAAATGTAATAAGTATAGCATGCAAATACATTTAAGCCCCTTCATACAGATACCCCTTATCGAAGTCAAGTCCAACCCATTAGTTTTAGAAGTGACCAAACTAGTAAATATAGTACATCTTCATGTTATTTAAAAATCAGTTTATATCCATCTATTCTGTGAAGGCCTCACCTTCCCTGATCCTGAACCCGATTGCCTGAAGTCATCCCTTATTATTCTTGTAAATAAACATTTAAACTGCTTCCTGAGTTCTGTCTGATTCCCCATGTGGATCAAAACAAAAACTCTCCAGCATCACGACAAGAAGAGCATGGCACGACTGCAAACTTATCAAGACATCACTCTCCACCTAAACTGACAGGCTGGGGCAAGCAATTGATCAGAGAAACAGCCAAGAGGCCCATGGTAAGTCTGGAGGAGCTGCAAAGATCATCAGTTCAAGAGAGCCAATTTGTCAACAGTAGTTGTGCACTCCACAAATCTAGTCTTAATAAACAAGTGGTAGGAAGAAAGAAGGCACTGTTGAAAGAAAGCCACAAGTCCCTTTGTCGTGATTTGTGGGTGTTTTTGGGTTCTTATTATTATTATTTCTGATAGGTTTTGAATCATGCTTCTGTTTATTATTTTCCTGGTCATGCTTTAGTTTTTGTCTTCTAGTTCATGTTTTATCAAGTTTGGTTGTTTTGGATCTGGTTATGCTTTAGTTTCATGGTTTACTAGTTGTGTTTCTCTTAGTTTGAATTCAAGAGTCTCTGTTTTGCTTCCGCCACATTTTGTTCTCTCCTGTCTGTCAATTAACTTTTTGCTCCATATATACACCTCGGTTCTGTTCATTCCTCGCGGAAACATTACAGATCATGCTATGCCTGTCTTGCCTGCCTGTTTATTGTTCCTGCCTCCTCTTATGAGTGAGTTGTGTTTTTATAAAGATTAAACTCTTCTGCTTTCAGTCATGCTGCCTGTCTGTCTGCATTCTGGGGTCCTCCGCTACACCTTGACACCCCTTTTTTCTAAGTTATATGCTAGGGGATAAAGCAAACATGAGAATAAATGCGCTCTGCTCAGATTAGACCAAAATGTGACTTACAGTATTATATCCAAAATAATATGTGAGGTAGAAAATGAGCACTTAACATCTCACTGAGCACATGATATCCATAGGAAAAACATGGTAGTAGTAGCATCATGATGTGTGGGTGCTTTTCTTTTCAGCAGGGACAGTGAAACTGGTCTGGGTTGATAAAAAGATGGATGCAGCTAAATTCAGGGCAATCCTGAAAGAAAGCCTAACAGCAAGACAATTGCCCTAAACACAAAGCCAGAGCTGCAATGCAATGGTTTAGATCTAAGCATTTTCATGAGCTAGAATGACCCAGTCAAAGTCCAATGTTTCATAACTCCAACTGAGAATCTGGTAAAAGACGTGAAAATTGCTGTGCTCTCCATCCAGTCTGACCAGTCTGACTGATCCTGATTACAGCAGCTGTAATAACAATGATCGGTTGTTCTGAGTGAACACATGCGTTCAGGTGGCGCTGAACACAAATGTATACCAAACTATTTAGAATTTTGTGAAAACAACGTGAACATTATTTATACTTTTCCTCAAAGTCCACATTAAGCTGCTCTTTGTGTTGGTCTGTCTCATAAAATTCCAAAATAATATATTGAAGTTTGAGGTTGTTACATACTTTTACATATCAAAGCATCATGACATAATGGTGCGGGTAGCCAGAGGGTACAACAGGTCACCTCTAGTAATGATTCAGGGGAGCAAGTGGGACTGCGTCAGATGTCAGCTCACACCAGGTGGCCAGTTTGTTGGGCTTTAAGGGTCACTATGGTTATGGGTAAACAAAAAATATAATTATGTCCATCCATCCAGCTCATTTAAATGGCTGAATTTGTCTCTAAGTATCTCAACAAGTTCTGCAGGGGGTACTATTGACCTATTGATTTGATTTAGGTGTGTTGAACCAGGGGAACATCTAAAACACTCAAGAAACTGGCCCCTGAGGACTGACCTTTGAGAACTTTTGAGAGAGATTATCAGTTAAGACAAGGATAATTTAGCCAACAGGAAATGAGAAAATGTTTGCCATCTGTACATTGACCATTGTCAGAAAAAATCCAGTATGAGGCAGAAACTGTTTGTTTGTGCTCAGTGTAGCAAGGTGAGCCGAACATTAATGATCATAAACCTTAAGGGAACATGGAAATTGGTAAACTGGTATGATAAGTGGGAAACAAGTTGGTTTGATCCATTAAAGCCTGACACTCTCTCAGTCTGAATACATTAATGTGTTACTCCAGGGTGTTATTATGCATTTCAGTGACAGTTTGCGCTTTTTCTACCCTTATTAATTGTTGTCAAAACAGCCATTTGCCCTCTGTTTGAATATTTAATTACTTCTTTAAGCATATCCTCAAAAAACATATGCATAAACCGAGTTAATCTATTTTATGATAGGCAGTCATGGTATACATTAATCAGGACATCAGCCTTCTATATACGGTCAGAACACGGCTCCATTTGTGATCCACTACATTATACTGCTAATCTTTAAAACTGCTTCAAGTTTCAGAGAATCACAACTCGCAGGAAAAAGACCCTTGTATCTTTTCAAAATAAAGGTGGCGCAAGCCACACAAAGTAAATTTGGACAAATTAATCCAGTAAATAATGTGATATTTGATTATTTACTTTGTTGAATATAGAAACCTCACTGTCATACTACTGAAGAAAAATGTTTTAGTGTATGCTGAAGAAGAATGAAAAAGGGTGTTAATATTTCAAAGAGATCTTTTTTTTTTTAGCAATTATATTAAATTTATCTGTAATTTATCATTAATATTGAACAGGTTCTGTACTGGTGCGAGGAGGATTTTTCCTTGGGCTTCCTGGACCTCTTAGTCCTTTTTTTCTGCAGCTGAACATCTTATCTTGAGTGCAGTTATCTGAGTGCAGTTATCTGCAAAGCAATGATTACTCCACATTTCGTTCCAGGTAAACACAATGACACAAATGCATTCCAGCATGTCTGCCACTCTTTTAGCACAACCAGTCTGCTATTAAAACAGTTTTTAGTTGGAGTCTTTGACAGTCTTGCCTGTGCTACTGAAATAAAGTCAGCTGATCATTTTTGGCAAAATACAAGGAAAATAGGTTTTGCAAGTAAATCTGTTAAGATGATAAAACTTTCTGCAGTCCATTAATGTCCATCTGATCACTCTGCGCATTAATCTAAAAGCAAGTGAACAATCATCTTATGAACTGGAACAGACGAAACATTGGTGTAACTGTACAGTGACACACATTATATGCAATGGATTGATGTAAGCAGGAGAAAGGTTATGGGGAATGAAGGAAGCAAATGATCCAGTGTAATGCACCAGAAAAGTTGCAGCCTTAAAAAAAAGATTAATATTTTATTTTATTTATCTATCTATCCATTTCCAACACCAACTTAATCCTTGAAGGGTCACAAGGACCATAAGGCCATTTACAGAGGCCAATCAATCAAATTTGTTTTGATGGTGGGAGGAAGCCAGAGTATTTAAGCATTCCCAGGGAGAAAATAAAAACTCCAAGTGCTCCACCATACAGCCTAAATTACCAATTTGACTGAATATCAAAGATAACAATAATAATAATTATCGTTATAATAATAATAATAATAATCGTTACCATTATTATTAATGCTTATTTGTTTGGTTGTTGTTACCAAAACCAACTGTTTGTTTGACGGAGTCATGAGTACGTTCAGTATTTTTGTTTTGAAAGTCTCATCCGGATGTGACATCAATCCTGATCCTGACGGAGCTTTTAGAACAGTGGCTCCTCCGTCAGTTGAACTGAAAGTTGTCGCTGGAGCGGACCTCCGTCAGGACCCGGCAGCTTATTTACTTCCTCCTCCCGGACAGAGACAACGAGATGCGGCGGAAGGAGAAGAGGCTGCTGCAGGTCACCGGGCTGCTGCTCGCTGCGGCTCTTTTCTTCCCGAACGTTGGCCTGTGGTCTTTATACCGGGACCGAGTGCTGGACAGCGGCTCGTCTGGCTCAGCGGACGGACCGAGCCGGATCTCAGCGCTGCTTCAGGTAGGGCTGTGATTTTCTATTATTACTATAATGACAACCTCGCTGAAAACATCCACACATGTGCGACCAAAGTCAAACATAAAACATAACTGAGATCGGTAATTAGTCACATTTTCATCTGTCAATTTAAGCTAAGAAATGCAGAATGAGAACGCTGGAAAGTTCTCGGCACAGCTTCAGCACCATGGAGAGCGCAAAGACTGTAAAAGAAGAACCAGCATGTCCAGTCAGCAAGAGTTGAAAGGATTTGCTTCTGTAAACGGATAAAACATTACAAGCACAACTGAACCCATCACCCGTTTAAACCACGATCCTCTGAACCAGACTTAGATACGGTTTTTCCAGAAGATTTCCTTCTTCAGCATGATTTCAGCCATCTGTATAAATCCAGAAGTTATTTATTTACCACTTTCCATACAATGAAATGTAACACAAAGTTCTTTTATAAAAATTAAAACAAAGGAACATTCATTCAAACAATCAGATATCACAGCAAAACATGCTGAATTAGGTAAATATATAACATTTATTAAACAAATCAGAATCAGAATCAGAATCAGAAAAGCTTTATTGCCAAGTACGTTTTTGGACATACAAGGAATTTGTTTTGGCGTAGTCAGTGCAATACAATACAAATTAAAAAGTATAAACATATCTACAATATAATATAAATATATGTGCACAGTTTTAAGTGAGTGAGAGTAAGTATAGAGCAGTATAAGATGCAACAATACAACAGTGCAGGTGATCATTGTGCAAGTATGGCAGTGCAAGTAAAGCAGGAGTCCAAGCTGAGCGTTAATGTAACGCATAGAGTTACAGGTTACAGGTGTCCTGTCAGCAAAAAAAAAAAAAGGGGGGGGGGGAGTGTCAGTGTGGTTTGGTTTCCGGGCTTTGTTAACAAGGCTGGTGGCAGATGGGAAAAAACTGTTCTTGTGGCATGAGGTTTTGGTCCGGATGGACCGCAGCCTCCTGCCAGAGGGGAGAGTTTGTGACCGGGGTGGGAGGGATCAGCCAGAATCTTCCCTGCCCGCTTCAGGGTCCTGGAGGTGTACAGTTCCTGGAGCGACAGTAGACTGCAGCCAATCACCTTCTCAGCAGAGCGAATGACACGCTTCAGCCTGCCCTTATCCTTGGCTGTAGCAGCGGCGTACCAGATGGTGATGGAGGAGGTGAGGATGGACTCAATGATGGCTGTGTAGAAGTGCACCATCATAGTCTTTGGCAGGTTGAATTTTTTCAGTAAGATGTCACCTAACATATTGAAAAACTATAAATTCTAGAATTCTAGAATTCCTAGAAAAAAATGAACTCTTACCACAAGACGTACATGCAGATAAAACCTAAAATTACATTACATTTATGATGAATTATCCAATAGTGGTAAACGCTAGATATAGTACAGAAATATTATGAAACGCATTAACATCTAAATTAAAAATGCCATAGAACCAGACTAAGATAAACTTACTTAAAACCTAAATAAAGCAAAGTAAAATATCTTTAAATAAAAAGACAGACGAACTGAAGTTCAAATAACAGCCAGACTAAAAAGCTGGTTTTGCTTTTAAAATCATCAACACTCTCAGCTGTCTTCAGGAAAACGTGTTCCAATGTTGAGGGCTGTAATAAATGAATAATGCCTCCTCTCTCAGAGGACCTGAGTCTGGAGCGCAAGTAGAGTAAAAGCAGATCTGATAAAGATGTTAGACTAAATCTATTAAAATTTCATTATTTAATAAATGCATCATAAAACCAATTCTAAAACACACAGGTAGCCAGTAGAGGTATACTTTGTATTAGTTTTATGGAGTTCAGCAGGTCATTAGACATTAGCAACACCTTAATTACCGTAGTCAAATGTTACATATGGTCTCGTCATGTGATAAACTTAACATACAAGACTAGACCTGCACAGTAAAAATAAATACCCAGAAATCATCAAGCAGCATTTACATCAGCTTTGTTCCTCGCTAGCAATAAAAACATGATCCAGTCATTTGGTCTGTCAGCCAATTTGTTAAATAGGAGAAAAATGGACCAACAGGTTTCATGATTTCAGTCTATATTTTGTTTTAGTAAAAATAAAAACTCATCCAAAGCTTCTTCTTCACCACGGCAAACCAGAAAAGATTATGTCAAGACCTAATTTGTCTTTTCATTTATAATTGTTTAAATTTATTTCTGATGAAATTAAAAGGATAAAGGGAGAAGTGTTTTATCAGACTGATGAGTGAGGGTGTGATTGTGGGACAGAGATCTGGCAGAAAAATCAGTGTCACAGTGCTCTGATGATGTTGGGAAAATTGGTTTTCCATCAGAGCTGCTTCTTAAAGCAGGAAAAGCAGAAACACTTTTCATAGAAAAGAACAACATACATTGAATAAGAAAGCAAATGTAGAAACAATAAGCATGTCGATGTTCGAGCGCTCCTTGTAGGCTGCTATTGCTTCACTGAAGTAGATAAAAATCGATACCATAATCCCATTCAGGTTTTCCCACAGTCCTGTTGGAGACATTTGAAGCTGAGATTCTCTTCCTCCCTTGCTGCTGTTAAAAAGAGATTTGAATAAAACGCAAATGGGATGAGCTCATTTGCACACTCACTGATTTGTTAGATAAGGCAGAATTAAAATAAGACTCTTACAGATCTATTTGCACACAAAGAAATGCTTATAGTACAGAAAAGACTGCTGTAGTTTGACACTGAAAGTTTGAATCGGGGTGAATAAGACTGACAGCTTTGTCTGACTGTAAGTAAACATCTCAAATAAGGTCCTATTTACGATTTTCTCCAAACTCCACTCACATGTCTCCTACAAAGGAATCCACAATCTGCATTTAGTTGTAATGAGGGTTCTAAAATATGTTTTTCTTCAAAGTAAAAATCATCCCCCTTAAGCTGGACTGAAATTTGCAGAACCCACGTGTATGTTTGAAGAATTCAAGTTGGGGCCTTCAAACCTCAGAACAATGTACCAACTGTCAAGCATGGTGGTTGTAGCATACTGCTGTGGGTATGTTTCCCTGTCGGTGGTACCAGTACATTGCACAGAATGGGGGAAATATTTATGGAGGAGGTCAACCTCCAAACTCAACTCTAATCAACAGCTTTGGACACAATTGGGTATTTCAACAGGAAAATGATCCCAACCAAACATTCAGACTGGTTTTGGAATTGATTGTACAGTTTCTTAATATTAATCCTATTCAGTTCTGTCATACTTTAGTAGTCCCAGAGAGAAATTAGACAGTTCCCAACCTTATTGAAAATGGATGAACCATGCTTTGGTCCATTTCAGGAAACCACCTAATCTCATTAGGTGGTATGTACAGTATATACACTCACTGGCAACTTTAGTAGGTACATTTTGCTAGTACTAGGCTGCACTCCCCATTAGACTTCAGATCTAGTTTAATTGTTCATGGCATAAATTCAACAAGGTGTTATTGTCCGAATTTGTTGAGCCTTTGTAAATTCTACCATCAGTTTTCAGTCCTTAGCTGACAAGAAACGTTTGGTCTCTTGCTGCTGTAAACACATCTGCTTTAAGGTTTAACATGTACATTCAGAGATGGTATTCAGCATAGCCTCGTTGTAACAAGTGGTTAATTGAGCTGTTGTTGGTGTTCTATCATCAGGAACTAGTCTCCCTTTCTCCTGTGACCTCTGATCAACAAGACATTTTAATCCACACAACTGCTGCTCACTTGATATTTTCTTTTTTTATAGATTTTCTATAAACCAGTGAGGAATGATTCTGTATGAAAATACCAATGTGTCAACAGTGTTTGAAATATGGGATGTGGCACCAACAACCTTGTTATGTTCAAAGTCACTTATATCCCCTTTCTTCCCCTTTCTCATGCTCTGTGTGAACTTAAGCAACACTTCACCATTTCTAGATGCCGGAATGTACTAAGTTGCTGCCATGTGATTGCCTGATTCACTATTTGCTTTAACAAGCAATTACAGGTACACCTAAGAAATTAGAATAAAATGGAAAACCCAAATTCAGGGTTTTACAAAATCTGAATTTTGTGAAAAAGGTTTGATGTTGGAAACTCATATTGTCACACCTTAAACAGCTAATTAACTCAAGACACTTGCAAAGGTTTCCTGAGCCTTTAAATGGTCTCTCAGTCTGGGTTGGCAGGCTACACAATCATGGGCTGGACTGCTGATCTGACATATCTCCTGAAGTCATTAATAGTCAAGTCAAGTGAAGTTTATTTATATAGCGCTTTTCAGCAACAAGGCACTCAAGGCACTGTACATAAGGAAAACCATAACAATGATACAGAAAATCAAACAACAGAGGTAATTTAAAAAAAATAAAATGAAGAGAATAGAATGATGGATAAGAAAATGAAAGGAAAATTGGACTAAAACTTAACTAATAATGTTTAGATAACATAATCAAAGGCCACTCCAAACAAACAAGTTTTTAATCTCGATTTAAAGCAACTTAGGGTTTTGGCGCTTTTACAGTTTTCTGGGAGTTTATTCCAGATTAGTGGAGCATAAGAACTAAAAACTGCTTCTCCATGTTTGGTTCTGGTTCTGGGTGTGCAGAGTAGATTTAAGCCAGAAGACCTGAGAGGTCTGGGTGGTTGATACACTGACAACACGTCTGTAATGTGTTTTGGTGCTAAGCCATTCAGTGAATTATAGACTAACAGAAGTATTTTAAACTCTATTCTCTGAGCTACAGGGAGCCAGTGTAGGGACTTTAGAACCGGGGTGATGTGCTCCACTTTCTTAGTTCTAGTGAGGACGCGGGCAGCAGCGTTCTGGATCAACTGCAGCTGTCTGATCGACTTTATAGGCAGGCCTGTGAAGACACCATTGCAGTAATCAATTCTACTAAAGATGAATGCATGAATTAGTTTTTCAAGGTCCTGCTGAGACATTAGTCCTTTAATCCTGGAGATGTTCTTTAGGTGATCGAAGGCTGACCTTGTTACTGTCTTTATGTGCCTCTGAAGGTTCAGGTCTGAGTCCATCATTAATTCAATTCAATTCAGTTTATTTATATAGCGCCAATTCACAACACATGTTGTCTCAAGGCACTTCAAAAACTCAGGTACATACATTCCAATCAATTGTAACCATTGAACAGTGCAGTCAGATTCAGTTATTTATTCAAATTGGATAAAAAGTTTTTCTGTCTAAGGAAACCCAGCAGATTACATCGAGTCAGTGACTTGCAGCATTCACTCCTCCTGGATGAGCATGTAGAGACAGTGGACAGTCACTGGCGTTGACTTTGCAGCAATCCCTCATACTGAGCATGCATGTAGCGACAGCGGAGAGGAAAAACTCCCTTTTAACAGGAAGAAACCTCCAGGAGAACCAGGCTCAGTGTGAGCGGCCATCTGCCACGGCCGACTGGGGGTTTGAGAGAACAGAGCAGAGACACAAAGAGAACAAAGAAGCACTGATCCAGGAGTCCTTTCTATGGGAAGGAAAAGTAAATGTTAATGGATGTAGCTCCTTTAGTCGTTTCATCTAGAAAGAAAGAACAGATAAACTCTGAGCCTGTTTTCAAGGTTAGAAAGAGAGCACATAGAGTTAGTCACAGTAAAAGCTCAGTCAATTGCCATGTCTAGGAGAGAGAAAGGCTTAAACACTGAAAGACAGGGCCATGTGGACCATCTGTAGAAGGTGAGCATTAAGTTGTTGCCAGCAGAAGCTCAGACAATTCCCCTCTCCAGAAAGGTGTCACAGGTAGACACAGAGTCAGGCCAGGTGTAACTTCTAGAAACAGAAAAGAGAGAATAAAGTTAAAATCTGAGATAACAGCAAATAATGCAAAATTGGAGAGTAGTGTGAGAATGTAGCGAAGAGGGTGAAAGTGGTCATTATGTCCTCCAGCAGCCTAAGCCTATAGCAGCATAACTACAGAGATAGATCAGGATAACCTAAGCCACTCTAACTTTAAGCTTTATCAAAAAGGAAAGTTTTAAGACTAGTCTTAAAAATAGACAGTTCGTCCATCTAGAGCCCACTGATGGCCATTGTTATACTAAAAACCACAACGATTGGGATACCTCTCTCTGTCAGATTGACCATAACCATTGGAAAAGAGAGGGGGTCATACAGGTAGCAGAAATGGAGGGTGTGTTTGCACTTCAACCATAACTGAGCCGGTTTAGGCTAAACCTGACTCCCCCTTACTCCATCCAACAGGGAGGGAAGAAGATGGAGGTAAAAATAAGGAAGATAGCTCAGGATAACCTAAGCCACTCTAACTATAAGCTTTATCAAAAACGAAGGTTTTAAGCCAAGCCTTAAAAGTAGACAGGGACTAAAACTGGGAGCTGGTTCCACAGGAGAGGAGCCTGATAACTAAAAGGATCTGCCTAGGAAATCCTAGAAACCTGTTTAATATGGGATTTAAATGACATGTCCTGGTCAAAAATAACACCAAGGTTTTTTACTTTACATTGCACCCAGGCTTCGAGCCTGACTGGTGGTTTCTAGCTGTATTAACTGAAGCTGTGTGCTAACTTTTAAACGCTCTTCCTTTGGTCCAAAGATTATTACTTCAGTTTTGTTTTGATTCAGCTGAAGAAAGTTTTGGCACATCCATGCTTTGATTTCTTCTAAGCATTTACCCAGCGCATGACTGGGTTCATAGTCACCTGGTGACATCGTAACGTATAGCTGTGTGTCGTCTGCATAGTTATAACTTACGTTGTTGTTTATTAAAATCTGAGTTAGGGGGAGCATGTAGATATTGAATAGAAGGGGCCCTAAGATGGACCCTTAGGGAACGCCACGTGATTTTTGTGGTCTCTGATGTAAAGTTACCTACTGACACAAAAAAGTCCCTGTCCTTCAAGTAGGATTTAAACCAATTGAGTGCTGTGCCAGAAAGGCCGATCCAGTTTTCCAGGCACTCTAATAAAATGGAGTGATCAACAGTGTTGAATGCTGCACTAAGGTCCAGTAATACCAGCACTGTGGTTCTTCCACAGTCTGCATTTATACGGATGTCATTGAACACCTTGACAAGAGCAGTCTCTGTACTGTGGTGAGCAGGAAGCCTGTCTGGAAGACATCGAAGCAGTTGGTCGTTGTTAGGAAGATGTTTAACTGCTGAAACACAGATTTTTCAATAATCTTACTGATGAAGGGGAGGTTTGATATAGGCCTGTAGTTCTGTAGTAGCAGCTTGTCCAAGTTGCTCTTTTTCAATAGAGGTTTGATAATTACTGTTTTCAGGGCCTGGAGGAAAACACCTGACAAAAGGGATGCGTTTATTATTTGTGTTAAATCAGATGTTATTACAGGCAAAGCTTTCTTAAGGAAAGCTGTGGGTAAAAAAATCGAGACAGCAGGAAGAAGAGCTTAGTTGCTGTACGATTTATTCTAAGTTTTTGTAGTTTATTTGGTGAAATTGGGAAATTTTGTCAAAATCAGTTCTAGTTGGAGACAACATTGGTACTGGAGTTGATGTGGATGTGCTGACTGCCTCTCTGATCTTTTGGGTTTATTTAGTAAAAGATTTAGCAAATTCATTGCAGGCCCTGGTAGAGTGGAGTTCAGATGCTACAGTTACAGGAGGGTTTGTTAACCTGTCGACCGTGGCAAATAATGCACGAGCATTGTTAATGTTTTTGCTGATGATCTCAGAAAAGAAAGATTTCCTTGCATTTTTCAGTTGTAGGTTATATCTGTATAGTCTCTCTTTATAGAAAATATAGTGAACCTGGAGTCCAGTCTTTCGCCACCTGCGTTCAGCTTTTCGACACTCCTTTTTTTCCACTTCTGACTGGTGGAGAACTTCTCCACAGAGACATTCCCTTCCCAGAAATGACTTTCACTTTAATTGGAGCAATTGAATAAATGGTGTCCGTAATTTTAGAATGAAAGTTTTCTACCAGCTCATCTACAGTGTTACAGGGCAAAGTGGAGGTAGAAGAGTAAATCTGGTTACACCGTCCTTAAAGATGCGTTTTCTTATCATTTCTCTTTGGCAAACTGAGTCATTGCAGATGATGCTTTCAAAAATAACAGAAAAGTGGTCAGATAGGGCAACATCAGTTAGACACCTTGGAAATGTTTAGACCCTTAGTGATGATCAAGTCCAAAATATGTCCCTGTTTGTGCGTTTGCTGTTTAACATGTTGAGTCAAACCAAAATTTCTAAGAGTGTCACATAGATCTATTGCACTTCTGTCTTCAGGATTGTCCATGTGAATGTTGAAGTCTCCCAGAATAATTAAACAGTCATAATCAACACATAACACAGATAAAAGCTCATCAAAATCACTGAAAAAGTTTGTTTTGGACTTAGGAGGCCTGTAAATACAGTACAGACCAAACGTTTGGACACACCTTCTCATTCAAAGAGTTTTCTTTATTTTCATGGCTATGAATATTGTAGCTTCACACTGAAGGCATCAAAACTATGAATTAACACGTGGAATTATATACTGAACAAAAGAGTGTGAAACAACTGAAAATATGTCTTATATTCTAGGTTCTTCAAAGTAGCCACCTTTTGCTTTGATTACTGCTCCGCACACTCTAGGCATTCTGTTGATGAGCTTCAAGAGGTAGTCACCTGAAATGGTTTTTACTTCACAGGTTTGCCCTGTCAGGTTTAATAAGTGGGATTTCAAGCCTTATAAATGGGGTTGGGACCATCAGTTGTGTTGTGCATGTGGTGCATACAGTACACAGCTGTTAGTCCTACTGAATAGACTGTTAGAATTTGTATTATGGCAAGAAAAAAGCAGCTAAATAAAGAAAAGTGAGTGGCCATCATTACTTTAAGAAATGAAGGTCAATCAGTCCGAAACAATTAGGAAAACTTTGAAAGTGTCCCCAAGTGCAGTCGCAAAAACCATCAAGTGAAACTGGCTCACATGAGTACCGCCCCAGGAAAGGAAGACCAAGAGTCACCTCTGCTGCAGATGATAAGTTCATCCGAGTCACCAGCCTCAGAAATCGCAGGTTAACAGCAGCTCAGATTAGAGAACAGGTCAATGCCACACAGAGTTCTAGCAGAAGACACATCTCTAGAACAACTGTTAAGAGGAGACTGTGTGAATCAGGCCTTCATGGTAAAATAGCTGCTAGGAAACCACTGCTGAGGACAGGCAACAAGCAGAAGAGACTTGTTTGGGCTTAAGAACACAAGGAATGGACATTACACCAGTGGAAATCTGTACTTTGGTCTGATGAGTCCAAGTTTGAGATCTTTGGTTCCAACCACCGTGTCTTTGTGCGGTGCAGAAGAGGTGAACGGATGGACTCTACATGCCTGGTTCCCACCGTGAAGCATGGAGGAGGAGGTATGATGGTGTTGGGGTGATTTGCTGGTGACACTGTTGGGGATTTATTCAAAATTGAAGGCATACTGGACCAGCATGGCTACCACAGCATCTTGCAGCGACATGCTATTCCATCCGGTTTGCGTTTAGTTGGACCATCATTTATTTTTCAACAGGACAATGACCCCAAATACACCTCCAGGCTGTGTAAGGGCTATTTGACCAAGAAGGAGAGTGATGGGGTGCTGCGCCAGATGACCTGGCCTCCACAGTCACCGGACCTGAACCCAATCGAGATGGTTTGGGGTGAGCTGGACCGCAGAGTGAAGGCAAAAGGGCCAACAAGTGCTAAGCATCTCTGGGAACTCCTTCAAGACTGTTGGAAAACCATTTCAGGTGACTATCTCTTGAAGCTCATCAACAATATGCAAAGAGTCTGCGGAGCAGTAATCAAAGTAAAAGGTGGCTACTCTGAAGAACCTAGAATATAAAACATATTTTCAGTTGTTTCACACTTTTTTGTTCAGTATATAATTCCACATGTGTTAATTCATAGTTTTGATGCCTTCAGTGTGAAGCTACGATATTAATTGTCATGAAAATAAAGAAAACTCTTTGAATGAGAAGGTGTGTCCAAACCTTTGGTCTGTACTGTATTCAAGAACATGGTTCGGATCGGGCTCTTTACCTGGAGAGCCAAATATTCAAAAGAGTCAAATTTGCCCAGAAATACATTTTTACACTAATAAATCTTTAAACAAAGTGGCCACCCCTCCACCTTTTCTTTGTTGTCTGCTCTCACAAAGAAAATTGTAGTTCGAAGGCATCGACTCTATCAGCTTCATTAAATTCATCTAACCATGTTTCTGTTAAAAACATAACTTCAAGATCGTGGTCAGTAATGAAGTCATTGATTAAAAATGATTTTTCTGACAGAGATCTAATGTTCAGTAACACCAGTTTATGTGACTTAGTTGCTGATATTAACTCTGTGTCTGGTTGTACCTGACAGTTTATGGCTTTTCTTGATTGTTTATTACTGTCTCTTATCCTTTTGGCTTTGTTCTTACTGTCACGTATAAGCGAGATTTTACAACTATCTCCTATTAGGGACCCAAGTTTAATACCCTCCACAAGGAGGCTTAGCCATAAAAGGTAATGGCTAAAGAAGCAGGTTGTTCACACAGTGTTGTATCCAAGTGAAACCCGTGTTACAGGTGAAACTGAGTCTGAGTCGGAGTCTCTCGAGGAAAATGTTTCTTCCCAACAAGAACTCGCACTAATTCCAGAGCCACTTAACAATGTAAGCGACTCTACTGCTCCTGAACTCTCCAGCCCAGACTTGCCTGTCCGACACTCCACTAGAACACGTCCGCCACCTAATCGTCTACAGTATACGACACTTGGTCATTCACTTCTACAAAGCGTCCAGTCCCTTTTTCAAGGATTTAGTACTGCAATTAATTCTGCCCTGCAACTGGAGGACACTGTTGTGACTGCTACTCCTTGTCGAAGTGCAGTATGTCACCAGCCACTGGCATGTACGAAGCCGTACACGAGTTTAAGGGGGGAACCTGTAATCCGTTTTTAGTCAGATGACTAACTTTTGCAGGCCAAATTCCTCTGTGCCCCAACGCCTTTCCGTTCAGCTTCTTTAAAGTCATAGGAAACTTCCGGGTCCGTCTTCACTGAGGCTGTGACGTACTCTGTTGGCGTGTCTCGAACCGATTGTAAAATTTGCGCTCTATACAAACTTGATGGCATGAATTGGCGGCAATTTATCTTCCAAACTCCATTGGTATGGGGCTGTAAATAGCTATTCGGCTGTGTATGAAGTTAAGTCACCCTTACTCCACTGAAAGGGTCGGGTTTTTTTTTTTGGGACAAGATTCTTCACCTGGAATCACAGATGGCAAGCTAGAATCGTGGACTTATATTGATGGACTTTGAATTGAGCTTTGTCACTCAATCCATTTTGTTTATTGTGTTGTTATCTGGACCAGTCACTTTAATACATGCACCAAAACTAAAATTGAGTTTGCTGCTTCTTGGTTTTTACCTCTCAGGCTCTTTCAAAGGACATTCTTCTGATGCTGCATTTGTAGTCCAGTCAGATTGCCTAGTCTTTATGTGTTACACAAGCATATTAATCAAAATTTGAGTGGTAGAAAAAGGTGCATCAGCAACAGGGGTAACCGCAGGCTTGAAAAGATTCTTAAGCAAAATCCATTCAAGAAGAGTGGGCTGATGCTGGAGTCACTGCATCAAGAACCACTGTGACCAGATAAAACCTACACATGGGCTACAGGCATCTTAGCTGGGCCAAAGAGAAGAACTGGACAGTTGCTCAATCCAGTTCTCTCTTTTCAGATGAAAGCAAAGTCTGCATTTTATTTGGAAATCTAGGTCCCTGAATCTGGAAGAATGTTGAGAGGCTTCAATGTTGCTTGAAGTCCACTGTGAAGTTTCCACAGTCAGTCATGATTTAGTGTACAAGGAAACTTTAGAATGCTTCATGTGCTTTAAAGTTCTGACTGGACTCCCTTATTGTTCAAGCATTAGTCTCCTTTTTCCCTTTCCTTTACAATAGATGTGGTTATTTCTTTAAACATAAATGTCTTATTTTAGGCATATAGTCTAGTATTAGCTAGTATTTTTTCTTGTAATATTAAAGATGTTTGTTTTAGCAGTGTGATGATTTTTATAGCTAATTTTAATAATAAAAATGTTCTAAATGTAAATTTTAGTGCAAGCATACATTTTAATTGTGTTTTTATTGGATGCTGCTCTGCTCTAAATTAATACATCTCTCTAACCACCTTTTATAAGCAGTAAACATTGACATCATTCAGTGTTTCCACTCTCCACTGCCAGAGTAGATCTTACTTGTTTTAGCCTCAGGCATGTTTGTTGCATTTGTTTGCACAGACATTCAGCCAAGTGTACATCTGTCATCTCAATGGATGCCTGTTTACTGTACGTGTGGCCATCTGAGCAGAAAATCTAATTTACAAAAAATATCACGATCAATATTAGGCTGTCTAATTGATTTAGTAGCAGTTCGTATCTCTCTAGTGCCCCACTGATGATGACCAAAGAGAAATGTTCTATGATAGTTTTACAACCAAACCCCAATCTGAGCTCATCTGTTTCAGATGAGAGGCAATAAAACCTTCCTAAAGGAAACTTTTAAAAAAAAAACATGGCTTGTGTTGTAATCTTTGACTTTCTGACTGAGAGAGAAGTCTGAGTTTCCACAAGTGACGGTCTCTGTCTGGTCCTCTGTCCACTTTGCAGCTCAGCAGGATTCTGCATAATGCTGCCTTTTTGAAAATAATGGGCTGTACAGTGGTGTTACTGCACTGTTTTTCTATGGTGTGTGGAGTCCTTCTCTGCAGGGTCTTCAGAAGTCTGGAGTTAGGCAGAGAACAGATATCTTTGTGGGATTTACACGTGTGTCATAACACGCTTGTGCAGCTGTGAGCAATGTTTGAAGGTTCTATTCAGTAGCTATCCAGGGAATACTAAAAATACAAATGTCATGCTCTTCTCACTGTTGCTCTAAGTCTAGTAGAGGAGGAAAAAATTAACTCCATCTTGAAGTTAATTTATGGGCAACATTGGGATTGGAAACATGTGAAAACAGTCCACAGATATCTTAGATTAGGTTTGGTATCAAAGCAAAAGATTTGAATGGACCTAAATATGTCATAAAGCTTTCATTGTTTGCTTTAAGCTGTGATTTCAATGTGTTTGGACAAAGTTAGCTTGATCTTTACAAGGAGACTATAAAGGTCAAATTGCTAAGGTGCTTTTTAAAGACATCAACATTTTGTAATGATGGTGGTTTGGTATTTGACCACTCGTCTTGGCAGAATTTATTGAGATCAATTAAACTGGTTGGTTTCTTAACATTGACACAGCTTTTAAGTATAGTCTACAAATTTGTAACAGAGTGGAGTTTGAATCACTGGGAAGAGCATTCCAGAAACGTAATGTCAGGCAGCTATACAAATTCCAAAACCAGTTTTGATATGTTTTTATATTCAGTGTCCTGTTGGAATGCCCAACTTTGTCCAGGTTTCAAACATCTGTTGTTTTGAGGGGAAGTCCAAGAATCAATCAGTCCTGCTTTATTATTTCAGCCACTGCTAAAGAAATGGGCCCTTGACATGACACTGCCACCACTTTGTTTGACAGTGCTTTCACAACAGACCTTTGGAACATTTTTTACTGCACCAGAGTCTGGTTTCTGGAGCAGATTACTCCAGTGTACCCATCCCGGACTCTGAAACAGACTAGAGACCAGTACCCTGGCACGGTTACAACAGTCACTTGCAGTGTGAATGCATACCATTCCCAGCATACCATACAATAAGACTAAACAGCAGCACATTTGATTTCATTTCAACATCAAAGGAGCAACAAAAACCCAGATGAGACAGACTTTCTCCTTTGTGCTTTTTAAACTCTCCGTCAGCTTAATACTGGAACTGCATGACATCTCTGTGTGAAAGCAAAGCGCACCAACTGAAGGTGTGAATTGTCTCTCTATTACCGATCCCTGGACCGGACCAGCAGTGTGAATGCGCTCTGACAGTCTAACTTTAAGTCATCCAACATATTTCTTGTTATTGTGGTCAAACAGGTTAGAGAAACTACCAGCTGCAGTAAATCATGAACACTAACCAGAAGATAATTGGCCTTTCTCATAACAAGTTAATAGATTTCAGAACTTTCAGCACACATTTTTAAAAACAAATATTGTATTTACAGCTAAATTAGGTAATTGTGTTTGACACTTTTTATATTTTTAACCACATTTTTTTGCCTGTATACATTTTTTTAATTTGTAATTTTCATCTTATACATCTAATATACTTTCAGCTGATTGTTACATTATGAACTGAATATCACATTGTTTTGAGTAAATGTGATCTAAACTAAGGGGACTAAATTCAATGTTGAATTCACAACTACTGCTCACAACCTAATAGGACACAGATTCATTCCTTGAACTGAGACAGAAATTAGTATTTTTGTGCACACAAGTTGTATTCCTGGACACAGTAAAAGGATGCTCTCAGCTTCCAGCACAAATTGACTTGTCTGTGAAGTGGTTGAAAGGGAATAAGAGGAGCAGAAGGTGAGATAAAAACAGGAAAAGCAGGTAATTGTCTCTCTGGGGTTCTACGATCTAACAAAAAACAGAAAAGAGGGAGGGAAAAAAGATTCTCCTCTAAGTCCAACATTCTGAAGGCTTTCATTTTTAGCAGGAAAAGAGGAAACAGACAAGGGAGGCGCTGACCCAAAGTGGTCTGACTCTTTGGTCCTCAGAGAACAAACGATCAGATCTGTTCTTATCAAATCCACATATTTGCTCCCCCTTTCCCCCTGCCAAACAAGGCCTGTTAAAATGTAGCCATCTCTCTTTCTCTTTCTTCAACTATTATCTTTTTTAAGTGATTGAGAGGAACTGAGGAGTCGAAAAGAAAGTATTGTACAAGACGGTAAAGGTTACCAAATCCATCCATCCATCCTAAGTGACCCTGTCCTGCTCCAGATCCTAAGGCACTGTTTCTCAACAGTGGTCCTCAGTGGCCACTGTCTTTCATGTTTTACATTTATCTCTGCTCTTGTACACCTGATTCAAATGATTGCTTTACCTCATGCATGCCACCAAGTGCTGCAGAACCCTTTTAATTATCTCTGTGCAGCAGGATGGAAAGACCTAAAACATGCAAGACCCTGAGGCCTCGAATCCCTCTCAAAACTCCTGAGACTTAACAGCATGCAGAGGCTCAGGAACAGTAGCTGTGGACGAAGGCTGACCTCCAGCAAAAACTAGAGCTGGAGCGTCTGTCGTCCTCTCAGTGCAAGCTGGATCTGGAGGCTTGGCTGCGTGCTGAGGTTCTGGAAGATTGGTTGCAGGATCCTTGGGGCTCTGCGCTGCCCTCACAGCAACGAGAAGAGGGGCAAAGAGACCTTCAGTGGAGATTGGAGCTGGAGCGCCGAGCCATCCCTCTAAAATAAACTCTGCTTGCAGAACTGAGTGCACCAAGTCCAAAGCTTGTGGGTTATCCATTAAATAAAGCAAAAACTCATAGCAACGTGACTTCATGAGATCCATCTTAACAAACTCAGACCTGGCTTGAACCCATACTGGAACTGGAGGCCGCACCGACGACAGGGGACCTGCAGTGGGCGCTGAGTAGCCGCCCACCAACTCCGGGGAAGACAGCCACGAGGAGGCCATGTTGGGTGGACCCTCTGTGGATGAGTAGGAGGCACCCAACCCAAACCCTCCCGGTGGCGACTGACCCCCGGCGACAACGTCGTCCTGGTCAGGAGGAAACTTTGCCGCGGCTGTGGATGGCTCGGTCAGGGCTGTTGCGAGCGTGAACGGCTCAGCTGGAGCCGCCACGGACCTGGATGGCTCGGTTGAAGCCGCTGTAGACTTGGAGAGCTCGGCCGGAACCGCTGCAGCTGGAGTGGAGCGCTTGCGGCGAGGGCGACGTCGCTTAGAGGAGGAATGTGCTGGAGAAGAACGGTTCCGATCCGGCCTGAAACACGAAGACGCCCAATCGGTCTCACCGAAGCACTTCTCCATTTCCTCCAACAACAATGGCGAGGGAGAAAGTTCCACCTCCTCCCCATACAAAGCCCGTAAGCTCTCGATCTGCTGCTGCACCCATAGTTTCAGCTCCTCACCTGTTGCTTGGACCTCCTGTCTGCTTTGTACTGTCATCTGTGAGGGTTTTTTGTTGCGGACCAAAGTGCAGAGACAGGCGAGGACTTGGCATGGCGAGGCAGAACGATGATTTATTAAATCCAGACTTAAGCAAAACTCAAAGCAGGCAGGCAGGTTGCAGCAAGTAAGTATCCAGGTCAAAACAAAGTACTAAAACTAAAAGTACTGGACGAAGCGAAGGTACACTAAGCGAGACGAAGAGACAAACAACAAACAAGCACCAAACAAAGAAACTAGACTAACTAATATACAGAGGGTAACAAAGGTCAGGTAATCAAAAGAACTACGAACAGGTGTGACATGGAAGCAGGGAGAGAGAGGGAACAGGTGAAACTACTACTACTACTAATAATATAATAATAATAAAGAGAAAACTATTCTAAGTAATAAATAAGAAAGCAACACCAAGAACATAATTGAGTGGAACTAGAAAAAAATGAAACAAAGTGACACATTCACTTTATGTAGTAGGAAAGAAATGGATGTTCCAGCAAAAAGCTGGGTTAATGCGATGTCCGGCTTCATTTCTTGCATATTAGTGTTGAATTATTAAGACAGCTTTTCTGGGAGTTTAATTCCCCTGGCTGTTTGTTCTCTGCAAGGTCCTCTACATCTGCTGGCTCCTCGCCTGTGCGACTGTATGTGTGAGAGAGGTGGGGTTGGGGAGGTGTGTATGTTGGGCCAGATGGAAAAAAAGACTGTTTTAATCACCAGCATCTTTTCCCTCATGCTGTTTCATACAACCTCGGCCCACTCATGCAAAGCATAGACACATGCACACAAACAGGATAAGAGTTATGCTGAAGCTTTCAGAATCACTGATTGTTGAAGTCTTTTATTCTCTGTGTTCTGTTGCTCAAGGTCTCGTTGGAGCGGAAAGTCTCAGTGGAATAAAACATCTACAGTGGCTGAAATTTTAATTAGAAGCAAATGTGTTGGCTTCTGTTCATTTAGAAAACACACAGATGAAATCACACTCTACTTGACCCACTGAAAGAAGCAGAAAAGGTTTATTTAAAATGCCAACAGGAATAAATTCTTAACCGTCTTTGTGTTCTGGCAAAAAACTTTTAAAAAGATTTCATACATTTAATTTCATTCTTGGATGAGGATTAGCACCATCAAGTCTAAGACCAAAGTCCTCACTCTTGGACAAAGTGGGTTTTCACCTTATGATTGATTTACTGCTCTTAGAATTGGGATGGGCATTGCATCCGTGGACTGGGGCAGCATTTGCAGGGATGAGGAGGAAGCTGATCCAAAGGTAAAATGCTCCCACTTTATCAGATTTGTGTTCCATAAGGTGCCTTTTCAGTGCATTATAAAATACCAAAGGACAGACCCAGGATTTTTTTAAAGGGACAGTATAGTCATGGGGAAAAGAAACAAAAACGAGGTAAACCCTAAGAATCAACAGCTTATAGAACTATATTTCGCAGCCTTATCTCTCAGCTGGGATTTCCTGTCTGACTTTATCAGTCTCTTACATTGTTGTAAGAATTATGAACCAACCACTCTTCTTTCCAACAGTGCTTTAATGCACTTAAGTCTGCATACTATAGTTCCTGAATAACGTTCTTAAGGTCCCACCACAGCATGTCAATCAGGATGAAGCCCGGACTTTGACTATTGCTTCATCTTCATCTTTCATTTTTTACCCATTCTGCTGTAGAATAGCTGCTGTGATTAGGATCACTGTCCTGTTTGGTCATGGTTTCAACTGTGAGGCAGATGGTCTAGCATTTGGCTCTAAAATATTCTGGTATTATGGTTGAATTATAACTCCAAGATGTCCCGGTCTTGGGGCTATCCTGCAACTTTTAGATGCATCCCTTGTTGAACACACCTGAATTAAATGAATGGCTCATTACCAGGCCTCTGCGGAGCTGAAAAGCATGCTGATGAAGAAATTCAGCCATTTCAACCAGAACAAGACTCACTAAGAGGGCAACATTGATCCTAAAAGACCCTCTGCATCCTCTGCACACTGAGTTCAGGCTTGTATCATCAAGAAGGAGGTTTCCTTATGCCCAAAGTGCAAGATCAAACTGGTACCTGAGGGCTTTTAATTATTTTAACTGTTGGGTTTTTTAATTATTCTAGATTAATTGTGCTGCCTGGAGTCCTGATATAATCTTTTAAATGTTTAGCCTTTCAAGGACATTAAAGTATTTAAATTCAATTCATTTAAAGGGAAAGATGGGACAGTTTGAGTTAAAGTGCAAAATTGTGCATTTAATCTTCTAATGACAGTCTGTATTCCTCAGTGTGATCATCAACATGGGACATTTAAGGAACCTGAAAAGTCGCTAGCCCTCACTACTCCAGGCAATAATTAATGTCTGGTGTTTTTTCTTTCTTTCCACAGAAAGAATGCCTGGCCAAATGCTTTGGTGTTTAGATGTGTCTCTTACCTTGATTTGGTCATCAGCAGGGCTATTGTGTCTCACCTCTTGCACTCTCCTAGTCTTTTCCTCCCAATAGTGAATGCAGGATGGAGTCATCATTGAAGCTGTTGAGGGCCATTTACTGTGTACAATTTTCTATTACATAGAAAGTACTCCTGGCTCAGTGGTTCTGTGTTTAGCTGTAGTTTATTCTGCAGGTGTCATTGGCGGAGCAATTGCTGCCATTACTTTCGCTTCCTTCTTTTGAATAGAAAGTTTCCCTGGACTCATAGGCATTGTATGATCAACTGAATCTGGCTGTATTGTATTATAATTTAGATTTAACTGGACTGTATGTAGCTGGATCTAAATCTGACTATATGATTTTTTTGTTTTTTCTCTTATTAATCAAATTATTTAGCAACAAATTATTAAAAAAACAACAATGTTGTTTTCTGTGAAAACTAATGGAAGTAAAATTAAAGCATTTAGCCAGTCTGTGATCAAATTGGCATATTTTGTAAAGGTTATTTTTCTTGCATCCACCAACCCATAAGTGGAGCAAATAACACTAATTACAGTTACATTGGTTCCTGTCTTAGCTGGTATCATATATAGCAGCATAAAAACTGTTACCTTTAATTTGACCTCAACATAAATATAAGGCATGAGCAGGGAGTGGCTTTGAGAAGGAAGAGATCCAACAAGTTATTATTATCCGCTGATTTATATTTGATTTTCCATTACGAGGTCTGGTATGTGTCAGGTGTAGGATATATATCGGATAGAGGCAGTATTAAGTTGAAATGGTGAACTGTGAAACGGTTGCTTCATTTGATGTGTAAGACCTACATGAATAGTGTTACACACCACAGAAGGCGTTAACATTTCTAATGCATCCTGACATGCTATCAAAAGATTTAGAAATGTTTATTAAAGCAAGATGTAGTTTAAGGTGTTGATTTGATCACCAGATTCATTGAATATTGTTGTATTTGTGCTTTGAAAACAATTTCAAAGATTGGGATGAATGAGTGCAGCACCAGAAGGGGTTTTATAATAACAGCATCATAGACAGGCGGTGTCACTTAGCAGGAGGATGTTTGGCTCCAAGTTGTGGTGATGTTTAATTTTCTCTCACTAGCCTTAAGAATTTCACCTCAGTGGGAATTGTAGTATGCACTGTACTTGTTTCAGCTTTAAAGCAAATCTTTAATTAGACGGCTTTTGATTGTATTACTTAACCCCTTAAAAATGACTGCGATTTCTCTGAAAATCAAACCTGAAGGTGAACATTATCGACATTCAAGACCAGGCATACTCATGTAGTTGATAGTGTGGTGGCTTCTCTGTTTCCTCAGCTTTAAGAGAACTGATTACAGGCTCTTAGTGGAGTTAAGATCTGGGGATTCTTTGTTGCCACATAATTGTCTTTTGAATTGTTACACGGTGGTCAGCCAGGCTTGAAAATATATAGTTTAACACCAGACTGTAAATGGTTTTTTGGGAGAAGTTGATCTCAGAGGAAGTTTTGATCCCACTCTTTATTCAAGGCTGTGCTCTTGGCAAGAATTGGTAAAACAACACAATTTTGGATGAGACAGAAGCATGATTTCTTTCAGAGAAAATACCTTTGCGCTAGTTTTCAGCTATCCAAAGTTCCACTGATAAATTGATAGGTGATTAATATGTTTTTTTTTTTTTAATAGTAATGGCATCTTTTGTTGCCTTCCTTCGTTAGTCTTTTTCTCTGCGTGTGTACAGACGCACTCACACCCACCAGCTGCCAATGTTGTACAAGCTCTGATTTGGTGGAATCTCATTTATATAATGCCCCGCTCAGGATGAGACAAATCTGCTGCTTGCTGGTCCCTCCTGAATCTTTCTTTCTAAAGGAGGCAGACAGATTACAGCCTTCTGGGATTCATACTAAGTGAAATGCCTAGCACAGATCAGACCAGTGGAGTTTAAATAAAATTAAACACTAAGATTAAATTAGCTGCATTTTGTGCTTTTTCAATACACAAACCTTGTGTATGATCTACACAGATTTACCAAAAACATTATCATGCATCTAGGGGAAAAAAAACAAACAAAAAACATCTCTTCTGAAAACATGAATGTTCCAAGGTCCAGACTATTTGTAAATAAAAGGGGTCAACTTGAAATCTTGACCTTTAAAATTAAAAAGGTGAAAAGCTGGCTTTCTAGATAAACATTCCTTTTATTGAGAACTAAAGGTATTATTTGACAGAACAATTTGCTTTTACAAGAATGAACTACCATCCATCCATTTTCTATACCTGCTTCTTCTGTACAGGGTCACGGGGGAGATGGTGCCTGTCTCCGGCAATCTACGGGTGAGAGGCGGGGTACACCCTAGACAGGTTGCCAGCCCATTGCAGGGCAACACAGAGACACAACCACGCACACACCTAAGGGCAATTGAGAGAGACATGTTAACCTAACAGTCATGTTTTTGTACTGTGGGAGGAAGAGAACCAACGCATGCAAGGGTAGAGCATGCCCAGAAATGGACTTATAACTGTTGCAGCTGGCAACTGATTTTACTCCTTCGGTCCTTCAGGTGGATGCAAGTCCTACCCAAATAAAATTAGTTTGTTCAACAGGAAAAGATAGAAACAATGTTCTTATTTAATTGTCTTTTAGCATTTTACAATGAATTGATCTGCATTTGATCAATTTTTCACAATCATCAAAAAACGTCCATCAATTTTCTTTGCTGTCATCAGTCAGTTAACATATAGTTTGTCATCAATATAAAAATGGTAACATATAAAATGTGAAATACACCACTGACTCAATGATTTATTGTTCTGTGGAGTGTCTACCACCTCCACTGATTGGCCTTTCTCTTGAAGCCATTGTGAAGCAGAACAGAAGCAAACAGAGAAAAATTGCAGAACAGCTGCTTCAGACACTTTACACGGTCTCATGGCTCATCACTGCAGTTTGTTTGACTGTGCTGTGCTATCAGCCAGCAGCCCGGTTAACAATATTCCACACAGTCAGTCGTGTTTCTTGTATTAACAACATTCCTCTAATTGCGTCCTCCCATGGAGCTAATTAATTTACCATTGTACTGTGATCCTATAACATCTCGAGTCACCGAAAGTCATTTCTAAAGCAGGCGGGAGAGAATTTCATAAACGGCAGCTTGTGCATTTCAATGCACAGCAGAGAATAATAGCTCATGGTGATGAGTGTGTGTTCACCACAGAGATGAGACTGAATGTCATTTTCCTGCATGTCAAACAAATAAAGAGCAGATTTCTTCCCTTTTCCTTTGTGTAAACCCCCAGCTGTCAGCAGAAGAAAAAAAAACTGCAACGAGGTTTTGGATGGCAGCCAAAAACAGAAAGTTGATGAGGATTTAAAGTCTGTCTGATGTGCATGTTTGTTCAAAGAACTTTTTAACATACGAAACAAATAATTGGCCCCATATATCATGACCTGAAATGATAAATAAAGTTAGGTTGATATCTTGGTGTTTAATATTTTGGCAACACCTGTTGGAAGTCTTGATGAGCTTTATTGTTTCTGTTCCTGTAGGGGTTCAGCCAGAAGGTGGTTCAGGTGGGAGTTGACGGCGTGCGACGAGTCGACTGGCATGACTATGAAACAATAAGGAGAGATGCTGCTCGCATAGGTAGGTTCAGTATTTGCTGAATCTGCTACTTTGTTTCATCTGTTCTGACCACACAAACACTCACGATTTTCCATTTTTTCCTCCTTCTTCTCTTAATTCAGTCCAAGTGGATTTTCTCCCACATAACTAACATGAATCAATATGGCTTGTAGCCCTGAGTTCATAATTAAACACACTTAATCTTCTACAATAGGCATTGATTCTGCCCCCGGTGTTGAGTTGGAAACAAGTGCAAAGGATTTAATTGGCTTTTGTGTAGTTTTGGGAGGAACTTAGGGTAGAAAATTACCTGGATTTGTGAAATCAGAGGTCTAAGCCTAAAAGATCTAAAAGATCTACTTTCAAAAAATCAATACTCAGGAATGTGCATGGTGGTTAAGTCTTAGCTCCTGGGGCTTGGTCAGGCCCAGCCAGAAAAACGGTCCTCAAGAGCAGATGCCATGCCAATTGGGTAGAAGGCAAGACATTTTGCTTGGGGACCATTTTCTGGCTTTAGGAACATGGAATAGATAGAAAATAATATTTTTTCAAAGTATTTTATTTTTCCTCTTAATAAAAGAACTGCCTGAGTAGTCCATGTAAGGTAGTTAATTCAATGGGGCATTTGCTTCAGTGTATCTGTTGGTAAAATAAACAACCAACAGCAAGCACACTAGATCTCATATCTTACTCCTTCAGCTGCTTTCAAAACAGCGTTACCTCTGTGATGGGTAGTGCTCCTCAACCAAGTCCTGACCTCAACCTTATTGAACACCTTTAATAATGAATTAGAGCAGAGGCTGCAATTCTAGTTTTCTCATCAAACTATGAACACACTCCTAAACCTTGTGGAAGATGTTACTGAAGAGTTAATGTTGATATTGCTGGAAACGGTGGGTCCATCAACAAATTGGACTTTATAGATTAACAAGGATGTCATCAAAATTGGTAATATTGTAAAATATTGCTGTAGCATGAAACATTCAGACTTGAATTAGTTACATGCTAATGTATACATTTTAAAGATTGTCTAAATATAAAATTTTAAATATTCTAAATAAAATACGTTTTAGAATTTAAGCACATTTTTTATGCTTGGTGGACAGTGAAACAGATTAAAGTCTGTGAATAAGGTTTCTAGCCTGGTTCCGGTATTTTAAAGTAAAATCTCGAGTAAGAAGGTAGAACTATTGTTCAACAGTATCCTTTAGCAGTTGAAAACTATCTGAGTTGCTTGAAACTCCTAATGAATGTTCGTTGGAAGCAGCAAAATGAGCCACTTTAAGTAAAGACGTTTATCTTGGAAATGAGCCATTTAAGTGAGAAGTAATTTTTCACAGTTGTTAACCTTCTTCAATACATCCAGATCATTTCTGCATAATGGGACTAGGCAGCTCAGTTTAATCTGACGCTCTCCTGCAACTATGAAGCTTCCACACTTGCATCTGTGCATATTGGTGTTTGCATGGAAAGCAGTGATGAGTAGCTAATGAAACAAGCAGCTCAGTGTAATTTGATGGACTTCTGAAATGAGTTCAGGCTTCATGGAAGCCATGGAAGAGAAAGAGTCAAAAATTGTTAGGAATGACTTGTGTTTGTTACAAACATCTGAACCTCAGGCTGAAAACACATGCGCAAGCTCTGCTGCCACCTACTTTTGACAAATTAATAGCTCTAGATATATTAGATGGTATTGGCAAGTAAAGTAACTGATTGTATTTGCTGCACTTTACTGCACCACAGTGCGGATCTACTAGATTATTTGAATATGCAACCAAAGATTTATTATCAGATCATTTGTACTCCTATTTAGAAAACACCAGAATAAAAACAATATTTTCTGGTCTGAATAACTAAATTACTTATATTAAAAATACTGAAAAAATCTCCAGGCTTTGTGAAGAGCTTTATTTAGAATTTGTCAGCTTTTTTTTAAACTCTTATTCAGTTCATCCAGCCTTTATTCCACGAAAGTGGACGACAAAATTTAGGAATTTAAATAAAATCTTCATCAGCGTCTTGCAACATGTACAAAAATACAGAAATGTGGACATTTGGACATGTAAAACGGGTAGAAACTCAGATTTTCTGACAGAACTGTATGTGTTCTATAGGCAATGGTGAACAGGGGAAGCCATTCCCTCTGACAGAAACTGACCGGGTCGACCAGGCCTACAGGGAAAATGGCTTCAACATTTATGTCAGCAACCGGATCTCTCTGAACCGCTCCTTGCCTGACATCCGCCATGAAAAGTGAGTCAGTTACACTTGTATTAGGTGAAGAGTGTAAGAGTGGGTAAATGTCTGAAATACCTTAAAGTCTGAGTAAGAATTTATAATTTTAACAGAAAAATCTTTGTGTAAAATATTGACACAGGTTCTTCTTCACAATAGCAGCAGGGCACCTGGGGGATGTTTTGTATTGTGTTTATGCATGGATGAAATAACTAGAAATGTTTTCCTTAAAAATAAAAAAATATCTAGATCCCAGTGTGAACTTTCAGTCTTTCAGCACCACTGAAAGCCCTCACATCGCAGTTTTCATATTTTCTGGCAACCCCTTTCTGCTGACACTTAATTTTTCCTGTAAAAGCACCTATGATTGCTTCCATACCACTGGTTTTCCCAAAAGGACGTTTTCTTTTTCAATTTGTGTTTTATGAAAGCAGGGCTTCCTTAACCTTATTTCTCCACCAATATCAATGCAACAGCTCTCTAACAGGTCTTGTTATAAACTCAGATGTAGATCAACAACAATGTATTTTGAGAAGAATTTATAGGATTTTAAAGATTGCTAATGAAAATGTAATCTGTTAGAACAATTGTTGTTATTGCTGTTGCAGCATTGAACATAACCTTATATTGCATAAATTGAAAAAGCTTGAACAACACAGAATTACACTTTCATATTGAAAATATATCTAAAACATTGTCTTCTCATCAGGTCCAAACAGGAGATGCAACAGGCTGCAAAATGTCAAGCTCAGAGCCAGAAAAAAAGCACAGACTGTTTTCCACTTCTTAAGTTTTAAATCACGGCATAGTTTGGATATATCACGATGTACTGTACAATATTTATTCATGCAGCTGTAAAAGACGAGTCAGTCTCTAACCCATCTTTCAACAGCAGGACCAGAGCAACCATCAGTTTCTAAACAAAGCAGCAGTTTGACTGTTCAGTTTGAAACAAGCGTTACATTAGACTGAAAAACATCTGCAAAACAAGCCATAACTCATATTCTAAAACAAATATAAATCCCTCCGATCAGTAACCAGACCACATGGATGCAGTGGGAAGACCCCAAAATCACCTACTGAACACACTTAACACAGTATGATACTGTGTTTATGAGCCAAGCATCAAAATATTAGACCAATGTTCAGGGTTCATTGAGCGAAAGATCCATTCTTCCATTGTATATAACCACTGACTGCAGGCTACTGTTTTATCTTTTTTTCTAAATACAGTGTATTATTTAGAAATAGTGTTGGTGGTGATGTCTGTGTCTGTTCTTTTAATACAGGTTGATGGTTCATTATAACAAAAAGGTGGAGAGGTCAATGGCTTAAATAATCAGGAGGATATGTGAGTCTGAGATCAGGTATTGCGGGTCTGAGGCAGAAGGTAGACTCTGGGGTACAGTAAAGTAGGTTGCTTTGTAGCGTCAGTGAACAGGCAGGAGGTTGGATGTTCCAGAAGGTGGGAGCTGTTGGAAGCCCGCTGTGAAAATAAGCGATTCGGAAGGTTATGGTTTGAGGTGAATTGAGGAGCGGATCCAGGAAGTCTCACAGGAGAGAATCACCAGGCATGAAACCACATGGGTTGACACTCAGGCATTGAATGACCGGCAGACAGCTCCTCTTATTCTCCAGCTAATTGGGCTTGTGGAAGTGCAGATATGCAGGAACACACCTCTCAGACCTGCCCTCTGGGGAAACCTGCAACTCAGAGGAAAATACAACACACAAACATAAACTCTACCTAGATCCCTGGCAGAAACATTCTCAAATAATCCATATTTGCAATATTGTGTGCAATATAGCGGCTGTTTCAAATAAACCCTGACAGATGCTACAAGACAGGAAATAAAAGCTGTAAAAAACAAAATAAAATGCCAAACACAAAAAACTGCATCAAAAAGTTGACACAATAATATTGTGCAGATACAAGCTTAGTTCAAAGAACTGCTAGAACAGCAGGCTTTTAACACAATGTTTTGTTACAGAAAGCAGTAGTAGTTTTTAGGTTTAACATAAATACTGCAATGGTGGTGGACTTTTGGAGAACACCACCCCCATACACCCCCCTCACCATCCTCAACAACACTGTATCGGCCGTGGACCACTTGAGGTTCTTAGGAACCACCATCTCTGAGGACCTGAGATGGTCTTCACACATAGACACTGTTCGAAAGAAGGCCCAGCAGAGACTGTACTTCCTGAGGCAACTCAAGAAGTTCAACCCTCCACAGGAGCTGCTGGTCATCTTCTGCACTGCCATCATACAGTCTGTCCTGTCTTCATCCATCTCAGTGTGGTTTGGCTCATCCACAAAACAGGACAGATCCAGACTGCAACGAATAATCAGGACTGCAGAGAGAATAATCAGAGCTGACCTTCCCTCCATCCAGGACTTATACAGGTCTAGGGTCAGGAAAAGAGCTGCAAGAATCTCTGCAGACCCCACACACCCTGCACATAAACTGTTCAGAGTTTTACCTTCAGGCCGCCGCTACAGATCACTGTTCACTAAAACCAGCCGCCACAGAGACAGTTTCTTCCCCCAGGCTGTTTCTCTGATGAACATTCAATAGAGTACAGAACAACAGCATACAGATGTTGCAAATGCACCTTTTTTATTAGATATGTGTATATTGTACATTGTAAATATGTATATTCTGTAATGCAAAAACAGAACAAAAGAGCAAAGTGTACCGGAGGCAAATTCCTTGTTTGTATGCACGAACTTGGCAATAAAGCTGATTCTGATTCTGATTCTGCACAATGCGGAAGGGAACTTAGACCAACACTATGCATTAAAGCAACATAAGTTATAGCAACTCAATGATCTGCTAAAAGAACAGCATCGCTGAGATGAGAATAATTGCTGTTTTACAAAGCTGAGCAAATTACATACTACCAAAGTATTCACCCTTTGACAAAGGCAGTATTATTAAAGGTCCATCAACCCTTTGTCAGGGAACCCCTGGCATCCATTAAACCTGAGCAGTTTTGATGGAGAGGAGCTGAAATCTCTCATACAGGCTGAATTTGTGCTAAAAGTCCTTTTTGTTTAATGTCTGTCATCTCTCCTTGATTTAGAGCTCTTTTTCCTTTATAAACAAGTAATCTTGTCTATTAATCAAACATCTCTGCGGTGGAAACCTCTGAAGGTCTCTTCATTTCTCACAGTGTAATCACCTCATCCTCAGCTCACCTGGCAAACAATATTCAAGCTCCATAAATTTCTGCACATTCAAAGGAAGAGGATGAGTGATGTGTGAAGAAGCATTAAGAAAAAGTAACCTTTCAGCAGATTAGATGAAATGGACATTTATACTCAAATGGTTAAAATATTGTCATTTTAGACATTGCTGTTATATAAATATATATTTTTTGTTATATCACCCAGCCCCACTTTGGTATTAAAGGAAGTTCATTGTCAGCTCAGTGACAGCATGAGCTCAGGTCCTGTGGCTGCAAAGCAAGCCCAAATCATCACCTCTCCACCACTGTACTTGACAGCTGATAGGAGCTGTTGGCCCTAATACAGGTCCTTCTCAAAATATTAGCATATTGTGATAAAGTTAATTATTTTCCATAATGTCATGATGAAAATTTAACATTCATATATTTTAGATTCATTGCACACTAACTGAAATATTTCAGGTCTTTTATTGTCTTAATACGGATGATTTTGGCATACAGCTCATGAAAACCCAAAATTCCTATCTCACAAAATTAGCATATCATTAAAAGGGTCTCTAAACGAGCTATGAACCTAATCATCTGAATCAACGAGTTAACTCTAAACACATGCAAAAGATTCCTGAGGCCTTTAAAACTCCCAGCCTGGTTCATCACTCAAAACCCCAATCATGGGTAAGACTGCCGACCTGACTGCTGTCCAGAAGGCCACTATTGACACCCTCAAGCAAGAGGGTAAGACACAGAAAGAAATTTCTGAACAAATAGGCTGTTCCCAGAGTGCTGTATCAAGGCACCTCAGTGGGAAGTCTGTGGGAAGGAAAAAGTGTGGCAGAAAACGCTGCACAACGAGAAGAGGTGACCGGACCTGAGGAAGATTGTGGAGAAGGGCCGATTCCAGACCTTGGGGGACCTGCGGAAGCAGAGTCTGGAGTAGAAACATCCAGAGCCACTGTGCACAGGTGTGTGCAGAAAATGGGCTACAGGTGCTGCATTCCCCAGACCTGGGCTACAGAGAAGCAGCACTGGACTGTTGCTCAGTGGTCCAAAGTACTTTTTTCAGATGAAAGCAAATTCTGCATGTCATTCAGAAATTAAGGTGCCAGAGTCTGGAAGACTGGGGAGAAGGAAATGCCAAAATGCCAGAAGTCCAGTGTCAAGTACCCACAGTCAGTGATGGTCTGGGGTGCCGTGTCAGCTGCTGGTGTTGGTCCACTGTGTTTTATCAAGGGCAGGGTCAATGCAGCTAGCTATCAGGAGATTTTGGAGCACTTCATGCTTCCATCTGCTGAAAAGCTTTATGGAGATGAAGATTTCATTTTTCAGCACGACCTGGCACCTGCTCACAGTGCCAAAACCACTGGTAAATGGTTTACTGACCATGGTATCACTGTGCTCAATTGGCCTGCCAACTCTCCTGACCTGAACCCCATAGAGAATCTGTGGGATATTGTGAAGAGAACATTGAGAGACTCAAGACCCAACACTCTGGATAAGCTAAAGGCCGCTATCGAAGCATCCTGGGCCTCCATAAGACCTCAGCAGTGCCACAGGCTGATTGCCTCCATGCCACGCCGCATTGAAGCAGTCATTTCTGCAAAAGGATTCCCGACCAAGTATTGAGTGCATAACTGTACATGATTATTTGAAGGTTGATGTTTTTTGTATTAAAAACACTTTTCTTTTATTGGTCGGATGAAATATGCTAATTTTGTGAGATAGGAATTTTGGGTTTTCATGAGCTGTATGCCAAAATCATCCGTATTAAGACAATAAAAGACCTGAAATATTTCAGTTAGTGTGCAATGAATCTAAAATATATGAATGTTAAATTTTCATCATGACATTATGGAAAATAATGAACTTTATCACAATATGCTAATATTTTGAGAAGGACCTGTATGTTATGTTATGCATTTTCTGAGCATGGCGCTGTGCATCTTGGCCAAACATCTCTACTTTCATCTAATCTGTTAATAGGAAGTTATTCTTTTTAGAGAGGAAAGGATTTCCTCTTCAATCCTTCCAATATATGTGTGTGTGTGTATATATATATATATATATATATATATATATTTGCTCTTCGAATGAACTTATTTTGCATCTTTTGCTGACCTGCCTGTTTTTTTTTTGCCACCACAGTAATGTTATATAGTTGCCTTCATAGCGTATTAAATTAACACGTTTTAAATAAAAACATCCGCTATCACCTTGCACCTTCCACACATTGTTACCTCACCTGTGTTGCCCTGCGGCCTCCGTCTGTTTCCCTGCGATTAGCTCGTTGTTGGTGACTCTGGGGCAATCAGACACAAACCTGCAACTGGCACTTCTGGGTTCTGAAAACTAGTGATTTTTCCTGGAAGCACACTCTCCAACAGTTACCTCCATCTCTTGGTGGAATTGAAAAGGGTTTGTTAAAATAAACCACCCAATCAGCTGTCCATCAATCCCATCCCTTAGTGTTTATATGTAAATAAACAACATGCTGGCTGATGTGCACCACCTGCATCTATCGACTGTCACTGTTCATTTGAGACTTTCTCTGGGAACATAACTCACCTCCCATGATTAACACATCTGCAGGGGTTGAGCCACCTGCTGGGGTAATTTATGTGGAGATTTCTGTAACTCATCATTTGGAGCACATGTTGGGGCTGATAACCTCTGCTGCTAGTAATTAAATTAAAGCTGTCTGTATTGTAATAAATTTGTGGCATCACTAAGCTCTTTCCATTCAGCACTCAGAAGGTCTTTGGTCTGTTAATCATCGTCTTCTCTGTTTGATTATTGCATGTGTTTAATTTCATTTTCTACATATTAATAATGCAGCTAATAAACTCCAAACAGAAAGCTTAAAGCTCACAAAAGTCAGATATTCTTTTTAAAAACTGAAGCAGTCTCTAAGTTGTTAATTATAGTCAGTTATCTCCCTGTTCACCTTTAACAAGACCTAGTTTTAAATTAAATTCTGCCAGGTTAAAATGAATAAAATGATTTCATAGTTCACCACCTGAACAATCATTTTAATTTCACAGCTCCCACATGAGCTAGCTCACATTTATGTATCATATTTTGTCTGAAATAAAGTTTAAAAACTAATACATGGGCCAGGAAGTCATTTACCAATTAGCATATTAGAGATGTCATCCCTTAGCATGGGTCACCAAGCCTTTGTCATCTTATTTACATTTGTTTTATTCTCTTCCGCTCTTTGCTTATGTTAATATATTTTATCTTGGATAGCCAAATTCCCAACAAAATTGCTCATATTCAAACGTTATTGCTTTTGTCATCAGAAAGCAAAGTAAGTCAATAATTCTGACTGAAAAGCAGTCAATTTAGGGTACGTTTGTAATTTACTCCTGTTTAACCCTCTGATAATCATATAGAATATAATAAATAATAAAGAGATTGTGTTGTCACCTCTCATGGTTTTGGAGAAATAAATTCCTGAAAGTGGGACAAATGCATATAATGGTTGAGCATTTTGAGATATTTTGACAAGATATTTCTCCAAAACTGTAGAGTAAAATATTAAATATTTATTCTTTTACATAAAACATGAATGTGAAAGTTGTAAAAATGTAATTAATATAAATGTTCTGTAGGTTACTTTTCTGTTTTTCTCTTATTTTCTCAACCGTTGCCAGGATCGGCGTCCTTTCTGCTCCATTACCGTAAAGCACCTTGTATGCGCGACGCTAATTTTTAAGAGAGAGCTGGTGTCGGCTGGCGTGACCGCGTATTTCTGACTGTCGGCTCACTTAACTGCAGTTTTCGTCTGTACAGTTGATGTCTCCTCACTGAAGCGACGCTGCAAGCCCTGCAGTTCGAGCAGAAGTTCAGAGATACGGGGGGTCAGAGTCTGCTGCTTTAGTCAGCGCTAACCAATAGGGAAACGTCTTACAGCGTTCGTCTTTAGGCCCCGCCCAGGATGTTCATGTTCCCAGAACTCAAAATTCTTTGAGTTCAACCAAAAACAGAGAGCATCAAAACCAAAAAAGCGAGACTCGTAACCAAAGATTTTTGACATGCGCAAATAAAGTTTATGTTTTGCAAATAACTTTTTTCTCTTCGTGAGAAAAAATGAGTCATTTTAATAAAAAAAAGTTTTATCAAACAAATTTTTTTTCTCCCCAAAATAAAATATTCCATTTAAAAAAAAAAAAATCATTACAACTCTGAAAGTTTTGATCACAACTTAATTTTTTGTTGATTGAAATTAGTTTTTTTTTATTGAATATTCCAAAAGTTTTGACCACAATTAATTTTTTTGATTGAGTTTAGTTTTTTGTTTGATTGAATAATATTGAGACAAATTTACCTCCATAATCCCCCATGATAGGATGTGAAATCCTAGCTAGTATGCGCACACAGGTGTCATCTGTTCTTTTCATATTACGTTTTGAAATAAAAATTATTCTGAAACATGTTTTGTTTTACCCCCAAAAAACAGCAAAAAAGTTCCCCCAAAATTATCATACGTCATAAAATCAGTCGTCTTTTGAACTTCATAGCTCAGTCATAGTTTAAAAACATTATTCATAGTTTAAAGAAGCCACAGAAAGTTTGACTTACCTTACAATTTTTATGCAATTACAGTTAAAAATGTTTTCTGATCTTTCGAGACGTGAATGATGTCCAGACGTCTGGAAAATATTAAACAACTAATTTTAACTACTTTCACGTTTGTAGTTTTATATCCACATGATAAGTTTATACATCAAAAATGAACCAGTTTATCAAACTATAGGTTATAGGTTATATAGCTATAGGACTCAAATCACCCCAGGGGTAAATGCATTGTCAAAAACACCTAAGCACCAGCTGTAATGATTCAGTTTGTTCACAATTTGGTGGAATGTGTGGAATAAATCCTTTATTTTTCTTCTTGCTAGGAGAAAAGCAAAGACTATTGTCTCTGAAATAGCAATTTGTAGAAATGGTTACAATAATGTTCTCTGAGAAGATTGCTCATGGAATCCAGCCTGGTGAGTAGACCTACTGTGAACGAGCCAAACCCATCCATTTCAACTCTGAATAATACCCTTTGTGACCCAAGATCTGCTGAAGAGCCGACTGAGCAACAAAGGAATGGCTGAGGCGAATGTGAATGAATTGTTGTGCTCCTTCGTGGAAAAAAAGGAAAAAAAAAAAACAACAGTATAAATACCACCAAAATAATTTAAAAAATGTTGTTTGTGTTTGCAGCTGCAAGCAGACGCTGTATGCAGAGAAACTACCAAATACCAGCATCATCATCCCATTTCATAACGAGGGCTGGTCCTCCCTACTGAGGACGGTTCACAGCGTGATCAACCGCTCTCCTCCAGAGCTCATTGCAGAAATCATCCTGGTTGACGACTTCAGCGACAAAGGTATGGTCTTATACGTTGCTTGAGCTGAAATACAAAGATGTAAACCAATGATTATTTTTACCCAGTTCCTTACTTTTTCCATTGGGAATTTATAGGAGAAACACAAACTAATACATAATTGTTAAGCGGAAGGAAAATTATGCATGGTTTTTAAAATAGGCTATGCCGTGAAGCTGTTGGTGGAGCTGTTGCCTTGCGGCATAAAGGTCCTGATTCTTTCCCATGGAGTTTTTATGTTGACCTTGTTGCCCTCCCACAGTCCAAGATATGACTGTTACGTTAATTGGTCTCTCTAAATTGCTCTTAGTTGTGGGTCGTGCCTCTTCCAGGTTTACAAATCTAGAGACTGAAATATTTGCCCAGTCTTCTTTGCAAAATAGCTCAAGCTCAGTCAGATTGGGTCAAAACTGTTTAAAATAAATGTTTAGGTCTTGCCACAGATTCTAACACATGTGAAGAGAACTCCAGACTCTGTCTCAAGTCTTTTGCAGCATCTAATAAGAGTTTTGTTCAGTTACAGAGTTTCTCTTAGTCATCTATCTAAACTTAAAAGTATCTACCTAAATATGCTGTTATCTTACCTTATCTTAAAACTTTGTTTCATTACAATGATTCCTGAAGCTTTAAAAAATCTTTTGGATGTGTTCAAGAGTTTAACATCTTAGAGGAAGTTCCGTCAGATTTTTGTCACACTCACTTCACTTAATCATCTTAGAGTCTCTAAAAAAGCTATTGTCATTCAGATTTTTAATGCTTTTCATGAAATGTATTGCAAACGTTTCAGTTCTGCAGAACTGTTTGAGCAGCATAAAATTGTAGTTGTTGGATGATTTTCTCCAGTTGAACAAGGAGAAAACTGAAGTTCTTGTTTTTGGTTTGGAAAGCTTGGTGCAGCAGATTGTTGGAGACCTGAGTTCAATTCAATTCAATTCAGTTTTATTTATATAGCGCCAATTCACAACACATGTCGTCTCAAGGCACTTCACAACAGTCAGGTTCTTACATTCCAATTAATCCTAACAATTGAACAGTGCAGTCGGAGTTAGCTTTTTATTCAAATTGGATAAAACGTTTTTCTATCTAAGGAGTTCACATACAATAGACCCCCATTTAAGGCCAGATCAATCAAGAACGTGGTCCTTTAGACTGACTGAGTGGTAGAATAGAGCCCTTGAAATGTAAACCTATGGGTCAGATTAACACCTGCTTGAATTAAAGGTAGCTTTTGTCAGTTATTATTCCTTACAGCTCTAAATGAAGTGTGTTACATCTTATTAATTACCGCTTACCGTCTCTGTCCCTTACTGAAGGATATGTTTACTGCCTGTCCTGTCGACTGTAATGAGATGTTCCACTGCCTTAGGCTTATTTAGAGGTTAACACACATTAAGAGCTTTGAGACGAAACCATCCTATTGCCAAGTGGAGCAGAAACAAAAATGCTGGTAAGCATTGCCGCAATTAGTGGGACTTTTAGTCTGTTTGGAAGATTTTTTAGGGTTAAAAAAAATCATGGCTTTTTCATGAACAAGAAAATCTAGTCAAGGAGACTCGAGCTTAAGTATATTTGTTGTTTTTAAGTGATTTTCGAATTGAGTAAGACAGATGATAGACAGATCAGAGCTTTGTGGACAGTAATAAAGGGATGGCCCCTATATGTCTTAGTGAAAAAAAGCTGAGCTTAAAACAAGCACCTGAAAATTAACTTCTTTTGTAGGGTCATTAAGCTCTTTCTTGAATAGGTGAGGTGCTCAGATTACAGCTGAGGGACACCTCAAAGTTATAATCAGAACTCACTGGGATTGCTATATATGGCCTTGGAACATTGTTAAATCCATCATGGGAAGCAGGAAAGTGTAACGGGGACATTTGGGTTTGTTGTCTTGAGGCTGTTACCTCCTCAACTCAATCTCTGATAACCCAAAGATGATGGATGGATGGATGGATGGATGGATGGATGGATGAATGGATGGATGGATGGATGGATGGATGGATGGATGGATGGATGGATTATTTCCCAGTTTACAAAGGTCACATGGTCCATAGGTTTTATTATTTTCTGGTTGAGAAATAAAAAAATTCTTCATGGAAAAGTATTTTTTTCCAGACTTCATCATCTATTTTCATTTATTCAGGACATAAATTCACCAAAGGTGTTGGAGACAGTACTCTGAGGTTCTGGTCCATATTGACATGATTGCCTCATACAACTGTTGCAGATTAGTCAGCTTTACATCCATAATGCCAATCTGCTATTCCACCACATTTCAAAGGTACTCTATTGGATTAAGATCTAGTTACTATGGAGGCCACTGGAGTACACTAAAGTCATTGTCATGCTCAAGAAACTAGTCTGAGATTAATTGTGTTCGTGGCATTATCCTAATGGATGTGGCCATCAAAAAATGGCTACACTGTCGGTACAAAGCTCAGTTCATACTAAGGGACCCAAAGTGTGCCAAGAAATTATCAACCACACCATGATACCACCACCATCAGCCTGATTTGTTGCCATATCACAGGACAGATCAATGTTTTTATGTTGCCCACGCCAAATTCTGACCCTATGCAAAGTTGTTAGTAGATCATCAGTTTTGCGGCACAAACAACCACAGGACATTCAAAGCCAATTAAATCCTCCTTCTTTCTCGTTTTGATGCCTGGTTTGAACTTGTACTTAAAGGTACGAAAATAAATAGTTTCTGCCTTGTGACTAGCTGAGTCCCTTTGTGTTAACAACGAATTGAATGGGTATTCTAATTACACTTTCAATCTGTCATCAGACTTAAATAAGTTAATCCATGTGAAGCTTTGTTAAAGACAGTGTTAATAACCAGCAAGAGAAGAGGTTAATCAATTATGACCTCCTAACACTTTAAAAAAGACAAACCATCCCTTTAACAGTCAGCAGTTAATTGTTGCAGATGTTTTCACTTACAGACTTTTGACAACTTAACAGGTATTCAGGGATGTGTAATAATAGCTTAGGTAAAAAAGTGATTAAAAAAAAAACACTCGTACATTCTAAAACCTATTCACATAAATTTGAATAAGTACTTTTCAGATCACAGATAATAATTATGAACATAAAAGAATGTTTCCTCCAACAACTGTTTTAGTTCTTCTTCAGTAGATTTTCTGATATTTTATAGTGTTTTACAGTACTGTACAGTACAGTACAGACTTAAATTTATTCCCTTTCAGTATCAACTGCTTTATTTTTTTTCCAGCTATTTACACATCGGAGATGTCTGTTTGGATTCAAGGTTTTTCTGCTGCTGGGTTGACAGTACCCTTCATGTCTCATGACATGATTGAACATTTTAGCCTTTTCCTGAAGGAAGAGTTTCTATGAAGTCATCTCCTTTTTATAGTTCTTGTTTCCACACTTCTTTCCCATCTGCCTCTGAGTTTATGTTTCTCTCTTTTATTTCAGATTTTTATTTTTTAAACAATTATTGACAATTAAATGTTAAAACAGTGTCACATTTATTGAAAGACATATTAAGAACATTATTGAATTTATAATACAATGAAATAGGGTCTAAATGTAAAGGGTTGCACTGGGGACCTGCAAATTAGGTTTATTGATTCATTGCAGTTGGTGCAGTTGGTAGCACTGTTGTCTTGCAGCAAGAAGGTCCTGGGTTCGATTCCCAGCCGGGGGTCTTTCTGCATGGAGTTTGCATGTTCTCCCCATGCGTGGGTTCTCACCGGGTACTCCGGCTTCCTCCCACAGTCCAAAGACATGCCTGTTAGGTTAATTGGTCTCTCTAAATTGCCCTTAGGTGTATGAATGAGTGTGTGCATGGTTGTTTGTGTGTTGCCCTGTGATGGACTGGCGACCTGTCTAGGGTGTACCCTGCCTTTCGCCCATAGACTGCTGGAGATAGGCACCAGCTTCCCTGTGACCCACTATGGAATAAGCGGTAGAAAATGACTGACTGACTGATTCATTAACAGATCTCAGGTTCTGGAACCAGATTCCCGCAAGCTCTGCGGAGAGAAAGAGCAGGTTAGTGACAAACACAAATGAGGCAGTGTAAGCTTGAATTGGTCAGCTGACCTGCAGTGCAGAGAAACAGGCGGAGAAGCAGCAGCTACGGTGACATTAGAGAGGGTGACCGATTGCGTGCTTAAGGAAACCACCTGATTCAGTGGATAGTAAAGAAAGGTGATAACGGAAGTTTTGGTATCGATCCGATTTCAAGTAAATACAGAAGTAATATCGCCGATACCTAAACTTTTTTACTTGAAATGGAGTGATCATTGAATAATTTTGTGATTTTGCTTTTCATTAGTTGATTTTAAAAGACTTAACTTACTACAATATGAAAGAATTTAACAGTATAAAAACTCAAATCTGTCGCTCTTGGGGAATTACCTAGGTTAAATAACCAAATGATTAAGATAATTAAGTCAGTCAGTCATCAGTCAGGCAGTCATTTTCTACTGCGTCTTCCATAGTGGGTCGCGGGGAAGCTGGTGCCTATCTCCAGCAGTCTATGGGTGGGAGGTGGGGTAAGATAATTAACTCTGTAACTGTAATCTGCATGTAGCCTAAATAGAAATACTCTTTCTCCTTCAACAGTTAACACAAAAGGATTATCATATTCAGCCATATCCATATTTTAGGTTTCAGGTATACATCTTTATATAAGCGTATATTTCTGTGTTCCAGTAAAACAATATATATATATTTTTTTTAACTGGCTGAATATATTGGGAAACCCACCTAATCTGGCAACATTGCTCTGACCCTCCACTTACCGTCAGAGCAAAGAGAGAGAGAGGTGTGCTGTTTTCACAGACAGATTTAGAGAATATCTGCAAATTTCAATCATTTCAAAGGTGTCAGTTTTAGGGCAGGGTTTCCTTCTTGGTTGCTAGCCTCTGAGTCCATGGTGATGTAAAATTGGCTCCTCTGTGGACAGCGACAGTGCTGTCCCACCAGTTTCCAGGTCATGGATGGCTTTGGCCTTGGTGGTTCTTTGGATGGTTCTGAACATTTCTTTTCAGCTGAGGAGGGCAGTATAGATCCAATTGTTGTAATGTGGACACATTTGAGTGTTGCAAAGTACAATGATATCTGGCACACATTAAAACTGCACAAAAAGAGCTAGCATTAGACTTATGACACCCAACCTCAATAATTTGACAACCATATTTAAAAGCCAGGTCCATGTCAGAAAACTAAATTGAAATTTAACTGAATTAAAGCCCAACAATTATTATGACATCCATCCTTATATGCCTTGCTTTAGATTCTTTTGTTTTAAAATGATTACAAAATGGTAACCTTTTTATACACCTTCAATGTCTACACTTTGTTTTTTGTTTATCTTTGGGTTTCAGTTGCAACCAATTTAACTGTTAAAAGGAGAGTAAACACTACCTCCAGCTTTCATGTTATCAGGTCAGAGATAAAAATAGTATATATGTTTTCCTGGTTTACCTACTTTTATGATTGTGGCTAACCCTGTTCTCCTACATAGCTTTAACTTTTACTTTCCGCACACTTTAAAAGACATGGAAATAATTTTTAACCACAATGCCCAAATCAACTCATCTGTAAGGATACTGAGGCAGAAGAATATTCCTTTTTGCTTTCATAGCAGTAAAGTGATTCTTAATCTTCTATCTACTAAAAGTTTATCTGTGCAGTTTATTTTGCTTTAGAGCATGAGTGATGTATTCTGCTGGTGGAGCCCAAGTCATTTCATGGACTTATAGCCATACAGGAAACAGAAAGTAGCTGTAACTCCTCACGTGAGGGAGAAAAAAAACAATGTAAAGATGAGTTTGTCTTCTCTGCATCAGTAAGGATAGATACCTCTTTAGGAGGTGAAGACAAGCAAACCATGTGCAAAAAGTAAAGTGATTTCATAATACTTAAAATGCTGAACTGAACATGGCATTATTGCAACATGCTAAACATTTGGTTTAATTCCAATCAACCATCTGTCTGCCTATCTGTCCATTCATCTGACCATCCTTGGTCATAGAGAAAAGGTCCAGGATATCCTGCTCCCCATCACCACTCTGTTTTGGTGAACCCCACGACATTCCCAGGCTAGAACAAATGAAAAGCAAGTAGCTATCCAGGGTTATCCAAATCAGATACCTTTTAACTACCTCAGCTGACTCTTGGGTGTTCGAGGATCAATTGACTGGTAAATCAAGAGCCTTGCCTTTTGGCAAAGAATTTTCTTCACTTAGATGGATTGAAGGTGCAATCTTTTTACTGCAGAGGAAGCCTAGATTCATCTATCTATCTCCTGCTGCATTCTGCTATCACTCACAGGCTCTGTATGGATTTTGTGCAGGCTGGTTGGGTATTGAGTGAGCCTGGGCTAACAACGTCATTGCTTTACTAAATAAAATGCATATTGGTAGAACCAGTTGGTCACCCTATGTAAGTCTTTGTGTTGTCTTAAATCAGTTCAAATTGTGCAACATATCTAACACCCACATGGGATCCACGTTTTACCCAGAATTGTATTGAATTCAATCTATCTTGGCAATTAACAAAAAGCTACTATGTAATCCTGTTTGGGGCCCATTTTTCAGCCATTTCCAACCTATATGGGTCCCCTACGTAAACCTTGAGTGGGTAAGGTTCTTGGACAGAAATGTTCAAGTCCTCAAGAGCTGCCTGTTTTAGATGTCCCCCCTGGTTTAACACCCCTGAATCAAATAAATGGGTCAATCCGACCTTAGGACCTTTGTTGCATGTCTGCCCCATCTTCTCTCTGCCCAATTCCTGTCTGATGATGTTCACGAAGCCCACTAGTTTCACACAAAAGAAAGGTTTTTCCCAGAGAGACTGAAGTCTCTGTACATTATTTGGGTGTCATGGTTGGCACTGTTTTCAATGTCACGTAGAGATTCGGGACAACACCTATAGGGTAGCAGACAAATTTTGGTGCCCTTTTTGTACAGAAGGGGACCTAAAAGTATATTCTTGCTTTTGGGAGATTGCAATTTACACTTTCCCCTCCTGCTTCCTCCCATTGCCTTCATTTTAATTGCCCTTATTTAAATATGTTTTAATCAAAGAATGATAAGCCAGATATATTTACTCACAGTTCCACATGTAACATTTTACCACACATGAATATCCACAATGTAAGGTTCCAGCTCATTAGCTAACTCGTAAAAAAAGCGTTTATAGCCATAGCAGCAGGTGAGAGTCTTGCCCGGTGAAGCTCTCACACCTGGCAGCCTGCCAGCGGGACCACCTGCGACTCTGCTAGCGTATTAGATCAAGTTGAGGCAGAAAACTTTGCTCAGGATTTACTGATGCAGGGAAAAGTATTATTCATTCGTCTCCCCTGGCTGAGTCACAGCAGGGATTTAAAATGGAGATGCTGAATGGAGCTGCCAAAGAGTCTGATTTCAAGTCACAACTTCTCCCTACAAAGGTGGCGCTCTGGAAAATTAATATTGCAAAAGCAAAAAATAAATGAATAAATAAAAACATTTATCCTTGTATTTCCTACAGAAACAATAACACAGTCAGTGACAAATGGACACACAGAGACCAGAAAATCATTCTTGTGAAGAGACTTTTCAAGCAAATTCAGGGCTACAATTTCAGTAACAAAGATATGTTTACCTGTCTGTACCTTTACCTTTTCTGTCTATTTAAATTTCTTAGGAAGATGAAAAAAAGGTTTGTGGTAGAAATATTAAATTTATTTTTTGTTCACAGCTGTTTTTGGAGGTGAGCCACAGAACTGTTTCTATATTTATCGGTTGAGCAAATCTAGACAATGGATGGATGGATTTTCATTCTCCCCAATAATTTTGTTCTCATTTATTCATTAACAAAAACCCTTTTAGCCATAGTTCTCGCCATTCCAAATCAGTTTTTTTTATTAAGTTTACATCTAGTTTTTATATGAAAAAAGGCCATTGACAAAATATTCTCATCAGCAAAACAAATAGTGCACAATATCCTAATAAGGGCTTAGTAACCTTTGATTTGTTTGACAAACCATTGAGCATGCACTTGCTCTAATTCTTTTTATGCAGAATAAATTGAAATAAAGGTTATGAAATTACATCTATTTTTTGTGCAACACTTCCTGTAGAACCCCCTGTTTGTCAAAATCTTCAACATGGCTCTCACTTTCAGCTGTAGGAGTATAACAAGTGAATTTCACTTCAAAGTAAACAGTGCTGAACCCCAGAGAGATCCTTCTGACTTGCAAAGAAAAAGTTTAAAATACAAGCTTTTAACTCTGGACTGTAATTGGACTGATGTGTATATATTTGTTTGGTGCTGTGAAAAAGTATCAGATCATTTTATCTGATTAAAAATCATTTGAAATGACCTGGGTAACCCAAGTAATTAGTCTTATATATTGCTGTTGAGGACTTTTGGCCCGCTCTTCTTCACAGAAATGCTTTAGCATGATTAGAAACACACCTTTCATACTTGAGAACCTTGAGAATGTTTTAATTCAGTAGCACATTCTCAAGGTTCTCAAGTATGAAGGGTGTTTCTAATCATGCTAAAGCATCTCATTTGAATTTAGGTCTGGACTTTGACTAGGCCATTCTAAAACCTTCACCTCACCAGAGATGGACCTGTTAGTGTTCTTTGGATCATTGTTAGGGTGCATAACCCATGGACACTCAAGCCAAAGGCCAGACATTCTCCAACATAATTTACTCATAGATGGCAGAATTCATGGTCAATTGCAACAAATTGTCCAGGTCCCGAAGCAGCAAAGCAGCCCCAGACCACACACCACCACCACCAGTGTGCCACAGAATAGCTGTCTTTGTGTGCTTTTTGAATAGCTGTGTTTTTGTTATTGCTCTTGTATCTTTTGTGACTTCCTGGGAAAGTTGTCTGTCAACTCTTGAGTAATTTCGAAATTGGTGGTCTCTTAAAAGCCAGGTAAAAACATTTCTTTTGAAATTTGCTTTTTGCTTATTTACATTTTTTAACTGTAATAAAAATGTTGTTGGCTCTTAGGATGTTGCATTGGTTTATGGTAAAGGACTTTGTGATTTTTATATCTTGGAAGGTACTATATAAATACACCTCTATTAAGTTACTTTTGCTTTTACTTTTACACACAAGAACACACAAACACACGCACACACATGCAAACATCTCAACCCACTGAAAACAGTCCCTTATTTCATTGATGTGGCCTAGATACATTGGGGCTCAAGCGTAGTCCTCAATAAAGTTGGCTACACAATTAGGACCATCTTGAGATGTCCTTTTTAGAGCAAAAACTGCCCTGTCACATGTAGGCAACCACCTTCTCTAAATGGTATGTATGCCTGTAATTCCATGACAGGACATCCATTCAGGCATGTCGGTTTTTGACTCTAAAGCAAATAAAAACATTATTGTTGGAATTTTGAGCATCACTACAAAATAACTAGGATATTATACTAACACTATTGAGACTGTATAATACAAATACATAGTTTAAAGTATAATTGTACAGTTTTATGGTTCACTACCAATTAAAACTATAACTGTAATTATAATCCGAATGTAAGTGTTAACCTAAATCACATATACAGGATTTATATACGTTTATTTTAATTAATACATTGTAAAATTCTACATGTTCTGAGTTTGCAGTCTGTTAAGAAAACTAAAAATATCTTCTAAAGCGCAGATAAAATATTTTTTTATTAAAGGTTCTGTGTAGTTAAAGCTGCTGCTATGTATCCTTTGGGACAACGACATTCTTATTTGCCCACTGCCTGAAAACAGAACTCCTTCTTCTGTTATTTAATTTGCCTCATGTGTAAATACTTCTGTTGCATTTGTCAATCACACTGAATGCTCATTCAGGAGTGAAAAAAGATGTGTCATGTAATCAGAGACAGAAACAAAGCCCATATTTATTCAGCAGGACAGCTCTGGCATGCTGCATTATCAGCTACTGTGTGATGGAAACCTGTCATCAGCAGATTGATTGTCCAATTACTTTCCCACTTTCTGCTTCCCAAAGGGATCAGCTAGGCAAATGGCTGCAATACTTCATTTCAAATAAGAGTGTGGGACTGAAGTATGCAAAGGAACTTTTGATATATCTCCGGTCTGGCTGTAAAGGCGGTTTTGGTGGGGACAAAGAATGGCTCCCAGCAGGAAGCAGAACTGCATTTAGTCTCAAACCACTGTATGGCTCTGTGCAGGAGGTCTGATGCTATGTGTGCAAAAATATATCAGTAGCAAATTTGTATGATATTGTGAAGGAATATAACTGACTTCTCCCACCCTGCAGGTGTACAGTCAAGGTAATTGTTCCCCAATCCCCCTTTTTTCAGGGTGAAATCAGTCAGCTGGAATGACCATATCAAGAGGAGAAAAGTTTTTCCTGAACCAGGTTTTTCATCTTACACCACAATTCAGGATACAAATTACACTATTGGAGAGGGAGCTCTGACATTATTTGTTTCTAACCACTTTTATGAGTAATTTCTGGGTTTCTGTTTGTCTTGTGAACATTTAGACTCTTTGTACTCACTGTTTTTTAATTTATGTAAAGTATAACCAAAGTGACAAGGTCCATATTAGTTACAAAGGTATTTTGCTGGAGAAACATAAACCCAAAACAAGATTGCTACAAAGGCAGGAAGAAACATCTGAACATGTATGACCAAAAGACAAAATCATGTCATGATTTGTGGGTTTTTGAGTTTTGTTTTGGATTTTGCTCACAATTGTTCATATTCTCCAGGTGGTGCCTTATTAGTTCTTGAGGTTTAGTTTCTTATTTATTCTTGTATTTTGTTTATGGTGTGTTTGAGTTCTGTTTTATCTTCATGACATTCCCTTATGTTAGATTGTGTCCTTTTATTTCTGTTTAGTTCCATTCATGTTTTGATTTCTCTCTACCATTGCAGTCAGCCTCATTCAGTCCACTTGCTTTACGTAATCAGTCTTCATCTATGTCATGCTCTACATATACCCTTCTGTTCTGTTTACTCCTTGCTGGAGTATACTTTTTGCCATACTGTGTCATGCCATGCCAAGCCAAGCTAAGCCAAGCCTGTCCTTAACTATTTTGCTCGTGCCATGTTCATCCCATGTTTTTGCCGGCATCTGCTAGCTCCTGCCTACTGTGAGTTTTCATTTTTTTTGTTATTTATTAAACTATTTATTTTTACTTGCCACACTGCCTCTGCCTGCCTGTCTGCACTTGGGTCGCCTCCAATACCTAATCTTGACAAATCATATATACTCATAGTGTAAATCATGATCGGATATATTATTAAAGCAACCCCCAAGCCAAAGTCAACTCCAAATAATTTTCACTTGTACAGTATTATATCCTTTCATTTTGCATATGAATTAAATTTACACATTGATGTTAGGTGTTAATGATAATTAACAGTTTTTCTTTCAAAAAATCTTTGATGGATAGGCAAGAAAAAAATTAAACTTGTATCAGACACAGTCCACTGAGAATATTTGTAGAATAGTCATTATAGTGACTTTTATTTAAATTTGGGATAAAGTACCATTACAGTTATTATAGATTGTCTTGACTGTCAACCTGGATTATTGAGTCTAAAAAAGCTTATTATACAATTCAGTTTGACATCTCTATGTAATTTAAGAAGGGAATAACAATGTTTATCTCTTCATGATGAATCCTGGTTCCTGTTGGTGGGTGGGATATATCCGGCAACAAGCGAACATTTTGTCTTCAAAGTGGATGTGTGGAAGCTGGAAAAATTGGCAAGTGAAAAGATTTAGGGGGGTTTAACAAAGGCCACAGTGTGATTTCTGGAGGACTGGATCAGGGCATCCCCAAAACTGCGGCTCTTTTGGGGTGTTCCAGGTCTGCAGTGGTCAGTGTCAATGAAAAGTGATCGAAGGAGTGGCTTCTGATGCAAGTAGATTGCAAAGGTTGGAATGCTTTCTCTCAGGGTAAGGTATCAATACACATGGCGCTTTGTTGTGTCAGGTACGGCATAACCGCAGACCAGCCAAAAGTACGAACAATGAGCACATGAGCACCAGAACTTGGCCATTGAGCATGAAAGAATGTAGCCTGATCTGATGAATAATGTTTTGTTCTACATCACATGGGTCGCCAAATGTGTGCATATTGTTTAACTGGAGAACATACAGGGGTTGGACAATGAAACTGAAACATCTGGTTTTAGACCACAATTATTTATTAGTATGGTGTAGGGTCTCCTTTTGTGGCCAATACAGTGTCAATTTGTCTTGGGAATGACATATACAAGTCCTGCACAGTGGTCAGAGGGATTTTAAGCCATTCTTCTTGCAGGATAGTGGCCAGGTCACTGCGTGATACTGGTGGAGGAAAACGCTTCCTGACTCGCTCCTCCAAAACACCCCAAAGTGGCTCAATAATATTTAGATCTGGCGACTGTGCAGGCCATGGGAGATGTTCAACTTCACTTTCATGTTCATCAAACCAATCTTTCACCAGTCTTGCTGTGTGTATTGGTGCATTGTCATCCTGATACACGGCACCGCCTTCAGGATACAATGTTTGAACCATTGGATGCACATGGTCCTCAAGAATGGTTCGGTAGTCCATGGCAGTGACGTGCCCATCTAGCACAAGTATTGGGCCAAGGGATTGTCATGATATGGCAGCCCAAACCATCACTGATCCACCCCCATGCTTCACTCTGGGCATGCAGCAATCTGGGTGGTACGCTTCTTTGGGGCTTCTCCACACCGTAACTCTCCCGGATGTGGGGAAAACAGTAAAGGTGGACTCATCAGAGAACAATACATGTTTCACATTGTCCACAGCCCAAGATTTGCACTCCTTGCACCATTGAAACCGACGTTTGGCATTGGCATGAGTTACCAAAGGTTTGGCTATAGCAGCCCGGCCGTGTATATCGACCCTGTGGAGCTCCCGACGGACAGTTCTGGTGGAAACAGGACAGTTGAGGTGCACATTTAATTCTTCCATGATTTGGGCAGCCGTGGTTTTATGTTTTTTGGATACAATCCGGGTTAGCACCCGAACATCCCTTCCAGACAGCTTCCTCTTGTGTCCACAGTTAATCCTGTTGGATGTGGTTCGTCCTTCTTGGTGGTATGCTGACATTACCCTGGATACTGTGGCTCTTGATACATCACAAAGACTTGCTGTCTTGGTCACAGATGCGCCAGCAAGACGTGCACCAACAATTTGTCCTCTTTTGAACTCTGGTATGTCACCCATAATGTTGTGTGCATTTCTGAAATAAGCGTTCACACTTGTTCTAAAAAGTCTGACCTGGTCACTTGACCCCCAGAAAATCAGATTTGGGCCTGTTTTGCCTGCAGTGTGAATGGGACCTTAGATCCTGCTGTAGGTGGATATTACTTGGATGCTGCTAAAGCATTGTTGCAGACTATGTATGCCCTTTTTATCAGTATTTCATGATGGCTGTAGACTCTTTCAACAAGATAATGTACCCTGTTACAATGCAGAAATAGTTCAGAATGGTTTAAGGAGCACAACAATGACTAAAGTGTAATTCCTGAGATCTCAACCAATCAAGCATCTATGGGACTTGCTATACAAGAAAATCTGATCCATGGGAGCCTGACCTTGCAACATACTGGAATTTAAAGATCTGCTAAAAAGATCTTGCTGCCAGATACCACAGCACACCTTCAGGGGTTTAGTACAGTCCTTGTCTTAACGTGTCAAAATTGCTTTGGCAACAAATGTGGCACCAGAACACACTATGGTGGCCACATAGTTGTTCTTGTAAGAAATTGAACTCTGGAGAGATAAAAACGTTTTGTTTTTTTTGACAACTTTTTGACCAGTTTAGAACAGACCCCATACTTTAATTGAATAAACACTGTGTTTAAGTTTCAGGACTTTTTTTTTTAAATAATTGAGCTCCTCTAGCTGCCTGAGAGGGCTGCTGTCAGCACTGCAGAGTTACTTTGAAGCATCTTATCAACACATGCAGCCTCACCATCAGAATGATGGAGCGGTGGGGAGAGGAAGTCTCGGCGATGGGGGTGATGTGGGATGATTGTGAGACAAGCGAAGAAGGGAGAGAGGGAGTGAGGCAGCAGTGCAGAAACACTGGACAAAGTTCGACATGTTTATTCATTCTGGTCTGTGTGTGCGTTTCTGCTACTGACAGAGACGAAGGGAGATAATGAGGTAATGGTGCTCAGCGAAGTGTGACGGAGAGATGGCGGATATGAAGCGGGAGACCATTGACAGAGGACAAAAGCAGCTAATTGAGAGTTGCCAGAGATGTAGAGCCATCAGTTGGAAGGTGTGAGTGTGTGTGTGTGTGTGTGTGTGTGTGTGTGTGTGTGTGTGTGTGTGTGTGATGCATTCAGACATCTTCCTAGAGAGGATAAAATGGTATGAGTCAGGTTTACGGTCAGAAAACAACATGAAAGACATCAACTGTAGCCCCACTGATATCAATGTGTCAAAGTGTCATGAACAGATATAATCAAATATTCACATAAATGTCAGGGGTGTACTTACTTTTGTGAGATACTGTACTTATTGACCATTATATTTTTATCCAGTTTTAAATTTCATTTAAAGGCCAGCTTTTTTAGAGAATCTTATGTGTAATGTAGCTCTTGTTAATGGGCTACACCATATTTCCAGAACGTCGTTTTTACTTTGTTAAAGCAAATGAAAGGCCACACACACAGTAAGGATGTTCTTCAAGGTAGACATACTGAAAAAACACTCTACACCTGTTTTTCCATTTCATGCTTGGTTTTGTATTCTCTGAGCTCATCATTACTCCCTGAGTGTGAGACACTTAGCTGTGGTATGACAAATACACTCACAAATAAACAGTTGAGCCCCAGAAGGAAATAGTCTGATGTGGACATAATTTGGTACACATGCATTGAACACATGCACAGAACATCAGTTTTCAATATCCAAGCAGTTGACACTCGGGGTGTTTGATATTGAATGGGATTGCCATGAAAATAAAAATTTCAAACTTGATACTGGCACTAAAGAATACCCAATGCCATTTTTGATAGTGCAGCAAACTCTTTTAAAGGCATAGAGTTCAAAGTGTGATAATATTTCCATTGTATTCATAAGGGTATTTATAATTAGACCACTCCATGTGCAAAACCCCTGATTTTCAACATCTCTTGGTGATCACAGATTCTTTACTTCAAAAGTTGTAATAAACTTTGTAATTAGCTCTGTATTTTCTAATGACTTTTCCTGTTCATCTGCCTCATTGGCAAAATAAAAAGCAATGCTTTTGCATTCACTTTTTTGATGAGGGCCTCAAAGGCTCTTCTCCAGATGTACTTCCTAAGTTACTGGAGCTTTTAACTTTTAGCAGCCGCTCACTGTTCTACTCAGCCATGATCATTGAGGTGAGCCTCTGCAGGGATTGTGTGTGTGTGTGTGTGTGTTCCTGTCTTGGCATCACAGTGAGAACCATTTTCCCGATTTCACCATCAAATTGAGGACCGTTTGTACCAAAGTGAGGACATTTTGCTGGTCCTCACGACCTACTTTGCTAACGGTTAGGTTTAGGACTAAGATGTGAATTGAGTTTAGGTTTAGGTTAGGGTTAGACTGGTGATGGCTAGGTTTAGGGTTATTGTCAGGGTTAGGGCATAGAAAGGGTTGAAAATGACTGAAAATCAATGGGAGTCAACACATGGTCCTCACTACATATAGCAAAACAAGAGAGTGTGTGTGTGTGTGTGTGTTGGGACCATAGCCATGAGTTACAACGTGAAAGGCCAGTACAAACTTTCCTGGAACTTTCAAAATAAATTGCATTAACCTACTTCTGGCACAGCCAGGAAACAGGGTAACTACGAACTTCCTGTGACGTCACTGGCCAAATAAAAGCACCCCTCTCCAACAAGCCAACCTCTACCACCCGGGACTCCGCTGAGAGACTGGCCGGAGAGGAACAGCGCGCTAATGTCTCTTTGCTGGCAAACAGACATAAACTCTTCAACTGAATCCAAGGGTGTCATAAGATCATGCGATCATATGCACAAGATAAGTAGAAATGAATCACTGTCTGCGTATCCAATGATTTTCATTCAGGAACGGGGTAATCAAGGTACACGCATTGCTTGACTGTTCTCTCTGAAGCGAACTGTTTCCAGAGAGTTCCCAGCACGACGCTGAGTGCAGCAGCAGTCTCCCAAGGAAGGACAACGGAGGCCGCATCACCGTGGTAGCGTGCATTTTGGTGGGCCCGACAGAGCGTCCACACCTTCAAACCCCTCCGCAGCTAAGGAGGTTAGCTGTAGCTAACCATTGTTCACTGTGGATGCTTTCTTCAAACTTCGCTGCCCCGGACAGCTTTTCCTCAGCATGGTCAGAGGTTAGGTTTGGACAGAACAGAGAATGATTTAGATTGAAATGATCTAAATGTTTTTCATTTTATGAAGTTTGGTTTTGTTTGTGTTGAACTCAGCTATCTTGGTGCTATATGCAGCACACGTGTTCAGGTTGTGTTCTTTGTTTGTGTGTTTTTAAAGTTAAGACAAACTTTATTTAAAGGGTGATTTTATACACAGAAGATCAGCCATAACGTGCCGTCCGCACTTATGCATTTTAACCCTTTTATCAACGGTATTTTAAAGGTGTGTGTTTGATTCTGGTGCTAAGCTATCAGCTTCTTTTGTTAGCTCGACGGCTAACCGGTAAGAACACGTGCTTGCTACTAAGGAGTATTTAACAGAAAGGTTGTTAGTTTTCAAGCTAGTGAATAATAGTCCCTAAACATTATTTTACTAAATTTGATAACTAAGTAAACACCATTAAGCCCCATTTCTCCAGAAAGATTTGTTTCTTTTCCAAAATACTCCCTTAATAATGTTTCTTCAAATATTATTTTAATAAATAAAGGCAGCTAATTAGACACCGTTGAGAATTAGTTATCCAGAAGGTTGGTTTTATTCAGCAGATCATTATTTAAAACATTATTTTATTAAAATAATATTTTATCCGATCTTGCATTGTGAAGGGTTGTCTAAACGTTGCTGATTATTGCCTAAGTTGGTTCCAAGACTAACTTAACTTCATTTCCAGATTCTTCAAGATAATCCTTGGTCCTGAAACATAAACATTGCATGGTAATGTTGCATCACTCTTTTGGTCATGGTTTCAACCATCTTTAATCAACTTGTTTATATTGTACATAGCCCATTAGTCTTCATTATTCTTTAATTCTGCTTGGTAGTTTAGTTGGATTGTTTTAGCATAGTAAAGAGTTTGTTAATTGAAATATGTTTGACTTTGAGTTGACTTATTTTTGTTAATAAATTCTTGTATTTTAAGAAATTGTGTGAATTCATTCCATGTGTGCAGAGTTTATGCTGTTCAATAATGTCAGAGCTCAGCTCATCCTTTTCTATTTTGTCCTAATACCATCGCCTTACTGGGCTGGTATTCACAAGACAACCCTTAACAGACTGAAATATTATTTGATAAAATATTAATTTTAAATATTAAATAATAATCTCAGATTCATAATCCCAACTGTGTGTGTGTGCCTGCAGTGCTGCTCTGCACAGTTTTGCAACAACCTATCAAAATAAAAATGCTTCAGTTTGTAGAATTTTTTCTGCAAATGAAAATATCTAAAGAATACGTTATTTATGTATTGATTGTGCAGTTTAGCTTTTTGGAGGCCCTTTGGGAGATCATGTTTGGCCCCCCCTTTTTTTTAACCCCCCTGATCTGTGGCAATGCCTTTGTAACTCACTAGAACACACTAGGTTCTTAAATCTGAAAATAAAAACAAAATTCAAGTGATCCAAGCAACCTAAGACAAGGTAATAATAAATGTAAAAAAAATTATTTGCTTACTTATTTCCACATTCCAACAATGTAAATATTTTAACAAAAATGTAAAATTTAGAAATTTACCACCAAATTTAAAATACTTCGCCTTGCCCACCTGTCAATAACAAATACCAATGAGATAATAATTAATAACTGGTTCACTGTGCAAATGAGTAGAAAGTCAATTGAACTCCACTTAAATATCACCAAAATATGAATATATAAACTACAACACAAAGCGATATGAAATAGCTTAGTTCCTATTATATGTCTTTCTTATGTTAATGTTGATTATTGCAAGACGAGAGAGGCGATCCTGTCCCATGTTGACCTGAGGTAAGTTTTGATAAGTGTCATCTTTGAGAAGCTCCTCAAGGCTAAAAGGTGAGTGCAGGCGATTCACTTGATGTGGCTTTCCCATCTTGTGTCATTTCAAGATGTAAAAGCAGTAGTCACACGTGTTTTTAGGATCAACCATCTTTGTGGAGCTGCTGAAAAATGGTAAACAGTTTCTGTACATTGACAAAGACGTTGATGGCGTTGGATGATGCTTTTCCTGCATTAGCTACCACTAAGTTTAATAATGGTGCCCCACAGGGAACGTACAATGCACAAGGATTTTTCTCAAACAGTCTTGCTTGGCCACCTTTGTTGCTCTATCTGTTGGCTCTATCATTGGCCTGTTCTCTGCAGTCATCAAAAAGGATATTGAGTTTTTTAGGTCCAAAATCAGAGATGACAACCAAGACCTGTTGTTTTGGAAGCCACCAGAAATCTGATGAAGTATTCCTGGATTTCTACTTCTTCGTCCATGTTGACAGTCCTTATGGTTACAGACATCTGCTTTGTGTGGTGTACATAGGTGTTCAATTACAGTTAAGTAATAGAATAATACTTGGACCTCTTCATCTCAGTCACTATCATGTCCAGTATTTTTCCATTGATTAATTTGGGATCACATTTCCAAAATAACTGGAATGACTAAACTCACAACTTTTCACAGATCAAATCTGGCAAGTTGCACCCCATTAAAGAAGCTTCCTTTATTTTGCTGTGTTTTGTCGGACTTCTTAATGCAAGATCTCTCTCAGCTGAATATTGGATAATAGAGATCAAAGCCAGGCCCACTCAAAATTTTCCCCTTAGAAATAATAATGACGTAAACTTGTAACATCGTCTCTCCTGGAAAACGTAAAAGCTGAAATGGCCCTCTACCTATTATATCTGTCCTACGGGAATTAGACAGAAGTGAAGGTCAGTCTGCTGGATCAAGTGCTGGACTGTCATTTGCTACGGAGATGCTGCAGTTAGGTCAGGAATTGACTCAGATGCTGCAGGTTTGTCACATGTAGACCGAGATGCTACTGCAGGGCCATCAGGACGCACAGAAGTTTGAAATTTAACAAACTTCAGGATAGCATGAGAGATTTTTAAAATACCAGGAAAAGTCATTAATATATATTGAAATCAGATTATAAAATTGAATATTTTTTACATAAAGTTAATTATGTATAGAAGAAAATCAAAGACACTTCCCAATTGTGTACAAAAGTTATTTTATCCATGATTACAGAGCAGAATTGTACAGAAAAATAAAACATGCTTTTCTGTTGATTAATTTTTGACTCAATAGTTCCATATATATATATAAAGACCAAAGGTTTGGACACACCTTGTCATTCAAAGAGTTGTCTTTTTTTTCATGACTATGAATATTGTAGCTTCACACTGAAGGCATCAAAACTATGAATTAACACATGTGGAATTATATACTGAACAAAAAAGTGTGAAACAACTGAAAATATGTCTTATATTCTAGGTTCTTCAAAGTAGCCAACTTTTGCTTTGATTTCTGCTCCGCACACTCTTGGCATTCTGTTGATGAGCTTCAAGAGGTAGTCACCTGAAATGGTTTTCCAACAGTCTTGAAGGAGTTCCCAAAGATGCTTAGCACTTGTTGGCCCTTTTGCCTTCACTCCGTGGTCCAGCTCAACCCAAACCATCTCGATTGGGTTCAGGTCCGGTGACTGTGGAGGCCAGGTCATCTGGCGCAGCACCCCATCACTCTCATTGGTCAAATAGCCCTTACACAGCCTGGAGGTGTGTTTGGGGTCATTGTCCTGTTGAAAAATAAATGATGGTCCAACTAAACGCGAACCGGATGGAATAGCATGCCGCTGCAAGATGCTGTGGTAGCCATGCTGGTTCAGTATGCCTTCAATTTTGAATAAATCCCCAACAGTGTCACCAGCAAATCACCCCAACACCATCATACCTCCTCATCCATGCTTCACGGTGGGAACCAGGCATGTAGAGTCCATCCGTTCACCTCTTCTGCACCGCACAAAGACACGGTGGTTGGAACCAAAGATCTCAAACTTGGACTCATCAGACCAAAGCACAGATTTCCACTGGTCTAATGTCCATTCCTTGTGTTCTTTAGCCCAAACAAGTCTCTTCTGCTTGTTGCCTGTCTTCAGCAGTGGTTTCCTAGCAGCTATTTTACCATGAAGGCCTGATTCACAGTCTCCTCTTAACAGTTGTTCTAGAGATGTGTCTGCTACTAGAACTGTGTGGCATTGACCTGTTCTCTAATCTGAGAACAGGTCTTTAATCCTCATGTGAGCCAGTTCCTTTGTAACGCTTGATGGTTTTTGCGACTGCACTTGTGGACACTTTCAAAGTTTTCCCAATTGTTCGGACTAAAACAGCTCTAATATCCACATTTGTGATTGTATGTGCTCCCGCATTTGGAGATATAGTTAATCAAATAATGTCAGTGTGAACATGTGGTACTTAAGTATGGTGTGATCACTATTTGGAGAAAGGATTAGATTATCAGTTCGGCTAAGTCACCAGTCATAGTCAGTCAGTCAGTCTTATTGTAGTCCCCTAGCCGATTTCTTGGTACATCCCTTCTCCCATCTTGCCTTCCATGCAACAGTTTTCTTTGCACTATGCCGCAGAGGGAATTGGCCAGACTTCCTGACCATTTTTCCCATGATTCCAGTCATCACATAAATGGATGGAGTTGCATTAAAATTTGTGAAAGGATATTTTTTTATTGATTGAATTTATTTTATTTTAATTTGAAACATTATATGCCGCGGGAATGTTGTCCACGGGCCAAAGCCAGATCAAGTGTGTTTTATATACATGGTGGACGTTTGACAGTTATAGCATACAAGCAATAATCAAACAGAAACTTGTCTTGTCTTTCATCTATTTTCTCTAGATTCACTTCCACCAGCTCAATGTTTTCAAACACCTAAACAGATACAGCCACACCTAGTTGTAACATCTGTGATGCAGTACAGGTTTTCTGTGAGTTTAGTATAGAAATACTTGGAGAAACATCCAAAAATGCACTGGGATGTGTGAATGTAAAATTATGTCCAAAATATTATTCATCAAATGAATAATGACCTCAGGCTCAGGGGGAAATTAAAGCATAGTAATAGAGTTCTCAAGCACAAGGGAATAGTTTAGGAGAATAAATGAGCAGCTCTAGTTATTGGTGATGTGCCAAAGAGTCTGGGGATTAATCCACCGCTTACCACATTCGATCTGAGACTAATGGAATTTTGGTGAAATGTCCCAGTCTAGCTGTGGCCAGTGGGATTCCTCCTGAACATTTACATTATCACATCTAAGGCTGTGGACGAACATACCATGATTTGCAACATAAGTACATAAAGCAATATCTTTTACTTGTTACCATGGTAAAATTAGTGATTGTTTAATTTTATAACTTCAAAGATTCTTCTTTTGTAGCTTACCATGATTTTAAAAGATTCAGTTAAGCTTTCAATTATCCAACAGACACTGTGCCCCAAGGGTGGGATCCTTGAGGTGATCAAACTCCACTATAAGTGAAGATTTTGCAGTCAGAATATATTGGTCTCTTGTTCATAAGCGATGACAAACAGAATGAGGTCTCGGATACAAGTGGCTTAAATGAGTTTCTATTGGAACTCAGAGTTACGCTTCTGCTCCTCGGAATCAAAAGGAGTCAGCTGAAGTAATTTGGGCAGAGCCAGCAGCGGGGGTTACATGTCCCTTCTGGCTATGGATGGATGGATGGATGGATGTGTCATGGTGTGACATTTTGGACTTTGGTTTTGGTGTCTTGTGATGGTTTATTTTGTCTAGATGTTTCTATCATGTTTATTAGTTTCTTTTCCTCCCTCTACCATCTCCTTGTATGTATTGTGTCCCTCTAACTCTTAGTTCATTTTGTTGTTGCTTTCTTATTTTTTTTTTGTATTATTATTATTATTATCCACCCTTGGATTCTTATTTAGTATCTCTGTGTTTAGTTATGGTTAGGTATTTGTTCTTATTCCAGCTTTAGTTATTGTTTACGTTTGGTTTGCTTATTTTGTAAGTTACATTCTTCTTATGGGCTCTTTGTTTATTTCATAGGTTATTGTTTTGTTTCTGTTTTCCCTCTAGTTCTCTGTTTACTTTAGTTCATAGTTATTCTAGTTCTTTATTTCCTCCTTTGATTTATTCTCTTGCTTAGTTTGTGTTTTCTGTTTATTGATTATTCCTTTCACTCTTCCTCAGCCTTTATATTTGTTTCACCTGTTCCTGCTGCTCCCCTGCCTCCTTGTCGCACCTGTTCTCAGTTCCCTTGATTACCTGCTTTTGTCTTTCCCCAGTATATTAGTTGGTTTGGTGTCTCTGTTCGTGGCTGGTTCCTTGTGGTTGTCACACCTTGTTCTCGTCTTTGATTATGCTTTGTTTTTGCATTACCTTGCCTTGGGAAACCTGCAGTGATTTTTGTAAGCTCTGTATCTAGGCTCTGGTTCATTTCCTGCAGTGTTTTTTCGCTACGTTTTTGGACCTTGTAAATAAATATTTGAATTACAAAGATGATCCTGCCGAGCTCTTGTCTGCACTTTGGTCCGATCCTAAACCACAACGTGACAGGATGGATGGATGGATGGATGGATGGATGGATGGAAAATTCTTCAACTTTAGAACTCTGATACCCAACTAGAGAGATCTACTGGTTAGACAGAGTGCTTCATCTGAATGTAATGACTACTTGATTCATATCCCTTATGATTTACCTCTTCTTGTGTGTCAGAGATAATTTCTGACAAGAAAAACTGAATATTTCTGAAGGTTTCCACTGATTTGCAGGCAGGCGTCCCAAAAAATCAGCTGCTAACAGTTGCTGATGTCAAATTCCTAAAAATTTATTTTTAGTACAAAGAAACCTTATTGAAATGCAAATTACAAAATAAAAAGAAAAGAAAAATGTATGCTGGAAATTTGAAAAGTTACAGCCTATTTTAATTCCCATCAAAATATGATGTAATTTGAGCGATTTCAAAATCTTCTCTAAGCTCTGAAGTGACCTCAACATCCTCAGCCCTCCTCTGTCCTCCTGTGCACGTTTTAATAAAGACTAATGTGTTTATCAGCTTTCTCTCATTACATTGATTAATAGCTTCCTTGCGTTTGGTAAACATTATGAGCTGTATTCCAATTTATTCTGGGAAATTAACCAATCATAATTAAATGCTCTGATCGTATTCCCTCACCTCTCCATAAACAGAGCCTTTTCTCACAAGGGCCAAATGTGCTCTGATTAATTTTTCCTTGTTTTCTGTCGCTACGGGGATGATGTAAGCCCCTCTTTGTAAGGCATAGTGTTCATAAAGACACAGCTCTCTGTGTAATGGTCCGTTTTTAATAGGTGTGCGGGAGCACACACAGAGGACAGCTTACGAAGCTGACCTCTAGGAGACTCTGTGTCCTTGCTGCAAAGTCAAATTTCACAGCGTTTTGCAGGTCAGTTGGTGTTAAAGAAGTAAACATAGATGCTCTCAGTAAACAACGGCCTTCAGCAGGTTCAGATGTTATCTGCAAAAGGGAGAAAAATGGATCCATCCATTCATCCACTACCTCACAGTCTGTGGTTTTTATTAAAGCCTGACCACTATAGAAATAACCTCAGTAAATTTTTCATAATTTCCTCCCATATAGTAAAAACATAAAAGGATTGAAACTCTTTAAGATTTCCTTTTCTTTTACTGCAGGTCAGAGGATATTTCTGATTCACACTGTGCAGAAATGCACCACAGATAACTCCACACTTGTCAGGAAAGCAAATAAACATTTCTGAAAGATAAATTGAAAAGGTCAACATTTCAGCTTTTCTCAGTCTGTTAGACAGGTGGCATTGTGGCTGTTTGTAAAGAAGCTGTCAAAACCATGTCGTGTTTTGACTGCTTTAAACCACTGAGAGCTTCCAGAGCCAACGGTTATCACCCTTCAGTATTCAATCCAAAGCCTGAAATAAATGAGAAACTGAAAAATCTCTCTTACCTGTAAGAATAACCATTAATAAATATATATGTATATATGTGTATATATATCTATATATCTATAGATATATAGATATATATTAAGTGTACTGCCCAGGAGAATAATATTTATTGTTGCATACTTTGCCTGATGACCAAATAAAATCAATGATTTAGTTAAAACTGGCTGACATATGCAGCTCAGATAGGCAGTCACATTGGCAATAATGAAGGGGCTGTGCTGGTCTGTCGTGAGGAAGAAGGAGCTGAGCTGAAAGCAAATAATGGGTGTATAAAATACAAGTTTTTAAAGCAATTACTGCAAGCAGAACAAGCAGAAAATCCCTTCACCTTACTCTCTTTTCTTCTGTGCAGAACACCTGAAGGTGGCCCTGGAAGATTACATGATGAAAATACCCAAGGTACGCATCCTGAGGACTAGAAAGAGGGAAGGTCTGATCAGGACTCGGCTGCTGGGAGCCACCGCTGCTAAAGGGGAGGTCATCACTTTCCTGGACTCTCACTGCGAGGCCAACGTCAACTGGCTGCCTCCTCTGCTGGGTGATGAACGCACTAATTTTTGTACCAGCTATATTCAAATGAGTATAAACACTTAAAGACACATATCCTTCAAAAACGTGTTTTAAAAAAATATATATATATTTTCTTTTTTAAAATGTCTGCTCTTTTATATTTAAAATCATGTTCGAAGAGTTGTTTAAATTTTTTAAAACGAACCTTTGAATAAAAAGATTAACAAAAGCTGGTGTAGGGTGAACTTCGGAACAGCCTTCCTATTTGAATCACATCAGAATTTCTGAAGGGTTTTTCAAGGAATTTATCATAATGGTTGTTAACTGACCCAGACCAGTAGACTAACCAAATAATTTTAGCTTGTTTTTTTAATAATGCACTTATTTGTAATTATTCTAAAATGTTAAAGTAAGGTTAAAATGTTTGCATAATAATGCACTGCATAATGTTAACAATTAAATTCTAAAAATGTGGCACAAGCTTGCTTATGCAATGCTAACTTAGGCCATTTCTTTTGGTGTGCAACATAATCTTGGCATTAACCACAACCAACGGCTTGGTCTAATAATTGTTGTGTCTGATATGTGGAAAAGGAGGAAACAGTGTCTCGAACCCCAGATAATTTAAAGTCTTCTGATTCATATGTAGAAGCATACAAGGGAAATCAAATGCTAAAAAAAGGTAAGATGCAATGAATTCTAAATGTGGCTTGTGTTTACCAGTATGGGAGAGGTTAACAGTAAGCTGCATGACAGCATTTGTTTTGACCAAAATCTGAACTGTAAAAGGCCTCAAACAGTGTTTTTTGACCAAGAGGGTCCAGTTCTTAATTTTCCTTTTCAAACACTTCGTTCAATCGTTCGTCGTTTTCCGCTTATCCGGGACCAGGTCGCGGGGGCAGCAGACTCAGCAGAGACACCCAGACGTCCCTCTCCCCAGACACCTCCTCCAGCTCCTCCGGGGGGAGCCCAAGGCGTTCCCAGGCCAGCCGAGAGACATAATCCCTCCAGCGTGTCCTGGGCTGTCCCCTGGGCCTCCTCCTGGTGGGACGTGCCTGGAACACCTCCCGAGGAAGGCATCCAGGAGGCATCCGGTATAGATGCCCGAGCCACCTCAACTGGCTCCTCTCGATGTGGAGGAGCAGCAGCTCTACTCCGAGCTCCTCCTGGATGGCCGAGCTCCTCACCCTATCTCTAAGGGAGTGCCCGGCCACCCTACGAAGGAAGTTCATTTCAGCCGCTCGTATCCGGGATCTCGTTCTTTCGGTCATGACCCAAAGTTCATGGCCATAGGTGAGGGTAGGAACGTAGGCTGACCGGTAAATCGAGAGCTTCGTTTTTCAGCTCAGCTCTCTCTTCACCACAACGGACCGGCACAGTGCCCCCATTACTGTGGCAGCCGCACCGACACACACATTCTCACTTTCTCAATTACCCTTTTTGCCATGAAGGACACGTGTTCAGCTCTCCTTCCCAAGATGACTCCGACCAACTTGGACTCATTTTACAGCACAACGTTTAACCCGGGTTACCGCCCCATCGAGCTGTTTACAAATCCAAATGTTCTTTTGATGAGAGTCTGTCACTTGGCTTGTTGTCAGTGTAGATATTCTACAGACTGTAACAAGATAATAAGCATTTCAGGTTTGCCTTCAAATAACAACGCAAGAAAGATCTATGGAAGCTTGTGATTTGCAGTGATAAAGAAGCCTTTTGCAACATATAGAAATTATTAAGCCATATTTTTTTCCATTAGACAGCATATGTAATGTGGACTTTATTTAAATAGCACCAATTTATCCATCTCAGCACATTATACAAGACCAATTTGTACATTTAATTTGTATAATTTAATTTAAATGAGTCCTGTTCCTTTCAGTACAATCCCATCATATTGTCAGATCCAGGTCCAATGTCTAATTTAACCCTATTAATTCTAATACAATTCTATCTGATCATGAAATGCCAATTGGTATATTATGACAGAACCAACAAGGACATTCTGTAAAGAAAATGACTGGTACAAGAGAATACGTTTGGGGAAGAAAAAATGGAGAAACTGAGAATATTCTCTAATAATAACCTATGCCAGTTATTAGTATCACATATTGTAAATTATTCGAAGCTATCTAATCACTCTCAGTGTTGAAATAACAAAATATACGACTGAACAAACATTCCTACAGCAGCAACATTACGTGAATCAATGAATTAACAAAACACTGACATTACACCTTCTATGACAAACCTGCTCTTCTGTAAAAGCAACAGCATGTTGCTCCCCATCATTTGTTGTGTTGTTCTTGCTTTGCAGTCACACCAAACTAAGAACACACTAAATATTTCCTTTTAAATGTGGAGGGCAAACTGTTTTTGAGGTTCTGGCACTCTACCATAGTAATAATATAAATATAAATAGGTTACTTTTTTTCTCAAATTAGATTGGTTGAAACCATCAAATTTATAAATTAATCTAAGAGCAACATCTCAGACTGACTTCTTACTTAACTATGATGTAAGAAAGGCAACCTCACAGAAAACATACAGGGTTTCTTTCTTGAACACACGTGGAACGTGTTAATACTATAGTTTTCGAGACATGATCGAACATGTCCTTCTGTGCTTTTTAGACCGGATTTCCCAGAACTGGAAGACCATTGTGTGTCCCATGATCGATGTCATCGACCATGACCACTTTGGGTATGACACGCAGGCAGGAGACGCCATGCGGGGGGCCTTTGATTGGGAGATGTACTACAAACGGATCCCCATCCCTACGGAGATGAAAAAGAACGACCCTACTGAGCCTTTCGAGTGAGTAACTGTAAACTTCAGTAATTATAGTGGAGTTAACCATAAACTTGGAAACTTCTCCAGCTTTAAGTTTAAATTTGATTATTTTTCTAAGGTTTTGAATATCAGGATATAATTAAAATGACCTGACATGTTCTCATATTATTCCAGTATAATCTCAAGTATACAATAAACACACGGTAGATTTAACACAGTCATGATTTATCAGGGCCTGACTTGATTTAATCATGACTTGATTTGATGCTCGTGCACCTCCAAAAAAGCTGACTTTTAAGCGGTTTGTTGCTCTGTAGAGTACAGGTTCGTGTTACCACATTGCCAAGACATAAAGACATTCCAATAACCTCAGAGAAGAAGATATTGTATGAAGTTTATTATTCTAAAGCCAAAAAAGGTTTTTCTCTTCTCTTTTTATTAATATATTCTGGAGTTAAATTAAAGACCATCTGACCAACTTGGTTCAAGTTGAAGCATGGCCCAATCTGGTTAATGGGAGCAATAAAGTACTGTTGGAAAGAGAGATATAACAAAATTTCTTAATGATGTGAGACACAACTACTAAGAGGTATTGCCATCCATCCATCCATTGTCTTCCGCTTATCCGGGGTTGGGTCACAGAGGGCAGCAGCCTAAGCAGAGAGACCCAGACTTACCTCTCCCCAGCCACTTGGTCCAGCTCGTCTGGAGGAATCCCAAGACGTTACCAGGCCAGCCGAGAAACATAGTCCCTCCAGTGTGTCCTGGGTCGTCCTCTGGGCCTCCTCCCGGTGGGTCATGCCCGGAACACCTCACCAGGGAGGCATCCAGGAGGCATCCTAACCAGATGCCCGAGCCACCTGAACTGGCTCCTCTCGATGTGGAGAAGCAGCGGCTCTACTCTGAGTCCCTCTCGGATGACCGAGCTTTTGAGGGTAGGAACATAGATGGACCGGTAAATCAAGAGCTTCGCTATTTGACTCAGCTCTCTCTTTAGCATGACAGACCGGTACAGTGCCCGCTTCACTGCTGACGCAGCACCAATCCGTCTATCGATCTCCCGCTTCATTTTTCCCTCATTCTTGAACAAGACTCCGAAGACACCCCCCCCCAAAAAAAAATCTGATAAGGTCATACAGCATTGTACTGACTGTATTGTCTTCATAAGGCTTCCATGTATGTCTTTAGTATCTGCTATGGTGCTTTGATTATTTTAACACCTTGTAAAAACTGCACAGACCTGTCTGTTTTTCACAGTGGGAACCTGTTTAGTAGTCCTGTGGTGCAAAGGAAACCTTGGAGGGTTTCTCTTGGCTGACTGTACAAAATCTGCCCTGTTTGCCTATAATTGATCCTCCTCAGGTACAAATTTGGCAAGAGCAGACCACCTGCTGGGATGCTGCCTCCAATCTTCTATGTAATCAAAAGCCAGTAACTATAACACAGATAACATAAATAAACAGTTTAGTGTATTCCTTGCACTGGAAATTACAGTTGGTGAGGGGTAGACAAGACAGATCAGCTTGTTTAGGTAATGTATTTGCCAGAAGGAGATTTCATTGAAGACTGACACAAACACGTGTTTGCGTTTGCACTTGCTGCCCTGATTTTTTGCCTCAGGTGTGCAGCAGCAGCAACCAAGTTCAGCAGGCACGCAGCAGCTAACAAGCCCTCCACTAAGCAGCACAGAAACTCTATAGTGGGCTAATTGGTGGTGCTCTCTTTACATCATTATCTGATAGGAAGTAGTGTCGCTATAAAAACACAATCTCTTTAAAAGTGTCACCACCAGGTTAAACTAAGCAAATAGATTAGACCCTCCTACTTGTAATATTCATAGTATTTTACATTTCAAACAGTAAATAGCTTGCTTCTGATAGGAAATGAGATGGGTATCTCCCAATAGATAAGAAAATTGTTTAAAACAAGTACCAATTTTGAAAAAGTATCTTTATTTACATTTTCATAAAAAATTATATGTCGAAAATTATTTACACTCTTCCCAATAAACATTGGAAAAATATTTGTTAGCATAACAGCAATCAGACCCTTTTTACAATTACTGAGCAACCTTTTGTGTGTTTTCACATGTAATTTAACAAGTGATCTTTGATGTCAAGCTTCAAGACATTGTAAGACCTCCTGTCCATTACCCTAATCTTTAGCTTCCTCCACGGATTCTCACTGATTCAAGTTGAGACTCTGGCTGGTTCAATCCAAAATGTTCATATTACTTTTAGTCAGAAGAAAAATCTTGGTTAATTTAAATCTAAAATCTGCCAGTGGTATATTTACTGGCATATTTACAGTCTTCTCTCATATTGTCCACTTTATTTGCCAGATATGCCTGACTCAGATTTAAAAAGAAGCCCAGGAAATCACTATCTCTCTTTTAGATCTCCAGTGATGGCAGGTGGACTGTTTGCTGTGGACAGGAAGTGGTTCTGGGAACTGGGAGGATATGACACAGGGCTAGAAATCTGGGGAGGAGAACAGTATGAGATCTCCTTCAAGGTAAGATAATATATGTGTACAGTTGAAAATAGAGATTTACATACAAAGAAACATAAGCTCTTTTACTGCCAGACATTACATCAGACAAAACCTTTCTGTTCTTGGGTAAGGTACCCAAATTTATATTTGCTAAATGCCAGAATAATGAGAGAGATATTTTTTTCAAATGTTTTCTTTAGCTCACTTCAGTCAGAAGTTTACATACATTTCCTTACTAGAGTTAGACTTCCTTTTTAAACTGTTTTACGCGGGTGAAATGGCTGGAGTTTTCATCCACAAGCTTCTTCCAATAGTTTGCTGTAATTCTGACTATTCCTCCTGACAGAACTGGTGTAAAAGGGTCAGCTTTTCAGGCTGCCGTGCTTGCATCCACCTTTTCAGCTCAATCTGGAAGACAATTCTGTCTCTAAGCTTTAACGTCATGGCTATTGTCTTGAGATATGGCTTCTGTTTGAACAGAATTAGGATAGCATCTTTAGACATCTGGAAATTGTAACCAAGGATGAACCAGACTTTGTGGTGTTTTCTGTATTTCACATACCCCTAATTTTGAAGTGTGCCCCTGAGGATCTCAGTTTTAAGGGGCCAGAAAGCCATGTCCCATTTAGTCTCCAACTACAACACACAAACAGTTTGGATGCATCACAAACTTCTGAAGAAGCATTATGGTGAAGAGGTGAAACTGGATTCAGCCTCTTTGGGTCATAAGCTGAAAGGTTTGGAAACCATTTATTTAACTGATTGTCAAACTGAGTGTTGGCGATTGTCTGGCATTTTATCACAATTTACCAAGAAATGTAAATAAGGTCAGTCTTTTTCCTAGTTGGGTCAAATTCCAATGGTTATAGCTGGATGAGGCTCATTTAAGCTGAGAAACACAGAAGACGGTGCCAATAAATATTAAATAAACACAGCTACAAATTTGTGTTTTGAATGTGGCATCAATTATCAGTCAAAAATAGTTGGAAAATAATTGGAAATAAACATATATAACCCAAATAAGTTTGCCTTGGAGCTAACCTCTCTGTAGAAAGTGAAAATTTCCTCTATTTGAAGCTGGGAGTGTGAAACAAAAGATAAACCTCCTCCTGACCCAATGCTGGCCGTGGTGAAAAAGGCTCTGATGTTTTTAACTCTCGTTTAAAGTTTTTCATCTTATTTATGTAATTAGTGAGATAATATCCCACACCAAGGTTATTATTTCAGCCAGGATTATCATGGTAAGAAATTATGCTATCAGCACATGCCTTGCTGTGCCTACTAGGTCTACTTTATGTGCTCAGATATTCAATTTGGTTTCCTCTTTATTAAGATCCCCATTAGCTGATACGGCGCAGACAGCCAGTCTCCTGAGGTGAGGAGATTAACAGGCTCTCATACTAATCCCTACAAGCAAACTGCTGCTCCCACAGACAAACCAGACCCTGCTTGTGAGTGGAACACAATCATTTTGTTCACTGCTACAGTTAATCTGCAGCTCTGTACTAGTGACACTGGTGTGGGACCACCGAATGTTTCCAGCTCACACAGTAAGATAATGTCTGAACATACAAAGGCACTATGACCTCACATGCATAGTGAGGGGATAGAACATTTTCCCAATACTAGCATTTCACATAGACAGAGATGCTTCTAAGACAATTTATTAAACACACATTAAAGAGCCAAAATGTATTTATTCAGGGCTGAGGTAAAGTTACAAACTCAAGAAAAAAGCTTCTGCTCAATTTAACAACTAGATGACCTCAATTATTACATTATTTCAAAATTCAATGTTTTTTATTCATATTGTGGTGCAAACCTTCCCAGAGTTCCAGGCTCCTACACAGTCTGGCATAGTGCTGAAAAGTTTGGAATTTAAACTTTACTTACAAGTATGGAAAAAGAAAGTCGAAGCTGTATTCCTTGTTCCATTTTCTATGTTCCCCCAGTCCGTCGTTTTGTTTATTTCCTTCTTTTCCTTCCTTCATTCTACCTTACCCAGTTCATTAATTTCTTTTTTCATTTATTCCCATTTTTATTCTCTCTTTCTTTCTTTCTTTCTTTCTTTGTCTTTCTTTCTTTCTTTCTTTCTCTCTTTCGTGCGCACTTATTAACTTACTTCAGGTTTTGTGTATGGAGTCTCACCTTAATTTAAATATCTGCCATAAATTCAAGGAGAATTAGTTGCATTTTTATGAAAACAAAATTATCATGCCAGTGTTCCACCATCTTGGTTTTCAAGGCCAACTGAACAAACACTTTTGGAGCTGAACATGTTGAAGCCACACTTAAGCTCTCATCAACTGATGACTCTGCTCTGCAGGAACACACCTCTGTTTCTCTCTTTCCCTCCAGTTTCTCTTTTCATTCAGCTATTGTTTTGAAAGACAAAGTCCTTTTTCTAGTTTGCCTGCTGCAGTTAAGTCCTCCTATCTATGTCATCCTTTTTGTTTTTCATGGTTTATTTTCAGCATTGGAAGCCAAACAGGAAAATAATGGCTCTTTTCTTTACTTTAAAGAAGGATTAAAGTCAGGAACTATAGCCTAATGTCTGTTATGTCACATAATGGGTAGCAAAAAAACTAGATGAGAACAATTCTTAAAAGGATGATTTGTTTTTGATTTATTGTGATTTAAAAGGAATTGAAAGCTGTGTTGAATGATTTTGAAGATATTTCAGGAAAGTTTTCCTTAATTTATTCTGCAGCTTTTGCTGTTATGTAAACTATCTACATTCAAACACTGACATTGTTTTAGTTGCTATGTTGTCTTCTTTTGTTGCCTTGATGTTGTGTCTCATCAACAGAGACCGTCAAGCCCTTTAGATGCAGCTTTTGCATCTGCCTTTTTAATTTCACACCTCTTTTTAGCCTTTAGACAACACATGCACATGTGTGTTTCTGTAGGTGTGGATGTGTGGAGGTCGGATGGAGGACATCCCTTGCTCCAGGGTGGGACATATCTACAGAAAATATGTTCCGTACAAGATTCCTGGTGGGATCAGCTTGGCAAAGGTGACAGCAGCACACTGTATGATAAAATGATCATTCGTTGTTTTCTATAGAATTTAGGCGTTTATTTGACAAATGTTTTTAATCATCTTACTGAAAAACAAAAGTATGACAAATTTTTACTTTTCTGACAGAGACCTCAAGATCTATTTAAATTTCTTGATCTGCTAAAGAGTCCATGATACCATGTACTCTAATGAGGTTTCCAGTGCTTTTTGCGGAGAAGATGGTTTACAGATCCTCCACGGTAGTTAAAACAGTTTTCATGACAACAGTGGTCTATCACACCTACTCATCGTTTGTTTTAAATCAAACTCACCTGGAGTGCTTGTTGCTGAAAAGGTCAACCCTAGTCTCATGTGACACAATTACACCAGTTAAAGTAAAAATTTCAGTAGAGTTTATGGAGAAAACAAGCCAGTTTGCATAGCATTGTTGTGGAGGCTGCCTGACCCCAAGATGCAACCCTGCTGCAGCTCTCTTGTGGTGAGCTTTGGAGATTATTTTGTCCCCCATACCATCTTACTTACTGTGTGTGTTGTAAGATATACTTGGATCCTCATCCAGCCTGTTTGTCACAGTGCAAGTTGCTGTTTACTTTGTAATTATTGCTTTGACTGGAGATACAGGCAGGTTTTGGGTAGTAATTTTCTTGTCACATGAAGATCCACAGACATCTGATTTACTAAAATGGGCCTCTGTGTTATATTCCTCTCTCGCCAACTTTGAAAATTCAAATTCAGAAATACTTGTTGATGTAGGTCATATTATGCAGGTTTCTTCAAAGAGCCGTTGTAGATGCTGCTGGCTGTGGGCAGGAAGGATCTCCTGTAGCGGTCTGTCTTACAGCAGATCTGAAGAAGCCTCTGACTGAAGATACTCTATTGTTGTACAACAGTCTCATGAAGAGGATGCTCAGGGTTCTCCATAATGTTCTTTATTCTATGAAGAATCCTTTGCACAATGGTCTCCAGAGTTTCCCCAGAACAGAGCCAGCTTGTTGCTTATTAACTTGTTGAGCTTTTTTAAGACCCTGGTTCTGATGCTGCTACCCCAGCAAATAATATAAATTAATAATAATATAAATATAGTATACATTATAAAATGTATGTCGTAGACATAAAAAGCTTCATATAGATTTATATATTACAGGAATAGTTGGTGATACAACTACTACTAATTTTGTAGGCAAAAACATTTCATTGTGATATTTAATCTGTGCAGATGCCGCAACTAATCTCCTGTTAACTGGAATCTACCAATGTTCAACTTAATCTGCCCTGACAAGTGGCAACTCAATCAAAACTAAAGAAATCAAATCTTTTTCCATTTGGTGAATGCTCAATTCATAAGACTCAAAGCTGGACTACAGTTACAGTGTTTAAAATGAAGTCAGATGAGACACATAGAGTTAAATAGCTATTTAAAAGGAAGCAATATTATGTACATTTAGGCTGCAAGAGAGTGAGAAGGAGCAGGACATCCAATATGTAGGGTTGATATGTTTATTCATTTTGAGCTTTAAACCTCTGTTTTGGTGAAGGCTGAATTTGTAAATGTGGGCAGCCTTTTGGAAGCTTAGGCACGGATCTTCATTCTCTGGGGAATAGAGACTGCAGTCCTAAGTGCTGTTGTGGAAAAAAAAAATGTATTTTGTAATTTTAAATATATTTTCATGTTGCTCTCATATGTAACCTTACACTTTTGGCTAACATTGGTATCAGCAGATCAAAGCTTACAAAAAACTGAGATTGGAAATTGGCCTTAAAATTCAGCTTGGTGCATTATCATAAACTGTTTTTCTTTGTTGAAAAAAGTTAATATTTAAGAAACAAAAGCCCAGTTTTTTAGACTTCCTTGTTAATTTATGTCAGACCTGTTCCACACTTTATTAATGAGGGGTTACTTTAAATACCAAAGCTGTGCTCCTAAACCCCATTTTTACCCAACTAGTCCTTGAATCTGGTTCAGTAAACAGAAACAAAAACATTGGTCTGTTGGAATGCAGGAAATGAAATACATCTCTCGGAAAATTAAAACTGAGATCAGTTCAGAAACACTTTTTTACACACTTTACAATACTGGCTGGGAAGTATGAATGCAGCCCGAGAGGTTTTGTTTTCTAGTTGCAAAAGCTTACAAAACAAGCCAAAAAAAACATTGGTTTCACATAAATACATGATCTAACAACATCTAGGTTTTCCCACTGCGAATATGAATGGATCCATGAACCAAAGTGGACAATTCTCTGTGTTTTGGCATGGAATTAAGCAAATATGCAGGCTTAAAACATGCAAGAAAAACATTGAAACATGTATTTGGATGTTGGATACTGTACTCTATCAAAGGGGAGTTAGGTGAAGAATGCAGCGTAGTTTGCATTCTTCACCCTCTCTACTGGTGGTCTTTCATTAGTGAGATGTGGGCCTATGCAGGTGCAACAATGAAGAATTTGAGGTGCAAACTAATTTCAATATCACAAGATTCAATAGAGTAAAATATGCTAACTGAATATTAGATTATCAGCAAACTGTTGGCTTTGTATGATGTGACCTCAACATTTTAATGTAGGGTTAACCTAGTTGTTGAATGCATTTTTCAAATATTCTGTAGCTATCACTTCACAAAGGTTTTTGATCGATTACAGAATCTCAAACGCGTAGCAGAGGTGTGGATGGACGAATATGCCGAATACGTCTACCAGCATCGGCCCGAATACCGCCACCTGTCGGCTGGAGATATGACAGCACAGAAGGAACTGCGCAGCCGACTGAGCTGCAAAAACTTCAGGTGGTTCATGAGTGAGGTGGCCTGGGATCTGCCGAGACATTACCCACCTATTGAGCCCCCTGCTGCTGCGTGGGGGGAGGTAAGAGCAGAACTGGTTCAACTGGGCAAAACATTTGTAAAGTTGCATCACTGCATCCATGTGTTGTGAAGACCCTATAGTGACTTAATGCAATGAATAAAAAGTCAAGTGAATATTACTGCTAACGTTTGAAATTATGGTTATTTAGTATAAATTTTAATACTGAAAAATCCAAGAAATATGAATAAACAATAAAAACTGAAGAAAAGTACATTTTTGCGAAGTGTAATTGAAAACAAAAAGCATTTTTCATGGTTAAATTATTCACTGTTTTGCAACAATAGGCTTAGTTTGGCTATTTGTAATGATTAATAATATTAATAATAATAATGAATAATTATTACAGAAAATATTATAAAATTTAGAACATAACATTTTCAGTCACACTATGAATCAGAGCACCACTGTATGGCAAAAGTGATTGGTTAAATATTAGCAACTGTCAATAATTATAATTAATTACTATTAACAGAATTACTAATGAAGTTAGAATATAGATTTTTAAGTCACAGTAACAAGTCAGGGCACCATCTGATCAGGAATAATTAGCCAAACAACTTTCAGTCTGTCAAGTATTGTCCTGTTAATCCCAATATGGAGTGGGATTATAGAATAACAGATGAAGGAGATACTGGTGTTTGGTAACAGCAAGCCTTGCACACATATACAGAATAAACATACAACTTCTCTCCAAAATATAAGAATTCATTTACAGAATAATAACACAACTCCAAGTTAAAATATTTCAGTCAACAAACTCTTTAACTAGGCTGGTAACACTCAACTAAAACTACTAAGCAAAAATGAAGAGAATAAGGAAATCTAAAGAACTACAAAAATAAATAAATAAAAAGAATAAACTGAAACCAGTAACCAGTAAAATGATGCAATGATATCACAGTTTAGTGTGGATATTTATGTGTAAGAACCAATGTTTATTTTAAGGAATTTGGAATGAGGCCAAATTAGTTTGAAAAATAATAAGGAACAACAATTTGTATGTGTTTCAACAACCAGTTTACAATGCAAACCAAAGGGGCTGATAAAACATTACTTCATGATTATTAGAAAAAAATATTATTAAATTTAGAATATTACATTTTCAGTCAGACTAACAAATCAAAGCACCAGTGTTGGGCAAAAGTGATCACACACACGCTCATGAGATCAGGTGCACACAATAAACACATCATTACACAGCATGCTGAGTACCCTGCTCTGTTTAAATCTCAGATATTTAGTTTGGTGGGGTCCTTATGTGTGAGAATAAACACCATGGTGAAGTCAAAAGAGCTCTCTGAGGGCTTCAGAAAGAAGATAGTAGCAGCTTGTGTGTTCAGTTCATTTCTGTTTATTTATATTGCCAATTCACATCAAAGGGCACCTCACAATAAAAGTAAATTCAATCAAATCATACAGACAGTTTCCAGGTCAGTTACATACATTCCAAATTGATCCTATTGTTATCGAACAATGCAGTCAAGTTAAGTTTTTTATTCAAATAAGTTAACCTTTTTTCTATCTAAAAAAAACCCCAGCATTCGTTCTTCCTGGATGAGCATGCAGTGACATTGGACAGTCGCTTGTATCTTGCAGCAACCCTCCATACTGAGCATGCATGTAGTGACAGTGGAAAGGAATATTCTCCTTTAACAGGAACAAACCTCCAGCAGAACCTGGCTCAGTGTGAGCAGCCATCTGTTACGATCGACTGGGGGTTTGAGAAGATAGATCACAACAACACACACGCGCGCAGGCACACACACACACACACTCTTGTTTTGCTATATGTAGTGAGGACCATGTGTTGACTCCCATTGACTTCCATTGATTTTCAGTCATTTTCAACCCTTTCTATGCCCTAACCCTGACAATAACCCTAAACCTAACAATTACCAGTGCATGTCTAACCCTAACCTTAACCTAAAGTCAATTCACACCTTAATCCTAAACCTAACCGTTAGCAAAATAGGTCGTGAGGATCAGCAAAATGTCCTCACTTTGGTACAAACGGTCCTCAATTTGATGGTCAAATCAGGAAAATGGTTCTCACTGTGATGCCAAGACAGGAACACACACACACACATACACACACACACACACAAAGTTTTCAACTATATAGGACAAAAGGGAGCACATAGAGAGCACACAGAGAAATTCATTGAATATGACAAGACCTTTTAAACAATATGAAAGAAATCAGAAGTAATCAGAACACAAACACAAATGAAAATCAAAACAATGATCATAATATAAACAGAACACCAGGCCAGATGTAGCTTATATTAAGAGAAAAAAACAGAGAGAGAAAATAAAGTTAAAAGCTGTAATAACTTGAAATAATTCAAAATTGGAGAGTAGAAGGACAACATAGCAAAGTGAGGAAAAGTCATCGTTATGTATTCCAGCAGCATAAACCTATAGCAGAATAACTATGGCACTCTTAACTATAAGATTTATCAAAAAGAAAAGGTATAAGCCTAGCCTTTAAAGGAGACCTTTGTCACAAACTTAAACTGGGAGCTGGTTTCACAGGAGAGGAGGCTAAACTAAACTAAACTAAAAGTCATCATGACAGTTTGAGTTATTTAAAAACAACTGTGGTGCAGAAAAATAAAATACTTTAAATACATACTAAAATAATCATAATAGATTCAAGCATATGCTGAGTCTAGATTTTAAATATTTCCATATTTATCTAATTTAATACATTTGACATGTTTGAAATTATTCATAGTTATATGAAACTAGCTAGATGGTCCTGTAGTTTAGAGGGCAACGTTGAGCTGAAATAGGAAAGCCTGATGTGCATGCCAAATTTTAGCAGTATTCTGGTGTGTTCATGCCTCAAATAAGGCTATAAATTGCACATATGATTGCTGAGAAATGCTTACACTTCAGTAGACCCTTCATGAGCTTTGATTTTCCATCTTAACCATGGTTGAATAAAGGGATATGTGAAATGGTCACAAAGCAAAAATGATACCTAAGTAACTAACTTAGCAATAAACTAACTAATTTAGTGAAAATCCAAGAGCTGTACCACCACTGGGACTCCAATGTGAACCCCAACATGAGCATCAGGGGGGACCAATCATTGCTGGCCATGTTCTTTTTTGAGTCTTTGTTCTTCAATCACATTCGTGCATAATAAGGAAGTTATTTCTTTACCTGCTCCAGAAAAATATGTATTGTTGTTTAGAAGAAGTTAGTACATTTCATCCAGTCAGTCACACAGTGGGAGAAACAGTGATGACATTTCTTTGCAATTATATGATTTTTTGACCTCTCTCCCTCAAGCTGTGGCTCCCATCGGGATCACTGAATCCTGATGGGAAGCCCCAGAGCTCTCACATGTGAAATGCATTAAAATTAAACTTCAAACCTGCAGCAGGCCAGCCTTTTCTACATTTTTCTGTATTTCTAAAGATAAGAGAGACAAGTAAATAAATAGTTTGTGTGATAAAATTGTTCTGTGCAAATCAAATTTAATGTATCTATTTATTTGTCTTTAGATAAGAAATGTGGGAAGCGGGATGTGTATGGAGATCAAACACTTTGTCTCTGGGAGCCCCATCCGCCTAGAGAGCTGTGTGAAGAGTCGAGGGGAAGTCAGCTGGAGCCACGGACAGGTAGCTGTGATTTCTTTATGTTCTGACTGGATGTGGGTATTTAATTAACCCAACATTTCTGGACCGGAATGCGTGTAGTTAGTTTTTGAATTCACACTCTAAAAGGCTTCCGAATGTGATACAGCTGTGTTGAACAGGCACAATTAATTAAACCTTAGTGTTTATGCAGATCCAGAAAATGATCTTTGAAGCCAAGCAGAAAAATGAAAGTAATGTAACTTACCAGAATGTGCAGTTAGTCTGGCCAACACATTTGGTCTGTTATCCAGGAATATATTTTTTTATTTTGGGGAGAAGACTTTTAGGAAAAACTCAATACTCCCAATAATTTGATATTTGTAGAACCTCCTTTTGTAGCAATAACACAATATTCTTTTTTCATCCTGGAGGAATTTTTACCCACTTTTGTTTACAATATTAGTGAACTACATTAAATTTTGCAGATATTTCTTTCTACACAACTCTCTTAAGGTCCCACTGAAGCATTTCAATCAAATCGAGGTCTGGGTTAGGGTTTAACACACATTAGAGGTACAAATGGGATCACTATGCACCGGCCATTGTTGCACCAACCACAGACCAAAAGCTGCTCATATAGGTTGTCTGTAAGAAAAAAATAGGAACTTATTCTTTGAACTGCATCTAATGCTGTTGATGTTCATTGCCATTTAAAAGTCTAATAAACATTTAGTTTAAAATCAAATTTTTTACAATTGTATCCCAGACTCTAGGGACAATTTAGATGTCAATGAGACACATTTTCAACCAGAAAATGCTCAGTGGGTTTAGTGTTAGCTTCAATTTTGTTTTCTGCAGGTGTTGACGTTTGGTTGGAGGGAAGATATCCGGGTGGGCGAACCCAATCACACGAGGAAGGTCTGCTTCGATGCCGTCTCACACAACAGCCCCGTTACTTTATACGACTGCCATGGTATGAAGGGGAATCAGCTTTGGCGATACAGAAAGGTACAAAGCCAGATAAATGCTTTGATTTGGCTCTGTATATACAACCTAAACTGGATCCAGGTTATGTTTGTGTATATGGGACAGTGCTGTGATGCTAAACGTAACTGCGTTAACATACATTCCTTTGGCTGAGTCTGCACTGTTTGAAGGTTGAAAACTGATGAATGTAGCTGGGGAGGAAGGAACATGACAAAGAGTAATTAAAGATCTTCTAATAGCATGGCTGTTCTCTGTCCTCCAGGATAAAAGTCTGTACCACCCAGTCAGTAACAGCTGCATCGACAGCAGTACCAGCGAGCGTCGAGTCTTCATGAGCACGTGTGACCCCACCTCTCTGAGCCAGCAGTGGCTATTTGAGCGAACCAACGCCACCGTGCTGGAGCACTTCAACCGCGGCACCGAGTGAGACCACAGAGAAGCGAGACGAGACATCTTCCAAGGAAAAGATTATGAAACAGTGATCACCTTTGTTCAAGTGAGTCACATAATACGTTTAAACAAGAAAAGAGATGTATCATGAGGTCATATAATTTGTATGTAAGATCATGTATTTATATTTAAATTTTAGTACGCTGAGAGCATGTGAAACAGAAATCAAATTCCTTGCTTGTGTGCACAAACTTGGCCAATAAAAGTAATTCTGACTTTTAAAGCATGCATTTGACATTAAGTTCAGTTTTAATACTGGTTTTGTCTTAAACTTGTTTGGGAGAAAAAAGAAACATAATTGATAAGCATTGTCCGGGCCTTTCAGTTATGTACGTGCACAATGGTCTGAAATAGGAATTTAGAAGTGACAAAATGGACATAACAGAGTGTAACAGTCTCACCACACTGCTCACACAACCAGTTGCAACAAAGGTACAAAAGTGTCATAGTGCAAAACATAAGACAAGGTAATAAATAAATACTGGTAAGCAAAATCCTTTAAATCAGGGGTCTCAAACTCGCGGCCCACGGGCCAATTGCAGCCCACAAAACAATATTTTGTGGCCCTCTGCACGAAATCAAAGATTGGTGTTAGTGTGGCCTATGTGTTTTTTGTTTTGTTTTTTTGTTTTTTAAGATTTTTTCAGCTCTAGTGGCCTTTATTTGGCAGTATACAGGCAGGAAAGTAGGTTGCAAGAGACGGGAGAGACATTCGGCAAAGGTCGGCTGGCTGGGACTCAACCTGCGATGGCCGGTAAATGGATTGTGTGTTCTATCTCTACGCAACAGCAGCAACCCCGCTCGTTTTTGCTGACATGCATCTTGGCGTTTATATTTTTTAACACCTGCGGGCTACCGTAGCTTGGGCATGTGATGACAACAACACAAATTAGAAAAGTAACGTGCTTCATGATTATCACCGAGTGGAGGGAAAATTTACCCTGTTACCCAGCTCCAGTCATGTCATTTTCAAAACTTGCCTCGCAGAGAAAGATTGGCGATGAGCACAGACAATTTCACGAGAAGTGGGAGACTGAATATTTTTTTGTTGAGCACAGAGGCATCCCGATGTGTCCAATATGCACGGATAAGGTTGCGGTGCACAAGGAATATAACATCAGACGTCATTACTCAACTAAACATGTCGAGGAGCTTACTAAATACATGGTAAATGAGCGACAGGAGAGGGTCGCCAAACTTAAAACAACTCTACTGAGGCAACAAGATTTCTTTTAAGAAATATGGGTGTCAAAGCTAGCTACGTGCTGAGTGAGATGATCGCTAAGGCGGGAAAGCCATTTAAAGATGGCGAGTTCATCAAACAGTGCACGTTACAGTATGGTCTTCCCAGAAAAAAGGGGTCAGTTCGGCAACATCAGCATTTCAGCCAACACAGTGGCAGAGCGCTTTTCAGGCATGTCACATAATATCTATGATGCGTGAAAAAGCTAAACATTTCCATTCATTCTCAGTCGCTCTTGATGAGAGCACAGAAGTCACTGACACTGCGCAGCTCGCAATATATGTCCGTGGTGTTGATGACATTGTTGAAGTGCTAGAGGAGTTACTCACAATAATTCCAATGCATTGCCAGACCACCTGTCAGGAGATATTCCGCCAGCTGTGTGATGCTATTGCGGATGCCGGCTTCTATGGCAGCCTTTTGCTGGAATAACAACCGACGAAGCACCATCAATGAAGAAAAATGGACTGGTGGCACTTGTTCAAAGAAAACTGGAAGTGGAAGGTTTGGAAGAAGCCATTGCTCTGCACTGCTTTATCCATCAGCAGGCCCTTTGCAGCAAATGCCTGAAGTTTGACAATGTGATGTCTGACGTTGTGAAGTTCATCAACCATAGAAGATCCAGGGATTTACAGCACAGGCAGTTCCATGCTTTTTTAGAGGAAATAGAGTCAACATATGAGGATGTGCCCTACTTCACAGAGGTATGTTGGCTTAGCAGGGGGAATGTCCTGAAGAGATTTTTTTAAGTTAAGGGCAGAAATTAAAGCTTTCATGGAAAGAGATGGGGTGACTGTTTCTGTACTAAGTGATCTCAAATGGCTAATGGACTGAGCTTTTCTTGTTGACATCACACAGAAGCTAAACATACTGAATATGAAGTTACAAGGCCAAGGCCAGCTTGTCAGTGCTGCATATGACAATGTCAGAGCATTCTCCAGAAAACTTGTGTTATGAAAAACCCAGCTTTCCCAGACAAACCTTTGCAATTTTCCTGCATGCAAGGCACTCATGGATTCTGGCACAAAATTTCATGAATGCCATTGGACAGCTACAGGAATAATTTGATCACAGATTTGCAGACTTCAAGACACAGAGTCACTTTTCAAATTTTTTGCTTATCCCTTCTCCTTTGACGTGGAAGATGCCCCCACTGTGCTTCAGAATGAGCTAATTGATCTGCAGTGCAATTCTGAACTCAAAGCAAAGTTTAGGGAGGTGAATGGAAACCAGACAAGCTTGGACAATTTTTGAAAGCATTGCCCCCCACCTTCCTTGAGCTTTCCAGGATGTTCAAGCGGATCATGTCCATTTTTGGCAGCACCTATTTGTCTGAAAAGCTCTTCTCCACAACAAACTTTAACAAGTCAAAGTTCAGGTCAAAACTTAAAGATGAGCATCTTAAAGCCATACTGAGGGTTTCAGTTGCTTCCTCCCTCAAACCAGATGTGGCTCAGTTGTGTAAGAAGAATCGCTGCCAGGTCTCTGGCAGCAAGGACTAGGAATAAGTAGAAGAAGCCTATATTCTGAAGAACAGTTCATGTTCTAACTTGTTAATAGTTATTTTTTTCAGTCAGTCAGTCATTTTCTACCGCTTATTCCATAGTGGGTCGCGGGGAAGCTGGTGCCTATCTCCAGCAGTCTATGGGCGAGAGGCGGGGTACACCCTGGACAGTTATTTATTTCAGTTTTAGCTTTTTATTATTTGGTATTTCTAGTGCTACTGAGTATCATAAAAAACAACAAAACTAGACCCTAAGATTGGCCACCCTGCACACCAAGTCAGCTGCTGGCCAGTCTCCTTGTTAGTTTTAGCCCTGCCCTGTGATGGGGAAGGCTGACATATAAAGTTAATTCAGTATATGGATAGGCATATGGATAGGACTACAAAATAAACATACCGTATATGATGTAAACATAAAATAAATTTTGGTACTGTAATGAATATGACATTAATATAATATTATTTTTTTATTAATGATTTCATATTATGTATTTAGGAAATTTATTTGGGGAAAAATAATTCTGTTTTCTGCATTAACTAAAAGTTTATCTTCAATTGTTTCTCAATTTACAGCAGGTCTTCTCACCTAGAAAAAGCGTTTAGGGTTTCGTGGACATGCCCATTCTAAGATTATTGTAAATACTAACTGCAGGATCAATTCTGTGTCTCTTTAACTAAGTAAATTGTTAGATTTTGATGTTTTGAAAGTTTGTTTTAACACAAGAAAGAGAAAAACAAATCCTAACCTTGTTCCTTGTCTGTTTTCAAGATAAGACTGGAAGTTCCAAGACAGAATTTGCTGCTTCCCAATCATTTCCTGTGGTACAGCAGAGATCTAGCGCCCCAGCTGACAGCTGAATCGTTGTTCAGACCAAACGCCTCGATACCTAGAATCCAATCATACAGCTCAAGCTTGTGATGTGGAAGAAGGTAAAAGAGAGGCACGCTTCCCTGAACACCAGCTACTCTTCACTCAGTCAATCTTCTGCCCACTGAAATTCACTTGCCAGGAATAACAGATAAAAATATCTGAAATTTATTCTGTCCTTCTCCAGGGTGGGAGGACTGCAGTGAGATCTGTTTGACCTGCGGGAAACCTGAGAACTTTCAGAGACTTTCAAAGATGGCAAATATTTGCCGAGTGGCATGTTCCTTTCATTGACAGAGTGCATCTGTCTGCACAGACTGGTGGATTTGAGCGGTGATTTGCTCTTTTGCATTCCTGAGTCTTGTATTTTTCTATTGCTGGCATGTTTGTCATTCATGGTGCTAAACAGCATTCTAAAGTAGAAACTGAAAAATTGATTCATTTCTGCATCAAATCAAAGTATCCTTTTTTGTAAAGGAGCAACATCTTGTTTATATCCATCTTTATAGTAGAAATGTATTCTTTTTTCTATTATGTAATAAAGAAACCATTTCACAGAAGTTGAATTCACTACATTTGAGTGTGTTTTGTCATGCTTAAGTGTCTGCAAATTAACTGAGCTTTTAGAGAGCTGTAAGATACAAATAATAAAACAAGTTATAACAAGGCAGAAAGGGCTTAAGACATAGGATCCTTTGAGATCCTTTAAGGACGTGTCGAGAATCCAATATGGTGACATAAAATACACTGCTCAAAAAAATAAAGGGAACACTTAAAGAACGCAATATAACTCCAAGTAAATCAAACTCCTGTGAAATCAAACTGTCCACTTAGGAAGCAACACTGATTGACAATCAATTTCACATGATATTGTGCAAATGGAATAAACAACAGGAGGAAATCTTTGGCGATTAGCAAGACCCACTCAATAAAGGAGTGGTTCTGCAGGTGGGGACCACAGACCACTTCTCAGTACCTATGCTTTCTGGCTGATGTTTTGGTCACTTTTGAATGTTGGTGGTGCTTTCACGCTCGTGGTAACATGAGATGGACTCTACAACCCACACAAATGGCTCAGGTAATGCAGCTCATCCAGGATGGCACATCAATGCAAGCAGTGTCAAGAAGGTTTGCTGTGTCTGTCAGTGTAGTGTCCAGAGCCTGAAGGCGCTACCAGGAGACAGGCCAATACACCAGGAGACGTGGAGGAGGCCGTAGGAGGCCAACAACCCAGTAGCAGGACCGCTACCTCCACCTTTGTGCAAGGAGGAACAGGAGGAGCACTGCCAGAGCCCTGCAAGATGACCTCCAGCAGGCCACAAATGTGCATGTGTCTGCACAAATGGTTAGAAACCGACTCCATGAGGATGGTATGAGGGCCCGACGTCCACAAATGGGGGTTGTGCTCACAGCCCAACACCGTGCAGGACGCTTGGCATTTGCCAGAGAACACCAGGATTGGTAAATTCGCCACTGGCCCCCTGTGCTCTTTACAGATGAAAGCAGGTTCACACTGAGTACATGTGACAGACGTGACAGAGTCTGGAGACACCGTGGAGAGCAATCTGCTGCCTGCAACATCCTTCAGCATGACCGGTTTGGCAGTGGGTCAGCAATGGTGTGGGGTGGTATTTCTTTGGAGGGCCACACGGCCCTCCATTGCTCGCCAGAGGTAGCCTGACTGCCGTTAGGTACCGAGATGAGATCCTCAGACCCCTTGTGAGACCATATGCTGGTGCGGTTGGCCCTGAGTTCCTCCTAATGCAGGACAATGCTAGACCTCATGTGGCTGGAGTGTGTCAGCAGTTCCTGCAAGATGAAGACATTGAAGCTATGGACTGGCCCACCCGTTCCCCAGACCTGAATCCGATTGAGCACATCTGGGACATCATGTCTCGCTCCATCCACCAACGTCACGTTGCACCACAGACTGTCCAGGAGTTGGTGGAATCTTTAGTTCAGGTCTGGTAGGAGATCCCTCAGGAGACCATCCGCCGTCTCATCAGGAGCATGTCCAGGCGTTGTAAGGAGGTCATACAGGCACGTGGAGGTCACACACAATACTGAGCCTCATTTTGACTTGTTTTAAGGACATTACATCAGCCTCTAGTGTGTTTCTCCACTTTAATTTTGTGTGTGACTCCAAATCCAGGCCTCCATTGGTTAATAAATTTAATTTCCATTGATGATTTTGTTCTTCTCAGCACATTCAACTTTGTACAGAACAAAGTATTCATTGAGAATATTTCATTTATTCAGAACTAGGATGTGTTATTTGAGTGTTCCCTTTATTTTTTTGAGCAGTGTAGATCGGGAGGTTTCCTCCCACAATTCAAAAACATGACTGTTAGGTTAATTGGTTTCTCTAAATTGCCCTCAGGCGTGAAAAAGTGTGTGTGCGTTTGTGTGTTTTCCTGTCTTGGCATCACAGTGAGAACCATTTTCCCGATTTCACCATCAAATTGAGGACCGTTTGTACCAAAGTGAGGACATTTTGCTGATCCTCACGACCTATTTTGCTAACGGTTAGGTTTAGGACTAAGGTGTGAATTGACTTTAGTTTAAGGTTAGGGTTAGGCATGCACTGGTAATAGTTAGGTTTAGGGTTATTGTCAGGGTTAGGGCATAGAAAGGGTTGAAAATGACTGAAAATCAATGGAAGTCAATGGGAGTCAACACATGGTCCTCACTACATATAGCAAAACAAGTGTGTGTGTGTGTGTGTGTGTGTTGCCCTGTGTTCCCTGCAACCCCCTATGGAAGAAGTGATAGAAAATGACTGACTGACTTACTGACTAGATGCAATTAGAACAAAATCAGTTTGAAGGTTTAAATTAAACACTAGGTGTGTGGAAGAATTTACTCAGGAGGGAAATGTTATTGGCTTTTTGTTTTTTAACAAGACATTGCAGCTAGATGGATACAATTTACATATAAAAACACTTGCAAATAATCTGCTGGACTTTACAGGAGTTATGAAGGCAAACAGCTGAATTTTCCCACACACAAATGAAGCTGATGGATTTCACAATCATCTCAACATTTAAGCCACCAGGTTAGTGAGATAAACATGTGGGCTGAAGGCAGAAACACTACCAAGTATCTTGCTTTGGAGCATCAAATCACGGCTGACCTTAAAAACAGAATTTAATTTATGGCATGAAAAAACAACAATATTCATCCAAATATGTTACATTATACCAAATGCAACAAATAGAAAGCTAAACAACATATAAAATTTAATTAAAGCATCAAATTCAATTAGAAATGTACTTTCAAATAGCAACAAGATGGGCTGCAGTTGCAACATACAGTGCCATGAAAAATGTTTTGCCCTTTTACAGACTTATTCTGTTGTTGCTTTTTAATCAAATTTAAATATTTCAGATAACAAAAAAGAGTAAGCAAAAGGGCTAGATAGATAACTTGAGTAAATACAAAAAGCAAATGAAAAGCAATTTCATTATCATGGGGCACAAGGCTATCGAAACCAACCTGGCCCTATGTGAAAAAATAATTGCCCCCTAAATGGCATCACTAGTTGTACCACCTTGGCAGCAACAACTGCCATCAAGTATTCATAATAGTTGGCAATGAATCTTTTACATAATAATGGAAAAAAAATAATCAACTGTAAAGCTCTAAAGCTGGTAATTATCTACTATTATTCGTCAGTTTAGCTAATAGTCTTTTAAAGGGAATAAAACCAGAGGTGCGTTCTTCATCCTGTTCTGTGAACAAATGATGGGATATGTGCTTCTCTTACTCAAAGCTTTCTCCAGAGCCTTGAACAGAAAATATTACATTACAAGAAAGACTGGACAGAGGGCAGAAGGGGGGGCGGGGGGTCTAGAAAACAGTGAAAGAAGAGCAACATTTGTCTAACTTTTTGAAGTTAGAAAAGTAACATGTAAAATTTTATACAATTACTCATTTAAGAATAGAAGTGGTAACTGATGGCATGATTACTGCTTTATAAGTTCTATACAGCTAACCACTACTTCAGAGAGTTTATTAGTGTACATTTTACTTTTTGTGAAGCCTATAGGTAAACAATAGTTCATTTATTCTGGTATTGAGCAGCATGATTTAAAATCATTTAAAACTTTAATAGCGACAAAAATATTCTAATAAAGAAACAAACAACAACAACAACAAAAACTAAACTAAGCCAAACAAGCATCAAGTGAAAATTTGCTAAAACTGGGGTGCTTTTATAATTTGGGGTTGCGGGTTTTTCCTCTTATGTTTTTCACAGTAGAGGTTTTGAATCATGTTTCTGTTTGTTATGCCTTAGTTTTTGTCTTCAAGTTCAAGTTTTGCAAAGTTAGCTTTTTGGATCATGTTTCTGTTGATGCTTTAATTTCATGGTTTGCTAGTTGTGTTTCCATTAGTTTGTATTCAAGAGTCTCTGTTCTGCTCCAGCCACGTTTTGTTCTCTCCTGTATGTTTTTAATAATTTTCATTCGGTTCACCTGCACCTAGCAATCACTTTCCTTGTTTCACCTTGTTCTTGTTCTATATATACACATCTGTTCTGTTCATTCCATCGCGGAAACATTTTGGATCACCATCTCTGTTCATGTCTTGTCCTTTTGATTATGCCAAGCCTGTCTTGCCAGCCTGCCCATGTCTGTTTTTGCCATCACCTTCTGTAGTAAGTTTTGGTAATTCAATAATTTCACTTACCATCATGCTGCCAGCTCGTCTGCATTCCGGGATCCTCCGCTACACAAACTGTGACAGGTGCTTTGTTTTTGCCTTTTATTAGCAGTTTAAAAATATGCTGCGTCTTTTTGGACTAACTGCAATTGATGTTAAGATGAATGCACAAGGCCAATGCAATGTATAGAGAATTGCAATAGTACATTCTAGAGGTGAAGAAGACTACTAATTTTTTGTGAGCTCCTTTGATGCAAGCTATGTTTAGCTTCAGCAGTTTGGTAATACTAGTAATGACTAATCTTGACAACTGGGCTTCTTTGACTGTGCGGATAAAAAACAAGAAGCAAGAAGGCCAAGGCTATCAGTTAATTCAACCAACGGGGTACGCTTTTAAAATACAATCAATTCAGTCTTATTTTCCTTCATTGTAAGAAGATTCTGTGTTACCCAGACTTTGAAATCTTGTAGACAGGTAACTGAATGTTGCAGTGGGATAGGAAAAAACAGTTTAAAAGAAAAATGAATGTAGATGCCATGAGCTGAATAATAAAAGGAAATATTGTTCCCAAATGCAGCATATACTGTATAATTTAAACATGGAAGGACCTAAAATCCCCCTTGAGGAACACCAAGAGGTTGAGGAACAGTAGTCTTTCATGGATGCACCACTCACACAGATAATTCCATGCTTTTGCTGCATGGAGCTTTATATTTTAGATTTAGGGTTTGTTAATTCTGCTGAACTGTAACTTGAAGACATTCCTGTAATGACTTTCGAAACGTAATGCCATGTATACTTGATTAACAGAATTAGGGAGCAAGCTCTTAAAAGAAACACAATAATCAGGCTGTGGTGCAAACATCCCAGCAGCTTGCTTGACTACTCAGCTCACAACCATTCCATAAGATCAAATGTCTTACTGGAAAAATAATAAAACAAACTTATCATATCTGATTAGCATCTCCACAGCCAGCTAACATTTTCCCGAAAGCAGATGCCAAGCCCAAAGTTCATTTGCCAATCCCTTTCTTATTGACAGAGTGAGTCATCACACTGTGTGGCAAATTTAATACCTAAGAGGTTACTGGCTGTCTAATACCAACAAGGGCAAACACAAACAGAAGAGGTACCCTCTGCAAAAAGTGGTTCCTGCCTCGGAGTTTATGAACACAATAAACAGAATAATTAATTTGTTTAAACTGGCATATTTGACCATGAAGCTTTCAGAGTCAGAAATCTTCATGCAACAATGGTCTGCATGCAATTTTGGACTCTCATCTATAAAGATCTAAGTTCAGCTATGAAGGACACAAAACTGCATTCAGATTTTGCTTCACAGGGCAATTAGTTGTCATCAAATACAATAATTTTCTTTCTCAATGTTCAATGATGATCGCGCTATTTTAGCCCAATTTTTGATTTGCACATGGAGTTTACATCTGATGCTTTGAAAAACCATGCAACTTTTACTCAAAAGTAAAATTAGTCACACCCATTAATTTAACTTGGCTAAAAACAGCAAGTGTTAATAAAAAAAGTGATAATATTCTTGTTCTTGAGAATAGACAAACATTTCAGTCTTGACCAATAAAATAGAAAACACTCACCTAAAAAGTTGTCTAAATTGAATTATTTTTTTAACAAAGCAGTGAGTAGGAATCTTTGTATTGTTTGTAAAAGAAACCTTTCCCACAAGACCCCAAGACACTTGAACTCCTCTACTTGAGGCAGGAACTCCCCTCCAACCTGAAGAGGAAAAGCCACCTTTTTCCGGTCGAGAACCATGACCTCGGACTTGGAGGAGCAGATTTTCATCCCAGCCGCTTCGTACCGCCTCAGTGCATTCTGTAGGTCTTGGCTAGAGGGGGCCAGCAGGACCGCATCATCTGCAAAAGTTGGAAAACACCCTCTGGTCACCCTTCTTATGAAGGGGGACCACCTCCCCGGTCTGCCAGTCCAGAGGCACTGTCCCCGACTGCCACGCAATGTCGTAGAGGCGTGTCAACCATGACATCCCCACAACTGAGACTTGAAGTACTCAGGATGGCTCTCATTCACCCCCGAAGCCCTGCCATGGTGGAGCTTTTTAACCACCTCGGTGACTTCAGCCTGGGTGATGAAAAAGTCCAACCCCGAGTCCCCCGCCTTTGCTTCCACCAGGGAATGCGGGACAGCAGGATTGAGAAGATCCTCGAAGTACTCCTTCCACTGCCCGATAATTTCCCCAGTCGAGGTCAGCAGCTCCCCACCCCCACTGTAAACAGTGTTGGTGAAGCACTGCTTCCCCCTCCTGAGGCGCTGAACGGTTTGCCAGAATTGCTTTGAGGCCCACCGGTAGTCCTTCTCCATGGCCTCACCAAGCTCGTCCCCGGCCCAAGTTTTTGACTCTGCTACAGCCCGGGCCGCGGCACTCTTGGGCTCATGGTACCTGTCAGTTGCCTCAGGAGTCCCACAAGCCAACCACAGCCAGTATGAATCCTTCTTCAGCTTGAGAGCATCCCTTACTGCTGGTGTCCACCACCTGGTTCAGGGATTGCCACCGCAACAGGCACCGCAGACCTTATTGCCACAGCTACGGGTAGCCTCGGACCCTATGTCTCCAACCTCCCCCAGAATCTGGTCAATGCTCTCCCGGAGGTGGGAGTTGGATACATCCTTAGCCAAGGGCTCTACCAGACATTCCAGGCGGACCCTCACTGTACGCTTGGGCCTGCCAAGTCTGTCCGGCTTTCTCCTCTTCCAGCGATCAAACTCACCACCAGGTGGTGATCAGTGGACAGCTCAGCCCCTCTCTTCACCCGAGTGTCAACAAAGTTGATCATCGACCTTCTGCCTAGGGTGTCCTGGTGCCAAGTGCATTGATGAACACCCTAATGCTTCAACATGGTGTTCATTATGGACAATCTGTGACTAGTACAGAAGTCCAATAATGAAACACCACTTGAATTCAGATCAGGGAAGCCATTCCTCCTGATCACGCCTCTCAAGGTGTCACTGTCATTTCCCATGTGGGCGCTGAAGTCCCCCAGCAGAATAACGGAGTCCCCAGGAGGGGCACTATGCAGCACCCCCGACAGGGACGCCAAGAAGGTACTCCACACTACCGCTCGGCCTGTAGGCCGAAACAACAGTCAGAGACCTGTCCCCAACGCAAAGGTGCAGGGATGCAACCCTCTTATCCACCGGGGTAAACTAACCCAGCTCGCCACCTCTCCCCGTGGGCCACTCCAGAGTAGAAGAGAATCCAGCCTCTCTCGAGGAGCTGGGTTCCAGAACCCATGCTGTGCAGGGGAGGTGAGCCTGACTATTTCTAGTTGATATTTCTCGACCTCGCACACAAGCTCAGGCTCCTTCCCCACCCAGTGATGTGACATTCCACATTTCTAGAGCCAGCCTAAGCATCCGAAGATCAGGCCGTTAAGGTCTCCACCTTTGTCTGCTGCCCAATCCTCTTTTCACCGGTCCCTCATGGTTCCCCCTGCAGGTGGTGGGCCCACTGGGGGATGGCCTCGTTCGGGTTGGCCCAGCCAGGTCCCACGTGGAGCAACCCAGCCACTAGGCGCTCTCTGACGAGTCTCGACCCCAGGCCTGGCTCCAGGGTGGGACCCCGTGCCTCGATTTTTTGGTTCTCATGAAGGCGTCTTGGACCTCTCTTTGTCTGACCTGTCACTCAGAGCCTGTTTGCCATGGGAGACCCTACCAGGGGCATTTAAGACCCAGACAACACAGCCTCTAGGATCATTCAAGCACTCAAACCCCTCCACCACTTTAAGGTGGCGGGTCAAGGAAGGGTACTTTATTTGTTTCATTTAAATATTTGCTGAACACAGAAAAATTTAAGGAAATCCAATATAATAATGTTGTGACCCACAAGTTCGTCCATCTGTCTTCTTGGCATGACCGTGAAATTATACATTTTTAACAAAAGTTTTAAATATGGATTTAGTCCCGATTTTCTCAATAATCTTTCAAATTGTCAGGCTGATATGTAAATGGTAAATGGCCTGTACTTGTATAGCCCCTTATCAAGTCCCTTCACACTACATTCAGTCATCCACCCATTCATACACTGACAGTGGTAAGCTACATTGTAGCCACAGCTGCCCTGGGGCACACTGACATAAGTGAGGCTGCCATACTGTGGTGCCACCAAGCCCCGCATCAGTAGGCAAGGTGGGTGAAGTGTCTTGCCCAAGGAACAACGACCGAGACAGACATAGTGGATACTCAAGATGAACCCCTGCCACAATCGCCATGGTCGTCCCATATATATGTGGGAGCTTAAAGCTTTGTTTGATTAGATTAAAAGTGTTATTATTGTGTTTACTGTTGGAATTATGAATCTGAGAATATTATTTAATATTTAATATTAATATTTTTATATTTAATCAAATAATATTTCGGTCTGTTAAGGGTTGTCCTGTGAATACCAGCCCAGTAAGGTGATGGTATTAGGACAAAATAGAAAGGTGTGAGACGAGCTCTGACATTATTGAACAGCATAAACTCTGCACATATATGGAATGAATTCACACAATTTCTTAAAATACAAGAATTTATTGCCAAAAATAAGTCAACTCAAAGTCAAACATATTTCAATCAACAAACTCTTTACTATGCTAAAACAATCCAACTAACTACCAAGCAGAATTAAAGAATAGGGAAGACTAATGGGCTATGTACAATATAAACAAGTTGATTAAAGATGATTGGAAATTATGACCAAATGAGTGATGCAACATTACCATGCAATGTTTATGTTTGAGAACCAAGGATTATCTTGAAGAATCTGGAAGTGAAGTTAAGTTAGTCTTTGAACCAATTTAGGAAATAATCAGCAACATTTAGACAACCCTTCACAAAGCAAGATCAGATAAAATATTATTTTAATGAAATAATATTTTAAATAATGATCTGCTGAATAAAACCAACCTTCTGGATGACTAATTCTCAACGGTGTCTAATTAGATGCCTTCATTTATTCAAATAATATTAGAAGAAATATTATTAAGGGAATATTTTGGAAATTAGCCAAATCTTTCTGGAGAAATTGGGCTTAATGGTGTTTACTTAGTTATTAAATCTAGTAAAATGATGTTAGGGACACATTATTTACTGGATTCAAAACTAAACCTTTCTAGGTAAATATTATTTAGCAGCAAGCACATGTCCTTAGCTGTTAGCAGTTAAGCTAACAAAGAAGCAGATAGCTCAGCCTCAGAATCAACACATACCTTTAAAATACCAGGGTTAATAAAAGGGTTAAAATGCATAAGCGCGGACGGCGCGTTATGATCAATGTTCTGTTTAAAATCACCCTTTAAATAAGGTTTGTCTTACTTTAAAAACATACAAAGAACACAAACAGGGCATGTGTGCTGCAGATAGCCTGCTAGCAATAAGGTAGCAGAGTTTCACAAAAACAAAACCAAACTTCATAAATGAAAACGTTCAGATCATTTCAATCTAAATCCCTTCTATATTATTCTGCCCAAACACTTAACCTCATGAATTGTGGTGAGGAATGTTGTCCAAGCGACGATGACGTTTGAAGAAGGTATCCACAGTGAACAAAGGGTTAGCTTCCCGCTAACCTCCTCAGCTTCTCACGATCAGAAGGTGCGTTTGTTATGTGAACAAAAGCGTTAGCTTCCGACTAACCTCCAGCTGTGGATGAAGAACGGCTCGTTGTCCGCCAACGCCACTGCACGGTGATGGGGTCTCTGTTGTCTTCCTTCCAGACTGGGAGACCGTTCCGCTCAGCTTCATGGAGACCGCACGTCTCTGTAGGGAACTTCTCAGGGACTATTTGCTTCACAGGCCTCAGAGGAAAACGTAAGCAACTCTTACACCTTAATTTCCCCGTTCATGAATGAAAATACCGGAAACACAGACAGTATTTCATTCGTAATTATCTTTGCATATGATTGATGATCGTATGACATTCTTGGATCCAGTTGAAGAGTTTATGTCTGTTTGCCAGCAAAGAGACATTAGCGCGCTTGTCCCCCCTATCCGGTCCCTCTCGAAGGCCGTGTGGAAGAGGGCGGATGTAGCAACAGCTGTGCTTTTATTTGGGTAGTGACGTCACAGGAAGTCTGCAAATATCCCGTTTCCTGGCTGTGCCGGAAGAAGGTTAATGCACTTTATTTTGAAAGTTCCAGAAAAGTCCGTACCGGAGTTTAATGTTGAAATCCATGGCTGTGGGTCCCAACATCACCATTACAAGATGAATTCTGTGAAGAATTGTTCACTCTGAGTAAAGATGCAAAGCTTTCTGGAAATAGATTACACTAGGGAAAAGTTCTTGGCCTGAGGAATAATTGATGGGCTTGTTATTGCAGTTCAGCCAGGAAATCTTGTGATACCCTGACCTCTGCCAGGTCAGTGTGACATCAATTCAGCAGTCCAATTTAGCTCAGGAATGAGGAGTTGACCAAAATAATGAGAATGTTATTGTAAACTATAACGTAGGCCAATCTGATCTTTTCCAGATGTTGGGCTGGGGTTGGATTCCCGGAACGGCAACCGAGAATCAATGTTGTGGATGCCAGAAGTTTTATGTAAATGAGTATGATGATTTCAATTGGTCAAGAGTAACCCAATACACACCAATGCTTTGTATCTGTATAAAAAACCGCCCTTTAAGAACTGAAGGAGAGGGAGACTTCTGGAATTGTTGATGATGTTTTGTGCCCTGTGAAAGAACAAAGTTCCCCCCTGTGAAGACTGCCTAAGAGAGATTTCTCTGAGTTCTCTGTTAATTATTTTAGCTCAGTGATAAGACCACCCTCTCCAACAATATATAAATATTAGCAGATTAACAGTTCTAAAATAATAAAAAAATCGCTGTAGACCAGGATGTTAGCATGCTAAAGATGCTTCATTATTTATTTAGTTAAATTGCCAGCTGCAACACCTCAAACACACTGCATCCTTGTGTAACATCATAGAAAAATAATTCCAGGGCCCCATTTCAGACAGCAGGGTTAACAAGCTCTGAGTAGAAAGCACATACTCTGAGTAGACCTACGGCTGTGTGATATTAGCGTTTTCGGTTTCAGAACAGGTTGTAACATTTAGGTTACTCAACTCTGAGTCAAATTAAGCCTTAGTTTAGCACCAGCTCAAGTTTAATATGATTCTCCAAGGCAACAAGAGGAAATTAGTTAATTAGAAGTGTCGGGACCACTGCAAGACTACTGCAACCCCCCCAGAAAAGAGCAGAGGAGAGTCCCAGGGGAACCACCCAGCAGCCACACAAGCCCACAGACCCAGCCGTTTACGCTGAAGCAGATCCAGCCATGGACCCGGAGACCTGAGACCCCAGGGCACATCACACCCCAAGCAGGGGCCCGACAGAGCCAGGGGGCCCTGGCAAACAGCCACAGGGAGTGGCACAGCAAACACCAAAAGACCCAGCCCTGGACACCAGGAACAACCAATACACCAGCTGGCAGAGACACCAGCCACCGGCAGGGAGTGTAGCAAGGGGAGGAAATAGGTCCCACATTTGATGGGGGGCCTAAACTGACCCAGGAGAGGGACCAACCCAAGACCCAACCTGAAACAAAAACAGACACACACAGTCACAATCATACATTCCCACCTCATGCGTATACAAAAAAACTCACCTATACACCCAAAGTAAAGACACACAGCAATGAATGTCACACACTGACACTCCTCATTCATACTCTATACTCCCAGGTCCAGGTACCGATAGCCTAGAGGGGCAACCAGCCCCCGGACCCAGGAGGTGGTCCCCTTCCTTTTGGGGTGGAGATAGGCAGACCGCCCCAGCACCAGCCCAGACCCCGACCCCCCGTTCCAACCCCAGCCCAGACCCCCCATCCCCATCCAGAGAGGGGGCCACTTATAAAAGAGGGGTCTACCTGGTCCAAACAAGCCCGCCAACCAAAGCAGGATGAAACAGTCCCAACCGTCCACTAAATTTCAATCTTAACCCTATGAGCCCCCCACCTCCCATGAACCCCAACATGAATCTTCCCACAGGGCCAACCCCAACCAGGACACAGATATCGAACACATGCCCCGCATAACCCCTGGACATGATAGCCACCGGCGCCAGGGTGGCTAATTGAATACACATGCTAACAGTAACCTCCACCTCCTGTGTGCATCTCTTTACTGTGTTCCATGCCCTTCATTCCAGTTCATTTTTGTCTTTAGCAGCAAGTGTTTTCAGCTATTTCTCTAGTTTTTTGACCCACTTGTGCAGAGGCAGTCAAAACATGATTGAATTTGGATACTTTTGCCTTTTTTGACTGACGTCTTCTGTACCAACCATTTGTGTGTGAATTAAACATTTTCACTCTGGAAACTGTCTGAGTTGTGCATTTGAGTTTAGCCTGTTTAGTTCAGTGTTTGAATACAAAGGATTTATATGTACATTTTTTTATTTAAATAATTGTTTTTAATTTTTATTCTAAAACGTTCCTCACTCCTATCCTGGCATTTGGCAAAAGGTAAATCATTTCTTCACTGACCTAAAACAGGAAACATTTAGTCTAATTTAAATGTTTTGATATTAATTTAGTCTTCACAAGCTGTGTTTGGAAACAAAACACACAAATGTGTTTTATTAGTTTTTCTTTTATTTGTTTTTTGGTTGATTTAACTCTCTTGTATAATTTTTTATTAATGCTATCCTTTTCATTTACACCAATTGACATTTTTCTGAGGTACTATTTGAATAATATAAAAGTTTTACCCTACTACCTAAACCAATCATATACAGCAATATTTTGAAATGACGAGACTGTCTAACTCTTATGTTAGTAATACACTGTACACAGTACATTAAAATGGAGATGTCACGTGTCATTCAACATCATTTTCTACTACACCCAGCTATACATTTGAATCCATTCATTTATGATTCACCAAACTGTACACCACCTTTTGTCATGATGTATGATTATCAGACTGTATGAAACAGAAAGTTGAAAGCTGGAGACCAAACCTGAAAAAGAAAGTACTAATTAAATCCTGAAACCAGTAGCAAAGAGCAATGACAATTTTTTCTTTTGTTTAAACTTTTATCTTTTATATGCGCAAATTTGTTCGCAGAAAAACATCATGGTGGAAATAATTGTATCCTATTTGTTAACCGGGCTAATGTATTAGACTAAACTAAAGTATTAGTTTCATGTTGGAGACATAACCAACAGAATCTGAATGCGACATGCACTTCCCTTTACCAAAGGGCCCTTTTTTTTCCTTTCGTAAATGCTTCTTTTCAGTGTGACTAATGTCCAGACTTTGATTTACTGAGTCCAGGGAGCCAGAAGAAATGTGAAAGCCCTGCTTAACTCACATCTGAATAATTACACCTTGCCTACGTTCTCAAAGGGCTTCTCGGCTATAAATGGCTCCCTGGTCTCATACAAATGGACGATCGTGGCTGCAGCGTGATGCAGTGCCAGACTCAGGTCATCTGGGAACTACTGGACATTTTCGGGTCAAATCCCTAAAGAGGCCTGTGTCTTTAAAAGGAAATTATTAGAGCAGCAAGGATCTATCAGATGATGTACTGCACTATCTTAGTTTCAAATCAAGTTTAATTGGAAAACATCTTTATTTAAAGGTTACACCCCATCCTTATCATAATGTTCTATACAACAGTTGGCTCTTGGTTGATTGTAACAATTGGTTTTCTGAAACACAATGATTAAACACTAAAGCTCTCTTATTGAAAACCAAAGTCAGGGATGCGAATTTTCCAAGATTTTGATTATAAAGTAGCCAGTGACTTTAAGTAGGCAGGGATTGCCACATGTATTAGAATTAATGGATCTAATTTAAATATATTGGTTTCTGGACATAAATCTGAGAAATAAATTAATCACACAATCTTTCCTATCTCATCTAATTATTTCAGAGAGAAATAGTTATGTCCGCTTCTTGAGAATGTCTTTGTAGTTATAGCATTCGAGTAGGTTAAGTGAAAAAGTAGTGATTGAACATTTTCCTTTAAATTAAAATGGTGCAAGAGCAAGCTGCCAACAGTGACCACTATCACATTCTGCCTTGACTTACTCATCAAAACACACCAACGTTCACAACTGTAGCTCCTCAGACAGATTTTCTCAGCTGTTTGTGCTTTTTGACAACAAAATGGTCCGGACTAAATCAGCTGAAAAAAACTCTCCACTGGTATGACAACAGCCTTAAGAGTATGTTTAACCAAGAGTTCCTCAGATGACATTAATGCAGATTTGAAGAAGACTTTCAAAAATGGATAGGCTGTCCTTTGTGTGCATATGAAGGCAGATAACTTGACTTAGGTTTTGACCCTAGTCTGAGTTTAGAATTCATTTAGATTTTTTCCTCCAACTTAAGCCAGTTAATCTATGTGGGAAAAGATAAGAAGATAAATGAAAATACTATTTAAGACTATTTAGGCAGATAAGGTGACAAGAAACTGGTTGTACTAAAGGCATACTAACAGTATCATCATAGCTCACTCCAAATTTTAAACTAGATTTCAGAGTGACTAGGGGCCTCATGCACGAAAGAGTGCACAGCTTTCATACTAAAAGTTGGCAGTAGGGAGAAATCCTAAACTTGCTGAGCAAAAAAAAATTCAGCTTTACGAAACTGTGTGTAGACATGTCACTACACACGTAGCCTTCATACATCCCAATTTACAGTGAATTGGGCGCAGCTGCACATGGCGCTTGAACCGCCCAGTTCCCGCCCATAAATACATATGCAGATGTTGGAATTATGAATCTGAGAATATCATTTAATATTTAATATTAATATTTTCATATTTTATCAAATAATATTTTGGTCTGTTAAGGGTTGTCCTGTGAATACCAGCCCAGTAAGGCGATGGTATTAGGACAAAACAGAAAGGTGTGAGACGAGCTCTGACATTATTGAACAGCATAAACTCTGCACATATATGGAATGAATTCACACAATTTCTTAAAATACAAGAATTTATTAACAAAAATAAGTCAACTCAAAGTCAAACATATTTCAATCAACAAACTCTTTACTATGCTAAAACAATCCAACTAAACTACCAAGCAAAATTAAAGAATAACGAAGACTAACGGGCTATGTACAATATAAACAAGTTGATTAAAGATGATTGAAAATTATGACCAAAAGAGTAATGCAACATTACCATGCAATGTTTATGTTTGAGAACCAAGGATTATCTTGAAGAATCTGGAAGTGAAGTCAAGTTAGTCTTGGAACCAACTTAAGCAATAATCAGCAAACGTTTAGACAACCACTCACAATGCAAGATCAGATAAAATATTATTTTAATAAAATAATGTCTTAAATAATGATTTGCTGAATAAAACCAACCTTCTGGATGGCCATTTGTCAACGGTGTCTAATTAGCTGCCTTTATTTATTGAAATAATATTTGAAGAAATATTATTAAGGGAGTATTTTGGAAAAGAGCCAAATCTTTCTGGAGAAATTGGGCTTAATGGTGTTTACTTAGTTATCAAATCTAGTAAATGATGATCAGGGACTATTATTCACTAGCTTGAAAACTAACAACCTTTCTGTTAAATACTCTTTAGTATCAAGCACGTGTTCTTACCGGTTAGCATTTGAGCTAACAAAAGAACCTGATAGCTTAGCACCAGAATCAAACACACACCTTTAAAATACCGTTAATAAAAGGGTTAAAATGCATAAGCGCGGACGGCACGTTATGATCAATCTTCTGTTTAAAATCACCCTTCAAGTAAAGTTTGTCTTAACTTTAAAAACACACAAAGAACACAACCTGAACACGTGTGCTGCAGATAGCCTGCTAGCACTAAAATAGCCGAGTTTCACACAAACAAACCAAACTTCATAAAATGACAAACGTTCAGATCATTTCATCCTAAATCTGTCTCTGCCCAAAACACTTAACCTCATGAACCGTGGTGAGGAAACGTTGTCCAAGGGCAAAGTTTGAAGAAAGTACCCACAGTTATGAAGCGGTTAGCTCGGTAGCTTCGCGGGGGGTTGAAGGTGCGTTCGCTCTGAACAAAAGGATTAGCTCCAGAGCTGTAGCTGCGCGGCCCATCCTGTCCGCTCCTACAGGGCTCGGAGAGAAAGTCAAGCAATGCTTGTACCTTAATTACCCCCATTCATAAATGAAAATACCGGATACACAGACAGTATTTCATTCGTACTTATCTTTGCATCTGATCGATGATCGTATGACACTCTTGGATCCAGTTTGAAGATTTTATGTCTGTTTGCCAGCAAAGAGACATCAGCGCGCTGGGCCTCCCCTGACCGGTCCCACTAGAGGCCGTGTGGAAAGAGATCGGCTTGTTGGAGAGGGGTTGCTCTTATTCAGACAGAGGCATCATGGGAAGTCCGCTGTTACCTCCGATTCCTAAGTTGTGCCGGAAGTGCTATGAATCAGAAAAAGGCGGACCAGAGATTCAGCCAGACACAGTACTGAAAGTTTAAAAGGTTTATTCAGCCACAGGAAAACGTCACACAGGTAACACTCCTCACAGCTTCCAGGAATCACTGAGGCAGAAAGAGGGATTAGTAACTTGTAGTCTCTCCAGATTTTGCAGGGATCAGAAAAGTCACTAACCTGCTTTTGTCTTGAGTGGAACTTGAAACCCAGAGGGGAAACCTCAGTGGGCGGCAGGCGGTGATCTACACAGCTCAGGTAAGAAGTGACTCCAGGCTCAATAATCCAAGGACAGAAACAGGGTCAACAATCGGAACAAGAGGCGTCAGGCAAGGGGCAAGCAGAGGCATAAACCAGATGCAGGAAACAAGGTCGACAACCAAAATCCAAATAGTCCGACAGGGAGCAGGCAGAGTCATAAATCCAAAAGGCAAGGCAAGGTCAAGAACAATGATCAGACAGGAAGGAACGCTGGATATCTACTCACACAATGGCTTTCAAAAATCTGGCACCGTCTGCTTGTCAGAGTCAGTATATACAGGTCCTTCTCAAAAAATTAGCATATTGTGATAAAGTTCATTATTTTCCATAATGTAATGATGAAAATTTAACATTCATATATTTTAGATTCATTGCACACTAACTGAAATATTTCAGGTCTTTCATTGTCTTAATATGGATGATTTTGGCATATAGCTCATGAAAACCCAAAATTCCTATCTCACAAAATTAGCATATTTCATCCGACCAATAAAAGAAAAGTGTTTTTAATACAAAAAACATCAACCTTCAAATAATCATGTACAGTTATGCACTCAATACTTGGTCGGGAATCCTTTTGCAGAAATGACTGCTTCAATGCGGCGTGGCATGGAGGCAATCAGCCTGTGGCACTGCTGAGGTCTTATGGAGGCCCAGGATGCTTCGATAGCGGCCTTTAGCTCATCCAGAGTGTTGGGTCTTAAGTCTCTCAATGTTCTCTTCACAATATCCCACAGATTCTCTATGGGGTTCAGGTCAGGAGAGTTGGCAGGCCAATTGAGCACAGTTATACCATGGTCAGTAAACCATTTACCAGTGGTTTTGGCACTGTGAGCAGGTGCCAGGTCGTGCTGAAAAATGAAATATTCATCTCCATAAAGCTTTTCAGCAGATGGAAGCATGAAGTGCTCCAAAATCTCCTAATAGCTAGCTGCATTGACCCTGCCCTTGATAAAACACAGTGGACCAACACCAGCAGCTGACACGGCACCCCAGACCATCACTGACTGTGGGTACTTGACACTGGACCTCTGGCATTTTGGCATTTCCTTCTCCCCAGTCTTCCTCCAGACTCTGGCACCTTGATTTCCGAATGACATGCAGAATTTGCTTTCATCCGAAAAAAGTACTTTGGACCACTGAGCAACAGTCCAGTGCTGCTTCTCTGTAGCCCAGGTCAGGCGCTTCTGCCGCTGTTTCTGGTTCAAAAGTGGCTTGACCTGGGGAATGCGGCACCTGTAGCCCATTTCCTGCACACGCCTGTGCACGGTGGCTCTGGATGTTTCTACTCCAGACTCAGTCCACTGCTTCCGCAGGTCCCCCGAGGTCTGGAATCGGCCCTTCTCCACAATCTTCCTCAGGGTCTGGTCACCTCTTCTCGTTGTGCAGCGTTTTCTGCCACACTTTTTCCTTCTCACAGACTTCCCACTGAGGTGCCTTGATACAGCACTCTGGGAACAGCCTATTTGTTCAGAAATTTCTTTCTGTGTCTTACCCTCTTGCTTGAGGGTGTCAATAGTGGCCTTCTGGACAGCAGTCAGGTCGGCAGTCTTACCCATGATTGGGGTTTTGAGTGATGAACCAGGCTGGGAGTTTTAAAGGCCTCAGGAATCTTTTGCAGGTGTTTAGAGTTAACTCGTTGATTTAGACGATTAGGTTCATAGCTCGTTTAGAGACCCTTTTAATGATATGCTAATTTTGTGAGATAGGAATTTTGGGTTTTCATGAGCTGTGTGCTAAAATCATCCGTATTAAGACAATAAAAGACCTGAAATATTTCAGTTAGTGTGCAATGAATCTAAAATATATGAATGTTAAATTTTCATCATGACATTATGGAAAATAATGAACTTTATCACAATATGCTAATTTTTTGAGAAGGACCTGTATCAGGGAAGACACAGGTGCTTGGCATGCCACAGATTGCACTACACTGCAGCAGCCACCAGGTGCATCTAATCTGGTGATTGCAGCCAGGGAGACAGGATAGAGCAGACGTGCCAGAATCATAACAGGAAGTAGGTTAATGCGGTTTATTTTGAAAAGTTCCAAAAGAGTTCGTACCGGAGTTTAATGTTGAAATCCATGGTTGTGGGTCCCAACACAGAGTAGTAGAAAGACTATGAGAGAGACTACGATGTCTGGCATTGTGCCAGCATATTAGGGGGAATCGGACATGTGTGGTATGTATAGATGTATGAAACAGTAATGTGATCATGCTGTAACTTAACACTGTCATATACAGTGACATGTTATCATAATGAAGACATGCTGACTTACTTGTGATATATTGATATTTATTTGCAGGATGGGGGGAAACTGGGGAGTGCAACAGCAGGGACGTAGAGTCACAGAACCCCGGTCCTGCACCAAGCTTCTGCACAACGGCTGACGGTGGGCAACAGGAGGCGTCGGGATCAGATGCACCATTGGCTTCGGGTGCAGTAGGACGGGAGTCCAGCTGGGTGCTCACTACTGCTGTGCTTCAATCACAGATACATTGTTGACAGCATAAAGGATGTTTGCACAGAGTTGCAGCGAACAAATCAACTCTTGTTTGTGAGATCAGCAAATCCCTGGCCAAACCGGCCGACACACAAAGTTTGTACATATATTGGGTCACAATGTCTGTATGAAATCCAAGCAGCGCTGTCTTGCTGCTGCATTGAACACAATTACAGGTGCTGGCCCAGAGTCTGGATCTTGGTTATGAACCCCCACATCTGGCAGAGGCACACCACAAAGGACTGCCACAATGTGCAGCATGCCACAAGCTAGCAAAATGTGACATGCCTTCTGTGGGGCACACAGCAGGACACTACCACTCTTGTCCGGTCAGTGCCAGCGGCCTTTGAGCAGCCCTATGGTGCGTTCAATAATGGACCGTGCGCGGCCATGCGGGGAGTTATACCGCAGCTCTTGTCCTGTCTGAGGCTCAGGGATTGGCGTGAGGAGCCAGGTCGTAAGCGGATTGCCTGAAACACCTAGGAAGAATCACACTGAATCAATTATAATCCACATATTTTGATGTAGTGAATTTGTCTTCCATATTTCTATTAGGATGACTGTCACCGCACACTGGAAAGAACAATAAAATCCCTTGATGAGGGATGTCAAATAAAAAAATTAAGAACCATACCTACCAAAGAGCCATCCATCAAGACCCCTGCTTGAAGTTTGTTCCCAACAGCACTATTCTGCAGTGTGAAGGAATCAGGTGTTGAACCAGGCCAACGTGCCACTAAATATGTGAGGCACATTTGTGCATCACATATCAGTTCCACATTTATGGAATGAAAATGCTTTCTATTCACAAAAGCATTTTCATTTGCAGATGGTGCCCTTATGGCAAAATGAGTGCAGTCAACGGCTCCAATCACTTTTGGAAATTGGCTCTTTTCTTGCAATTTAATTTCCACTTGGTCAGTTGCATTGTAGGAACTTTATATATCTGGGTATCATACAGATAAGGCCATCCCATATGGCTGGCATGGCTCGGCTCAGAAATGACTGTGATATACCCGACATGTCCGGCAGCTCCCGCTGAAATGCTCCTGTTGCAAGGAAGCCCAGCATATAAGACTTGAACCTTAAATAATTCACATGCATTTTATGCCCCTCAGCGCACAGACTATTGAACATTTCAATCTACAGGTGGCAAAAACAGAGGACGCTTTATGGTTCACATCCGACTGATGTTCTTTCCATCTTTTTCAGAGGTGTGTTATTGTATTTGTTTTTGTTATTATTATTCAATTTCATCGCTCTGGTTTAAACCATAAAAGCTCAAACTCATGAAAAAAGCATCAGGTTTGATGCTCCATGAATTAAAAAAGCTGAATAGTCATATTTCAGTGGATTTAGGTGAGTTTAGTTTTTCTGTAGTTATTATTATTATTGCTGATTGAAAAAGTTTGTGTTTTTACGGCAGGACAAAACTTTGCGTGGATTTTTGCACACTTTCACGAAACGTTCATTTTTTTACATTCCGAATTTTGCATAAAACATTGCGCAAAAGGTTTTTGTGTGTGAATACACTTCGTGCATGAGACCACTGATCTTCACAGTTAGCTAGATTTAGCATATTAGCTTGAGTTACACCGAGACCTAATTGAGACCTAATATTTTATCTAAGCTTAGACCCTATTTAGATCAAGTAGTTTAGACCATTTATAATCATTTATTTACCCTACACAAACAACTAACAATGGGGGAGGAGTATAATTAATTTCAGTAAAACATGCAAAAAAAGACAGGAAGCCCAATCAGTGCACGAAATGATTAATCTTGTCTTTTAGATCAAACATATCTCGATTATTTAGCCAATGGGTCTTTGGACAATCCAGACATTCTTCAATCAAAAAAATGCCCAGCGGGTACTTAAATCTTACATCTTAGCCAGGGTTTTATTTTTTGACAAAGTTGGCTGTTTTTAGCTAATTTTACTCTTCAAGAGGACCGGAAACCGGAAATAACAAAAAAAACAAAAGTGTCCTAGGTTTTTCAAACCTTCTATTACACCAATGTTTCAGTTCAAATTTCACTTTTTAATTGCATACACACATTAAGCTAGTTAGGTCCTACTTTGATAGTACTTGAAACATGAAGTAACGAAGTGATCCTAATAAGGATGCAATAGATCAGGTACCATGGCTCTAATTATGCCAGTGTTTGATTTGGCAAAAAAAGTTTAATAAAAAATGGAATTGAATAAGTCCCTGTTTGAATTTTTATGAGTTTGAAATCTAAAGCCACTTACCTCACTGAGCTGCACTTATTTTTTTCCATGGAGATGACTTTCATCTCAATTTTAATAAACCATGGATAAAACTTGTCCAGGATTGATGTGATCAGATAAAATGATCTTTGGCCGTGGGACCCACGTTTTCATCCTGTTTTGATGTATGTGGGTAATGCCATTGAATATATGTAAATATATAAATTTGAAGAAGGAGATGCAGGCTGCAAACCTCTGATGAGTAATGGAGAATCAGAGCCATCTGCAGAATGGCACAACATGCAAAGAGCCAACATAAAAATATGAAAGGGCATTTATCATCATATGGCTGTGTGAGCTAATTCTATGTAAATTCAAACAGAAAAAAAACTGAATAATTTATGCTACATAATGATAATGATAATAATAATAATCTTCAAGATCTTCAAGCGGCCATGAAGGAAGCGGGCTTCCACAAGCCCTGCCAGGTATGAGAGGCTTGTCGCTCCAGCGCCTCAATAAGACGCCGACGTTTCCTCTGATGGCTGATGATGAGCACTGGTGTACTAATTGTATTATTTTATGGAAACATCGCAATCGCGAAATTATGTTTTTTCGACATTGGCAGTATATCGACAAAGTTTTGCGCACATTTGCAATAGAAATGCACCTATTGTGTCATTTTTAAGTAATTAATTTGCATTTTATTGCATGGCATAAGTATTTGATCACCTAACACCAGTAAGAATTCAGGCTCTCACAAGCCTGTTAGTTCTTCTTTAAGACGCCCTTCTGTTTTCTACTCATTACCAGTGTTAACTGCACCTGCCACGTCGCAAACAAAAAACAGATCTTGCCAATCAGAAGAAACTTTATAACACTTTTGTGAAGAAATTGATCAAATTTGTCACAAAACTTTACTCACTTTACTTTAGCTGTTCACCACAAATAGAAGAATGTTTATTGTTGACAGTGTGAGCTATGTTACTCAATAAAAAAATGAAATAGAGTTCACGTAATTAATAATAATGTCACTCATGGGTGAATTTTTACTATCTAAGAAAATATAGTAATATAGTGTAAGACTCTTAAATACATTTTAATTGTAAATATTGAATTCAAGTTGAAGAAGTTCAATGAGATTACAATGTGAAGCTTGAAATAAAACCTTCAAATTTCCCATTAATAATGTCTGAAAATACTGATTTCCTTAAGCAGAAACCCTGGTTCATTCTTTGATTCAATAGGTTGACACTGTGGGATGCAGAACATTACTCACTTAATCCTGTCATTTCAATCCAACATACATGATGATTTAAATGTTATCATAATGCTATTCTGTTAAATAAAATCAGGGCAGGATATGAATTTTAAAAACATAAATGGCAATGATAAAGGAGTACAAAGTTTTGTGTCGATCCTTTGAATTATCTCAGCACAGCTTTGAGTGAAGCAGCGAAATAAGGCCAACCATCGGAAAAAAACAGCCACTTTAAGAAATTTACCCAGGCAGGTTGGAGCTGAGACGAATGCCTTTGACTGTGTTTCTAAAAAATCTGAACTGAAAGCCAGATCGCTCAAAAGAAAACACTTTTTTTTCCCACACTCCAGAGATGGCGTATCATTTTAATTTAATTTCATCTTGTTTAAAGTCTCATCTCATGGCATGCGGTGTTCTCACTCTCATAGAATCATGTACCTGAAAGCTCCAGGGGTTTCTCTGAAAGAATGATGAAAACTGAAGAAAAAACACTACTTCACCCTGTTATATGTCTTTGCTTTGTGACATTCCCCTGCTCTTCAGCAGGTATTTTGATCAAGTGGTGTCATTTGCTCTCTACATTTACACTTAAAACTGTCTTGCCTACTTCTGATAGAGTGTGAAATTTTATACTGCCTCCCATTACTTCTTATATCACTTGAAAATCTGTGTTTGGAAGTAAGAATTCCCTCAATTTGTGTGTTCCTTCTCAAATAATTGTGATTTGTCTTTTTATTCTGTATAGAGAATAAAAAAGATTTTTTCTGAGTTTCTTAAGGCCCTGGATGATCCTGGGTTGTTTTTTTTGTTTTTTGTAAAGCCCTTGTCAAGATTACCTGGAGTTCAGTGACATTCTCTATGGACTTTACCTGGACTGGCAGCTGGGGTGTTTGTTCATATATTTTCAAATGTGTAAATCAGAGGATGTGTTCCAACAATACACTATCCAGGTTGTCATTCACCCTGGGAGTACCTGATGAAGTACTACACTGTAAACTCCAATGCCTGTTGCTGTAAGACCGTGGATCGATGAGGAACAATAAAAGTTTTTGGGTTATTTACCATTTTACTATTTATTGAAACCAGCCATCTCTCCTTGCAAAAATATTTGTAGCTGCAATGGAGTTTGTGTGTTGGAATTATGATTATTGATTAATTAATATTTATCAAGAATTATAATTAACAATCATAATTTGACAAAATTAATTTCTTAACCAAAATCCTCATTTATGAAACGAGACCAGAGATGTCTTCTGGTGTTGTAACTGTGGCTCAACGCCTTTGATAATTACAACCGTTAAATACTAAGTAATAATTGATAACTATTACCAGAGATGTCACTGTTTAATCAACCGTTTCTGCCGAAACGTGGGGAACTTTTAACCTTATTTTGACTGACGAATCACTCTTACACAAGATAAACACAAACGCCTTCTCTTTATCTATGTGAATATTTATTAAATCACAGCCTGATACAATCCGCTCTTCCGATTTAATAATCTTCACCCACTCAAACATGCAAAGTTCTACACAAAAAGGGGGGTAAAATATCTAACTAAACAAAATAAAGCAAAACAGCAGTGAGTGTGGAATCAACCAGCAGTTATGGCAAAAGTGATAATATGACAAGGGAATATGGTGTTGAACGAAGCTTTGGGAGCGCAGCCCGCCAGAAAGTGTAGCTCAGTGAGATGCACAGTCATAAAACATCCCCACCAGCAAGGTTGTAAACCCAGAGGACAAAGGGTAATAAAACGTTTGGCGGCAAGCCAGTAAGCAGTAAAGTTCAAGACAAAAACAATGGTTGATTTTCACCATAAGGTTATTATAGCAGTCCAGTTTCACAGCGCAGGTGTTCGCATGGTAAAGACACACTTGCGAGACATGGCGGCCTCCGAAAGTACCAGTAACTTTCAAAACAATGGCATGCACATACAATTCAGAACAGATTAGACTCTAAATGGCGACTCTAATCACACTAAAACCTCCTCTACCCTTGCCCAGACTATTTCTAAGAAAGAAATACAAATAAATGATGGGTTTTACTTGTCGTTGTCTCCTCTCAGCAGAGGGAGAGAGAAGGAGGGGGAAACTTGGAAGTTAACGTGCGTCCACAGTTAACTTCAGGAAGAGCGGTCAATCTTCGTCCTCTGGCCTCCGTGGCGAAAGGGGAAAATATGATCTGATCGTCAAGAGTCGACTGGATAAAACAAGGTGGCGATCCGTCTCCTTGAAACTCCGTGTTTTTTTTTTTGGTTACGTGTTAAACTCACGTCTTCGATCGGCAAAGTGAAATTTCTGGCCTTCTCATTCCAGATACCTCTTTTTATGAATTTTTCGTTGGCCAACGAAGGAGAATGAATGAAATCCACTTGGGACTCTTCCCCAGAATGATGCGCTTCAGTTGCTGGTCCGGCCTCCAGCTTGAAAAGCAGCTTCTTTCAAATGTTCGCCTTCCTATATTGCCTCCTGTGACGTCAGACCTGGGACGGCCCTGTCACATCAGCCGCAGTGGCCGCTGGGTTTTGTAGGACAGACTATCCTGCGGTACAAAATGACCGATGACGTTGGAAAGGCATAGTGGCGTCCAGCAACGTGCAAATGGTCCAATATTTAGCAAACAAGTGGTCCAACATTGTGCAACCATACTTGGATTTTGTGGATTTGGAGAAGGCTTATGTGCATGTACTCCACGATAGAACATGTAGGTATGCAGGAGAATCCTAGACTTCACTGTCCCAAACATTACTGTCCAGTTTATTCTCATGGTTCCATGGCCAGATGGTATAAAGTACAGACCAAAGGTTTGGACACACCTTCTCATTCAAAGAGTTGTCTTTATTTTCATGACTATGAATACTCACTGGACCTAGAAGAACAGCTGCTGCTTCTGAGGTGGTTTGGACATCTGATCAGGAAGCATTCTGGAAACTTTCCCTTGGAGGTTTTATATGCCCTTACAACTGGGAGGAAACCCTGGGAGAGACCCAGAATTTGCTTGATGGACTATATACAGTACAGACCAAAGGTTTGGACACACCTTCTCATTCAAAGAGGTTTCTTTATTTTCATGACAATGAATATTGTAGCTTCACACTGAAGGCATCAAAACTATGAATTAACACATGTGGAATTATATACTGAACAAAAAAGTGTGAAACAACTGAAAATCTGTCTTATATTCTAGGTTCTTCAAAGTAGCCACCTTTTGCTTTGATTACTGCTCCGCACACTCTTGGCATTCTGTTGATGAGCTTCAAGAGGTAGTCACCTGAAATGGTTTTAACTTCATTGGTGTGCCCTGTCAGGTTTAATAAGTGGGATTTCAAGCCTTATAAATGGGGTTGGGACCATCAGTTGTGTTGTGCAGGAGGTGGATACAGTACACAGCTGATAGACCTACTGAATAGACTGTTAGAATTTGTATTATTGCAAGAAAAAAGCAGCCAAGTAAAGAAAAACGAATGGCCATCATTACTTTAAGAAATGAAGGTCTGTCAGTCCGAACAATTGGGAAACTTGGTCCCCAAATGCAGTCGCAAAAACCATCAAGCGCTACAAAGAAACTGGTTCACATGAGGACCACCCCAGGAAAGGAAGACCAAGAGTCACCTCTGATGCGGACAATAAGTTCATCCGAGTCACCAGCCTCAGAAATCGCAGGTTAACAGCAGCTCAGATTAGAAAACAGGTCAATGCCACACACAGTTCAAGCAGCAGACACATCTCTAGAACAACTGTTAAGAGGAGACTGTGTGAATCAGGCCTTCATGGTAAAATAGCTGCTAGGAAACCACTGCTGAGGACAGGCAACAAGCAGAAGAGACTTGTTTGGGCTAGAGAACACAAGGAATGGACATAAGACCAGTGGAAATCTGTGCTTTGGTGTGATGAGTCCAAGTTTGAGATCTTTGGTTCCAATCACCTTGTCTTTGTGCGGCGCAGAAGAGTTGTACTACATGCCTGGTTCCCACCGTGAAGCATGGATGAGGAGGTGTGATGGTGTGGGGGTGCTTTGCTGCTGACACTGTTGGGGATTTATTCAAAATTGAAGGCATACTGAACCAGCATGGCTACCACAGCATCTTGCAGCGGTATGCTATTCCATCCGGTTTGCGTTTAATTGGACCATCAATTATTTTTCAACAGGACAATGACCCCAAACACACCTCCAGGCTGTGTAAGGGCAATTTGACCAAGAAGGAGAGTGATGGGTTGCTGCGTCAGATGACCTGGCCTCCACAGTCACCGGATTTGAACCCAATCGAGATGGTTTGGGGTGAGCTGGACAGCAGAGTGAAGGCAAAAAGGCCAACAAGTGCAAAGCATCTCTGGGAACTCCTTCAAGACTGTTGGAAAACCATTTCAGGTGACTACCTCTTGAAGCTCATCAACAGAATACCAAGAGTGTGCGGAGCAGTAATCAAAGCAAAAGGTGGCTACTTTGAAGAACCTAGAATATAAGACATATTTTCAGTTGTTTCACACTTTTTTGCTCAGTATATAATTCCACATGTGTTTTTCATAGTAATTCATAATTTTGATGCCTTCAGTGTGAAGCTACAATATTCATTGTCATGAAAATAAAGAAAACTCTTTGAATGAGAAGGTGTGTCCAAACCTTTGGTCTGTACTGTATATAGTCCATCAAGCAAATTCTGGGTCTCTCCCAGGGTTTCCTCCCAGTTGTAAGGGCATATAAAACCTCCAAGGGAAAGTTTCCAGAATGCTTCCTGATCAGATGTCCAAACCACCTCAGAAGCAGCAGCTGTTCTTCTAGGTCCAGTGAGTGTTAAACTCCATCTGAGTTGCACTTCATCACAGATTCTGTTTGTAACCTTGAGGAACAGAATTCCTCCCACAGGGAAAAAGCTGACAGTATCAGTGTTGAGATTCAAATTAGTAATAATAACATTATGATAGATATCAAGCAATAAACATGAAAGTTAGATAAAAGCATCCGAGATTTCCTCCTCAGAGTCAGTTTCACTGTCAAAGTGGGAGAAAAGAATTTGGCTGACCCTCGCTTTCCAGGCAAAGGAGCGCCTAGTAGCCACCAAATGTTAAGAAATTAAGGAGAATAAGCATCATGGTGCAAACGTCGCCAGTCCATCATCCATAGAAAGGTTATGTGCAAATGTGTAGAGGTCTTCCCTGTATGGTTTCCTATGTGTCTCTCACTGTGATATGTGTGCAGTGAGGCAAATAACCTTATGATTTCTAACTTTCAGGCAATGCGATGGCCTTAAGTAGATTCTGAAATAACGTGGCACTGCCCAAGGGATTATTGTGCCCTTGTAAGAACAGTGTTTTTCAACCACCTCTTCAATCACTCGCCAGTGATCAGCTTACAGTTCTTTGTCTTGTGGTGGTCCGCTGTCCTCATACCTTTCAGGCCGTGGATGATCCAGTTGGAAGATGACTTGTGTCCTGGAAGCCAGATGAAGCTGGAGGAGCTGGAGCTTTCCTGCAGCTTTCCTGGGTGTCTAGTAGGATCTGATATGGGCCATTCCAGTGCCTGGACTTCCAGTGTTTTCTCCTAGATTCTCTGACCAAAATCCAGTCGCCAGGAATAAAGAACTGGAGGGTGGAAGTGGCTGTTTCTGGTAATGCAGCCTTCACCATCTGTGAAACTTGGAAAACAGGTTTTGACAGTAAAACAACATCCTATCTTCACACAAAAATGTGGAAGAAAATGATCTTGGCAATATCCCCATGCCCAAATTAGGAGACCTGCCACACAGCACTTCAAAAGGACTGAGATTTGCCTGTGTCCTTTGTCTCAATCTCATATAAGTGAGAACAGAGCCTTCACAACGCTTGGCTAATTTTCAATTCAAAGTCCCATTCTCAAGCCTAAGTGCTTAACTACATGAACTTCATCAAAACATCCAACAAAATCAAAATAATTGATCTTCTGACTTCACCTGTTATTCTAGCAGTGACCATCAGCTAAATATTCTGAATATCAAAAAGGTGACATGATATTTGAGGAAGGCCTGATTACAGATCATTATTTCCATAGTTTCAGAAAACCCAAAGAGAATTTCAAAAGTGGTCTAATCGGTGGAGATGTAAAATTTCACAAAAGAATCAACAGCATACTTTCAGAGAGGTTTTCAGAATGTGGTCTTAGGGAGCTATGCACCATTTATAAACAATGTACAACGTTTCTCTCGCATTGTCACTAAGTCCTCACTGGAGGTATGAGCTACCCTTTTCCCCATGGGTGCTAAAACTTTTGGAACCCCATGTTACTTTATTCTGACATTCCCCTCTCCTGGCGCAGGGTCCAACCCATGCGACAATCCAGCAAAAAGGTTTTTACAAAATGTTCTAGTAACCAAGATCACATTACATAGAACCAAAGAAATTAATTCTGACATAACTATGTGTCACTATGAATTTAACGAAAGCAACATAAAGAAAATCCAGATGTTTTTAACTGCAACTCAGTTCCATTAATGTCTCACTTAGAAATTAGTCACATATCATCCTGATTTGTCTTGTATGAAGATGAGTATTAGATTAATGGACATCTAATGTAATTCAGATGCATAAACCCTACAAATTGAATCTAATAAATAATTCCCACCAAGTATGAAGTCATGACTCAGATTCTGTATCAAAAATATATTCCTTACTTTTGGCATATCTTGAATTGTCAGCTAGCTTAATGGCACCAGGGAAAACTTTCAATCTAATAAATCACCAATGATTCTGCATGCAAAACTAATTCTTCAAACTAGTTTAAACTATTTAATTCACCTTTTAATAGTAAAACACATAAATCTAAAAGTCATGCTACATCCAAAAAAACATGTTATTAAGGCAACAATCACTACAAGCATTTTGATTCTATTATCTCATAAACAGTGTTAAAACTCAGGAAGGGAGGTGCTGAGTGTTACCATAAAAGTGAAGGCATGAACCAACCTGGTAGGTGGGCGGAGTCAGGCAGAACTAACCTCTGATTGACAGCCTATGGGTGGACCCACAGTTTCTTCATACCAACCCATCTTAGTGTACCTTAAACTGCAAAACTGTTAACATGCACCTACCTCAGGAAAAAGCTGCTTCTTAACTCTCCTGAAAACTCAAAGTTTTAATCAATCTGGGATTTAGAAACATTATTCTAAATATGGATTGTTGTTTCATGCAACATATAAACAAACATTCATTCCAACAACAAAGACAAAACATCAAAGACAGACAAATGGCTAAATTTGAAGCTTCAAGAATTCAAATAAATTTTTAACAATCTCTTTTCAAAATGTGTTTTCTCTGCCATATCTTTTAATTCTATAATTGATCAATTTTGTTATGACAATCGTCAAGATCCTTTTTAAAAAATGAGTGCACATAGTCCAAAGAGATCTCAAACTATTTAGAAGCACTGCAACAGTTTTCTCTTAAATGAATCCAAATTCTCTGATGCTGAAACCTTTTGCCAATTCTTTGTACCGTAACTCTGTAATAATAATAACTACAATCTTGAGAGTTATAGTTCTCTTTTTGTTTCTCAATTTGATCGCATTCAAGAATTTCTCTGCTCAGGTTAAATGCAAAAAGTATTTTAAGCCGGCGTTGACATTTTTATGCTGTGTTAAACTTTACCAGGAATTAAGCTAAGAAGCTTGACTCCAAACTGGACTTTGTTCCAACATAGTGTTTCAAAATGAGAACAAACATAATTTTCTTTAATTTGGTCTATTTAAATTTTGAGAGTTGGGAAGAAACATTAGTAAAATTACTAGAACCCCTCTTTTACAATCCAGTATTTTACTTGTCTTTATTCCGTTATAAAAATCCTAACCTTGGTTCCAAAACAAAACTCTTCAACCCCAATCTGTGTTCCCCAGAGTAGAAATTTTTAGTATTATTGCATTTCAAAGCCACCAAATGACTGGAACCCATCATTGGCTTAGATCTGTTTTAATAGGTAATCAGTCTACCTTTAATTAAGTATTATAATTTTATGGACCCAAAATCTATGGCTTACGGGCTTCAGGAGTCCAGGAACCACAAGTTGAGTACTACTGCATTGAACAATGATGTTAGCTTTCTGCAGAGATTGAAGGATTGGCTAAATATCCCCAGACCTGTTAGTGTATTATTTCTGCTTGGACAATAATCAGATTTAAAAATCACTTGTTCACAACTCCTAATTTACCTCAGATCATATTTGCTCCTAACCCAGTTCATAAGAAGCTTCAGACAAACATTATGCTAAAAAGCCAAAAACAAAAGAAAAACACAGATCTGTTTTAAAATAAAGAAAAAACATCTCGAAATTTTGAACGCTTTTTGCCAGACCGAAACTCTGCATGACCGAAGATCATATGACATGTTGCTCACAGTACCACTTAGTGACGACGTGTTGAAGTGAAGCAGTGTCATCGTATGTGGCATGTAGGAGGCGATGCCAGGCTCCCGCGGTCGCTCAACAGCCCTAGTTGCGCTGAGGGGTGCGAGGGCCTTCAAAGCTGCTTGCAGGTTTCTAGTGGAATTTTCTTATCAAAGTGGAGAGAAGTTGACTCACAAGAAGAGAAAATCCGGACTTTGTCTTTATAAGTTTTATTCAAAGGCATTAAGCGTTTGAAGACCCTGTCACTGAGGTTAGTCAGTGAAGCAGAGCCACAAACACCATTACACACAGTATTTATACCAAACATGACAGTGTTATCTCAACTTCAAAGAGTCTGTGTTTTATGACCCAAGACCCTTCTCGGGTTCAGAGGTGACAAAGTTATCTAGGAACAAACCCATCAGCACTTCCTGAGATATCCCCCTAAATGATGGGTTTTAACCATTAAACTGCTGATAATGGCTTTTACAGCTTCCTCCTCTAACACAGATGTTCTGAGGAGTGAGGTAACCTAAAGGTCATACACTTTGGAACACTTACTGCAAGAATTTCCATCACAATTTCAAACTACAAAAAATTGTTTAAAAAAATAGTCTGAGATTTACAGATCATCGAAATGCACAGCGGAACGCAGATTAGATTTATTCTCTTTATTTTTTTTGCTCTATGGTTGGCTACATGAAAAATTGGTCAGGGCCCTGAAAGCAAAATCACAGCAATTAATTTTGCTTTAATCTATGTCTCTTTGTAGGAAACAATTGTAGAATCAATAAGTTATACACTAATCTAAAAACACTCACAAAATAACAAATTATTAGATTATTTTTATTATACATTTGAATTTTTTCTGAGATGTAAGATTGCTTTTTCAAATAAATTGTAGTTTACCTGTTCAATAGAATAGTTTAAATTTGTCTCTTGTGAAAGACAATGGCAAGTCTTGTAAGACATGATGTTGTTTGATGATCTGGCAGCATTTTGAACCCAGAGTTGTTTATTTGTTAATAATATTTGAAGATTCAGATTGAGAAATGTACTCTGCATAGCTGAACCATGTTCACTATAAAATATAAACAAAAGAAGTGAAATTATTGTATTTTTATTCACGCTGATGGACACAAATTGTTTTTAATTTTTACCTTTTATAACTCTCAAGTGCCTTTCACAGTAATGCATTTTGGGGGAAGGTTTCACCAGGGATGCATCAATTATTGTGTCCTTTTTGCAGATTGGATGGGATTTGTCTGCAAAACAACATTTCTAACATGGAGTGTTACGGCTTGCGAGATAGAGGACCCCAGAATGCAGACTAGCAGGCAGCATGACGGTAAGTGAAAAAAAATATTTTATTAATATAAAACAAAAACTCACTCATGGAGGAGGCAGGAACAAAATAGAAACAATAAACGCGCTGGCATGACATGCAAAAGCAGACATGGGCAGAGTGGCAAGATAGGCTTGGCATGAAACACATGAGCATGATCCAGAAGACAAGACACGGTTTGAAAAATGTTTCCGCGCTGAATAACTGAACAGGAGTGTATATATGGAGAGTAAACCAGGTGGAGCAAGGAGACAGATTAGCTTTGAGCAGGTGAACCGGATAAAGATAATTAACAGACAGAACACAACATGACAGGGGCAAAACAGAACTTCAAGGATACAAACAAACAGAAATCTAACTGGAGAAACATGAAACCAAAGCATAACCAGAAGCCCAATCCAAATACACAACTAAGCAAAACATGAATACAAAAACTAAAGCATGACCAGGAAAACAAACAGAAGAAAGATTCAAAACCTTAACTGTGAATAAAACCAACAAAAACCCCAAAACACCCACACATGGAGGGCATGTTGTAAAAGGGGTAATTTTACAGAAGGCAATGCTGTTTCCTAGTTTTCACCAAGAGGAATAATGTAAATATCTAAACCAAAGAGCAAATTTCTTTACATACCTATAAATCAATAAAATGTGAGTAAAGGTCAGTGGCAGATCTAGGATTTTTCCAAGTCAGGAATAAACAGTGTAGGAGTTACATACAAAAGGCTGCTTGGGGCATATATTCAAAATTTCTAAATTTAATTTTGTGTGTTTCATTGTATAAGATTTGACGCTGACAATAAAGAATTTTAATCTGATACTTAAATGCACTTACATAAAGTTATTTGAAATCCAAAAACCAGTGAATACTCATAACCAGACAAAATGAGATGAGATGAAAAGAGAAACCTACAAATAGTGATGTTATTCAGAGTAGTGTGTTTGGTTTAGAACTTTAGAATCTGATCTTTGTTTTATGCAGATGACGTTGTGATCTGAGGTTTATTTTTCTGTCTTCTTATTCAGATTTTTATTCTTTATTCTGCTCCTGTTGCTGTTTTGCAAGTGGAGATGACTGTTTTGCTGCTATTGCTTCAAGGCCTCATCAAGTCTGCCCAGCAAGAGATCCAACAGATCATACACTCAATGCCAGATTTTCTGTCACTGGTCAATAACTTCCCAAGTCACATTTGTTTAATTTACCATAAAGGTTGCTATATCTAAAAGCACATTTTACAGGCATCAAAGAGTGAAGAATGGAATCACTTTCTGGAAAACATCAAAACTGTTATGTTGTCCTTTATTATTTGTTGCCACCTAAAGCATTTGGCATGCTGAAATAAGTGAATAGATTTTGTGGCAGTAGTGCATTTGTGTGCTATATATTGGATTTCAATGTTCATTGCACAGGATTTTATGAAATGTCCAAGCAGTCTGGCCTGGCTGAGATCAAATTCTGTATGCCACAGTATGGAATGCATAGAGTACCAATACTTTAGTCTTATTAAATTCAAGCCGTGTTTCTTCATGAACGATTAAACCACAAGGCAGATACTCAATCATGTAACATGGAAATACAGACTTCTCAGCTTATCTCCAATTATTTTCTGGAAATCCATTGGAGCTAGACTTCCATGCCTTTTGTCTAGATACAGTATCTGAGCCAACAGACCACTTTCTGGATGATGAACCTAACTTAGTCTTCACCACTTCCATCTGCTGATGAAATGCTTTGCTGGCCTAAGGAGACATTGCTATGAATCAGAAAAAGGCGGACCCAAGATTCAGCCCTACACAGTACTGAAAGTTTAAAAGGTTTATTCAGCCACAGGAAAACGTCACACAGGTAACACTCCTCACAGCTTCCAGGAATCACTGAGGCAGAAAGAGGGATTAGTGACTTGTAGTCTCTCCAGATTTTGCAGGGATCAGAAAACTCACTAACCTGCTTTTGTCTTGAGTGGAACTTGAAACCCAGAGGGGAAACCTCAGTGGGCGGCAGGCGGTGATCTCCACAGCACAGGTAAGAAGTGACTCCAGGCTGAATAATCCGAGGGCTAGGCTGGCTCAATAATCCAAGGACAGAAACAGGGTCAACGATCGGAACAAGAGGCGTCAGGCAAGGGGCAAGCAGAGGCATAAACCAGATGCAGGAAACAAGGTCGACAACCAAAATCCGGCACTAAGCTCCCGCAGGCAGTCATCACAGTGAACGTTTAACAAAAGTGATTTCTAACAGTTTATGTTATTATTTTAATTGTTACTGAAAATTGATTTAACATTTCAGGTGATATTAAGGTTAACTAGAATAAATGGACAGTTTTATGTAATCCAACTGTATCGCTGGAGAGTGTGATTGAGAATAAATAAGCTTTTCAATATGAATCTTTAATGAAGAAATGTGCTATATGTTTTAAAAGTTTATTTATAATTCAGTTACCATTATAATTTCTGATTTCAGGTACAATCCAGAGACAATCATGTTCAGGTAAAAAATATGTTTGGTTTAACTATATATATATATATATATATAAACAACTTTCAATTTTAAGATATATGGGAATTATAAAGTATTCGATCCCCTCTGGCTGTTCTTAGATAATTATATAATAATGCAGTGTTTTTGGTGTATTGGTATCTACTTGCTTTGATCACTTAAAATATCCAGAAGCATGCCTTAAAAATAATGCGTTTTTCCATCTCCATTCTTCCCTTTTCTAGACCAGACCCCTTTACTGCAGGATCAACCTGAGTGTCCCAGTCCTGATCGCTTCTTCAACCAGGAGGACACCAGGCCTGATTTTCGGCTGAGCAGGGAGTCTCTGGCAGTGCTGCTTAAACTTTGGCACCAGGATAGGCAACATGGATGGGGTGCTACTATTGAGACCTTGGTTTTTCTTTTCTGGCTGGCAAGTGGCACATCCTACAGAGTGGTCTGCAGAGTGTTTGGGATGCCTCGCTCTACTGTCCATCGCATTGTCCACAGAGTTACAGAGGAGATCGTGGCTATTTGTCACCAGGTCTAAAGACCCCTGAGGACTTAAGGCAGTGTCCCGTGAGTTTGCAGGGCTGGCACGCCACAGAGCTTTTCTTAAAGCTGTGGGTGCAATTGACGGCTGCCATATCCGCTTCAGGTGTCCAAGCAGCCCTGATAGTCAGTGCTACAGGAACCTGTTCCCTTCCATAATCCTGCAAGCAGTTTCTGAGAGCCATTTTATTGACACGTATGTGGGCTGGCCTGGGTCAGTGCATGACTCTAGCGTGCTCTGCCACAGCCCACTGTACAGACAGTCAGTTTATCCTCCTCCAGGGCATTTTATCCTTGCTGATGGAGGGTACCCATGCCTCCAATATCCACTCCCCCTCATCACTCCCTAGAAGAGGACAAGACATGGTGTGGGAGCCCAGCGCTTTAACAGCCATCATTCCAAAAACACGCTCTATAAAAGAGCATGTTTTTGGAATAATGAAAACCAGATTTAGGGCCATCTTCCTGCAAGCGCTGGAGGTGCACCACACCTTTGTACCTCACGTAAGTTTTGACCTAGATCCATTTTATATATACATTATACATAATAAATACACATACACATATATGCACCCTCTTTTAAATTGTTTTCAGGTCATAACAGCATGAGCCATCCTCCACAACATATGCCTTGGTGCTGGGGGTGTCATGGCCCCAGAGGATGACCCAGAGGAGGCTGTAGAAAAGGATGAGGGTGAGGTCGGGACTGAGACAGTCAGCGTTGCTCTCTGGCAGGACCAGCTTTCAGTTGAGGTGTCTGCCCTGGAGGAGGTACCACCAGAACATGACTACTGTGTCCAGCCAAGTATAATATTATAGATGTGATTAATTTTTGAGGGGTATAACTAATTGTAATATTTTGTGAGCACCATCTTCTAATTCTGCATTTTTCCGATTACCTCTTAGTGATATGGCAGCCGTCAATTCAGCCAGCCCTTTAAACCCACTTGATGGACGATACCGTGGACAGCGGAGTGAGGCATCACAAACATCTGCAGACCACCTGTGTGATGCTTCGCTCACCATCCAGAAAGACCAACCACAGGTCTCAGTTGCAGCATCCAATCCAAGTCTCTGACCTTGTGAGAGATTTAGCCACACCACCAGACTTTCTGTTCAGAAAGACATCTGCCTCTTTGTTCTGTTGAAGAGGTGTTCCTGGAACCGGTCACTCAGGTTTATCCTGTTGTCGCCATTGTAAATACTTGTACATAGTTTTTTTTTTTATGCCTTTTGTCTTGTAATCTTAATCTGTTTGAATGTTTTCTTCCCCCATTCTGTTTAAAGAGCTGTTTGTATTTTTCATAATAAATTATGTTTATAACTTAAATGAAGTTGATGTATTGTTAGATTAAATGTAAATAACATTAGTGACAAAAACAATTTTGAAATTTATTAGAACACCTTAAAACTTTAAGAAACAATCTGAACAAAACTTAACATTTCTTATGTAGCACCTTATTTTGGTGCCATTCTTTGCAAAACAGTCGGTCCATTCTCTGTGCCCTCTTCTCCTCTGCTTCTCTCTGTGCCCTCATGTCCTCCCTGATCAACTCCATCATCTATGTCCCTCTATCTTTTCTGACCTCTTCCTGCTGGCTCACTGTCTTCCTTCTCCATCTGGTTGCCCACCGCTCTGCTTGGTCCTGGAGTGTCCTCAGGGATGGAGGCAATTAGAACAGGAGGTGTTGTGGAAGGCCTCTGTCCCAACACCTCATCCATAAGGACAAACCAAGGCCAATAGCAGCAGTGGACTTTTCACTGACTCCCTCTCCTAACCCTGGATACTTGCAATCCTAAAGTTAGATGGAATAAAAAAAAATTGACTAAACAGAGAAACCAACAAGACTTTTAGAAATATTTTTTTATTTGTGTGTTTTCAAATTGTCCCACATTGTTTTGGCCTGCAAAGGGGGTGACCTTCCCCTGTTGGTCCATCTTCTCCAGAATTGTCCTAAACCGAAAGAAGTATGTTAATCACTGGATGGATATTTATGAAAGTTAGAAAGATAGGAGTTATTGAAACTGGACAGAAACTGACTGCAAAGAATGTTGTTATTGTACCTCCAAGCCACGGTGGCTGAGTTTTTAGCTCCAGTAAAAAGGTGGTGGTTCTCACCCCTGAGCTTGATAAACTAGCCCGTCTGCTCCTTTGTACCTAAAAAAAAATATGAAAATACCAAAAAAAAAAACATCTTGCTTAATATCAGAGCAAAAATAAAGCCTTTTTTAATTTTACATTTGTCTTAATTTGAAGAAAATATTAACATAATTCTATGCAAATGTCTAAAACAAGCTCTTTCAAACTTTTAACTTCTTTACTGAGATTCACTTACATTTGGAGGTGTGTTCCTCATCGGGTGTACCTGGAATCAGAAATTATTATGCTAGCTGAATTATAAATAAACTTTTAAAACATATAGCACATTTCTTCATTAAAAAATGATATTGAAAAGCTTATTTATTCTCAATCACATTCTCCAGAGTTACAGTTGGATTACATAAAACTGTCCATTTATTCTGGTTAACCTTAATATCACCTGAAATGTTAAATCAATTTTCAGTAACAATTAAAATAATAACATAAACTGTTAGAAATCACTTGTGTTAAACGTTCACTGTGATGACTGCCAGCGGGAGCTTATTGCCGGGAATCCGGTCAGATTTCTCCAAGTTTAGCTCGCCTCACCGCCGGTAGGGCTGGCGAGGCAAGCCAGTTACTACGCCGGGAACGGAAAACTCCAAACACGTCGGAGCACGTTTGAAATTAAGCGATGTCTAGATAAATCAAGCAGATATTTCACGTCTACATAGTTATATTCCCGCACTAAAAACATTGTAGAAGTTAATTTGTGTCACAGAAAGTGTAATTTTACGCAATTTACTCACAGCTTATGCTGCTATGGTCCGCCATGGCTTCCTCTGCTTGACCAATCCGCTTCGACCCGCAATGAATGATGGGAAATGATGGGCCGCGAAGGATAGTCACGACCCATCCTTCAAATCGGGCAAAAGAAGGACACATTTGTCGGCCGCATTTGAGAGTCTCGGAATGATTCATGAATTGGGACAACCTTCGTTACGTAATCGGCCTACAAATACGGCCTTCGAAGGATGGCTTCCGGGTCAGCCTCAGCGTTGGTACATTCCCTTTCCGGTTGATTTTCTGAAATGTAAAAGTGTTTTCTGAAACGTAAAAGTGTTTTCTGAAATGTAGATTTGTTTTCTGAAATGTAAATTTCTTTTCTGAAATGTAAAAGTGTTTTCTGAAATGTAAATTTGTTTTCTGAAATGTAAAAGTGTTTTCTGAAATGTAAATTTGTTTTCTGAAATGTAAAAGTGTTTTCTGAAATGTAAATTTGTTTTCTGAAATGCAAAAGTGTTTTCTGAAATGTAAATTTGTTTTCTGAAATGTAAATTTGTTTTCTGAAATGTAAAAGGGTTTTCTGAAATGTAAATTTGTTTTCTGAAATGTGTTTTCTGAAATGTAAATTTGTTTTCTGAAATGTAAATTTGTTTTCTGAAATGTAAATTTGTTTTCTGAAATGTAAAAGTGTTTTCTGAAATGTAAATTTATTTTCTGAAATGTAAATTTGTTTTCTGAAATGTAAATTTGTTTTCTGAAATGTAAAAGTGTTTTCTGAAATGTAAATTTGTTTTCTGAAATGTAAAAGGGTTTTCTGAAATGTAAATTTGTTTTCTGAAATGTAAATTTGTTTTCTGAAATGTAAATTTGTTTTCTGAAATGTAAGTGTTTTCTGAAATGTAAATTTGTTTTCTGAAATGTAAAAGTGTTTTCTGAAATGTAAATTTGTTTTCTGAAATGTAAATTTGTTTTCTGAAATGTCAATTTGTTTTCTGAAATGTAAATTTGTTTTCTGAAATGTAAGTGTTTTCTGAAATGTAAATTTGTTTTCTGAAATGGAAATTTGTTTTCTGAAATGTAAATTTGTTTTCTGAAATGTAAGTGTTTTCTGAAATGTAAATTTGTTTTCTGAAATGTAAAAGTGTTTTCTGAAATGTAAATTTGTTTTCTGAAATGTAAAAGTGTTTTCTGAAATGTAAATTTGTTTTCTGAAATGTAAATTTGTTTTCTGAAATGTAAATTTGTTTCGCATCTTGTTAAATTGTTTTCTGAAATGTAAATTTGTTTTCTGAAATGTAAATTTGTTTCAGTACTTGTAAAAGTGTTTTGCACCCCCCGGCCACTGTAGATTTTAATGTAAAATCTACACCAGATCTCAGTAACAATCTAAGTGATGCACATTTACAACAAGATCTAAAAAAAAAAGTACATATATTAGGTTATGTGGGCTGGACGGTGATGCAGTTTGTAACACTATAGCCTTGCAAGCAAGAAGGTTCTGGGTTCGGCTCCTTGCCGGGGGTCTTTCTGCATGGCGTTTGTGTTGGGAATACATTGTATATAGTCTTTGATTATCTTATATTTTGTTCCCTTTGTGTTATTTTAACTATTTTATCTTATAATCATTCAAGATGTGTGTGAGTAATTTTGTCTGCAGGTTCAGGTCACAAATTGAAGCTGAGCTTGCGAGAAAAGAAGCAGTCCAGTTGAGGAGGTCTTAAAGAGGGGCTGATTGCACTGAACAAGAGGCCAGAGTTGACCCTGCAAAGTTGGAGGAGACTGTGGGAAAGATGTTGTTTAATGATGCAGCTGTTGTTTCCCATCCTTTAGAGATTAATGTTCATTGTAACTAGGGACAATCCTAAATAAAAAGGGGGTTCGGAGAGATGTTGTTCAGAATGGTTGGGGACTTGTAACTGAACATATCTCTGATCGTTCTCCTCGTACGAGTAAATAACTAATACTTTGTCTCTCTCTCTTCTTTTTGTGATGTTAATAAATATTGTTAGGTTGGTTAAACCTGACATTAATTTGGTCCTTCGAGAGCCGGATTCCAACTACGCCTGATGGTTCCAGCGGGTCGGTAGACTCCAGGAAAAGACAAAGTGGTGAGTTGAATCTGGATTTAAAACAAAAGTGTGACGAATGACTGGGGGTCATTGCGTGAAGTAAACAAACCCTGTAAACCTAGGCACTAACAGGTAACAGCAGTGCGCCGGAGTTCTGCTTAAAGTATTAGTAAAAAATACTGAAAATTCCGAGGTTATAGGGGACGACAGAGTCCTCTTAAGTATTAAGAAAGTAATACTAAAATTCCGTGTTTCCAGAACGGCGGAGTCTGCGTTTAAGTATTTTAAACAACAAAAAATACTAAGTAAAATCCGCGTTTAAAATGTGTGTATGTGAGAAATAAATGGAGGATTTAAACCACTAGGTTTTACCTCATACCAAAAACAGTGGGATTGTAAGTGACTAACTTTTGTGGAAGCAAAGGCAAGAATTCTCCACTCGAAAGAGTTGAAGTGAGAATTACCACAAAGGGAGATTTTTCTGTCACCCTACTGAAGAGAAAAATCCAGTATTTAGAATACCCTAGGTTTTTATATGCTGGACCAAATTTATATCAAAAAATGGGAAAAGGGTGATTTAAATACACTAAAATGAATAATAATGTAAAGATTGGAAATTTATGGAAGCACAGGATCAAATTAAAATATTAAAATTAAAATATTTAGATAAATGGATAACCACATATCATTATGATGGTCGTTTAAACTCTAAAAAAAATTAGGTGATCTATAGGATGCAATAATTAAAAGTACATTAAAAGTAAACGTGATTTAAGAAAAATGGACAAAGCAGTAATGTAGATGAGGATGTAGATTATTGCTTAAAAGTAACTAAAAAGAGAGAAATGTGATGCAGGAGACAAGAATGGACGTTTTTGTGGAAAGCAGAAAAGGTCAGAGGGCTAAGAAATAATTTTTGATGGACTTGCAAAGTAGAACAGCAGGACAGAAGAAAGGGAGTAAAAAGAGCAGGTGGAAAGTTTTTGTTTTGTACCAAAGATCTGATGAGGTTTGACAGGATAAGATGGGCTAAAATGAGTCCCTTTGGTGAATAAATCCATCCCCACCATGGCTGTACGTCATGTATGTTTTATTTGTGTTTATTTTTTATTATTATTGTTTTGAGATGCTGAAGGCTGTTGATACAGCGTGTCACGGAGGTTCATGGCATGACATGGTTTTTTCTGTGTAACCTTAGAAAATATTTTACTCTTTTTAATAGCCAGAGTGAAACAAAAAGGAATAACCTTTTGAAGAATATAGGATTAGACTGACAAAAGTGTTTAAAATACATAGTGGTCTACAATAAGCAAGGAGCTTATTGACAGCAGTTAAAAAATGCACTACATGGTGGTTCCAGGGATGCAAATAATACCTGGGTAAGGAGATATTTTATAGGGTTCCCCACAGCAAATCTAGAAGACTATGTTAATCATGCCCTCCATGCAGAAAAAGTTATGAAGGATAAAAAATAAAAAAAGGGGGAAATAAATAAATAATTAAATAGGCAACACCTTTTTTCAGCAAGAAGAAGAAGAAGAGCAGATTTATTATTAAAACAACAGAGGAAGAGAAAAAATTTAGAGGCAGAGGACAAAAACCGCAGGGGTCAGAGAGGAGTGAGAAGAGGAGATTACAGACAATACACATCAGGGTGTTGATGTTAAAAAAGAGTAGGACCACCTTATTACTACTATTGACTGGATGTTCTGAATAAGCCACCCCTAGATGTAGGGAAAGCTTTACTAACAGAAGGAAGAAATGTCATTACTCAACTATAAGATCAGATGACACCAGATGATCTACATATTACCATGAGGTATAAAAATACTCCTGGACAAGATAAAATTTACGAAGAAGCATTAAATAAAGTAACCCTCATAAAAGTCATGGTAACTTATGTTTATACAGAAAGGAAGAGTACCTCAGTTGCTGAAGTAGTGTTAGAGGAAGACACTAGGAAGCTCTGCAACATGTGGTCACCTCCACAAATATCTTTATTCAAGGATAAAGAACTCAAGTGGCATGATATGGGGAGAATAGTGCAGAGGGGAAAAGATGTCACAGACTGGTTTGTAACAATAATGAATACAGAACCTAGTGCATCCACAGGATTAATTAGAAAATTATTATTTTGGACAGTGACGGTGCAGGAAGGGATACATTTGCATACAAAACAACAATGAGAACTATTCCTTACTGAACAGGAGGAACAGTTTTTGAATGAAGTCCCTGATAAATTATGGTCAACAGACCCTACTGATGTGGGTTTAGTAAAGGAGCATTACCTGTTCAAATTAGAGCAAAAACAGTATACAGGCCCAGAGTAAAGCAATACCCTTTGAAATATGATGCTCGTGAAGGAATAAAACCAGTAATAAAGGATTTAATAACTGCAGGGGTGATAATAAAATGTGAGGATTCACCATGTAACACTCCCATTTTTCCAGTTAAAAAACAAGCTCCATCAACAGGAAAGATAGGCAGTTCTGGTTTGCATTTACCTTTGAGGGACAAAGATATACTTATACCAGACTACCTCAAGCCTACTGTGAAAGTCCAACTATATACTTTCAGGAAATGAGTGCAAGTATGGCCAAGTTTGACCCTCCAGGAGGTAGTCAGGTTTTACTATATGTTGATGATGTGCTATTAGCATCTCCTGATGAGGAGATTTGTAAAAGTGACACAATAGCATTATTAAAACATTTAGCAGAAGAAGGAAACAAAGTTAGTAAAAAGAAACTTCAGTTGTGTAAAAATGAGGTTAAATACTTAGGTCATAATCTTAGCGCAGGGGGACGCACAATTGTAGAAGAAAGAAAGACTGCAATATTACAGGTTCTAAAACCAGTAACAAAAAAGCAAATGATGTCCTTCCTTGGACTAACTAATTATTGTAGAAACTGGGTGCCAAATTATGCAGAAATAGTAACTCCATTAAACAAATTAATGTATGAGGAAGAGCTGAAAATGACGTCTGAACTGAAATGGAGTGTAGAAGCTGAAGAAACATTTACCAACATAAAACAAGTTCTAGTTTCCAGTACTGCTTTAGCATTACCAGATCATAGTAAACCGTTTGTTCAGATGGTAGATTGCAAGGGACATTTTATGACTTCAGTTCTGGTTCAACAACATGGAGATAAAATGAAAATAATAGCCTATTTCTTTTCAAAACTAGATAGTGTTGCGTGTGTGCAACTATATTATGTGAGAGTTGTAATTGCAGCCTAAAATGACAGTTGCAGTGCTGCAATAGTGTTGTTTCACCTTTTAACCTTAAGAGTTTCCCATGCAGTTTCAGCATTAATACTGCAGAATTAGGAAAAAAAAAAGAAGAAAAAAATTAGAAGTGATTTGCAGGATCACGAAATAGTTTATGTGAATGATTTCTCTAAAAAGATGAGAGGGAGAAGACACAAACAGGATATGTATTGGTGACAATGGATATAGTGTTAGAAACGATGCAACAACAAAGCTCAGTACAGGAGATAGAAATGTGGAAAAAACATGGAGCTGCATTAAAAGATGAAAACTATATTTGACCAGATAATAAACCTGTCCTACCAAAGAACCTATAAATGGAAGCAATATTTGAGCCATCGTGTTTCATAATGTCTCAACAGGGGGGAATAGTAGGACAGATATATTAATATTATATAACATATTGATAAAATTCTAAATTCTTATTTAAAAAAAATTTTTGTAAAACATGTTTAGCATGTGTAAAACATTATCCACAAGGGAATTTAAGACAACGAAGGGGACAATTTTCAAAACTAAGATACCCTTTTCAAGCAATTCATATGGATTTTATTGAGTTAAACCACAGTGAAGGGAAAAAGTTCTGTTTAGTCATTATAGATGCATTTTCTAAACGGATAGAACTATTTCCAACTAAACATTACAAGCACTTCAGGGTTAACACCCTATGAAATGTTATGTGGAAGACCATACAGATTACCACAGTTCAAAAATAAGTGGGAGTTAGATGAAGAAGCTAACCTAGTTGATTATATGAGGAGTATGTTAGAAAGCAACAGAAATAAATTTAAACTAATGAGGAAAGTTCTATTTCTCAGCAGGAAAACTAACTAGTGAAACCAGGAGACTGGGTGTTAATAAGGAGTGTAAAGAAGAAACATTGGTATTTCACCTAAGTGAGAGGATCCATATTAGGTATTATTAACCACTGCAAGGGCAGTAAAATAACTGAGAGATCAACCTGGATTCCCCTTATACATTGTAAAAAGATCATTTCGGTTGAAAGCTCCGTCAGGGGAAGTGATTTATAGACTGATAATAGGGTGGACCCAGACATTTAGAGGCTGGAGAGATCCGAAAGTCAGTGAAGACAATTAAGACACTGGAACCATTTAGAGGAGTAAAAATTTCAGCCAAAATGATTTCTAGATGGATGAACAATGCTTTCCGATGCTGGGTGGTTATATATTTTTTTATTATATTGATTTTTATTTTTCTGGTATTTCTGGAAACCAGTCAAGATGTATTAGAATGTAACAACATCTGTTATGAGTCATATGAAAAAAGTAGCGCTAAATCAAGGTAGGTAAGATAACCTAACTATGTGCACTAAACAAACTTCTTATACTTATGGCATTCAAGTGTGCGTGAAATCTAAAACCATAGCTGTGGTGCTGATCCCACTCATTAGCTTGACCAAACGAGGAAGGAAAGGACAGGATTATAGAAGTTATAAATGGTACTTAACTAATGATAGAAGAGACACCTCATGGTCCATGATGGTAGCTGATGAAGGAAATAATTGGACACCAGAGTGGGCACCACTGCTTATGCTAGGTATTAAAAGAAGTTGTTTAAGCTCCATAAAGCTGATAATGCAATCCAGGTAACAAAGCGAAGAGAGTGAAAATTATGTTAGGAAACTTAACCATAGATGACTAAGTTCCAGGTTATTACAGGAGTATCAGGAACAAATAATAACTGATTATTGATGGTAGAGCAAGCAGCTAACATGACTAAAAGAGATTGTGTTGTGTGTTTGGGTTCAAGGCTTTTATTATAAATAATTCCAGCTGTGATACCACAACTCTGTGGGATGGAAGTAATGAATCAAACTAATCCTAATGAAATGTGTCAGCACAAGGATTTTATTTTTCCCTGTAATTAGAGCAGATAAGGATAAATCAGTTTTCCATAAGCAAGTCACCACTGGACACTATACATGTATAAATATGACAGAGAGAGGTAATAAATTGGGAAATCTCATTGCAGTATGGTGTATTACAATTGTAAAAGTAAATAGGTGTTTTAAACTAGTCTCTAGAGGAGACATTTGGTGGTGGTTGTTTGATTGATCACCTTCAAAAGTAACAGGACTCTGTGCTTAATTACTTTATGGTTATATCCTATGTTAGTAGATGAAGTAACAGATGGACTATTTAGTGTTAAATCCACATGATTGGTGTGATAGAAAGTGCAGAGAAGCAGCTTGGCAGACTGAGGGAGACTCTACATACATAGATGCTATAGATGAATATAAATTAACTGATCAAGTAGCTGCAAGATTTGAATCAAGTATCTGTTGGTGGTGTACGTTGAACAGAAATGTAGACAGGATAAACTATATTCACTACAATGTACAAAAACTAGGAAATTGGACACAAAGAGGGTTTGAACTGTCCATGACTTGGCTTCAACTTCCCTGATGGCATTCCAGAATAGAATTGCTTTGCACATGTTGTTAGCTGAAAAAGGAGAAGTTTGTGCTATTTTTGGAGAAAAATGTTGCACATTCGCACCTAACAACACTGCTGCTGGCTGATAGCAGCCAAATGAAAGTCATAGAAGGTTTGAGATCTCTAAATGGCAAAATTAAAGAGCATTATGGAGTAGACGCCTCGATGTGGGACTCCTGGCTGGATATGTTTGGGAAGTATAAAATTTTAGTATCATCAGTGATCATTTCCTTTGCAGTGTTTGCTGCAATTTTGACATTGTGTGGATATTGTTGAATTCCCTGCTTTTGTACTCTGCTTAACCGTCTTATCACTACAGCTATTTCTCCTAAGGAAAACAGAGTTACATAACTCTATCCGTTATTTAAACATCAGGATGATGAAGATGACGAGGATGGGACTGACCACTTTTCTGATGTATGCCCAGATCCATTTCTATATGGATCTGTGATTTAAATGTCAGTAAGTACCTCTGAGTGTAATTATATTTGTTCTCATGAAAAATGATCTTGCAGTTAAAAATCTAAAGAAGTGGCTGTTTAAGTGATATGAGAATATGAGCAAATATAAGATAAACAGTGGGGAGATGTTGGGAAAACATTGTATATAGTCTTTGATTATCTTATATTTTGTTCCCTTTGTGTTATTTTAACTATTTTATCTTATAATCATTCAAGATGTGTGTGAGTAATTTTGTCTGCAGGTTAAGGTCACAAAGTGGAGCTGAGCTTGCGAGAAAAGAAGCAGTCCAGTTGAGGAGGTCATAAAGAGGGGCTGATTGCACTGAACAAGAGGCCAGAGTTGACCCTGCAAAGTTGGAGGAGACTGTGGGAAAGATGTTGTTAAAAGATAAAGGAGTTTATGACCTGTTTAATGATGCAGCTGTTGTTTTCCCATCCTTTAGAGATTAATGTTCATTGTAACTAGGGACAATCCTAACTAAAAAGGGGGTTCGGAGAGATGTTGTTCAGAATGGTTGGGGACTTGTAACTAAACATATCTCTGATCGTTCTCCTCGTACGAGTAAATAACTAATACTTTGTCTCTCTCTCTTCTTTTTGTGATGTTAATAAATATTGTTAGGTTGGTTAAACCTGACAGTTTGTACGTTCTCCCCATGCATGCATGGGTTCTCTCTGGGTACTCTGTCTTCCTCACATAGTCCAAAAACATGACTGTTTGATTAATTGGTCTTTCTATTTCCCCTTAGCTGTGAATGAGTGTGTGCATGGTTGTTTGTCCTGTGTCTCTGTGTTGTCCTGCGATGGACTGGCAATCTGTCCAAGATGTACCTTGCCTCTTGCCCGTAGTGTTAGGCTGAGTGCAACGGAGGACCCCGGAATGCAGACAAGCAGGCAGCATAACGGTAGGTGAAAAAGATTTAATTGTGGAAAAAACAAAAACTCACTCAGAGGAAGAAGCAGGAACAAAACAGTAACAGGCAGGCGAGACAAGCATGGCATGATCCGAAAAAGCAAGGTGGCATGATCTGAAAAACAAAACATAAGCATAATCGAGGTTTCTGCAAGGAATAAACAGAACGGAGGGGTATATATGGAGCCTGAACCAGGTGAAGTGAGGAGACAGATTTGCTTAGGAACTTTGTGAGTTTTTCTGTTAAATGTGCTATTTAAGTAAAATATTCCTACTATTTCACTTAGTTACTAATTCCAGGTGTCTCTGAAGCCGTTTGTGAGTGGCATTTGCTCATGGACAACTCTTTGATTATTTTTTTTAATCTCGTCTAAAATAATCAGAGAAAAACATGGTTGTGGCTAGTTTATGGTTAAATGTTCCTTCCACTTTTGAATAGTTGTTCCAACAGTGATTATTTGAACTTTCAGAAGTCTGTAAATACTTCTGTAACCAATGTCTTTAGTACATTTGACAACAGTAAGGCTCTTTGCTTTTACCTAACATGAGATGCTACTTTTTAAAGGGTATCAATTAAGACTAAACAAGCTGAATTACTTGGAACTGATTTCAGCTGATTTATTGGCTTTCTATGCTTTTTTTGGAGCTTCTTCTCTTCATGTGTTCAATACTTCTGCCCTGTCATTTCACAAAGTGTTACTTATGGATCATTCGCTTCAATCTCTTTGTTTATGTGGATTACATGGATTGATACCGACTTCTGGTTTGAATTGCATAAGCCAATGGAATATATTTATATATTTAATGAGAAAAATGTCGGTGTGTTCAATAATTATTTTGCATACTTAATTTTGAGTAGTGGTTCATTTTTCAAACCACACAGAAACACAGAGGTTAACCTCCAGAAACATGTTCCACAGCAGAATGAATGTGTCACATGGAGGTGACCGAAGAGTGAAAAGCCTCTATAATGTGCACTGCTTCACTTCTGTTCAGTGTTCCACAAACCATTTGACTTGTCAGGGCAATTTCTTTCGCTTGAAATTAGCTGCTTCTAATAAAATTTTAATTCGGTTATTACAAGCACAGAAACGCCTCAAGTACTGCCCCTAAGCCCGACCAGTCTTATGAAATGTATCCGCCAGCTGCACTTAAGCTTCTTGCCAATGAATTTTAATTTGGAGGAAATTAGTTGTCTTCATTAGCGTGACATTAACCAAGCTAGAAATGGAATGGGACTATTCCTCTCTACACTCTGGCATCGCTTTAGTTTGACACTTGACAATACCCGTGGGGTCCTGTGATGTCAGTAACTGCATTTATACCAAATGACTTTATAACAAAAGTTGGTACAATTTCCTCTGTTCCATCTGTTCTAGTAATTCCCTATAATCTATTTGAGGAAGGGGAGAATCAGTGATGGATTGAAGTTAAATGTCCCATGGGAAAAACAACACAAAATGTGACATGAACTTGTTTTAGAGGACATCTATAGTGTTATTGTTGGGAAATTGTGCAGTTGAAGTGTTTGGTGAGCCCCTTTGTGAAGCTGTATAACAAGATGTATATAATGACAATCTGACAGCTTTTATAGAATCTGTCAAATCAGGTTGACAAATATAAAGAGCCGGCAGTCCATGATGTGTTCTGCTCTCACCCTCAGAAATATTTTATATTAGCAGTAGTGCTGATGAATTTAAGATTTATCTTTGTATCAGTGATCCTTTCTGTAGGCAGTAAAGTCAGTGAGGAAGATACACTATAAAAGAGCAAGAGATCATCATTTCATCTGTTAATCCTATTCAAGCAAGAATCCCAAATGTTTACTCAACTTTCTGGTTTATTTCAGGACAAGATCAACTACTCAGATTGTACTGAGAACATGCAGATGTAAAAAAATACTATAAATCTAAGAGATGCAAACAAATTGACCTGTTTTTATATCATGTTACTCTCCTCACCCACAAACAAAGCAGGTGTAGAATCAGGACATCAAAGAGACAGGCTTGTTGTACAATACATAGTTGTGTAAACTACATTTTATAAACTGATACATTGAATTTGTTCACCGTAGACATTTTTGGCATCAAGGACCTCTCATATCTCAGTTATTATGAGGGATTTTCTGCTTTCAGGGCCCAATAAATATTTCCAAAAGAAAACAGACAAGAGGTGTTAGGTTATCAAATAAACATTCATGTATTCATGAAGGCCAAGTACATGTTTGTTTCAGGTTATCTTCTTCGTCAGAACCCTCTGCATGAGTGTGCACTAGAACAAATATTTGTTACAGCAAAACCCTTAAACATAATTCAACCAAATAAGACAAAACATGCATATGCTTACATTTTTGAGGTAGAATTATGTGCATTCATACTGTTATTGCAATTGAGTTTGAACCTGCTGCATTGCTTTGACAGCACCTACTCAACCATACTTTCTCACTCACTCACTCCTTCCACCCAGATGATTATTGTGCATAAACAATAAGCTACAGCTGAGTGAAAACAGCCTACCAGTAAACTGTAAGAGTCTGAGTGCAGACAAGAAAATGTCAAAAGAAAATTACAGTGGAAGAAAATATCCTCAGATAATGTAGACTTTTTATTCCCTTTTTGGCCTTCAAAATTATCCTAGAATGAAATCTGTTATTGATTTAATTGTAATGTTTGAATTTAATGTTTAAACAAAGAAAAGGGATCAATTCTATTTCTGTGACATTTAAGAGTCATTGCAATAAAGTGCAAGACAGAGCTGTCAGTCATCCTTTATTATTTAATAACACCCTCTCCCAATGAGTTGCTGCTAATAAAACTGTGCAGTGGTTACCCTGGAAACTATGGGGTAAGAACGCTATAAAAAACAATGTGTATGTAAAGACGGAAATGTGTACATATTAGTCAATAGTTGTGCAGAAGTAAAATCCAAAACATGTATTTTATATTTTCTCTATAAGAATACAAAATAAAATGTTACAGATTCAAGACATTACAAACACAAAGTTCAGGTTTACAGTTGTGGTTTATTCTTTATGAATACAATATCCTATAACAGTTTGTGAATACGATTTATTTTCTATGAGAATACGAATTTATATATTTGGTGTCACGTGATCTCAGGCTGGTTAGTGGAGCACAGTTCGTCGATTCGCATGCGCTGGGAAATCAAGAATATTATAAATAAAGCATTGTTCTTATTTTTATGAAACACAAAACTAAAACATAGAATATAGTGGGTGGAGTTATACAATGATGTACAGTAGGTGTCGGTATGCACCTCTGAATTTGTTGCGTACCACCAGCAACAGAAGAAGAAGAAGCAGTAGCACTAGCACCTGGATGATGGACCAAGAGCATATATTAACGACATTAAGACATATATAAACTTTTTCACATTACCTGGCTTTGTACCATAGTTTCTTGGTCCGTCATCTTGGTGCTAGTGCTTGAATTACCTGTCTGGATTCTGCGTACCCTCCAGGACCGTGCAATCTTTCACTGGACCTATGCTACTCTACGACAAGGGTACTCCTCCTGCAGACCTGTCCACCCTCCAACGTAACTCCAGCTCCACCCTCCGCTCACTTCCCACTGTGAGTATGAGTGCTGTGAACTCTACTTCAGTTTTCTTAACTCCGTCTCCCCTGGCGGATCCCGTTCACCCTCTAGTAAGAGCAATAATCATTATTTATGATATATATATATATATATTACCGTCTTTGTTTCTTACCTGCTCTTTTCCCCGCACAGTTGGAGAGACCAGACTCCTGTCACTTCCTTGTAGGATTTTAGGAAATAATAAACTTATTTTCACCGTGAGATTATCTCTACTTGAGTTCTTTCTGTATGTGGGTCAGATCAGTGTCAAAAATTATGTCACCATCAGATATTAACAATATATCAAATCACACTTCTTCACCATTCATGTAAGAAAAGCCTAGTGAACATGTGGAAGGTAAAACCAGCTATAACAGCTATACATTTAGGTAGGTTTGACTTTATCAGTGTCTCAGCTCTATGTGGAGGAATTATATCCTAAACCTTTTTCTAGCAATGCTTCAGCCCATTAAGATCTGAAGACATAAATGTTTCCAAAGCTCTCTTAATGTTGCACAACAGCATTTTAATCAACTTGATTTTCATGTTTAATTGCCTGTATGTTTGCTGTTATGCTTATTATTATAATTATTACCATTGCATAAAGTAAGTTTAGTTATATTTTGGCTATTTATCGGTATACCCCTTTAATGCCTGAGTCTGTGCTATCGGTTAGGCTTCTAGGATTTCAGGTTAATGGAGATAATCATAGAAATGACCAAACTCACATAGAAAACATCATTGACTTTTTGATCATCATTTTAGGATTTCATATTATGCCCTATTTCTATTTAGTGTGGTTATAATCCACACTAATGAATGGGGCAGATAGTAATGGTAAAATATGACAGATTATTATCACTGATCAAAAAAACTATTTCCTGCTGGAATTTTTTAATTAATTTATTTTTTGTTAAGAGCCACAAAATCAGGTTTGTCAAAGCAGGTATGAACTTTGCCCCTGTCAGACATGAATTGATTCCAGTATAAAAATGCAAAGGGGCAAAATGACCAGAATCCTTGATCACATTCTCAATGAGAAACTAAGCTAATCCTACCTTACTTTATCTAAAAACGTTAGAATATGTATCCTGTGGGTATGGAAGTTGAAGAGGATTAGTTACAAGATATTTTTCTCTTCATAAAGTATCCTGTCATTTGCAAAACAATGTTGTTCACCAATGGGAATGGTCTGAATCTGGTCCAAATGCAAACTAACAATGTGCGTGCAAATTCTTTGATTTGCATCCAGCAGGTACATCTTGAGTGCATATCTGGTATAAGTGGAGGTAGAACGTACCAACCTGGTGCTGAAACATCAGTCAGATAGTCAGACACAGAGAAAGCCTTAAAGTGAGCTTTACCACAACCTGATTGAATTTGATAGGGGTTCTTATTTGGTGTGTGGAAGGATTTTGTTATCATGCAGTTGCCCAACATGGGTGGAGTACAGATGAAATAACCCAAATATAGCCATATACAGCAGACTCCAGGACCAAGTCCAGTTTTTTAGCAAATATTAAAAACTAATCTAAAGGTTGTTATTAATGATTAATAACATTAATAATTTTTGGTACACCATCTCTAAATCATGAAGAAGAGTCCTTTTTCCCAGCCCTGTACATGATAAAAAAAAAAAAAACTAAATAAACAGCAAATACACAATCATGAAAATAACAAAAATGATGATCAAAAATAACATGCGGAAATGAACAGAATTCCAAAGACGCTTACATTTGAGGGTAACATTGCTCTAAGACCATAAGACCACCACTTTGTATGTGGGCAAAGGTTTCTGAAAGGTTTTTGTCAGCATATACTGTTGAGCATTTTTTTTGTTTCTTAGTTTCAATAATACAGTATTGTAACATTCAGAGAGAGTAACAATTATGTTAACTTATTTTTGGCATTTGTGAAAACAACAAAATGTAGGACAGTGCACACTAATAAGGGAAACAGTGGAGACAAAGAAAATATAAAACATGCTAAAGACCAAAAAGTTTCATCTTCACCTAACTTTGGAAAGAAACTGGCACAGAAGAGTTCTCAGATTTTAACACTGTAAGAAAGCTTTGCAGCAGCTTATCAAGACTGAGTAAAAAACTGCAGAAGAACATTCCCTCAGGGATGGTACAGATGATCCTACTCTCTACTTGATATTGCATGAAGCCTGCTGTAAAATGGATGCTGCCTGTTTGCACATCTTCATGCCATGTAAAGGAAAAAGAAGCCTGAAAGGTCAGAGGGGTTATATATAGGTGTGACTGGGATCTTGCTGGGCTATTTGTGTGTTTGTTAGTATGCACACTGATAGTATCCCTTAACACAACAGCCAAATAACACATAGAAATGTGAAAAAAAATAAAAAAGCTTATTTTTCATACCCCGGCTTTCTCAGCAATCATGCTAACATCCAAGGGTGTCCTCCAAGCTGGACATCTCGGAAACACATACAAAGGATGTTACCTAAGAGAAACCCTTAAACCACCAGTGATGGTCTTATTTCATCATGAAGAATCAGACTCTCAGAACCCTCAAGGTATGGCCAAGGAGGTGCTGTAGCTTTTTGTCCAGAACAGAGGAGTTCACAGGTTACATTACACTGCCTGGAGCCTTTACATTGAAACACAGTACAAAATATGTGCCTAAGATATTTCTGACATTGTCAAAGCTGCTGAGGAGAGGCTTGTGGATGGTAGCTCAACCTTGGTTACTGGGGGAGAAAATAATTTGAAATATGTTGCACAAATACTGTTATCATCAGATCTTCATGTCTCCTGGTGTTTGTTTGCAACTCTCTATATTGATTACACTTCCTTGCAAGATTCCTATACCTATTGTTATGAAAATTACCAACGCTGGCTGGATGGATGCATGGGCGGATTGTGTGTGTTAAATTGTTTCTGTGAAATAACAATCAACTCTACACTGACAGAGCTCTGTTAAAAAAACAAAACATTTAGTTGAAACTAAGACTAAAGTGATCTTAATGAGTTTCATTCTGAGGTGTTCTGAAGCAGCTTTTAAAAACAAAATCAGTGGACTGAAATAGTAAGAGAGGTCAAAGAACCTACAATGTGTGTTACAAGCAAAACAGAATCTCTGCACTTTCTCTGACTAAAACTCTCTGTGTGATGAGCATAAAAGCTTTTCAACCACACAACCTATTCGACCTTGAGCATTTAAAAAAAAAAAAAAACTGCAGAAAACAATGCTGTCAGCCAAGAGCAGAAATCTGAAGCTGAGCAACGTACATGCTCAATAAACCAAACAGAGAAGTAAATAAAACATCCTTTCTCTTCATAAAGCTCCTATGAAGGCTGCAGACATTCATGACATGAGTCTCACAACATGCTGCCTTAATGGGGTGGCCAGAGGCGTTCAAAAAAAGGTTTTTAGCTTTGTTGGACCTACACTTTTTTTCCCCAGGTAAATTTTCCTCAGGCCTTAAAAACTGTACTGATCTTTTGATATAATTGAACATGAATGCTTCAATAATAGAAACCTGACCAAATCTAATCGAGCTCTTTAGGAATAAACATTAAAAGCAAAAAGAAGCGCAACTGTGAAACAAAACAATCTGCCTAATCCTTCTTTATTTTTTATCAAACTGCCTGTCTTTGTTTTGATTCCATAACAGCTGGACAACTGATTAAAGTCCCAATGTAAGGTACAGAGTAACGGTTGTGCCCAACTGTATGCAGGGATTTTAGACAACTTGACATTCTTCCAAAGAAACATGCAGTGACATGTGAGCTCAGAGAAATACACCATAAATAGACACAATCAGTAAAAAAAATCTATTCCTTTTTGCTTTATGTTAAATTCTTTCACACTGGTTTCACACATTTTCTTGTGAGATGCCTTTTTATCAGCATTGGGGTGCATTGCTCCCTCTCTTCTTGTCATCGTGTTGCTACTGTTCCTTTTGTCTGCCTCAGTTCACAAGCTTTGATTTAGTGCACGGTGAAATGAAACTAGTCCCTCTCTCATAATGTATTTGCTCTCATTACGAAACAAAGAGCCATTTGCCAGAGTTTTCTGCAGGTGTGCAGGGAGATTTTATCAATTTTTTTTTAATCAATTAACTGTGATTAATGGAAAGAAAAATTAATGAATGGTATAATTTAATCAACCGATGACCCGTCTACACTTAAAGACACACACACTGTTGCATATGAGTCTGAATTACAAAACCTGCATCAAATGTTCTTTTCAACACTGGCAGCAAGATAAGACTTATTTATCTGCATTTAATTAATGCACACATTATTAAGCATTTCAGCTGACTGGCTAAGTCTGTCACTCCATTTAAAACATACTAGAGTTTTTGAAACTGACCCAAAGCTGATACTTCAAGATGCTGAACTTTTAATGAAGTGGTTTTCCCTCACAACAGGCTCTTGAATAAACAACACAAGATGGATGATTGTAAGTTAAGACCAGCCAATACCTTCCACATGCCTAATTCTAGATCAAGTTGTTTTCTTTTAATTAGCTCAGGATAATGAATGTCCCAATCATTTATTCTGATTCAATTCAATTCACTTTCATAAAACAATTTAACACAAATATATTAGTGTAATTAATCAATTTTTGAAATATTTGTAAAAAGGAAATCTTGCAAAACTTTTATAACGTTGTCAAAACTTGATCTTCAATGTATTAAATTTCCTCAAGTCGCAGTGTGCAATCCATCTTTAAAACAATAGTGCCAATAAAAAGTGCATTCATTCATTGTGCTGTAGGAATAACCCAGCAGAGGAAATCAGCTTGTCTCATCAAAATGCGCAGTGAATACCCAATCTGAAAAGAAGTGCAACATTAATCAAGCGCCAGTGCCCAAATGAGATGTACAAGGCCCTCTGCCCCCACCGCCTCGTCTCCTCACTTCAGTCATTTACGTTCAGACTCCTTTTCAGCATGAATCTGAATTAGGGCAGAGTGTGAGTGTGAATATGCCATTAAATCTTAACTGACCAGCTCAACAGAGCATAAAAATCTTTCTATATATCATTTTAACCATTTACTTAATAGGTTTATGATTAAGCTGCCATTAAAGCAAATTGAGGAGTCTTCTTCTGGAATGTATCTCCTAGATGTCCACAGGTCTGTTTTTAAATTCTCTTTAAATTACGATTAAATTTGCAATTTTATTTTTGAGTACAATTTTAAGCACATCTTGCATGTGGAAAGCAGTGGGAAGCACAACCAAGCAAACACTTTTCCACTTGGGTTTGTTGAGTTTGAATATGAGCAGAGCTGAAGAAAGAACGAGTTTCTGAATGTAAGACATAAACAGTGTTGTACACCATCACAAATGCTGAGCTCCTAGAAATATACATCTGTGAGTCCATCTGTCCTTCAGTATGTAGAAAAGAAAAAATGTTCACATAGAGTAATTTCAATTCAATTTCAATTCAGTTTATTTATATAGCACCAGTTCACATTACATGTTGTCTCAAGACACTTTACAAAAGTCAGGTACATACATTCCAATTAATCCTAACCATTGAACAGTGCAGTCAGATTCAGTTATTTATTCAAATTGGATAAAAAGTTTTTCTATCTAAGGAAACCCAACAGATTGCATCCAGTCAGTAACTTGCAGCATTCACTCCTCCTGGATGAGCATGTAGAGACAGTGGACAGTCACTGGAGTTGACTTTGCAGCAATCCCTCATACTGAGCATGCATGTAGTGACAGCAGAGAGAAAAAACTCCCTTTTAACAGGAAGAAACCTCCAGCAGAACCAGGCTCAGTGTGAGCGGCCATCTGCCACGACTGACTGGGGGTTTGAGAGAACAGAGCAGAGACACAAAGAGAACAAAGAAGCACTGATCCAGGAGTCCTTTCTATGGGAAGGAAAAGTAAATGTTAATGGATGTAGCTCCTTTAGTCGTTTCATCTAGAAAGAAAGAACATATAAACTTGGAGCCGGTTTTCAAGGTTAGAGTCTGAAAGAGAGCACATACAGTTAGTCACAGTAAAAGCTCAGTCAATTGCTATGTCTAGGAGAGAGAAAGGGTTAAACACTGAAAAACAGGGCCACACTAAAAGTGATCATGAGACCCGTCCGTGAGGATACTCCAGCTCCCTCTCTAGTTGCAGATAGCCAGTCCAGGCTTTTATGATTCAGAGTACAAGAGATGTACTGATCAGTCTTTTCTTGCCAAATAATGATTTCAAGATTCCTCTCAGGTCTTTGGTTAAGACCATAGGCCAAAAAAATAGCATTGCCGGGAATGCCGCTTTAATTTAACATTAAAATGTATGTGGCCAAATAGGAAAAAATGTGGTCCAGATTCTTTGGTGCTGGAACCTATTTTTACATCAAAGCATGTAAACCCAATCTGTATCTTACTCTTACTAATCCCAAAATAAAGTGCCTCAAAATACATGCTGTTTATGGATTAGTTTAAATTGGTGTTTTGAGTTTTGATGCATTCAGTGTAGAGAAAATAACACAGGACATTTTAGCCAGTGTTATTTTCTCAACTGGAAAAGGGTGGCTTGCCCTCTTCAGGTTAGAGGGGAGTTCCTGCCTCAAGTGGAGCAGTTCAAGTATCTTGGGGTCCAGGAGTGAGGGGAGAATGGAGCAGGAGATCAACAAACAGATTGGTGCGGCAGCTGCAGTAATGGGGACGCTGTGCCGGTCTGTTGTGGTGAAGAGAGAGCTGAGCCACCTTTGGCCATGAACTTTGGGTCATGACCGAAAGAACGAGATCCCGGATACAAAGGGCTAAAATGAGCTTCCTCCGTAGGGTGGCCGGGCGCTCCCTTAGAGATATGGTGAAGAGCTCGGCATCCAGGAGGAGCTCGGAGTAGATCCGCTGCTCCTCCACATCAAGAGGAGCCAGTTGGGGTGGCTCGGAAATCTATACCGGATGCCTCCTGGACACCTTCCTCGGGAGGTATTCCAGGCACGTCCCACCGGGAGGAGGCCCAGGGGACAGCCCAGGACACGCTGGAGGGACAATGCCTCTCGGTTGGCCTGGGAACGCCTTTGGCTCCCCTGGAGGAGTTGGAGCAGGTGTCTGGGGAGAGGGAAGTCTGGGTGTCTCTACTGAGTCTGCTGCCCCTGTGACCCGGTCCCGGATGAAGCGGAAGACGATGAGTACGAATATGTTGAGGCATTTGACCTGCCAATCACTTGTCAGAGCCAAACAAGGGAAAATTGGCTGTCAGTCAATGGCCAATTGATTGGTACATTGACACATAAGACGGTTCATGCTGACAAGACATGGATTGTGAATTAGCAACAGAGATGACTACCTATATGACCAGGAACAGGACAAGAAATACACTGTTTATGTTTGTTGCAGAACCAAGGGTCACAGGTAGTTGCTAAACAGGAGGTTTGCCACAGGAAATTATGCTAAACAACGTAAATTTTTTTGGCTTTTCTACAGCTGCAAAATAAATAAGAATATCAGTGTTAGAGTTAGAAAACTGATAAACACAGACAAGAGTAAAATAAGACACAAGTGAACCAAGTAAGTCTGACTTGCAAGGGTGAGACAGTCCTCTGCCAGAACAGCGATTTCTTCTCACAAAGGCAGAAATCCTTGCACCAGCCTTTTATTTACAACTCACATTCCTACAAGCAAAAAGTGGGAATTGGTTCAGCCAATTCTTACAGAGATTTCAACCTAAGTGTAGTCATTCCCATATATGCTATAAGCTTGTCATGTCCAGGGAGTGATCCACTCCAGACCGCATTCCTTAACCTTCCACAAACCCTTTTTCACACTAAGAAAATAATCATAAGAATCATCTTAACTATAGTCAAGTCAAGTTTATTTATAAAGCGCTTTTCAGCAACAAGGCACTCAAAGCGCTGTAGTTCTACTATAGTAGAACTTCACACATAAGCATGATTTAAACTAAACAATGATAACTTATAAACATTTTTCCAACAATTCCCTCCTGTTTATTATTGATTAGTTTAATATCACATCCATGTATACACTTCCAAAAGGCTTTATGCATGCACTTCATTGAACAAACTATTATTAAGTTTAGTGACTTCTCCTCCATAATATCATCATAGTCTTGGTTCTTGTTCAGAAGCTGGAAATCCTGGGACAACATTGTATCAACAATTTCTCTAACCATCCTCAATATCATTGCTCTGATACAGGGAACAACGCACAGAGTAAAAAGGCAAAACAACAATAACACAGCGATGACAGGGGTCATGAGTTTCAAAAACAGTTACCACCACGGTCCTGAAGTAAGCCACGAAAAAAAAAACTTCGTCGGCCGGGATGGACATCCTGCTGCATACCCCTTTTAATTTCATTTAATTGGCATCGCTCCCTCTGTGTCCATCTTTGCCATTGGTCTCATCAGGGATGTAGGTGCAGCAGGTCTCATTCAGGAGAGCGCAAATTCCCCCAAACGAAGCCGTCAGCAAGTCCAACAACATCCTGTTCTTCAACACCACGGTTCGAAGAGCTGTGACTTCTGTGGACAGTCCTGTAAGAGCTTTTGTGGTTGCATTAACAAACAGTCCCAGTGGATAATCTATAGTTTCTAATGTAAGCATGTTCTTTCCTACTCCCAACCACAGGAATAAACTTAGCAAAATCTTGTTTTTTGTTGATCTATGCTTGAATTCCTCAGGAACATCTGATCCCCACACATTGTCATGTGGCTTCACACAGTTCTCTCTTACTCCTATTTAGGGAATGTTGAACTGAAATTACATACAGGGGTTGGACAATGAAACTGAAACACCTGGCTTTAGACCACAATAATATGGTGTAGGGCCTCCTTTTGCGGCCAATACAGCGTCAATTCGTCTTGGGAATGACATATACAAGTCCTGTACAGTGGTCAGAGGGATTTTAAGCCATTATTCTTGCAGGATAGTTGCCAGGTCACTATGTGATTCTGGTGGAGGAAAACGTTTCCTGACTCGCTCCTCCAAAACACCACAAAGTGGCTCAATAATATTTAGAACTGGTGACTGTGCAGGCCATGGGAGATGTTCAACTTCACTTTCATGTTCATCAAACCAATCTCTCACCGGTCTGGCTGTGTGTATTGGTGAATTGTCATCCTGATACACGGCACCGCCTTCAGGATACAATGTTTGAACCATTGGATGCACATGGTCCTCAAGAATGGTTCAGTAGTCCTTGGCAGTGACGCCCATCTAGCACAAGTATTGGGCCAAGGGAATGCCATGATATGTCAGCCCAAACCATCACTCTGGGCATGCAACAGTCTGGGTGGTACGTTTCTTTGGGGCTTCTCCACACCGTAACTCTCCCGGATGTGGGAAAAACAGTAAAGGTGGACTCACCAGAGAACAATACATGTTTCACGTTGTCCACAGCCCACAGCTCTGTTGGAAACAGGAGAGTTGAGGTGCACATTTAATTCTGCCGTGATTTGGGCAGCCGTGGTTTTATGTTTTTTGGATACAATCCGGGTTAGCACCCGAACATCCCTTTCAGACAGCTTCCTCTTGCGTCCACAGTTATTCCTGTTGGATGTGGTTCGTCCTTCTTGGTGGTATGCTGACATTACCCTGGATAACGTGGCTCTTGATACATCACAAAGACTTGCTGTCTTGGTCACAGATGCGCCAGCAAGACGTGCACCAACAATTTGTCCTCTTTTGAACTCTGGTATGTCACCCATAATGTTGTGTGCATTTCAATATTTTGAGCAAAACTGTGCTCTTACCCTGCTAATTGAACCTTCACACTCTGCTCTTACTGGTGCAATGTGCAATCAATGAAGACTGGCTACCAGGCTGGTCCAATTTAGCCATGAAACCTCCCACACTAAAATGACAGGTGTTTCAGTTTCATTGTCCAACCCCTGTAAGTGTGATCAGTGACATAAACAGGTGCACAAACACCACTCCAACTTGGAGGCAACTGCAAATACAGGTCCTTCTCAAAAAATTAGCATATTGTGATAAAGTTCATTATTTTCTATAATGTAATGATGAAAATTTAACATTCATATATTTTAGATTCAATGCACACTAACTGAAATATTTCAGGTCTTTTATTGTCTTAATACGGATGATTTTGGCATACAGCTCATGAAAACCCAAAATTCCTATCTCACAAAATTAGCATATTTCATCCGACCAATAAAAGAAAAGTGTTTTTAATACAAAAAACGTCAACCTTCAAATAATCATGTACAGTTATGCACTCAATACTTGGTCGGGAATCCTTTGGCAGAAATGACTGCTTCAATGCGGCGTGGCATGGAGGCAATCAGCCTGTGGCACTAAGGTCTTATGGAGGCCCAGGATGCTTCGATAGCGGCCTTTAGCTCATCCAGAGTGTTGGGTCTTGAGTCTCTCAACGTTCTCTTCACAATATCCCACAGATTCTGTATGGGGTTCAGGTCAGGAGAGTTGGCAGGCCAATTGAGCACAGTGATACCATTGTCAGTAAACCATTTACCAGTGGTTTTGGCACTGTGAGCAGGTGCCAGGTCATGCTGAAAAATGAAATCTTCATCTCCATAAAGCTTTTCAGCAGATGGAAGCATGAAGTGCTCCAAAATCTCCTGATAGCTAGCTGCATTGACCCTGCCCTTGATAAAACACAGTGGACCAACACCAGCAGCTGACACGGCACCCCAGACCATCACTGACTGTGGGTACTTGACACTGGACTTCTGGCATTTTGGCATTTCCTTCTCCCCAGTCTTCCTCCAGACTCTGGAACCTTGATTTCCGAATGACATGCAGAATTTGCTTTCATCCAAAAAAAGTACTTTGGACCACTGAGCAACAGTCCAGTGCTGCTTCTCTGTAGCCCAGGACTGGGGAATGCGGCACCTGTAGCCCATTTCCTGCACACGCCTGTGCACGGTGGCTCTGGATGTTTCTACTCCAGACTCAGTCCACTGCTTCCGCAGGTCCCCCAAGGTCTGGAATCGGCCCTTCTCCACAATCTTCCTCAGGGTCCGGTCACCTCTTCTCGTTGTGCAGCGTTTTCTGCCACACTTTTTCCTTCCCACAGACTTCCCACTTAGGTGCCTTGATACAGCACTCTGGGAACATCCTATTCGTTCAGAAATTTCTTTCTGTGTCTTACCCTCTTGCTTGAGGGTGTCAATAGTGGCCTTCTGGACAGCAGTCAGGTCGGCAGTCTCACCCATGATTGGGGTTTTGAGTGATGAACCAGGCTGGGAGTTTTAAAGGCCTCAGGAATCTTTTGCAGGTGTTTAGAGTTAACTCGTTGATTCAGATGATTAGGTTCATAGCTCGTTTAGAAACCCTTTTAAGGATATGCTAATTTTGTGAGATAGGAATTTTGGGTTTTCATGAGCTGTGTGCCAAAATCATCCGTATTAAGACAATAAAAGACCTGAAATATTTCCGTTAGTGTGCAATGAATCTAAAATATATGAATGTTAAATTTTCATCATGACATTATGGAAAATAATGAACTTTATCACAATATGCTAATTTTTTGAGAAGGACCTGTAAATGGAAGTTCCACACATCCAGTGAAATCCATCTATTTCATATGTGTCCTTTAGATCATGGACCTTTCCCCCTGGTCCAGCTTGGTGGAAAGAATAATAGTAAGTCGCGTTACACATGCACATTGGAATAGTCCCCACTGGGATGGAACCAGAGCCTAGGACACAGTGAGAAAAATGGGAACCTGCAAGAAGCTCAACATAGTTGGACACATGGGTTGTAACATTAAACTGTTTAAACTCTGTGACATCACAGTTATAAAATGTTACATTACCCAATACCATGCAGAAACTGGTACTGACACCAGAAACGCTCTTTCTGATAAAACACTCATCTCTTGGCACTGGTACTGGTCTAGCTGTCAACCTGGACTGTCTGGAAGAGATAGGAAGTTCAGTGCATACATAACAACCAGAAATGTTCCTGGACTTGGTTATAATTTTTGCATATTGGTACCAGCTGTTGATCTCATACAAGTAATGTATGACTTGTGTAAACATTCTATGGAAATCTTCAGTTATCCACCTCTTTAATTTCTGGAGATTATGAGATTATGGAAATGTCTGGCATATTAACACAATCAGGGCACACATGATACACAAAACTAAATGTTTCAACAACATCTTTCTTTTAGATTTTCCTGTCAGTCTCTCTCTCTCCCCTGAAGGTTAGGAAGGATTGTTGGTTTCTTCACTGACGTTGAGATGAAGCCTCCACTATGGCGACAACCTCTTTGTAGTCAGACTATCACTCACTAGCCTGTGGGTGGAAAGACTGACAGGCTCACCTGTTTAGAGTGTGCCTTGTGTATCCAGGTAGCCCTCTCTTGAATTTTCACACCAGTAGGAGTTGTCAATAACACTTGGAATGGACCCTACCACTTTGGATCAGACCACGTTTTCTTCTTAATGGTCTTAATCAGCACTCAGGAAATTGGATCTTTCCTGCAAATGTTTCTGTTTGGCCATGATAACGTTGCTCTCTTTTAATCATCTGGTTCCTATTCTAATCTACCCTTTTTTTTAAATTAAATGCAGTAAGTCCTCATTATGTTTAAGAATGAGGTCACTATTTTTGTTGGTTGCTGTTATTTTAATAATGCTTGGTTTAGTTTTGGTTTCATTAGTTCTGAAACAAAACTCACTCCTCATCAGTTTGGAAGGCTTAATAAAATTGATGAACACAAAAATGAAGGGCATATTATATCTTATAATCTTAGTTTGTCTTACCCAGTTTTATAAACACACCGTTCAGTTTAAATCAGCTATAGAACTTCCCTTTTAATTACACTTTGTATTTATTTCAAGTAACTAAAGTTTGTTTCAATTAACTCAAGTTTTCTTCATTTCATTTCAGTCCAGTCCAGTAATTCTGTTAAGGTACATTTCATCTTGTGTTAAATTTTAAGTCTAATTTGATCATTGTGAACCTGACTGGAAAAAGTCCAAACATCTGTTAAAATCTTTTTGTTTTACCATAAAGAACTAATATTATTGTACTGTTGAGGATCAGATTTGCTCTTGTAGTCTTTAATTATTATTGTGCACATATACCCTAATTTTTACATAATATGAAACAGACATTCATTTTTAACAAAAACAGACAGACAAAATGGACAGACATTGGCCACATAAATGTTTGATTACTCTGTTTGTAAAAGAATTGCAAAAAATTGAGTACAGGTCTATGAGTTTTCTTTTGTTTATCAGTTTTTCAATACAGGTAGAACCATTGCTATATTTATATGATTTTGGAAAAATTCTGGAAACCTTTTTGAGATAGAAATTTGGCAATGATCATCAGAACATCAGACCTTTATTAGCGCTTTTAAGGTCCCTCAAAGACTCTCTATAAAGAATCAGTCATTCCCATTCACACACATTCACACACTGACAGCTTTTCCCCCATGACTGTCATGAATATCTGCTTAATGGTTTTTGGGATCTTGTGTTTTTATAATGTAAAGCACTTTGAATTGCCCTTTCACTGAAATGTGCTATACAAATAAATATTTACTTACTTACTTCTCTATCAGAGCAATTTCATTTGCAAAAATGTCCAATATAATTTTCTTTTTATATTCTTAAAATGCACATTGTTTTCTCATAACCCCTTTTGTTTCCACTTGGTCTGTTTTGAATGCTTCAATTCTTTTTTATCCACCAAGGATCAATAAAGTGGTGTTAGTGGGGTCCACCTTGAAGGTGTTGTCTGTTGGGTCCATCCAGTCTGGAGAAGTGTCAGGTTATCATTGTCAGGTCAGTGAGGTTCATAAGTCAGTCAGAACCTTGGTCATTTCGTCTCCAGTCGTTTGGTCATTTGGTCTGTGCACATAATGTTTCATAGATCCAGCCTATAATTAATCATAAGAATCATCTTAACTATAGTAGAACTTCACACATAAACATGATTTAAACTAAATAATAACTTGTATACATTTTTCCAACAATCACCAACATATTTTGACCTATTCAAAGGCAACACATTTGAATAGACAAAATGTTTTGCTGACAAGCATGGAATAAGGGGTAAAATCACAATACAAAGGTGCAAAAATGGCGTATATATTGGCTGAATTAATCCAGAGCCATTTGAGCGGTCACAACAACTTGTATTTTCATAATGAAGTGACACTTAGCTCTGTTGGTTAGAGCAAAGCGCGGTTTTTACCATTCGCTCGGTTCTATGACTACCTCCTTTAGAAGTTCAAAAATGCTAAGGGAGAGATGTGCCCCTGGGCAAGTATCGCCAAATTTCTAACAGATCTACATGTCCGGCTATGAATATGTCGATATGTGAGTGAGATTGGGTGAATGTGGCTTTTATGTAAAGTGCGTTGAGTAGTTCATATGACTAGAAAGACACTATAAATTCAGTTTAAATACCATTAACTTTAACTCCTTCAGCTGTTACATAAATCCCACTGAGAATGAAAAACCAGGCATCTCTGGCTTGAATGTTATGGAAGGGGTTAGTAATGCTCCATAACTAAATTTTTAGCATTTGCATTTAGATAAGAGCTAAAAATGCAGCAGAAAATGCTTGTTTTACAAAATATACTCAAGTTACGGTGGACAGGGCCTAAGCTATTTTTATGTCTTTTAGTTATCAGAGAAACCTTACGGCTCTTTCTCCTGTCTATCTCAATTTTACTTCTGACAAAGCTCCCATAGTCCTTTATGTTTGCCTTCATAAAGCCTTCTTTATTAAAGGAAACCTTAATACCAAGGTTGTTTAAAAGGAAAGGACTCGTTTCTGTGGCTGCATGTGTGTGTTTGACAGACATCTTGTCCCTCAGCAGAAGACACCTGAGCACTAGTCCAAACTCAAACATCTCTCTCCCAATGTGATTACAGCAATGCAAATATAAACTCTCTATCTCATCCTTCAGACTGAGACTCACAATGCAATAAAAAAAGACCTGAAAAAAATTTACTTAAAACTCATGGCTGTGATGATAACTGTAACTTGTAGTTGAACATTTTTGACAGTCTCCCCAAGTATGTTTCTGTCTGTTTTCATCTTATTGATATTCTCTTTATATGTATATTGTTTTGTGGCATTTTGTTTATAAATGGAAATGTTTCCTTATGTTCACATGCCCCATTGGCAACCAACAAAATGCCTTGCAGTAAGTAAAATAATGTAAAATGTCACATTTTGTCCTACTGTCAGTAAGATATTTTTGGTTTCTAGGTCTAAGCAACACATAAAACTCTTGAACAGAACTTACAATACTATTCTTTCAATTTGAAGACCATTGTTTCAGTTCTTACCAGGGTCCATTACCAAGGTACAGGGGTTGGACAATGAAACTGAAACACCTATCATTTTAGTGTGGGAGGTTTCATGGCTAAATTGGACCAGCCTGGTAGCCAGTCTTCATTGATTGCACATTGCACCAGTAAGAGCAGAGTGTGAAGGTTCAATTAGCAGGGTAAGAGCACAGTTTTGCTCAAAATATTGAAATGCACACAACATTATGGGTGACATACCAGAGCTCAAAAGAGGACAAATTGTTGGTACACGTCTTGCTGGCGCATCTGTGACCAAGACAGCAAGTCTTTGTGATGTATCAAGAGCCATGGTATCCAGGGTAATGTCAGCATACCACCAAGAAGGACGAACCACATCCAACAGGAATAACTGTGGACGCAAGAGGAAGCTGTCTGAAAGGGATGTTCGGGTGCTAACCCGGATTGTATCCAAAAAACATAAAACCACGGCTGCCCAAATCACGGCAGAATTAAATGTGCACCTCAACTCTCCTGTTTCAACCAGAACTGTCCGTTGGGAGCTCCACAGGGTCAATATACACGGCCGGGCTGCTATAGCCAAACCTTTGGTCACTCATGCCAATGGCAAATGGCGGTTTCAATGGTGCAAGGAGCATAAATCTTGGGATGTGGACAATGTGAAATATGTATTGTTCACTGATGAGTCCACCTTTACTGTTTTCCCCACATCCGGGAGAGTTACGGTGTGGAGAAGCCCCAAAGAAACGTACCACCCAGTCTGTTGCATGCCCAGAGTGAAGCATGGGGGTGGATTAGTGATGGTTTGGGCTGCCATATCATGGCATTCCCTTGGCCCAATACTTGTGCTAAATGGGCGCGTCAGTGCCAAGGACTACTGAACCATTCTTGAGGACCATGTGCCTCCAATGGTTCAAACATTGTATCCTGAAGGCGGTGCCGTGTATCAGGATGACAATGCACCAATACACACAGCAAGACTGGTGAATGATTGGTTTGATGAACATGAAAGTGAAGTGTAACATCTCCCATGGCCTGCACAGTCACCAGATCTAAATATTATTGAGCCACTTTGGGGTGTTTTGGAGGAGCAAGTCAGGAAACGTTTTCCTATATATATATATATATATATATATATATATATATATATATATATATAGGAAAACGTATATATATATATATATATATATATATACATATATATGTATGCAAAGCACATACATGTGCAGCTTTTCTGCAGCTGTTGTCCCAACCACTGTGCACCATTTAGCATTTTTTTATTTCCTCTGCTTTTGTCAGCATATTTATCATATTTATTCATATTTTGGCATAACGTTGTGTGGACAACACTGAGCAAAACATTTCTACATGTCTGGGTTTGCCTTTTACCGAGAGAAGGAAAGGAATTCTTAATGCTTTAGCATATCAAGATATTTTGGAAAATGTCACTCTCAAATTGTTCTTTGTGGGAACATTTTGGGGATGCTCCCTTCCTGTTTCAAAATGACTGCTACTAGTACGCAAAGCATGGTCCATAAAGGCATGGATGAGTGACTTTGCTGTGGAAGAACTTTATTGGCCTGTATAGAGGCCTAACCTAAACTCGTCTGACAAATATGCAGCAACTGCCAGATGCAATCTTGTTGCTCTGAGCGAAAATGTCTGATGACATATTTTAAAATATTGAGCATTTTAAAAACCTTCATCTAAGAATCAACCTGCAACAAATAATTTATGCAGTTTTGAAGGCAAAAACAGGGTCCAAACCCAGTACAAGCAATGTGTTCCTAAAATGTGGCCTGTGAGTGAGTCAGTGGGGGCTGATACAAAGATATCCTGGAATTGAAAAAAAGAGAGTACACTTCAGAGACTGGATGATGGAAAAACCATCACTGATCTCTGAGGTGTCCAGAGCCTAACTCCTCAATCTTAATGCTGCTCATACCTTCCTCTGATGTGTACAGACACATACTGCCATATTCATCTTGTACAGGTTAGAGGTTAAGCTGGCCAGTGGCCTTAATTGGAGGTAAACTACAGAGCAGCATGTCAGGACTTGAAATAAAACACCTCAAGTTCAATCAGCTCAGCAACACCATAGCCAGTACACACCTTGTTTTGTGCTGAATGCCTCCTGTCAGGTTATTGATTCCTATTTCTCCTCCAGGAGCAACCCTTTGATGCTTAATAACCCTGTGGATTTAACCACACTGAAACAAGAAAGCATCAGACCTCTACAGGTACAAAACGCTTTGCTGCTCTCTACCAGTCAGACCGAAGCAGTGAGAAGAGGGTGAGCAGCCAAGTTATTTTTTCACGTGTGAAGAATAAAACACAGCACGGTGCCAGCAGCAAAACAAGAAAGCCATCCAATTAGGGTACCTGCTTTAAGTCTTGACCTGGAAAAAAGATGAGTAAAAAACAAACAAACAAAAAAAAGATTCTGTTCAGAAAACAGGTAGACTTATAGATATTCTTTTGATATATCTTATTACATCTGTTGCAACAATAAATGTCAACAAATGCTAAGTCAACCATACCACACCATTAAGAAGCAATGCCAAAACATAAAAACATCTGAAATTTGCATTTTTAACCCATCAATCTGCTTTGAACAATAGAATTAAGTAGTATAAAAATATATCCTTCATCAGATTGCATCGAGTTACTCACTTACAGCATTCACTTGTCGACAAGCATGTAGCGACAGTGGACTTTTGCTGGCATTGTTTTGTTGACTTTGCAGCAATTTCTCATACTGAGCATGCATGTAGTGACAGCAGAAAGGAAAACTCTGCTTTAACATGAAGAAACCTCCGGTGAAACCAAGCAGCTGGGGGTTTTCAGAAGACTAAGCACACACACCAAAAACCGAAGAAACACTGAAGCGCTGACCCAGGAGTCTTTTCTATGTTAAAGAAAAGTTACAAGTTATTGGCAGTTGTAGCTTCTTTATTGGCTTCATCTAGGAGAAACAAAGCTAAGCAGATAAGCTCTGAGCCAGTTTTCAAGTCTATAGGATAAAAGAGAGCAGCAGACACCTTTAGTTGCAGAAAAAGCTCAGCCAATGACAATGTCAAGGAGAGAGACTTGATTAAATACTCAAAGACAGGACTAGGTGTATAATTTATTGAAGCAAAACATTAAGACAATGATGGAAGTTGATACATTAGATTCAATCCAGACTTGTGGTTCTATGTAAAAAGGTAAATATCCTAAGAAAAAAGGCCTTATAAACTTACTAAGAGTTTGTGCCAAGATTGATGTCACAAACTGAGGGCCAAAGATTCTCCTTCAGGATTTTCTAGTAGAGAGCAGAATTCATGGTTAAATCAATTACAGCAAGTCATCCAAGTCCTAAAAGCAAACCAAACCAGTCTGACTGTTGGTATGTTGTTCTTTTTTAAAACTGCTTTGTTTTTCCTATATGTAATGGGTTGTACACCTTTTAAAACAGCTTGACATTTCTTCCATTAGACCACAGAATACTCTTCCAAAAATCTTGGGTTTATCATGGTCATGTCATGATATGACATCTTTGACTTTGTTGTGGTCTTGTGTTTTCAACTGTTTATTTAGTTAGGGTTTTTGCAGTCTGTTTATTTCCTTTTGCCTCGTTAGTTTTGTTCCCTCTACCGCCTCCTAGTGTGTGTTGTGTTTCTCTCCTCTCGTTTTCAGCTTCTTAGTAGTTGCTTTGTATTATTATTATCAATATTTATTATTATTATTTATTAGTATAGTTGTCTTCCTTGGAATCTTTAGTTTAGTTCTTCTTTTATTTATTCATGGTTAGGTATTTGTTCTCCTTCCGGCTCTTCCTTATTGGTTAGTTTTAGTTATTGTTTATTTTTGGTTTGTATATATTATGGTTCTCTGATTACTTTCCAGTTTTGTTCTATCAGTGTTGCTTTAGGTTTGTTTACTTTTGTTTGGCAGTAATCAGGCCTTGCAGTGGCTAGTGAAACTGAACCAAAAACAATGTGATTAATCATATAGTTAAGATTAGATAAAACAATTCAACCACTGTCACGGTTTTAACTGTTACCTTCCTGTTTAGAATCAATTTATTGGTAAAATAGCTACGTTTGTGTGGGCAGGACGTGATGTGTAACACACAACCTTCAAGAAACCTACAAAATGCCCCCCTAAAAATAGCTGAAGCTGTAAGAATGTGAATAATAAAGAGTGACTAAAAACAGAGAGAGAGAGGTCACAAAGCATCATCTGAACAGATGTAGGTGGCAACAGTTAAGGTAGAACACATTAAGGCTATAATATCATTTTCAGTTCGTACAGTTTGTGGCTACAACCCAATAGTATTTCTCCTGGAAAGAAACAGGATTGTTTGGTGATGCCTCTCCCTCACCTTTGAGTTGTTATATCCTAAAATTATATGGATAGCTACTTTGTAATGAGAAGGCTCTAGCTGCTAGGCAATGCATCAAAACCTATGCCTGAAATGACACAGTGTGAAGATAATGTGTCTGCAGGTGATTGGTGCTATACTCAGACACCAATACCCTTTATCATGCAAGCTTTGTATTTATTACCGGCAGCGTTAGAGTTAAAACACTGGGAAAATCTAAGAACAGATCTATTATTCTGCAGAAATTTAGACTGCCTTAGAAACCTTTTTCTATCAATTACGCTGAAACATTAAGTATCCTTAGAATCTTTCATGACTTTCTTGTCTTGATCCAGAGACTTCAAGAGGTAGAATAAAATGGTAATAACATTAAACAATTTGAATTAGCAACAATCAAATACATCACCATCCGCATCAGTGGTGTTAATAATCTCTGGCTTTCTTTGACCATTGATTTATGTTTTCCTATGTTCAAAACCTGAGCTCACTACCAGAGAATCGTTTAAAAAATCCTACATATTGTGGACACCAGTGGGACCTCTCTTGTGAGATATAGTTTAATAAATTATATTTAGGACAGTGTCATAAAAGGGTTTGAGGGCGGACCAAAGTGCAGACAAGAGCTGGGCAGCAACATGTTGTAAAAGGTTTTAGCTTTATTTCCAGAGGTTTTCAAAAGAAACCAAACAAGGCACTGCAGATACAAACAAAGTCCTGATCCAAAAACTTACAAGAAGTTCTGCAGGCACATGGAAAAAACTCAGCATGAATACGTGGGTTGAGAACAGGGTATGACAAACACAAGGAACCAGCCACAAACAATGACAAAAAACCAACTAATATACTGAGGGATAACAAAGGGCAGGTAATAAGAGAAAACAGGGAACAGGTGTGACAAAGAGGCAGGGAAGCAGAAGGAACTGGTGAAACAAATACAAAGGCTGAGCATGGGCAAAGTAACTAATAAACAATAAACAGAAACACAGACCAAGCAAACCTATAGACAAAGATAAATAATCAAATGGGGAATAGGAAAACTCGAATAATCATGACTAAAGTAAACAGAGAAACTAAAGGGAACATAGGAACAACAATAACAACCTGAGAACAAACAAAGAACCCATAAAGAAAACCTAAATACAAAAGTAAACAAACCTAACCACATTGACTGAATTAACTGGAAAGGAAACAAAAAATAAACTAGTAAACAAGAAGAGTGCAAAGGAACAAATTATAAAACACAATTAAACACAAAGATATTAAAAAGAAATAAAACTAGAGAATCCAGGGAAGACCAAGAACTATAATAATTACAATAATAATAAACCATACAAAGTAATAAGAAAACAACCATAAAAGAACTTGAGAAGTAAACACTAGGAGGCGGAAGAGGGAGAAAAGAAAACATGATACAAAAACCAAAATAGAAACATCTAAGCAAAAGGTAAACAAACAAAGCCACAAACAAAGTCCAAAAATGTCACTCCGTGACAGACAGAGATGCAAAACCACAGAAACATTCAATTTTTTTGCAATGATGATCAGATTTGTTTGTATTGTCTTATGCTTTCTAAACTGATACATGTGGGGAAAAATAGCTAATTATTTTTAGTTCTTCAAAGACCTCAGGCACCAAAATATGTTTCTCCATAAATAGTTATTTCTAGCAATATAGAGGGAGAACTTAACTGAGATTTAAACCATGGTGCTAAGTACTGCATTAAATGCAGAATGAATTGAGGAACCCATCTCCAAAAACAAGATAAATAAAAACAAATAAATTAGTTTTTGAGCCCATTGTTATGACCTTTACCATAAAAGACTATCCAACTATGATAGAAAAATGTTATATAGTAGAATTGTCTTTTGAGATTGTTCCCCTCCCAGGTACTCTATGGCTGACAGAGGACCAAAAAAAAAAATAAAACAACTAAACAATAAAGATGCGGCTTACAGTTGCCCTCGTGCTTTCTGAAGTCTGTAAGTTGAAGGTGATTCTGCCGGGAAGGCTCTATTCTAGTTCATTCCTTGCTGGAGGCTCCAGACATCTGTTATGACAAAAGTAAGAAACATGCACCATGGTGAACTGATGCATCATTTCCCAGGGTTTCAGAGGTCAGACCTAAAAACGGAAACCCTCTGGCGGGCTCACAGATGTTGCCTCGTTACAGCTAAAATGGGTCACCCTAAGTCATGACCATTACAGTTTCTCTGTCTATTAAACCATGAACCAAGCAGGGAGGAATGTCACACACCTGCAGCTGAACTATTTCTCCAAAGCAAAACAACTGTTCAAAATGTTTACACACACACACACACACACACATATTTATATATATATATATATATATATATATATATATATATATATATTATGGCATGCCGTTAAGGAAATTATTTATATTTATATTCAAAAATCTGAATATATAGAAGGAACCTTGAATATATGGAATGACAGTCTGAATATGGAATTAAAGTCTGAATATATGGAATGAAAGTCTGAATATATTGAATGAACCTTGAATATATGGAATGAAAATCTGAATATATGGAATGAAAGTCTGAATATATGGAATGAAAGTCTGAATATATGGAATGAATCTTGAATATATGGAATGAAAGTCTGAATAAATAGAATGAAAGTCTGAATATATTGAATGGACCTTGAATATATGGAATGAAAGTCTGAATATATTGAATGAACCTTGAATATATGGAATGAAAATCTGAATATATGGAATGAAAGTCTGAGTATATGGAATGAAAGTCTGAATATATGGAATGAATCTTGAATATATGGAATGAAAGTCTGAATATATGGAATGAATCTTGAATATATGGAATGAAAGTCTGAATATATTGAATGGACCTTGAATATATGGAGTGAAAGTCTGAATAAGTAGAATGAAAGTCTGAGTATATGGAATGAAAGTCTGAATATATGGAATGAAAGTCTGAATATATGGAATGAAAGTCTGAATATATTGAATGAACCTTGAATACATGGAATGAAAATCTGAATTTATGGAATGAAAGTCTGAATATATGGAATGAAAGTCTGAATATATGGAATGAATCTTGAATATATGGAATGAAAGTCTGAATAAATAGAATGAAAGTCTGAATATATGGAATGAATCTTGAATATATGGAATGAAAGTCTGAATAAATAGAATGAAAGTCTGAATATATTGAATGGACCTTGAATATATGGAATGAAAGTCTGAATAAATATAATGAAAGTCTGAATATATGGAATGAACCTTGAATATATGGAATGAAAGTTTGAATATGGAATGAAAGTCTGAATATATTGAATGAACCTTGAATATATGGAATGACAGTCTGAATATGGAATTAAAGTCTGAATACATGGAATGAATCTTGAATATATGGAATGAAAGTCTGAATATATGGAATGAACCTTGAATATATGGAATGAAAGTCTGAATAAATAGAATGAAAGTATGAATATATTGAATGGACCTTGAATATATGGAATGAAAGTCTGAATAAGTAGAATGAAAGTCTGAGTATATGGAATGAAAGTCTGAATATATGGAATGAATCTTGAATATATGGAATGAAAATCTGAATATATGGAATGAATCTTGAATATATGGAATGAAAGTCTGAATAAATAGAATGAAAGTCTGAATATATTGAATGGACCTTGAATATATGGAATGAAAGTCTGAATAAATAGAATGAAAGTCTGAATATATGGAATGAAAGTCTGAATATATGGAATGAAAGTCTGAAAATATGGAATGAAAGTCTGAATATATTGAATGAACCTTGAATATATGGAATGACAGTCTGAATATGGAATGAAAGTCTGAATATATGGAATGAACCTTGAATATATGGAATGACAGTCTGAATATGGAATTAAAGTCTGAATACATGGAATGAATCTTGAATATATGGAATGAAAGTCTGAATATATGGAATGAACCTTGAATATATGGAATGAAAGTCTGAATAAATAGAATGAAAGTCTGAATATATTGAATGGACCTTGAATATATGGAATGAAAGTCTGAATATATTGAATGAACCTTGAATATATGGAATGAAAATCTGAATATATGGAATGAAAGTCTGAGTATATGGAATGAAAGTCTGAATATATGGAATGAAAGTCTGAATATATGGAATGAATCTTGAATATATGGAATGAAAGTCTGAATATATTGAATGGACCTTGAATATATGGAGTGAAAGTCTGAATAAGTAGAATGAAAGTCTGAGTATATGGAATGAAAGTCTGAATATATGGAATGAAAGTCTGAATATATGGAATGAAAGTCTGAATATATTGAATGAACCTTGAATACATGGAATGAAAATCTGAATTTATGGAATGAAAGTCTGAATATATGGAATGAAAGTCTGAATATATGGAATGAATCTTGAATATATGGAATGAAAGTCTGAATAAATAGAATGAAAGTCTGAATATATGGAATGAATCTTGAATATATGGAATGAAAGTCTGAATAAATAGAATGAAAGTCTGAATATATTGAATGGACCTTGAATATATGGAATGAAAGTCTGAATAAATATAATGAAAGTCTGAATATATGGAATGAACCTTGAATATATGGAATGAAAGTTTGAATATGGAATGAAAGTCTGAATATATTGAATGAACCTTGAATATATGGAATGACAGTCTGAATATGGAATTAAAGTCTGAATACATGGAATGAATCTTGAATATATGGAATGAAAGTCTGAATATATGGAATGAACCTTGAATATATGGAATGAAAGTCTGAATAAATAGAATGAAAGTATGAATATATTGAATGGACCTTGAATATATGGAATGAAAGTCTGAATAAGTAGAATGAAAGTCTGAGTATATGGAATGAAAGTCTGAATATATGGAATGAATCTTGAATATATGGAATGAAAGTCTGAATATATGGAATGAATCTTGAATATATGGAATGAAAGTCTGAATAAATAGAATGAAAGTCTGAATATATTGAATGGACCTTGAATATATGGAATGAAAGTCTGAATAAATAGAATGAAAGTCTGAATATATGGAATGAAAGTCTGAATATATGGAATGAAAGTCTGAAAATATGGAATGAAAGTCTGAATATATTGAATGAACCTTGAATATATGGAATGACAGTCTGAATATGGAATGAAAGTCTGAATATATGGAATGAACCTTGAATATATGGAATGACAGTCTGAATATGGAATTAAAGTCTGAATACATGGAATGAATCTTGAATATATGGAATGAAAGTCTGAATATATGGAATGAACCTTGAATATATGGAATGAAAGTCTGAATAAATAGAATGAAAGTCTGAATATATTGAATGGACCTTGAATATATGGAATGAAAGTCTGAATAAGTAGAATGAAAGTCTGAGTATTTGGAATGAAAGTCTGAATATATGGAATGAATCTTGAATATATGGAATGAAAGTCTGAATATATGGAATGAATCTTGAATATATGGAATGAAAGTCTGAATAAATAGAATGAAAGTCTAAATATATTGAATGGACCTTGAATATATGGAATGAAAGTCTGAATAAATAGAATGAAAGTCTGAATATATGGAATGAAAGTCTGAATATATGGAATGAAAGTCTGAAAATATGGAATGAAAGTCTGAATATATTGAATGAACCTTGAATATATGGAATGACAGTCTGAATATGGAATTAAAGTCTGAATATATGGAATGAATCTTGAATATATGAAATGAAAGTCTGAATATATGGAATGAACCTTGAATATATGGAATAAAAGTCTGAATAAGTAGAATGAAAGTCTAAATATATGGAATGAAAGTCTGAATATATGGAATGAAAGTCTGAATATATTGAATGAACCTTAAATATATGGAATGAAAATCTGAATATATGGAATGAAAGTCTGAATATATGGAATGAAAGTCTGAATATATGGAATGAATCTTGAATATATGGAATGAAAGTCTGAATAAATAGAATGAAAGTCTGAATATATTGAATGGACCTTGAATATATGGAATGAAAGTTTGAATATGGAATTAACGTCTGAATACATGGAATGAATCTTGAATATATGGAATGAAAGTCTGAATATATGGAATGAACCTTGAATATATGGAATGAAAGTCTGAATAAAAAGAATGAAAGTCTGAATATATGGAATGAAAGTCTGAATATATGGAATGAAAGTCTGAATATATGGAATGAAAGTCTGAATATATTGAATGAACCTTGACTATATGGAATGAAAGTCTGAATATATGGAATGAAAGTCTGAATATATGGAATGAACCTTGAATATATGGAATGAAAGTCTGAATATATGGAATGAACCTTGAATATATGGAATGAAAGTCTGAATAAATAGAATGAAAGTCTGAATATATGGAATGAAAGTCTGAATATATGGAATGAAAGTCTGAATATATGGAATGAAAGTCTGAATATATTGAATGAACCTTGACTATATGGAATGAAAATCTGAATATATGGAATGAAAGTCTGAATATATGGAATGAAAGTCTGAATATATGGAATGAATCTTGAATATGTGGAATGAAAGTCTGAATAAATAGAATGAAAGTCTGAATATATTGAATGGACCTTGAATATATGGAATGAAAGTCTGAATAAATAGAATGAAAGTCTGAATATATGGAATGAAAGTCTGAATATATGGAATTAAAGTCTGAATATATGGAATGAAAGTCTGAATATATGGAATGAAAGTCTGAATATATGGAATGAATCTTGAATATATGGAATGAAAATCTGAATAAATAGAATGAAAGTCTGAATATATTGAATGGACCTTGAATATATGGAATGAAAGTCTGAATAAATAGAATGAAAGTCTGAATATATGGAATGAAAGTCTGAATATATGGAATTAAAGTCTGAATATATGGAATTAAAGTCTGAATATATGGAATGAAAGTCTGAATATATTGAATGGACCTTGAATATATGGAATGAAAGTCTGAATATATTGAATGAACATTGAATATATGGAATGAAAATCTGAATATATGGAATGAAAGTCTGAATATATGGAATGAAAGTCTGAATATATGGAATGAATCTTGAATATATGGAATGAAAGTCTGAATAAAAAGAATGAAAGTCTGAATATATGGAATGAAAGTCTGAATATATGGAATGAAAGTCTGAATATATGGAATGAAAGTCTGAATATATTGAATGAACCTTGACTATATGGAATGAAAGTCTGAATATATGGAATGAAAGTCTGAATATATGGAATGAACCTTGAATATATGGAATGAAAGTCTGAATATATGGAATGAACCTTGAATATATGGAATGAAAGTCTGAATAAATAGAATGAAAGTCTGAATATATGGAATGAAAGTCTGAATATATGGAATGAAAGTCTGAATATATGGAATGAAAGTCTGAATATATTGAATGAACCTTGACTATATGGAATGAAAATCTGAATATATGGAATGAAAGTCTGAATATATGGAATGAATGTCTGAATATATGGAATGAATCTTGAATATGTGGAATGAAAGTCTGAATAAATAGAATGAAAGTCTGAATATATTGAATGGACCTTGAATATATGGAATGAAAGTCTGAATAAATAGAATGAAAGTCTGAATATATGGAATGAAAGTCTGAATATATGGAATTAAAGTCTGAATATATGGAATGAAAGTCTGAATATATGGAATGAAAGTCTGAATATATGGAATGAATCTTGAATATATGGAATGAAAATCTGAATAAATAGAATGAAAGTCTGAATATATTGAATGGACCTTGAATATATGGAATGAAAGTCTGAATAAATAGAATGAAAGTCTGAATATATGGAATGAAAGTCTGAATATATGGAATTAAAGTCTGAATATATGGAATTAAAGTCTGAATATATGGAATGAAAGTCTGAATATATTGAATGGACCTTGAATATATGGAATGAAAGTCTGAATATATTGAATGAACATTGAATATATGGAATGAAAATCTGAATATATGGAATGAAAGTCTGAATATATGGAATGAAAGTCTGAATATATGGAATGAATCTTGAATATATGGAATGAAAGTCAGAGTATATTGAATGAACCTTGAATATATGGAATGAAAGTCTGAATATATGAAATGAAAGTCTGAATATATGGAATGAACCTTGAATATATGGAATGAAAGTCTGAATAAATAGAATGAAAGTCTGAATATATTGAATGGACCTTGAATATATGGAATGAAATCTGAATAAATAGAATGAAAGTCTGAATATATGGAATGAAAGTCTGAATATATGGAATGGAAGTCTGAATATATGGAATGAAAGTCTGAATATATTGAATGAACCTTGAATATATGGAATGAAAGTCTGAATATATGGAATGAACCTTGAATATATGGAATGAAAGTCTGAATATATGGAATGAAAGTCTGAATATATGGAATGAACCTTGAATATATGGAATGAAAGTCTGAATAAATACAATGAAAGTCTGAATATATTGAATGGACCTTGAATATATGGAATGAAAGTCTGAATAAATAGAATGAAAGTCTGAATATATGGAATGAAAGTCTGAATATATGGAATGAAAGTCTGAATATATGGAATGAACCTTGAATATATGGAATGAAAGTCTGAATATATGGAATGAAAGTCTGAATATATGGAATGAACCTTGAATATATGGAATGAAAGTCTGAATAAATACAATGAAAGTCTGAATATATTGAATGGACCCTGAATATATGGAATTGAAGTCTGAATATATGGAATGAATCTTGAATATATGGAATGAAAGTCTGAATAAATAGAATGAAAGTCTGAATATATTGAAAGGTCCTTGAATATATGGAATGAAAGTCTGAATATATGGAATGAAAGTCTGAATATATAGAATGAAAGTCTGAATATATTGAATGAACCTTGAATATATGGAATGAAAGTCTGAGGAGGCAAGCGTGGACACTTAGCATTTTCATACTTTTCTGTATTTGTCGCAGAAACGTTCGACATGTTTTAAGCATAGAAGTATAACTAAAATCTTTATGTGACCAGTCGGTTCATCAACAACGGGCTACCTTTGAAATATGCTCTGGGGTTTTGGGAGCACCACAGTTTAGTTCACAAGCCGGTCAGCCTGCGAAGCGAAGTTAAGCTAAGCTAAACTAAGCGGAGTTGGAATGGGATCTCACCTCTCATCCCTGCCTTATCTCGGATAGGCACGCTGTTATTTCCTGCTACCTGATTTCTGTTTGTGGCCGCTGAAAGTGAGATAGTACGCATTTTTAATATAAGGTGAATAACTACAAGTACCAAATTATAAAATGTATGATTTTCTTCCTAATTTTTTAATACTTTTACTCAGTTTACATATTTCATTTGTGTCACATTATCCTCCCAACATTTTTGGCATCTTCACCCTCATGTCTTGACATCGTCTTCTCCCCTTCTTCCTCATGTTCTTCATTTAATTACTTGCTGTTGTTTTGACATCCAAGATATCAATTCCCTGTACTTGCTGACTGTATCTGTAATTCCAATAAAGATTTTACTAAAAACATTCTTCCTACATTTGTGCTATATCTATGTGAAACGAGCTTACCAGATGGTAATAAAAGAAAAATTATTGTGTTCATAAGTGTTTAGTAGTGCCAAGTGCAGTGTGCGGGATTTGGTTGGCAATACTTTTTGCTTTGTATTATGTTAGCCCTTGCAGCAAGAATGTCCTGGGTACGATTTCAGCCTGGGGTCTTTCTACATGGAGTTTGTATGTTCTCCCCGTGCATGCGTGGGTTCTTTCCGGGTACTCCGGCTTCCTCCCACAGTACAAACACATGACTGGTTAATTTGTCTCTCTAAATTCTCCTTAGGTGTGAGTGTGTGTGTGCATGGTTGTTTGTTTGTCCTTTCTCTCTGTTGCCCTGCGGTGGACTGGTGACCTGTCCAGGGTGTACTTTGCCTCTTGCCCGATGACTGCTGGAGATAGGCACCAGTAGACCCTCGCAACCCCAAAAAGATAAACGGGATGAATGGATGGATAAATGGATGGATGGATTGATGGATCCATCCATCGTTTTATTCACCGAGAGAGTTTTCCATGTTTATAATAATTGGCTCATATTACACAGCTTTAAAGGACTCATATCATGCTGTTACCAGGGCTGCTTTGGGTTTTTCGGATCATTATCTAATCCACCTCATCCCAACCTACAGACAGAGACTAAGAGCTTCCAAACCCAAGGTTCACACTGTTAAGAAGTGGACTGAGGAATCAAAGCAGACGCTCCAGGCCTGCTTTGAATGCACAGACTGGACTGTTTTTTAAACCTCAGCCACTGACTTAAACCAATGTGAGGTCCCCTCCTGCCTCAAACGATCCACCATCATCCCGGTTCCCAAGAAACCCACCATCCTAGGATTAAATGACTACAGGCCTGTAGCCCTGACGTCTGTGGTCATGAAATCCTTTGAGCGGCTGGTGTTGAAGCACCTGAAAGACATCACAGGCCCCCTGCTGAACCCCCTGCAGTTTTCTTACCGAGCAAACAGGTCGGCAGATGATGCTGTTAACTTAGGTCTACACTTCATCCTGCAACACCTCGACCACACAGGGACATACGCCAGGATCCTGTTTGTAGACTTCAGCTCGGCCTTCAACACTATCATACCAGACATCCTCCACCAGAAGCTCACCCAGCTCAACGTCCCAGCCTTCACCTGTCAGTGGATCAACAGCTTCCTGACGGACCGACAGCAGCAGGTGAGACTGGGGAGCATCTTCTCCCGATCCAGATCAATAAGTACTGGTGCCCCCCAGGGGTGTGTTCTATTGCCACTCCTCTTCTCCCTGTACACAACTGACTGCACCTCATCAGACTCATCCGTGAAACTCCTTAAGTTTGCAGATGACACCACTGTCATTGGACTGATCCAGGACGGTGATGAGTCTGCATACAGACAGCAGGTGGATCGGCTGGTCCACTGGTGCTGTCAGAACTACCTTGAACTGAACCCACTCAAGACTGTGAAAATGGTGGTGGACTTTCGGAGAACACCATCTCCATACACGCCCCTCACCATCCTCAACAACACTGTATCGGCCGTGGACCACTTCAGGTTCCTAGGAACCACCATCTCTGAGGACCTGAGATGGTCTTCACACATAGACACTGTTCGAAAGAAGGCCCAGAAGAGACTGTACTTCCTGAGGCAACTCAAGAAGTTCAACCTTCCACAGGAGCTGCTGGTCATCTTCTACACTGCCATCATTCAATCTGTCCTGTCTTCATCCATCTCAGTGTGGTTTGGCTCATCCACAAAACAAGACAGGTCCAGACTGCAACGAATAATCAGGAATGCAGAGAGAATAATCAGGGCTGACCTTCCCTCCATCCAGGACTTATACAGGTCTAGGGTCAGAAAAAGAGCTGCTAAAATCTCTGCAGACCCCACACACCCTGCACATAAACTGTTTAGAGTTTTACCTTCAGGCCGCCGCTACAGAGCACAGTTTACTAAAACCAGCCGCCACAGAGACAGTTTCTTCCCCCAGGCTGTTTCTCTGTTGAACATTCAATAAAGTACAAAACAACAGCATACAGATGTTGCAAATGCACCTTTTTATTATATATGTGTATATTGTACATTGTAAATATGTATATTCTGTAATGCAAAAACAAAACAAAAGAGCAAAGTGTACCTGAGTCAAATTCCTTGTTTGTATGTACGAACTTGGCAATAAAGCTGATTCTGATTCTGATTATGTTAACCACTTAAGATCAAAGGATTGAGGTCCAAAATCTGCTTGTGGACATCTTAAGGGAGTTTAGAAAATTATTACATTTAATTCTTTCTCCTGACAGGTTTGTCAATTGATTTTATCCAGAACGAGTCTTCTGCAAACTCACTTATCTGATTGTAGAGACGGAATTTGATTATATTGCTTTTGTCTACAAATGTTTACAAGGTAAAAAGATGAGAGATTCAAATGTGGAAAAAAATCTGAAATAAAATCAAAAACAATTAAGAGTTCACACAAGGTGGGTTTACAGGAAGTCAAACAGAGATTTTTTTTTCTGTTATGTACAAGGAACGGTTAAAGTGTTTGATCACCACGGTATACAACATACATACATACGGTTTCTATGAATTTGACTCAAAATTATTTTGGGGACATACAAAAAATTTATTTGAGTTGAGATATTACAAAATGTGAAAATTAATTGAAAATATAAAATATTTAAGGAGAAAAACCATATATTCTATATTCTGGTTGTTGCTGTTATTCGCCACAAAACTGAAATTTAACCGCCACTAACGAGTAACGGGTAACGGGAAATGACAGCCTGCTTATCCAACATACGATACGTGAGAGGGGAAACCCCACTCCAACTGTTCGGTTAGTTCAGCACCCAAGGCGATCTGTGAACCGAGCTCTGCTGTTTCGAAAACCCCAGACTAAATTTCTAATTATGCTCAATGTTGATAAACTGACTGGTCAGATAACATATTAAGGTCTATTTTCTTGCTTAACACATCTGGAAAATATTTAATTTAGTGACAACGTCATGGTAGTATAAAAACTTGAAGTTTCTGCCCTTCCCTTCTCTGTTTAGGACCACGGACCAGATTACCCATAATTCCTTGACTTTCATTCCATATATTCATGATTCATTCCATATTTATTTCAATGTTATTAAAACGTTCACGTTCAACAGTCACAGGAGGATCTCCCTCAATCTGATCAGGGTTGACTGCAACCTCTGGTTTGAAATTACCGCCATGCTGCCCAGTATGATCAGCGGCGTGTGATGTTGAAGGAATTTGTAAGTCAGCTGATTCATTTTGCTGAATGCTGGGTGGAGACGGTATTCTATTTAAATCTTCAAAAGCCTGTTCTAATGAGCGTAAAAAGTCACCGTGCAGATTTTGATTTATTACATTTTCACTCTTAGCAGGAGATGCATTTAACCCGGTGTTATCTGCTACTTCTGCATTAACAGGAATTTCACTAAGTTGAGCAACAACATTCCTTATCTTATTCAGTGCATGTGTGATCTGGCTATCCATATCAACATGAGTATCAGAAGAAGAAGACCCAGGGATCAGTTTAAATTACCTTGATATCAGCGCAATGTTTTAGTAACAGTGTCTGACATGCAGCCAGAAGCGTTAAATTTGATGCTTTATTACAACGGTCACGTAAGGATAGGGGAACTCTCTGTCTGCGCTGTTGCTGTCCAGGTCTCGATGAAATCTGCTCCACCATCAACGTTGCCTCTGGAAATATAAAGAAAAAATAAATGAATGAAATATGCGAATTAATTCAGTAGGTAAATGAGTATAAGAAGAATTAAACTTACCATTCAATAAACCTCTAACAAGCCTCGCCCTGGTATACAGAGCACAGAGTCACCGTCTTTTCCTCAATTTAAGATATTCTGTGAAACAAAATAAAGTTACCTTACAATGCAGGTCTTTTGAAAAAAACAAATCTGGTTTCTGTGAAGATTTGGATAGAACAGAATTTGAATATAACTATAACTTACAACACGGGGTATTTGAACGGTTCCGGGCGGTTCCAGCTCTTCCTGCACTGAACTGGTACAGTTCTGCTGAATGTTATCCAGGCTTGGGTTCTGGTTTAAATCATTCGATATATCTGTAAAATATTTAATCAGAGGTTAAAACAAGTCTGCAATATCGCATAGACCTGTGAAAACATATGCTTAGAAATATATATATATATATATATATATATTTTTTTACTTACTCTCCTCTTCCGGAGCTGTTAACTTTTCCGGCGCACGGTCAGGGGACTGTGGCGCGTGAATGGCTTCGCCCTCTATTTCATGTTTAGCTGGGATCGGAGTGTCTTTTTTAAAGACATGTTTCCGTCTCAACTTTGATTTTTTCAGTGGCAGACGGTTACAAACGCTGACCTCTCCAACGTTCAGGAATATGTCTCTTGTTAAATCTGTAAGTAGAATTTATTTCATTTATTTTTTAAATCACAAAATTGCATTCACCAGTTGACTGAACCAGATGTTGTTGCAGTTAATAATTACCATAGTCAGACTGTGTAAAAACGATACCATCCAGCTCGTCACTCATGGGTTCTAAAGAATATAAGTTAAACATTATTATTATCCAACGAGCATTCACAAGCACTTAAAGAATTCTTAAAAATGATTACTTACTACTGAAGATTGCGTTGTATCTTTCGATAGAAGCAGAATGTTCACCACCTTCTTTGTTTCCTGAAATATTTTCCGACATTTTTTTTCTGCTTCTCTTTACAAGTGTTCTAAAAATATTTTAGTGTAACTGGTTAAAAATAAACTTTTAGCTACCAGATTTGAAGCTGATCTCCCAGTAAAGATTGCGATGTATCTCTCAATAGAACCAGGATGATTGACTACGCTACCTTCAGTGCGCATAGTTACGCCCCTGGGCCACACCCCCCCTGAGACACCTCAGCAACAGCGCAGACGTGTTAATTCAATAAACAGGGAATGGGAATTGTCAGAGACAATGCTCGAGACTTATAGCCAGGAAAAGAGCACATTCCTCTTAATTACTTTAACTACAGTTGGTGTGAAGACTGTGTCTGAGACAATACGCAAGAAACAGCTGCGGATGTCTGAGGTCTGGTCACCTATTCATTAAACAGTGGATGTGTATTGACTGAGACAATGGTCGAGACTTTGGCCCAGGAAAAGAGCACAGGTCGTCTTAATTACTTTGTCTGAGACAATACACAAGAAACAGCTATGGATGCCTTAATTCAATAAACAGTGACTGAGGATTTTATAACCTTTATTTTTTTTTTTTTCAGTTTCTTGTGTATTGTCCAAACAAAGTATTTTAGCTGTAGAATCCATTTCTAATGTGGAAACAGGATACTGAGCACTCATAAAACTTTAGATAATTCCATGTTTGGCTTACTTTTTAACTTTTTTTTTTTTTTCAGTTCATTTGTTTCTCTGTTTTTAGATCATCTCTACAAGTTGCTGGTGCAGATTAGATTACTCAAACATTTGAGCAGAGGAAGAAAGGTTCTGTATCTACTTTTTGTCTTTCTTGTTTTTTAGACTTTAAAACAAAATGAATTTACAATTCTGTCAGGTTCTCTCTTTTTATCAGAATTTCGTGTGATGTGCCTGCATTAACCTGAGTGACCTTTTAAAGTGGATAAACTACATGTTTTGTTTTTAGATGTAAAAAACATCTAAAAACATACAATTAGAAAGATTCGCTTCCTTGTAATGACAACATCCGGTTAATGACGACATCCGGCTAATGACAACATCCGGTTAATGACGACATCCGGCTAATGACAACATCCGATTAATGACGATATCCAGTTACGTCACCGGAAGGCCCGCCACCGGAAGTCCCGCCCTAGGATGCCCCAGCCACCAGAAGTCCCACCCACCTGTCGAAATTTTCACACCTCATTTGATTGAAGGATGTACATTTAGTCTCTAATCTTTTACTTGATTTTTACCCAATTCTGTTTGTGATTTCTGCATGTGGGTCATGGAGCTCCCTAGATTCATGACACATCGTTGTCTGATTAGATATTATCAATCCCACTCTTATATTTTTAATTATCTCATATGTGCTGCCTAAGGCCTTCCTCTGGCTTGTCATAACTTGTATTAAAATGTCTTTTAAGTATCTTTGTTAGGACTTTATGGTGGAAAAAGGGTTAGGTATAATATTTAAGACAACATAAATTGTAACAGGTAATAAAATTATGTGCTTATTTGCAGTTTGCTGGTCTGGAGTGAACAGCCATGTTTTAACACAATGCTAAGTCGGAAAATCAGCAAGGACAGTGCTTTCGTCTTCCCACATTACTAGCATACAGACACTAACTGTAAATATAAACGCTTTAGAGGAAGATAAAGGATATATATATATAGGTAAATTCCGGACTACAGAGCACACCTGATTAAAAGCCGCATGCTCTAATTTTAGAAAGAAAACCAATTTTGTACTTGTACAGGCGGCACCGAATGCTTAGACGCGGGTGTCCCACGTTGTTATATGATTTACGCAGAAAGATATTACACGTGAGGAATTTTTTACTTTTAACTTAATCCGTATGGTAATATAAACAAATGCATATTGCAAATGCTTTTTTTTCGAACAGTGGCTAACACGGCTACCTTTAAACGTACGTTATCAGTAACACACACATTTCGTTGCTAATGCGTTTTTACTGGACTGCGCATGAACAACATTCCAATATCTCCTAACTGATATACACCGCAGCCTACCAGGTCAAAAGTCATTGATCGCCTTCTTCATCTTCTTCCTGCACAATGAAATCATCAAAGTCCTGTTCTTACGTGTCCGAATTGAACAGCCTCTGGATCTCGTCACTCATTTCAGCCTCTTCGTTGACGCTCTCACTTAAGCGCACCCGGTCCCCTTAATCACACAGAAGTTGTAAACTGTGTTTACTTAGATTTTTGTATTAGTAGTTATGATTATGTTAATTCAGCTGTGAATTCAACCTGGAAAGACTCACATAATAGAGACACAACAAGAAGACGGTTAAAAAGTTTATTAATGAAAGATTATTTCTTTGGCGCTCGGACCCCTGAGGAAGACGTAAACGATGAGGATGAAGTGGGTTTGAATAAACATTTTAGGATTATGATTTGGTATGTCTTCCCCCCTGGAATCCGATCCTGGTGGTGGCGTAGGCCTTGGTATGAAAGGAGTTGGGAGCCTATGGTGGAGAAGGGGTGGAGGAGGGTCGAAGCTCAGCAGAAGAGCGGTGTCTTCCATGCAGAAGGTCTTTAAAAGTGATGCCCTGGGAGATGATTGGCCGAGGAGAAGTGCGGACCTGCCGTTGATTGGAGCAGCCAGTGAGGAGTGATTGGTCGTGGCGGGGTGGTGAGTCTTCCATCTTGAAATTTCGTTTAAACTATGAAGAAAATATCTAAATACAGCATTTATAAACAAGCAAAACTACTACTAAATGCAATACAACATAAATCATGTATTCAATGTCTAACTAAATAAAAAAGGTTGTCAGACTGCTTTTTCCTGCTGTCATAAGAATCTGTCAAAATGATACCAACACAGCATTACAAATTAGAAATAAATACAAAAAAACTTGTTTCGGAATTTTTCCAAGGAGATTCTAAGCTTATTTACACTGGATGAGGGCAAAGGTCAGTGCTGATAAGCTGCCAAGTGACGTAATTATAATCATGTTTAAAATGGTTTTGCTGATCTGCAGGAACTGATACACAACAACCACAGCTAAGGATTCGTGCAGGCAGAAAACTTTTTCTTTAAAAATCTGGTTACTACACGAAAAGCAAAAAAAAATAATATATATATATATATATATATATAAATATATACATTGTGATATATATATATATATATATATATATATATATATCACAATGACCTATGTAACATAGGAATCCAAACTAAAGCATGTTAGGTAAAACTGTTCCCCCTTTTCATCATTTCTGGCAGTAATGCCTCTTTGTTTTCCAGATATCAAAATGATGGCATCTACATAAGTAATAAACTGCATGTAATGATGATACATCTAAAATATATTAGTGATTTACTATTGATACCTTTGGTAGAGATAGGGTGAGGAGCTCCGCCATCCGGGAGGAGCTTGGAGTAGAGCCGCTGCTCCTCCACATCGAGAGGAGCCAGTTGAGGTGCCAGGAGGCATCTATACCGGATGCCTCCTGGACGCCTTCCTCGGGAGGTGTTCCAGGCACGTCCCACCGGGAGGAGGCCCAGGGGACAGCCCAGGACACGCTGGAGGGACTATGTCTCTCAGCTGGCCTGGGAACGCCTTGGGCTCCCCCCGGAGGTGCTGGAGAAGGTGTCTGGGGAGAGGGACGTCTGGACGTCTCTGCTGAGTCTGCTGCCCTCGCGACCCATTTCTGGATAAAGCGGAAGACGACGAGTGTGAGTATGAGTACCTTTGGTAGACACAAATTAAACATTTAAATTATTAAAGTGAGTGATGACTGGAGCATAAAAAACTAAACATTTACCCAATGGTAATATTAGTCATATCACTATACATCTCAGTGAATAGATTATTTCAGTTATCAAAATGAAAAGTTAAACTACTCTATCATATATATTTAACTTCATACAAGGAAATATATTTCAAATGTGTTTTTCTATTAATATTGATCAATACTGAAAAGTTGTGCTATGGCCTAAATAATCTTAACGAAGACTGCAGACTTGACATTTGGTTGCAGACAGTCACTGACTCCCACTGTTCACAGACAGCTGTATCCAAGGAAATTAATGGAAAGTTGCGTGGTAAAGAAAAACATGTAGTGAGAAAGAGAGGTGCACAATCAGCTGCCATAGCCAAAGCCTTTGGAAGATTGTGAAGCCAAGCCCATTTAAGAGTGTGTGGGAGATTTACAAAAAGTGGGTTGAAGCTGAATTCAGTTTCAAGAGCCACCACAAATAAATGTATGAAGGACATGGGTTATACAACCGCCATGTTCCTTACCTGGGCGAAGGGGAAGTGTGAAATTTCTACAGCAGTGATTAGGTGATGATGAAATGTAAATAATGTAGTTACCACTGTATTTTAGATGTGCCTCTGCTCTAACTAACCTGATTCAAATAGGTAAGTTACCTCTTCAACATGTCATTGGCGACTAATTCATTTAAATCAGGCTTGTAGAACCATGAAAGACATTTAAAACAGGCATGAGGCCAGTCTCCACTTCATGAACCTAAAGGATGGATAACATCTTTACTCCTCTTTCACATGAATAAAAAAAACGTAAGTCAGTTCTGGCATCAAATGTTTGACAAATATACAATAACGATTATTTGAAAATATTGTCTTCAGATATAAAAATTAGTTTTTTGAAGCTGATGTTTCGTTTAGTCTTAAACCAAATATATGTGACTGGAAGCATTTTCAGTGAATTATATTGTGGCGAAGAGGAAAGTTTTAACTCAGATAAATGGGCTCTGAATATGTTTGTTCTCTTTCATTGCTTCTTTAATTCTCAGAATTAATTCTCCTGCACTTTCCTAAATAAATAGCTTTTTTTCCCCCATGTTTAATTTGTTAAAGTTCCCAGAGAGAATGGGCAAGGAGGAAATTTTCCAATTTTAACTGCACATACTGTAAATCAGGCACTCCCAGCTGCGTCTTTTGTCCGTTGAGACACTGTCTGCTGAGACACTAAAAATGTGAAAAACTATCACACAGAGAAAACCATGGTAAAAATGTGCTGTGATCTGAATATCCTCCACTGTTGCCTAATGAAACAGTGCATGCTGCACATCAGAGAGACTGTATAGAAGATTTGAGGGACCTTCTAATCCAGTATGGATAAAGCTTCTGTGCCCACTGGTGAGAATCCATGTTAAAAATGCATGCAGATCAATCCTGCACGTGTGCACTAAATCATCACCATTGGGTTTTATTTTGTGTTCAATGCACAGTGTGAACTTCCATAGAAATGTTCCTAATGCTGGTTTACCAGTTCACACCACAAGTATCACAGATGGCTAAAAAGCATCTGTGTGCATGGATAAGATAGGAGTGAGGTGCAAACGTCAGCATCGCTTAAGGAATAATTTCACTTTCATCTTATTCGAAAAGACAGCCAGAGGACGGCAACAACCCACGTGCTCAGCAAGCTCTGAAAGAACCCACAGCAAGCCTGCATTCCCTAAAATAGGAAATGACAACGCAACAAATAATTGTTGAATCCACGACTGAAACCCACAGAACGAAAAACATACATACTTCATTTTCCAGAATGTCAGCCAACAACTCAAATGTATTAAACTGTATAAACTGTACACCTTTCAATTCAGTCCTGTTATGTTCATTTTAATTTCATTTGTGAAATCTGCAGGATGAGCAATTTGTTGATTTCTCTTTTTAAAAACATCTAAATATACCTTACCATAGATGCAATGTTTAAAAGTTACATACCAGCATCAGCATCAAACAATACATTTTCTTCAAGTCAGAATAAACTTATAGGGCCGTTCAGGTTACTAACGTGGCCTTTAAGGTCACCTGAGACACTAGATCTACCCTTTATTTTGTCCAATGTTTTGGTCATTGTCATTTGATGATGCAAATATGTCAACTAATGATGCCTGCGTGAGTTTTTGGGTCACATCTCTCAAGGTGCGAATGGCTTTAAAAGTTGTTCACCTTTAGACACAGCCATATGTTGGAATCCTCAAGTAACACGTTGGAATTGTCAAACATTGATCTGATTGGAGGGTAGGGCCAGTTACTCATTTGGCTTTAACAGCACTATTTGAGACCCTAACATCTCTGTTGTTGTAATTTTTCTAAAAAAAAGCCTCATGCTTTTCAGCCTAAGTTAAGAACTGAAGGAGTCTTTTTGATTAAATATCTCCAGGAAATAAACAGAAGAAGGCCACTTTCCAGCTAGATTTCAAGTTTTATCAAGCTCCTCTTTGAAGTATTATTGAGTAAGTAAGGAAAAAGTTAACTCACATAGCCTGCTGTGATGTAAGAGCGGAAATGGATGCTGGGAGGTGTAGTCACTGTCTGTTGCTGTGGTTAGATGGAGATGGCCCCAACACTGCATAAGAGCTTTTTTGATCATAATGTTTCATTGTTTTAACAAAAGCAAGCTAGTTTTTATGGTGTCCGGGAACTGACAGGGGCAAAAAAATATATATAGCATGCACACGAAATACAAATTTTCCCCCTGAAATACTAATTTGTTTCCATGAAATACTAATTCATCAGAACACATTGCTAAAATACTTCTGAGATGAAATGCCCATAAAACATATAATGTGCGCACGAAATACTAAAACAGCACACTTTCTCAAACATACGAAGGAATAAAACAACAACTGGATGGACAAGGATAGTCTGATCGAGTTTTATTTTAGGCTGGGGAGGAGCTACAAAGAGATTCTGAAAAGCATGGCATCACAAGGAATTCCCATAAGTGAGAGGTATTTAAATAGAATATTGAGAGCCAGGTGTTAACCCTTCCTGCTTCCGTTTGAAACACAGGGGAGATGAAATGGTTGTTCACTTCGGGGTTAACTCCCTGTACTTGCGTGTCACGGGGGGTGATGAAGGGACCGGATTGTTGAAGCGGCTGAGTTTTAATGGGGTAAAGATGAAAATTCAATCTGGGAGACTCACCCCTCCTCCAGCTTCACCCAATGGCTTCTCCATGCGTCTCCGCGCCACCCAATCAGCTTCAAGTCTGCAATAATCCTCAGCCAATGATCCTTCAAGGCTCCACATTTAAAGTCTCCCATCCATGGATCTCTCACCTGTCAGTCGAGCTTCGATTCTCCTTCTAAACATCTACGAGATACTCCTGACTGTAACCCAACTCCTGCTACCACTTCACCCGGTCGTCCCCGGCAGCATCTTCTCTTTCGAGCAGTCATCCGGCACCCCGGGCTTCCTCGTCTTCTTCTACTCCGGTTCTCCCTCAATCCTTCCTGCTTCGTTCATTCCGTTCATGGACTCTCTCTTATCTGGTTTCTCTCATTGTTAACATCTCCTGAGGTTGACCACTGTGTCACTTCCCCTGATGGCTGTCCTGCTAAGTTTGAATCATCTCATCTCCACTTCTATCAATCTCCCTTTTGGCGAGCTCGTGTCACCTTTAAGCATTTCAGACGTCTTCTGCTCTTAACCCTTAATATGCTCGATCTCATCAGTCCCTCATCATCGACATTCATTTCAAACATGGCTTTCCAATTTTTCTATTATATCAAATTCCTTCTCTGTCAAGCGGCATCCTCTTTCACACAATCAGGAGTCTGCTAAACCGTTCATTCTCGTCAATGAAAGTTATATCATGACGCAAACCACCTCTGATTCCAGCAGCTCGTTAGCCATCTGAGCGTTCTTTGTTCTCGTCTTCCTTTCTCCCAGCACTCCTCCCCAGCAACTCACACTGCTGGCTTCCCGCCCCAGTTTCTTCTCGATCTGGATGGTATTTCTTCTTTTATAGCGATGTCGTTCTCCCGGCTGACTCGCTCCAGTTTTCGGTCTCTAGTCCTGGTCCAAAACCAGCCTCTTGAATAGATGATTCACAATCCTTTGTTGTCACAACTTGCACGTGAACTCATCATTATAGCTAAGAATATACAGAACCTATTACCTTCGTATTTCTAACTATATCCTGCTTTAACTTTTTCCTTTTTCCTTTGAGTACTCTTAACCTATTTACCACGCATATTAATCTTGTAAATTCTGACTTCTTAATTTCCTCTGTAGCATTAAATCAATGCTATATATATATTTCTATTGTCCGCGACTTTACTTAGCTTTTAAAAAATTGAAACTAGTTATAACAGCAACTTTTGCTCCCTAGAATATCTATTCATTTACATATTCGAACATTTCTACCAACCTCGTTCCCTTATCATCCAGGCGCTAAGGATCTTTTACTGTTTCAATACATCATAACGATCCTTTCCCAATTTTATTGTGGTGCACACTTTCTCTCGGCAGATCAGGTCGGCACTGCTGTTCAGCTGTGTCAATCGATTTTCAGCACCTTTCTGAACTAGTGTTTTCACATACAAGCATTAACTGCATTATTGCCGCAGCAGAATATCAACTTATGAACATTTCATGTCAGTCAATATCACGGACGTCGCTCTTTCCTCCATCGTATCCAGGCAGGCCTGTTATGTTCCAGGTTATTCAATTCAGCCACTGATGCTTGTCTCGTTCTAATTTCCAGGTATTTTGCCGCCTCTGTTCATCAGCTACTTTCACTGTTCTCCTATTATTCCTCTCTCCATCACTATCAGTTTCACATCGTTGTATCTCAGGTCCAGCTCCTTCCACTTCAAAACCCATTTCTTCGCCCGGCAAATCTTTGTAAATTTTGCCCTCCCTTTACTCACTATCGTACCCGCTTCTCATTTAGTCAGTTCTAGCTTTTATTATCTCAGTCTTTCAACATTGTCGTTTCAAGCTTTCCTACATTCGCAGCCTATTAACAGGCATCAATTTTATCAAAGATGATTTTCTGAGCCGACACTGAGCTTTTCTCTCTTCACGCCATTTAACTTCTTCTCAAGACATTTCAAATCATTGCATTACACAACCTGACTCCAGACTGCGGGAATCTCCTTAGGATCCTTTGCTCCGATCGTTTTTGTTTTTTAACTTATTCTGAATCTCTTCTCTCCAACACCTTCCTCCTTGACTTTATGGCTTACTTAGACTAAGTAATTTACTACTCCTTCTAATTCATTCACACCAGCTAGAGATTCAGCTTTCAGACCTGAAGTTCTATTCAGTCCCTTTCAAACTTGTCTACAATCACATTTAAGCTTGAAGGTAGATGTTTCATTTTCATAGCTCGCCTCAATGGCTATTTTTTCTTCCCAAGTCATGTTCTCTTTTATTCTCTAACGTTACATATCAGTTCACCCTTCATGCCTCTTTCCTTGCTTCAGGAGGAGTTCCCATGATCACCTCCTGGTTTCTCAATTTGTGAGGCAAATTTAGTTCTATGCAACCTTTACCCTAGTCATTTCTCAGGTCACTCATTCAGAATTGGGGCAGCCACTTCAACAGCTGCCCAAGGAGTTTCCATAGCTTCCCTACAACAACTCAGCCGCTGGTCGACTTCAGCATTCTTTTCTTATGTCCGCCTAAACTTCCATTCTGTGCTCTGCTCGACGATCTATCTGCTCTTAGTAGAGCTTTTGCATAAACAAGTGACAGTTGGCCTTTTTAGTTTTAACTTATCCTTGCTTCCTCTACTTGTTCGTCAGGCACGACTAAGTCCTTCTCTCTGCTTGCATAGTCAGGTTTACCAAGTTTCCATCCTTTTGCTCGTCAGCTATCACATATTTTCTCCCTTCGCCTGTTGGGCTCGCCCACATTCGCATCCACCAGGCTTAGTCAGGTTTATCATGTCCCATCCATGCCTCATCAGGCGCGTTCCAGCCTTAGCAATTTAGTACATTCCCTCTCCAGCCAGTCTGCTTCTTCTTTTTCCTTCACTCTTTAGGCTCAGCTTAGCTCTTGCTCAACAATTTGTTATGTTTCCTTACCCTTGACTTTGGCCAGATTCATGTCCTTCCCCTTCTTCGCCTGTTAGGCTCTTATTATTTCCTCCCCACCCTCGTCCTCCATCCATATCACTTTTGCTCAGTCTTGGCCTCGGTTTTGGGGGGTGAAATATTTAATCCTATCTCCAGGATGTTCAAGCCCCCTACGGGTTTCAGGTGAAGTGTTTTTACTTCCTTTATTAACTTTCATTCCATCTAAATATTTAGTCTTCTCAGACTTTAGTTCTACCCTGATATTTCACCTCATCTCTATATGCCAGCGCAAGTCCACGTTTCATCTTTAGTTTGCGCTTCGATGACCCATTCAGCTAATTTCAAGCCATGATCAAATTCGCACTCAAACATTTCCCATCATTCTTCTCTTTCACACTCCATAAGAGCCCTACGTCTGCCTCCTGTTTTCTCACATTTTAGACAGACTCTATTCAATGCAACCTGAGCTAGTCAATTTTCTTGCCATTCACTTAAAATTGGGGCTGCAATTACTGCATCTACCCAAGGAATCTCAACAGATTCCTTTCAACACCTAGCCTCTGATCTTCCATCATATGCATCATATGTTCAGACTTCCTTTTCGTTTTCAGCTCAACAGTCTCTCAGTTCCTAAGTAGGATTTCATGCAATTACTGGTGACGGACGGCCTATTAAATCATTTTTATCATCTCAGGTTTGATTCATCTCATTCATTTTCTGTTTTCCAAGGTTTTTGTCAGCATCTTCAATCCCTTTCATTCATTCTCTTACCTCCTCGTCATCTTTCATTCTCCTCCCAGCAGGTTCGACCTCTGGGGTAAAGTCTTATTCATTTCAAGCAGCCCACTCATCTTTTGCACGTTTCACACGCTCACGCACCACTGCAAGCTTTCGAAAGCTCACACCACTCACAAGCCTACGCAAGAAAGCCTACGAAGGCGCACTCTCTTCATTCATCGTTTTCATGTTTCTTTTATTTATTTTGGGGCTCTCTCCTACTCACCTACAGGGCTCATGTTCCATTCCTATGCCTAACGCAGGCTCACCACGTGCATCCATTCATCATTGTCATGCCTTCGTGACCCACTACATAGATACCTATGGGGCTCATGTTCCATTCCTATGCCTAATCCCCTCCTGCTGTCATCTTTTAACCATTCTATTACATTTCAGCCTCGGTTTGGCCTCGGGCTTTTGGGGGAAGACAATTCTAATTCTAATCCTAAAACGTTCATCAGTTCATGCATTATCAGCATTCATGTCTTCCTCTAGGGTCTGAGCGCCAAGCAAATAAACATCCATTGTGTAACTTCTCTAATCACATTTGGTGTTTCTCATTGTGAGTTTCTACAGGATTGAAATGGAGTAAAGATGAAAATTCAATCTGGGAGACTCACCCCTCCTCCAGCTTCCCCCAATGGCTTCTCCGTGAGTCTCCGCGCCAACCAATCAGCTTCAAGTCTGCAATAATCCTCAGCCAATGATCCTTCAAGGTTCCACATTTGAAGTCTCCCATCCATGGATCTCTCAGCTGTCAGTCGATCTTCGACCCTCCTCCACCCCATGGCCTCGGATTCTCAGTTCCATTACCATCAGGCCTCCTCTTTATCACCAGTACCAGATCCGGGGGGGAAGACAATTCTAATTCTAATCCTAAGACGTTCATCAGTTCATGCATTATCAGCATTCATGTCTTCCTCTCGGGTCTGAGCGCCAAACAAATAAACATCCATTGTGTAACTTCTCTAATCACATTTTGTGTTTCTTATTGTGAGTCTCTACAGGATTGAAATAACTGTACTGCACACTGATTGCACATTAAATGTATCATGGCCAGCTGAACTTCCTCTTCGCTCGCTGTTGTGCATACTGCCAAAACACACAATCGCCCGCACACTCTTTTTCTCTCTCTGCCCTCTTCTTCGTGGTCCCAGTCTGAGATCGCTCAGCGCCACCACACATATAGATACACATACATATTTACACACCCACAATACACTGAGCTCCATCACTTATGAGTTACACATCTCCTGGAACACAGATCACTTGTTGCCTACTTCGTGGGAATGAATCAGTACTTTGTGGGCACAAATTAGTATTTCGTGGGAACAAATTAATATTTTGTGGGAACTAATTAGTCTTTTGTGCGCACGCTATATATTATTTTCCCCTAGTCAGCTCCCGGCGCCGTAGTTTTGACAAGATAACAGTTCATTTTCTAATTAGGATAATGAAGCTTGTTTTGTTAAATTATCTCATTCAGTTTATTTTATCATAATATGCCTTTATCTCAAGATGGTTGAGCTAGTTTTGTTGTAATAATGTTGTACTTATGTCAAAAGAATAGGTCGTTTGTCAAAACATTTCATAATTTCAACATGATGGAGCTTGTTTTATTGGGATAAAAATTAGAATAACCGATTTCTCTTGTAATAATTGTATGACATAATTTGACCCAAAGTGATAGGTGTTTACTCTGGCACAAGCTCTGAGCCTCATATGACCACAAATTATCTGTATAATAAAAAGTCTTGTTGCATCAACACATTATTTTAATTAGCAGAAGAAACTGGCCAGCTGGGATCAAGATCAACCCAGAGCATAGATGAAGTAATGTTTCATCTTCCTGAAGGGGTCTCTGAAATCTGACCCAGAGGTTCCAATAATCCCCACCTTTTTTTAAGACCAATCAGTCTCACCAACGGATTCCAGCTCACCTTTAGGTAACCACTAATTGCAATTTTGTTTGACATCATCCACTTTATAAAACATGCATGCAATTTGTGATCGAGACCTCCTCTTTGGGATACTGTGTGCACCTTAGCGGGTGCAGTGGGTTGAACAGAGATGGGGTCCTTGTACATCGGAACCTTGAGCCTCCAAAAGTAGTTTGTGGTCTGTCACATAAACAAACGTACAAAGTTACTTTTAAAACTCAACAGAAACAAAGTTTGTGTCCTTTTCTTGAGTAAACTAGCTGTGTTTTCTTCACATTGCAAGATATGCTCACGATCTCAATCCCTATAATAGCCATTGTTTGAGCTTAGGGTTTCAGACTACTGGGGTCCATGTTCTTATATATCAAACAACTGATATTCTGTGCACATATTTTTGTAAAGACATTTGAAGACATTTGAAAAAGAATTAAGATGTTATAATAAAGCAATCAACAATGAGCTACTGGAACATCTCCACACCCCAGATGCTGTAACATAACTACCCATCCTCATTTGACCCTAACAAACACAAGAAGGGCATCCTCTGTTTCTGCTGACCTTCACTCACTGTATTGACTATGTACTCATGATGCTGCATTTTTTGCAAAGTATTTGCCTTTGCAGATCTCCTCTGTTTTTGCTATTTTGTCACACTTACTTGTTTAAGATCATCAAGAAAATCAATATTAGATGGAGATAACCTGAGTCAATACAAAGAACAGTTTTCAGATAAGGTTTTCATTTATTATAGGAAAACCCCATTCAGACCAACCTGGCCCTTTGTCAAAATGGAACCACCATTACCCTCCTACCCTAACGTCCTTCATAAATTATAGATTTACTCTGATTTATCATGTATTTTTGAAAAGTTAGATTCCATTGGCCACACTAGACTTGTAGAATCCTGTCGGTTGGCTAAATTATGTTGGATAAAAGACCTTAAAAGCAACACATAATGCTTCAAACTGAAGTAATTCAAGAACAGATGAGAAACAAAGTCATTGACAGCTATCAGCCTGAAAAGGGTTACAAAGCCATTTCTAACTGTTTCGGACTTGAGATATCAGTAGAACATCAAGACATCAGTTTTCCGCACACCAGCAGGTCCACCTCTGAGTTGCTCAAAGAGTTAAAGTTTAGGAGTGAGTGGCCTAGTCAAAGTCTTGTGTTAAATTCGACTGAGATTCTGTGGCATCACTTTCACCATTCATGCTTCAAAAATTGTCCAATGTAGCTCAGTTAAAACAATTCTACTAAAAACAGTGGACAAAAACACATCTACAGCAATGTACAAGACGTATCACCAGTAATCACAAACACTTGAGGGCTAATGATGATGCCAAGGCTTGGAACAACCTGTTATTAGCTCATTATTAAGTGATGATTATCTTTTAACACTGAGCCAAGTTGGTTTGTATATTCTTTTTTCACTTAATAAATGAAATCTTCATTTAAAAACTACATTTTATATTTACTTAGGTTATCGTAGTCTGTGGTTAGGACTAATTTGAAGGTCTAAATCATTTAAATGTGACAAAAAAGCAAAACAAGAAAACTGTAAGGGAGTAAATACTTTTAAACAGCACTGTACATACTCCTTGGTCATTATAATTGGCACCAGACTCTGCACAAATCAAACCTTTACTTGTGACTGCCTAGCTGTTTTTTGACCATTGAGTATGAATTAGACTTGTGAATGTCTTGTGATGTTATTACAACATCAAGTAAGATACATACTGGAAGGCAGATAAACTAGACAGAGCTAAGAGAGGAATGCCAGCAGAAAAATATTTGTGATTTAGGTCAAGGGCTCTTGTGAGCCTTTCCTTTCTCCAAGAGCTGCTGAAGGATATAAATAAACAACATAATGAGCAGCTTCATTAGGTAGATGTGACACGTAATGAACACTTAATGAAGATATAACGTTAACAAAAACTGTCTTTTACATTAAATTACCAAGAAGTACAATTATCCTGAATGAGGAGCACACAATTCAAACTTTTATACTAATTGTAGAAAAGCAGGTTGTTGCGAATCATCCTGCAGCACCAGGAGTGCCTGCTGTGGGAAGCAGTAAATATGCAAAGTAGCAAAAGACCATTTTCATCTCAGAGGTATTTTAGCAATGTGTTCTGACACCATTTGACAAAATTTATAATGAAACATCTGAATTGTATCATTTTTTTCTGTTTGCACCTCATGCTCTGTAAGTCTGCATAAATATTAGTTTCCATTACTGACACAGCATCACAGAATGCACGCATGAACGGGGATGCTTTGCTCTGATGCATGGGCTGAGGGGCTTATGACAGTCCTGCTTCAAATTTTGATTTAGCACCAAATTACCAGATCGCTGTACCATGAGCCTCTGACAAATGTCTTAACAGCCAGACAAGCGTGTGCTTCATGTGAAAAATAGTTTCTAATTTTGAGTACCAAACTTTTCCTTCATTTTTTTCTGTGGAAGAATGTTGCAGAGATATAGCTGAAATTGTTCTCCAGTGTCTGGTTCTTTGTAAGAAAATAGTATTGCTGTCTGTGCAGTTTGCACGTGACAGATAATTCAGGGAGAACTGCAGTTGTATACTGTTATATTTCACTTTTAATGAAATAATCAATAACAATGAGGGATTTCACAAGATTATGGACTCATTGTATTAAAAGTAAATGAATAAAAAAATATCACCTTGATTTTGGCTCTTTCCTTTTTTATGTGTCCAGGAGAGTAGCACTCAGAATTGTTATCTGAGTGCCAAGAAGAAGCCAAACAGATTTACGTTCACAAGTCAGGCATTACGGCTTTCGCTATAATGCTCTGCTTGATATATGTATAAAAACCTTTATTAGAAATTGCTTTGGGATTATTTCAAATGCATTTGACACGGAGACGGAAACAAAAGGGAGAAAAGAAGAAAGAGTGAGAGGTGTGGTAAAAGGTTAAGAGAGGAGAGGAGATAATAGAGGAGAGAAAAGAGGATAAAGAGAATACAAGTTAACACCCCTAGAAGTCTGCTTCTACACCTGCAGAAAGAGAGAAAAACCACAGGGACTAACAACAAACACATATATAACAACAACAACGTTACTGAAAAGTAGACAGTGCTAATTAATACATGATGTATTTAGTGGCAACCACAGCTCAGAATAGAGTATAGATGTATATCTGTGTACCTGTAAACACCTGAATCCAAACACCTGTGGGTGTATGTGTAAGTGCACATATTTGTACAAGGTTTCTCCATAAGAATATTCAATGGCGGACGTAAGGAGCCACAAACCTGCCCTATAAACAGAGGGCTGTTTCTGTTAGCCACTGGCCAAGAGGTGGGAAATTTACCTTGCCACCATATTCTTCTCTGTTACTGCAAATGGAAACATGTAGAGTTTACAGAACTCTTTTAAGGTTTCACTATAACATTTCAATCAGGTTGAGGTCTGGACTTTGGGCCATTGCAACACCTCACCTTGATTCTTTTCTTTTTCAATTATTCTGTTGTAAACTCCTTGTTATGTGTGGGATGCTTGTTCTGTAGATGACCCAGTTTGGGCCAAGCTTTAGGTGTGGGGTTGGTATCTTTACATTTGACCTCAGAATAGCTTGGCATACAGAGGAGTTCATGGTCGAGTGGATGACTGCAAGGTGCCCAGTTTCTGTGGCTACAAAACGAGACCAAATCATGAGCCCTCCGCCATCGTGCTTGGCAGTGTTTTCTAAACACAGTACTGTGTATTATGGCCAAACATCTTTACTTTGGTCTCTGTCAGTAAAACAAAAAACAAAACAAAAAAGTTGTTTCAGACGTTTTGTGATTCAGGTGCAATTACAAACCAGACATCTTGAACCCTTAGAAACCTACTACTTGTTTAGTATTTTTGTAATTGTCCTTTACTGAACTTTACCATTTAATATGCTAACTGTTGGAATAATTGAATATAGATTTATCTTATATTTTCTCCTATTCTTTAACTTGACTATTTGATTATATAACTTTTCATGATGTATGTGTGAGAAAGGATGTGTGAGTTTGTCTGCAGGCAAAGATCATAAATGGAGCTGAACTAGCAGAGAAGGAAGCAGTCCAGTTGAGGAGGTCATAAAGATGAAGGCTGATTACACTCGACAAAAAGTCACAGCTGACCCTACCAGTTGGAGGAGACTGTGGGAAATGTGTTGTTAATGTATAAAGCTGTTTATGACCTGTTTACGATGCAGTTGTTGTTTTCCCCCATCCTTTAGAGAACAATGTTTTTGTAAACTAGGGACCCCCGAAAGACAATAAAAAGAGGAGGCGGACAGATAGGCTTCAGAGCGGTGCGAGATCTGTAACTGAGCAAATCTTGACTGTTTCTCCTCGCAAAGCGAGTAAAAGGAACTAATACTTTGTCTCTCTTTTCTTTTTGTGTTGTTATAAATATTGTTAGGTTGGTTAAACCTGACATTAATTTGGTCCTTCGAGCCGGATTCCAACTACGCCTGATGGTTCCAGCGGGTCGGTAGACTCCAGGAAAAGACCGTGCGCACGGCTGTTTTCATCAGGAAGACACACAGACCCTTTCCAGGACTGGATTTCGGCCCGCCCGCTGGAGTCTGACGGCTGACGGAACTCTGAGAGAGAGAAGAGAGGACAAAGTGGTGAGTTGAATCTGGATTTAAAACAAAAGTGTGATGAATGACTGGGGGTCATTGCGTGAAGTAAACTAACCCTGTGAATCCTAGGCACTGACAGGTAACAGCAGTGCGCCGGAGTTCTGCTTAAAGTATTAGTAAAAAAATACTGAAAATTCCGAGGTTATCAGCAGTGCACCGGAGTTCTGCTTGAAGTATTAGTAAAAATACTGAATATTCCGAGGTTAATAGCAGTGCGCCGGAGTTCTGCTTAAAGTATTAGTGAAAATACTGAAAATTCCGAGGTTATAGGGGACGACAGAGTCCTCTTAAGTATTAAGAAAGTAATACTAAAATTCCGTGTTTCCAGAACGGCGGAGTCTGCGTTTAAGTATTTTAAACAACAAAAAATACTAAGTAAAATCTGCGTTTAAGTATTTTAAAAAACAACAAAATACTAAGTAAAAACCGCGTTTAAATGTGTGCATGTGAGAAATAAATGGAGGATTTAAACCACTAGGTTTTACCTCATACCAAAAACAGTAGGATTGTTAGTGACTAACTTTTGTGGAAGCAAAGGCAAGAATTCTCCACTCGAAAGAGTTGAAGTGAGAATTACCACAAAAGGAGATTTTTCTGTCACCCTACTGAAGAGAAAAATCCAGTATTTAGAATACCCTAGGTTTTTATATGCTGGACCAAATTTAAATCAAAACATGGGAAAAGGGGCTAGTAAAAATAAATTGAAAAACGAACTACAATGCAAAGATTGGAAGTTCATAGAAGCACAAGATCCGAGTAAATTAAAATATTTAGATAAATGGATAACCACATATCATTATGATGGTCATTTAGACTCTAAAAAATTAGTCAATCTACAGGATACAATAATTGAAAAAACAAAGCATGACCCAAGAAAAATGGAAAAGAAGGTTATGAGGATGTAGATTATTGCTTAAAAATAACTAAAAAGAGAGAGATGTGATGCAAGAGAAAAGAATGGGTGTTTTTGTGGAAAGCTGAAAAGGTCAGAGGGCTAAGAAGTAATTTTTTGATAGACTTGCACAGTGGAATAGCAGGACAGAAGAAAGGGAGTAAAAAGAGCAGGTGGAAAGTTTTTGTTTTGTACCAAAGATCTGATGAGGTTTGACAGGATAAGATGGGCTAAAATGAGTCCCTTTGGTGAATAAATCCATCCCCACCATGGTTGTACCTCATGTATGTTTTATTTGTGTTTATTTTTTATTATTATTGTTTTGAGACGCTGAAGGCTGTTGATACAGCGTGTCACGGAGGTTCATGGCATGACATGGTTTTTTTCTGTGTTACCTTAGAAAATATTTTACTCTTTTTAATAGCCAGAGTGAAACAAAATGAGGAATAACCTTTTGAAGAATATAGGATTAGACTGACAAAAGTGTTTAAAATACATAGTGGTCTACAATAAGCAAGGAGCTTATTGACAGCAGTTAAAAAAAAAAATGCACTACATGCTGGTTCCAGGGATGCAATTAATACCTGGGTAAGGAGATATTTTATAGGGTTCCCCACAGCAAATCTAGAAAACTATGTAAATCATGCCCTCCATGCAGAAAAAGAAGAAGGAAAAAAATAAATAAAAAATAAATAAATAAATAGGCAACACCTTTTTTTCAGCAAGAAGAAGAAGTTATTATTAAAACAACAGAGGAAGAGAAAAAATTTAGAGGCCGAGGACAAAAACCGCAGGGGTCAGAGAGGAGTGAGCAGAGGAAATTACAGACAATACACATCAGGGTGTTGATGTTAAAAAAGGAGTAGGACCACCTTATTACCACTATTAACTGGATGTTCTGAATAAGCCACCCCTAGACGTAGGGACAGCTTTACTAACAGAAGGAAGAAATGTCATTACTCAACTATAAGATCAGATGACACCAGATGATCTACATATTACCATGAGGTATAAAAATACTCCTGGACAAGATAAAATTTATGAAGAAGTATTAAATAAAGTAACCCCTATAAAAGTCATGGTAACTTATGTTTATACAGAAAGGAAGAGTACCTCAATTGCTGAAGTAGTGTTAGAGGAAGACACTAGGAAGCTCTGCAACATGTGGTCACCTCCACAAATATCTTTATTCAAGGATAAAGAAATCAAGTGGCATGATATGGGGAGAATAGTGCAGAGGGGAAAAGATGTCACAGACTGGTTTGTAACAATAATGAATACAGAACCTAGTGCATCCACAGGATTAATTAGAAAATTATTATTTTGGACAGTGACAGTGCAGGAAGGGATACATTTGCATACAAAACAACAATGAGAACTATTCCTTACTGAACAGGAGGAACAGTTTTTGAATGAAGTCCCTGATAAATTATGGTCAACAGACCCTACTGATGTGGGTTTAGTAAAGGAGCATTACCTGTTCAAATTAGAGCAAAAACAGAATACAGGCCCAGTGTAAAACAATATCTTTTGAAATATGATGCTCGTGAAGGAATAAAACCAGTAATAAAGGATTTAATAACTGCAGGGGTGATAATAAAATGTGAGGATTCACCATGTAACACCCCCATTTTTCCAGTTAAAAAACAAGCTCCATCAACAGGAAAGATAGGCAGTTCTGGTTTGCATTTACCTTTGAGGGACAAAGATATACTTATACCAGACTACCTCAAGCCTACTGTGAAAGTCCAACTATATACTTTCAGGAAATGAGTGCAAGTATGGCCAAGTTTGACCCTCCAGGAGGTAGTCAGGGTTGATTATCTGTTGATGATGTGCTATTAGCCTCTCCTGATGAGGAGACTTGTAAAAATGATACAATAGCATTATTAAAACATTTAGCAGAAGAAGGACACAAAGTTAGTAAAAACAAACTTCAGTTGTGTAAAAATGAGGTTAAATACTTAGGTCATAATCTTAGCGCAGGGGGACGCACAATTGTAGAAGAAAGAAAGACTGTAATATTACAAGTTCTAAAACCAGTAACAAAAAAGCAAATGATGTCCTTCCTTGGACTAACTAATTATTGTAGAAACTGGGTGCCAAATTATGCAGAAATAGTAACTCCATTAAACAAATTAATGTATGAGGAAGAGCTGAAAATGACGTCTGAACTGAAATGGAGTGTAGAAGCCGAAGAAGCATTTACCAACATAAAACAAGTTCTAGTTTCCAGTACTGCTTTAGCATTACCAGATTATAGTAAACCGTTTGTTCAGATAGTAGATTGCAAGAGACATTTTATGACTTCAGTTCTGGTTCAACAACATGGAGATAAAATGAAAATAATAGCCTATTTCTTTTTAAAACTAGATAGTGTTGCGTGTGTGCAACTATATTGTGTGAGAGCTGTAATTGCTGCAATAGTGTTGTTTAACCTTTTAACCTTAAGAGTTTCCCATGCAGTTTCAGCATTAATACTGCAGAATTAGGAAAAAAAAAAAGAAGAAAAACAAAAAAAAAAAAAAAAGAAGAAGAAAATTAGAAGTGATTTGCAGGATCACGAAATAGTTTATGTGAATGATTTCTCTAAAAAGATGAGAGGGAGAAGACACAAACAGGATATGTATTGGTGACAATGGATATAGTGTTAGAAAAGATGCAACAACAAAGCTCACTACAGGAGACAGAAATGTGGAAAAAACATGGAGCTGAATTAAAAGATGAAAACTATGTTTGACCAGATAATAAACCTGTCCTACCAAAGAACCTATAAATGGAAGCAATATTTGAGCCATCGTGTTTTCATAATGTCTCAACAGGGGGGAATAGTAGGACAGATATATTAATATTATATAACATATTGATTAAATTCTAAAAAATTCTTATTAAAAATGTTTGTAAAACATGTTTAGCATGTGTAAAACATTATCCACAAGGGAATGTAAGACAACGAAGGGGACAATTTGCAAAACTAAGATACCCTTTTCAAACAATTCATATGGATTTTATTGAGTTAAACCACAGTGAAGGGAAAAAGTTCTGTTTAGTCATTATAGATGCATTTTCTAAACGGATAGAACTATTTCCAACTAAACATTACAAGCACCTCAGGGTTAACACCCTATGAAATGTTATGTGGAAGACCATACAGATTACCACAGTTCAAAAATCAGTGGGAGTTAGATGAAGAAGCTAACCTAGTTGATTATATGAGGAGTATGTTAGAAAGCAACAGAAATAAATTTAAACTAATGAGGAATGTTCTATTTCTCAGCAGGAAAACTAACTAGTGAAACCAGGAGACTGGGTGTTAATAAGGAGTGTAAAGAAGAAACATTGGTATTTCACCTAAGTGGGAGGATCCATATTAGTTATTATTAACCACTGCAAGGGCAGTAAAATAACTGAGAGATCAACCTGGATTCACCTTATACATTGTAAAAAGATCATTTCGGTTGAAAGCTCCGTCAGGGGAAGTGATTTACAGACTGATAATAGGGTGGACCCAGACATTTAGTCTGGAGAGATCCGAAAGTCAGTGAAGACAATTAAGACACTGGAACCCTTTAGAGGAGTGAAAATTTCAGCCAAAATGATTTCTAGATGGATGAACAATGCTTTCCGATGCTGTGTGTTTATATATTTTTCCTCATATTGATTTTTTTGTTTTTCTGGTACTTCTGGAAACCAGTCAAGATGAATTAGAATGTAACAACATCTGTTATGAGTTATATGAAACAAGTAGCGCTAAATCAAGGTAGGAAAGATAACCTAACTATGTGTACTAAACAAACTTCTTATACTTATGGTATTCAAGTGTGCGTGAAATCTAAAACCATAGCTGTGGTGCTGATCCCACTCATTAGCTTGACCAAATGAGGAAGGAAAGGACAGGATTATAGAAGTTATAAATGGTACTTAACTAATGATAGAAGAGACACCTCATGGTCCATGATGGTAGTTGATGAAGGAAACAATTGGACACCAGAGTGAGCACCACTGCTTATGCTAGTTATTAAAAGAAGTTGTTTAAGCTCCATAAAGCTGATAATGCAATCCAGGTAACAGAGCGAAGAGAGTAAAATTATTTTAGAAAAGTTAACCACAGATGACTAAGTTCCAGGTTATTACAGGAGTATCAGGAACAAATAATAACTGGTTATTGATGGTAGAACAAGCAGCTAACATGACTAAAAGAGATTGTGTTGTGTGTTTGGGTTCAAGGCTTTTATTATAAATAATTCCAGCTGTGATACCACAAATCTGTGGGATGGAAGTAATGAATCAAACTAATCCTAATGAAATGTGTCAGCACAAGGATTCTGTTTTTCCTGTAATTAGAGCAGATAAGAACAAATCAGTTTTCCATAAGCAAGTCACCACTGGACACTATACATGTATAAATATGACAGAGAGAGGTAATAAATTGGGAAATCTCATTGCAGTATGGTGTATTACAATTGTAAAAGTAAATAAGTATTTTAAACTAGTCTCTAGAGGAGACATTTGGTGGTGGTTGTTTGATTGATCACCTTCAAAAGTAACAGGACTCTGTGCTTAATTACTTTATGGTTATATCCTATGTTAGTAGATGAAGTAACAGATGGACTATTTAGTGTTAAATCCACATGATTGGTGTGATAGAAAGTGCAGAGAAGCAGCTTGGCAGACTGAGGGAGACTCTACGTACATAGATGCCATAGATGAATATAAATTAATTGATCAAGTAGCTGCAAGATTTGAATCAAGTATCTGTTGGTGGTGTACGTTGAACAGAAACGTAGACAGGATCAATTATATCCATTACAATGTACAAAAAAACTAGGAAATTGGACACAAAGCGGGTTTGAACTGTCCATGACTAATTGGCTTCAACTTCCCTGATGGCATTCCAGAATAGAATTGCTTTGCACATGTTGTTAGCTGAAAAAGGAGAAGTTTGTGCTATTTTTGGAGAAAAAATGTTGCACATTCATACTTAACAACACTGCTGCTGGCTGATGGCAGCCAAATGAAAGCCATAGAAGGTTTGAGATCTCTAAATGGCAAAATGAAAGAGCCTCGATGTGGGACTCCTGGCTAGATATGTTTGGGAAGTATAAAATTTTATTATCATGAGTAATAATTTCCTTTGCAGTGTTTGCTGAAATTTTGACATTGTGTGGATATTGTTGAATGCCCTGCTTTTGTACTCTGCTTAACCGTCTCATCACCACAGCTATTTCTCCTATGGAAAACAGAGTTACACAACTCTATCCGTTATTTAAACATCAGGATGATGAAGATGATGAGGATGGGACTGACCAATTTTCTGACCTGTATGCAGATCCATTTCTATATGATTCTGTGATTTAAATGTCAGTAAGTACCTCTTGTCTTTGTACTCATGAAGATAAACTTACAGTTACAAAATTTTGACAGAAGTGGCTGTTAAGTGATATGAGAATATGAGCAGATATAAGATATACAGGGGGGAAATGTTGGAATAATTGAATATAGATTTATCTTATATTTTCTCCTATTCTTTAACTTGACTATTTGATTATATAACTTTTCATGATGTATGTGTGAGAAAGGATGTGTGAGTTTGTCTGCAGGCAAAGATCATAAATGGAGCTGAACTAGCAGAGAAGGAAGCAGTCCAGTTGAGGAGGTCATAAAGATGAAGGCTGATTACACTCGACAAAAAGTCACAGCTGACCCTACCAGTTGGAGGAGACTGTGGGAAATGTGTTGTTAATGTATAAAGCTGTTTATGACCTGTTTACGATGCAGTTGTTGTTTTCCCCCATCCTTTAGAGAACAATGTTTTTGTAAACTAGGGACCCCCGAAAGACAATAAAAAGAGGAGGCGGACAGATAGGCTTCAGAGCGGTGCAAGATCTGTAACTGAGCAAATCTTGACTGTTTCTCCTCGCAAAGCGAGTAAAAGGAACTAATACTTTGTCTCTCTTTTCTTTTTGTGTTGTTATAAATATTGTTAGGTTGGTTAAACCTGACACTAACTGTGTCCTAAAAATTCTGAAATAGAGTTACATTTTCCATTTTCTCTGTCTATTGCACAGTCTCAATTTACATGAACATCCTCTCCATGGAGAATTTGGAACCCTTTCAAATGTGTCCATTTGTGAAAATGTGTTGTCATTGTAGATTGAAGACTTTAAATTATTAGGATATGGCTTTATAACCATTGATTGATGGAAAGCAGCAGTTGCTTCTCAAGGTCCTTGCCATAGTGTTATGTTCTTGGTGAACTGGTTGCTGCTTTCCCTTTTAATTCCTATGGAAGCAGAATGGTTGGACTCAAGGGGTGGGAGGTTAAGCTCTTAGCAAATTTATTTATTTATTGAATCATTTACTTTTTTATAAGGAGTCAGGCTAATTTGGAATTCCTGTATTAGAAATACATTGTAATGCTTTTACTCTTATTTACCTAACTGTCCTGTTTTCTTTATATTTACTCTGCACCTTTTCTGTTCCATGTCAGTTTAACAATTATTAAAGGCTTATTTTTTCCATCTGTTTCTAATACAGTACCAAATATTTTACATTTTTAGAGCATCTTCATATTCAAGAGTGCTCATTGAGGTGTTTTGGATAGTTTGGAACTGATTAATTGTATTTCAGTTCATTTCAATTAGGAAAATGGATTGCACGTATATATATGTATATATATATATATATATATATATATATATATATATATATATACATATATATATATATATAATTCCTGTTACGAGCTCCATCACAGAACAAATGAAATTATAAAGCAGATGTACCACAAGGGGCATTTTTAGGGTCTTGATACATTGGGGACTTTAGCTTAGGCACTAAATAGTTTGACTACAGTGGCCTAGTTTATAGGTAATTTAGAATTAAGCAAATTTTGGACATGTTGTACCAATTTTCTGCCTTGGCCGGGTTTTCATTAAAATGTAAATTATTGTGAACAACAATGTTCATAATAATTTTACATGGTTTTACATTTTTCTGTTAGTGGTTGAAGTGAAGGATAAAGAGAAGAACTTTACAAATGATGAAAGAAACATTTTGCTGAAGCAGATAACACATTTTGTGATATTTAGAAAGAAAAACTCATTTGAATTTCAGCTCAGTCTGTCTGACAAAAGTTGTTTTTAAACTCAGAGAAAATGAGCTTGAGTTCTAAATGTAGAGCCTGGTAAAGAGTATATTGTTTTTATTATTTCCTGACAAGTAACCTAACCTAAAACCTGAGAGAAAAACCTGGGAATTTGTGGCTAACAAAGTAGAACATTTTAATAAAAAATACAAATGAACCCTATTTGTAACTCATGTTAAAATGTTGTCTCTTCACCATCTATTTGCTTAAGCAAAAACTGTTCTGCCACTCGACCAAGAGGACACAAAGTGGGAAAACATTATTTTGTTTCTCATTTCTGTATTAATGACCTAGGTATGTATTCTTGACTTCATCTATAATACCTTCAATGTGGATAGTCAATACAAGTACATGGTTAATATAAGTTATATAATTTGAAAAAAAAAACAACAGATATGAAACATTATGTTGTAGTGGTAAAACAGCTTGTGGCTGGATGAGCAAGATTTCCAACAGAGGAGTCAAAATAATAAATAAAGAGTTGTCCAAAAAAGAGTTGTTTAAATCCTTCCTTTTAATCCTTAAATAATTCCATTGTGGTGTATATAAAGTGGAGCTGCAATGCTATGGTCTGAGCTCCTAGTTATTATAGCTCCACTGCTCCTCTTTTACCCCTGTTCTGAGCGTTTTAGAGCAACTCGTTTTGGTGCCGTCTCTTTAAACGCTGTAGAGAAATGCTGAACTGAACTCTAACCCATTCGGCCATTTTTGTAGTTTTATAACGATTATCTAGCTGCGCAGAAACAGGACAAAAACAATGCAAAATTGTTGATGTAATAATACTATTTAAAACACACAGCACGGTTCTGTCCTCAACGAGTACCATTTAACTTTCTGTCCATTCATTCACTGCCTGCTGCGTTGTCTGCTTACCCAATCTCAAGTAACACGAGTAACAAAACCCAAGACACTTGAAATACTGTGCTTGAAACAGAGACTGAACATCAAATCAGAGGGAATAATCCACCTTTTCTAGCTGACAACCACAGCCTCAGAGTTATAGGTGCTGACTCTTATCCCGGCAGCTGCACACTCACCTGCAAATCAATTCCAGTGCACGCTAAAGGTTCAGGATAGAATGCACCAAGAACATCTACAAAAAGCAAAGTTGAGAACAGAATCAGTGACTAGAGGCTGGCCTGGTGTACTCCATATCTAAATATGTAATAATTTAATATTTTATCAAATAATATTTCAGTCTGTTAAGGGTTGTCCTGTGAATACCAGCCCAGTAAGGCGGTGGCATTAGGACAAAATTGAAAAGGGTGAGCCAAGCTCTGACATTATTGAACAGCAAACTCTGCACACATATGGAATGAATTCACACAATTTCTTAAAATACAAGAATTTATTAACAAAAATAAGTCAACTCAAAGTCACACATATTTCAATCAACAAACTCCTTACTATGCTAAAACAATCCAACTAAACTGCCAAGCAGAATTAAAGAATATGGAAAACAAGTTGATTAAAGATGGTTGAAACCATGACCGTAAAAGTGACAGCTATGGAGCTACGGAGGCTAGCTGGAAGCTAACCCTTTTGTTCACAGAGCTTTCTTCAACCTTCGTCGTCACCCGGACAACTTTTCCTCAGCACGGTTCAAACGAGGTTAGGGTTTGGGCAGAGAGATAAGTGATGAAATGCTCGAAACGTTTTTCATTTTATGAAGTTTGGTTTTGTTTGTGAAACTCAGCTATCTTGGTGCTAGCAGGCTATCTGCTCAGCACGTGCTCAGTTTTGTGATCTGTGTTTGTGTGTTTTTTAAAGTTAAGACAAACTTTATTTAAAGGATGATTTTAAACACAGAAGATTGATCATAACGTGTCGTCCACGCTTATGCATGTTAACCCTTTTATTAACGGTATTTTTAAAGGTGTGTGTTTGATTCTGGTGCTAAGCTATCAGCTTCTTTTGTTAGCTTTAACTGCTAACAGCTAAGAACACGTGTTTGCCTGCTAACAAATATTTACCCAGAAAGGTTGTTAGTTTTCAATTCAGTAAATAATAGTTCCCTAAACATTATTTTACTAAACTTGATAAGTAAACACCATTAAGCCCCATTACTCCAGAAAGATTTGGCTCTTTTCCAAAATATTTACTTAAATATTTTACCATTTCCTCAATAATAGTTCTTTAAATATTATTTTAATAAATAAAGGCAGCTAATGAGACACCGTTGAGAATTAGTCATCCACCAGGTTGGTTTTATTCAGCAGATCATTCTTTAAAACATTATTCTATTAAAATAATATTTCATCTGATCTTGCATTGTGAATGGTTGTCTAAAGGTGTGCTGATTACTGCCTAAGTTGGTTCTAAGACTAACTTAACTTCACTTCCTGCTATGAATCAGAAAAAGGCGGACCAAAGATTCAGCCAGACACAGTACTGAAAGTTTAAAAGGTTTATTCATCCACAGGAAAACGTCACACAGGTAACACTCCTCACAGCTTCCAGGAATCACTGAGGCAGAAAGAGGGATTAGTGACTTGTAGTCTCTCCAGATTTTGCAGGGATCCGAAAAGTCACTAACTTGCTTTTGTCTTGAGTGGAACTTGAAACCCAGAGGGGAAACCTCAGTGGGCGGCAGGCGGTGATCTCCACAGCTCAGGTAAGAAGTGACTTCAGGCTGAATAATCCAAGGGCTAGGCTGGCTCAATAATCCAAGGACAGAAACAGGGTCAACAATCGGAACAAGAGGCGTCAGGCAAGGGGCAGGCAGAGGCATAAACCAGATGCAGGAAACAAGGTCGACAACCAAAATCCAAATAGTCCGACAGGGAGCAGGCATAAATCCAAAAGGCAAGGCAAGGTCAAGAACAATGATCAGACAGGAAGGAACGCTGGATATCTACTCACACGAATGGCTTTCAAAAATCTGGCACCGTCTGCTTGTCAGAGTTAGTATATATCAGGGAAGACACAGGTGCTTGGCATTCCACAGATTGCACTACACTGCAGCAGCCACCAGGTGCATCTAATCTGCTGATTGCAGCCAGGGAGACAGGGTAGAGCAGACGTGCCAGAATTATAACACTTCCAGATTCTTCAAGATAATCCTTGGTTCTCAAACATTAACATTGAATAGTAATGTTGCATCACTCTTTCAGCCATGTTTGGTCAGCTTGTTTATATTGTACATAGCCTATTAGTCTTCCTTATTCTTTCATCCTGCTTGGCAATTTAGTTGGATTGATTTAGCATAGCAAAAAGTTTGTTGTTTGAAATATTTTTGACTTTGTGTTGACTTATTTTTGTTAATAAATTATTGTATTTCAAAAAATTCTGTGAATTCATTTCATGTGTGTGGAGAGTTTTGCTATTCAATAATGTCAGAGCCTGGCTCATCCCTTTCAATTTTGTTGGGACCCACAGCCATAGATTTCAACATTAAACTCCGGTACGGACTTTTCTGGAACTTTCAAAATAAATTGCATTAACCTACTTCCGGCACAACTTAGGAATCGGGGGTAACAGCGGACTTCCCATAAAACCCCCACCTCTCCAACAAGCTGACCTCTTCCAAGCCAGTTTTCATCGGGATAGGAGGGGGACAAAGCGCGCTGATGTCTCTTTGCTGGCAAACAGACATAACTCTTCAAACTGGATTCAAGGATGTCATACAATCATTGATCATATGCAAAGATAAGTACGAATGAAATACTGTCTGTGTATCCGGTATTTTCTTTCGTAAACGGGGAAATTAAGGTGTAAGAGTTGCTTACTTTCTCTCTGAGGCCTGCAGAAGCAAACTGTCCCAGAGAAGTTCCCTACAGAGACGCACGGTCTCTATGAAGTGGAGCGGAGCGGTCTCCCTGTCTGGAAGGAAGACAGCAGAGACCGCATCACCGTGTTAACGTGCAGTGTGGATGGCGGACACAACGAGCTGATTTTCGTCCACAGCTGGAGGTTAGTGGGAAGCTTACCCTTTGTTCACAGAGCACCTTCAAACCCCCCAAAGCTAAGGAGGTTAGCTGTAGCTAACCATTGTTCACTGTGGATACCTTCTTCAAACTTCATCGTCGCTTGGACAACATTCCTCACCACAGTTCATGAGGTTAAGTGTTTTGGGCAGAGAGTAATAGAGATATATTTAGATTGAAATGATCTAAACGTTTATCATTTTATGAAGCTTGGTTTTGTTTGTGTTGAACTCAGCTATCTTGGTGCTAGCAGCATATCTGCATGTCGTGTTCTTTGTTTGTATGTTTTTAAAGTTAAGACAAACTTTACTTGAAGGGTGATTTTAAACAGAAGATTGATCATAACGCGCCGTCCGCGCTTATGCATTTTAACCCTTTCATTGACCCTGGTATTTTAAAGGTATGTGTTTGATTCTGGTGCTAAATAATATTTAACAGAAAGGTTGTTAGTTTCAAGCTAGTGAATAATAGTCCCTAAACATTATTTCACTAAATCTGATAACTAAGTAAACATCATTAAGCCCCATTTCTTCAGAAAGATTTGGCTCTGTCCAAAATATTCCCTTAAACATTTCTTCAAATATTATTTCAATAAATAAAGGCAGCTAATGAGACACCATTGAGAATTAGTCATCCAGAAGGTTGGTTTTATTCAGCAGATCATTATTTAAAACATTATTTTATTAAAATAATATTTTATCTGATCTTGCCTTGTGAAAGGTTGTCTAAACGTTGCTGATTATTGCCTAAGTTGGTTCCAAGACTAACTTCACTTCACTTCCAGATTCTTCAAGATAATCCTTGGTTCTCAAACATAAACATTGCATGGTAATGTTGCATCACTCTTTTGGTCATTATTTCAATCATCTTTTATCAACTTGTTTATATTGTACATAGCCCATTAGTCTTGATTATTCTTTAATTCTGCTTGGTAGTTTAGTTGGATTATTTTAGCATAGTAAAGAGTTTGTTGATTGAAAAATGTTTGACTTTGAGTTGACTTATTTTGGTTAATAAATTCTTGTATTTTAAGAAATTGTGTGAATTCATTCCATATATGTGCAGAGTTTATGCTGTTCAATAATGTCAGAGCTTGTCTCACACCTTTCTATTTTATCCTAATACCATCGCCTTACTGGAATAGGCGGTAGAAAATGACTGACTGACTGACCATCGCCTTACTGGGCTGGTATTCACAGGACAACCCTTAACAGACAGAAATATTATTTGATAAAATATTAAAATATTAAATATTAAATAATATTCTCAGATTATTAATCACAACAATTTTGTCCTAATACCACTGCCTTATCGGGCTGGTATTCACAGGACAACCTTTAACAGACCGAAATATTATTTAATAAAATATTAAAGTATTAATATTAAATAATATATTCATAATCACAACACCAGGGAGACTAAGATGTGTGATCCCTTGATTGTTGGAAGACACCCTGTGGTACACAGAGAGAGGGCTATCTTGTATTTTATTATTTGTTTCAGATGCCTAGCCAAGAACGCAGTGTGATGCATCTTTCTAAAACTATGCAGAAAAGCTGAAGAAAGTTTACAAGTATTTTCCCCCGTTACACAGTAAGCTGCTCTGAGTAAAAACATGTGATGTTTTTGTCATCCAGATTCCACACTCCTGTGTACAAACAATTCACAGAACCCACGCTTTGAGCTCAGTTTCAAGAAGAAACTGCTGACAGGGAGAGAGGAAAAGCCTTTCTGCACTTCTTCCCACATCAGCCAAAATACAAAGTTTTCTACATCTCTGATAAGGTGTGGAAAACAGATGTTGTTCACTTTTGTACAAACTTTCTCACTAGAGCAGGAGAGTTTTTGTGAGGGGGTTTACAAACAACAACAAGAGTGAAAAGTTAAAGAAGCCCAAAAGGTGCAAAAAAAAAAAAACAACTGCTGAAAACCTAAAGTGGAGAAACTGACCGCTGCAGCTTGCAGCTTGTGCAAGTCTGTTTCAGTCGCTGCTAATGAGAACTGCCTGACAGACCCTGCAGCTTCTCCAGCAGAACACTAACACACTGCCACACCACCATAAATATTCAGCATCCTGTCTTGATTTGTACTATGATGACCCCACTGTCACCCTCTGCCTTACAGCAGTGAGAACATGTAAGAGTGTTTGTGGAGAAGGTTAAAATCAGAGTTTGTTTGTGTGTTGTGATGGTCTGCCTGAAGGTAAATAGGCTCAAAGTGGAGATACAGTACATGACCGTCAGAGAAAAAGTGTATCTAATGCCTAAATCTCATGCGATTACTGAAAAACATATAATTTTTACAGTGGCTCTTTAAGTCAGAAGTCCATTGAATTTCCTTATCCTTATCCTTATGGTAAAGACATTCAAATTCAAAGATACTTTATTGATCCCCGAGGGGAAATTAGAATTCCAGTACAACCCATCCAAACATACATCATGACACAAGACAAGGGGGGACGGGTCACCGAGGCTTTGCTGCCCACTCACAGGCGCTGCCCTTGCTAGATGAGAAAAGAGACCACATTAGGTAAGTAGAGGGAAAAAAAATCATATTTCACACTTTATCCTTGGCAGGATACAGTTTGAGATTGCAAAAAACCTCAGCACAAAAAGCAACACGTATACAAAACAACATGCCGGGATTGGTGAATGCGGTGTAAGTGGGTGCATATGTTTATCTTGAGCATGTGAGTGTGTGCAAGTAAGTCCATGAAGCACTGTCACAGAGACCATTGTCCTTGATGGTTCGTTGGAATGTTCATCAACATTGATGCAGCTCCACAGATGTCCACAGGGAAGGGAGGGGGCAGAGGGAGCAGAGCGTCATGTTTACATAACTTCCAGGAGAAGTTGAAGATAGCCAGCCATCAAGGCCGTGCAGGGGAGCCAGATTCAGGAAACAACAATTATTTGGGTTAGGCTGACTGTTAATTTTCCGTCAGCCTTGAGAGTCTCGCTGGTGCTTCTCAAAGGTGAATCCAAACAGCCAAATTCCTGGTCTTTCTGCCAGATCCGAGCGAACAACTTTCTCCAAGATTTATCCCATTTCACCCCTGACTCCAGGAACCACAACTTGCCTGCGATCCTGCGTAAGGATCACATCCAGTCTGCGATTCAGCTCACGTAACATCTCAGTCTGAGTGCTGATCGCCCTGAAGATCCCATCATACATGCCAGGTAGCCTCACAATTGCCAGAACAGCTGCTGACATTCTCCGAATTTCTCGATATGCCAGGTAACCGCTGACTCCAAAAAGCAGAAATCCTGATATCAAACATCCAATTATACACATCTTCCACATCCTCGACTGACATTATCGACAAACACATAATCCTCCACTTCTGCCAGGAGTCCATTGTGTATCCAGAGAAAAACGTCCCATCTGGGCAAGAGGGCTCTCCTCCACCCTGTCTACGCGTCGAGAAAGTTTTATCAGTTGCATTGAGTGACCAGCTGACCAAATCCATAACTCAGAATTTGGAAGATATGCAAAAAGAGGCTCCAAAAAGAAGACAAGACACAGAGCTGAAGACCTCCTCCACCGAGAGCAGAACATATTCCACATGTGAAAAGCGAAAAGTGTAATGCGAAAAGTTGTTTTTTTTAACATATGGGAAAATGTCCACATATGAAAAACATGCGGGAAAATAGAAAGTTTTTCCACATGTTTCAGATGTTATAACACCATATAATTTCTACATGTAAAACAGGTGTGTTCATATGTAGGAATCACTACGTGATATGAAGTTTCACATAGATAATCACATTCACATGTGATCACACGTTCTCACATGTAATTCTGCACATGTACAATTCATGCTTTTTCCATATGGGCCTTTGGGTTCTAAACTGCTTTTTATGAATGCATAATTTGGCACAAACACAATGTAATGATGCTGATTAACACAGTTTCTTATGAGATAATGCAAATTCTCAAATATGTACATATTTCTTTGAAGGTTGCTGGCTGTGGGAAATTGTCCGACAGCCACGTGGTGAGAGCAGAAGGTAGGTGCTATTTAGAACTCTTGAATGCTTTCTAAACTAGTGATGGAGAAGCTTTCAGAACCAGAGAGAAAAGTAATAAAGGGAAGGCTGATATTTACTGCTGTGCCTTCTGACACAGATAAACCCAAGAGACATTCTGCTCCTCATTCCCTTGCTACCAGTAGAACCGGATGAAAAATGACTGCAGGTCTGAGCTCAAAATTGATTTAGAGATGTTGTGACTTTTAGCCCATTCATTACCATTCAAAGTAATTTCAAATCAAATTTCAAATCAATTGCATTGTATGTTTATTTAGCTAACTGTGTGGAATGGTGTTGTTTGCATGATTATTACCTCATACTGGGAGTGACTAGAAGTTCTTTCAGGCCAGAGATCAAAAACTTAATTTTAATGCAGAGTTTAGTTGCAACTGTTAGTTAGATCTGGAAATATCTGAATAACTTTAAAACACCTGGACAGGTCGACCTGTCCAGGGTGTACCCCGCCTCCAGCCCATAGATTGCTGGAGATAGGCACCAACTTCCCAGCGACCCACTATGGAAGAAGCGGTAGAAAATGACTGCCTGACTGACTTTGAAACATATATAGCCCTGGCACTTCTTTCCTTTTTAATTTCTGTATGACAAAACAGTGTTGTGCAAGTTCATCTTTCACTACTAACTGATTTCTGGTTTAGTTCAATAGAATTGAATTAATTTATTTTCATACCTCTGCATTTAAATCTTTTAGCTGAACTTAAAGTGCTCATGAACTATTCCATGTTCATTTATTCACATCTTTTACAAGACAAAAATCTTTGAACCAACTCGTTCAACTCTGGTAGGTAACATCATGTGTCAATGAAAACAGAATTAGTTATGACCTTTCATAAAATTGTTTTTCTCCTTAAGCACATCTGTTTGATTTATTCAGATCCTCTCTGTTTACATAAGTGTGTTTAATTTGGCCAGACTTTTAAAAAAGCAGGTATCAGTCATATTTTTTATGTTTCTCTTGTCAAGTTGCAAAAAAGTCTAAATTCCCATATCAAATAGCTTTTTCAAATTACATTTTTGATTGTGCTCATTTTCAAAGCACTACAACGTACTTTAATGGAACCTTCATTTAGACACAAGACAAGATGACAAGCTTCCATTGCAGTGAATTAAGACAACATGTCTGCTGTTAATTTGTTGTTAATGGCAAGGGGAACAAATTTGAAGTTTTAAATGATGTCTTACAGTTAATTTTTGTTCCTCTGCTTTTCTCTGCCTCACGAAGTACATGTAGAACCAGAAGAGCTGAGATCAAGTCCAGAGAACTCTGTTACCGGGTGCATGCATAACCAGTAGAGTTAGGATTTGGTTTAGATTAGGCTCTCTTGTTACATGTAGAACCAGGAGAGCCGAGATCTAGACCAGGGAAGGCTATTGCTGGGTGCATGCAGAACTGGGAAGGTCGAGATCTGATCAGAGTATGCGCTCATTGGATGGAAGAAAAATTATGCTGTGTATGCACACAGGGTTCTTGAGCTCAATGCATCGATTTGCATGGTGGTAAAGGACAACGTGTTCAATGCGGGTGGGAACTATTATTGGAAAGTGGGTAAAGGCAAATAAATGTAAGCCTGGGGGTAACTCTTCAGGAATCACACTAACTTTGTCACTTGAAAGTCAACAAAACAATTAGGGTTATGTCTTTCTTTGTCTCTTTTTATAGCCAAAATACTATGACAAAAGATTTTTCTCATTAAAGAAAAATCTTGTTGCAATTATTCATAGTTTCCTATAGTATGCTAGCTGTTGTATTTTGGCTTTTTATTAAAAATAAATAAAGATCCAAGTTTCACTTGCAGCAGAAGCAAAACAGTTACATGTACAATACTATAGAGGAAAGACTGCAGGAAAAAACCCTGCACATTTCTTTAAAATATGTAAAGATCACTCAGACTGATGAATTTATCATGTCAGAGCAATTATTTTGGGTGAAAAGTAGAATGTAAGGGTGTTTCATGCTGCTGTGACACAAAAATACTGCAGTATATACTACAGTATGTTCTCATTCAAGTGAGAAGCACAATGAACAAATGCAGTTGTATTATCTGAATGTTTTTAAAAGAAAATTTATTAATTTATCCATTTCACTAAGTCATTAAATGTGTTCACTAAGGTTCTTTCAACAGTGATATTACTCTCATCTCTCTCCCACTTCTCTCTTTTGTCTGTTGACTCTTGTATCCGTCAACTGACGAAAGCAGTCATGTTCTCCATTGCATTTCTTTTCCCTGTTGTAAACTCCAGCAGGATCAATATCCCATATGGCTCTCTGTCTTTCTGAAGAAATATCCCTTAACCCTGGTCCTTTTATATCACTGATTTAATGGGTTAGCTGCTCTTTGATACTGCTGTCCTATCGCAGCCTGGCTGGTACCGCTTAAATCCTTCTTGATATCCTCCACAAGACCTTATATGATCTCTGCTGTGTGTGAAATCACAGTCTTTCAGTTGAAAGAAGAAAAGATTAATGGAGGATTTTTAAGGAATTAGGTAGGTTTCATTGCATTTTATTTAACTAGAAAGTTTTACCTGTAGAAATCTTTGTTGTAGGAAGCAAAGTTTTTGGAAGACCATGTTATCTCATTTTGCTTTGTTATGACAAAATAAGGTTTAAAGTTTGTCACACACTGAGCAAACAAGCAGATCAGCATGGTGACATCTGTAATCATCTTTATGTTACATGTTACATATGTACAGGTAAGTACATCTAAAGAATAAACATATGATGTAAACAGTTACATAAACCTAAAAAAAGAAACATAAAAGTAAACTCTTTTTGTCTGTGTAGTTAAAGTTGTCTATGAAGAATGTTCTTTCTCTGGACCTGTTGCACCTAGTGTTTAAAAGGAAGAACTATGATTAGCGGTGAGCATACAAAACAACAGCATTGAACTTGCTCGTAATACTCATACATAAGTGTAGATTAAGTCCTCAAGGGTTCACAGTTATTTTTTTACACTCTAATTCCATATGTATCATATTTGTAACACATATTTCTGAGACCTCTACTACTTTTACAAGCTTGTTACTTTTTCAAAAACCTGAAAATGTCATGGTATGACATCCTTGGACTTGGTTTGTGTTTTTGTATTAACCGTTCTTAGGTCTATGGTTTCCTTTATTGTTAATTAGTTCCACCTGTCCCTTATGCCTCCATGTCTCCTTGCCACACCTGTTCTTAGTTCCTGTGATTACCTGCCTTTGTTTTCTCCCTGTATATTAGTTGGTCTGTGTTCTTTGTTCCCCGCTGGTTCCTCCGTCATTATTCCTCGTTCACTACCTTGTTTATGCTCAATTTTGCTACGTTACAGAACTATGTACACATGTAAGTTTTTAGCTCGACTCATGTTTGTACTTGCTGGATTATGTTACGTTTTGGAGACCTTTTAATTAGGGTTAGGGTTAGGGTTAAAGAAAAGTCTTCCTCTCATCATGCGGCTGCCAAGCTCTTATCTGCACTTTGGTCCGATCCAAACCCAGAACGTGACATTAAGAACCAGCCATAAACAGGACCAAGCAGACAGAGCTAAAGAACTTAAGATGTGGATAAAGCAGCAAGAGGAGACATTACAAGCTATGTATGGAGAGGGGGTTGAGATTTTACCTTCGCCTTTGTTGCTGGAGGAGATGAAGTGTCTCGGTGTATCTGACCGGACCTCCATGGATGTATTACCGGATCGGAATCATACCTCTCCAGCTTGTTCCTCCTCCAGGCGACGTCGCCCTCGCCGCAAGCGCTCCACCCCAGCTGCAGCAGCTCCGGCCGAGCTCAACCTGCTCACAGCTGCTTCGCCGGAGCCATCCACGTCAGCAGCAGCACCTGCTTCGGCCGAATTCCCCGCTGGTTTCAGCTCCCGCCCTGGACAACATCGTCGCCGCGGAACAGTCGCCATTGGGGAGGTTCGGATGGGCGCCTCCAACCCTTCTACGGAGGGTCCATCCGCCATGGCCTCCTCGCAGCTGCTTTCCCTGGAGTTGGTGGGGGGTCACCCAGCGCCCTCTGCAGGTCACCAGTCGCCAGTGCAGCCTCCAGCCCTGAATTGGGTTCAAGCCAGGCTGGAGAAAATGAAAGAGGATTTCATGAAGGGACGTTGCTGGGATTTTGTGCTTCATCTAATAGATCATCCAGAGGATCTGAATCTGGTGCACTCTGTTCTACAGGCCGAATTCATTGTTGAGGGATGGCTCGACGCTCAAGCTCCTCTTTCTGCTGGAGGTCCTTTCGACCCTCTTCTTGTGGCCGTTAGAGTAGCACAGAGCTCCAAGGATTATGAGCCACAGCCGTCTGCCGTCAAGCTTCATGAACCCCAGCATGCAGCCAGGCCTCTGGACTCACAGCCTGCTGCCAGGCCTCTGGACTCACAGCCTGCTGCCAGGCCTCTGGACTCACAGCCTGCTGCCAGGCCTCTGGACTCACAGCCTGCTGCCAGGCCTCTGGACTCACAGCCTGCTGCCAGGCCTCTGGACTCACAACCTGCTGCCAAGCTATAGGACCCAGAGTCCAGAGAGGGGTTCAATGGAGAGCCGCCTCTCATCCTAGTTCCTGAGTTTCCTGAGGGGTCCGAGGATGGACCACCTCTCATCCTAGTTCCTGAGTTTCCTGAGGGGTCAGAGGATGGACCGCCTCTCATCCTAGTTCCTGAGTTTCCTGAGGGGTCTGAGGACGGACCGCCTCAGATCTTGGCTCCAGGACCCATTGACTGTGCTCCCGAGCTGACCTACTGTGCTCCTGGCCAGACTGACGCCAGGCCCAGGCCTCTGCGGGCCCTGCCTGGGCCCAAGTCTTTGCTGCGGTTCTGGCTTTGCCGCAGACCACCGAGGCACCTGCTTCCACGTCGCAGACCGCCTGACTCCTCGCTTTATGGGCCTCCTAGACGCCTGCATCTCTGTCGCCGCCGGCCTCCTAGACGCCTGCATCTCTGTCGCCGCCGGCCTCCTAGACGCCTGCATCTCTGTCGCCGCCGGCCTCCTAGACGCCTGCATCTCTGTCGCCGCCGGCCTCCTAGATGCCTGCATCTCTGTCACCGCCGGCCTCCTAGACGCCTGCATCTCTGTCGCCACCGGCCTCCTAGACGCCTGCATCTCTGTCGCCGCCGTCCTCCTAGACGCCTGCATCTCATCTTATGTCATGGTATGACATCCTTGGACTTGGTTTGTGTTTTTGTATTAACCGTTCTTAGGTCTATGGTTTCCTTTATTGTTAATTAGTTCCACCTGTCCCTTATGCCTCCATGTCTCCTTGCCACACCTGTTCTTAGTTCCTGTGATTACCTGCCTTTGTTTTCTCCCTGTATATTAGTTGGTCTGTGTTCTTTGTTCCCGCTGGTTCCTCCGTCATTATTCTTCGTTCACTACCTTTGTTTATGCTCAGTTTTGCTACGTTACAGAACTATGTACACATGTAAGTTTTTTGGCTCGACTCATGTTTGTACTTGTTGGATTATGTTACGTTTTGGAGACCTTTTAATTAAAGAAAAGTCTTCCTCTCATCATGCGGCTGCCAAGCTCTTATCTGCACTTTGGTCCGATACAAACCAAGAACGTGATAGAAAAAGCAAGATGGCACTCCCAAAGATAGTCAAGTAAGGTTTTATTGGTTTCAGGGAAAGACAGTAGAACTGCGAGAATGGCTCAGTCAATCCCCTAATTTGTATCCAACTGATAATCTATGGAAAGAACAAAAAAATCAGAGTGCATGTAAATGACCCCAGAACATTGAAGATGTGAAGACAACTAGTCTGGAAGAATTGATTAAAATCAGACTTGAGGGATGCATATGCCTAATTTCTATAAATAGGAGACATTTTTGAAATTGGCATTACCAAAAAAGGTTTTTGTTCAAAGTAATAAATATATTTCAGATAGTTTTTATCTGTGTCATTCCAATATTTTTGTCCATAATTTTATTTGTGGAGTCCTTTGTTGTGATTTCTTTGTATGTGTGGATCATTTGGGCTGTTACTGACATCTGGTGTGAATTTCATGTGAAATGAAATATTAGAAAGATACAGTATTTAATAAAAAAATGTTGATGCATTCAGTACTTGTTTTGGCCAATGTATGCACCTTAAAGTGAATTGGTATGAGGACAAAAATAAGCTAGTCAGAAATTGTTGTTTGTGGTAACTAAACAGAGTTTTTCTACTTGGTGTTATTCTGCTTTCTTATCTGAATACTTTCAGTCTTAAACTAAATAGCCTGAATATTCATTGATGTATTTATCAGCCAGTCAAATCTGGCCTAGTGACTTTTCAGTTGTTATCATTGCTTTGCAGTCATAACTGAATAGTGTGTTTGTGAGACATTAGTCAGAATTAAATAAACTCTAGATGTGTGTTGTCGGTTTGGGTGTAATTATCTTTTTGTGTAATTGTGTTCATTAGCTATTATTACTATAGAGATATCAGTAAGTTGGCTAGGTGGTTGAGCTGCTTTGACTGACTGCCTATTTCACACATGTAAGCTCCTCATAAGTCAAATCCTTTACAATTACACAATTTAGACGAATAAGTTTATCAGTTTGCTGAAAAGATGCATTTGTAAAGCATTAATCAGACTAGCTCTAATGAATAAGTTCACATTTTGGCACATAGTTTTAATTTTATTTTGTGATTTATACCTCATAAGGATGGAGGAGCAGCTCTTGGATCTTTAACATAAGCTATGTTAGATGTTCGACAGGAGGGTTTAAAGCCTTTTGAGTTCATCAAAATCAACCGAAAAGTCGATTTTAAAAGATGTTGCAGCAAATTACAACCACAGGTTTTAATATGAAACACAAACAAGTCAGAAAAAGGATGGTTATCAGAGACAAACAGAACACTTTAGAATATTTGATCTAGTATTATGTAGAGGAGAGATTTTCTTATAAAAGCTATGGCAGCACACATACACATGGAATAACAACCACCATCGCAGCATTTGGCCATGGAGCCATCAAGGCCTGTGAATGTGCATGTATACCCTGTGGCTTTGATGAATAAAACATGAAAGCTGAGTTTAGAATGCCTTATATTTGATTTAAAATATTTATAGCTTCTTCTATTGTAAAGACAAGAAGGTGCCACAGGAGAGTCAAGTCAAGGAGACTTATGGGAGTCATCTATATGATCCTTTTTTTCCTTCACCCTGTTTCATCCATTCTCCATCTCTTTTTGCCTGGCATAATTAATCTCTTCAGACTGATGTTTGCATAGTCTGATAGCCTGAGAAAAGGTCCTATTGAACAGTTAAGTTCCCTGCACCCGAACAAGCAGAAAAGAGCTTTAGAGATGAGTCTAACTCACAGCTGCAAGATAGAGGGGTAGCTCCTACACCTCTTTTATCCATATATAAACTTTCAAAGACTTTGACATCCTCACAAGACCAAGCAGAGATTGCTCTGAGTTTCAATAAACCAGTTTATTTGTTATTTAGTAAAGAATTGGTACACAGACGCAGTCTTCACTTCAATGTCTTTTGTTTTACAGTCAAAGGGAAAAACTAGGACCACTCTTGATGACAACCTCTAAGCAAGTGTAGTTTTGTGCATTTGCTAGTATATGGAACATGAACATGAAGAGGCTGAAAATGAAAGACATTGGAAGATTAACTAAAATAACCCACACCAACCACTGTTTGTTTCAAATCTTTCGGTTATCTATTCTTTATTCAGTATATAATATAATAAATTGAAAGCATACTGCTTATGGCTCTTTTGTCATGATCCTGGGCGCATGGTTGACACCAATCTTTAAGCGGTGTTGCCCCACATGATTTAGATGTGTCCCTATTCCAAATGATCTGAATCAAGTCCTATTCTAGATATCAATGCCATGTATGGTTTTATGCACACTACATTTCATCAGGATTAGTTATTCAAAATGTCATTTCAGACAGCACAGTCTCTTCTGTTCTTCTATTTTTTGACAGCCACGGAGATCTTGTTTCTGCAGGTCAGCTTCAACATGCTGCTCGAACACAGAAAGCTCATATAATAGTCTGACAATATGTCCCAAATGTATTACCCCCAAAAAAGGTCATAGCTTTATCATTTGTTTCTAAACATATACACAAGTATTGGGTCATCCCTCCAAATAACTGAACACAGGTGTTCCAATCACTTTGATGACTATATATGTGGAAAATCCAGCAGCTAAACATGCAGACTGCTTCCACAAGCATTTGTGAATGAATAGGTCGCTCTCTGGAACATCGTGTAATGATACCATGCCACCAGTGCAAAAAATTCAGTCATGAAATTTCCTCACTACAAAATATTCCATAGTCAACTGCTAGGGGTGTTGTAACTATGCACAAGTGACCTAGAATGACAACAACTCAAGCAATAAGTGGTAGGTCATTAATCACAGAGTGGGGTCAACGGATGATAAGGTACACAGTGCGTAAAGGGTGCCAACCTTCTGCAGAGGCAAGAGCTACAGACCCCCAAAAGTCAACTTATGGTCTTCACATTAGCTCAAGATCATGGTTCAATTGATTTTTATTTATCTGTGTTAGAATTCTGATTATGATCACTGACAGACTTACATAAATATATTGTAGCGGTGTTAAAAGACTAAGTCATAACTCCAGTCTAAGCTGTGTTGAAACTCTGATAGAGCATAGATAAAGAAGTTAGAAAATGAGGGAAGGGCTGAACGTGCTGACTGTGATCAGCATGATGACCAAGGCAGCTGATGATGAAGGTACAGCAGGACTTTGGCAAGGATATTACATCCTAACAGATAGTTGAAAATGAGGAAATAAATCCACAAGTCAACATTTTCTTTGCAAAGCAGTTGGGTTATCATGATCGCAATAGGGACTTTGTTACCATGTCCCAAACTACAAAGTTTTGGTCCAACAAGCAGTGTTCTGGCAGTTAAAGTGTATTTTAGCCTGACCACATATGTCACCTAATAACAAGCAAAACTGAATGGGACCTATATGGACTCCCATATATAAATGTGGATGAAAACTGATGAAAGCCTATGAAGAAGCAGAACAGTGGGAAGTGTGCTGGGTGAAATCCCTGTCTTTGATTGCTACTGTGGAGCTTTCCCATGAGTATCGATAGATCACAGGCACTGCATGGGGCAGCTCAGTCTAGGCTGGCAGTGATGAACAGAAGGTGCCCAATAGCTGTTCCTGTCAGACCAACCTGTGTCACTCTCAAGAGCACTTTGTCTTCTGTCGGAGGGAAAAGAGTTCTCTCCCAGCATGGATACTCCAAACTGAGCCGAAACGAAAGTGATTGATGTGGCTGGATGGACAAGGATTACACTTGAGTATCATTGGATAGATTCGACTTAACAGCTCCATTCCTATTTACACGGAAACATTTTTTGATGAAGGCCTCATTCAATGAATGTTGCCCTGTAAAAGTATTCATACCCCTTGAGCTTTTTAAATTTTTGCAATGTAGCAACTTCTAATTTCAATGTATGTGTTAGACCAACACATACATCATCATACTAATTTAAAATTCAAAGACAACCTGAGCACAAAAAGCTGTTTTCAGATGATGGATCCACTTAAAGGTAAAAAGGTATCCAAAACAAGCTGACCCCTATGTGGAAAAAATCACCCTCTTAAACTTAATGAATGGTTGTGTCCCCTTAGCGACAACTACCATCAAGTGTTTATGGTAATGAGCAATGAACATTTTACATCACTGTGGAAGTGTCATTGTGTGTGGCTTTTGGAGTGGACTCAAAGCATCTTAGTAGAAGACTTTAAGTAGAGACTTTGACTATGCCACTTCAAAACCTTCCCTTTTTTGAGTTATTCATTGTGGAGTTGCTGGTGTGCTTTGGCTATTGTCCTGCTGCATAATCCAAGTGTACCCGAGCTTGATGTCACAAACTGCTGGCCTGAAATTCTCCTTCAAAAATTCTTGGCAAACATCAAATTCATGGATTGATCATTTATATCAAGTCATCCATGTGCTGATGCAGAACAGTAGCCTCAGAACATCATGCCATCCCCTCCATGACTGTTGCTATAGTGCTCTTTTTCTGAAAAGTTGTGTTTTTATATTTTATGTTACTACAAAATCCTTTTGAACCTCCTGTTATGGCAGTGGAAGCAAACGAAGAGGTAGGTCAAATTCTAGGCAAGAAAGCTTTGAAAGCAAGCAGTTAAGCTCAATCATCCGTTAAAATCAGTTAGTAGATGATAAAGATATGGGCAATACATCATATTTTCAAACGAAAACTGCTTTTTTATATTTAAAATCTAATGTTAAAATTCTTATTTACATTATTTTTACTGTTAATGCCACAAATCAAATCAAATTAAAAACACTTTATTGCTGGTATGTTGTGGCTTCATCAGCCTCACAGATGCTAAACAAATGATTTCGCACCATAACCTGCTATAGCGGTGTCTTTACAGTGAAAAATGTAACTAATCCTTTATGCATGTGATATATGCAGCACAGGGATTATAGAGGGCTCTGGTTGAAGTGCATGACAAGTGCCATGTGGAGCACCTCCTTCTCTCAAATGAGCTGCAGAGACTTAAGCCTTTCAAGTGAACTTTCCTCACCATAATCTAATAACTGTAATTTCTAAAACCTTTGCAGCTTTACTTTGCTCAAGTGAAACTGTGTAATTGGAAGGAAAACTGTGGCTTTGCATTCAAATGAGTTGATTTAAGGAGGAGAATCACAGTGATGCAGTAACGTGAATGAGGGTTCGAAATGTGTGAGTATTGATGTTACAACATTAAGTTCCCATGCTCCTGTCTCAGTAACGTGCAAGTAAAGTGGAGAAAACAAGTATTTGTTCCCCTTCTGATTTCATACCTTTGCTCAGGCACAAAAACACTCTGACTTTTCTTTTTCTTTTGTAGAGACAGTATGGATATAAAGTGAAATAAGTATTTGATACCCTACAACACAACCAGAATTTCTGCTCCCACAGACTGCTAATCTGCTTTAACTGATTGTAATTTGTGTGCAGTATGGGCACATAACCAGTCTGTTAGAGCCTTATTATCACCATGTGCAAGGCCAAAGAGCTGTCTAAGGACCTCTGGGACCAGATCATAAGGGACCAGATCTTTCCTTCCAATGCCATTAAAACAAAAGGCTGATACACAACAGTGTCAGAGGTATGAGGAGAGATGTGTTGGTGAAGAGGGGTTAACCAGTAATTCACCAGTAATCAACACTGACTGGTGTTTTATCTGCCCACAGTTACCAATAAGGGATACTGGCCACTGAAAACATTAGATGAGAATCTATCTGCTTCGCAAATGCCTTTTCAATGAGGAGCCACGGCGTACTCCATTAAATTGTGAAATGCATATGAAATGTTTTGTCTCTAAAAAAATATAAAACATAAAGACAAAGCAAAAAACAAGAAAATAGCAAGTTTCTTGCATGTAAAAACATTGACATTCAATACAATCAAGCCATCAGTGATTGTACTTCTCATGTGTTGAACATGATCAACATTAGCAACAACAATGAACAGTTTTGTATTTATGCACTCCGGCTCATTTAAAGAAGAGTCATTTTACTGCTGTAATAACATTTCCTTGTTTCCATCATGCAGCGAGCAAAGCAGGCTTTCAGATTTTTCTCGGCCTTGATACCATTTCTTGTTAGTTTGTTTTGAAGTCAGTCAGGGTTAAATGGGTGATTTCTACTGTCTAACACTGTTCCTCTGACATCCTCCAATGACCAGAGACAGATAAAACAAGACTCTGGAGGAGAAACATAGGCAGTGAAGCTGTACGCTAAAGGCTAAAGCAAAATTCCCCAGAGAACTTCATCCATTCCATTCTCTGTACACAAACACATGCACAATAAATAGTGCCTTTCAAATGTATTAACAGCCCTGGCCTTTTCTCACAAATAACCACATCCATCTACATATTTAATAGGATTTTATGTGATAGGCCAAGATAAAGTGCAGTATAGTGAAATAAAAGGATATAAGGTTTATAATAAAAATTAATAAAAATATCTGAAAAGTCTAGCATGATTTCTTTTTCATTATTTCTCTTTATTCTGATATTTCTAAATAAATTCAGTGCCACCATTTGCTTTTAGGAATCATCTAACTGGTAAAAAGACTCCTCCCCTCAATCAATCTCGATATACAGGTCCTTCTCAAAATATTAGCATATTGTGATAAAGTTCATTATTTTCCATAATGTCACGATGAAAATTTAACATTCATATATTTTAGATTAATTGCACACTGAAATATTTCAGGTCTTTTATTGTCTTAATATGGATGATTGTGGCATACAGCTCATGAAAACCCAAAATTCCTATCTCACAAAATTAGCATATTTCATCCGACCAATAAAAGAAAAGTGTTTTTAATACAAAAAACGTCAACCTTCAAATAATTATGTACAGTTATGCACTCAATACTTGGTCGGGAATCCTTTTGCAGAAATGACTGCTTCAATGCGGCGTGGCATGGAGGCAATCAGCCTGTGGCACTGCTGAGGTCTTATGGAGGCCCAGGATGCTTCGATAGCGGCCTTTAGCTCATCCAGAGTGTTGGGTCTTGAGTCTCTCAACGTTCTCTTCACAATATCCCACAGATTCTCTATGGGGTTCAGGTCAGGAGAGTTGGCAGGCTAATTGAGCACAGTGATACCATGGTCAGTAAACCATTTACCAGTGGTTTTGGCACTGTGAGCAGGTGCCAGGTCGTGCTGAAAAATGAAATCTTCATCTCCATAAAGCTTTTCAGCAGATGGAAGCATGAAGTGCTCCAAAATCTCCTGATAGCTAGCTGCATTGACCCTGCCCTTGATAAAACACAGTGGACCAACACCAGCAGCAGACACGGCACCCCAGACCATCACTGACTGTGGGTACTTGACACTGGACTTCTGGCATTTTGGCATTTCCTTCTCCCCAGTCTTCCTCCAGACTCTGGCACCTTGATTTCCGAATGACATGCAGAATTTGCTTTCATCCGAAAAAAGTACTTTGGACCACTGAGCAACAGTCCAGTGCTGCTTCTCTGTAGCCCAGGTCAGGCGCTTCTGCTGCTGTTTCTGGTTCAAAAGTGGCTTGACCTGGGGAATGCGGCACCTGTAGCCCATTTCCTGCACACGCCTGTGCACGGTGGCTCTGAATGTTTCTACTCCAGACTCAGTCCACTGCTTCCGCAGTTCCCCCAAGGTCTGGAATCAGCCCTTCTCCACAATCTTCCTCAGGGTCCGGTCACCTCTTCTCGTTGTGCAGTGTTTTCTGCCACACTTTTTCCTTCCCACAGACTTCCCACTGAGGTGCCTTGATACAGCACTCTGGGAACAGCCTATTCGTTCAGAAATTTCTTTCTGTGTCTTACCCTCTTGCTTGAGGGTGTCAATAGTGGCCTTCTGGACAGCAGTCAGGTCGGCAGTCTTACCCATGATTGGGGTTTTGAGTGATGAACCAGGCTGGGAGTTTTAAAGGCCTCCGGAATCTTTTGCAGGTGTTTAGAGTTAACTCATTGATTCAGATGATTAGGTTCATAGCTCGTTTAGAGACCCTTTTAATGATATGCTAATTTTGTGAGATAGGAATTTTGGGTTTTCATGAGCTGTATGCCAAAATCATCCGTATTAAGACAATAAAAGACCTGAAATATTTCAGTTAGTGTGCAATCAATCTAAAATATATGAATGTTAAATTTTCATCATGACATTATGGAAAATAATGAACTTTATCACAATATGCTAATATTTTGAGAAGGACCTGTAAATGTTCTGCGAAGGCCTCACCTGTCATCTGGCACCATAACAGGGGCATTTTTGCCCCAGACAACATAGCTTCTGGGATCATCCAAGCACACTAACCCCTTCACCACAATAAGGTTGGCAGTTCAAGGAGGGGACTACACTAGGGTCTAATTACTAATTAGGACCAGCTGAGAGAGAAGGGAATGGCACTTAGGGAAAGTACTGACTAAACCAGGAAATACAGATTAGAAAACTGCACAAAAGAATGGGCAAAAGTTTCAGTCTATAGATGTACAAAGCTGGTAGAGGCATACTCCTGAAACTGGAGGATGTAATTATAATAAAAGGAGGTTTTGTTGACTCAGGGGGGAACATCATTTATAACACTTGTAACCTCCATTTGAAATGGCTTTGAAGAGCATGTTTCCTTTTTCTTCGCTTCAAAATCGTGCACTACTTTGGGTTAACAGATCACATAAAAACCCAATAGAATACAGTCTGTGGTTGTAAAGGTAAAATGTATAAAAAACTAAATACATTCCCAAGGTTTTCAATTGATTTATTTTAATATCCATTTTTTCCTTTTGCATTTGTTCACTACTCTAACTGATAAAATTACAGCAGTCTAAATCAATGTTCAGCAGAATTGCTGGTGGTCTTAAAGAGAGGCAGAAGACGTGATTCAAAGCCTCATGGTTTAAACACGGGTAAAAATCTTGAGTTTCCCTTTATTTTGTAAACCTTTATATGTTCACTATAGCACTTTACTGCTATTAAATACTATAAACCTGGAAGAGCTTGTTGCTTTTAAACATGTTATAGAGAATTATTGTAGAGAACCATTGTGTTCATTTTTCCTAATGAATTCAGAGTTTATTCTTCTGTCATCAAACAGTCTAAAAAATAACGCTTCCCTCCAAAACAAAGGAATTCTATTGCGACCAGTTTTTCTGTTTTTTCATTATATATTTTCTTGCAGTGAAATTTATTTCATCCAATATTCCACAACTAAACCCAAAAGTATTATTTATAAAGGGTAGTCATTAAAATTAATTTTACTGAAAAGAGCTAGAATCTATTGGTTTACATAATCCCTGAATGTATTTATTGTCTCTGGACAGTTTGACATTATTTTCCTTCAGTGTTTATGCCTAGAACATTTAACTCAGTTTAGCAAACAAGGCAGGTTTCCAAAGTCTCAATAAGTAACAAAAAGACTGGATCTTTAATAGAAATCCATTTTTACACAAAATGCTTTTGTGAACTATTAAAATACTAAGTCATAAATAAATTATTGTTCAGGAAATGTATTCTTATTTCCCTACTAATAGCAAATCAGAATCAGAATCAACTTTGTTGCCAAGTTTGTGACACAAACAAGAATTTGACTCCATTACACTTTGCTCTCAGTGAAGATTTTTATTTATATTTTTTTATAATAATGGAAATAAAAAATATCTTTTTAAATGTACATATCAGTCCAAGTATGCATGTGTTGTTCTGTAACACTGTCAAGTGTTCTTCAGAGAAACAGCCTGGGGGAAGAAACTGTCAGCTGGTTTTAGCAGACAGTGCTCTGTAGCGCCGACCTGAAGGTAAAAGCTTAAACAGTTTATATGCAGGGTGTGTGGGGTCTGCAGATATTTTAGCTGCCCCTTTCCTAACCCTAGACCAATAAAGGTTATGGATGGTTCTCTCTGCAACCCTGATTGTTCGCTGCAGCCTGGACCTGTCCTGTTTATTGGATGAACCAAACCACACTGAGATATAGATGAAGACAGGACAAACTAAATTATGGCAGTGTAGAAGATGACCAGCTTTTTGCTTTAGGGTACTAATAGTTCATTGATAGTTCATCAATAATACCTAAAAAAATATATATTAATCTATGTGTCACATTGAATGAATTGATTCCTGGATTTTTGCTAAAGTGTTCCTATTCATTAAATATTAAGAGGCCAGAAAAGAGCCAACAGTGTGAAATTGCATGGTGCCTATGTTTTTCCATACATCTATAACCTTTCCTTTTTTTCACATTGCTGTAAGAAAGCTGAAAGTCCCATTTGCAATTCCCATGTGCAGGGCACACAGCAAAAGTGTAGACGAAGGTGTTCTGGCCAAATTGGACCAAAATTAACCTTTTTGGCCTATATGCAAAATACTATATGATCTTTCTAAGTAATTAACGACTTTTGTGTAAATATTACGTGACACCGGCCCATTTAGATTAATAGTACAGGATATGTATCATATTAAAAGTTGATCAACTTTTCTAATTATTTGATATATTTGTCTAATTATTTACATTACGCAACTGTGGCATTTTCACAAGTTTATATAGACTGTATATATTTAAAAAAAACTCTGTAGCTGAGAATGAATATCCTCCTCATGATGTCTTTGAGCCATATCGAGCACATGATCTTTGCAAAAAGTTTAAACTCTCATCAGTACACATTTGGCTACTCCAGGAGGAAACAAAGCCAGGAAAAATAGTTTTGTTTGAAACTGCAAAATAGATTTAGTTAAATCAATTTAATTCTATCTGAGGTTTCAGAATAGCAAATGACCTTCACTGGACATTGCTATACCTAAAGAAAGTTAACAATGAAATAATAAAGATGCATACAACAGTTTTAGTTCAGTCAACAGCAGAACACAGCCCATTATTATTTAATCATTATGAAGCACTGCCTTCTATTGAAATGAACACAATGACTGAAAAATCTGATGGTTCTGCATGTGCACACCAATCAAATGTTTTATACATACCTTCTCATTGAATGACTTTTTTAATTTCACGACTATTTACATTGTCCGTAGATTCTCACTGAAGGTATAAAAACTGTGAATGAACATGTGGAAATATGCAGCAAAGAAAACAAAATTAAAGAACTTTAAAAAATTTTTATAGTTTAGGTTCTTAAAAGTAGCCACCCTTTTCTTTATACTTAGACTTTGTCATTCAACTGCACATTCACAATGTACATTTGAGTGAGAATTCATTACAAGGCTCCAAATAAAAACAGAGAACAAGTTCAGGAAAAACAGGATAAATATAAGCATATGCAATATAAAAAAATAAAGAAAAATATATAATATAAAGAAACAGAACAACAGGAATGTGGCAGCAGACCAAAAATGTAAATAAATAAATAAAAACATTTCAGGTGACTACCTCATAGAGCTGATTGAAAAAATGCCAGGAGTGCAAAGCAGTAAATAAAACAAAATGTGGGTAAATTATTATAGATGCTTGGATTTCGCGTCTTCTAACACATCCTCTTAGTTTGTTAGTGTTCTGTTCCTATTTTGATGTATTTGATTGTTACTTTAAAATTTGAAGTTCATGGCATGTCTGCATTTGTTCTTAAATGCAAGCGAGACAGAATCACAGTAAACTTTCCAGTTGTACGGCAAAAAAAACATCTGCTAAAAGCCAACAATTTTATGTTCAATGAACCAGTTGAAGATGTAAGGAGAAGTTCGAAACGCCACAGAAATATGACTTTATTGATTAAAAATCAATAAGGGGAGTTAAGAACCTGCTGGAAGGTTGTGTCTTTCCACTGTAATATAACAGAAATATTAAGGAGAATATTGCAAAACTACTCGCAACCGCATTATTACAATAGGGAAAGCACACCACCAAAAATACAGCTTTGATTTAAAGTGAGAAAAAATAAAAGCTTCTGTGATGTTTGATTTCCTGTTCCCAAAATGCTAAAGGATGCACTGAATGTATATGGGAAGAGGAGACAGAAGAAATGAAATCACAAACACATGTGTGTGATGAGCTCCTCCTAACAGACGCAGCTAAGAACTCAAAAGCATTGTACTTGAAAAGTAAGAAAATACTGTTCACTAAATCTACATGTATTTAAGAGTCTAAAATGTTTTATCACAATGTCCAGAGTTGTTATTTTGTTAGGTTATAAGCAGGTTAAGCTAATTCTGTATACATTTTACTTGTGTGGGGTTTGTCATCAGTGTTGCAGAGAGAGAGAGAAAGAGATTAAAGATGAGAAAGAGGTGGATGTAAGTGAAGTAAAGATGAAGGTTGCACTGAAGGTGGATGGATAAGTTGAGGACAGAATTCAGTTTACTTAATTTATATAGAGCCAATTTACAACAAATGTCTCAAGGCACTTACAAAAAAAAAAAAACTGTATATGTAGAAATATGTAGTCAGTTCAATCAAATCACGCAGACAGAATCAAAGTCAGTTACATACATTCCAATTAAATCATGGTTATAAAGTAATTCAGTCAAGTTCAATTTGTTATTTCAATTTGGTAAAAAGATTTCAATCAAAAGAAACCCATTGAGCTGTGCTGACTCACCGACTTTGCAACAATATTGAGCATGCATTTTGAGACAGTGGAGGGGAGAAGTCCTCTTTTACTGGAAGAAACCTCCAGCAGAATCTCACTAAGTGTGAACAACAATCTGCGGCGACCGAATAGCTGTTTGTGAAGTGAATTATTAGTTTTACTGAATTACACTTGTTGATTCAGTGTTGTACAAGGTCTAAAACTATACTACTAAAACCTGACAGATGACATATTTCACACCAGAATTCAGGGTATAATTAAACTTTAAACAGTCAGGAGAACCATGTTTTCAAAAGATTTTTTCACCAAAAAGTTCAGTGATGTGGCTGAAAACAAGGGTCACTATTAATGTTGCCTCTGGCCATTTAAATTTCCACATAGCCTACTCTAAACACAGAATATTTTGCGAGTCCTCGATTCCACTTATTTTGTTACTTTAATTACCTCCATATGTGGGAAAAAAGAGCTTTTGATAGGTGCAGTAAAGCACACATAATGTACAATAGCTCATAGAAGTCCCTTTAGCAGTAATAATTCCTAACTGCTTGTTTTAAATAGGCACTATCGTTGTAAAAGAGGGCTGAACTGATATGAACTACATCAACAAACCAGTTGGACCCTCCAGGTTGGACTCAGCTGGGTTTTCAATGGCTAAATTCAGTTTCAAATGGTCAATATATTTAGGACCTGTGTGAATTATACCTCTTACTCAGAGTTGTTCTCTATTAAACCTGTATAGGCAATTAACTTTGGGCCATTATGCAACCCATGTAACAAACCCACATGATGTCGCTTTTTCAGTCTTTCAGTTTATTTAATCTATTTCAGTTAATTTATTTGTTTTACATAAGATACAAGGAACATACGATACAAATGCTTTTTCCTTTAACCCTTCGAAAGGATTCATATTTGTTCAATCTTTCTCTAATTGTTCTGTGATTTAACTTTAACATTTAAAATGCTAACTCAAGCCAGTAGAATGCAAGATGTAGCTTTGGGGTTTTTTGCAATTTCTTTGAACTCAGCAAGGGTGACCTTGGAGGAATTTATGTCTATTCCAGGGAACATTGCCAACCAGCTGAAATATTTTTGTTAATATTTTCTCACACTGAAGATGATCAATCAATCAAGAACATTGGGATAACGACACTTGGCTGCTACCATTTAATCAAATGGAAGCAGCAAGGATTTACTTGTTTTTTTCAGGACTCTACTCTCACTATCAACTTTATTAGGTAAACTCATTAAATGTTTAGGTAATACAAATAAACAACCAATCAAATCACAGCAACCCAATAAATTTGGGACATCTAGATATGCTCAGAGATACTTGCAGAAGATAAACTAAGAAAGAGCTTTTTGTAACTTTGAACCTGGCATGCTTGTTGGTGCCAGAAAGGCTGGTCTGATCCAGAGGGATTTTCAAGGACAATATATTGGTTTTACAGTTAATGGGCCCGAAAAAAAAAAAAAAAAAGAAATCCTTTGACTGCCACTTGTGTGGACAAAAACACTTTTTTTATAGACATTAGAGAAGAAAGAGCAGAATGGTTTGAGATGATAGAAAGGCAACAGCAGCTCTGTTATAATAATTGAATAAAGATTTGTCTTATAGTTTCTCCTATTTATTAACTTGACTATTTGATTATATAACTTTTCATGATATATGTGTGAGAAAGGATGTGATGAGTTTGTCTGCAGGCAAAGATCGTAAATGGAGCTGAGCTAGCAGAGAAGGAAGCAGTCCAGTTGAGGAGGTCATAAAGATGAAGGCTGATTACATTCAACAAAAGGCACAAGTGACCCTGGAAGCTGAAAGAGGACTGTGGAAATGTGTTGTTAAAGGATAAAGCTGTTTATGACCTGTTTACGATGCAGCTGTTGTTTCCCATCCTTAGAGAGCAATGTTCTTTGTAAATAGGGACCCCCGAAAGATAATAAAAAGAGAGGTGCGGACAGATGCTGTTCAGAGCGGTGCGAGATCTGTAACTGAAGCACATCTTGACCGTTTCTCCTCGCAGCGAGTAAAATAACTAATACTTTGTCTCTCTTTTCTTTTTGTGTTGTTATAAGTATTGTAGGTTGTTTAAACCTGACATTAATTTGGTCCTTTCGAGCCGGATTCCAACTACGCCTGATGATTCCAGCGGGTCGGTAGACTCCAGGAAAAGACCGTGCACACGGCTGTCTTCATCAGGAAGACACACAGACCTTTTCCGGGAGTGGATTTCGGCCCGCCCGCTGGAGTCTGACGGCTGACGGAACTCTGAGAGAGAGGAGAGGACAAAGTGGTGAGTTGAATCTGGATTTAAAACAAAAGTGTGACGAATGACTGGGGGTCATTGCGTGTGAAGTAAACAAACCCTGTGAATCCTAGGCACTAACAGGTAACAGCAGTGCACCGGAGTTCTGCTTGAAGTATTAGTAAAAATACTGAAAATTCCGAGGTTATCAGCAGTGCACCGGAGTTCTGCTTGAAGTATTAGTGAAAATACTGAAAATTCCGAGGTTATAGGGGACGACAGAGTCCTCTTAAGTATTAAGAAAGTAATACTAAAATTCCGTGTTTCCAGAACGGCGGAGTCCGCGTTTAAGTATTTTAAACAACAAAAAATACTAAGAAAAATCCGCGTTTAAGTATTTTAAACAACAACAAATACTAAGAAAAATCCGCGTTTAAAATGTGTGTATGTGAGAAATAAATGGAGGATTTAAACCACTAGGTTTTACCTCATACCAAAAACAGTAGGATTGTTAGTGACTAACTTTTATGGAAGCAAAGGCAAGAATTCTCCACTCGAAAGAGTTGAAGTGAGAATTACCACAAAAGGAGATTTTTCTGTCACCCTACTGAAGAGAAAAATCCAGTATTTAGAATACCCTAGGTATTTATATTCTGGACCAAATTTAAATAAAAGAAATGGGAAAAGGGTGATTTAAATACACTAAAATGAATAATAATGTAAAGATTGGACATTTATGGAAACACAGGATCAAATTAAAATATTAAAATTAAATATTTAGATAAATGGATAACCACATATCATTATGATGGTTGTTTAAACTCTAAACAATTAGGTGATCTATAGGATGCAATAATTAAAAGTACATTAAAAATAAATGTGATTTAAGAAAAATGGACAAAGAAGGTTATGAGGATGTAGATTATTGCTTAAAAGTAATTAAAAAGAGAGAGATGTGATGCAGGAGAAAAGAATGGACGTTTTTGTGGAAAGCAGAAAAGGTCAGAGGGCTAAGAAATAATTTTTGATAAACTTGCACAGTAGAACAGCAGGACAGAAGAAAGGGAGTAAAGAGAGTAGGTGGAAAGTTTTTGTTTTGTACCAAAGATCTGATGAGGTTTGACAGGATAAGATGGGCTAAAATGAGTCCCTTTGGTGAATAAATCCATCCCCACCATGGTTGTACCTCATGTGTGTTTTATTTGTGTTTATTTTTTATTATTATTGTTTTGAGATGCTGAAGGCTGTTGATACAGCTTGTCACGGAGGTTCATGGCATGACATGGGTTTTTTCTGTGTAACCTTAGAAAATATTTTACTCTTTTTAATAGCCAGAGTGAAACAAAAAGAGGAATAACCTTTTGAAGAATATAGGATTAGGCCTACAAAAGTGTTTAAAATACATAGTGGTCTACAAGAAGATGAAGACGAGCAAGGAGCTTATTAACAGCAGTTAAAAAAAAATGCACTACATGCTGGTTCCAGGGATGCAAATAATACCTGGGTAAGGAGATATTTTATAGGGTTCCCCACAGCAAATCTAGAAGACTATGTTAATCATGCCCTCCATGCAGAAAAAGTTATGAAGGATAAAAAAAAAAAAAAAGGGGGAAATAAATAAATAATTAAATAGGCAACACCTTTTTTCAGCAAGAAGAAGAAGAAGAGCAGATTTATTATTAAAACAACAGAGGAAGAGAAAGATTTAGAGGCAGAGGACAAAAACCGCAGGGGTCAGAGAGGAGTGAGCAGAGGAAATTACAGACAATACACATCAGGGTGTTGATGTTAAAAAAGGAGTAGGACCACCTTATTACCACTATTGACTGGATGTTCTGAATAAGCCACCCCTAGATGTAGGGAAAGCTTTACTAACAGAAGGAAGAAATGTCATTACTCAACTATAAGATCAGATGACACCAGATGACCTACATATTACCATGAGGTATAAAAATACTCCTGGACAAGATAAAATTTACGAAGAAGCATTAAATAAAGTAACCCCTATAAAAGTCATGGTGACTTATGTTTATACAGAAAGGAAGAGTACCTCAGTTGCTGAAGTAGTGTTAGAGGAAGACACTAGGAAGCTCTGCAACATGTGGTCACCTCCACAAATATCTTTATTCAAGGATAAAGAAATCAAGTGGCATGATATGGGGAGAATAGTGCAGAGGGGAAAAGATGTCACAGACTGGTTTGTAACAATAATGAATACAGAACCTAGTGCATCCACAGGATTAATTAGAAAATTATTATTATGGACAGTGACAGTGCAGGAAGGGATACATTTGCATACAAAACAACAATGAGAACTATTCCTTACTGAACAGGAGGAACAGTTTTTGAATGAAGTCCCTGATAAATTATGGTCAACAGACCCTACTGATGTGGGTTTAGTAAAGGAGCATTACCTGTTCAAATTAGAGCAAAAACAGAATACAGGCCCAGAGTAAAACAATACATTTTGAAATATGATGCTCGTGAAGGAATAAAACCAGTAATAAAGGATTTAATAACTGCAGGGGTGATAATTAAATGTGAGGATTCACCATGTAACACTCCCATTTTTCCAGTTAAAAAACAAGCTCCATCAACAGGAAAGATAGGCAGTTCTGGTTTGCATTTACCTTTGAGGGACAAAGATATACTTATACCAGACTACCTCAAGCCTACTGTGAAAGTCCAACTATATACTTTCAGGAAATGAGTGCAAGCATGGCCAAGTTTGACCCTCCAGGAGGTAGTCAGGGTTGATTATATGTTGATGATGTGCTATTAGCCTCTCCTGATGAGGAGATTTGTAAAAATGATACAATAGCATTATTAAAACATTTAGCAGAAGAAGGACACAAAGTCAGTAAAAGAAACTTTAGTTGTGTAAAAATGAGGTTAAATACTTAGGTCATAATCTTAGCGCAGGGGGACGCACAATTGTAGAAGAAAGAAAGACTGCAATATTTCAAGTTCTAAAACCAGTAACAAAAAAGCAAATGATGTCCTTCCTTGGACTAACTAATTATTGTAGAAACTGGGTGCCAAATTATGCAGAAATAGTAACTCCATTAAACAAATTAATGTATGAGGAAGAGCTGAAAATGACGTCTGAACTGAAATGGAGTATAGAAGCTGAAGAAGCATTTACCAACATAAAACAAGTTCTAGTTTCCAGTACTGCTTTAGCATTACCAGATTATAGTAAACCGTTTGTTCAGATGGTAGATTGCAAGGGACATTTTATGACTTCAGTTCTGGTTCAACAACATGGAGATAAAATGAAAATAATAGCCTATTTCTTTTCAAAACTAGATAGTGTTGCGTGTGTGCAACTATATTGTGTGAGAGCTGTAATTGCAGCCTAAAATGACAGTTGCAGTGCTGCAATAGTTTTGTTTCACCTTTTAACCTTAAGAGTTTCCCATGCAGTTTCAGCATTAATACTGCAGAATTAGGAAAAAAAAAAGAAGAAGAAAATTAGAAGTGATTAGCAGGATCACGAAATAGTTTATGTGAATGATTTCTCTAAAAAGATGAGAGGGAGAAGACACAAACAGGATATGTATTGGTGACAATGGATATAGTGTTAGAAACGATGCAACAACAAAGCTCACTACAGGAGATAGAAATGTGGAAAAAACATGGAGCTGCATTAAAAGATGAAAACTATATTTGACCAGATAATAAACCTGTCCTACCAAAGAACCTATAAATGGAAGCAATATTTGAGCCATCGTGTTTCATAATGTCTCAACAGGGGGGAATAGTAGGACAGATATATTAATATTATATAACATATTGATTAAATTCTAAAATTCTTATTAACAAAAATGTTTGTAAAACATGTTTAGCATGTGTAAAACCTTATCCACAAGGGAATGTAAGACAACGAAGGGGACAATTTTCGAAACTAAGATACCCTTTTCAAGCAATTCATATGGATTTTATTGAGTTAAACCACAGTGAAGGGAAAAGGTTCTGTTTAGTCATTATAGATGCATTTTCTAAATGGATAGAACTATTTCCAACTAAACATTACAAGCACCTCAGGGTTAACACCCTATGAAATGTTATGTGGAAGACCATACAGATTACCACAGTTCAAAAAATAAGTGGGAGTTAGATGAAGAAGCTAACCTAGCTGATTATATGAGGAGTATGTTAGAAACCAACAGAAATAAATTTAAACTAATGAGGAATGTTCTATTTCCTAGCAGGAAAACTAACTAGTGAAACCAGGAGACTGGGTGTTAATAAGGAGTGTAAAGAAGAAACATTGGTATTTCACCTAAGTGAGAGGATCCATATTAGGTATTATTAACCACTGCAAGGGCAGTAAAATAACTGAGAGATCAACCTGGATTCACCTTATACATTGTAAAAAGATCATTTCGGTTGAAAGCTCCGTCAGGGGAAGTGATTTATAGACTGATAATAGGGTGGACCCAGACATTTAGAGGCTGGAGAGACCCAAAAGTCAGTGAAGACAATTAAGACACTGGAACCATTTAGAGGAGTAAAAATTTCAGCCAAAATGATTTCTAGATGGATGAACAATGCTTTCCGATGCTGGGTGGTTATATATTTTTTTATTATATTGATTTTTATTTTTCTGGTACTTCTGGAAACCAGTCAAGATGAATTAGAATGTAACAACATCTGTTATGAGTTATATGAAACAAGTAGCGCTAAATCAAGGTAGGTAAGATAACCTAACTATGTGTACTAAACAAACTTCTTATACTTATGGCATTCAAGTGTGCGTGAAATCTAAAACCATAGCTGTGGTGCTGATCCCACTCATTAGCTTGACCAAATGAGGAAGGAAAGGACAGGATTAAAGAAGTTATAAATGGTACTTAACTAATGATAGAAGAGACACCTCATGGTCCATGATGGTAGCTGATGAAGGAAATAATTGGACACCAGAGTGGGGCACCACTGCTTATGCTAGTCATCAAAAGAAGTTGTTTAAGCTCCATAAAGCTGATAATGTAATCCAGGTAACAAAGCGAAGAGAGTGAAAATTATGTTAGGAAAGTTAACCACAGATGACTAAGTTCCAGGTTATTACAGGAGTATCAGGAACAAATAATAACTGATTATTGATGGTAGAACAAGCAGCTAACATGACTAAAAGAGATTGTGTTGTGTGGATGGGTTCAAGGCTTTTATTATAAATAATTCCAGCTGTGATACCACAACTCTGTGGGATGGAAGTAATGAATCAAACTAATCCTAATGAAATGTGTCAGCACAAGGATTCTGTTTTTCCTGTAATTAGAGCAGATAGGAACAAATCAGTTTTCCATAAGCGAGTCACCACTGGACACTATACATGTATAAATATGACAGAGAGAGGTAATAAATTGGGAAATCTCATTGCAGTATGGTGTATCACAATTGTAAAAGTAAATAAGTATTTTAAACTAGTCTCTAGAGGAGACATTTGGTGGTGGTTGTTTGATTGATCACCTTCAAAAGTAACAGGACTCTGTGCTTAATTACTTTATGGTTATATCCTATGTTAGTAGATGAAGTAACAGATGGACTATTTAGTGTTAAATCCACATGATTGGTGTGATAGAAAGTGCAGAGAAGCAGCTTGGCAGACTGAGGGAGACTCTACATACATCGATGCTATAGATGAATATAAATTAATTGATCAAGTAGCTGCAAGATTTGAATCAAGTATCTGTTGGTGGTGTACGTTGAACAGAAACGTAGACAGGATCAATTATATCCATTACAATGTACAAAAACTAGGAAATTGGACACAAAGCGGGTTTGAACTGTCCATGACCGATTGGCTTCAACTTCCCTGATAGCATTCCAGAATAGAATTGCTTTGGACATGTTAGCTGAAAAAGGAGAAGTTTGTGCTATTTTCGGAGAAAAATGTTGCACATTCACACCTAACAACACTGCTGCTGGCTGATGGCAGCCAAATGAAAGCCATAGAAGGTTTGAGATCTCTAAATGGTGAAATGAAAGAGCATTCTGGAGTAGACGCCTCGATGTGGGACTCCTGGCTGGATATGTTTGGGAAGTATAAAATTTTAGTATCATCAGTAATAATTTCCTTTGCAGTGTTTGCTGCAATTTTGACATTGTGTGGATGTTGTTGAATTCCCTGCCTTTGTTCTCTGTTTAACCGTCTCATCACCACAGTTATTTCTCCTATGGAAAACAGAGTTACACAACTCTATCCGTTATTTAAACATCAGGAATGAAGATGACAAGGATGGAACTGACCACTTTTCTGACCTGTATCCAGATGCATTTTTATATGATTCTGTGATTTAAATGTCAGTAAGTACTTCTTGTCTGTGTACTCATGAAGATAAACTTACAGTTAAAAATCTGAGAGAAGTGGCTGTTTAAGTGATATGAGAATGTGAGCAAATATAAGACAAACAGGGGGGAAATGTTGGAATAATTGAATAAAATTTGTCTTATAGTTTCTCCTATTTATTAACTTGACTATTTGATTATATAACTTTTCATGATATATGTGTGAGAAAGGATGTGATGAGTTTGTCTGCAGGCAAAGATCATAAATGGAGCTGAGCTAGCAGAGAAGGAAGCAGTCCAGTTGAGGAGGTCATAAAGATGAAGGCTGATTACACTCGACAAAAGGCACAAGTGACCCTGGAAGCTGAAAGAGGACTGTGTAAATGTGTTGTTAATGTATAAAGCTGTTTATGACCTGTTTACGATGCAGCTGTTGTTTCCCATCCTTAGAGAGCAATGTTCTTTGTAAATAGGGACCCCCGAAAGATAATAAAAAGAGAGGTGCGGACAGATGCTGTTCAGAGCGGTGCGAGATCTGTAACTGAGCACATCTTGACCGTTTCTCCTTGCAGCGAGTAAAATAACTAATACTTTGTCTCTCTTTTCTTTTTGTGTTGTTATAAGTATTGTAGGTTGTTTAAACCTGACAAGCTCAAATGCGCACTCTGACTTAAAACCACGGAATGTCGAAAACCATTTTTTAATGCACAAGATATCGAACATTAAAGCAGAAGGGCTAAAGCAGCAAAATACCACAGAACACATGTGCTACTCCTGTCAGCTAAGAACAGGAAACTGACGCTGCAATTCATGCACACACACTGACATTGGCCAATAACAGACTGGAAAAACGTGGCTTGGTCCGATGAGTGTCAATTTCAGCTGCAACATTCCTGCTGCAAGGTGGTAGGGTCACAATTTAGTACACAACATGAGAGTGTGGATTGATCTTGCCTTCCCTCAACAGCTGCTGTTGGTGGTGTGATGTATGAAATATTTTCTTGGCACACAAAGCCATTGTACCCTTCGTCTGAAGGCTTTTTCAAGCATGACATGCACCATGTCACAGAACTCAAACTTGTTTCTTCACTGTTCACAGTTCTCCAGCTAGTCAACAGTCTCTAGATCTCAATCCAAGAGAGAACCTTTGGGATTTGGTGTAACAGAAGATTTAAGGTTCATGGTTGTGCAGCAGACAATCCTGCAGCATCTATTTGATTGTATCATGGCAATATGGAGAGAGAAAGATTACTGACAAATGTTTTCAACACATTTTGTAATCTGTTACAAGAATTAAGGGAGTTTTTAAGGCAAAAGGGCCAACCAGCTTGTTAGGGTTTTTATGACTTTTTGTATTGTTTATCACTCATCTAAGTGCTTTTCCCTCCTTACATATTGCAGGAGGGGAGATGGTCACAAGAATGAGTTATGCTTTTATTACTAGCAGCATCTGGGGGCTATACACCAGGTGCCCCACTTCCCACCTCTTCTGTTTGTTTATAATGAAGACAGATGAACCCTAACCTTTCTGACCCCACACACACACACATACACCCCCACCCTGAATGATGTTTGAACTGTGTGTGACCAAGCATGTATAAATAAAGAGAGAGGGGGCTAATACTTTGTAGTCTGTAGTGCACAGCTACCCTTGCAAGTAAAACTGACTCGGTGTCTTTCCTTACCTCTGAGTTGATTAAATAATACCTATCACAGCTGTATCAAAAGATTGGCCAGTGGCCTCATATCAAACTATAAATGTATCAAAATAACTTCTAATCTTGTCAGGATCTGCCATTTTGTTCTTGTTTTTGTTTACTTTGCTGTTAAAGATTTCCCCTGTTCCTTTGATCAGTAGTTTACTTGGTTTAGTTAATATTTGCTTAGATTATTGTGCTTGTTTACATGTCCTTAGATTTAGTTCTGTCTAGAGTTACTATTTATATTTAACTTATGTTTGATGTTTCTATTGGTTTAATAGTTGTGTTTATTGATTCTTTCTGTTTACTTTGTTCTGCCTTTCCTCTTTGCTGTTCCCTTAGTAGTTCCTCCTCTTGTCCTTAGATCCCCTTCAGTTATTATTTACTCAGTGTCCATTTCTCTTTTCTATTAGTAATGCTCCCCAGCCTTATTTCTAGTATAGTTCTCCATATTAGTCTACTGTTTAAGTGACTTCCAACAGGTTATAGTGTATAGTTATTTGTTTCCTCACTAGGCTTAGTTCCACTTATTGTTTACCTTTTAGTTTATAGTAATTCTAGGTCTTCGCTTCCCTGCTCTTCCTTATCAGATAATGCTATCCTGAGATTCTAGTTTCCCTTTGGTTTTCTTATAGTTTAGTTCCCTCGTGTCCCTGTGTTTACTAGTTCTTGTCGCCATAGTAATAATTCATTCCCTCAGTTTCCACAGCCAGTTCCCACACCTGCTTCCACTTCTCTTCTGATTAACTTAGCTTCTCCCTCATTGGTCCACTCTCCTTCTCTCCCTGCTTATATATCCGGTTCCTCTAATTATTCTTTGCTGGTTTCTCATTTTATGTATACCATGTTTGTCATGTCTCTCCCTGAACTCTTTGGATTATGCTTCTTGTGAAATGTCTTCTCTGAATCTCCTACAACCTTGTAAGTGCTGATCTCCGAGCCTTAATAAAAGAAGATCTGTTTTCAATATGCTGAGCCCAAGCGACTATTTGCATTTTGGTCCAAAACAACGTCAGAACATGATAAATCTAACTTTAAATCAACCCGTATTTGTAAAATGGATAAAAATCCTTCTTAAACACTTCCAGAGGTGTTCTCTGTGTCCATTGCTTCTATTGACTATAAATGTGTTAGAGTAAACTAATGCCTCAGGCTGTGAAGGAGCTTGGCTATTGTTCTGTGCATCACAGCTCCTGTTCAGTTTATAAACAATATTGTTAGCTCGCTTTTAAAGTATGATTTCTTATTGAAAGGTTAATGAATCAGGCAAACCTTTAAAAGTGGAGTATGGTAATTCTTTTCAGGGGAAGTTGTGTAGAATATATAGGATGTGACAAAATGTGAGGCAGAATTATAAGCACTCTTGGTTATTGTAAGCCAAGAGGCTGTAAAAGTTATGAACTTCACACAGTCTGCCAATAATTCTGGAGGGCACAGTTAAAGAACGGTAACATGCAGAATTAAATCTGTGCTTTCATGGATATTATTCATTTGTTCAGCTGGAGTCATTGGCCCCGGCAGGCAGATGGGATAAAGGGGGAGAACGCTGGTGTGCAAAAATTTATGAGCGTATGCTAAAAGCAGTGAAAGACTAAAAAAACCTGCATGTTTTCATTGTGAACACCATTTTAACCATTGTAATGTGCTTGAGTGACACGTCAGATGTCACAACAGTAAAAAGGCACAGAGATGGGAACTGAAACAGAAAAGCACAGGAGAGGGAGAGCAAGCGGTGCATGAGGCAAAGCGTAAAGGACTGTTTTGCTGAGGGCAGCTCCAGCTGTTCTCTGAGCTCTGAGATGTTGCAGAGCCGTAGGCAGCGGTCAGACTAGCAAGCCAGAGAGAGCAAAGGAGTACACATTTCAATGGGTTTATAACTATTAGCAGATTGCCTTGTAGCTAAACCGAAGAGGGTGAAACTCAGCACTGTATTTTAGTACAGTGCTGTGAAAAAGTATTTATCTTCCCGAGGTCTTCTATTTTTGCTTTTTTGTCACACTAAAATGCTTAAGATCATCATAATTTTAGTTTTACTTTACATTACAGAAGTCTAAAGGAAAATTATCAAAGTTCTTTTGACTATGTCCATTTCTATTTTTCTTTTATTTCCATCTCTTTATTCATATTTTCAATTAAATTCCTCACTGAAAGCTGTTTGTAATGTTTGCAGCTGCAGCAAACAGTTTTAGACAAATATGAGAGCAATGCAAGGACTTCAGAAAAATTTGGCAACCGAGTGGGACCATTATGTAAGACAACTAAGGCAACCTGGGACAGCCAGGTTTCACTATCAAACGAGCCAAACGTTTATATGGTAATCTGTCAAACGTCTATTGCCTCATAATGCCAGCTGATCAGCCCGATTCTTGTGCCTCTTATGATGTCATCATGTAAAATACGCACAAAGCAGAATTAACTGCTTTTTCTTTTCTGTCTCTTTTACATAGTTCATGTTTGTGAAACCCTGCCGTGGAAATCTCTAATTCATTATCCAGCTTTGTTTTTATAATTGGTGTATATTTGTTAAAAATAGATACACCAGTGGGTAGTATCTTTAAAAAGATTTTTTGGTCCTTCTTCAATCCAAACATCAGCTGCTGCAGTCAGTTTGGATTAATGTCATTTATGATGGATTTCATCTGAGCCCTGTGGTTACATCAGAAAATGTAAAACTGAGAAATCTACAGCTATGCTCTGCAGAAGAAGATCGAGGGTCAGTCAAATTACAGGCATAGATGCTAAGTCCTGCTTCATGCTTGTCACATACATGGTCAGAATGACTTTGGCATAATTTGTGAAAATGTACAATACTGGGTAAAAGTTGTAGGTTATAACTGGTATCTTTATATTTTACTTCTAAGCAGAAATACTTTCTTGTAATCCTGGGGATGTTAATGCACTCCACACAGTGTAACAGTCTGCACTTGAGATTGTTGTCTACGCCACTCACTTACCTATAGGCCAAATCATCTTTATCATATATTTTTTTTTGTGAATGTAAAGAAATGAAATTTAATCATTGTAAGGTGTTAAACAGAGTTTGAATGATTTCACAGCTGAGTAACCCACCACTTTACCTTTTGTATTCTTCTTTAAAGGAACACCTAGATGTATTCTAATGTGGGTGAAATCAAGAAAACGACTCGAGTCTTTGGTCTTCTTTACCCCATTTTATCCTTTTTTCCTCTTTCTTTTCTCACCCCTCGACTCTTCTATCTGCTGTCCTCGCTCCTTTCATTAGCTGAACAAAAAATGGCCCCCTCCACTCCCCAGAGGAAAGCCATTAAAATATAATATGCCTTTTTTCACCTTTTTTCCATCTCTCTCTCCCTTTGGAAAGTTTTCCTTTGTGTACTTTACAGGTGATAAATGATTCTTCGGGTGCAGAAGATCATGCTGTTGAAAATGACAATGTCAACTATGACCTTATTATGAACATGTGAAGCATCAACATTTGTATTTCACCCCTACAGATGCTAATAAAGCCATGTTCCTTACACAGTGACTCTGTCTACAAAATAAAGTCCAATTAAGGAGTATTTACAATAATTGCCACATTGTGTAGGAGACAAAATAAAGAAAACCACTCATTTCTGTGAGGTACGTTCGAGGTGGGTGCTCTGTCATTAAAAAGAGTAAATTTGTAACAGTGAACCTTTCTGAAAAGAGAGTAATATTGAAGTGTACATTAAGGCAGAGAGCTGCATCAGCTTTCACTCATTTTTCTTTCTGCAGAGGGTATGCATACAAATCTAAACTGCAGCTTTTACCCTGTGGCACCTTTTGCACATAAACACATCACTGCAATTAAACACAAAGGTAAAGTGAGAATAGGAAGCCTCAGAGACAAATCAAAATGGGGGTAATGATAAGATATCTATAAGATATTTGATGCAGCAGCACATGTGTAATACTCATGTGGCTCAAAAGAGTTGTGCCTGGTGTGATCATGAAAATGCATGGGGAGATAGTTGTGGCAATGTGCTGCTGATGAATAAACCAAGGTGTGGGCCAAGGATAGTATCTCAGTGTGGCACAAATTAGCAGACAGAAACCTATTTGGTGAGTACAAAGAGCATCTCAGCTTGATAAAATTTTCTGTGATACAATCTGACTGCGGGAATACTCCTTTATTTAGCCATAGTAGTCTTAGGAAAATCGCTTAGTGTTGCTGACAGATAAGGCCTGATCGACAGGTATAGCAGGCGCTCATCCAAAAGTGTAGACTGGGGTCGAGTCTGAGCTTCTGCATCCCGCTGGCGATTTCATATCGCATTTAAACTGAAAGTCATTCCAACAAGTATAAATGATTAAAAGCAGGTGGCAGAAGAATATCAGCGTTTGTTTGAAACAGATAGTCTAGTGTCAGAGTTGGCAAAAGTGTAGTGACCTTTTAAAAATTTGTAGTGGCAGGAAATGGCAAATCTCGCTACAAACTGAACCGCCACCCCCTCTTTCCTTCCTCACCTTCACTCATCCAAGTGATCATTAGATGTGGCCTGCCAAACATCAGATAAGGAGGGTTTCATTAAGATTTCTGCTTGCTCTCCCTCCGTCCTTAACCCTTAAAGCCAGCTCGTCCACTTGGTCTCCCTGCTTGTCATCTTCCTTACCTAACGAAGTCCCCTCATTAGCTGCAGCCTGCTGGGCTTGAGACAGAACCGCCTTCGTTAAGTCCAGAGTTTTGCATTCTCTGTCCATGGGGCATCAATTTTTTTTTTTTTTCTTAATCTTGAAATGTCTTATTCTATTCGATATTTCCTGATCTACAGGCACTGGTGAGTGATTTTTGCCGCAAATGAGCTGGGATACAGATGGAACCATTGTAATCAGCTCCACTGCTGCATCATGACTGGGAAAATGCTTGAAAAACCAGGAGGGATCACCTCTTTTAATCATGACTGACCTATAGTTAGCATATGTGTTGTTAACCATACAGTGCCTTGCTAAATAGCTCACTAAATATTTTTTTCATGTTACAACCAGAAATTTTACTAGGATTTTATGAGATAGATCAACACAAAGGGGTTCATAATTCTGAAATAGAGGGAAAATAATACATTGTTTATAAAACATTTCAGTAAAAAAATCAAGTGAACTGTCTTCAGATGTGAAATAATCACGTAATTTGTTTCTTTGTACAACTCCCCATGCTGTGTGAAGGCCTCAGATAATCTGTTAGAGAACATTAGTCAACAAACACCTACGTCTACTGTGTCCCAGGTCAGGAATAGAGTTGTGCAGATGTTTAAAGCAGGGTTAGATTAGAAAACATTATCAAAAGCTCTGAACATCTCACAGAACTCTGTCCAATCCATCATCTGAAAAATGGAAAGAGTACGGCACAATTGGAATCCTATTGAAAGCCTACCAAAAATGGCAAAAATGTCTACCTAAATGATTTTTGGCTTTCCATGGAAAATGCCAATAGTGGATAAAAATCAAGATGGTTTATTTAGGTTTTGTACAGAGTATAGCATCATGCTGTGGGGATGATTTTCTTTAACAGGAATGATGACCCTAAACATACAGCCAGAGCTACAATAGAATGGTTTAGATCACAATAATCCAGACCAAGTCCAGACCTAAATCCAGTTGGAAACTTGTGTCATAGTTTGCGGTGGTGAAGGACCAAAGTGGCAACAGGACATTGGCAGGCGCATAGTGGTTGGATATATTTAAATAAACAAACTAAACTTACAGGTCACAAAGGAAAACTCAGGAACCACGGCTGATAACAAGGCAACAGGGGAATAAACAGAGCAATGCAACAGGAGGATAAAACAGACGACCTGACAAAGAGGAAACAGAAAACACGGGCTAAAATACAACATAAATCAGGTGATTGCAATCAAACAAACACAACATGTGTGCAGGGAGACCAGGGGAACAACAAAACATCTAACAGAACCTAAACAGAGAGGAACCAGATCTATAAGGAAATATAAACAAACTCAAAACCCCAAACACAGTCATATTCTGACTCAATATGTTTGCTCACAGATAATCTCCATCTAGTCTAAGACTGAGCTATTTTACTAAGAAAAATGGGCAAAAGTGGCAGTCTCCTAGTGTGCAAAGCTTTTGGACAGGGGGCTAAATACATATTCATATGCTTTTCCTTTTAGTTCATGGGCATGTTTGGAGGGCACTGTATGTTGTATTCCAGAATGCTACATGTTTAGTTTACTTTAAGCTTGTCTCGGGTAAAACCTGTAGATAACTGCATCCTTAAAGACTTCTCGTCCGGTTTCTTGTGAATAAATTAATATTGATGAATTAATACATGTGAAAAGAGGAATTTTCCAGAAACTGAATAGGTGATTTGGAGATTTTTCGCCTCTTCTGATCAAACAAAGTTTCCATCTCTCTGATCCTTTCTTTGATTTTTGGGTTTGTTATTACATCTGCCCTTCTTCTGAACTTAGTTCCATCTATTTTGGACTTCTATGTAATTCCTGTCATCCCAGCAAATAGTTTACTATCTTGTCATCAGTGCTATTTTTATTTTCTTCCCCCTCCCTACCTTGGCTTGAGCCTAATCTCTATTAAGCAGCTGGCATGGCTGCTGATGGTGATAACTGTGCTCAAAAATTAAAAAATATATATTTTTTTTATTAACAGCCTGAAATGAAAGCTGCAGTACCAAGCCTGTTCAGGGCATTCCATTGCAAAATACAAAACTAATTGATTTTTTGTTTTTAATAAAAGGTATGGAAGCCTGGAAAGAGGGAAAGATGTAGGTTGTTTACCTTGTTACATCTGAACCATCATGCTCTGGCATCCATTGAGACGCTGCAGGATACCGTTTAGTTAATTACAAGCTAAAATTGAAGTTGGTGAAGTGAAAAAGGAAGGCACAATAATTAAGTTTTAAGAAAAAAATGTTTGTGTTCTAGGCCAAAACACCATTTAAAAAAGCTTAGTGTAGATTTCCTGCAAACAGTCATTTATTTAAACATCTATAGACATCTTAACAGGTTTTACGTGGTTAGAGACTAAATTCCAGCGTTGTAGTGGATTTAATTTACACATTTTTTGGAAGAAGTTGTACAAGTCTTCTAAGGTTTTTCTTTTTGTCTTGCAATTAGAAAACTATATTGTGCCTAAAGTGAGTTTTTAATATCACCAAGGAGACTTTATTTGAGGCCAAGTAGATCACCGTCACAACATAAAGTGAACTCAGAACCTGTTCTGGATCAGAGTTTACATGCAAATTATTTTTGATGACAAAGCAGAGATCTTTCAAATCTCAACTGTTGGTCAGTCTGTATAGACAGCAGACAAGGATATTTAGACAGAGGACAAAGGCCGACTTCCCGCATGCCCCCCAATGTGTGCCAATTTCGAGGCCACTAGCTCTTGGGCTCAAACAGGCTGTTCACCAGCTGATCAAATATTTAAGACCATGAGACAAACCCTGTGCATTATTCTAGCTTTCATGATTTTTTTTTTCTTATAGGCATTCACATTGTCATGGCCTCCTGATGACAAAGACATAAAAGCTTTTCTTGATATTAAAAATGTCAGTATTGTCGAGATACACAAACAAGGCTTCTTGCAATGTGGATTTACTGCTAGGGTTGGATGCAGTGAAACATTATTTCAGTTTTCTAAAAACATTTTAAGAGTTAAGGGACAAAAAAGTCAAGTTGGTGAGCTAGGTGATCCAGTGTGTGTCTTTACGTGAAGCCTATCGGACTTCTGGCTCGGCACAGGTAATTTTTTTTTCCTGACTGCTTCCCAATACCTACTCAAAGACTGTGTGAGAAGGCCTTGCTAAACAAAAACACATCTTTAAAGGCCACATCACTTCCCAGGCAAAAAACTTGGAATTTTTTTTACATTGCAAGGGATCATCGAACTTGGGATATTGGTGGAAGAAACGTTATCTCTCTTAAAAAGCCCTGTAAGAGTTGGAGTAATTTTGAAGCAAATGGTGATAAAGTTATTTATCTTCATTACGAAACTGCAGTACTGTTTAAAACTGTCATCCACTCATCATACAAAACAACTGGGTGAAAATTCTGACATCTTTTTTTCATTGGAAAAACAGAAATACTTTTTGTCCAAGCCAAGTTTTACATGAATCCAATTAAACAAATTAACATGAATTTAATTAAAGTAATTCATGAAAACTTATAACTTACTTATTTTGTTAGTGGTGTCAGTTGTCTTGACTTCAGCTTGGTCCAAATCCTGCAGCTTTACTCCTGACAGTAAGCAACATTGCATATGACACTACATATCAACTCTTAGCTTCTTTCCCCTAGGTCCATATCAATTTTGGAATAAATTTGAAAATTCTGGGTACCACTTTCTGCCCTTCAGATCTTCTTGCACTTACACACTGAGGTCAGACGAGCAGATGCTCCTGGATGTACCAAGAGGCAGATTAAAGCAAAGAACACACAACGCTGTTCACCATTGCTGCACCATACTTTTGGAATACCATGCCCTTTTAACATTAGGACCTCACCAACTCTTGATCCCTTCAAACCCTTGTCAAAAGTCTTGTTTTCTATCTGCCTGCCTGCCTGCCGTCCTGCCTGCCTGCCTGTGTTTCATTTAGTGAATTGAGTTACTGATATCAATACATTTTTAATAATATTATAATTTACTAAATATGACTGTATAATGTTTATTTCACTTTATTGAATTGTGTGCCTTTAAGTTCTTAACTGGTTCCCTATTTTCTTTGTTCTATACTTCATACTAAGTTTTGGTCAAGGAACATAACAGTTTTTATAAATAAAACTGGGTTGGCATACCTTGATGATTAAAATGCAGATAAAGGGAATGCCTGTTAGTGTTAGCCCAGTATATTAAGAAAAGTAATGTGAATGAAATAATTGTCTTATAATTTCTTCTTTTCTTGGATGTCAAAAAGTCTAAAAAAGGTTGTCAAAGACAGCAGACATTTGGATGAACTTGTTCATCAGATATTGTTCCTGCAGAAAGTGTTCAATGAGGAAGGTGGTTTTTTTGTTTACACAATTAAATCCTGACAGGGATGCATTTGAGGCTGGTCGATTTAGCACAAAGTATCTAATTTCCAAAGGTTTGAAAACAAGCTGCTTAAAAGCATATGAAGTTGCACTCTGTTGGATGGTTCTGTGTTATTTGTCGGAAGCCTGTAATTACTCTGCCTGGACTTTATTGCACTGCACATTCTGGGATAAAAAGAGAAGCAGCAGCAATGGGGAGAGAGAGTGCAGACTGAGTCAAAGGATGAAGCCAGGAATTAGGCAAAGGGAAAAACATGACATTTCAGATTGATTTGTGCAGTAGTGAGGATTGAAATTGTGTAATACTAAAGCAAGATGGGAAGCATACGCTCTTTTAAATACTGAAATATAGTTATTGGAATGTAAGAACAAGCAAAAGACTTAAAGATATATGATCAAAGTAGTACTTGAAGGAAAAAGCTAATTAAGAGCATAAATATTGGGATTTCTGACACCACAAACAAACACTATACAGGATAACTAACATAATTTTAAGTTTGAAGAAAATCCAAACTGCATGTGTTTATAACAGGTAAATGCCATTGTTATCTAACAAAAGATATTAGTACAATGCTGTGTGAGTGCTTGAAACAACATTAAATTGGATTTCTTTTGTGTATGAATGGTGCTACATCACTAAAATCATCAGTATTACAATATTCTATAAGCAGAATTAGACAAGAGATGTGTAGTATTTCTGTACAGAACGCTGCACATATCACATTCCTGTAGATTTCCTGGTCTTCTGATGCTGAAACATCCTATTTACATCTTCCTCGGTGATCTTTAGTTGGTGGACGATTTTTTGGGAGGTGTGAATATCTGATTTTCAAACCTGGCGTAGAGCTGTTAAGGTCAACTCCCAGACTACGATTCTGCTCAGGGTGGAGAGATGGGCTCCTGTAGTTTTTTTTTTTAACTATTCCAAACTGCAGCTGGGTTGTTAGCTGAGAAGCTGTATTATAGCTTCTCCCTGTAGCTTCTTTTAGCTGCCCTGGTCTCCTGGGTCAGTTTGTTCCGAGCCTGTTTATACAGGTCCTTCTCAAAATATTAGCATATTGTGATAAAGTTCATTATTTTCCATAATGTAATGATGAAAATTTAACATTCATATATTTTAGATTCATTGCACACTAACTGAAATATTTCAGGTCTTTTATTGTCTTAATACGGATGATTTTGGCATACAGCTCATGAAAACCCAAAATTCCTATCTCACAAAATTAGCATATCATTAAAAGGGTCTCTAAACAAGCTATGAACCTAATCATCTGAATCAACGAGTTAACTCTAAACACCTGCAAAAGATTCCTGAGGCCTTTAAAACTCCCAGCCTGGTTCATCACTCAAAACCCCAATCATGGGTAAGACTGCCAACCTGAATGCTGACAAGAAGGCCACTATTGACACCCTCAAGCAAGAGGGTAAGACACAGAAAGAAATTTCTGAACGAATAGGCTGTTCCCAGAGTGCTGTATCAAGGCACCTCAGTGGGAAGTCTGTGGGAAGGAAAAAGTGTGGCAGAAAACGCTGCAAAACGAGAAGAGGTGACCGGACCCTGAGGAAGATTGTGGAGAAGGGCCGATTCCAGACCTTGGGGGACCTGCGGAAGCAGTGGACTGAGTCTGGAGTAGAAACATCCAGAGCCACCGTGCACAGGCGTGTGCAGGAAATGGGCTACAGGTGCCGCATTCCCCAGGTCAAGCCACTTTTGAACCAGAAACAGCGGCAGAAGCGCCTGACCTGGGCCACAGAGAAGCAGCACTGGACTGTTGCTCAGTGGTCAAAAGTACTTTTTTCGGATGAAAGCAAATTCTGCATGTCATTCGGAAATCAAGGTGCCAGAGTCTGGAGGAAGACTGGGGAGAAGGAAATGCCAAAATGCCAGAAGTCCAGTGTCAAGTACCCACAGTCAGTGATGGTCTGGGGTGCCGTGTCAGCTGCTGGTGTTGGTCCACTGTGTTTTATCAAGGGCAGGGTCAATGCAGCTAGCTATCAGGAGATTTTGGAGCACTTCATGCTTCCATCTGCTGAAAAGCTTTATAGAGATAAAAATTTCATTTCTCAGCACGACCTGGCACCTGCTCACAGTGCCAAAACCACTGGTAAATGGTTTACTGACCATGGTATCACTGTGCTCAATTGGCCTGCCAACTCTCCTGACCTGAACCCCATAGAGAATCTATGGGATATTGTGAAGAGAACGTTGAGAGACTCAAGACCCAACACTCTGGATGAGCTAAAGGCCGCTATCGAAGCATCCTGGGCCTCCATAAGACCTCAGCAGTGCCACAGGCTGATTGCCTCCATGCCACGCCGCATTGAAGCAGTCATTTCTGCAAAAGGATTCCCGACCAAGTATTGAGTGCATAACTGTACATGATTATTTGAAGGTTGACGTTTTTTGTATTAAAAACACTTTTCTTTTATTGGTTGGAGGAAATATGCTGATTTTGTGAGATAGACATTTTGGGTTTTCATGAGCTGTATGCCACAATCATCCGTATTAAGACAATAAAAGACCTGAAATATTTCAGTTAGTGTGCAATGAATCTAAAATATATGAATGTTAAATTTTCATCATGACATTATGGAAAATAATGAACTTTATCACAATATGCTAATATTTTGAGAAGGACCTGTATAAGCCTCTTCCTTACTCCTACTCAGCTTTCCCAGATGTGAAGTAAACCATGGTTTATCTCTGTTGTATGTGTGCAATGTCTTGGTCTGCACAAACATGTCCTCATAAAAATTGATGTAACAAGTGACAGTTTCAGGAAGTTAATTTAGGTCAGTGACTGAAACTTCAAAAATACTCCAAACTGTTCAGTCAAAGCAGGCCTGCAAAATCTGCTTTGACTGCTCTGTCCACTTCCTAGCAGGCAGAACCACAGGCTTAGAAGTTGTGATTTCTGCCTATAGGTTGGGATGAGATGAAGCAGACAGTGATCAGAAAATTCCAAAGGAGCCCTGGTGACAGCGTGATGTGCATCTTTTAAAGCTGTGTAGCAGTATTGTGTGTTTTTATGCCTTGTGGGACACTTGATGTGCTGTATGTATTTTAAAAGGTCATTGGAGAGGTTTGCACTGTTAAATTCTCCAACAACAAAAATGAGAGTATATAGGTGTTTGTTTCTTCACCGGGTTGACACCGGGTACCGATCACTGCATAATAAGGTAAGCGGAGACCTGTTTTAATCGAACTCTGCTCTTTTGGCATTGTCGATAGGCCTAAATTCTTGGTGTCAGATGTCTGAGTAAGTGAAATGTTCTGCTAAATTTAAAATGTGTAGACCAGTATGTTACAATAATATAAAAGAGGTCAAGTAAAGTAAAGTGAGAAAATTCTGTTTGATTTAGTTCTGGGTTTGAGGCCTGTAGTTGAGATACTACAAATTCTGGGGTTGAAGTCCCCTTGAAGGTTTCGAGTCCTTCTGAATAAGGGTTCGAGGCCCGTGTGTTTCCTGAGTTTGGCTACTCTACATGTTTTCTGACGAGAATTCATGATTTTGCTGGGTTGAAGTTCCGGAGGGGGGGGACCTCCGAAGTGTAAACAGTTTTAAATAGGGTTCGAGTCCCTGAGAGTTTTATATTTAAAGGAGTCAGAAGCTGAGACCAGGCAAAAACACAAGGGTGTGAGTGCTGTGTTTTATGCGAGTTCTGCCTTGATAAAACCAGATTACAAATGTAATAATACATAAAGCACATACTATAAGTCCTGTGAAGCAAATTAATTACTGTGAACAGGTCATATGAATCTGTGAGACCAGTAATAGTGAGAGTATGACTGTGAGTTATAAATGACATTTGTAACAAGACCAGCATGATAAACTATGAGCTGAATAGGATAATTCATCAAGACTAGTTAGAAACTGGAGCGCATTTAGTGAACTCCAATAATAGATAGAAGTTGCATAAAACATAAACACATAAACAATACATGAGCTGTCCACAGAAGGTATAATCTGTGTAAACAGACGTTATCAGGCGGAGTGTATGAGAGTGTGAAAGGAGAGACGCCCTGCAGACGGCAGAACTCTTCATTGCTGTTGTGTGAATGCAGCATTCCTGTATGGAAACCTAACTGGTGTCAACAATGACAGGGTGCTGATTGCTGTTTGGTGTCTTGAGACGTGTTTATGTCACTCTCAAAATAGTCCAGATACTCGGGACATAGCGTGCCATATTTTCTGGACGGCCTCAGTTGACCAGTGAATGAACAGAGTGAAGTGAAGAAGGGTGTGAATACTTTTCAGGGTGGGAAAACTTTTCTTCTAAACATGGACGGAGAATTTGATAGGGAAACAGATGACTCAGGGTCGAGTGCAGAGGCACCGGTTTGGAAAACGTTTAAGGAACAAGTGTATGTTGTGAGACAACTGGTACAGCAGACTCAGGGTTTTGGTTGAATATGAAGAAGGCGAAAAAGGAAAAGGAGGTGGCCGAAGGAAAATGTAAAGACAGTGGATGGTTTAAAGGCAAGTTAAAGAGATAAGGGACAAGGCAGCAAAAAATGAGACATTCTGGTCTCAGATGGTGTTAATATGGCAGGGCGGAAAATATGCAATGTTTGATAAATCGAATACCACACAAACAGAACCACACACTGACAGGAATAATGAAGTAGATGACAAGCCACCACCCTATGCACCTCCCACTGCTTCCGCCCAGTATCCTCCCCCTCCTACATCTCCTCCCACAGGGCTGTACCCTGTACTTGACGTCAAAGAAGGGCGTGTAACTGTTCGTGGGTTGTCCAGCCCACAGGCTGCTCTCACCTCTTGTCCCGCCCCTACAGCTCCACAAGAAAAACAAAAGGACTTTCTTTCTTTCTTATCTGAATCACAAGACTCTCTGTCTGTAACTGACCCAGCTTGCTCTGAAGCACTCTCTGTTGGCTCTTATACTCAAGTAAGCTCAGATGAGTTTAAGCTAAGAAGATTGCGAGAAATCTTGGATGGTGTAACAATTCCCATCCCACCTTTAACTCCATCTCAGCACCATTCCCCAACCTGCACAGATTATTCACCCCAAAGCATGACCATGGCAACACCTGCCCCATCTAAGCAAGTAGGCTCAGTGACTGTTGCTGTGTATGGTGACTGGCGGCCTGATGCCACACTTCCACCACAGACATCTACTCCTTGGGCTTCACCCACTCCTAGTGTAGAATGTAAGGCCCAGGAAAATGATGAAGCCATCTCAAACCTACATGAACCACCAGAAGACACACCTGAGCACAGTGCCCCCCAACCAGAAACTCAAACCATGCAACCACGTGTCCTCCGCAAGGTGGCATCAAGAGGGGATCCTGGGTTCTATAAAAACCAGATGCCCCTGTTCCATCAGCCTGGAACCGGGGGCCAGCGCAAATATAAGCCTTTTTCCCTGGGGGATCTTACCACACTCTGCGACAAGCTCCCACCCATAACTGAGGGGGCTTCTATTTGGTTACAAACTTTAGATTCCCTGACGGCAGGCAGCACTTTGGCTCTAGGTGACTACCGCACGATTGCAGCATGTTGCATGAAACCACACACCTGTAGAGAGGTTGAAACTATAGCTCACACCACCTTCGCCCTAGATTCAGACCTTTTCACTCGATATTCCCAGTCGATAGGGGACGCGCTAAGGGACCTATACCCTGTAGCCAGGGGGCGCACTATCCCTAAATTTGAATGGAATCCAAACACCAATCCAAGAGAATATTTGGATCAATGCAAATCCATGTGGCAAACACAAACAGGAACTAATCCAGCCAATGAGGGCTCACAGAGGGATTGGTTCAGAGACGCTGTGCTAAGAGGCTTACCCACACAGGTTAAAACCAACATGGAAGACAATCCTGATTTGCCAGGGGCTGATACTGGAACGTGGGATCGCCATTTAATTCACCATTTATCTAAAATAAGAGAGGAAAACAAGAAAGATGAGGAACAACTTAAAACATTACAAACACAATTGCTAAAAATGCAGTTAGCTGAAGCAAAACAAAAAGCAGGGACAAGAAAAAAGAAAATAAAACCCCTAAAATAATGTATGAGGGTGCTGTGTCCCAAACACCACGAGCTCCTCCATTTCCTGGCCACCACGACATGTTTGTACAGGGGCCTATGACCTCTGGTCCTCATCAGGGACATGCTGGTCGTTTCAGGGGACGGGGTGGGCCCAGGGGAAGGGGATTCCAGCGAGGACCGCCAAGGCGGTGGGGAAATGCTGATGTGTGCTATTATTGTGAAGAGCCAGGCCACTGGAGCCGCAAATGTCCTTACAAAAATGACCAAGGTGGATATGGATGGCATGGTCCAGCCCGCCCCCGCAGAGGGAGAGGTGGTCCACCCCATGGAGGCCAACAGCAGCAGCCTTCACTCCAACTGCCAGCCTGGGATGAGCCCAGTCTCTGGTCGGACCACCACTGAGGGTCCCCACAGAACCCCCCGGACAGAGGGACTGAGGACCCCTTACTGTCCATGACGGTGTATGGACAAAGTCTTCCTTTTCTAGTGGACACTGGGGCTACATGCTCAACAATCAAACAAGCCCCTCCCTACACTCTCTCCACAAGGACTACCACTCTCATGGGGTTTTCTGGGGCTAAACAGGTCCTACCTTACACCAAGCCCCTAAGAACTGAAATAGGAGGGTAAATTCTGAACCACAGCTACTTAGTGTCCACAGACACACCAGTAAATTTACTGGGCAGAGACATGTTGATCAAAATGGGCGCAACCATTCTGTGTGGTTCAGATGGACTGCAGGTGCAACTTCCTAATGGCCACCAACTTTCCTGTGGCAGCAACACAAACTTTTCACATGGCCAAAATTTAATCCAGCCCTTGCCTGATCCTATGGCTGATATTTACTGGGTCCTGCTACACCCAGAAACCACAGCATGCAGAGGTGTTCTCTCTTCTTTCCTTCGGTGGAAATCCTGGATCTCCACACTGGCACCCTACATCCCTCCCCCTGACCCGCCGCATGTCACCCTGTTTTATGACAGAAATAACTGTGAATGCTACCAGGAAAGCTTTGCTGATGAGCTGGAGGGTAAGACGTGGGACATTGTCACCACTGACATTTATGTAGCTCCAGAAGGCATTGTCGCCTCTGTACAGTTATCCAAAGAACAGGAAGGATGGTTTAAAATGTGGTCTGATGGCATTCCACATGTTTCTTTAGCCCTTCATCCAGGACATGAAGCACATGAGTTAGGGGGTGTGTTAAAACGCTCCCTCTCCCTACAGGATTGGCACCTCTCTTCTACTCCTAACCTCTCCTATTCACCTTCAGGGAACACTTATCGCATTCTTAATCATTCCACAGATGTAGGCACCCTGGAACATGTACAGTTAGACAGACATCATGGTAGAGAAAAATCAGATCACCCACTGGCAGCTGCAGTTGTACAAAACATGCCCTCCACACTCTGGGCAGAAGGTTCCTCGGACGTGGGTCTCATACACTGTACTCCCATTACTTTTCAGCTTACTTCTGATCAACCAATCTGGAGGTCCCAATACCCTCATAAACCCGCTGCTGAACTGGGCATTAAGGACACAATTGAGGGTCTGTGGAATGCCGGTGTAGGGTTTTGCTCTCTCCCCAGCAATCTTTAACCAAGTTCTTAAGGACTCCTTACAGGACTGCCCACTCCCACCACATACTAAACTCATCCAGTATGTTGATGACATTCTTTTGGCCACACCTACTGTAACTGAATGTTTGGAGGCTACTGCTGTGGTTCTTTCACATTTGGCCAAGACAGGCTATAAAGTCAGTAAAGCTAAACTTCAAATCTGCAGAAGACAGGCCGACTTCTTGGGCAGGGTGATCTCCCAGCCAGGTACAGGCATGTCCCCTGCGAATCAATCTGCAGTACTTTCTCATCCAAAACCACTCTTTGTAAAATACATGTTGTCATTTCTGGGCCTTACAGGATACCGTAGATCATTTGTCCCCGGCTACACTGATCTTACAGCTCCCCTTAGAGATCTAGTGAAAAAACAGGGCATGAGAAATCTCACTGCCCCCCTGGAATGGACCCGAGAGGCTGAAGAAGCTTTTATCACTCTCAAAACAAGCTTATCCCAAGCTGCACACTTGGCACACCCCGACTACACGCTTCCATTTTATTTGGATGTTTCTGTAACAGCACACACAGCCAATGGAGCGTTGTTCCAGAAAAAGGGGGGAAATAGAAATGTCCTTATGTACATACGTGTTATACTTGACAACATGGAACAAAGGCATCACGAATGCACCAGACATGCAGCAGGGATGGCCAAAATAATCCAGAAAACAACCCATGTAGTTATGGGACACTCTTCATATTCTCACATCACATGGCGTGGTGGCTTTTGTGAACTCAAAAACATTCACACTATCACCACTGAGGCAACAGAGACTGAGCAGGGTGCTGGAAGCTCCTAACATCACATACACACATGAAGGCATAAACATGGCAGACAGAATGACATCAGGAGAACCACATGTCTGTGCAGAAAAAGTTGGGTTTAATGAAAAAATCAGACCAGACCTACAAAGCACATCTCTGACAGTTGCTAGAAATTTGTATACAGATGGTTGCTGTTTCAGACATGACACACAAGGACTTAAAGCAGCGTATGCAGTGGTGGAAGACTCAGGGTCAAACTTTGTAACAGTTAAAGCGGAAAGGCTGACAGACACACAATCAGCACAGAGAGCAGAAGTTTTGGCAGTGATAGCGGCCCTAGAATTAGGAGAAGGACAGAAAGTAAACATTTACACAGACTCAGCATATGCCACAAGTGCAGTTCACGTGGAACTAAAGCAATGGTTGAGAACAGGGTTCAGGACAGCAGGACAGAAACCCATTAAGCATGAACAGGAAATGAAAAGGCTGGCTGAAGCATTGCTATTACCACAGGAGGTGGCAGTTATCAAGTGCAAAGGACTTGACAGCAGCAATACCAGACTAGCACAGGGAAACCAGGCGGCAGATCAAGCAGCGAAGCAGTGTGCTTGATCAACCAAAAAATATATTGTTGTGTTCGGAGGTAGGGTGGACACCAGAGCCCACTCTGGAGGAAGTAGTGAAACTACAAAAGGGGGCCTCACCAGAAGAAAAGTCGATGTGGAAGGCGAGAGGAGGCAGTGAGGACCAAAATGGACTTTGGAGACTGCAACTCCAGTTTTCTAACTATCTAACTATCTAACTATGAACACACTCCCAAACTTTGTGGAAGATATTTACAGAATGGTTAAAGATGCTGCCTTTGGCAACGGTGGATTCATCAACAAATTAGACCTTACAGATTAAAAGTAGATTGTCATCAAAGTTCGTGTACATGTAAAACTGGACAGACAAATAGGTTTTGCAATATAGTGTATTTCACAATGGGGATGGTTCTGGGGGTGGTGTTCTGCCCCTAAAGTGCAAACAGAAACAGGAACAAACAGGGAGCCGCTCGGTGAATTGAGTATTTTAAGAATAACTGAACTTGTAACTTACAAGAAAAGCAGGACAAGGAACATAGGCAGAGACAGGCATAGAACAGCAGGCAAACAGAACAATCCAGTAGTGAACAATGAATCCAGAGAGTCTAAATACAGAGGCAGGGTGGAGAAATGTCTAATGAACCAGAAGAGCTAATCAGACAAAATGCGGAGCAGCTGGGGCAGGGAGAAAACAGTAAAAAAAAAAAAAAATCCAAATACCCACAAAAAAACTCAAGCTTCCACAGATCAGACCTTTCAGACCGACATGTAGTATTAGATTTTTGCCAGACTTAGCATTTTGCATTTGGGCTGAAAAGTAAATTTTGGGTCTTATATAACAGGAGCACCTTCTACAGCTCCTTCTATAGCCTGATTTATGCTTTACTTGTCCTCCATTGTCTTGATAGGTTTGCAGTTAGGCCATACTCTTCCCATAGTTGGATGATACATTATTTTATATCTCAAGCTTGAATTTTGCTTCTTTGGCTCTAAAATTATCAACAACAACAAAAAAGAAATGCTGTGAGTCAGTACTTCTAACCTATTTTCTGAGACAACTTCCACTTATTCAGTTATTTAGTAATGCTGTATTTTTGCCTTTGCCATTGCAAGGCAAAACAAAGATGCCTAATCCCTTCTGCGCTTAATTGGTGGTAATTAGAGGGTTAAATATCTCCACAACTTCAATCCTTGATCTTTCTGCAATGTTCCTTGGTCTTAATGAGGCTGTTTACTGATGCTCTCTAACACAGTCTGAACCCTTCCAAGAATAGCTGGATGTATACTGAGATTAAATTACACAAAGGATAACTTTATTTACTCAGGTCAGCGTTGCAAATGAGAACTAGTTCTCAGTCGTCTCAACTGGTTAAATAAAGTCAAATAAAAATAAAATGAAAAAAATAAATATGTTTATTAAGTAGGGGACTTCTGAGGGCAGTTGGTTTCACTGGATTATATTTAAGGGTATCAGAGTGAAGAAAGATTAACAGAAATGCAAGTCATATTTATTAAAATGTTTTCGCAAAAACATTTTAAAAACAATAACATTTTTTATTCCACTTGACTTGTATGTTTTACCTTGTGTTGGTTAATAAATACTATCTTAAAAAAAGATATAATTTGAAGTTTGCGGTTTTAAAGTGACAAAATGTCAAAGGGTATGAACACTTTCAATATAGTGTAAATTGATGTCGTTATTATAACTGACGTCAATCCTTTAGCTTGAAATGTAAAAAAAAAAAAAAAAGACTTTTCTCAGCAAAATAGCTTTTTTGACATGACACGAGGATTGGGAGAGCAACGTGGCAAGAAATCGGCATGGACTAGGCTGACAAGGCATGACCAAAAACAGTCGAAGACATGGACTGGCTTGGCATAGCAAAAACGAACAATTGTGAACTAGCGTGTCAATGCAAACAGTATCATCCAGCAAGGAGTAACAAGAACAGAAGGGCATATATAGAGCATGGCTTAGGTGAAAGCAAAAGGACAGATTGAGTGAAGCAGGAGGGCTGAATGATATGGAAGCAAATCGTTACCATATTTCAAATGAAAAAGCATTTTCAGAAATGCTTTTTCATTTTAAGAATGTGGCTGCATTGTTTGACTCATAAATGAAATTAGTAATCAATAATCCTATTTGCATTTTAATTTTCTTCTTCAAGATTGCTCATTCTTTCACTTAATTAAAATGAAAAAGACATTTGAGATTTATTTTTCAAAATGTACCCCAGCAAATAGATACCAAAATTCAATTTGAAATGTAAAATTTGAAAATGAAAAAGCATTTTCAGAAATGCTTTTTCATTTTAAGAATGTGGCTGCATTGTTTGACTCATAAATGAAATTAGTGATCAATCATCCTATTTGCATTTTCTTCTTCAAGACTGCTCATTCCTTCACTAAATTAAAATGAAAAAGAAAAAGACATTTGAGATTTATTTTTTAAAATATGCCCCAGCAAATAGATACCAAAATTCAATTTGAAATGTAAAATTTGAAAATGAAAAAGCATTTTCAGAAATGCTTTTTCATTTTAAGAATGCGGCTGCGTTATTTGACCCATAAATAAAATTAGTAATCAATCATCCTATTTGCATTTGCATTTTCTTCTTCATGACTGCACATTTTATGCCATAATCAAAAAGAAAACAAAGCAGACATTGCTCTTTCGTTTTCGTGGTCTGCCCGCAAAGTACTGCCCTCCAAGCTGTGGCAGCTTCGGTGGCAGGCTGTGGCGGAACTGCCAGTTCTGCCTGCCACTGCCACAAATTGAGCTCGGCCCTGCTGCAATTCAATCAATTTCTCGGCACGTTTGCAATGTAATGCAATGCAGACGTGCACAGCGCCTCCCACCGAATAAGATGGGCAGCTCGGTCAGCAGGGAGCTGAGGAAGAGCGGCTGCTGACGTCACTCTTCTGCGCCCGCAGCTCGGAATGCTTTTTCGTTTTCCAGTTCTGGGCAGTACTTTGCGGGCAGACCACGAAAACGAAAAAGCAATGTCTGCTTTGTTTTCTTTTTGATTATGGCATAAAATGTGCAGTCATGAAGAAGAAAATGCAAATGCAAATAGGATGATTGATTACTAATTTTATTTATGTGTCAAATAACGCAGCCACATTCTTAAAATGAAAAAGCATTTCTGGAAATGCTTTTTCATTTTCAAATTTTACATTTCAAATTGAATTCTGGTGTCTATTTGCTGGGGCATATTTTAAAAAATAAATCTCAAATGTCTTTTTCTTTTTCATTTTAATTTAGTGAAGGAATGAGCAGTCTTGAATAAGAAAATGCAAATGCAAATAGGATGATTGATTACTAATTTCATTTATGAGTCAAACAATGCAGCCACATTCTTAAAATGAAAAAGCATTTCTGAAAATGCTTTTTCATTTGAAATATGGTAACGATTTGCTTCCATAGAATGAGGCTGATTGCAATGGCAGAGAGAGAAATCAAAACATGACTGGAACTAAACAGAGAAACAATGACAATGTAACCAGAAGGATAAACCAAGAAATAGCAGAACAAATATGCATCATCACCAGAACAAATAAGAGACTAAACCAAAAGGAATGAACTATAGCACTCGAACACATAAAAAATCATGATCAGAGGACCCAAAACAGACCCAAGACCCAAAACAAGCAACTGCAAATCATGACAGACATATTTAAGGCTGCAAGAGAAATGTTGCACCGATTTTTCTTCTTCCATTGAGCTAGTATTTTGCCTTTTTTGTTTTTCTGGGAACAGACCACATGAGTAAAAATTGTCACCTCCGCTAATGTGTTGGTCAGTCTACCCTAAACTGTAGCTGTTTGACATCAAACTGAAATAATCACAGCCAACAGAGACAGGCCTATTTGTAGGAGATGATTGCCCAGAGAGTGAGTTTTGCTGCTGGGTGCTTTTATAACCATATATGTTGTGAGCTTGTGAGATTTAAAACCTGCCCAGTAAGGCGGTGGTATTAGGACAAAATAGAAAGGTGTGAGATGAGCTCTGACATTATTGAACTGCAAAAATTCTGCACACATATGGAATGAATTCACACAATTTCTTAAAATACAAGAATTTATTAATTAACTAATTAACTAATTTTTCAATTAACAAACTCTTTACTGTGCTAAAACAATCCAACTAAACTACCAAGCAGAATTAAAGAATAAGGAAGACTAATAGGCTATGTACAATATAAACAAGTTGATTAAAGATGATTGAAAACCATGACCAAAAGACTGATGCAACATTATCATACAATGTTTATGTTTGAGAACCAAGGATTATCTTGAAGAATCTGGAAGTGATGTGAAGTTAGTCTTGGAACCAACTTAGGCAATGATCAGCAACGTTTAGACAACCATTCACAATGCAAGATCAGATAAAATATTATTTTAATGTTTTAAATAATGATCTGCTGAATAAAACCAACCTTCTGGATAACTAATTCTCAACAGGGTCTCATTAGCTGCCTTTATTTATTAACATAATATTTAAAGAAATATTAAGGGAATATTTTGGAAAAGAGCCAAATCTTTCTGGAGAAATGGGGTTTAATGGTGTTTACTTAGTTATCAGATTTAGTAAAATAATGTTTAGGGAACTATTATTTACTGGATTGAAAACTGACAACCTCTTCTGGGTAAATATTATTTGGCAGCAAGCACGTGTCCTAAGCTGTTAGCAGTTGAAGCTAACAAAGGAGGCTGGTAGCTTAGCACCAGAATCAAACACACACCTTTAAAAATACCGTCAATAAAAGGGTTAAAATGCATAAGCGCGGATGGTTCGTTATGATCAATCTTCTGTTTAAAATCACCCTTCAAGTAAAGTTTGTCTTAACTTTAAAGACATACAAACAAAGAACACAACCTGAGCATGTGTGCAGCAGATAGCCCAAGCACCAAGATAGCTGAGTTCAACACAACCAACAAAACCAAACTTCATAAAAATAAAAAACGTTTAGATCATTTCAATCGAAATCCTTCACTATTACTCTCTGCCCAAAACCTAACCTCATGAACCATGTTGAGGAGTTGTCCGGGCGACGACGAAGTTTGAAGAGAGCTCTGTGAACAATGGATTAGCTTCCAGCTGACATCCGGAGCTGTGGCTGGGCGGCAGTTTGGTTGGCCCGCTCTTTCTCTGTCTCCCGCACCCCTCCCATATCTGCCCTGCTTCAGCTCTGTGTCTTGTATTCTTTTTGGAGCCTCTTTTTGCATATCTTCCAAATTCTGAGTTATGGATTTGGTCAGCTGGTCACTCAATGCAACTGATAAAACTTTCTCGACGCGTAGACAGGGTGGAGGAGAGCCCTCTTGCCCAGACGGGACGTTTTTCTCTGGATACACAATGGACTCCTGGCAGAAGTGGAGGATTGTGTGTTTGTCGATAATGTCGAGGATGTGGAAGATGTGTATAATTGGATGTTTGATATCTTTTTGGAGTCAGTGGTTACCTGGCATATCGAGAAATTCAGAGAATGTCAGCAGCTGTTCTGGCAATTGTGAGGCTGCCTGGCATGTGTGATGGGATCTTCAGGGCGATCAGCACTCAGACTGAGATGTTAAGTGAGCTGAATCGCAGACTGTATGTGATCTTTACACAGGAGTGAAATGGGATAAATCTTGGATAAATTTGTTCGCTTGGATCTGGCGAAAGACCAGGAATTTGGCTGGACCAGGAATTTGGTTGTTTGGATTCGCCTTTGAGAAGCACCAGCGAGACTCTCAAGGCTGACGGAAAATTAAGAGTCAGCCTAACCCAAATAATTATTGTTTTTCTGAATATGGCTCCCCTGCACGGCCTTGATGGCTGGCTATCTTCAACTTCTCCTGGAAGTTATGTAAACATGACGCTCTGCTCCCTCTGCCCCCTCCCTTCCCTGAGGACATCTGTGGACCTGCTCAGAACTTTGTGGCTGGTTGATGAACATTCCAACGTACAATCAAGGACAATGGCCTCTGTGACAGTGCTTCATGGACTTACTTGCACACACTCACATGTTCAAGATAAACATATGCACCCTGTCACACTACCTTCACCGTTCCGGGCATGATGCTGTTTTGTAAACTTGTTGCTTCTTTGTGCTGAGGTTTTTTGCAATCTCAAACTGTATCCTGCTATGGATAAAGTGTGAAATATGTTTTTTTCCCTCTACTTACCTAATGTGGCCTCTTTTCTCATCTATCAAGGGCAGCGCCTGTGAGTGGGCAGCAAAGCCTCGGTGACCCGTCCCCCCCCCCTTGTCTTGTGTCATGATGTATGTTTGGATGGGTTGTACTGGAATTCTAATTTCCCCTCGGGGATCAATAAAGTATCTTTGAATTTGAATTGAATTGAGTTACCACGGTGATGCAGCTCCTGTTGTCCTTCTCTCAGGCAGGGAAAACTGCTTCACTCGGCTTGTAGAGACAGCGTCTCTACTGGGGACTTCTCTGGGACAGTTTGCTTCTGCAGGCCTCAGAGAGAAAGTAAGCAATGCTTATACCTTAATATACCCCTTTTATGAATGAATACCGGATTCTTTCAACAGTAATTCATCAGTACTTGACTTAGCAAGTGATCGTATGACACCCTTGGATCCAGTTTGAAGAGTTTATGTCTTTTTGCCAGCAAAGAGACATCAGCACACTGTTCCTCTCCGGCCAGTCTCTCAGTGGAGACCCGGGTGGTAGAGATCGGCCCATTGGAAAGGGGTGCTCTTATACAGACAGTGGCATCATGGGAACTCTGCTGTTACAGTTTGCTTGGCTGTGCCGGAAGTAGGTTGATGCAATTTATTTTGAAAGTTCCAGAAAAGTTTGTACCGGAGTTTAATGTTCAAATCCATGGCTGGGTCCCAACACTCGGATAGCCGAACATAAAATCCAATGTAACTAATTGCCTTCATGAGAAGTTAGATATGGAAAATAATAATGAACAAACAACATCATGAAGACTGAGGAACACAGCAGACAAGTCACGGCTGAGCCTGTGGGGAAATTTAAAATCATTATCATCTGAAATGGAAACAGTATGCCACAAATGCAAACCTACCAAGACAGGGCTGTAATTCTAAATTGGCAGGCCAGACGATTAGTGCATTATTTAGAGAAGTAGCCAAGAAGCCCATGGTCATTCTGGAGGGGCTACAGAGATCCCTAGCTCTAGTGGTAGAATCTGTTTACATGTGTGCATTTCACAAATCTGGGCTTCAGTAGGAATGGCAAAAGGATAAAGGTGCTCTGGCCAGATAAGACCAAAATTGAATGTTTTGGTCTGCATGGAAAATTATTTGTCTGAAGGAGAAAAAAAAAAACAGCACATCAAAGTGGTTGTGGTGGCTGCATAATGCTGTAGATGAATTCATCCTTTTCTTCAGCTGAAAGAGTAAAAAAGATCAGAGTAAGGTACCTTTAAAAGACACCTCATCAGGGGGGGCACGTTATTCCTAACAAGAGTTCATAAGAAGGTGGATGGAGCTAAAGACCAAAAGGCCAATTATAGAAAAAAAGAAACTGGACAACCCAATCTAATGATACAGTGAGAGCAACAATGGAACGGTATGAGAAGAGTCCAATAAAAATCCAGACCTAAATCCATTTGGGAATCTTTAGCAAAACTTGAAATTGAGGTTCACAGATGCTTTCCATCTAATCTCACTGTCTTTGGCTATCTTAGAGAAGAACAGGCTAGAAATTTAGTCCACATGTGTGCACATCTGGTAAACATACTCCAAAAGGTTTGCAGCTGTATTTGCAGTGAAAAGGTGATTCTATTAATGATTGTCTGAGGTTACTTCCCAAATATAAATATGTTCAATGGGTATGAATAATTTTGCAAAGTAATGTAAGTAATGTATGATGAGTAGTAACAAGAAATGGATTAAAACTACCATAATTAACATACTTTTTCAGCAATATCTGCAAAACATTCAGAATCTTTTTTCATCTATAATAATTATTTTTCTTTTTCAATTGTTAAAGCATTCAGTGTCACTGCAGGGAGGATCTCCCAGCACACCCTCAGCTCAGGACCATTGTATGTTTGGATACTACGGAGCTTTTCGCAACAGTCGGAGACCACAGCGGCGCAGATGGGTTAATTGGTTCTTGTCCTTGGAGACTACATTCAGGCATGAGTACAAAAGAAAAAAAGGACAAAGTTTCAGCAATACTGTCTCTCTCACACTATACCCAGGCTGTTACACTAACACCACTCTCTCCAGTCTCTTAAGTAAAAAGCTGAATGCATTACTGTAAACTGTCAGAAGTTCTGTGTTCCATATCACGTTAATAAACTTCGCTAAAAAAAGTTGACTAACTTCTCCCATCCATTTCCTCCTCCCACACACTCAGATGGCAGCATCTGAAGATGGAAAGTTTACAAAGTTACTTCCTCGGCAGCAGGAGAGCTGATCTTTGCTTCACATCCAGCTAATGAGGCTTATTTAAAGTCTAAACAGAAGATAGACTGAAAGCAACGGCTCGATACGGGAACTGGAAACCAAAATGTTTGATGCCAATTTTCGTGTCTCCTCGGATCTGAGTAAATCATGTCTGCAGTGTGCAAAGAGCAAAGTCTTTGAAATAAACTGAGCAAAGCAACGATTTTCTAATATATATGACCCATGTATTCACAGCTATTTTTAAACATATTGTACCATTTAATACTTTTTATTTATTTATTAAAAAGTCAAAATGCCTTGGCTTAGCCATAATGGGCTAAAGAAATAAAATAGAAATGCACCTTATAAAACTTCCCAAACTGAAACTGATTTCCAGAGTTGATTTGAGCAGAGTTTTTATGGTCACATAAACCAGCAATCGTTAGGATCAAGTACCATAAAACAAACCAAATGACCCGAACAAAAGCTGAAATTACTTCCAGTCACCTGGAAGTGACTGCTTAATGTAAAGCTGCAAACCACCCTGGTATGAGGCATCCACAGCGTGCGGATATATTGCAGTGATGGTCTGTCAGAATAATCCCAGTGGCACAGAGCTTATACTTCCAATTCTACAAACAATGGGTCCCTGCAGTTCTTCAGATGCAGAGGAGGAGGAAGGGATTGAAATGTTTGGCATACCTATGGGAGGATGGTGAGTTTGACATCGGAATGAGAAGAGAGGGTAGAGACTCTTACATATTGTCTGGGAGTATATGGAGGGAATAATGTCTGTGCTGCATAAAGTACTGTAAATCATTGTTTATTGCTTTGTACTAGTGATTCTGCTGCTGGACAACACTCAAAATGGATGATCCATAAAGATTGGCTTCAAAATCAGTTGATGACAGAGAACAACACAGCAATAGTAAAGTTTGGCTTTCTGACTAATTAGAGGATTAGTAAATCATCAGTCGTTTTATTAGGCTTGTTTAGGATAGCTCTTGATTGGTTGCCTATGTCATTGGATTCTGAGTACTTGTTTTGAGATTGGATGAATAGATCTGACATTGTAACACCATAATAGGATGCCTAAACATCATGGGAGTGAAAGATAATAATTATAGGTAAGGTAGAAGGTATACAATGAGATGGATGGAAAGGTGTTTGTAGTTAAGCATAAATCTGACATGCAGTTTCTGGAGATACTGCGCCAGTGTTCCTGAAAGACCTGAAACCTGTCCATTGCGAAGTGCTAAAACTGTATTTTCCTAAATGTGTGTAAAAATACAGAATGAAGCGAACAGTAATCCATGTGGCTATTGATAACTCAGAATTCTGGATGGGAAATGATTTTTGAAACATTACAGTGCCACAAGATGCAACAATTTAAGTTGTTGTCCCTCAAGTGAAGAAAACTGTATAGTCAGTGATGATAGCAGTGACAGTTGCATAAATCATGCAAGAACTGCCTCTTTTGGCACCTCCCACCCACCAAGATGACAATAATTAATTTGGATGAGATTTAGTGATACAACTTACATCTCCACCAAACGATACAGATACTCTCCTCTGTTCTACTCAAAACATAAAAATATCTTCAGCCTAACTGGCGCCACTAGTTTATGATATCACTAACTACACAACGAACAAATGCCACCTTGTACTGTATAATCATTTTAGTTCTAACATGGGTGTTTCTCATCTTAGCTCATGAGCCTACTCATGATTAAGAGATCCCTCTTGCTGCACTAGAAGCTGCTTTTAACATCAAGATACAACTAGCAAGAGGTCTGATAGCAGGGCCCTGTTAGCCTACATTTTCTCTTCTCCGTGGCTGCTTCCGTGATTCAAGCATCCACAAAAACGCTCCCAGAAGTTCCTGTGCAGTCCAGTCCTGTGAGCCGCTCCCTCTGTCACCAACAAGCAGGGAGCAAATACCCAGCACAGGGGGCTCTGACTCCTCACTCACTGCACATGCAAAAAATGCAATGCAACACTCCAAAGTACTCCAAAGTCGGAATTTAACTTAAAAAAAAAAAGTAATTGGCTACCCGGCACCCAACAGATGTTTACAAATGAACACAATCCCACCAAAAAACTGCAACCTCTATCTGCCTGTAACACCTATTCAGGCCACAACATATTTAACAGATTGCTTGCCTCTGCACAACCAATGCCCCAACCTTTTCCACTCTAATCATCTACCTTATAGGCCCAAGGACAGGTCCTAGCGCAGTGGCGCATTTTTCAGTATGAAAGTATAATAAATTATATCAACGACTTCCTTTGCCTCATCCATTGGCTTGACAGTCTGATTGAAAAGTCAAAGGCAATGCTCTTGCAATTGCAAAGCAATTTAGGCTGTGTTTCATATAGTCATTGACCAAAATTTTATTTCCTATTATCATGGGATTGAGGGTATTTGCTTTCCAGCTGTTTTTTATGATCCCCTAAAAAGTCGCACTCAAATACACAAGTAGAAGTCTCAATAAAAAGACAAGGTTGGAAAACTGTTCTATTGCATTTTTTAATGTTAACACACATTTTGGTGTGTCTTAGGTACACAGTCTATCTTGGGGTGTCTAACCTTAAGCTGAACTGCTGTTTTTTAGCTTACGTCTGAGTATATATGGTGATTAAGCAGGACTACTTGCTGCCAAGTGCATGAATGTTAGTGTGCATGTCTTACACCATTCTCTGCAAATACAACCCCTAATATTGTAATTTATATTTCATGCTTAGTTGGCCTGTGCTGCATGTTGGGCTTCAGCAGCCATCAAACATTTATACTGCAGAAGCACATTTACATATCAAGGGAACCTGCTCAGCTAAATCTAGCTCCAACAACTATCCCTCCTTCTCTATCCTGTTTTCACTTTCATGTCTTAGTCTATCTTTTTAGTTTCTCTCTTCTACACCAACCATACTATACATGTAGATTTTTTGTCTTTCAGTGAAATATTATTTTGTTGTTCATTTGTGTTTTATTGCTAGGTTTGTCTCTGCATCAAAATGTGGTATGAAACATTTAATTTGAAAAACAAAAAAACACTCGCTCTCTTAAAAAAAAAGTCCAATTCAAGGCCAACATTAGCCCCATTCATATCTAATTTTATAGAATCCAGTTGAGTCTATATTTAGTTTAAATAAATTTTTTTCATCCCAATACATTTTAACAATATAGTTTGCTTCAGGTCCAATCTGTCAAATTATGATACAATACAATTAACTTCAGTTTGTCTTTTAATACAGCTGGGGAAAAGCTATCTGTCAAAAAAAGGCCCAACTGATTGCATTATCTAGTTCAATTTTCAGCAAAAGACCTCCAGCTGGAGATGCTCCCATCCTGGATTTTTAGGTTCTGATTTGATCCCTGATAATGACCGGTGATATTTTCCCATCCAGAAGGGTTTTTACTTAAACATTTAGTCTTGTTTTTGAGGTGATGTAGTACACCTGAATACAAATAATTCCCGCAGACACAGTTACTTGCCCTGCTGTAGTTTGTATGAAGACCTGCAACACTTGTGAGACATTTAAAGAAGTACTAACAAAAGCACAATAAAAACAACGTACACAGTTGTTTTTTGAAATGAAAAGAAGGTTTTTTTTACAAATAAAATCTGGAAATAATGGCATGCATTTGAATTCATTCCCCTTTACTCAGATGCCCTTACATATAATCCAGTGCAATCAATGGCCTTCAGAACTCATCAAATCTGTAAGAACAGTGTCCACCAGTGTGTAACTGAATCTGAATATAAATCCAACAGTTTTGCAAAGGCCTCACAGGTCTGTTTAAAACTATTAGTGGATAAACCGCAAACAGGTCAGGGATAAGGCTGGGGAGAAGATTAAAGCAGAGTCAGGTTATTGAACAATATCCTAAATTCTGAACATCTCACAGAGCACTGTTCAGTCCATCTTCTGAAAATTGAAACAGTATGGTACAACTGCAAGCCTACAGAGAGATGGCCGTCCATATAAACTGGCATTTTGGGGAAGAAAAGCATTTGTCAAGGAATCAGCCAAGAGGCCTATATTATCTCCAAGAGAGCTACAAATATAAAGAGCTCAGGTGGAAGAATCTGTTGACAGGACAACTTTAATTGGCACACTAAAAATCTGGCATTTATAAGAGAATCACTAGATTAGAAATTGGAAGAAACTAAATACAAATAAGCAGGAACAAAACCTGTCAAACGCTGCAGAAGACTTGAGACTGGGATGGAAGGTCACTTTCCATCAGGATAACACTTGTAAACAGAAAACAGATGTCTCTGTGTGTTTTCTACAATACCTTGAGTCAAAATACGTCAACAGTCTGAAAACATTGCCAAATTATTTACGTTCCATGGCAGACCGATGTTGAAAAGTTAAAAAAAATAGTAAAAAAAGATATGCACAGAAGAACTGTGCACTTTCTAAGGGGGAAAAAAATGAAGAGTACACGGTTATTGGCTGCAATGTCTTCATCTAGAAAAGAGACACTGCTAAGCACAGAAGCACTCACCCAGGAGTACTTTTGATGAGAAACAGCACACAAAGTTAAGGCAGCAATTACTTTGACATTGACAGACCTGTCCAGAATAAAAAACACTTTTAATTTTGTTCAAAAGGTTTATTTTGGACAGCAAAAAGGATGAGACAGGTTTGAGCAAAATGTTGCCCAATCTGTTCTCTTGTACTACAGAAAATCTAATCATTCAATGTGGAGTTATTTCCTAAATTGAGCCTTCATTGAAAGCTTTGTATTAGTGGATCAAAAGTGTATTTTTGTATTCTTTTTAACTGTGTATTTGTGTTTTTTGCCGTGTATTCTTATTCCCTGTTTGTCCCACATTTCTTCCAGTCTTCTGCTTTTTACACATTGTAAGCCACTTCTACAGGGGTTGGACAATGAAACTGAAACACCTGTCATTTTAGTGTGGGAGGTTTCATGGCTAAATTGGACCAGCCTGGTTACCAGTCTTCATTGATTGCACATTGCACCAGTAAGAGCAGAGTGTGAAGGTTCAATTAGCAGGGTAAGAGCACAGTTTTTGCTCAAAATATTGAAATGCACACAACATTATGGGTGACATACCAGAGTTCAAAAGAGGACAAATTGTTGGTGCACGTCTTGCTGGCGCATCTGTGACCAAGACAGCAGGTCTTTGTGATGTATCAAGAGCCACGGTATCCAGGGTAATGTCAGCATACCACCAAGAAGGACGAACCACATCCAACAGGATTAACTGTGGACGCAAGAGGAAGCTATCTGAAAGGGATGTTTGGGTGCTGACCCGGATTGTATCCAAAAAACATAAAACCATGGCTGCCCAAATCACGGCAGAATTAAATGTGCACCTCAACTCTCCTGTTTCCACCAGAACTGTCCGTCGGGAGCTCCACAGGGTCAATATACACGGCCGGGCTGCTATAGCCAAACCTTTGGTCACTCATGCCAATGCCAAACGTTGGTTTCAATGGTGCAAGAAGCGCAAATGCTGTGGACAATGTGAAACATGTATTGTTCTCTGATGAGTCCACCTTTACTGTTTTCCCCACATCCGGGAGAGTTACGGTGTGGAGAAGCCCCAAAGAAGCGTACCACCCAGACTGTTGCATGCCTAGAGTGAAGCATGGGGGTGGATCAGTGATGGTTTGGGCTGCCATATCAAGGCATTCCCTTGGCCCAATACTTGTGCTAGATGGGCACGTCACTGCCAAGGACTACTGAACCATTCTTGAGGACCATGTACATCCAATGGTTCAAACGTTGTATCCTGAAGGTGGTGCCGTGTATCAGGATGGCAATGCACCAATACACACAGCAAGACTGGTGAAAGATTGGTTTGATGAACATGAAAGTGAAGTTGAACATCTCCCATGGCCTGCACAATCACCAGATCTAAATATTATTGAGTCACTTTGGGGTGTTTTGGAGGAGCGAGTCAGGAAACGTTTTCCTCCACCAGTATCACGTAGTGACCTGGCCACTATCCTGCAAGAAGAATGACTTAAAATCCCTCTGACCACTGTGCAGGACTTGTATATGTCATTCCCAAGACGAATTGACGCTGTATTGACCGCAAAAGGAGGCCCTACACCATACTAAGAAATTATTGTGGTCTAAAACCAGGTGTTTCAGTTTCATTGTCCAACCCCTGTATATACCCCTGTATAACTACATGCATGAAGACACCAATGATACATAGCCCTTGCCACACATGCCAATGTTACTATCATCTATGTCTGCAGGTGTTCATATCCAGCAGTTGGATGGAGGACATAACTTGCTTTAGGGTAGGATGTGTTGACACATATTGTGTTGTCTACATCATTCTCTTTGGCTTCGGACAATGCAGGATATTTCTTTATGAATGTCTAACAAGAATGGGTCCATATGATAAGACTATGTTTATGACAACACCTTTAACAATAACACAAGAACAAATTTTTACTTTTCAGCTGAAGCATGGTTCAGTGACATAGTATGGACAAGCTTATATATCACAGCTCTGATACCAAAGTCTATGTCTGAGAAAATGGAAACAATCAAAAATGAAGCAAGTAGTGTCCTACTGCTTTTAACTTTATGTTACTTTCTAGGGTTTTTTCTCTTTGTTGAAACTACACCTAGCCTGGCTCTGTGTTGAGCTGTGACACCTTCCTCGAGGGCAGCATCGGCTGAGCTACTGCTGCCAACAACTTAATGTTCCCCTCCTATAGATGATAAATGTGGCCCTGTTTTTCAGTGTTTAACCATATCTCTCTCCTAGAAGTAGCTGTTGGCTGAGCTATTATTGCATTTAACTGTATATGCTCTCTCTCATCCCATAGAAAACTGGCTCAGAGTTTATCTGTTTAGCTGTGTTTCTGCTTCTGTGTTTCTTTGTGTGTATTCTGTGTCTTTTCAAACCCACAGTCAGGGGCAGATGGCTGCTCACATTGAGTCAGGGTCTGCTGGAGATTTCTTCCTGTTAAAGGGGAGTTTTCCTTTCCACTGTCGCTACATGCATGCTCAGTGTGAGGCGTTGATGACACAATGCAAGAGACTATCAACTGTTGCTACATTCTAATCAAGGAGGAGTGAATGCTGCAACCCTGCTGCAAAAGCTGAATTTGTCTGTCTGATTGGATCAAAAATGTTTGCCTTGAGATGACATATTTTGTAAATTGGCACTATATAAAATTGAATTGAATTACTGTGCAACATTACTCATGGCTAGATTGCTCCAAACTCCCAATTGAATAATTAGCCTCCTTTTCATAAACTGTACACTTTGTGACAGAGGTTATAACTGTCCAGCTGGTTTTCTAATATCACTCTCATGCATTTTTTTTCCACTCTTGTCCTAAATAAACAGGATTTTTGCAGTTAGCACCACATTTTTCCATTTTGTTGAAGTTGGACCCATTTCCTGACTGCCAACCACTAAACAGCTGCAATAAAATCCAATTAAAGGTAAAAATGCTTGCATTGGCAACACTAAGGCTCAGATTGTTCATCTACTGAGGTGAAGGACCATGTGGAGGTGTCTGATAATTGCCTTTTTGTTTACTTGCCTTTTTGGTTTGTTTGCAAAATTATTCATAAACTATGAGGCCAAATTAGTTGGAGAGTTGTGACCTGGGCAAAGGAAACAAAACCCTTGTGAAAAATATGAAATATAGCAACTTTGCAAAAGCAGTCTCTCGTTTTAAAAGCATGAAAACAATGTGGAAACAGCAATTCTAATCATTTCTACTTAACTGTGAGCACAGAAACAGTCTTGTTTTTAAATGTTGTAGGAGGTGAGCTGTAACAGAAGCAAAACAGTCATATTTATTTGTATAGTTGTTTTTTTTCTTTGCAATGTACATTCAGTTGAGGTAAAAATAGGCTACTTCTATAACTCAAGTTTTAAGACTGGTCTTAAGTCAAGTCAATTCAAGTCAAGTTTATTTATATAGCATTTTTCAGCAACAAGGCACTCAAAGCGGTGTACATGAGGAAAAACATTACAATGATACAGAATAACAGATCAAATGACACTAACAATAATAATAATAATACTCGAATAATACTCCTTTGGAGTAATAATAATTAATAATCCTTCCGGGTTTACTGGTAGAAATTGGTTCCAAGCCACTCTTAATAATAAAGCATCTTATGCTAAAAGAAGATGATAATATTAATAGTCTCATCATTCCACTGAATTCTAACTAGTGAAGCTGAGTCACTGGTAGAAAACAGCTTTAATCCACATTTTCAGGTACTAATAATACATTGCTTTTACTGGTACTGAAGTTGAACTAAGTAATAACAGTCCATTGTCGTCTAACTAAGAAAGCTGGGTCATTGGTGTAAGAGCAGCTATAGTCCAAATTTTCTATTACTAATAATGTTAGGTTTTTGCTGGTAATCCTTCTGATAAACCTAATTGTATGTATATTTGTAATTATATGTGTATATTTGTATATTGTATATATGTACAGTATATTCTGTAATGCAAAAACAAAACCAGAGAGCAAAGAGTACCGGAGTCAAATTCCTTGTTTGTATGTACGAACTTGGCAATAAAGCTAATTCTGATTCTGATGAAAAAGTAATGAAATCACGCAATTAGGTGCAGGGCTAAGCAACACACAAGAATAAAAGATTTTCTCTTAACAATACAGTCTGAGCGTTGATCGCTCTGCAGATTCAATTGAGCATCGCAGGCAGCTTTGGGATGCTTTGAACAGCTGCTCACGTTTTGCTACTCACTTGATAAGTCAGGTAACTGCCGGCTACAAAAAGCAGAATTCCTGTTATCAAAAATCCAAATATATAACGTCTGCGTCCTCAACCGACATTGTAGTCCAGCACACAATCTTCCAATGTTGCCAGGAATCCATTGTGTATCCATAGAAGAATGTATCGGCTGGGCAAGAGGGTTCTCCTATACCCTGTCTTCCCGTGGAAAATTTTTTATCAAATGTGTTGAGAGACCAGCTGACCAAATCCAAAATTTGCAAGTTTGGAAGATATGTAAAGTGAGGCTCTGAGAAAAACACAGACAAAAGCAGATGCAGAAGCAGGCAACTCTACTTTACTCTCCTTTGGGTAAAAGGCAAGAACGTGCATTTGAAGTAAATATTAAAACTTCAGTGTAAGTACTTGTCTATGTAATTCCTCTTTATGCAACTGACTTATAAAAAAAATCTAAATTCGTAGACATATTTAAACTTTGAAAAAAGTAACACAATAGTTACTTTCCCTCTTAACAGGTTACTTTTATAGTGGAGTAGTTCAGTTACCACCTGAGTTACTTTTTGGGAGAAGTAACTAGTAACTATAACTTTGTTTAAAGTAACATAACCAACAATGGATATAATGTTTCTTATTTTAGGTTGAAAGTTGAAATAAAAGTGGATCTGAAGATCAGTTCAGTTAAGTTTTATTGTCCCACAAATTGTAATTTGCTGTACAGTCAGCAGTTTAACACAGAAATAACATACCGTATCAAAGAAAATGATCACATGCTGGAAGTTATCAGTCTAACAGCAGTGACAACGAAATATTTCCGCAGCCTATCTGTTTTACAGAGTGGCATTCTATATCTCTATCCTGATGGCAAAAATTTAAATCCAGCCCAAAGTGGATGATCAGGATTGGATATAATATCATATGATATGATAGATTGCTTTCTTTAATGATCTAATATTATACAGGTCAATAAGATTGTCATGGAGATGAACACTGAAACACAAACCCTGTTCCAAAATAATGTCTCAATAAGGTTGCATTAGCACTCAGTCTAATGCAATCCCAAATAACCACGAGGTTAGTCAGAACAATCCAGATAATGTTTTTGGACAAAAAATACATTAATTTAGTTTTCCAAATTCAAAACTACAAACATTACAGGGCTACTGAACTTTCAGATCAGCAAACAGTGTTTATAGTGTTTATAGGTTGCCTTGGGAGACTGCCTTTTGTCAAACAATGTTGGTTTGAAGATGTGGTATATGATTGGAGTTGTGTGACTATTTGCAAATTAAATAGGAAAGACCAATAATATGGAAAACACCAGAAGAAGTCTGATGCTTTGTCTTTGCAGTTACAGAGAATCAGAATCAGCTTTATTGCCAAGTTCGTACATACAAACAAGGAATTTGACTCCGGTACACTTTGATCTCTGGTTTTTGTTTTTGCATTACAGAATATACATATATACAATATACAAATATACACATATATAAATAAAAAGGTGCATTTGCAACATCTGTATGCTGTTTTTTGGTACACTATTGAATGTTCAACAGAGAAACAGCCTGGGGGAAGAAACTGTCTCTGTGGCGGCTGGTTTTAGTGAACAGTGCTCTGTAGCGGCGGCCTGAAGGTAAAACTCTAAACAGTTTATGTGCAGGGTGTGTGGGGTCTGCAGACATTTTTGCAGCTCTTTTCCTGACCCTAGACTTGTATAAGTCCTGGATGGAGGGAAGGTCAGCTCTGATTATTCTCTCTGCAGTCCTGATTATTCGTTGCAGTCTGGACCTGTCCTGTTTTGTGGATGAGCCAAACCACACTGAGATGGATGAAGACAGGACAGACTGAATGATGGCAGTGTAGAAGATGACCAGCAGCTCCTGTGGAAGGTTGAACTTCTTGAGTTGCCTCAGGAAGTACAGTCTCTGCTGGGCCTTCTTTCGAACAGTGTCTATGTGTGAAGACCATCTCAGGTCCTCAGAGATGGTGGTTCCTAGGAACCTGAAGTGGTCCACAGCTGCTACGGTGTTGTTGAGGATGTTGAGGGGGGTGTATGGGGTGGTGTTCTCCGAAAGTCTACCACCATTTCCACAGTCTTGAGTGGGTTGAGTTCCAGGTAGTTCTGACAACACCAGTGGACCAGCCGATCCAAACTCCAGTCTGTATGCAGACTCATCACCGTCCTGTATCAGACCAATGACAGTGGTGTCGTCTGCAAACTTCAGGAGTTTCACGGATGAGTTCGCTGAGGTGCAGTCATTTGTGTACTGGGAGAAGAGGAGTGGGGAGAGAACACACCACTGGGGGGCACCAGTACTTATAGATCTGATTCGGGAGAAGATGCTCCCCAGTCTCCCTGCTGCTGTCGGTCCGTCAGGAAGCTGTTGATCCACTGACAGGTGGAGGCTGGGACGTTGAGCTGGGTGAGCTTCTGGTGGAGGATGTCTGGTATGATGGTGTTGAAGGCCGAGCTGAAGTCTATAAACAGGATCATGGCGTACGTCCCTGGGTGGTCGAGGTGTTGCAGGATGAAGTGTAGACCTAAGTTAACAGCATCATCTGCTGACCTGTTTGCTCGGTAAGCAAACTGCAGGGGGTCCAGCAGGGGGCCTGTGATGTCTTTCAGGTGCTTCAACACCAGCCGCTCAAAGGACTTCATGATCACAGACGTCAGGGCTACAGGCCTGTAGTCATTTAATCCTAGGATGGTGGGTTTCTTGGGCACAAGGATGATGGTGGATTGTTTGAGGCAGGAGGGGACCTCACACGTCTACAGTGACTTGTTGAAGATCCGGGTGAAAATCGGAGCAAGTTGATTTGTACAGGCTTTCATGCATGATGGGGAGATGTTATCAGGTCCTCCAGCTTTCTTTGTTTTCATGCGTTGAAAGAGCCTATTTACATCTTCCTCTGAGATCTTTAGTGCAGGCGGAGGATCTGAAGGCAAGAGGTTGGTAGCTTTGTGGGAAGAACTTGTTCCTGAATGGGATGTGGAGGAGATGATTTGAGGCGTGAACGGCTTCCTGTCATGTCTGCAGTAGAAGCCATTCAGATGGTTCGCCAGGCGAGGATTCTGTTTAGGAATGGTGGGGGGGCTCCTGTAGGGGTCAGGTTTCTCAGACCAGTCCATACAGCTGAAGTGTCACCAGTAGAAAGGCTGTTCTTCAGCTTCTCACTGTAGCTTCTCTTGGCTGCTTTGATCTCCTTTGTTATTCTGTTCCCGGCCTGCTTGTACCGCGCCCAATCTCCACTGCTGTGAGCTTCTTCCTTTTCCCTGCGCAGATTCCTGAGGTGTGGAGTAAACCATGGCTTGTTGTTCCCAAAGGTGCAGAAGGTCTTGGTCTGCACACACATGTCCTCACAGAAGCTGATGCATGATGTCACCACATCAGGTTTAAGTCTTTTAGATGACTCATTGGAGTCATCTAAATTTAATCACAGTGTTTGTGCCTATGAGTAGTCACTTTATCACTGCCATGTTTGCCGCTCTAAACTTTATGACCATAAAATGCAACATAAAGGTTAAAAAAATAAATAAAAATGAAGAAGAAAGTCCCCGCAACCCACTATGGAAGAAGTGGTATAGATAATGACTGAATGACTGACTGAAGAAGAAAGTAGGCTACTGTCGATGGTGTTTAGAAATGGCAGTGAGTAGTTCAGGCCTGACCCAGATGGTCATGATATGCCTGTTCTGAGTGTATATGTGGGTTAAAAGGCATCCAAAATGAATACACAGTATTCAATCCCCTGGGTATGCTAAACTGACCATGCCATTGGATGAGCACAGGACTCAACATAGAACAGCAGGATAAATGACCAACAGGTAAAGTGACACACAGGGATATATACTCTGCAGTGTTGAGCTGCAGGCTTACAGTCACTACCTGGCAAGGCCAAATAGAGGTGGAAAGAGAATTATTCAGTAGAGTTGTCTGAATGTCTAATGCTGTACAGAGAACTCAGCCTGAAGGGAAGCAGAAAAAAAAAACGTATATGTGCCATATAACTGACCTTCACAAAGAGATAAGTGCTTACATTCCAGCATAGGAAAAACAACACAGTTTTGTACGAAGTTTGGGTAAAACTGACTTGATTGCTTTCTGAACAAATATACATTCATGAATTTATTATTATTAGTTATGCTGCCACAAGTGACAAAAACCAATGAGATTTCTGTCCAATACAGGCTTTTTTATCTGTAAAACATCTCCAACCTGTATTTTTGGTCCCATATTTCAAAGACGTCTTGCATCAGTAATACGATATTCTTAGATCGTTGGTCCTGTAATAGAGGTGGTTTATGTAGACATTGCCCCAACATGTGCACACCAAAAGGCCTGCACTTTTTAACAATGATGTTAAGAAAGTTTCCAGTTTACACAGCAATTCACCAAGGGTTCATATTTAGGTCAGACTCCGATCATTTTTACAGAGAGTCTGTCTAATTATATGATTTAGTGGTTTTACCATCAATTAGTACTTTAATTAGTTAATAAGTGACATTATTAGTACTTTAAATATTAATTGCTACTTCACTCATTGACAAAATGGTAAAAACCTTGGAAAGAGACAGAATTTGAAACACATGCTGATTTAGCATGTCTAGAATAACCACTAGAGGGTGTAAACTGTGGCATACAGAAGTTTTAGCTGCCAAACTCTGACCCCATGGTGGAACCAATGGGTAAATGAAGCCACATGTTGTCATCCTATGCTGTGATGTAAAGAGTACGGCACATTCACCTACCATCTGCACAATACAACCACCTAGTGTCCTGCAAACTTAAAGTGTGACTCCTTCTAAATTACATGTAATCCTCACAATGTCACCAATTGTGACCTCTTTGTTCCCACATGTTTAGGATCCATGCAAATCAAATCATCAAATAGGTAACCATGATTTGAAAAATGCCCTTGTGTGAACCAGATTTTGTCCTTTGACACCAAAAGTGTTTTATTTTTACCAGCTTACTGAGAGGACCTTTTTTAAGAGGATTATTAAAGGAAGTATTAAAAGGTAAAGTCTTGCCTGCTGTAGACAATTAAAGAAAACAGAAATCCTTGATATGTCTTTACTTACCTTGGCTCTAATCACATTCTTCACTGTACATTGAAGGAGACAACCAGTTTATTCAAGGTGCACTCTAGAAAGTTTCTTTGAATAAAGTTAAGCAACTTCAGCTTGTAAAATATTTAACAGATGGGTTATTCCCTCAAGTGTCTGTCACACAAAACCGTCTAAACCTGCTTACCTCATGCTCATTTCCCCAGCTGCTCAGCAGGTTTCCTATCTTCTCTCTCTCCTCAGTTTCATCCATTTTAAACACTTTCAGTGTTTGCCATATGTACCAATATGGCCTATCAACAAACTGAGGCAGTGTGTATTCTTAGTTGTTTGTCAGAATCAATACTCATCTCATTGTGGACTCTCTGAGGAGGATTTGAAGAGAGTGCTGCATGCTGCAGAAGAATAAGATTGTCTTTACTTAGTGAGTTTAATTCAGTCTTTAGAGATCATAACCAGTGTTTTATTTCTTGCAGTAGCATTGGAAAATAAGCAGACACTGAATAAATTAATTCATGAATAGTTACCTCCTCATTTAAAAAGGTCTTAGACTACATGACAGTCATTAGTAGACACATTATTTTTATGCTCTAGTAAGCTCTAGTCTTTGGGTTGATAAAGTGAGTTATTATATCATTAACCTATGTTAAATATTTTTAAAAACATCATCAGCCTTGCAAAACTATATGCAGCAAAATAAATTCAGTCCTCTAAAGCACATATTTGGGTAAAGGGTAATATACTGCTCACCTGGTAAACATTTGCTTTTAATAGCATTGTCTTTTTTTGCATTGATTAAATTATTTTGGAAAAAGCTCTAAGCAGCATGATAAAATTATTAGTCATTTTATGAACCATTACCCAAGCATAATGCGAAATAATTCAGTGCACCTTGCTGCTCTATTATCTCACTTTTTTCTGAAGGAAATGCAACTACATTTTAATAGGTTTCCAAAGGCCCCTGCATTAAGCAAATTCTTCTCTTTTCAAACCAAAAATGCCAGAATATAAGTGGTTTAAATTTATATACTCCTACCCAGTCATACTGACCACTCAGGAATGAAAGATTAGGCTGTTGTTGTGAAAACAAGTAAATGTAGACAGTTTTACAATTACAAAAGGCATGTTTTTCAAATGAGGTGAATGTGTGTCTGTGTTGACCTCATAAGTTAGTCAATTTCCTCCCTGGGAGGTTAATGGACCTAATATGAAAGAACGTTTCTCATGAAAGAAAAGGTGTGGGATATCAATTGTTTAAAAAATTGGAGCACTAAAACTAAACTCCTCATGGAGATGTTGGCTGCTGCTGTGACTAATATCCATGGTGGCAAACGTTCATCCTGTCTTGTGATTTGCTGAGTTCAGTGAGCCAGGGGACGTGTGACAGATCTGCTCTTCTACTAACCTTTCAGCTGAATAATTACCGCTAACATGCTTCTCCACTGGGTTTTCCTGCCATAAACGGCCTCTCTGTCTCACACTAATAGAAAATTACAGCTGTGGCAGTGTGGCAGCAGTAAGCTCGGGTCACAGGGGACTCGGATGGACGTATTCAGGTCAGTTACTGTCTGAGGAGGAAGAAGAAGGGCCTTGAGGAGGTGCAACCATGAAGAGATTTTTTACAGTTGTTCCTAACATGTCCTGTTTATCCAAAGTGTCCTTTTTCCACCAGAGATTTCTATAATGTAAAACCAGAATTTTCACACAGTCTATCAGAGGCCTGGTAGATGGAGACTGACAACACAAACTACCATAAACTTAAAATCACAATTCCAACTGCATTTGTCTTTTTACCTTTGGAAGGAAGTAGAAATAAGGCAAACATTAACATCCAAACTGAGATTTCAACAGGAACAATTCTTGCTGTGCCACACAACGCAACAGACATCAAAACATTGAATTTCTTCCAATCATTTTAAAGGCTTTTTTATTCTGTGAAACGTTCGATTGGCAAATAAATATGTCTGTACAAAAAGTACATGAAGCCCTGTTAAATGCTTAAAATGCAGTAAAAATTCTGTCTCCTCAAGTTTACTCCTGCCATCAGTTATAGAGAATCTAAATAACCGGAAATAATGTTCAGCTGTTCTAGTTGGATATTGCTGACATTTATTTCAACCGGTAACACAATAATGCACAGACTCCAGTCCAGTAGGTGGCAGTAATGCCTATAACATCAGTCTGACAGCCATGAAGATGAAGAACATTACGGACAACCCTGAGCATCCTCTTCATCATACAACAACAGTCCGTCTTCACTCAGAGGGTTCTTCAGATCTGTTGTAATGCAGACTGCTACAGGAAATCTTTCCTGCCCACAGCCATCAGCATCCACAACAACTCTTTGAAGAAACTTGCATGAGTTACCAAAATGTTTAGTTTTCCTTTGGGATCACTAAAATATTTTTTAATGGAACTGAATTGAATGAAGAAGATGCAGAGGATGTATTGAGTACCACATCACTTCAAGTCTATGGTATACCTTTCATGTTGCTGCAAACATGGAATCTACTGTTAGCCACCACAGTGCTGGTACAAGTTCAGAATCAAAATAAATAAGTCTGATGTGACTGTTTAAGATCAAGCAAATGTCTATTTAATGATTCAGTTGTCAACCAGAATTAGTTTGATTTGAAATTTCTGTTACTGTGTCAAACATTGCTATCTATTAAAAATGCAGTTAAAATGTGACATGAGACATTCTAATAAGGTGAGAAAAGAGACAACTGGCTTGGCTACTCTGCTAGTATTTATTTTCTTTCTTATATCTTTACTTTATATCTTCTCTTTGGTTGATTTTGTAGCATCCAGACCCTGGGTGAAACATGTTTGGAAAAACTAATTTACATAAAGGATGTTGTAATGAAGTAGAGATTGTTGGATAAAAGAAAGTCAGTCATTTTCTACCGCTTCTTCCATAGTTAGTCATTGGGAAGCTGGTGTCTCTCTCCAGCAGTCTATGGGCGGGAGGTGGGGTACATCACAGGGCAACACAGACACACACAGGACAAACAACCAAGCACACACTTATTCACACCTAAGGGCAATTTAGAGAAACCAATTAACCTAACAGTCTTGTTTTTGGACTGTGGGAGGAAGCTGGAGTACCCGGAGAGAACCCACGCATGCACAAAGAGAACATGCAAACTTCATGCAGAAAATCAATCAAATATATTCATTTTATTTGTCTCATATCTTTAAATATCTATCAAAAAGGTAAATTGTCTTTATCACAGAGCCTTAATTCCTTGAAGGGAATAACAGGAATACATTTTTAAAATATGTTTTCTCTCAGAATCACAATATTACCACTTCAATTGTACACCAAATGATAGCATGTATTCACTAAAAGACCCAGAATTCATTCATAATTAGATTATCCATAATCACACAAATATGATTAATCCCTTTAAAAAACAAAGAGGAGTGAAAGTTCCAAGTTTCTTTAGCTTATGAAGAACCTCTAAACCTGATCACATGGTCTCTCTACGAGGAAAGGTAACTCATAGTTCACTTGCATCATGTAGATTTTCTAAATAATTAGCTCAACTTTTGGAGAACTTCTCAGTTATCTAGCCTGAGTCATTTTACCCGTAAATTTGAATGTTCTGTTCTTCAACTCAAGATCATCTTTCCATGAAGCATTGGAGGTTTTTTCTTCAGTACATCATATGTTTCATTTGTCATTTATCTAAGGACATAAATGACTAAAAGCTAATTCACCTTTTTTGACAACAAAAAAAAACAGGGAAAACAAAATACCTATTAGATAAAATTAAACTTGACTCATTTTTTCTCCAGTCTGGGGGGGACTGAAAATGTTACTCCTCTGAAGGGGGGCTGGTTTGTAAAGTGTGGTCTAAAGATGCCATCCCTAAACTTTTCAGATTCCTCCAACTTGTAAAATCAGCATCTGAGTACATTGCTCCAAAACTTTTTACATCTTATACAATTAAACCACAGATGTGATGGCAATGAGAATATGAAAATACATTTTAAAAATAGATGTAGAACAAATGCATTTCAGCTATTGCTATGCACAAAAAAAAAACAAAAAACATATGGACCTGAAAGAAACCAAACCGCAGTTCAAAAGAAAGGCAGAGGGAAATGTATCAACTTCTTATCAGAGCTAAAATGAATAAAGAGAAATGGAACATAGGGCTGCAAGGTGGGTTTGTAGTATTGTTGCTTTGCAGCTAGAGAGTCCTGGGATCGACTCCTGCCCCAGGGTCTTTCAGCATGTAGTTTGCATGTTCTCCCCATGCATGGGTTCTCTCTCTGTACTCCAGCTTCCTCCCACAGTCCAAAAACATGACTGCTAAGTTAATAGGTTTCTCTCAATTGCCATTAGGTATGAATGGGTGTATGGATTGTTGTTTGTCCTATGTGTCTGTGTTGCCCTGCGATGGACTGGTTACCTGTCCTAGGTGTACCCTGCCTCTCGCCTGTAGACCGCTGGAGATAGGCACCAGCTCCTCTGCAACCCTGTACGGAAGAAGCAGGTATAGAAAATGGATGGATGGAACATAATGAAATGAAGGATCTGGTTAAAAAAAAGAGAAACTGGGATCATTGCAAATGAACACCAGATATGTTGGGCAGTAGAAGACAAAGATGAAAGAGACAAAGGGGATTGTTTACAGTGTTTTAATTCAGTTTATCTACATGGCACCAATTTACAGCACATTTTCTCTCAAGACATTTAAAAAAAACAACCAGATCCAGTTTACACACAGAAATATATCAACCTGCTATGAATCAGAAAAAGGCAGACCCAAGATTCAGCCAGACAGTACTGAAAGTTTAAAAGGTTTATTCAGCCACAGGAAAACGTCACAGGTAACACTCCTCACAGCTTCCAGGAATCACTGAGGCAGAAAGAGGGATTAGTGACTTGTAGTCTCTCCAGATTTTGCAGGGATCAGAAAAGCCACTAACCTGTTTTTGTCTTGAGTGGAACTTGAAACACAGAGGGGAAACTTCAGTGGGTGGCAGGCAGTGATCTCCACAGCACAGGTAAGAGGTGACTCCAGGCTGAATGATCCGAGGGCTAGGCTGGCTCAATAATCCAAGGACAGAAACAGGGTCAACGATCGGAACAAGAGGCGTCAGACAAGGGGCAGGCAGAGGCATAAACCAGATGCAGGAAACAGGGTCGACAACCAAAATCCAAATAGTCCGACAGGGAGCAGGCAGAGGCATAAATCCAAAAGGCAAGGCAAGGTCAAGAACAATGATCAGATAGGAAGGAACGCTGGATATCTACTCAAACAATGGCTTTCAAAAATCTGGCACCATCTGCTTGTCAGAGTCAGTATATATCAGGGAAGACACAGGTGCTTGGCATTCCACAGATTGCACTACACTGCAGCAGCCACCAGGTGCATCTAATCTGCTGATTGCAGCCAGGGAGACAAGGTAGAGCAGACGTGCCAGAATCAGAACACAACCTGACCCAATCACAGACAGGTTCAAAGTCAATTACATACATTCTGTTTCGATCCTAATTGTAAAACAGTTCAGTTTATTGTTCAAATAGGTAAAAAGTTTTCTATCTCAGGAAATCCAGTCGATTACATGAAGTCATTACATTTTATCAATCCCTTCTCCTTAACATGCATATGGTGACAGTGGAAAATTGATTGCAATACGTTAAATTTGCAACATACATGTGGTGAGAGTGGAATGGAAAAGTACCTTGTAGCACAAATAGACATTTTCTCTTCAGCTTTGGAGGGGTTAAATTGGGTCTTCTTTACTTTTATCCTTCTTAACTGAGCAGGAACAAATTTATTTAAAGGGTTTAGAAATCAAACCCTATTCCAGTCTTTATCTTTAAGTTAAACTCCAGATCCCTGTAAAATCTTTTAGAGAAAAGTTTCAAGATTTTCACCTCCTTGTTAATGGTGTAAAAAACTCTCCAAGTGTGGACTACAGAGTTAATGCAACGATTTGCTCTGCTTGTTATCTTCTGTACATATCTTCTGATCTGTTCACGGACAATTTTCTCACCGCAGTAGATGAGCTAACAAGATCCTGTCTTCATTGTTGTTTCACATGCAGCTTCAGCTCTCTAATACTCGCTTACAGTGACGGTATTTTCTTTCATGCATGTTTCCTCTTTCTTTTCTCTAAGTTGGGATCTGTCATTTTGTACCAAAACCTTTCTATTTTAGTTTCAACAATAATTCTCTGTAGGCTTTTGTAGTTGTGATATTATTCAGAGAATGGAAGTGGTTTTCTCACAGGAAAAACTGGACCTTTTATTATAATCTGAACAACATAAAAGCATCATTACCTCACCTTAACTTTACATCACCTTTACTTTTGGAGTTAGATGCTCAAATACAAAACAGAATTTACTTATAGGTGTCATATTTTGAACCATACATTTTTGTTTTAAAAGCAATAAAAATTTATAATATGATGAAACTCCTTTTATAAAAAAGAAAAAAAACTGCTGCAAAATAGACAATGTTTTTTATTTACCAATATTGTAATTGTTTTTTAAACATATTGCATATGATCACCGATCATATGCAAAGTTAAGTAGAATGAAATACTGTCTGTGTATCCGGTATTTTCATTCATGAGCGGGGAAATTAAGGTGTAAGAGTTGCTGACATTTTCTCTCCGAAGCTCCGCAGAAGCAAAACTGTGTCGAAGAGATCCCCGGCAGAGAAGCTGTTTCTACAAGCCGAGTCTGAAGGAAGGACTACGGCTTGCACCACCATGTTACGGTAACGAACAGCCGCCAGCTCTCCGGAGCTAACGCTATTGTTCACAGAGTGAACGCAGAGGTTAGCTGAAAGCCAACCGCTTGTTGACTGTGGACGTTTATTCGAACTTCATCGCCCTTGGACAACGTTTACTCACCATTGTCAGAGGTTAGGTTTGGGCAGATTAACAGATAGGTTTAGGATGAAATGATCTAAACGTTTTCATGTTATGAAGTTTTGTTTTGTGGAACCTGGCGATCTTTAGCGCTAGTAGGCTAGCTACGGCACACGCAGGTTCTGTGTTCTTTGTATGTTGTAAAGTTAAGATAAGCTTTATTTAAAGGGTGATTTTAAACAGAAGATCGCTCATAACGCTCCGTCCGCGCTTATGCATTTTAACCCTTTTATTAACCCTGGTATTTTAAAGGTATGTGTTGATTCTGGTGCTAAGCTATCCGCTTCTTGCTAGCTTAACTGCTAACGGTAAGAACACGTGTGTGCTAGCATTAAGGCTAGTCAACAGAAACGTTGTTGGTTTTCAAGCTAGTGAATAATAGTCCCTGAACATCATTTACTAGATTTGATAACTAAGTAAACACCATTAAGCCCAATTTCTCCAGAAAGATTTGGCTCTTTTCCAAAATACTCAATAATATTTCTTTCTCAATAAATAAAGGCAGTTAATTAGACACCGTTGAGAATTAGTCATCCAGGAGTTTCGTTTTATTCGGCAGATCATTATTTAAAACATTATTTTATTAAAATAATATAAACCTCGGATCGATGAAAGATGGTGAAAAAATCCCAAGAGGACTCTCTGATGTTGAGAAGTTCCTCTCTACTGAATGAGACCACAGGATTGTGGCCCGGGACCACAGTACTGTGGCTCGAAAAACATATAAACACACAAAATACACAAACAAAGAGAGAGCGAAGCTCCGAGGCGGCCATCGTCGGCGCCCTCAACACGTTCATACGAGGTTTGGTGTTTGGGCAGAGTAATAGGGAAAGATTTAGATTGAAATGATCCAAACGTTTTTCCTTTTATGAAGTTTTGGTTTTGTTTGTGTTGAACTCCGCTATTTTAGTGCTAGCAGGCTGTCTGCAGCACACGTGCTCAGGTTGTGTTCTGTGTTTGTGGGTTTTTAAAGTTAAGATAAACTTTATTTAAAGGGTGATTTTAAACACAGAAGATTGATCATAACGTGCCATTCGCGCTCATGCATTTTAACCCTTTTATTAACGGTATTTTAAAGGTGTGTGTTTGATTCTGGTGCTAAGCTATGAGCTTCTTTTTTTAGCTTTCAATGCTAACAGGTAAGAACACATGTTTGCCTGCTAGGGAACATTTAACAGAAAGGTTGTTAGTTTTCAAGCTAGTGAATAATAGTCCCTAAACATTATTTTACTAAATTTGATAACTACGAAAACACCATTAAGCCCCATTTCTCCAGAAAGATTTGGCTCTTTTCCAAAATACTCCCTTAATAATATTTCTTCAAATATTATTTCAATAAGTAAAGGCAGCTAATTAGACACCGTTGAGAAATGGTCATCCAGAAGGTTGGTTTTATTCAGCAAATCATTTTTTTAAATATTATTTTATTAAATAATATTTTATCTGATCTTGGTGGTCTAAAGGTTTGCTGATTATTGCCTAAGTTGGTTCCAAGACTAACTTAACTTCACTTCCAGATTCTTCAAGATAATCCTTGGTTCTCAAACATAAACATTGCATGGTAATGTTGCATCACTCTTTTTGGTCATGATTTCTAATCATCTTTAATCAACTTGTTTATATTGTACATAGCCTATTAGTCTTCCCCATTCTTTAATTCTGCTTGGTAGTTTAGTTGGATTGTTTTAGCATAGTAAAGAGTTTGTTAATTGAAATATGTTTGACTTTGAGTTGACTTATTTTTGTTAATAAATTCTTGTATTTTAAGAAATTGTGTGAATTCATTCCATATATGTGCAGAGTTTATGCTGTTCAATAATGCCAGAGCTCGTCTCACACCTTTCTATTCTGTCCTAATACCATCGCCTTAATGGGGCTGGTATTCACAGGACAAACCTTAACAGACCGAAATATTATTTGATAAAATATTAAAATATTAATATTAAAATATTAATATTAAATATTAAATAACATTCTCAGATTCATTTTTACAACACATGTGATGCCCATGTGAAACAGTGAATTGACTGACATCCCATAGCTTTTTGTAAACTCAACTGCCTCTCAGATACTCTTCCCACTGATCTGTGGATTCCCATGAGATAAAGATTGTGTAAGGCAATCTATGCTGTATATAGGATCAAACATCCTTCATTAGCAACTAAAACTCTGCAAATGATACAAGATGCACAGCAAAATGTTGATTAAATTCTAGTCTGCCTTGACATTGCAGTTTGACAATTAATAATATATAGTGAAACATATTTCTTAAACAGGGAGGTGTAATTTGATATGGGAATTACCATAACGGCATTGTGCTCTTGTCAATTTAACAAGGTATTCGTTAGAAATATATGGTAATATATCATATGTTGTCATGTTTTGGCTGCTCCATTTTGTTCTAAGCTTGCTTGTCACCCTCAGACTGCTTTCCAGCCCCTCTGCTCTTGCCACACCCCCTGCTTCACTGCCACAGTAATGACCTTCATCTGTTTCACCAGTTCTGCCTCCTACTTAAGCTCCGTGTCCACACTCACTCTTTGCCAGATTATTGAACTGGCCGCTCAGTAGATGTCTAGCTCTTTACCCATGTCCATGCCTGGTTTCTCGGTCCTGACCTATGGCCTGTCAATCGTCCCTCGCCTCCTGCCTGCCCCTTGCCTGATTCTGATGCTGACTCTGAACCTTGGCTTTCGACACCGTTTCTGTTTTCTGGACCCCTCTACTTGGATTGTGATTTGGACTAGTTTTTGGCTCTCTGACCACCCGGTTCTGACCTTGGATCATTCTCAGGAATCCCAAAACCCGCTCGCCCCCTGGATTTTTGCCCTCATGTACCACCATCATATGTGGACTTCTTCATTCTCGCCTGTCAGCAGATCGAATTGTTCTGAATCCAAAAAAAAACTCCTGTCATATGTAGAACGTTTGTCCATGTTCACATGTAAGTTTCTACACTATCTTGAAAACTATAGAAAATTACCACATTTTTTTTTCCAAATCTGGATGGTATGGTAAAATTTAAACGGAATGTTTTGTTGTGATTATGAATATATTATTTAAAATTTAACATTAATACTTTAATATGTGCATGCGTGGGTTCTCACCGGGTACTCCGGCTTCCTCCCACAGTCCAAAGACATGTCTGTTAGGTTAATTGGTCACTCTAAATTGCCCTCAGGTGTATGAATGAGTGTGTGCATGGTTGTTTGTGTGTTGCCCTGCGATGGACTGGCGACTTGTCCAGGGTGTACCCTGCCTCTCGCCCATAGACTGCTGGAGATAGGCACCAGCTCCCCCGCGACCCACTATGGAATAAGCGGTAGAAATGACTGACTGACTGACTTTAATATTTTTATTAAATAATATTTCTGTCAGTTAAGGGTTGTCCTGTGAATACCAGCTCCATAAGGCGATGGTATTAGGACAAAATTGAAAGGAATGAGCCAAGCTCTGGCATTATTAAACAGCAAAACTCTGTACACACACAGAATGAATTCACCCAATTTCTTAAAATACAAGAATTTATAAAAAAAAAATAAATCAGCTCAAAGTCAAACATATTTCAATTAATGAACTTTTTACTATGCTAAAACAGCCTAACTAAAGTACCAAGCAAAATGAAAGAATAAGGAAGACTAATGGGCTATGTACAATATAAACAAGTGAATCAAAAATGGTTAACAACCATGACAGAAAGAGTGATGCAACATTACCATGCAATGTTATTTATGTTTCAGAACCAAGGATTATCTTGAATAATTTGGAAATAAAATTTGGTCAGTCTTGGAACTAACTTAGGCAATCATTGGTATACCTTTAAACAACCATTCACAATGCAAGATCAGATAAAACATTATTTTAATAAAAAAACATTTTAAAGAATGGTGCTACTTAATAAAATTAACCTTCTGGATGACTAATACTCAACGGTGTTTAATTAGTTGCCTTTATTTATTAAAATAATATTTAAAGAAATATTATTTTAAATAGGAACTAGGACTTTTGGATAAATGGGTCTTAACGGTGAAGGCGTGGTAAGACGTATTCGTCACTTCCTGTTTTCACTGTTGCACTCGGTGGATTGTTTGGTGTGTGAAGCCTCTCTCGTTTGATCTGATTTCTCTCTACTGTGATATTTTTTACTTGTTCTAATACATAAGCACGTTAAAACACATACTTTCTGTTGCTACTTTTAACATTTGGGGAATCTCCATGTTTTGCACAGTTTTTCTAGTAGTGGTAAGGGGCTTAGCTTTGTGTTAGCTTTAACTCCACCATGGCTACCCGTTCTGCTGTTTCTCTCTCTGTGTCTCTATCTCTCGCCTGCTCTCTGTGTCAGATGTTCAGTTACTCCTCTGTCTCCTTTAGTGATAATGGTACGTGTATTAAATGTAGCATAGTTGTAGCTTTGGAGGCGAGTGTGTCGGAATTGGAGGCCCGGCTCCGCGCTGTTGAAAAACCAGCAGATAGCCGAGGCCCCTTAGCCAGCGCGGTGCCACCGAGGGTAGCTCCCAGTAGCAGTCCTTCAGCAGAGGCCGCACAGCCTGGACCTCAGCCCGGCTGGGTGAAGGTACGTAGAAAGCATAGTCCTAGATCATAGCTCACAGGACACCATCTGTGTTTCTAACAGATTTTCCCTGCTCAGCGACACACCTGCTGAGAAGCCACCTCTGGTAATTGGCTGCTCCATAGTCAGAAATGTGTCACTAGAGTCACCAGCGACCATAGTCAAATGTCTGCCAGGGGCCAGAACGGTCGACATCAAATCCTACCTGAAACTGCTGGCTAAGGATAAGCGTAAATACAATAAGATTGTTATTCACGCTGACGTTAATGACACCCGGTTACGCCAATCGGAGGTCACCAAAGTTAGTGTTGCTTCGGTGTGTAAGTTTGCCAAAACAATGTCATACTCCGTAATTTTTTCTGGTCCCCTCCTTGATCTGACCAGTGACGACATGTTTAGCCGCATGCTGTTATTCAACCGCTGGCAGTCTAGGTGGTGTCCAGAAAACGATGTGGGCTACATTGATAATTGGTGAACATTTTGGGGAAAACCTGGTTTGATCCAGAGAGACGGTATCCATCCCACTTTGGATGGAGCAGCTCTTCTTTTTAGGAATCTGGCCGAATTTATTAGTTCTCCAAAACTCTGACAACCCAGGGTTCAGACCAGGAATCAGGGTCGTAGTTTAACACTTCTTTTTGCAGCTTCTGTACTGCTACCCACCCATTACCCTATTAAAACTGTGTCTAGCCCACGGCCAAAATTGAATAGATTAAAAAATAATGTAAAAGGAGGAAATCATGAAAATCTCATAAAAATAAACACAACTCAGACTGAAAAGAAAAATAAAACAATTAAATGTGGCTTACTAAACTTTGCTAATTAGTGACTTGATTTGTGACAATCAGATTGATTTATTTTGCCTCACAGAAACCTGGCTGCAGCAAGAGGATTATGTTACTATAAATGAATCAACTCCTACTAATTATTGAAATTTTCACATTCCTCGAAATACTGGGCGAGGAGGCGGAGTAGCAACCAAGCTTGGTGTTAGCGCTAGATAAATACGCAAGCCTGTATGCTCGGCGTTTAATATAACCGCAGTTTTTGAAGAGGCCTAATAATAAACAGGGGATGTGTGTATGAATGCAAAATCACATGATTCACCCAGTGAGACAACCCGAAACCTTGCTGAGTCTGGCCGAATTTATTAGTTCTCCAAAACTCTGACAACCCAGGGTTCAGACCAGGAATCAGGGTCGTAGTTTAACACTTCTTTCTGCAGCTTCTGTACTGCTACCCACCCATTACCCTATTAAAACTGTGTCTAGCCCACGGCCAAAATTGAATAGATTAAAAAATAATGTAAAAGGAGGAAATCATGAAAATCTCATAAAAATAAACACAACTCAGACTGAAAAGAAAAATAAAACAATTAAATGTGGCTTACTAAACTTTGCTAATTAGTGACTTGATTTGTGACAATCAGATTGATTTATTTTGCCTCACAGAAACCTGGCTGCAGCAAGAGGATTATGTTACTATAAATGAATCAACTCCTACTAATTATTGAAATTTTCACATTCCTCGAAATACTGGGCGAGGAGGCGGAGTAGCAACCAAGCTTGGTGTTAGCGCTAGATAAATACGCAAGCCTGTATGCTCGGCGTTTAATATAACCGCAGTTTTTGAAGAGGCCTAATAATAAACAGGGGGTGTGTGTATGAATACAAAATCACATGATTCACCCAGTGAGACAACCCGAAACCTTGCTGAGTCTGGCCGAATTTATTAGTTCTCCAAAACTCTGACAACCCAGGGTTCAGACCAGGAAGCAGGGTCGTAGTTTAACACTCCTCTCTGCAGCTTCTGTACTGCTACCCACCCATTACCCTATTAAGACAGTGTCTCGCCCACGGCCAAAATTGTATAGATTAAAACATAATCTAAAAGGAGGAAATCAGGAAAATCTTATAAAAATAAACACAACTCAGATTAAAAAGAAAAATAAAACAATTAAATGTGGCTTACTGAACATAAGAGCTCTCTCTTCAAAGACTTTGCTAGTTATTGACTTGATTTGTGACAATCAGATTGATTTATTTTGCCTCACAGAAACCTGGCTGCATCAAGACGATTATGTTAATATAAATGAGTCAACTCCTACTAATTATTTAAATTTTCACATTCCTCGAAATACTGGGCGAGGAGGAGGAGTAGCAACCATCTTTCAGTCTGATTTATTGATTAGTCCCAGACCAATCAATAGCTACAACTCTTGAATATTTAATCCTTAGTTTTCCTCATCCAAATTGCAAAGCACTAAAACCACTTCTGTTTGTTGTTTTGCACCGTCCACCAGGCCCTTACTCTCAATTTTTAGGTCAGTTTTCAGACCTTTTATCTGATTTAGTGTTAAATACAGATAAGGTTATCATAGTGGGGGATTTAACATTCATGTTTACACTGAAAGTGAAAGCCTAAATATACCCTTTAATATCTTAGACTCAATTGGCTTTGCTCAAAAAATTAACAAACCTACCCACCTTTGTCTTCATTCTCTGGACCTTGTGCTGACATACGGTACTGAGTGTAAAGACAACAATACAGGTCCTTCTCAAAATATTAGCATATTGTGATAAAGTTCATTATTTTTCATAAAGTCATGATGAAAATTTAACATTCATATATTTTAGATTCATTGCACACCAACTGAAATATTTCAGGTCTTTTATTGTCTTAATACGGATGATTTTGGCATACAGCTCATGAAAACCCAAAATTCCTATCTCACAAAATTAGCATATCATTAAAAGGGTCTCTAAACGAGCTATGAACCTAATCATCTGAATCAACGAGTTAACTCTAAACACCTGCAAAAGATTCCTGAGGCCTTTAAAACTCCCAGCCTGGTTCATCACTCAAAAGCCCAATCATGGGTAAGACTGCCGACCTGACTGCTGTCCAGAAGGCCACTATTGACACCCTCAAGCAAGAGGGTAAGACACAGAAAGAAATTTCTGAACGAATAGGCTGTTCCCAGAGTGCTGTATCAAGGCACCTCAGTGGGAAGTCTGTGGGAAGGAAAAAGTGTGGCAGAAAACGCTGCACAACGAGAAGAGGTGACCGGACCCTGAGGAAGATTGTGGAGAAGGGCCGATTCCAGACCTTGGGGGACCTGCGGAAGCAGTGGACTGAGTCTGGAGTAGAAACATCCAGAGCCACCGTGCACAGGCGTGTGCAGGAGATGGGCTACAGGTGCCGCATTCCCCAGGTCAAGCCACTTTTGAACCAGAAACAGCGGCAGAAGCGTCTGACCTGGGCTACAGAGAAGCAGCACTGGACTGTTGCTCAGTGGTCCAAAGTACTTTTTTCCGATGAAAGCAAATTCTGCATGTCATTCGGAAATCAAGGTGCCAGAGTCTGGAGGAAGACTGGGGAGAAGGAAATGCCAAAATGCCAGAAGTCCAGTGTCAAGTACCCACAGTCAGTTATGGTCTGGGTTGCCGTGTCAACTGCTGGTGTTGGTCCACTGTGTTTTATCAAGGGCAGGGTCAATGCAGCTAGCTATCAGGAGATTTTGAAGCACTTCATGCTTCCATCTGCTGAAAAGCTTTATGGAGATGAAGATTTCATTTTTCAGCACGACCTGGCACCTGCTCACAGTGCCAAAACCGATGGTAAATGGTTTACTGACCATGGTATCACTGTGCTCAATTGGCCTGCCAACTCTCCTGACCTGAACCCCATAGAGAATCTGTGGGATATTGTGAAGAGAACGTTGAGAGACTCAAGACCCAACACTCTGGATGAGCTAAAGGCCGCTATTGAAGAATCCTGGGCCTCCATAAGACCTCAGCAGTGCCACAAGCTGATTGCCTCCATGCCACGCCGCATCGAAGCAGTCATTTCTGCAAAAGGATTCCCGACCAAGTATTGAGTGCATAACTGTACATGATTATTTGAAGGTTGACGTTTTTTGTATTAAAAACACTTTTCTTTTATTGGTCGGATGAAATATGCTAATTTTGTGAGAAAGGAATTTTGGGTTTTCATGAGCTGTATGCCAAAATAATCCGTATTAAGACAATAAAAGATCTGAAATATTTCAGTTAGTGTGCAATGAATCTAAAATATATGAATGTAAAATTTTCATCATGACATTATGGAAAATAATGAACTTTATTACAATATGCTAATATTTTGAGAAGGACCTGTATTTTCTCATAACCCTGTCCTGTCTGACCATTTTTTAGTGACCTTTGAGTTTAATTTGACCGGGTACTCTACACCTGAAACAAAATTTCATTAGAGTAGATCATTATCAAAAAATGCTGTAACAACCTTTAAAGAATTCATTTTCACTTTTAATTTCCTCATTATCACAGAAAAACACAGTGGAGGGCAATAATTTTGTTTCTTTCCCTTCACAAATTGATTCTCTTGTTCATAGTGTTACTTCATAATTGCGTGGTGCATTAGACAATGCAGCCCCTTTGAAAAAGAAGGTAATTATTCATAGGAGGCTAGCTCCCTGGTTTGATTCAGAGCTGCGTACGTTAAAGCACAATGTTAGAATATTGGAGAGAAAATGACGCTCTACACACCTAGAGGATTCCTACTTAATCTGGAAAACTAGCCTACTGTTGTATAAAATGACACTTCACCAAGCCAGAACAGCTTATTTCTCATCATAAATAGAAGACAACAAGAATAATCCTAGGTTTCTCTTTAGTACAGTTGCTAAACTTACACAGAGTCATAGCTCTGTTGAGCCATCCATTCCCTTAGCTCTTAGCAGTCATGACTTTATGGGATTCTTCTCAAATAAAATGTATTCTATTAAAAATAAAATCTTTGACATACTCACAAAGATGATTACTTCAACCTCAGCAAGTGAGACAACATTGGAAGTAACTGTAGAACCTGATCTGTGTTTGGACCATTTTGATCCTGTGGAGCTTCCTGAGTTATCAGAAATATTAGCTTCATCTAAACCTTCAACTTGTGTGTTAGACCCAATCCCAACCAAATTATTTAAGGAAGTGTTCCCTCTGATTACCAGCCCCATTTTAGATATGATTAATCTATCCTTAGTAAATGGATATGTACCACAGGCTTTTAAGGTAGCCGTAATTAAACCTTTACTTAAGAAACCTTTGCTTGATCGAGATGACTTGAAAAATTACAGACCTATATCCAATCTTCCATTCTTATCTAAAATTCTTGAGAAAATAGTTGCTGATCAAATGTGTGAGCATTTACACAGCAATGACCTGTTTGAAGAGTTTCAGTCAGGCTTCAGAGCTCATCATAGCACTGAAACAGCTCTGCTGAAAGTCACTGATGATATTCTTATGGCCTCAGATAATGGACTTTTCTCTGTACTGGTTCTGTTAGATCTCAGTGCTGCATTTGATACAGTTGATCACAATATTCTCTTAGAAAGGCTGGAATATGCTGTAGGGATCAGGGGAACAGCGCTAGGCTGGTTTAAATCTTATCTGTCTGACAGATTCCAGTTTGTGCATGTAAATGATAAATCATCTTTAAACTCCAGGGTTAATTGTGGAGTACCACAGGGTTCAGTACTTGGGCCAATTCTCTTTACTATATATTTATGCTTCCAATAGGTCAAATTATCAGGCAGCATATGATACATTTTCACTGTTACGCTGATGATACTTTATTTATCCATAAATCCTGATGAGCTCGACCAGTTAGATAGACTACAAGCATGTCTAGAAGACATAAAAATTTGGATGACTTTAAATTTTCTGCTTCTAAATTCAGACAAGACAGAAGTTGTCGTCTTTGGACCGGAGTCTTTAAAAAAGAAACTTCTTAGTCAGTTACTTAACCTGGATGGCATTAAATTGACCTCCGGTAATAAAGTAAAAAACCTTGGTGTTATTTTTGACCAGGACATGTCATTTAAATCCCATATTAAACAGGTTTCCTTGGATTTCCTTCTTTTACCTCCGGAACATTGCCAAAATTAGAAATATCCTATCCAGGAGTTACGCTGAAAAACTAGTCCATGCATTTGTTTCTTCAAGGCTGGACTATTGTAATTCGTTACTATCAGGATGTCCACAAAATGCAGTTAAAAGCCTTCAGCTGATTCAAAATGCTGCAGCAAGAGTTCTGATAAAAATTAAGAGGGATTACATTTCTCTTACTTTAGCTTCCCTTCATTGGCTCCATGTTAAACCCAGAATAGAATTAAAAATTCTCCTCCTCACATATAAAGCCCTTAATGATCTAGCTCCATCATACATCAGAGATCTGATTGTTCCATATGTTCAGTACTTTTCTTTCCCATAGAAAGTACTCCTGGATCAGTGCTTCTTTGTTCTTTTTGTGTCTCTGCTCTTTTCTCTCAAACCACCAGTTGGTCGTGGCAGATGGCCGCACACACTGAGCCTGGTTCTGCTGGAGGTTTCTCCCTGTTAAAAGGGAGTTTTTCCTCTCCACTGTCGCTACATGCATGCTCAGTATGAGGGATTGCTGCAAAGTCAACGCCGGTGACTGTCCTCTGTCTTTACATGCTCATCCAGGAGGAGACTGCTACAAGTCTCTGACTCGATGCAATCTGCTGGGTTTCCATAGATAGAAACATTTTTTATCCAATTTGAATAAATAACTGAATCTGACGGCACTGTTAACTGGTTAGAATTAATTGGAATTTATGTACCTGACTTTGTGAAGTCAGGTGAAGCCTTGAGACAACATGTGTTGTGAATTGGTGCTATATAAATAAACTGAATTGAAATTAATTAGCATCCTTTATTTAGTCAGTTATTTTCTATACGGCTTCTTCCATAGTGGGTCACGGGGAAGCTGGTGCCAATGTCCAGCAGTTTATGGGCAGGAGGCAGGGTACACCCTGGACAGGTCGCCAGTCCATTGCAGGGCAACAAACAAACAACCATGCACACAGCTAAGGCTCTTAATGATGTTTAATTAGCTGGCTTTGCCTAGAACAAATAACATTTGAGAAAATATTATTTTGAATGAGGACCAATGTTGGAACCACAGCCATGGATTAAAAAATTAAAGGCCAGTACGAACCTTTCTGGAACTTTCTGAATAAATCGCATTAACCTACTTCCAGCACAGCCAGGAAAAGGGCTAACAGTGGACTTCCTTGACACCACTGTCCAAATAAAATCACCGCTATTTGCAACAATCTGACCTCTTCCACGCAGGTCCCCAGAGGAACTGGACGGAGGGACATAGCGTGCTAATGTCTCTTTTGCTGGCAAACAGTTCAATTTTCAGGTTCAGAGGTTAGTGTTTGGACAGGAGTGAGGCAGGTTTGGGCAGAAACTAACACTAATAAAATGTTTTTTAAAAAACCCAAAGAAAAACAATCCTATAATAATTTTCACACCATCATAATACTGCTTTTAAACCATTAATAATTTCTCAAGTTCAAAACCATAAGAAAGAAAAAGATTAAAACAGAACATAGGGTGTTGGAAATTATTTACCATCTTCATACCTAGATTTTACAGGGTTGATTGTGGTCTGCAACAGCTTGCCATATCTGAGGGAACGCCGTTACCTCAGTTATAACACACCTGCAGATCATCTCAAACTCCTCCTTTGTGATGACATCTTTGGAGTGGCTCCACTCTTTACCACTAACCTTGCACTTCGATCTTGAACTGTGAAAAGATTTTTGTTTTTAACTGGCGGCTTGGGTTTTGGTTGATGCCAGTTACCACCCCCCTGGTTATGTTGCATCACTTGGGGACTGACTTTGCGCTTTTTCTTAGGCCTGTTCTCAGTTTGAATGTTTAACACTCTAACTTTGCCTTTTCCTGCTCTGTCTGAACGGACACATGTTTCCCACACAACCTGTGCATATCTACGAATCTCTTGCATGGAGAGATTCCCTATTATGCAATGCATGGTCATGTCATCTTCCACGCTTTCATGGAAGTTGTGCAGAAACAAAGACTTAAAAGTGTGGTCTTATTCAAGACCTGGAGCATAACATTCCTGAAAGTAACGGTGGAATCACTCCCTGGGAGGTTCATCCTCCTTTTGCAGGACTGCCAAAGCATCAATAGTGGCAGCGGCTTCGTCTCTGTAAACATAGTACTCTTCTCTTAGAGCTTGACAAAGAGCTAAATAGCTATCAGTAATTTCTGGAGGAAGAGTTTTTGTGAACACATGAACACTCTAAGTTAATGTTTTCTAAATAAAACTCAGTTTCTCACGAGAAGAAGGAAAACACAGGTCAAGAAGACAATGTTCAACCTCAAGCAGATAAGCATCAATATTTGACTCCTGACTACCTGGATCAAAAACCTCTATGTCCTCTCAAGCGACACATGCTGCTTAAAACGGACACCATGGTCCCAAGGTGGACCATGTACATCTGGGAAATCACGCTGGTTAGGTTCATGAAATGATGGATCATAATCTAACCTCTGGAGAAGAAAACAAGTTTTCTCATGATCTAAATGAGAGCTCTCTAATAAGTGGACTCGTGCATGTGGTGGTGGGTCATGTTGGATTGAGTCACCTGAGAACCATGTGCATCTCTCCTGGCCCCTAGGGGTCGACACAGAGTCAGAAGGGAAAGGGATGCGCATCAGTTTGGAAGGTTGCTCCTTCCAACCAATTGGACCATTTGCACATGCTGAGTCTGGCACTCGGTCATCTTGGTGGTTGTCCACTACAAAGGGATTTGGCAGGACACCACTGGAGACTATCTGACTTGCAACACTTCCAACACTACAAGGTCAGATCCTAAAATTAACTGCAAAGTTAATTCAATTTCAAATTGTGGTCTTACACAAAACACAGCCTCTGGATACAGATGTGCAGCAAACTGTCTGGACAGTGAGGTTGACTGTGAAGTTAAACCAAGTCTCAAGCTATTGCTTACACAGAAGAAACCAGACTGAGTCAGGTTAGGTTAGTTTTGGAACCAACTTAGGCAATAATTGGTATACCTTCAAACAAAAATTCACAATGCAAGATCAGATAAAACATTATTTTAATAAAACAACATTCTCAATCCAAACAAAAACATCACTAAACATCATTAAACAAACATTATTCAGATAATTTAACGCTAAACTAATCTTCTCTGCCCAAACACTACCTTTACGTGAACCATGCTGAAGAGAAGTTGTCCTGGGCGTTGAGGAAAAACATCCACTTGTGGGTAAACTAAGGGTTAACTTGCAGCTATCCTCCGTAGCTGTAGGGAAGGGCTTTTAGCTGGCCCAGCCGAACTGTACGACAAAGGCACGTTCGGCTCCTTGAGTGGCTGCAATATGGTGGGGTAGCTCTCGCTACGACAGCCTTCTTTTCCAGGCCGTGGGGGAAATCCGCTTCAATTAGGGCTGCTTCTGAAGGCCTCAGAAGAAAAAGCAAGTCACGCTTGTGTCATTACACCATTTATATGAATGAATGCCGGATACTCGAATAGCAAATCATTACTTAACTTTGTTGCATGTGATCGTGGTCACTCTGGATCCAAGTTGAAGAGTTATGTCTGCTTGCCAGCAAGTGACATTTGCGCTATCTTCCAGCTCCGCTGGGGACCTATGTGGAAGTGGTCTGTTTGTTGGAACGCAGGGTTTTTATTCCAACAGTGATGTCATGGGATGGCCGCTGTCCTTCTGTTCCTGGTTGTGCTGGAAGTAGGTTACTGTGATTTATTTTGAAAATTCCAGAAAAGACCAAACTGGCCTTTAAATGTTGTAATCCATGGCTGGACCCAACAGTTTTCTAGATCTTATTCCATTATCTAAAAGATAAACACCACATGTAACTTTGTTACATTGATTTATGTTTATCACAAATTGAGTTTTTGTTCAACTCATTGATCATTTTTGATTTTAGTTATGAACAGATAAATAAACACTCAAAAGGACAATTTCTCCCATTTTGGCCTCGTGGTCTTTTCACTTATAGGTTTTAACACCTGACCCGAGATTCATGAACTGGATTTTGTTTAGATGCCAAACAGGTAATGACATTCCTATTATTCAGAATTAAGTAAAATTACTAATTCCAAACTAGGATAATCCAGTTAAAACAAGGCAGAGATAATCTAGAAAATTGAGTCTGCAATGTTGTAGCATGACAAAATAGAAGTATTGCAGGAATCCTGAAATTATATCTTCAAGTAACATGGAATGAATGGAAAACATCCATATGCACAATGTTTTCGACGAGTTTCATGTGACTAGATTATGTACGTGTTTATGGTGTGAACACAAGTTGCACATTTTAAATTCAATTCAAAATTCAAAAATACTTTATTAATCCCAAAGGGAAATTAAATGTTGTTGTAGCACATTATAAAAGTTTCTTCAAAGAGCTGTTGTAGATGCTGATGGCTGTGGGGAGGAAGGATCTCCTGTAGCGCACCGTCTTACAGCACATCTGAAGAAGCCTCTGACTGAAGACACTCTGCTGTTGTACAACAGTCTGATGAAGAGGATGCTCAGGGTTCTCCATAATCTTCTTCATTTTATGAAGAATCCTTCTTTGCACAATGATCTCCAGAGGTTCCAGAGGGGTCCCCAGAAGAGCCAGCCTTCTTTATCAGCTATTTTGAAACTATAGTTGTGTATGTGTATGATATGTAAAACACCAATGGGAAAATCTTCCAAATATTACCCATTTAACAAGTTTTGCTATCATTTTCTTCCATTTCTTTGTCATAGCAGAGCATGCTGTCTTTAGGGGGTTACCACAGCAGTTCTAAACAATAACTGATTTTCTTTGTTTCCTATGGAGGACATACAAAAGAAACATATAAAATATTAAGTGTTTTTATATGTAGTTTATTTGTTTCATTTTCCTCTCACTCATTTATTTGCAAATAACTTTTGTGTCTTATATCCTTATTTTGATGAATAGACTTTTGTTCTTGTCAATATAGTGAAAGTGCAGTCCTTCAGACCCCTAGAAATTTGAAGCTGTAGAGCAGACTGCCCTCAAGTAAATTACAGATTTGGCATTCTCCACATGATGTAACGCAAACAGGATCTCAACAAAACACAACCCAAAACTCTTGCCTAGTTATTCCTGCCCATTGTTAATAATGTTGGTCAATTTGAGAAATTTCTACATTTTATGATTAATGTACTGCTAAAAAGCTGCACTTAACTGGTAGCCCAACCTATAATGTTCTATATTTCTCTTACACAAAATGTTATTTTGCTTTCAATATATATATGAGCAAGCATAATATGGGGTAAGAACGCTGTCAAAAACAATGTGTATGTAAAGATGGAAATGTGTGCATATTAGTCAATAGTTGTGCATAAGTAAAATCCAAAAGAGGTATTGTATATTTTCTCTATAAGAATACAAAATAAAATGTTACAGCTTCAAGAAATTACAAACACAAAGTTCATGTTTACAGTTGTGGTTTATTCTTTATGAATACAATATGCTATAACAGTTTGTGAATACGATTTCTTTTCTATGAGAATACAAATTTACATCAGCGACTTGGTGTCACATGATCTCAGGCTCAGAATATAGTGGGTGGAGTTATACAATGATATACAGTAGATGGCAGTATGTACCTATGAATTTGTTGCGAACCGCCAGCAGAAGAAGAGAAGAAGAAGCAGCAACACCAGCGACAAGATGACGGACCAAGAGCACATATTAACGACATTAAGACATGTATAAACTTTTTAACATTACCTGGCTTTGTACCGTAGTTTCTTGGTGTGTTCTTTTGGCGCTAGTGCTGCTTCTTCTCTTCTGCTGGCGGTTCGCAACAAATTCAGAGGTGCATAATGCTACCTACTGAAAATCCAGCCAGTAATACTAGTCGTAAGACCTAATCGTAAACCTTTCAGCAATCCCTCATTCTGACGATGCATGTAGCAAACGCGGAGAGGAAAACTCACTTTTAACAGGAAAATGCCTCCAACAGGACATCAGAGCAGCCATCTTTCACAATGGGGGTTTGAGAAGAGAGAGCAAACACAAAAAACACCAAAGCACTGATCCAGGAGTAATTTCAATGTTAAAGAAAAAATGGTAAATGGCCTGAACTTGTATAACACTTTATCAAGTCACCAGAGACCCCAAAGCGCTTTACTACTACTACAATCAGTCATTCACTCATTCATGCACACATTCACACTCTGACAGTGGTGAGCTACAATGTAGCCAGAAGTGAGTAAATGACAGCAGTGGCTCCTTTAGTGGCTTTACCTATGGAGTAACATAGCAAAACAAAGAAGCTAGTGGTAAAATCTATTTGGGGTAAAACAGATTAGTAACTATTAGTAAAAGGTCACACTCAGTCACAAACCAGATCACATTGTGTCAAAATCCCAATCAAGAGAAGACATGGAAGAAAAAAGAAGAGTTCTCTATGAGAGTTCCTAGAGGTAAGTGACTATAACAAGTATAATCTGTGAGAGAAATGTTTTCATTAAATCTTCAAGGGACAAAGGGGCTGTGTCAGGATGTGGGATTGTTGGTTCTGTGCCTGTCTGTTTTGTCCTGCAGCTTCTCCACCAGAGGGCCTTCTGCAGTCGGCTGCTGGGCTGAGCATTCCTCCTCCTGCTGCACCTCCTCATTGGTGCAGCACATCAGGTGAAATTAACCTGGCTGTACAAAGAAGCTGGAAGCTAGTCCCTCTTCGCCTGAGTGTTTACCGTCACTGGTAACAAGAAGCCACTGCTAGATATTTTTCTGAGCATTTTTCCGAGTATTTTTGACACCTCTTGAACCAAGCCTGAGCATTTACCTGAGCTTTTTGTGTACTATCTCCTACTACATTTGTTCCTGTGTTTCCCCTTTTTCAAGGGTTACCTCGCATTAACCCAAACACCTATGATCATTTGTGGACCTACCTCTGCAAGCTTCCTGTGGATCTCTGGATTTCCATTCCCACGACTGGCTTCTATCCTACTGCACTACCTGTCCGCCCAGCTCCGCTGCCGTTCAAGCTCCCTGGAGTTCACCTCCACTGCCGACAAACTAACCACAATTAATTTCTCCAGACACCTTCCGTTGCCATCGTCTCCAACAACCCTTCCACAACTGGTTGAGTCTATTCTCTCTTGTTCTTCAATGTCTCATCCTCCCTGTGTTGACTGTACCCAAGCATCTTTTGTTATTTCTGTCTCCATATCATCTGATCTATAACTTTCCTTCTAGAGACAAGAAATTAGCTATTGATTAATCTACATTTAACTACAGTACATCTAAACATCATTAATAACTCTTAAACTGGTTGCTTCTGAAATTCGACACAACCAGCTATATATTGACTATATAAAATTTCAGTATTATTGTTCTTACCTGTTGTCCTCTTTCTATCCCAGTTGGTTAACAATCCATTGCCTTTGGCTGCTTCAAGCAGCTCCTTCCTTGTTTGTTTGAAACATCTTCCTTTACAAGGCATCTTTGAACCTAAACCTAAATATATTTTAAAATGCACTACTTACAATTCACACACTACTATCTAAGTGTGAATAAATTAAATCACAGAAATGTGATATAATCTAACCGAACTATTTGTTAGTGACATGCTATTTACTTCATTCTTCTTCTCATCACCACACATTTCCTCAAAGTAGCTTTTCTACCAATATTATAGTAATACTGCTGAGTGACGCTTTTTAGATACCTACAAAGTCTTTAGCTAGTAGCTAGCTCAGAGAGCACACAGCCCTCTGTTTTTTCTCCACCTGCGTGTGTGTTGTGTTTCAGACCCGCCCTGCTCAGACTGCTCCTCCGTCTGTGATGAAGCAGAAATGATACAAAGTTGTCGTGTTGTCTGACAAGTTCACATATCTTAGAATTTCACTCACCTGTTTATGGATCAACAACTGTCCTGGAATCTGGACCAAAAGCACCATATTCTAGGCTCTCGTTCTCACTGCGCGAGGGGCAATTGTTGCAAAATTTCTTTCACTTATTTCAAACATGTTAGCAGTTTTGCCTGGAGTCAAGCACTGTTTTAATCTTTGTATTAACTGCAGATGCACCTGAATCTGGATCCCTTTCTAGGGAAATACGTGAGAGCTGCTGCAGTCTTTTTTGTTCCGCTCAGTTTGGTACATTTAGCATCCTCTTTGTCCTTGAGGAACAGGTATCTACATGTGGGGCTGCTCAGTTTTCTGCAGTCTTTTTTCCCTCATGAAGGAAAAATGATGAATAACACTTCAAAAAGTTCAGTGCAGGAGTTCTCAATGTCGCACCAGAATTAAACTTTTAACAATTACCCTTAAAGCATGTGGCTTCTTTGGTTGTGTGAAACAATTTGATGAATATTAATGTCTATTCCCTCCTTCAACACTACCTTTCCTTACCTTCAAACTTGTCCGTGGTGAATTCCATGTTGTTTTTGTATTATTATTTTGCCTTTATATTAATTTCTAGCTACATCTTTTAGGCCTTTGTCTTCTCTGAGCCTCCTATTTTGGTTGAAATAGGAAGAACTGTTTGCTGAGAATCATCTCAGCAGGGTTCACATTAGATGTTTTCAACAATAGAGTTTGTCGGCTACATTGCCAAAGAGCATATTAAGTTAGGCCCAATTGTATATCTACTGGAGCCTCTTGATTTACGTTTAGCAGTCACAAACCCGAAATGAAAACCAATTAAAGCAAACAATTGTAATTAGGATGTGCCAGCCCTCTAATCAAAAGAAAAATAGGCTCATTAAGAGCTAAAACCCTTTTAGGAATTATAATTGATACGATTTAGCTAATTTATGTGTATAATGTAAATCTGCCTATTGTTTAAATTGACAAAAAATGATTTAATCAGACCAGCTGGAACATAGATTGTCAGTTTAAATATTCTAAAGGGTGTTAGTGCAGACATGCAATACTTTAATGTATATTTCATACCCACATTTTACGGGTGAGAGGGGTAAGGTGCTGGTGCTGGAGCACAGTTGTATGCGAACAAGGCAAAAAACCAGAGTGCCTGGAGAAATCCCATGCACACAAGTGTGGAATGGTGCAACCTTTACACAGAAGGAGCCCTGGATAACATTCTTTCCAGTTCCTGCTGTAATGCACAGACTTTGATCAGGTGTGGACAGTTATAGCTTTGTCACACCTAAAAGCTCCCTCTCAGTCCTGTTGGTGGCACCTGTTTTCCCCTCTGCTCAGCTGCAGGGACTGCTCCATGGTAAGCACATGCATGTCCATCTTTAGTCAACCTGTGACCAAAGAAGAGGCTCACAGCAAGGGGGCATGGGCCTGTAAAAGCAGACGAGCAACAAACTGACCACCTGAGATAAAGGCAGCCAAGAGACGCTCAAGCGAGAAGTTAAAAAGCAGCTTCTCAGCTAGCGACCCTACTGCTGCTTGGGGGAGCTTGAATACCATTTCTAGCTATAGAAGCCCCTCCCCCCACATTGTCATCACACCCTTACTGGCTAACAACCTTAACAGCTTCTTCTAAAGGTTTGAAAATGAGCTACTCACATCTCACCCCTACACAAAAGAACACCCGTATCCAACAATTTCATAACCCACTCCCCTCTGTCCTATGACCTCCTAACTACAATAAAGATCACTGAGAAAGATGTAAATAGGCTCTTTCAGCTTCAAAACACCAAGAAAGCTCAAGGACGGCATTTCCCCCTTCTTCCTGAAACCCTGCGCTGACCAACTGGCCCCCATCTTCAAGGCAGATCTTCACAAGCTGTGTGATGATCCCTCTTGCTTCAAACACTCCACCATCATCCCAGTCTCCAAGGAACACACCATCACGGGGTTAAATGACTACAGACCTGTTGCCCTGATGTCCTCTGATCGACTGGTGTTGGAGCATCTGAAGGACATCACAGGCAACCTGCTGGACCCCCTACTGTTTGCTTACCAGGCAAACAGGTTGGCAGATAATGGCAGCAACTTGTACTACACTTCATCCTACACTACCTCAACCACCCAGGTACATACAGGATACTGTTTGTGGAGCTCAGCTCTGCCTTCAACAGCATCAACCCAGATATCCTCCACCAGAAGTTCTCCCACTAACAGCGCCGGCCTCCATCTGTCAGTAGATCACTAGCTTCCTGACTGACCGTTAGTAGCAGGTGAGGCTGGGGAGCATCTTCTCCCGTAAAAGAATTATCAGCACTGGTGCCCCCCAGGAATGTGTTCTCTCCCAAGTCCTCTTCTCCTTGCACACAAATTACTACACCTCAGCAGAGTCTGAAGTTTGCAAATTACACCACTGTCATTGGTCTGATTCAGGACAGTGACGAGAAGGTGGTTCAGCTGGTCAACTTGTGCAGTCAGAACCATCTGGAGCTTAACCCGCTCAAGATTATGGAGATGACGGTGGACTTTGGGAAAACTCCCACCACACTTTCTTCCCTAACCATCCTCAACAACACTGTATCTACTGTGGATCACTTTCAGTTCCTAGGAACCACCCTTTCTCAGGCCCTTAGCTGGTCCTCACATATAGACACTGTTTGGAAGAAGGCTTAGCAGACACTGTGCACTTCCTGTGGCAACTCAAGAAGTACAACCTTCAACAGGAGCCGCTGGTCATCTTCTACACTGCCATTTTTCAGTCTGTCTTGTGCATATCCATCATTGTGTGGTTTGGCTCATCCACAAAACCGGCCAGGTCCAGACTAGAGGCTGACATTTTTTTGGGAATCCCACATGGGAGACAGCATCAGTAAAGATCACGTGATTGGGACAGTAGGATAAAAAATTAACGGGAGCAGGCGGGAGCGGGAGCTAACCAATAGGAGGAAAATAAACTAGGATCAATTGTCTTTGGAAATGTAAATCTGAGACTTTGTTATAAACTTAAAAAAAAAAAAAAACTTGGATCCACACCGCCATTGTGTTTCAAGAAGCCTATACTATAATGCGAGTCAAACAAACCACACGACCCACAAGCCAACAGTGCTTCTGCTCGATGTTTTCCACCTGCGTTCAGAATGGAGGGAGCAAACGCAGGTGGAGAACTGGACGTGGTTAAATTTGATTTGCAACGTAAAGTCAGAAGTAAGGACTTATCTATTGAACTCATAGAGCTGACAGGAAAGTCGCAAATATTACCGAACTTCAGGAGAGTTGAATGCAGCAGTGTTAACACGCAGTCTGCTGCTTGTAAAACGTGTTTAGTCGTAATCAAGTTCACCAGTGATTAAGGGACACTTGTAAGGCAAATTCTGGATTGAATCAGCCCCGCATCTCTTCATTCCTCATAAGAAAAGTACCATCACGTGTCAAGTGTCATCTGACCAACAAAATTGCTCGCATGTGCACTAAAGATTTAAGAGCCTTTGCCACAGTAGAGGGGAAATGTACGGAGCCCGCGAAGGGACATGGGGGGATTTTGTTTCTTTTGCATCCCCACGCAATACTTTTGCGTTCGCTCGCAAAAGTTGTTAATCGCCTTGATAAAGCTGTGCATTTTGGAACAGCAGCACAGATGACAAATTGCTCACAAAACAAACAACGCTCATATGGCATTGATATGGTTTATTTCCCATATGCAAGTTAACATGCAGTCAACAATGCGATTAAATGCTTAGGATAAGAAGAACCATTCAAATCACGATAAAAATAAAAGCACTAATGGCATGCAAAAAAAAAGTACACATCATGCAGCAATAATAAGCAAAAAAATGTCATAGATATGGTTTTGTGCAGTATTATTGTCCAGAGTTCAGTAGTCTGACAGCTTGTGGATAATAACTGTTTTTTAGTCTGATTGAAGATCATTTTATTTAAGGCCGATTTCAAAATAAAACTCAATAAATCTCAAAAACGGGTGTAGTGTTTGTTCCATTTTTGCAGTTATCTGGTTTGGAAACTATCCCACAAAGTATTGCGAGATAACGCAAAGTTTATTGCGTGAGAACGTAAAAAGTATTGCATGGGAACGCAAAAAGTATTGCGTGGGGACGCAAAAGAAAAACAATTCCCCCATGTCCCCTCGCGGACTCTGTAGAAAGGCTTCCTCAAGGGAAGAGATTAAATAAATACGTTTTGAAATAGAAAAAAATTGAATGTACCATTAAATGTACAATTTATTTTAATACATCCTTAAATATTAAGTGTACCACTAATTGTGTCATGTCGTCTTTAAAATTATACTTAATTATTCAGTGGCACATATAATTGCATAATAGTCCATTTCATGATATAATGGTACATTTATTGTATCTAATGATGTATTAAATAAATAAATGGTACCTTTAATTTAATGGCACATTTAATGTTACATTTCTTTCATGTTACATTTACTTCACTTATGGGAATTCACAACATTTATTTATTTAATGATGATTTTATTGTATTAATCTTGTCCAGTTTGACCCTCCATTCTTGAGGCCTGTATAGGAGGTCATGTCAGAATTTGAATCAGGTGTTCTGGAGCAGACAAACATCTAAAACTTGCAGGGAAGGGATCCCTGAGGACCAGGGCTGTGAACCATTGAGGTACAGTTTCTAAATTATGAAGGTAATGCCTTTTTGCACTTTTGTTCTCCAAGTACAGTTCTCTTACTAGGTGCATTTTTCTTTCGTTTCAGCAATTTGAAACATAAAAGTAATGTCATTGTTCAAAGGAAACAATCACTTAATAAATGAGTAAAATACAACTAGGTACATTTTGTTTATTCAGTTAAGATAGGCATGGTCTGTTTCCTTGTTTGATATTTTATTATTTCTTCATTATTATTCTTTTTACTTTAACTTCTTTTCTTCTTTTAATTCTTTTACTTTGGCATTTACTACAACTAAAAACAGGCACCTAACTGGTCCTTCAAACAAAGAAATTGCCAAAAGACTAAATGAAGAAAACAAAACTGGGAGTGGCACAGGAGTGGGAGTCGTTCTAAATGGGAGCGGGATGGGAGTGGGAGTCAGTTTACCAGGAGTGGGATGGGTCAGGATTTTTTTTTTTTTTATGCTGGCCTGGGATTGGGATGGGACAAGACATTTTTCTGTGGGAGCGGGATGGGACAGGAGAGAAAATCCACTCCCATGTCACCCTCTAGTCCAGACTGCAATAAACAATTAGGTCTGCATAGAGAGGGCACCTAACATCTCTGCAGACCCTACACATCCTGGACACACACTGTTTAGGCTTTGACCTGCAGGTTGGTGCTACAGAGCTCCATATTCAAAACCAACCTGGCACAGAAACAGTTTCAGGCTTTCTCTCTGATGAAGACAATGAACACCTTATAGCCTGAGGCAGGGACCTTTGCAGTAAACCTCTGCCTCGAAGAATGGCTATGACTGCTCTTCTTTAGCTGGTTATGGTGACATGAGCATCAAGAAGCTTTAAAGCCTTTCACCCAAATGGTTAACAAAAAAGATTAATTTCTTCAGATGTCGTGAATCCAACTCCCTCTGCTGGTCAATTACTCTAAGAAAGACAGATGTGTTCAAAGTCCTTTTAATTTGTTAATCTCAAAGCTGTCTTGTCACAATTTGGGATGAGAATAAAGAGGCACATTTGTCTTGATTTCCCGTTTGATGGTAAAAGATACACTGATTGCAGGAATTGTCCTATTTCACTTTCGGTCGATGTTACACCTGCTAGTGCCACAGGTTAAGCGCTGTCTGATTACAGGTGCAGCCGCTCTCATGTCTATTCATGTCAAAGCCTCTCCGGAACATTTCTGTAGGTGTACGATTATCAAAACAAACAAAAAAACAAGACATTTATCTAAACTGCAAACCTGGCACTTTAAAAATACCACTCACATGTGGCCAGGTATCCAAAACACATTGCTTTACTGGTGCTATTTTACTAGAAGTTGCAAACACAATCACTCCTACAGCAGCATTGCCAGAAATACAGTGGGTACTACCAGCTTAGGATCGGAAGTGCCTGGATGATAAAAAACATTTAGACACGTTCACTATTTAGGCCTGTTGGTTTAGACTTGCTAAAGTTTTTAAATAGATTCACTTTAGGTTTTCCTAACCTTACACATTCACAGGCTTACAAACAAATTGTACGTGCCAAATCAAGAGCAACTGGCTGTAGATATTAGCATGCTAGCAACATGAACAATGCATGAACATTAGCATATCTACCAAGTACCTGATTGTAGATGGTGTTTTCAGTCCTATTATTCTCAAACCTTTATCAGTTCATTATTGCCCATAAAGTTGGAATCATCTTATTTACAGAAAAATTCCTCTTTTTATCTTGGCTTGATATTCAGTGTAAGATGTTTGAAAATGACTGATGTTGAAATTTTGAGAAGAGATCCACTTTATCTGTCAAGTATACATCTTTTTGTCACATTCCATTTATGACATTAGGAAAAAAACAATAGTCTAGCTTTATGCAAAACTGTATTCACTGCCCTAAAGCCTAAACCTAAAAGTGCATAACACTACTAAACTAAAGCATTTGTAAACCACAAGAGGAGCTTCCTGCTACTTTGGATTACCAAACAGAAAAAGCTGTTAAAATAGAAAACAAATGCAGATTATCATTATCCCACTTTTGGACTTAATCTACAAATTGCCAACATAACGTTGTAGTAAGAGGTTTGTTTTTGAGACTTTTTTTTTCTTCGGCTGTTTTGACATCATTAAAGCTGAATATTTATACATAAGGAAGTTGTTGCTTAGCAACAGGTGCTGAAAATGGACAAAGAAAGCTGAGGATATAAACTTTAAGAAGTGTCAGACAAAGCTTCGTTCTTCAAGAAAAAAGCTTTAGTTTAACTTAAACTTTAACTGACATTCTCAGGAGGGAATATTATCCAATCTTATTTGAGTGTATTTCAATGATGCAAACATGTTTTTAAAGAAGTTCACGCTTTCTTTCACAGTTTTATCTCAGCTCTGTCTCAACATGCAGTAAAAAATATTTTTGTAGTTACTTTTTGAGTCCCAAAATATTACCTATTAAAATATTCAATTTTGCTGAGAGATCAGTGATTTATTCTCTGATTAAGCTCTTTGAGAGTGGCCACCACCCAGCAGGGTTATTTCATCTGAATTTAATAAGTAGATACCATCCAATCAGTGTTCACCACTATGTGCCCGCATCCAATCAATACCCCAGTAGCCAATTTAAATTTATCAGCAAACATCAGAAGCATGATTGGTATCTCAGGACACAGCATATTTTCATACAAATTACAGAAGCTAGCAAACTAAACTATTGTAGAAAAACACTTTGTTTTTGGCAATACTGTTCTTGCACTGACACATCAATGAAAACTGGGATATATTTTATGTGATTATACACTTATTTAACATGTATTATTTGTGATCAGTGGTTTTACAGCCACAACATAGAAGAAATAAAATACATAAATTTCCTGGTTAAAAAGGACTGAGATATCTTATATTATGTAAGTTGGATGTCTGAAAAAGTATGAAATTTTGACATGAGAAATGTGTACACACCCTGCAAAAATAAAAAAAGTTTCAGCTCTTTTTTTCCCTTCACATAAGAGAAGTTAAATGTTCTCTTGTGTTTTTATTCTCAAAAGTAAAAAACTCTGCACATATGAAACAAGCTGAATGTGGGATTTTACTTATTCAAAGGTTTGTGGTTCTTTTTGCCAACCAAATTTGAAATGTGAATGCCCTGCAGGTTTTAGGTTGATGTAACATTTTCTTTTATTCAAACTATTACTGTGAAGGTCAAATAGAGCTTGCTTTCCTGCCTCAAATCGTTTACCCCTACAGCTCTTTCAAGTATGAATTACAAAATCACGTTTGGTAATCATGAATAAGTCAGACACATTTTCCAGCATCTACATCATTCCAAATGCAAAGAGCCAAATTCTGCTGTTATTATTATTACTCCTTCCAGGTCCGAAGGTACATAAGTTTGGTTTCAGAGCATCACCGTTTGAAAAATAAACTCTAATTCTTAACACCACTGAGCCAAAATGAGAGCCAGTTTCCCATCTTTTAATTGACACTTATTTCCATCAATTGTGTCAATTTATGGTTTTTCCGATCCCATCCTGTACATCATTTGTTGTTTCATGTGATTCTAGAATTGTGCCACTCAAGGTGGCAGCAGGTTGGAGTAGCTCTGTTACTGTCACGATGTGGTTTTGGGTTGGACCAAAGCGCAGACAAGAGCTCGGGAGCAGCATTTTAAAGCAGTCTTCAATTTATTTCAAAAGGCTCAAAAAAACATAACAAAAACACAATGCAGGTACTGACCAGTCTGAATCCAAAAAACTTACAAATCTGTGACACTGCAGGAACATGGCATGACGAGGGTAGCGAGTGTGAGCGAACAGGCAGAACAGAGTGTGAACAAACAGAGGAACCAGCAGGGAACAAAGAGCACAGATCAACTAATATACAGAGAGACATGAGAGGGGAACAAAGGGCAGATAATCAAAGAAACAGGGAACAGGTGTGACATGGATACAGGGAGACAGAGGGAGCAGGTGAACCTAATAGAATTAAATGAGGAAAAGGACTAATGACAAGATAGTGAGCAGACCTAAAAAAAAAACTATAAACCAATACTGAAAGAACAAACTGTGAATGAGTCAGAGGAAGCGAGGACAAGAATAAAAATAAACAATAACAAAAGCTAACCTATAAAGGAGGGACTGGAGAATTAAGATAAAGAGAGCCAGACTGGGAGGACTAGGAAACAAAGACCGAATACAGTATAACTGAAGAGTAACAGAAAAAGAAACTAATAAGCAGAAGAGTGCAAGGGGGAGAACAAATACCTAACCACAAATAAAAACACAGAGATACCAGATGGGGAACTAAACTAAAGAACTCAAGGAAAACAGAGCACAATAATAATCATAATAATAATAATGGCAACAATGACAACAAAGAAAACCATACTAAGTCATAAGAAAAACAATAACTAAAGGAGCTATGAATGAGGGAGGAGAGAAAACACAACCAAACACTCAACATAACACAAGGCCACCACAGAGTCCAAAAAGGTGACAGATCTTGACAGTTACTTTTCATTCTGATTGATTCTTTCTGGGAACTCAAATTCCTCTTGTGGCGGATACAGTTTTTTTTTTTTTTTTGGACGACTGTCCTCTCCGGTGTTGGATGCTGTGCAGCTGGAAGAATTTTTCCTAATACTTTTCTACTTTTGGACATTTGTCATGATGCATTGCCATGGCAACGGGGTTGTTTCTTACAACTGGAAGCAGCTGATTAAGATCTCAAAAGCTCAAATAATACTTTGACTACAACCCCAAATCCGTGATGAGTTGAAAAGAAGACGCTGTGGAAGCAGAGCAGGGGCAAAGACAAGAGAGAGAAGAGGAAGTTCAAACCATCTCTTCCATCGATTATGATCGGCAATGTGAGATCGTTGGGAAACAAGTTGGATGAATTCCAAGCCCACAAAGGACCCAGCCAGAGTACTGGGAATGCAGCATTATCTGTTTTTACTAAGACATGGCTGCAGGATCCTATCCCCGACTCCCGTCTCTCTGCCGGGCTTTCTAACCATACAAGCAGACAAAGATTTAAATAGGAGCGGCAAATGTAAAGGAGGTGGACTGGCAGTATTTGTGAACAACAGATGGTGTAATCCAGGACATGTTACTGTGAAGTGTCGTCTCTGGAGTCCAGATATTGAACTGTTGGCAATAAGTTTTAGTCCACATTATTTACCCCGAGAGTTCACCAGTGTTATTTTGGCAACAGTTTATGTTCCACCTTCCGCTGTTGCCGACACTGCATGTGATGTAAAAATAAGATTTTCGGATAAAAGTTTTACCTTGTAATAAAGTATAAAAAAACATTCTCCCCATGTCCGCGGATATCTGGACGCTAAATAGGCGATTGAATTTCTTTCAGACATCTAGTTCATGTTTTTAACATTTTGGGGGCTGATAACATTATTCATGCAAAGAGCAAAATCTCAATATGATAAATGCTCAGACATTTCTATGCAACAGTATATGCCTAAACTAATAGAGCTGAGAAGGGAGATGTCAGCTGCTTTACTTTGGTGCTGATTTGAAGTTAAGAATCTTTGCAAACTCCCACATTATTAATTCTCCATTTCTTCTTACATTGCTTTTGTTAAACTTTGTAAGTGAGCTTATAAAGAGGCTGTGGCCGAAATAACTCCAGTTTATATGTAGTTCAAGTGATTTAAAGTATCTGTTAAGTTAAAGAAAACATCAGCGGAGCTATTGATTGCTCAGCTCCCTCTATGATGTGGCTATAAGTGTATTCGCATGTAAAATTATTGACTGTGCTCTGATTACTCAGGAGTGCCTTTAAGTGCCTTAAATAATATTGAACTTGTTGGGATTAGGTATAGAGACAGTGTTTTGGCCAGATTGTTGTAAAATTTAACACATTATTTTCATGGGTCACATTGCTTCAGTGCAAATACAGCATGGCTAATACAAAATGGCCAACAATACAGCAGCATGTTCATTCCCATTTGTGTTATTTATCAGGCATTGACAAAGATCTATAGCTGTGTTATTATCGACTCTGTCTGTGTCAAGTGTCAGGATGGCACCTCTATCAGTTTCACTGTACTCATGAATCATTTGTTAAAAGACAGTCTGGCTACATGTTTGAGCATATCTAGATGTAATCTTCTCTATAAATTGTGTACAACATCCAATCACAGATGGTAGATTATTGGTTTAATTATTTTCAGCTTTAGCTGAGATGAAGATATTTATTAGCCAGCTTTCAAGGAATGTCTGGGCAGCTTTGGTTAATGGGATCAGACAATTTATATTCTCTCCGATGAGAACAATAGCTAAGAGGAGGACATTTGGCATTCCAGTATTTTTTTAAACTGCCTAAAAAACATTATTTACTGAATAATTAGATTTGGAATATTCAAGCATCCAACCTGGTATTTAAGTGGTTATAAGTAAATATGCCAAATCTATAATTCCCTTGATGAAATTCAAGGAAACCAAATAAGGTTTCATTAAGATTACTTTATTTGATCATTTCAAGCACCCTTACAGGCTGTGGAAAAGATCAAAAGTTAGCTTGACTTCTTCAAATCCACTTGCTCAGTACGTGCATTCGAGATGCATGCAGCTGTCTGACTGATTGCAAAGGAAATTGTACATTAATTGGATATTGGTGTGGGTGGTCTGTTTTGGAGGGAGAAACATGATCATTAGCTGTAACCACAGAATCAGCTTCGTGCAAAGGGTAAGAAACAGGGTAATTTTAAGTTGCAGTAATGACAGGGGTCCTATCAAGCCAATAACCAAGTTTACAGCCAATGTCTTTCACCACAGTGTAAGCAATTTTCTCTACAGAAACCTATTTTACTCATGGAGAGGAGGGAATTGGTGGGTGCTGATGGCAAAATTTCCCAGGAGAGCTGGGACATATTGCGAAAATCACTTGTACAGAAATGCATCCAACATAGTGTCACTCAGAGGAGGGTGAATTGGGGAACAATACTGTGTGCACTCAGAGGAACATGTTTCAAGGTTGGGAGGACCAGCACTCTGCTAGACTTAGGTTAGAGTTATTACTTTACAAACTACTGAAGTTTGATGTGCAAATGTTGAGGTAATAATAAAAGGATGAGGAGTTCAATCTTTAGTCATCCCAGAAATGATTTATTTCTTATGTTTTGCAAATTCAAGTGTCAGGGAGTGGAGGCCTTAAAGTGGCTACAGTTTGGATAGAACATACTCAGATTTAGGTGATCATTTTTGTTTTCTTTTAAAAAAGATCACAGATCTCTTATATAGCTGAACTTTAAACATTACTTGAAAGTTGTTCTAGGACAGAAATTCCCAAGGCCAATACTCTAATATGGTTTTGACTCAAATAAATTATGTGAATTGGCTAAAACCTCTGACCTTCCAAACAAGATGACTTCTGTATTATTTGTTCATTAAGATAAAGTAAATTTAAATTCATCAATCATTTAGTATAAATAATATTTATAATTAATGTAATCAATGTTTCAAACAGTTACTTGCTTTTATCCTAATTGATAAAGAGAAATAAATATCACTAATGAGTCCAAGGGGCTATATCTCCTGAAGATGGCAACTTAAAAATAAAACAGCACGGGCACTAAATGGAGCCATGTGGAAGTCCATTAGGTAGGCTGTGCTGCAGGTCTGTTGCAAGGAAGGCAATGCAGTTCAGCTGGGTTATCTGAGACAAAAGATGAGTCTATTACTTTCTGTGTCGAACGTTGACAGATGTTTTACAGATCTTCTGATGTGAAGAAATATTTTGGGAATCAACCATGTGGTGAAATAGGACTGTGTGCAATTTCAAATGCCTGGCCGCATGCCTGAAAACAAAGGACTGTGGGACTCTAAATCCCACCAGTGATACTATTTCATACCTGGGTGTGAGGTTAGCCCTTTAGCCAAGGGGGCTCCCAAGGAGAAGGGATCCCCACTCAATTCAGCTCCAGCCAGCTACCTGGACTAACCTATACGTCAATTGCTACCAAGCAATTACATTAACAGGTTTGTGTCAGCGCAGAGACATTAGCTTAGGAGAACAGTATAAATATTGTTGATTCTGTTTGTTTGTTGTTACTTAGACTGTTCAGATTGGTAAACAGGAGATTGCCTGCTGCTGTAGAAGTTTTTTTTTTCTGTACATTATTGTTTTGGGGTATTGCCAGTTTGATACCCACGCTGCTGGGACCAGCATTTTGACTTCACTCTATTTGTTTTTATTTTTTTTTTCTCGTCCTTCCTTCCTCCCTTACTAACTAACATACACAAATCAAACAACCTCAGGGAGCTTTCTAGAAGGGGGTGGGGGGGTCTCTTTGTCTAAGTCGGTTTCTAAGTTGTTTTGTGCGGCAGCAATTCCGTCCACCATTTTGTCTTGCCATGCTCTTACCACCTAGGTGAGTTCTTCTGCCGTTTTGTTGTTATGTCAAACACACCCATCTTGTCCAACACTTTTTCCTTAGGCTAGCAAAGCTTTGCTCACACACACTTATATATACATACACATACAAACACCCGCTTGACCGTGATATTGCTGCACTGAAAATTAATCGGGTTTTGCTGATTGCCGTTTTTTTGTAGTGTTAGTTGAAAGTTACTAGTTCATTTGGCAAAGATCATCGACTCAAGTATTTTAATTGTAAAATTTGGGTATTACGTTAATAAATTGTGTTGTGATTTAAAGAGAAGCTGTTTGTGTTTATCCTTCATATGTGTGCAGTGCTTGCTGATTGACAATGCTTGTGCTCGGATTCCCTCCTTCAGTCATTGTTCTATAAAATCACACTTCACCCACACTGGTTCTTGAAGAACAATAACCTCAGTAGACTCAAAGTGTTTGGCCTTTAGAGTAAAGCACAGTCAAACATACAAATGAAATGCAAAAACAAGACACCAACTAACTACGAAACTAAGCAGACACAATGGCTTGCCAGACACACTGGCACTTTTAATCAACTACAATAGTCTGTGGTGTTTTGATGTTTCAGACTACCATATGGTAGGCCATATTCTGTTTATTAAAGTCCAATGGCTATCACTTTGTCAGAAAAATGAGTTTGGACAAAAAACAAAAGAAATAATACATTTGTTCATCTGATAAAACTGAAGGTTTTCTGATATAAAACATGTGATAAAATATTCCGTTTGAAGCTAATAATAAATATTTTTACAGTTTTTAAGCAGTTGCAACATCAGTTTTTCTTTGTAGTTTAAATGCCCTGAGTTGTATAGTATGTGCTGATCTACATATAAAGATTTTGTGGTCATTACTCGGTTTATTTTATCTCTTTGTATTAACCTGGATGAAGCAATTTATAGGTTTACTGTTAATACCGTAGCTCCTAATGGTAAAAAAAAAAACATTATAGCAGGCTTTTATACTTTTCAATGTATTGGTCTTGCATAAATTGAATGTACAGTGGTCTGTGGACCAACCTTGTAAACGCAGTTTAAAAAGCTCTCTGTGCAAATGAAACAACATTAGGCTGCAAAAAACAAAACTATTGTATCAAAGAGACAGCTGGGGCATTAAAGGAGGCCAGCTATCATTTATGTGTGAGTTCACTTCACTCAGCAACAATGAGAGCTTCAGGAACTGTTTAAATACAGAACTTTCTCACTTGTAACCTCAAAAACCAACACATCTCTGTAGCAACCCTTATTGACACAAATTTATTTATACTTTTTAATTTTTCTGTGCCACTGGACATTTGAAAAATAGGAGTAGTTATCACAGTACAGAAGTCAAATTTTTCATTTCTACAGTCAGAATTTGAGTCCTTGTCTAAACCGTGATGTTGTACCAAACCAGACTTGAAAAGTGATGTTTGGTTATAGCCACTGTTTATGATGTGCGCTTTTTGTATTCTATTTTTTTTTTTTCAAGACACTAAAATTTAAATAAAAGCAAAAGCAGAAATGATAAAATTTAGAGAGATAATTGAAAATGGCCACATGAAATTTAGTGAATCAACTTGGCTAATGTGTATTCGTCTGCAGCACTCATTTGGACAGATACCAGTTAATTTAATTGAAAAATAATGAGTGCTTTACTTTGACTCAATGCCAGCCGCCCCACTGCAAAGCTTGCCAAATAAATATCAAAATTAATGTCTCAGAAAAATTCTCTTCATTAAAATGTCCCTAACTGGCTGTCACTGAAGTAATTTGTCACATTAAAATATGAAATTCCACATGTTCTGTAAGCAGATGGTTGAGGTCCAAGGTCAGTTGTTGAGTGGCTGCTTAAAAAAGATAAATAAATATGTATCCCGTTATAGGTTCAAACACAACTAATTAAATTATCATCAGTTTTCAGGCTTTAATATGTCAAGCTTTGCAATGCTTTTTGCAATGCAGTTAACTCATATATATATATATATATATATGAATATATATGAATGGTAAATTGGATATTTAGTAAATGCATCTTCCTGTGCTACAAAATACTGTTTACTTGCACTGCTTTACTTGCACAATGATCACCTGCACTGTTGTATTGCTCTTGCATCTTATACTGCTCTATATTTACTCTCACTCACTTAAAACTGTGCACATATATTTATATTATATTGTAGATATGTTTATACTGTTTAATTTGTACTGTATTGCACCGACTACGCCAAAACAAATTCCTTGTATGTCCAAAAACGTACTTGGCAATAAAGCTTTTCTGATTCTGATTCTGATTCTGATTCTGATTCTGATTCTGATTCTGTAATTAACACATCTGATTTAAAAAATAAGTTTCCACCCATCAGATAATATACAAGCAGCAACTTTTTCATTTTTATTTTATTAGTGCCTGTAAAAAATAGTCTCTTTTACATCAACAGCTAGCACACATTTAAATTGGGCATTGCACATACATTCTTATAATTTTGCGCTTTTAATTGTAGGTTTTAACCATTCACTTTTAAGGGGGAACTACAACAACAGTCTAAGGATTTCAAAAAGCAAGATTTAAACACGATATAATGTTGATTAAATCTAATTCAGACATTGTTAAAATGATAAATACAGTTTATAATCTATTAATACAGCACCAGTAATATATGGTTAAAGTCCCTTAGCACGTTGCACCTCCTCCGCACACTTTATGCAGCCATTAACAAGCTTGAATCCTAAGCAGAATTGGTTTAGCTCAGTTAAATTGGTTCATTTTCTGTCATGAACCAAGGATTTAAGCATAGTTCAAATATCTTCATTGAAGTGTTGGAACACCCAACTGTGGCTAAGTCAGTCAGTCGGTCATTTTCTATACCTCTTCTTTCATAGTGGGTCGGAGGCAAGCTGGTGCCCATCTCCAGCAATCCATGGGCAGGAGGCGGGGAACACCCTGGACAGGTCGCTAGTCCATCGTAGGGCACTGTGGCTAAGTTTATTTGTTAATTTGAGGTAAAGTTGGAAAATCTGGAATATTGTCCATTCTTTATTATCCCATTCTATAATTTTATATCCATTTTGCATCATTAGCACTGGCAGCAGAGTAGCCCCAAATCATGAAGCTGCCCCCACCATGTTGACTGCTGGCGTGTTGTTCTTATGTTTGAAAGCCTCTGTGGTTAGTAACTAATCAGATATGGGATCACTTGTAGATTAGTGGCTGTTGCATTCTGACTGTGTTTTAAAATATCTCATGTATTTTTTTTTGTATTTGTAATTTAAAAGTCATGTAATTTAAAGTTTTATTCTTGTTTTTTACCATCAACGTGCCAGAGACTGCAGATAAAATCGTGCCCCTTTGGCTAAATCTGGTATGTTTACATTAAGAGCTGAAATTCTCAATTATAATAATGTGTGTTGTCCCTTTTGATCAAATAAATGAATATAAAAATAATAAATTAAAACATACTGCCTGTTATTTTGGCCAAGCAGTTCAGTCTTTGTCTCATCTTTTTTGATAAGGTTGAAAAGACTTGTCCAAACAGCCAGCTGCAAATTTCAATCAAGCCTGAAGGTGCTGATTTAGGAGCAGGGCCCTCTTTTTGGTCAGCACACTTTTAGTCCATATGGAGACTCACCGGGGACAGTTACACTGGTGTTCCAGCAGTTTCTATTTCTTGGCAGGCTTGAGAACTGGTGGTTCCTGAAAATCCTTAATGATTTCCTTTTATATATATTTTGGTAGTAGTCCTCAACCACTGGGCGAAGGACCTGTGCTGAATCATCTTAACATCCTCTTTTTTCCTTTCGCTGCACTTGACATCTATTTGTTTAGCAGACGTACAGTCTCTATAGCTGGTCCGAAGCAGTGGACCTACCAGCAGAGCCCTTAGGGAGAGCCTCCGGCTGCATGCTGGCCCAGCTGCCTAAACAGCCTTTACAGTTTTTTTTTTTATCATGTTTCTTTCTTCGTCACTTTTGGGACTGCTGTGTTTTTGGCAGGATATTGTATTTAGATTGTCAATTGAGGACTAGTGCAACCTGGAAAAAAAAGTGTCAGTTGTTCACACCTGCTGAATATGATGGGTATGCTATTAGTGCTAACTGCTTTAATCACATGCTGTGATGGAGCAGACAGTGGATGGAAAATATGTGCAAAAGACCGTGTGTAGCAAAGTGTTGGTAGATAGCTGCCACTGTGATAATGGCAAACTCTGAGTGACAGAAATACAATTCACTCCAGGTGATGCACAAAAAAGCAAAAGCTGCTGTTAGCTTTTGATGGAATCAGTTTGAATCACAATATATGCTTTAAGGAAACTATATAGAGAGAGACACAAATAAAAACTTAACTCTGGCAAATATCATTCTCCTTTTTATCACCATTAACAAATAATCATATTTGTTGTGATCTTTGTTTAATACCAGCCACATAAAAAACAGGTGTCTTGAAAATGCAAATTATAAAAACATTTTTAGGGGTGTATGTCATCATTTTTATAACTGTTTAGTTGTGCTCAGACTTGTAGCTCATGATTGTTATATTGATCTCTGTGTCTAATATGAAGGAATATGCAGTCATATTCAATAAATTAGCATAGATTATGATCCAAGATGGCACTGCAGATGGTCGCCTCGGCGTGTTGGTGCGCATTGTTTTGTTTTGTTTTTTTCTTTAAAACGGTCTTCTGTGATGGTACCCGGAGCTATCTCACCAGAAAAGAACTCATGAACATCAGGGCTACTACACCAGAGGAGTTATTTCCAACTTTTCTGCCTACTGCTCTGGAATTTTTGGACATTCTGGGTCAAAGGTGCGCTCACCTTTGTTCACGCGGTGAAACGCCGGAAGAGAGGGAAACGGGCTGGGGTGCTGGTACGTCTTCGCCAGCGTGGACTACGAACACCGTTACCTGGAATATTTCTCTCTAACGTGCGCTCACTTCCCAACAAAATGGAGGAACTACAACTGCTGTTGGGGAAAAACAGGGACTTTTATTCATCGGCAGTTTTGTGCTTCACGGAGACATGGCTGTGTGGATTAATACCGGACTCTGCGCTGCAGCTGGCAGGATTCCAGCTCTACAGAGCGGACAGAGACACGGAACTCTCCGGCAAAGCGAAAGGTGGAGGAATCTGTTTCTACCTCAACAGTGGTTGGTGCAACGATGTGACAGTGATTCAGCAGCACTGTTCTCTAGACCTGGAAGCCTTCATCATAAACTGTAAGCCTTTCTATTCCCCCCGTGAGTTCGCTTCGTTCATCCTGGTCGGTGTTTACATCCCGCCGCAAGCTAACGTGCAGGTCGCACAGCGCATGCTCGCCGACCAGATACTGAGTGTGGAGCGGACCAACCCAGACTCCTTAGTAATCGTCGCTGGTGACTTTAACAAAGGTAATCTCACCCACGAACTCCCCAAATATAGACAGTTTATTAAATGTCCGACCAGAAAGGACAACATTCTGGATCACTGTTACACCACCATCAGAGACGCTTATCACGCCGTCCCACGTGCTGCACTGGGCCAATCCGACCACATCATGGTCCACCTGATTCCTGCATACAGGCAGAAACTAAAGCTCTGCAAACCTGTTGTGAGGACGACAAGGAAGTGGAGCAGTGAGGCTGTGGAGAATCTCCAGGCGTGTTTAGGTTGTACAGACTGGGATGTGTTCAGGACTACTACCAACAGTCTGGACGAGTACACAGAGGCTGTGACTTCCTACATCAGCTTCTGTGAGGACAGCTGTGTACCATCATGCACCAGGGTGAATTACAACAACGACAAACCCTGGTTCACAGCTAAACTCAGAAGGTTAAGACTGGATAAGGAAGAGGCCTTCAGGAGTGGGGACAAAGACATATACAGAGAGGCTAAGTACAAGTTTGGCAAGGCAGTGAAAGAGGCCAAACGACTGTACTCTGAGAAGCTCCAAATCCAGTTCTCAACCAACGACTCTGCGTCTGTCTGGAAAGGGCTCAAGCAAATCACCAACTACAAGCCGAAAGCCCCCCACTCCATCAACGACCGACGCCTCGCCAACGACCTGAACGAGTTCTACTGCCGCTTGGAAAGACAAAGGGACAGTCCTGCAACCATCCCCCACGACGCCCCCCAACAGCTGCAGCCACAATCCACCACCCCCACCTCCCCAACCGCAAGAGGGGCCTTGGCACCTCCAACCCCCACCCTGAAGTCCCCCCCCACCAGCCCCCTACCCATGCCGAGGACGGCTCTTTCCATCCAGGAGAGGGACGTCAACAAACTCTTCAGGAGACAGAAGCTGCTGGTCCGGATTCTGTCTCACCAGCCAGCCTGAAGCACTGCGCTGATCAGCTGTCTCCAGTTTTCACAGACATTTTTAACACCTCACTGGAGACATGTCATGTGCCAGCCTGCTTCAAGTCCTCCACCATCGTCCCTGTTCCCAAGAAGCCAAGGACCACAGGGCTTAATGACTTCAGACCCGTCGCCCTGACCTCTGTGGTGATGAAGTCCTTTGAGCGCCTTGTGCTCTCACACCTAAAAGACATCACCGACCCCCTCCTGGACCCCCTGCAGTTTGCCTACAGAGCCAACAGGTCTGTAGATGATGCAGTCAACCTAGCACTTCACTTCATCCTCCGGCACCTGGACTCCACAGGAACCTATGCCAGGATCCTGTTTGTGGATTTCAGCTCTGCCTTCAACACCATCATCCCAGTTCTGCTACAGGAGAAGCTCTCCCAGCTGAGTGTGCCCAACTCCACCTGCATGTGGATCACTGACTTCCTGTCTGACAGGAAGCAGCAGGTGAGGCTGGGGAAGCACGTCTCTGACTCCCTGACCATCAGCACCGGTTCCCCCCAAGGCTGTGTTCTCTCTCCTCTGTTCTTCTCCCTGTACACCAACAGCTGCACCTCCAGTCACCAGTCTGTGAAGCTTCTGACGTTTGCGGACGACACCACCCTGATCGGACTCATCTCTGATGGTGACGAGTCCGCGTACAGATGGGAGGTGGACCATCTGTTGGACTGGTGCAGCCAGAACAACCTTGAGCTCAACGCTCTAAAGACAGTAGAGATGGTTGTGGACTTCAGGCAGAACCCAGCCCCACCTGCCCCCATCACCCTCTGTGACTCCACAATTGACACTGTGGAATCTTTCCGCTTCCTGGGAACCATCATCTCCCAGGATCTCAAGTGGGAGCCAAACATCAGCTCCCTCATCAAGAAAGCCCAGCAGAGGATGTTCTTCCTGCGGCAGCTGAAGAAATTCAACCTGCCAAAGACTATGATGGTGCACTTCTACACAGCCATCATTGAGTCCATCCTCACCTCCTCCATCACCATCTGGTATGCCGCTGCTACAGCCAAGGATAAGGGCAGGCTGCAGCGTGTCATTCGGTCTGCTGAGAAGGTGATTGGCTGCAGTCTACTGTCGCTCCAGGAACTGTACACCTCCAGGACCCTGAAGCGGGCTGGGAAGATTCTGGCTGATCCCTCCCACCCCGGTCACAGACTCTTTGAGACTCTCCCCTCTGGCAGGAGGCTGCGGTCCATCCGGACCAAAACCTCACGCCACAAGAACAGTTTTTTCCCATCTGCCACCAGCCTGGTTAACAAAGCCCGGAAACCACCCTGACACTCTCCCTTTCCCCCACACCCCCCCTTTTTTGCTGACAGGACACCTGTAACCTGTAACTCTATGCATTACATTAACGCTCAGCATGGACTCCTGCTTTACTTGCACTGCCATACTTGCACAATGATCACCTGCACTGTTGTATTGCTCTTGCATCTTATACTGCTCTATATTTACTCTCACTCACTTAAAACTGTGCACATATATTTATATTATATTGTAGATATGTTTATATTGTTTAATTTGTATTGTATTGCACCGACTACGCCAAAACAAATTCCTTGTATGTCCATAAACGTACTTGGCAATAAAGCTTTTCTGATTCTGATTCTGATATGTGTTCCAGTGAGGATTGTTTATCAGATTTAGAGTACAACCTTTAAGCAGGTATAAAACACATGTTTCAAAAAGCCCATATTTCTTGTTTTATAGGTTTTGGATTTGTATTTCATACAAATCTTTTCTCATTTTGTTATTTCAGTGATTTTTCCTGATCCACATTGAGAACAAAATTGTTTAAATTTGAACTATTTAAATTTTTCCTGTCTGATATGCTTGTCCAATTAATCAAGGTAGGTAAAGAAACCTATAAATTTATTTTGTCATGATATGTGGGTGTTTTTGGGTTCTTCTTCTTCTTCGTGTGAGAGGAGTGTGAGTGGAAGAGCGGAGGAAGAGCGACACATCCGTAGATGTAAAAGGGTGTGGGATCGCACGGTTTCAGCTCTGTACCGCACTTGTGCGAGAAATCGGAGACTGGCTGACCGGCACCGGGTCCCGGCTCCCATTTATTCCCCAGGTCAATGAGTTTGGTTATCAACCCGAGATGTGCGCCTCAGGGGTTTTTATAAAAAACTGTCCCCTAAGTTCACCCTACACCATTCAAGCGGTGCTTGGCCCCACTTTGGTCCATTTGGACCTCCCTCCCAGTCTGCGGGTACACCCTGTTTTTCATGTTTCTTTATTGAAACCAGTCCTCTCCAGTCCTGACTTCCCTCCTTCTGAGCCCCCACCTCCCATCTGGGGCTGGGGATGGTCAGCCTGTCTACGCTGTGCATAGAATCCTGGATGCTCACCGCCAGGGCCGAGGGTTCCAGTATCTAGTGAATCGGGTCGGTTATGGCCCCGAGGACCGTTCCTGGATTTCCAGGTCTTTTATTTTGGATCACTCTTTTATTAGAGTTTGAGGCGTCCCGTCTGCCTGGGTCGTCCAGACCGCCAGGTGGCGGTCCTTGAGGATGGGGTATTGTCACAGTCTGTGTGTTTTCCTGTGTGAGTTCCTGTTGTTTCCCTGGGGAGCTTCTGCTGGTGGGCGTGGTGTGCAGCCCTACAGCTGCTCACTTACAGGCAATCATCTGCAGGTGCTTTTAAGGAGCTGCGGGACGAGCATTCTTTGTCTGATGGACCACATCCAGTGGTAAACTCAAACCTCTGCACCTTAGCCTTGAACACCCAGTGTTTTGAGACTCTGCAGAACTTTCTGTCGACCTTGTATTTACCCAAGCCTGTCCTACTTGTCCGCCTCTGATTGTTTTTGCATGTGGGTCAAGAAACTCTCTAGTAATATGTCACCTACAAGATAGTAAACATCAAGATGTGCAAAAAGGATCTGCAGAACAAAACATTTAAGGCACTTGACAGGTAAAGCGATGAATAAAAAGAACAAGGATTTATCTATACAAATTAACAGATAAAGGAAATCATCAATCAAATCATTATTTGTGTTTAGCAGCTGCTTAAACATGCTTGTGCTTTTAAATAATTATGAAAACAAAAACATAATCTAAATAGTTTGAAAAGTAAGAGGTCAAATGAAAGTACATTAGTTCATGAATGAAAGCCTATAGCAGCAGCAGCCATCTGGCTACCATTAGACTCTGCAGGCTGTTTCCTTGATACGAACAATGACTCAGCTGGATGCAGGCAAGCAGAGGTAAGCAGGACCTCCAGGCAAGGTCACCTGTGGATCCAGATGAGCTGGTCCAACTCTTCAGCTCAAACACTCCCACAAACATAGGAGCCCACAGATGGCTTAATGGAACCCTGAGGCTCCTGTTGATCCAGCTCCGGATTATTCTTATCATTCCAAAAAGGTGATGATATTGATTTTTCCAGGGTTTGGCTTGGAGTGTTTATGTGTTTGACTGATGTCTATCTCAACATGCAGCATTTCACCTGTCAGTCAGCTCCAGGCGGCAGAGCTAACCCTTAGAGTAAAATCCAAAACAGCCCAAAGATGAAATATTTCTTATTTATTTAATTGCACGTCTGTAAGACTTCATCTGAATTACCCTTAACTGCATGCACAATCACATCAGTGAAGGTGTTATGGAATAGGTCAGTTTACAACACATCATTGAGCATCTGTAGGCTAATTATACATTTAGGCTCAAATTAGATGGAAGGTGGTCTAAAAATAAAGGTTTCTTACTTGTCTAATTAGATTTCAGATCATTAATTGATGTCTAAATGCAGTTAAAAAAATCTCAAAGCCAGGAATCAAGCCTGTCAGTTCAAGCTTGAGATAATATCTTTGCGAGCGAACGAGCAACACAGATGATGTGGTAAGCCAGTTAGAAGTAGTGATTAGAAATTATGATTCTTCATATTTATCATTTCCTGGATAAGGGAAGTTTCTATAGCAATGTTCAGAAACAAGATGATTCATACATTTTCAGCTGAGATCCTTGAGACATCAACTTGTCACCACTGAGAAATGTGTGCTTTCATCTATTTTAGTTAACTCTATTGTATTGACACAATTTGAATCAATTAGCAGTCGTTTTGGAGGGTGAAGTTGAAAAGTATGAGTCATACTGAACAATTGCATTTTTTTTGGTTACATATGAGAATTCAGCACTGTTCCATGTGACATCCAGGATGCATCTTGTTAGTGGGCAGCCTGAAGGGCTGGATGTTCCCTTTACACTTTATATAAAATAATGTGTTAATCTGATACTGCAAATCAAAAATCCACTACTTTCTAATGTGTTAGCCTTTGACTAAGCACAACTTTATTTTTATAACTCTCTGATATGACCACAATATTAAAATTGAGAAGTTAAAAACAAGCCTTAGCCCAATTTACTGATGATTTTTTTTTCCAAACCTCAATTGATTATATATCTCGTACTCGTCGTCTTCCGCTTTATCCGGGACCGGGTCGCGGGGGCAGCAGACTAAGCAGAGACACCCAGATGTCCCTCTCCCCAGACACCTCTTCCAGCTCCTCCGGGGGGAGCCCAAGGCGTTCCCAGGCCAGCCGAGAGACATAGTCCCTCCAGCGTGTCCTGGGCCGTCCCCTAGGCCTCCTCCCGGTGGGACGTGCCTGGAAAAACCTCCTGAGGAAGGCGTCCAGGAGGCATCCGGTATAGATGCCAGAGCCACCTCAACTGGCTCCTCTCGATGTGGAGGAGAAGCAGCTCTACTCCGAGCCCCACCCGGATGGCCGAGCTCCTCACCCTATCTCTAAGGGAGTGCCCGGCCACCTTACGGAGGAAGCTCATTTCAGCCGCTTGTATCCGGGATGTTGTTCTTTGACTTGGAGGAGCTAATCTTCATCCCAGCCGTTTCACACTCAGCTGCGAACTGCCCCGGCGCATGCTGTAGGCCTTGGCTAGATGGGGCCAGCAGGACCACGTTATCTGCAAAAGGAGGAGACGAAATCCACTGGTCCCCAAACCAGACCCTCTCTGGCCCTTAGCTGTGTCCAGAAATCCTGTCCATAAAAGTTATGAACAGGACCGGTGACAAAGGGCAGCCCTGAAGGAGTCCAACATGCACCTGATTATATATCTTTCAATATATATTTCATTTTGTTCTAATTGTATATAAATCTGTTCATTTCATTTCAATAGTAGTTTATAAATCTCCCAATATCTAAGTCTCAATGCAGAATGTGATGGCTGTGGATATGAAGGATCTCTTCTAGTTATCTTTAACACAGGAGGTCTGACAAAGCCTCTGATTGAAAACACTTTGTTTTTTATTTGTTGTCTTGTTAGAAGGATCCTCATTATTGTCTATTATGTTATTCATTTGACTAAAAATCCTTCTTTGCACAATCATCTCCGGAGCCTCCAGAACAGTCCCCAGAGGCAGCCTTCTTTATCAGCTTATTCATCTTTTTAGTCTCCCCGGAAGACATCAGAAGAGATTGCTCCCTCCAAAACAGACAAGATCAGCAGCGTCTTATTGCAAAAACTCAAGAACCTAAGTTCGCCTAAGAAGTAGAGTCTGCTCTGTCCCTTCTTGTAGATGGCTTCACTGCTGCATCTCAAGTCCAGTCTATTGTCCAGGTGAACACCAAGGTATTTATGCTCCTCCATCACCTCCACTTCTTCTCCGATGATGGAAATAATGTTTGACTTATTCTTGTTTCTGTCATATCTGCCTGGGCTGTGTCCAAGTATATCTTTGTGTGTGTGTATATGTGCATCTGTCTTGTGCTTCCTCATACAGGAGAGGCAGGGAGGATAATGAGCTCTGGCTGCAGCTCATCTGAGCTCATCAAGGCAGCTTTAAAGGAGTGGCAGAGGAGATGGAGGATCACCAGTTCTTTCTGTGCACACAAGTGGTAAACTGTTTCATGCCATTTCCCTAAGTTATCACTATGTGTGACGTTTTCCTAGCTCCCCTTGTTCCTCCTTCCAGATCCTTTAACGCTGCGCCTAGCTGAAGCAGTTAGCTATCATTCTCATCCTTGAACAATGTGTAAATTTAATAATCAATGAACGTTCTGAATCTTAATGGTAGGGAATTGTTTCTCTTTTTTAAATGTTTCTGCACCTGATTTTCTTGGAGATGCACCTAAAAACCTAGTAGAGGAAAAACAAAAACAGGGAGAAGTTTAAAAAGTAGTACTACATCAACAGCATTATTTCTACTTTAGCTTTTATTTATCAGGTAATGTGTTTTATACAATGGTTCATTTTTACCTATTCATCTCACCCAAGGACATTTTACTGACGTGAGATTTAGTTTTTGTTGATAATTACATATAAGGTGAAAGACTATGTAACTATACAAGTAATGAAAAACCGGCAAACAGTTAATGCAACGCAATTTGCCGGGAAAAACAGGAGAAAGCACAATAATTACCAAAATATTCTTCAACAGACAACAACTGAAAATAATGAGGTTAACTCTGACCACATTATTGTTCCACTTTCATTATTTATTCTGCAATTCACCAGCGTGCCGTTACAGGTCTAAATACATGTAAAACCCAGTCCCACATTAAACATGAGGAGAAAGCTGATACATTCCAAAGTTTTTGTCAGGTTTAAACAACCTAAAATACTTATAACATCAAAAAAAAGAGAAAGACAAAGAATTTGTTATTTCACTCGCAGCGAGGAGAACGGACAGAGATGTGCTTCAGTTACAAATCTCCTACCGCTCTGAAAATCATCTGTCCGCACCTCTCTTTTTATTATCTTTCGGGGGTCCCTAGTTACAAAGGACGTTACTCTCTAAGGATGGGAAAAACAGCTGCATCGTAAACAAGTCATAAACAGCATTATCTTTTAACAACACACTTCCACAGTCTCCTCCAATCCTAAGATCAGTGTGTTGTCCATTCAGCACAATCAGCCTTCATCTTTTATGACCTCCTCAACTGCGGACTGCTTCCTCCTCAGCTCCACTTTTGATCTTTGCCTGCAGACAGACTCATCACATCCTTTACTCACACAAACATCATGAAAGGTTATAAAATCAAATAGTCAAGTTAAAGAATAGGAGAAATATATAAGATAAATCTATATTCAATTATTCCAACAGTTTTTATTTACAGTAATCGTTGATACCACATGTGCAGAACCGAGCATTGTATTTTCAGGCTTTTTACTCATAAAAGCTGCTATGACTTTTTTTTTTTTAAAACAAACAGGAGCAAAAACAGCTGGCCAGGCTATATTACAGTAATGACTCTTTTTGCCAATTGTTTGCTAAGGGAAATTAAAGATATTTTCCAAATTGCATTCAGTAAACCCAGATATGTAAATGCACTTTAGAAAAGGAGACATCCTTTTTCTCACCATTACATTGACCATTTTAGGTTAGTTAGGATTATCAAAATCACGTCTGTTGGCAACTGCCAGAATAGGCGAATTCTTTTAGATCTGTTTTTAAATCATCTTTAAATTCTGAAGTTTATATACATTTAGATAATATTTTTTAGAAATGCCAATTAAACTATACAACTTGGGTGAAATGTTTTCGGTATCTTTCCACAAGCTTCTCACAATAGTTTGCTGGAGTTTTGGCCCATTCCTGCATCTGGAACTGGTGAAACTGAGACAGGCTTATAGGCCAGCTGGCAATCAAACACCTTTTCGGGTCTGCCCAAAAATCTTCTATGGAACTGGAATTCATGTTTTTTTATCATGATGTCATCTAATTTGTGAAGTGCACCAGTCTTCAGCCCTCAAACGTCACAGTTCGATTCGGTTTTTAAGTTTCCTTCAAAATTCTCCAATAGTAACAATGGTGATTATAGCCAAACACATGAATTTTACTTTAATCAAAGCATAGCACATGTCTCCAAAAATTAGGTTTTAGGTCCTTGAGTTGATTTGCAACTAAAATTCCTGGAAAAAGGCAAAAGCTTGTCAACAGAGGGATGCGTGAAGTATTCTTGCATTTCCTGGTAGATGGTTGATGTTTTGACTGTGGACTTGAGAAACCCAGAGAACCAACACTGGGTTTCTAAAGTCCCTATTGCTTTGTATTTGTAACCCATGTATTGGTGTCATCTATGCGTAGTGGCTCACACCCTCAGTCTACTTCTTATTATTGTGAGGTAGTCAATTTTACCCCCATTGTGTAGAATAGTGCTTGTTAGATGAAGGTTTTGGACAAGAGTAGTAATTATATCAGGGCTATATGGTTTCAATATGTTTTCAGACAGACAGACAGACAGACAGACAGACAGATAGATAGATGACAAAAGGTTTGTGTTTATTTCATGCAAGGGTGATTTATCTGTCAAAAAAAGGAAAAAGTTCGCCCACCTTCGGGAAGCGGTTGGAAATGACATTTATAGTGGTTTTGGTTAATAATGATCAGTTATTAATGAAATTTACTAATTTTAATTATTAAGGGCTTTGAGCCCATAATCACAACACCAGAGGACATCTCTGATTTTTATTTGTATGTAATGATTTTTGGTTAAGAAGTAATTTTTTCTGCATTCTGATTATAATTTTTGATACATTTTAATTAATCAATAATCATAACCCTTACAACAATCTCTTATTTCCAATCAACTTTCTATGTGTGTGCTTGGATACAGCACTCTGGGACCCATCAGTTTATTTAGCAATGACCTTTTGTGGCTTACACTGCGTGTGGAGAGTGTCAATGACTGTCTTTGGGACATCTGTCAGGTCGTCCCCATGACTGTGTAGGCCATAAAATGGGCATTGTAACATTTATACATTAAAAATATTTTTTTCTGAGACACTAAATGTTGGGTTTCTATTATCTGCAAGTCGTCAAAAATATTGAACTTATTGCACTTTTTTTTTAATGTAGCTGAATTAAAAGGGTAGTTACATAAACGCTGCTCAAAAAAAATAAAGGAACACTTTAAAAACACATCAGATGTCAATTGAAAATAAAAAAAATCACGCTGGGTATTCATACCGATATGGAATGGGTAATGTGTTAGTAGGCACCGGGGGGTGGATCAACGCGTTCCGACAGACAGTGTGAACAATCGCACAGGTAAGACAGAACCAGCTAACTATATGAAAAGAAATAAGCAACCCGGTAAGCTTGGTGTTAGCGCTAGATAAATACGCAAGCCTGTATGCTCGGCGTTTAATATAACCGCAGTTTTTGAAGAGGCCTAATAATAAACAGGGGGTGTGTGTATGAATGCAAAATCACATGATTCACCCAGTGAGACAACCCGAAACCTTGCTGAGTCTGGCCGAATTTATTAGTTCTCCAAAACTCTGACAACCCAGGGTTCAGACCAGGAAGCAGGGTCATTGTTTAACACTCCTCTCTGCAGCTTCTGTACTGCTACCCACCCATTACCCTATTAAGACAGTGTCTCACCCACAGCCAAAATTGAATAGATTAAAACATAATCTAAAAGGAGGAAATCAGGAAAATCTTATAAAAATAAACACAACTCAGATTAAAAAGAAAAATAAAACAATTAAATGTGGCTTACTGAACATAAGAGCTCTCTCTTCAAAGACTTTGCTAGTTATTGACTTGATTTGTGACAATCAGATTAATTTATTTTGCCTCACAGAAACCTGGCTGCATCAAGACGATTATGTTAATATAAATGAGTCAACTACTAATTATTGAAATTTTCACATTCCTCGAAATACTGGTTGAGGAGGAGGAGTAGCAACCATCTTTCAGTCTGATTTATTGATTAGTCCCAGACCAATCAATAGCTACAACTCTTTTGAATATTTAATCCTTAGTTTTCCTCATCCAAATTGCAAAGCACTAAAACCACTTCTGTTTGTTGTTTTGTACCGTCCACCAGGCCCTTACTCTCAATTTTAGATCAGTTTTCAGACCATTTTATCTGATTTAGTGTTAAATACAGATAAAGTTATTATAGTGGGGGATTTTAACATTCATGTTGACACTGAAAGTGATAGCCTAAATATAGCGTTTAATGCTATCTTAGACTCAATTGGCTTTGCACAAAACATTAACAAACCTACCCACCTTTGTCATCATTCTCTGGACCTTGTGCTGACATATGCCATTGAGTGTAAAGACATAACAATATTCTCTCATAACCCTGTCCTGTCTGAACATTTATTAATAACCTTTGAGTTTAATTTAACTGAGTACTCCACACCTGAAAGAAAATTTCATTATAGTAGATCATTATCAGACAATGCTGTAACAACCTTTAAAGAATCTGTTCCACTTTTGATTTCCTTATTATCACAGAAAAGCACAGTGGAGGGCAACAATTTTGTTTCTTTCCCTTCACAAATTAATTCTCTTGTTCATAGTGTTACTTCATCATTGCGTGATGCATTAGACAATGCAGCCCCCTTGAAAAAGAAGGTAATTATTCATAGGAAGCAGGCTCCTTGGTTTAATTTAGATCTGCATACTTTAAAGCACAATGTAAGAAAATTGGAGAGAAAATGGCACTCTACACACATAAAGGATTCCTACTGAATCTGGAAAAATAGCCTACTGTTGTATAAAAAGACACTTGCCAAGCCAGAACAGCTTATTTCTCATCATTAATAGAAGAGAACAAGAATAATCGCGTAGTTCTGGACCCTTTGTGGGGTGCCTTGAGACAACATTGTTGAAAATGAGCACTATATAAATAAATAAACTAAAACTATCTCTGTAGTTATGCTGCTATACGCTTAGGCTGCTGACCACTTTCACCCTCTTCGCTACATTCTCACACTACTCTCCAATTTTGCATTATTTGCTGTAATTTCAGTTTTTAACTTTATGTTCTCTCTCTTTTCTCTTCCTAGAAGCTACACCTGGCCTGATTCTGTGTCTACCTGTGATACCTTTCTGGAGAGGGGCATCGTCCAAGCTTCTGCTGGCAACAACTTAATGCTCACCTTCTACAGATGATCCACTTGGCCCTGTCTTTCAGTATTTTACCCTTTCTCTCTCCTAGATATAGCAATTAACTGAGCTTTTACTGTAACTAATTATATGTGCTCTCTTTCAGACTCTATCCTTGAAAACTGGCTCAAAGTTGATCTGTTCTTTCTTTCTAGAAGAAACGAGCTACATCCATTAAGATTTACTTTTCCTTCCCATAGAAAGTACTCCTGGATCACTGCTTCTGTGTTTTTTGTGTCTGTCCTCTGTTCTCTCTAACCACCAGTCGTTTGTGGCAGATGGCCGCTCACACTGAGCCTGGTTCTGCTGGAGGTTTCTTCCTGTTAAGAGTTTTTCCTCTCCTGTTAAGAGTTTTTCCTCTCCGCTGTCGCTACATGCATGCTCAGTATGAGGGATTGCTGCAAAGTCAACGCCAGTGACTGTCCACTATCTCTACATGCTCATCCAGGAGGAGGGAATGTTGCAAGTCACTGACTCGATGCAATCTGCTGGGTTTCCTTAGATAGAAAAACGTTTTGTCCAATTTGTTCAATGGTTAGGATTAATTGGAATGTATGAACCTGACTTTTGTGAAGTGCCTTGAGACATGTGTTGTGAATTGGCACTATATAAATAAACTGAATTGAAAAGAAAATAACTAATCAATCTCAAATCAGTTTGTCTTATGCGGATTGAGTGGAGAAAATAATATTTGAAAAAACTGATGGTTATATCTTCACGCTACTAAAGCCTTGCATTATAGGAGACTCCTCAGTCACACTAAGAACCTAGAGGAATTCTGAAAGCTGTATGAACCAAAGTCCAACCTGGGTTGCTCTGTGGGCCATTGATAAGTGGACCCTTAAATTAGACACTCTCTTGACCAGTTCTGTAGATTTGGACTGAGAAAACTGACTGTCCAAGCGTCCAACAACTTTAAATATCTCCAGGTTTGTTGGAGCAGAACTACAAAATATAAACATGAAGCCCTTCTTCAAACTACTGAGAGAGCAGCAAACTTCGATGAGTGTTAAAGATTAATCAGCTTTGTTGAGAATTCGAACGGTGATTCTTATTCTGAAGAATGGATTAAAGCGCTGCCCTGCAGAATCTAGGAACGGAGCCTAGGTGTGACGTTAGAATGTGTGGGAGCAAAGAATCTGCCTGAGCGAAAAAGAGAAGTGAGGAACACTGAATGCCTGAAATGTAGCTGAAGGTTGAAAAAGGAATGGGAAAAAAATGGAGTGATGCATCTCACCTAGAGACAAGCTAGGCCGGGTGTTAGCGAGTTGAACGCCGGTGGGAGGGGCCGAGGAGCGGGCTGGGCGCCGGTAGAGCGGAGAAGAGGAAGCTGAAGTAGCCAAGTTGGAGGCCAACTCCAGAGATGTTGAGTGAGATGAATGGAGCGCTGCAGAGAATCCATGGACGATATGCATGAAGCAGAGAAGATTGAGGGATGACTGGAGTAGAAGAAGACGTCTAAGCTTGAGGTGCTGGAGGATCGGTTTGAGAGACGAAGATCAGAGAAGAAGCTGCATGCAGAAAACAGGCAGGAATGTGCAGCGGGAGCCAGGGTGGAGGTCAACCTCGGCGACGTTTGGCAGGAGGATTTTAAGGCGCTTCCGGAGGAGGTGGAAGGTGGAAGGGCAGGATCATGCTGCAGCAGGAGCGCGGAGAGCTGAGTGAGGTGGGATAAATCCAGATCGGAGTCGGGAGACATGCAGCACGATCTGGACTGGGAGAATGGAAGCCAAAGCGGGAGCTATAAAGGAGGAAGGAGGGCGAAAATACGTCACAAACAATGCGAGGAGATGCTACATCGTCAGACTGAAGTTGAACATGACGTGACTGAACGTCAAAGTTCAGCTGCAGAACGGAGGGCTCCATGGATGAAGATCTTTTAAAGCGGAGCCTTGAAGGATGATTGGCCGGGGAGAAATGCAGACTTGACGCTGATTGGTGGAGCAGAGCCGCATGGAGGAGTAATTAGACGAAGCTGGAGGTGATGGTGAGTCTTCCATGTTGAATTTTTGTTTAAACTCTATAATATAAAGATCAGAGTGAATATGTGAAATAAACTGACTAATACAATGATGAAAGTTGACTGACTTATGAACCTCACTGACCTGACAATGATAACCTGACACTTCTCCAGACTGGACGGACCCGACAGACAACGCCTTCAAGGTGGACCCCACAAAGACCACCTTATTGATCCTTGGTGAATAAAAAAAAAAATTAAGCATTTAAAACAGACCTAGTGGAAACAAAAAGAGTTATGAGGAAATAATCTGTTTTAAGAATATAAAAACAAAATTATTTTCAAAATTTCGCAATTGAAATTGCTCTGATAGAGAAGTAAGTAAGTATGTAAATATTTATTTGTATAGGACATTTCAGTGAAATGGCAATTCAAAGTGCTTCACATTATAAAAACACAAAATCCTAAAAACCATTAAGCGGATATTCATGACAGTCATGGGGGAAAAGTTGTCAGTGTGTGAATGTGTGTGAATGGGAATGACTGATTTCTTTATAGAGAGTCTTTGAGGGACCTTAAAAGTGCTAATAAAGGTCTGATATTCTGATGATCTTTGCCAAAACTTCTATCTTAATTTTTCCAAAATCATGTAAAGATAGTAATGTATTGAAATACTGATAAACATATGAAAGCTCATAGACCTGTCTTCAATTTTTCACAATTCTTTAACAAACAGGGTAATCAAACTTTTATGTGGCCAAATGTCTGTCCATTTTGTCTGTCTGTTTTTGTGAAAAGAATATCTGTTTCATGTTATGTAAAAATTAGGATATTTGTGCACGATAATAATTAAAGACTACAACAGATGTTTGGACTTTTTCCAGTCAGGTTCAGAATGATCAAATTAGACTCAAATTTAACAAAAGATGAAATGTACCTTAACAGAATTACTGGACTGGACTGAAATGAAGAAAACTTGAGTTAACTGAAACAAACTTTAGTTACTTGAAATAAAGACAAAGTGTAATTAAAAGTGAAGAACTATAACTGACTAAAACTGTACATTGTGTTTATAAACTGGGTAAGACAAACTAAGATTATAAGATATAATATGCCCTTCATTTTTGTGTTCATCAATTTTATTAAGCCTTCTAAACTGATGAGGAGTGAGTTTTTTTTTTTCAGAACTAATGAAACCAAAACTAAACCAAGCATTATTAAAATAAAAGCAACTAACACAAATAGTGACCTCATTCTTAAACATAATGAGGACTTACTGCATTTAATAAATAATAAAAAACCAAGATTAGAATAGATGCATCTAAATAAAGCTAGAATAGAATAGATCACTCAGAGTTGTTATAATCTTGCTGATGAATACCACAAAAATTGTTATGGAACTAGATGATTAAAAGTGAGCAACCTTATCATGGCCAAACAGAATCATTTGTGGGGAAGATCCAATTTAACTTTATTTAACCCTATCTATCATGACACCATACAGGTCTTATTAACATCTTGGATGGCACATGTTATGTATGGAAATAAATAAAAGGTATAATTGGTAGCACAATGGAAAAATGCAGAGTTATTACTGAAATTATTATATACTGTGCTGTTACCAGCTAAATTAGATGAGTGTAAATGTGAAGGGATTACTAGATGCCCCGAAGGAAAGCCTATATTACCTAAATCAATGTTCCACTGGACTGCAAATGTGAGCCATGTGCAGGAGCCATGTCTCAAGAGGGTGATGATTGGCCTAGTGAACAAACGATTCACTACATATGGATTTAATACTTACTCAAAACAATTTTTTTGCACCTTGTTTGATATGTCTGAAACATAACCCCCAAGGGAGTCTTTCCTTGCAAAGGACCAGATGCTATAACAGTGGCAAAGGGGGCTATGTACATTTGGAATTCCAAGAAGGATTTATAGTGATAATGGAACATATTTTGTTAACAATATCATACAAGAACTTGGTAAATGTTTTAAGATTGACCTAAAAACACATGGTAGCTACCACCCCCAGAATGCAGGGTTGCTAGAAAGAACAAATGGGACAGTTAAAAGTAAGTTTAGAAAGACAATGGAAGAAACAAAAAGAAATTGATTTGAATATTTAGACATAGTAAAACTAAATATGAGGATAACCCCATCAGCTCAGGGTGGATTAACACCTTTTGAAATAATACATGACAGACCTTATTATATCCCTGATCTACAAAAGACCTAAAAGATCCACAACAAGATGCAACGTTAGCAGATTACATGAGGAAGACAGTACAGTCAAGCCACATACAAAATGTTAATAATCTGCCAAATGATGTTTCTGAAGCCCTACAGGTTCCTGGTGATGTGAAAGAAGGTGATTGGGTGCTGATTAAGACCATTAAGAAGAAAATGTGGTCTGATCCAAAGTGGGAAGGTCCATTCCAAGTATTATTGACAACTCCTACCACTGTGAAAATCCAAGAGAGGGCTACTTATACAGTACAGACCAAACGGTTGGACACACCTTCTCATTCAAAGAGTTGTCTTTATTTTCACGACTATGAATATTGTAGCTTCACACGGAAGGCATCAAAACTATGAATTAACACATGTGGAATTATATACTGAACAAAAACGTGTGAAACAACTGAAAATATGTCTTATATTCTAGGTTCTTCAAAGTAGCCACCTTTTGCTTTGATTACTGCTCCGCACACTCTAGGCATTCTGTTGATGAGCTTCAAGAGGTAGTCACCTGAAATGGTTTTCCAACAGTCTTGAAGGAGTTCCCAGAGATGCTTAGCACTTGTTGGCCCTTTTGCCTTCACTCTGCGGTCCAGCTCACCCCAAACCATCTCGATTGGGTTCAGATCCGGTGACTGTGGAGGCCAGGTCATCTGGCGTAGCAACCCATCACTCTCCTTCTTGGTCAAATAGCCCTTACACAGCCTGGAGGTGTGTTAGGGGTCATTGTCCTGTTGAAAAATGAATGATGGTCCAACTAAACGCAAACCAGATAAAATAGCATACCGCTGCAAGATGCTGTGGTAGCCATGAAGGTTCAGTATGCCTTCAATTTTGAATAAATCCCCAACAGTGTCACCAGCAAAGCACCCCCACACCATCACACCTCCTCCTCCATGCTTCACGGTGGGAACCAGGCATGTAGAGTCCATCCGTTCACCTCTTCTGCGCCGCACAAAGACACGGTGGTTGGAACCAAAGATCTCAAACTTGGACTCATCAGACCAAAGCAGTCTCTTCTGCTTGCTGCCTGTCCTCAGCAGTGGTTTCCTAGCAGCTATTTTACCATGAAGGCCTGATTCACACAGTCTCCTCTTAACAGTTGTTCTAGAGATGTGTCTGCTGCTAGAACTCTGTGTGGCATTGACCTGTTCTCTAATCTGAGCTGCTGTTAACCTGCGATTTCTGAGGCTGATAACTCGGATGAACTTATCGTCCGCAGCAGAGGTGACTCTTGGTCTTCCTTTCCTGAGACAGTCCTCATGTGAGCCAGTTTCTTTGTAGTGCTTGATGGTTTTTGCGACTGCACTTGGGGACACTTTCAAAGTTTTCCCAATTGTTCGGACGTATTTGTTTCTTAGATGCTTTTTTCTTGCCATAGTACAAATTCTAACAGTCTATTCAGCAGAACTATCAGTTGTGTACTGTATCCACCTCCTGCACAACACAACTGATGGTCCCAACCCCATTTATAAGGCTTGAAATCCCACTTATTAAACTTGACATGGCACACCTGTGAAGTGAAAACCATTTCAGGTGACTACCTCTTGAAGCTCATCAACAGAATGCCAAGAGTGTGCGGAGCAGTAATTAAAGCAAAAGGTGGCTACTTTGAAGAACCTAGAATATAAGACATATTTTCAGGTGTTCCACACTTTTTTGTTCAGTATATAATTCCACATGTGTTAATTCATAGTTTTGATGCCTTCAGTGTGAAGCTACAATATTCATAGTCATGAAAATAAAGAAAACTCTTTGAATGAGAAGGTAGTGTCCAAACTTTTGGTCTCTACTGTATAAGTAGCCCTCTCTTGGATTTTCACAGTGGTAGGAGTTGGTCTGTACTGTACAAAGCACACTGTAAAGAGGTGAGCCTGTCAGTCTTTCCACCCACAGGCAAGGAGGTAAAAAAGACTGACTACAAAGGGGTTGTCGCCAGCTAGAGGAGGCTTCGTCTCAACGTCAGTGAAGAAACCAATGATCCTTCCCAGCCCTTACGGGAGAGAGAGAGACAGACAGGTAAATCTAAAGGGAAGATGTGGTTGAAACATTTAGTTTTGTGTATCATGTGTGCCCTAATTGTGTTAATAATATGCCAGACATTTCCACAATCTCATAATCTCCAGAAATTAAAGAAGTGGATAAATGAAGATTTCAATGAAATTTTACACAAGATATAAATTACTTGTATGAGATCAACAGCTGGTACCAATATGCAAAAATTGTAACCAAGTCCAGGAACATTTCTGGTTGTTATGTATGCACCGAACTTCCTATCTCTTCCAGCCAGCCCAGGTTGACAGCTAGACCAGTACCAGCGCCAAGAGATGAGTGTTTTATCAGAAACATTGTTTCTGATGCCAGTACCAGTTTCCACGTGGTAATGGGTTATGTAACATTTTACAACTGTGATATTACAGAGTTTAAACAGTTTAATGTTACAACCACTGTGTCCAACTATATTGAGCTTCTTGCAGGTTCCCATTTTTCTCATTGTGTCCTAGGCACCGGTTCCATCCCAGTGAGGACTATTCTAATGCGCATGTGTAACACGACTTACTATTTTCCTTTCCACCAAGCTGGACCAGGGGGAAAGGTCCATGATCTAAAAGGCACTTATGCAATAGATGGATTTCACTGGATGTGTGGAACTGACATTTATTTGCAATTGCCTCCAAGTTGGAGTGGTGTTTGTGTACCTGTTTATATCACTGATCACACTTATGCCATTTCAGTTCAATCTTCCCTAAATAGGAGTAAGAGAGAACTCATCCATGTGAAGTCACATGACAGTGTGTGGGGCTCAGATGTGCCTAATGAATTCAAGCATTGGACAGATGGAAAGAGGATTTTAATGAGTTTGTTCCCCTGGGTAGGCAGAGAAAAATTCCTTGAGACTGGAAACTACAGATTATCCACTGGGACTGTTTGTAAATGCAACCACTAAAGCTCTTATAGGACTGTCCACAGAAGTCACAGCTCTTCGAACCGTGGTGTTACAGAACAGGATAGTGTTGGACATGCTGACGCCCTCGGTTGGTGGTGTTTGCGCTCTCCTGAATGAGACCTGCTGCACCTACATCCCTGATGAGACCAATGGCAAAGATGGACACAGAGTGATCAATGCTATATGCCAATTAAATGAAATTAAAAGGGATATGCAGCAGGATGTCCATCCCGGCTGAGGAAGCCTTTTTTCGTGGCTTACTTCAGGACCGTGGTGGTAACTGTTTTTGAAAATCATGACCCCTGTCATCGCTGTGTTATTGTTGTTTTGCCTCTTTTACTGTGTGTTGTTCCCTGTATCAGACCAATGACATCAAGGATGGTTGGAGGAATTGTTGGTACAATGTTGTCCCAGGATTACCAGCTTCTAGACAAGAACCAAGACTATGATGACACTATGGAGGAGGAATCACTAAACTTAACAATAGTTTAATGTTTAATGAGATGTATGCATAAAGCCTTTTGGAACTGTATACATGGTTGTGATATTAAACTAATCAATAATAAACAGGAGGGAATTGTTGGAAAAATGTATATAAGTTATCATTGTTTAGTTTAAATCATGTTTATGTCTGAAGTTCTACTATTGTTAAGATGATTTCTAATTCCTATGACTGCTTTTTTAGTGTGAAAAAGTGTTTGTGGAAAGTTAAGGAATGTGGTCTGGAGTGGATCAGTCCCTGGACATGACAAGCTTATACCATATATGGGAATGACTACACTTTTAGGTTGAGATCTCTGTAAGAATTGGCTGAACCGATTTCCGCTTTTTGCTTGTAGGAATGTGAGTTGTAAATAAAAGGCTGGTGCAAGGTTATTTCCCTTTGTGAGAAGGAAGTCACCGTTTTGGCAGAGGACTGTCTCACCCTTGCAGGTCAAACTTACTTGGTTCACTTGTGTCTTGTTTTACACTTGTCTGTGTTTATCAGCTTTCTAACTCTAACATTTAGGACAAAAGGCTGCCACATCATTTGATAAAAATGAAAATTATTACCCTACAGAGGTCTTAATCTGTAGTCACCAACTGATTTAAACTGTAAACCTAATGCAACAGAATACTTCAATTTGCTGAAATTACATTGCAGCAACTCAAAATGGTACTCAGTACTTTGTATGGCCCCCATGTGCTTGTATGCATGCCTGACAATGTCATGATGCACACAAGCACCATCGGAAAAGCTCCGTATGAGATGGCATATCATGACCTGGTTGGGTTGGATGGACCTAAACATGATGTCCCAGAGATGTTCTATTGGATTTAGGTCAGGGACAAGCACAGTTTTAGAAGCAGGTCCTATTTTGTACCTGCTTTGACATTAGTCATGAAAATTACTTTGTGCACATGTATGAGAATGTGCTAATGGAAGTTGATACTTCCCATTCTGCTTGTGTGATAAAAATGTGTATGTACCTGCCCCAGGAACCCCCCTCCCATTATCCAATCCAACCAGAGATAACTACACAGTTAGATTTTTTTGTGACAATGCTGACTGTGCACATTAACAGTATGAGTTTTTCTAGACTCGTGCAAATTGCTGTCTAATTCAAATGTAATAGTGATGTTAAAGTTTATAAAACAGGGTTAAACTGCTGTGAAATGTACTAGATTGGAGTTGTTGTGACCCAGCTCTGGCTAAGTTAATCCGTGCATTCTAAACTTTTGTCTGTTTATATAAAATTTTGTTAATCAGAGAGGTCTATGCTGCAGGTAAGATGCTTACCTTTATAAGCTTACTTAACAAACCTCCAAATAAATAAACAACAATAAAACATTGCTCTGCTTCTGCATTCCAGAACTGTTAAAATAGACACTTCTGGTTTTTGGTTTTATTTATACTCATAAATATCTAACTCCTCCTATTGTCTGGGTTTGCCTATCCTTCTCAACAGATAAACATCCCTACTTGACAGCTAGGACTTAAAGCCACTGTCTGCTTTCATGGAAAGATGTATTTGTCAAAGCAGTAAAGCACTGAACTACATGACGTTGGTGTCAGGGTGAGGCAGGAGGCGCTAGTTAACCTGCCGTGATGAACAGCTGTAATGTCATTTGTCCGGCAGCAGTCCGTGAAGCTCTGCCAGATTTTCCCTCCAGGAGGGTGTAAAAGAATTGCTCCAGACAGCTCTGAATAGTGCAGAAGGTCAGATTTATTTCCAGTATACATCAAATTTACAAGCAACCAACAGGAGTGGAGCTTGAATAGCAGTCAGCTTCCTGTGCTCAGGGGATTTTTACAAATTACATTATATTTTTTAACTGTATAGTATAACCTAAATTATTGTTATTTTGATAACTGAAGAAAATTTGTACATTCTTGCTGCTTTAATTTAGTAATGGTATCTAATTTTCTACATCTAGGGAATAGCAACGTGTGGAGGTGGCATGTTTCCAATCAATGTGGGAACAATAAAGTGAGAGTCATGTTTTATTTAAAGAACATGAATCAATGTCTGGCCTTTAGAACATAGGGGGGAGGTGTATAGACAAGTTTTCCTATTATTTTAAAACCATCTGTAGAGTTTGAACTGCAGTAATCAGTCCAAACTCTACAGTGTGGCTAATTGTGTGCAAATTAGAGTCTTTTTCCATTCACAAGGCAGAAGTTAATCAGCAAAAATCACTGGAGCATGACTGTGTACTGGCTCGCGAGTCGCAAAGGATCCCAGGTTAACATTTATCAAACAGGTCTCGGCCACAGTGGCTAAAAGTTAATGTTCATGGGTAGACCATCAGTAGACACAAACCAGTAATGTTGCCACCGCAATGGTAAAAAGAAAAGTATTATAATGGTTTGGATCAGTTAGGCTCAATGAGAATATATAAAGACAAATTAACTAACATGAGGACATGTGAGAAAGAATACTATAACAAATTACTGGAAAAAACAAAAATAATGGAAATTTATAAATGGCATTTGGAGGAAAGAATGTTAAATTACAAGTTACCCAGAATGTTTAATTGAAAATGACAGCATCATTGATAACATGGGGGATGTGGTGAATTATTTTAATGATTTCTTTGTGAACGTGTGACAAAACATTTGCATCAAAAACAAAGAAGAGTGTTATAGATATGATAACTGTAAAAGTTTTTATTGAAGATGTTGTGATTATGAATATGAATATGTTATTTAATATTTAATACTCGTACTCGTTGTCTTCCTCTTATCCAGGACCGGGTCGTGGGGGCAGCAGACTCAGCAGAGACGCCCAGATGTCCCTCTCCCCAGACACCTCCTTCAGCTCCTCTGGGGAGAGACCAAGACGTTCCCAGGCCAGCCGAGAGACATAGTCCCTCCAGCGTGTCCTGGGCCGTACCCTGGGCTTCCTCCCGGTGGGACGTGCCTGGAACACCTCCCGACGAAGGCGTCCAGGAGGCATCCAGTATAGATGCCTGAGCCATCTCATCTGGCTCCTCTCGATGTGGAGGAGAAGCGGCTCTACTCCGAGCCTCTCCCGGATGGCCAAGCTCTTCACCATATGTCTAAGGGAGTGCCCAGCCACCCTAAGGAGGAAGCTCATTTCAGCCGCTTGTATCCGGGATGTCGTTCTTTCGGTCATGACCCAAAGTTCATGGCCATAGGTGAGGGTAGGAACGTAGACCGACTGGTAAATCAAGAGCCATCTTTTTCAGGTTGAGTACCAAGGCCTCTGACTTGGAGGAGCTGATCTTCATCCCAGCCGCTTCACACTTGGCTGCGAACCGCCCAAGCGCATGCTGTAGGTCTTGGCTAGAGGGGGCCAGTAGGACCACGTCATCTGCAAAAAGAAGAGACGAAATCCACTGGTCCCCAAACCAGACCCCCTCCAGTCCTTAGCTGCGTCTAGAAATCCTGTCCATAAAAGTTATGAACAGGACCGGTGGCAAAGGGCAGCCCTGCCGGAGTCCAACATGCACCGGGAACAGGTCCGACTTAGAGCCGGTAATGCGGACCAAACTCCTGCTCCGCTTGTACAGGGCCCGTATGGCCCCTAATAAAGGGCCCCCGATTCCATACTCCTGGAGCATCCCCCACAGGGCATCACGAGGGACACAGTCAAATGCTTTCTCCAGGTCCACAAAACACATGTGAACCTGTTGGGCAAACTCCCATGAACCCTCGGGACGGGAGACAGCATCAGTAAAGATCACGTGATTGGGACGGTACAGGATAAAAAATGAACGGGAGCAGACGGGAGCGGGAGCTAACCAATAGGAGGGAAAATAAACTAGGATCAATTGTCTTTGGAAATGTAAAACTGAGACTTTGTTATAAACTTTAAGAAAAAGAAACTTGAATCAACGCCGCCATTGTGTAGTTTTTTTCCAAGAAGCCTATACTATAATGCGAGTCAAACGAACTACACGACCCACAAGCCAACAGTGCTTCTGATCGATGTTTTCCACCTGCGTTCAGAATGGAGGGAGCAAACGCAGGTGGAGAACTGGACGTGGTACAATTGGGTTTGCAACGTAAAGTCAGAAATAAGGACTTATCTATTAAACTCATAGAGCTGACAGGAAAGTCGCAAATATTACCGAACTTCAGGAGAGTTGAATGTAGCAGTGTTAACACGCAGTCTGCTGCTTGTAAAATGTATTTAGTCATCATCAAGTTCACCAGTGATTAAGGGACACTTGTAAGACAGATTCTGGATTAAATCAGCCCCGCATCTCTTCATTCATCAAACCACCATGTGTCAAGTCTCATCTGACCAACAAAATTGCTGCATGATTTAAGAGGTAAGGTACGGAAGCCCGTGAGGGGACATGGGGAAATTTATTTATTTTGCGTCCCCACGCAATACTTTTGCGTTCAGCATTTTGGAACAGCAGCACAGATGACAAACTGCTCATAAAACAAACACTGATATGTCATTGATATGGTTTATTTGTCATATGCAGGTTAACACGCAGTCAACAATGCGATTAAATACTTAGGATAAGAACAACCGTTCAAATCACGATAAAAACAAAAACACTAATGGCGTACAAAAAAAAAGTACACATCATGCAGCAGTAATAAGCAAAGAAAGTGTCACAGATGTGGTTTCGTGCTGTTTTTTGGTCCAGAGTTCAGTAGTTTGTTTGACAGCTTGTGGATAAAAACTGTATTTTAGTCTGATTTGAAGATAATTTTATTTAAGGCTGATTTCAAAATAAAACTCAATAAATCTCAAAACGGGTGTAGTGTTTGTTTCATTTTTGTAGTTATCTGGTTTGGAAACTAACCCACAAAGTATTGCGAAATAACGTAAGACTATTGCGTGAGAACGCAAAAAAGAAAAAAATCCCCCCTTGTCCCCTCGCGGGCTCCGTATAGAAAGGCTTCATTAAGGGAAGATATTAAATAAATATGTTGTGAAATAGAAAAAAATTGAATGTACCGTTAAATGTACAATTTATTTAATACATCATTAAATATTAAGTGTACCACTAATTACGTCATGTCGTCTTTAAAATTATACGTAATTATTCGGTGGCACATTTAATTGCATAATAGTCCATTTCATGATATAATGGTACATTTATTGTTTCTAATGATGTATTAAATAAATAAATGGTACCTTTAATTTAATGGCACATTTAATGTTACATTTCTTTCATGTTACATTTACTTCACTTATGGGACATACATTCACAACATTTATTTATTTAATGATGATTTTATTGTATTAATTTTGTCCAGTTTGACCCACCATTCTTGATGCCTGTATAGGAGGTCATGTCAGAATTTAAATCAGGTGTTCTGGAGCAGACACACATCTAAAACTTGCAGGGAAGGGGTCCCTGAGGACCAGGGCTGTGAACCATTGAGGTACAGTTTCTAAATTGTGAAGGTAATGCCTTTTTGTCCTTTTGTTCACCAAGTATAGTTCTCTTGCTAGGTGCATTTCTCTTTCGTTTCAGCAACTTGAAACATAAAAGTGATGTCATTGTTCAAAGGAAACAATCACTTAATAAATAAGTAAAATACAACTATGTACATTTTGTTTATTCAACTAAGATAGGCATGGTCTGTTTCCTTGTTTTATATTTTATTATTTCTTCATTATTATTCTTTTTACTTTAACTGGCCTTTACTACAGCTAAAACAGGGACCTAACTGGTCCTTCAAAGAAAGAAATTGTCAAAAGACTAAATGAAGAAAACAAAAATGGGAGTGGCACAGGAGTGGGAGTCGTTCTGAATGGGAGCGGGATGGGAGTGGGAGTCAATTTACCAGGAGTGGGACGGGACAGGATTTTTTTTCATTATGCTGGCCTGGGATTGGGATGGGACAAGACATTTTTCTGTGGGAGCGGGATGGGACAGGAGAGAAAATCCACTCTCGTGTCACCCTCTACCGCAGACCTTACGGCCGCAGCTACGGGCAGCAGCATCGACAATAGATGCGGAGAACATGGTCCATTCGGACTCTATGTCTCCAACATCCCCCAACATCCCCCGGAATCTGGTCAAAACTCTCCCAGGGGTGGGAGTTGAATACATCCCTGGCCGAGGGCTCCGCCAGACGTTCCCAGCAGACCCTCACTATGCGCTTTGGCCAGCCAAGTCTGTCCGGCTTTCTCCTCCTCCAGCGGATCCAACTCACCACCAGGTGGAGATCAGTGGACAGCTCAGCCCCTCTCTTCACCCGAGTGTCCAAAACATGCGGCCGAAGGTCTGATCAAACGACAACAAAGTCAATCATTGACCTCCTGCCTAGGGTGCCCTGGTGCCAAGTGCACTGATGGACACCCTTATGTTTGAACATGGTATTCATTATGGACAATCCGTGACTAGCACAGAATTCCAATATAAACACCACTCAGATTCCGATCGGGGACGCCATTCCTCCCGATCACACCTCTCCAGGTGTCACTGTCGTTTCCCACATGCGTGTGGAGTCCCCCAGCAGAATAATGGAGTTCCCGGGAGGGGCAGTATCCAGCACCCCCGACAGGGACACCAAGAAGGCCGGGTACTCCATACTACTGCTCGGCCCGTAGGCCGAAACGACAGTCAGAGACCTATCCCCAACCCGAAGGCACAGGGATGCGACCCTCTCTTCCACTGGGGTAAACCCCAACACAAGATGGCTGAGCTGGGGGGCAACAAGCAAACCCACACCAGCCCGCCGCCTCTCCCCGTGGGCCACTCCAGAGTAGAAGAGAGTCCAACCTCTCTCAAGGAGATGGGTTCCAGAGCCCACACTGTGCATGGAGGTGAGCCCGACTATTTCTAGTCGATATCTCTTGACCTCACGCACAAGCTCAGGCTCCTTCCTCCCCAAGCGATGTGACATTCCACGTCCCTAGAGCTAGCCTAAGCATCCGGGGATTGGGCCGCTGAGGTCTCCCCCTTCGTCCAACACCCAATTCTCTTTGCACCGGTCCCTCGCAGTTCCCCCTGCAGGTGGTGGGCCTACTGGGGGATGGCCTCGCATCTCTTGTTCGGGCTTGGCCCGGCCGGGTCCCGCGAGGAGTACGTCCCTAGAGCTAGCCTAAGCATCCGGGGATTGGGCCGCTGAGGTCTCCCCCTTCGTCCAACACCCAATTCTCTTTGCACCGGTCCCTCGCAGTTCCCCCTGCAGGTGGTGGGCCTACTGGGGGATGGCCTCGCATCTCTTGTTCGGGCTTGGCCCGGCTGGGTCCAGCGAGGAGTAACCCGGCCACCAGGCGCTCTCCGGCGAGTTCCGACCCCAGGCCTGGCTCCAGGGTGGAGCCCGGCTCCGCCATACCAGGCGACGCCACGTGCCTCGATATATTAGTCCTCATGAAAGATTCTTGAATATTTTATATTAATAATTTAATATTTTATTAAATAATATTTTGGTCTGTTAAGGGTTGTCCTGTGAAAACCAGCCCAATAAAGCGGTGATATTAGGACAAAATTGAAAGGGATGAGCCAAGCTCTGGCATTATTGAACAGCAAAACTCACACACCGAATGAATTCACACAATTTCTTAAAATACAAGAATTTATTAACAAAAATAAGTCAACTTAAAGTCAAACATATTTCAATCAACAAACTCTTTACAATGCCTAAACAACCAAGAGGAGAGCGCCTGGTGGCCGGGTTGCTCCTCGCGGGACCCGGCCGGGCCAAGCCCGAACGAGAGATGCGAGGCCATCCCCCAGTAGGCCCGACACCTGCAGGGGGAACCGTGAGGGACTGGTGCAAAGAGGATTGGGTGGCAGACGAAGGTGGCAGATGAAGGTGGCGGACGCAGGTGGCGGACGAAGGTGGAGACCTCAGCGGCCCGATGCCCGGATGCTTAGGCTGGCTCTAGGGACGTGAAATGTCACCTCGCTGGGGGGGGGAGGAGCCTGAGCTTGTGCGGGAGGTCGAGAGATATCGACTAGAAATTGTCAGGCTCGCCTTGTTGGTGCTTTGTTATTGGACTTCTGTGCTAGTCACGGATAGTCCATAATGAATATCATGTTCAAACATAAGGGTGTCCATCAGTGTACTTGGCACCAGGACATGCTAGGCAGGAGGTCAATAAACGACTTTGTTGTTGTATCATCAGACCTTCGGCTGCATGTTTGGACACTCGGGTGAAGAGAGGGGCTGAGCTGTCCACTGATCACCACCTGGTGATGAGTTGGATCTGCTAGAGGAGAAGAAAGTTGGACAGACTTGGCAGGCCCAAGCGCATAGTGAGGGTGTGCTGGGAATGTCTGGCGGAGTCCTCGGCCAGGGATGTATTCAACTCCCACCTCCGCGAGAGCTTTGACCAGATTCCGGGGGATGTTGGAGACATAGAGTCCAAGTGGACCATGTTCTCCGCATCTATTGTTGATGCTGCTGCCCGTAACTGCGGCCGTAAGGTCTGCGGTGCCTGTCGCGGTTGCAATCCCAGAACCCGGTGGTGGACACCAGCAGTAAGAGATGCTGTTAAGCTGAAGAAGGAGTCCTATCGGCTGTGGTTGGCTTGTGGGATTCCTGAGGCGGCTGAGGGTACCTTGAGGCAAAAAGTCGGGGCTGGGAGGAGTTCAGTGAGGCCATGGAGAAGGACTACCGGTTGGCCTCGAAGCAATTCTGGCAAACCATCCGACGCCTCAGGATGGGGAAGCAGTGCTTCGCCAACACTGTTTACAGTGGGGGTGGGAGGCTGCTGACCTCGACTGAGGACATTATCGGGCAGTGGAAGGAGTACTTCGAGGATCTCCTCAATCCTGCCATCATGCATTCCCTGGTGGAAACAGAGGCTGGGGACTCGGGGTTGGACTTTTTCATCATCCAGGCTGAAGTCAACGAGGTGGTTAAAAAGCTCCGCGGTGGCAGGGCTTCGGGGGTGGATGAGATCCGCTCCGAGTACCTCAAATCTCTGGATGTTGTGGGGCTGTCATGGCTGACACCCCTCTTCAACATTGCATGGTGGTCGGGGACAGTGCCTCTGGACTGGCAGACTGGGGTGGTGGTCCCTCTACATAAGAAGGGTTACCGGAGGGTGTGTTCCAACTACAGGGGGATCACACTCCTCAGCCTCCCTAGTAAGGCCTACGCCAGGGTATTGGAGAGGATAGTCCGGCCGATAGTCGAACCTCGGCTTCAGGAGGAGCAGTGTGATTTTTGTCCCGGCCGTGGAACACTGGACCAGCTCTATACCCTCTACAGGGTACTCGAGGGTTCATGGGAGTTTTCCCAACTGGTCCACATGTGTTTTGTGGACCTGGAGAAAGCATTCGACTGTGTCCCTTGTGATTCCCTGTGGGGGGTGCTCCAGGAGTATGGCATCGGGGGCCCTTTATTAGGGGCCATACTGTCCCTGTACAAGCGGAGCAGGAGTTTGGTTCGCATTGCCGGCACTAAGTCGGACCTGTTCCCGATGCATGTTGGACTCCGGCAGGGCTGCCATTTGTCACCGGTCCTGTTCATAACTTTTATGGACAGGATTTCTAGACACAGCCAAGGGCCTGAGGGGATCTGGTTTGGGGACCAGTGGATCTCGTCTCTTGTTTTTGCAGATAACGTGGTCCTGCTGGCCCCCTCTAGCCAAGACCTACAGCATGCGCTGGGGTGGTTCGCAGCCGAGTGTGAAACGGCTGGGATGAGGATCAGCTCCTCCAAATCACAGGCCACGGTGCTCGACCGGAAAAGAGTGGCTTGTCCTCTCCAGGTTGGAGAGAACAAGCCAAGAATGTGCCAAGAGTGTGCGTAGCAGTAATCAAAGCAAAAGATGGCTACTTTGAAGAACCTAGAATATAAGACATATTTTCAGTTGTTTCACACGTTTTTGTTCAGTATATAATTCCACATGTGTTAATTCATAGTTTTGATGCCTTCAGTGTGAAGCTACAATATTCATAGTTATGAAAATAAAGAAAAGTCTTATGGATATATATCTATATATATCCATTGTGATCCAGAAACATAAGGCTAAGTCAACATATAAATTTTGAACGTTGTATAATAGCTAAGGAGGGCAATTTTGTTTTTGGGTTGCAATCATGAAAATCTGCAATCTATCAGTACACTCATGTCACAGCAGTAAGTTGTATTACCAAAAATGCATTCAGTTTAAAATTTTATATACTTCAGCAATCCTGGCTTGAGGATATTTAATGTAGAGGTGCCTCTAATAAAGCACACTGAAACCATTATTTTCTCTTGCAGTAAAACCACAATGAAGCTTCTCTCATTTGACCTCCTTCATCAATGTGATTGATTTGCAGCCACAAAGCTCATTACTGCAGGCATAGAAAGGATCAAGGCACAGCTTTCTTTGCAGCATGATACAAGCTTTGAGATCTGACAGGAACCAAAAAAAAAACAAAAAAACAACACATAGTATGACCTCCTTAAAAAGTAAAATCTGTTCCTCTAGAAATTATCTGGACTGAAAATGATTAAAAAAGAAACCAAAGTCCAAAGAACAACAATCTGAAAACCATTTTAAATGAACATATGAAATTCTGGCTGATTGGAAGGAAAGTGTAAAGGAATGAGGGATAGATCAAGACTTTTGTGTTGTAATGAATAGTATGTTAAGTAAATGTATATAACAGCTATAATTCACAGGTGGCACTTTGTTGCATTTACTTGTTGAACCTGTACATTATTTCTCAACTTATGTGTTAATGGCTCTATTCATGCATCTGAGCCACATGTTAATGACAGATGGTGCTGCAGTTTAAAGTGATTTCTTCCCACCAACATTTAGATTAAGGTTCAGGTAATGACAACTTTTTAGATTACACACATCTTTCAAGGTGATGTTGGATCATTTATTATTTTCTCTTGGAAATCAATGGGATGAGACACAAAACACAACCTTTCAAATAATAGTCCACTGTAGTCAGTTTATAAAGCAAATAGTGGCAAAAATATATGGTATTAATTAAAATAAAGTAAAACAACCCCCAATAAATCACCTCTGTGACATATGTTTAATAATCAGATGGGAATTGAGCATATGTTTTATTTTTATGTTCAAATTGAGAAAAGATGACTGATAAAACTGGATCTGATTATATGGGATGCACCCTTGGGTTGGCATTTTGATGAATTATCTGCCGTACAACCATAAAAAGAGAGAAGGAAATACATTCCTGAAGGTAAAACATACACAGGCTTTTACCTTGTTTAATCTGTCAAGACAACATCCACAGACAACAACCCGATGGTAATAAATTGGAATAAAAAGAAAAACCTTGAGGGTAAAAATGCCTAAATACATCATAGAAGTCACAATTTGTCATTTAATTAGCAAGCAAAATGTCGGTGGGAATAAAAACACCTGCTACACCATCCATCATGGAAATATGCCACCATTATCCATGATAAGTCTCTGCAGAACGTGAAAACAATGAGCCACAATGCATCCACAGCATAAACACAACCTGCTTTTGTTCTGTTTCCACACCCAAGGCGAGGTAAAGGTTGAATTGCCATTTTCTGTTTACCATTTTGTGGCCATGTATGATGGAAATGTCAGAATACTGAGAGTCAGGCTTCAACAAAGAACACAGCAGGTAGACAGAAGTGAACTTTGTTGCGGGGAGGGTGTTTTTTTTAAACTACAAATGCAACTTTTACTAACAGAAGTCACTCTCTTCAATTCAAGATGACACCCTTCACTAAGGGGGTTAAGTCATAAAGGGTATTTGCTGAAAAAACTGACGATTCACAGCACTGTTAATAGACAGTTGAGTGGAAGGTAAAATGTGGTAGAAAAAGGTCAACAAGCAACAGGAATAACAGAGTCTTGAGAGGATTTTGAAGCCAAGTCCATTCAAGAGTTTGGGGGATATTGTCAAGGAGTGGACAGAGCTTCAACTGAAAAATATGCACTGATTGGAAGACAGCCTGGAGTCCCACCAGTCCAGTAATGTAAAAGAGGCGTCATAAAGACAAAGCCTAGAATTTAAAAGAGGCTGTATTGTGGGGGCCACATCACTTTAAATAACAAAACTTCATGTTTAAACTATGAATAAGTTGATCTGTTGAAGAACTGCTTGTGCAGAGGAACTATTTCTTTCTCATAGCTCCTGGCTCTGAAGGAGAAATTATCAGAGCAAATGAATCACAGTGGAGGGAGAAAACAACGAGGAGAGACATGTTGAATCAGAGCCATCAGAGAGCCTGTGCAGCCTCTGCTCTTCCAGAACAATAGAGGGTGAATATAAATCACATGCAGAAGTAAACACATGACAGTACAGATAACCGTGACGAAGCAGGAGGACGTCTGGTTAGAAATGTCATTCCAGCAAAGGCAATGGTTCAGCTCCCCTGCGTCTTTAAGTGCCATATTTCTCAGAGAAAGTGACAGCAAAGGCTTGCCTGCTGGGGCACAATAGCAACCGATGGTTGGATTCTGCAAACATAAAGAAAAGCTAATAGGTTGGCTAGTGTGTGCTGTTCTCCCATAGGGTAATGACCCTATTGTGAGGAAAGCACTAACCAACCACCAAAGGTAATGATTCAAATCTGCTTTCCTTCCACCTAAGTTGGTTTATTTCACAGAGGGAAACTGGTTCCTGTCGCATCTTTGAATTGCATATGCAAATAATGCACTATAGGGTGTAATGTTTCTTAAGATTAACTCAATGCTGTTCAGCCTCAGTGTTTATCAAAATGCCAAAACACTACATCCAGAAAAGGCCTGTCTCTCTACCTATTGTCTGATCTTCTCATATGGGTTGATACCATGAAATAAGTCTTTCATTATCATTTTGTCTTATACATACCTGACATTGTGCTTTGCATTCAGCAGTGCCTGAAAAAACGTGCTTGCTTCTTTCAAGAAGCTTGGAGATATAAGACTCGATGAGATTTTGGTATTTGGGAATAAGAATTTCTGGGGCCTGGGCTGTGTTTGGAAGGAGAACTTTGGAAATGTGTTAAATGTGCAGCAATTCCTACCTACGTTTGTGCTTAGCTAGCTCTTAGTGTGGGCTTTGCAAATTTGATAGAAGAACCTAGTCCCTCTAGGAAGTGCAAGTAGAACATGCATAACTGAAACTCCATAAAAAATAAAACAAAATTCAAATATTTATTGTAAAAACTAGTGATCCTAGTTTATTTTACAGCTATTTATAAAAATTGCTATTTCCCTGAAGGCTTTCTCATTTGATCCTTAAAGGCCATTTTCGTTGTCCGATGAGCTAACCCCTCCCTCCTACTTCCCTATGTCTAAAGGGATTGCTCAATCCAGCTCTCCATCCAACGGGTCCGGACTTCCCTAAACCTGAAAGGTCTTACTTAGCAGGTTTACTGAAAGTTCTGTTTAAGCTGGTGTTGGGAAATGACTCGCCTAGCCTCTGACATCCTTCATACAAAAGTCTCACCCTTCTTCAACTGGAGGTCCAGGCGACCGAGTAGCCTATCGCAGTCATTCACACTTTCAACAGTCACTTTTGTTCGGCTGCTCATTCCCTAATTTTACAACTGGCTCTTGGTAAACGGGCTAGGTTAATTTTAGTGGCTCGGCACGAGCCCCAAGGGCGCTGTTTTAACAAACTTGGCAAAGGCAACCTATAAAAACCTCCTAAAATATCTCAGAACCAGGCAACAAGACTTTTTACCACCAATAAAAAACCAAAAATACAGTGACTCAAATAACTGAATGTCCACGATTTAACTAGAATTTAATATGCTTTCTTTAATTAGTAACGCTTTTGCAGGGGTCAGTAACAGCTTAAATTCAGCAACACAAAATAATTTCAATAATAGAAATGAATCTATCAACTCAACCTGTCTTACCCTGATGCTGTGGGTTTGGAGAGGCTTTGAAGACGGAGTCTCATCCATGCACCTGATGGAGAAGATTCTTCTGGTAACAACGAGTGGTTTCTTGAAGGAAATACGACTTAATCTTCAGTTTTCTTCCTTTAGGTGGCAGGCCCTGATGCTCCAGGCTTTGATGGTTAAACAGGATCTTTGTGGTTATATGTCTCGGAAGACCGTAGTTTCCAGAGGCTGAAGAGTTGAAGGAAACCCGGAGACATAAATAAGGCTGATTCAGGACTTCCAGAAGCTTGAAACTTAGAGCAATCAGCTGTTCACCGATCAAGTTCACTTCTGTTGTTTGGATAAAAAGGCTTTAGATGAAATCAGATTCTTAATCTTGAGGCACAGTCCTTTCTGGGCCCACGGGTTGATCTTCTTTTTTATTGCAGTCGATCAGTGGGGCTGTGTCTCTGTTCCTTTTCCATCTAAGCTTATTTTCTCCGTCCGATCTTGTTCGCTGGTCTTCTGCAAGGAAACAACCCCGTTCCCTCCTTCAGCATTGCTTTTATGGTGCTTGATGCTTTCACCAGTCAGCCCCTTATTAGGCTTCTCAGTTATTGCGCAACCTATTCAGCTCAGCTTCTTGGTTATTGCTCAGTACTTTAGTCATGGTCATTGTGACCTACTGATGCTGTTTTCCGGCCTTGGAGATGCCGATAATAGCCACGCAGCTGGCTGTAGTCGCATCCTCCCTTCCTCTCGTTAGCTTTCAAAAGGTTCGCTGTCAGCATGCAGCTGGCTCTCGTCACTCCTAGTCATCCTGCATTTCTTTCCCTAATCTGCTCAGTTTTAAACTTTACACAGTATTACACATTCCATTCTTCAGCTTTCAGCATTTACTTTAAAACACAGTTACAAAACCATCACTTCATTCTTTTTATTCATGCTTCACAAATGATTAACGTTATATCTCTTTCATATATAGCTGATTGAGAATGTCAAACCTTAATGTTTTTCCTCTAATTCTCAGTTCTTACCCACATTTCAATCATACATATTTTAACTTGTTAATCAAAGGTTAGTAATTTCATTTAATACATGTGAAAGAATGTAAAATCATGAAACATCATTTCTTTGGATATGCTTGTTTATATTTTTGAAAAAGATAAGACAGATAACATGTGGCAGATAATATGTGGCTCCACACAGGCCTCTCCAGTCTCTCAGCTCCAGAATATGAGAACATGCTTGTTTCACTCTCCACTGCTTCAACTGTGTATTTTAATAATTACTGCATGGATTACACATAAGGATATTTATTGTAACTTTTATGGAATTAACTATGAGCAGGTACTGAATGTTGCATGGATTAAATTGAAAGATCTCATCTTATTTTGACACCATCCAAATTTGCTTGGACGTGCAGACCTACAGGCAGATGAATATCAGTAGACCCTAGTTACAGAATCAGCAGTATAAATAATTCATATTTTCTTAGCCACATAACTGCCTACAAATAGCTCAGTTTAAATACCAACTGAGTTTGTGTGGTCATGTGAAAATTCAGCATCTTTCCATGTGACAAAAGTTCTACAACATGTCTTAATAAGGCATCATGGGATTTGTTAGGGATAGGGTCCAGGTGGATAAATGGACTGTGACTTTGAATTTTTTTGTTTGTTATTTAGTAAAGCATCACTTTATGTTTTACCAAACTAGAATATTCAAGAGATCACTTTCAGACATTTCCAGACACTTTGAGACAAATCTAGACTTGTCACTATGGGGTCAAACCCAAAATGACAGGTTCACAACTTGGAATTAAGACAGTGCTTTTGCTATAGTGGCTTTGATACATGTTTCATTTCCACTTCGAACAAAAATAAAGAAAATGTGTGTTTTGTTTGTTATGACAATGCTTCTGGGCAATAGATCCTTTTTATTTCCCCTTAAATGGTGCCACATTTGTAAGGGAAATGCAGCAAAGAGGAGCTTGTGGTTTGTGCCTATAAAAAACTCTTAGCCTATAACAGCGGAGTGTCGTTTTTAAAGGTTTTGCAGTCAACCAAACAGGACCAGCTTCAGAAAATTGATGGTCCAACTGATTTTTTTTTGTTAAACCACTTCAGGGAGATTTAATAAACTATTTCTCTTTTTTATATTTGTTCATATGACACAATGGTTTGTTTGAGTTATTTTTCTTGGGTTCTTGTTCAAACCCTTTATGCAGTTATTGTATTGCTACCACTGCAATATTTTTCAGATGAAATGCATATGAGAGCATTTAATTTATTATGTAGCCCTGAGCTTGAATGAATAAGACTTTATGAAAAATGGGATGAAAATGAAACAAAAACATGTAAGATTTTCTTGGGCTTTGTTAGAAAATCACATTTGGCCACAAATTTTTGAATGAAATTTGCATCTATTTGATGACTCTATACTCTGGGTGTATTTGTATGTTTAACAGCAGCTTGGCGAGCTGCATTCACCCCAGCAGTCAATTCTTATTTCTACTTGAAAAGGAGGAGGAAGGAAAAAAGGCAGCAGGAGGGTGATCCGACAGTATTAGGAGCTCGTGAATAACTGTCTGTGCCAACGGGCAGATTACCAGATAATGTTTTCATGTACTATCAGTGAGAGCCTCACTTTCATTGAGCACAGGGCTCAACTTGAACAGAGTGTCTCTATTGTAGCTTGGAGGCAAAAGTTCCCCAAGCCCACGCTGAAGAAACTGAATTTTTAGCTGTTCTGCAAAGACGAGCGCAGAGTGTAATAAGCCCTCACTGGTTTATTCTGTTTCAGCTGCAGGAAACAAAAACACAAACCATTGAGAGATAGAGAGGGACAAAACAAGATGCGCACTGACAGCAGAAAACAGACTGGAGCACAGCAGCATTATACCAAAAATGTAAAAACTGGAGGCAAATGTGTGAAAAATAATGCATGAAAATTGTTTTTTTCAGAGTAACAAGCTTGCATCTCACTTAAGCACAGAGTGAGAACATATGGTTTGTTTTTCTGATGCATTTATATTAGTTCTAAGTGGTTTGTTTGAGATCTGGTCTTTTTGAAATGGATAAATGCCAAATGCTACTGGATATTTATAAGGGGGGCAGAAAGGAAGCACAGCAAACAACTAACTGAACACTGAATTGGACAGGAGGAACACTTCTGGTGATGGGATAATCTTACCTTGTTGTCCTCTTCATTCATGTTAGAAGAAGGTTTTGCACACATGAAAAAGCTTTTGTTGCCCTTTAGCACACCGTGTCATAACAGACTGAACCAGTTACTGAACAGTTACCCTTACATTTCATCATGGGTGGCTGTTTATGCTTTGAAACACTGGGAGATTCCTGACCCAAGGTTTAATGGGGCCCTAGGAGCACCAACCACCACAGCATCACACCTTCTCAACTGTTTGCTCACTGCACATTTAGGTGACCATTTAGCTAACAATTATTGAATGCACTGATTGTTAGTGTTATGGTTTGGAGTGTGAGTTTGCTTGAGGTGTTTGTTTGAACTTGCAGATCTTCCACCTGGGGGCGTGGTCTGGGCAGAGTGTTGCAATCACACCTGAATGCAACCATCTAATATCATACTTAAGAAGTTGTCTGACCTTCCCTCATCACCTGATGGTCAACCATACTGGTTAGATTGCAAGGCAAATACTAACCTTCTAAGGATCCTTTTGAGAGTTCTCCATAATTTCCAGAGCCAAAGTTCAGAGAAGACTCACCTTATCATAACTCAGATTACTCAAACAACTATTATTTTCCAAGCTACATTCTGATCCAACTCAAGAACCTCCTGGTTAACTCTCCAGTTCCACTGTCATCTCCCACAGCTCCTTCATCTCTGTATGCTCTATCAGCCACTCACCTGCCGCTCCACAACACCAATCCCCCTGGAAAGCATGCAGCATCTCACCTCCAAGCCAGACTGGAACCTCTCCCTCTGAACCACCTACTTCCTGCAGACACAGTAAGCTTCAGATCATCCTCTTATCCAAACATCACCTTCATTCATAACACTTTAGAACTAACTCACACTATCCTCCCTACAGACAACCAGTTAATGACCGTTGTCTCCTTAATAAACTTTAAATGCTGTCTTTCTTGACCCCAATTGTTTTTCCTGCTTTTGGGTCATAAACTTATCTCTAAACATGACAGCTAGACATGTTAATCACTTTGGTTATTTATTAAATGAATGCAATATCCAGCCAAAGTATTGATATCAAATTGGCTTTTTAACATTTTGCAAGGTCGCAACCACAAATCTATTGTATGTTCATGGGATCTTACATGATAACCCAACATAGAGTAGTGCATAACTAAAGAGGACAAAAAAGGATACATGTGTAGAAGGTGTGGCATAGATTTGTATTTAGCCCCTCTGAGTTAATACGTCATGGGCTATGGGTCTTTCGCTGCATTTACAGCAGCATGTCTTTTGGGGCATTCCCCTTCCAGCTTTGCACATCTAATGGCTACGTTTTTTTTTTTGCCCTTCTTTGCAAAATAGCTCAAACTCAGTCAGATGGAATGAAGATCTAAACAACAGTTTCAAGTATTGTCAGAGATTTTAAATGAATTAAGGATCAGGACTTAATGGACCATTCTAACATGAGTCAGTTGTATGTTTAGGGTTGTTGTCCTGCTGGAAGCTTGACCTCTGCCACTGTCTCAAGTCTTTTGCATCCTCTAACATGTTTTCATTCAACATTTCCCTTTTTTTAACTTCATCTTCCCCTCAGGTCTAAACAGCTTCCTTATCCCTGCTTAAGGAAAAGCATCCACACAGCATGATGCTGCCACCACCATGTTTCACTGTAGAACGGTCGTTTTAGGGTGTTGTGTAGTGGTTTTCAACCACAACTAAACGTTGTCCTTCCAAGAGATCCTTTCACTTGAGCTGTGGTCCATAGAAGCTCCTCTAGAGCCACCATGGACTGCTTAGCTGATTCTCTGATTAATCCTTTCACTGTCAGTTTAGGGTGGATGGCCATGTCTTGGTAGGTTTACAGTTGGGCCATACTTTTTCCATTTTTATTGAGCAGTTCTCTGTTCAGAAAGCTTGGCAGATAACTAAGCCTGCTTAAAACGTCAGCTGTTGGTCTGAATTTTATTTAGGGGCATCAGAGTAAAGGGGGCTAAAAGTAAATGCACATTAAACTTTAAAAGATTCATTGAAAAAACACTTTTTAAATGACAGCAGCTGTTCCTGTTCCTCTATTTATTGTCTAAGAGTGTAGGTATAATAATTTAACAACAACAAAAAATCATAAAACAAACATCAGGGTGCATCCAGAACATATGGCAAAATCAACATAAAATCAACGTTTGTCTTGCAATCTCCAGATCTAAACCGTATAGAAAGACTAAAGACTATTTTTTTCCGAGCTGAAAAATACAGTGAGAGGAAGAAGAAGAGGACACAGGATGCTGGACATTCTAGAGATTTTGCAAAGATAAATATTCAAAGATTCGTCCCTGTTTGCTTCAAACTTGTGAAATGCGATAAGAAAAGACACAGGGCTGTCCATTCTGCAAAAGGGGTTAGTGAGAGGTATGTTGCAGCTGAAACACAGAATCATTAGACCATACAATGCTTTCACAATTGATTAATGTCCAATTTTGGTGAGCCTGTGTGAACTTTAGCCTCAGCTTCCTGTTTTACCAGACAGAAGTGGCTCCTGGTGTTGTTTTCTGCTGCTGCAGCCCATCTGCTTCAAGGTTCCACATGTTATACATTCTGAGATGGTGCTCTCCATACTGTCGTTGTAAAGAGTTATTATTTAGGACACTGTAGGCTTTGTTTTTTTTAGGCAGAGAGATGGTTGTTTGTGAAAATCCTGGTAGGTCAGCAGATTCTGAAATACTCAGACCAGCCCATCTGGCAACCACAACCCCATAATACATTCAAAGTTACTTAGATGCCCTTTTTTCCCTATCCTGTGCTTGCTTTAAACTTCACCAAGTTGTTTATACCACACACGAATGCCTTAAATGAGCTCAGTTTCTCCCAAGTGATTGGCTGTTTTTATGTTAACAACCTGTTGGACAGGTTTACATGATAAAATGGTTGGTGAATCTACACTGCAGTAAAATTTAGATACATTTTAAGACTTTTTACACACGGTGCCAAAAGGAGTGAAGGGTTCTGCTTGTGTAGTGGAAGTACAACCACCTCATTCAACATGTGCGTCCACAAGGCATGCTCTGTGTCTGCTGACATTCATTTAGCGTTTTTGCTGATTTGTTTGGGCATGATTTAGTTCTTGTGTATTTGTAACGTTACCACTACATTCTTACTCACCACAGTTTTTTTAAATGACAAAGATGGTCTATCCAGCTGTTGTGACTATGAATCATCTGAGAATATTATTTAATATTTAATATTAATATTTTATCAAATAATATTTCGGTCTGTTAAGGGTTGTCCTGTGAATACCAACCCAGTAAGGCGATGGTATTAGGATAAAATAGAAAGGTGTGAGTCAAGCTCTGACATGAACAGGAAAACTCTGCACACACATGGAATGAATTCACACAATTTCTTAAAATACAATAATTTATTAACAAAAATAAGTCAACTTAAAGTCAAACATATTTCAATCAACAAACTCTTTACTATGCTAAAACAATCCAACTAAACTACCAAGCAGAATTAAAGAATGGGGAAGACTAATAGGCTATGTACAATATAAACAAGTTGATTAAAGATGATTGGAAATCATGACCAAAAAGAGTGATGCAACATTACCATGCAATGTTTATGTTTGAGAACCAAGGATTATCTTGAAGAATCTGGTAAATGAAGTTAAAAGTCTTGGAACTAACTTAGGCAATAATCAGCAAACGTTTAGACAACCCTTCACAATGCAAGATCAGATAAAATATTATTTTAATAAAATAATGTTTTAAATCCCTCGTGATGCCCTGTGGGTGGTGCTCCAGGAGTATGGAATCGGTGGCTCTTTACTAGGGGCCATCCGGTCTCTGTACAAGCGGAGCAGGAGTTTGGTTCACATTGCCGGCACTAAGTCGGACCTGTTCCCGGTGCATGGTGAACTCCGGCACGGCTGCCCTTTGTCACCGGTCCTGTTCATAACTTTTATGGACAGGATTTCTAGACGCAGCCAAGGGCCGTAGGGGGTCTGGTTTGGGGACCAGAGGATTTCGTCTCTTCTTTTTGCAGATGACGTGTTCCTGCTGGCCCCATCTAGCCAAGACCTACAGCATGCACTGGGGCGGTTTACAGCCGAGTGTGAAGCAGCTGGGATGAAGATCAGCTCCTCCAAGTCCGATGCCATGGTTCTCGACTGGAAAAGGGTGGCTTGTCCTCTTCAGGTTGGAGGGGAGTTCCTGCCTCAAGTGGAGGAGTTTAAGTATCTCAGGGTCTTGTTCACGGGTGAGGGAAGAATGGAGCGGGAGATCGACAGACGGATCGGTGCGGCGCTGTTCCGGTCCGTTGTGGTGAAGAGAGAGCTGAGCCAAAAAGCAAAGCTCTCGATTTACCCGTCGGTCTACGTTCCTACCCTCACCTATGGCCATGAACTTCGGGTCATGACCGAAAGAACGAGATCCCAGATACAAGCGGCTGAAATGAGCTTCCTCCGTAGGGTGGCCGGGCACTCCCTTAGACATATGGTGAGGAGCTCGGCCATCCGGGAGGAGCTCGGAGTAGAGCCACTGCTTCTCCACATCGAGAGGAGCCAGTTGAGGTGGCTCAGGCATCTATACCGGATGCCTCCTGGACGCCTTCCTCAGGAGGTGTTCCAGGCACGTCCCACCGGGAGGAGGCCCAGGACACGGCCCAGGACACGCTGGAGGGACTATGTGTCTCGGTTGGCCTGGGAACGCCTTGGGCTCCCCCCGGAGGAGCTGCAAGAGGTGTCTGGGGAGAGGGACGTCTGGGCGTCTCTGCTGAGTCTGCTGCCCCCGCGACCCGGTCCCGGATAAAGCGGAAGACGACGAGTACGAGTACGGGAATGTTTTAAATAATGATCTGCTGAATAAAACCAACCTTCTGGATGACCATTTCTCAATGGTGTCTAATTAGCTGCCTTTATTTATTGAAATAATATTTGGATAAACATTATTAAGGGAGAATTTTGGAAACGAGCCAAATCATTCTGGAGAAATGGGGCTTAATGGTGTTTACTTAGTTATCAAATCTAGTAAATGATGTTTAGGGACTATTATTTACTGGATTGAAGACTAAACCTTTCTGGGTAAATATTATTTAGCACCAGAATCAAACACACACCTTTAAAATACCATTAATAAAAGGGTTAAAATGCATAAACGTGGACGGCACGTTATGAGCAATCTTCTGTGTTTAAAATCACCCTTCAAGTAAAGTTTGACTTGACTTAAAAACACACAAACACAGAACACAAACAGGGCACGTGTGCTGCAGATAGCCTGCTAGCACTAAGATAGCTGAGTTTCACACAAACAAAACCAAACTTCATAGAATGAAAACGTTCAGATCATTTCATCCTAACTGTTAATCAGCCCAAACCTAACCTCATGAACTGTGGTAAGGAATGTTGTCCAAAAGACGATGAAGTTTGAAGAAGGTATCCACAGTGAACAAAGGGTTAGCTTCCCGCTAACCTCCAGCTGTGGATGAAAACGGCTCGTTGTGTCTGCCAACCACACTGCGCGTTAACACGGTGGTGCGGTCTGTTGTCTTCCTTCCAGACTGGGAGACTGCTCCGCTCAGCTTCGTAGAGACTGCGTCTCTGTAGGGAACTTCTCTGGGACAGTTCACAGAGAAAGTAAGCAACTCTTACACCTTGATTTCCCCGTTCATGAATGAAAATACCGGATACACAGACAGTATTTCATTTGTACTTAACTTTGCATATGATCGATGATCGTATGACATCCTTGGATCCAGTTGAAGAGTTTATTTCTGTTTGCCAGCAAAGAGACATCAGCGTGCTTGTCTCCCCTATCCGGTCCCTTTCGAAGGCCGTGTGGAAGAGGGCGGATGTAGCAATAGCTGTACTTTTATTTGGGTAGTGGCATCACAGGAAGTCTGCAGTTATCCCGTTTCCTGGCTCTGCCGGAAGAAGGTTAATGCACTTTATTTTGAAAGTTCCAGAAACGTCCGTACCAGAGTTTAATGTTGAAATCCATGGCTGTGGGTCCCAACGGGAGTTAAGTTAGTCTTGGAACCAACTTAGGCAATAATCAGCATACCTTTGGACAACCATTCACAATGCAAGATCAGATAAAATATTATTTTAATAAAATAATGTTTTAAGAATGATCTGCTGAATAAAACCAACCTTCTGGATGATTAATTCTCAACAGTGTCTCATTAGCTGCCTTCATTTATTCAAATCATATTTAAAGAAATATTATTAAGGGAGTATTTTGGAAAAGAGCCAAATCTTTCCAGAGAAATGGGGCTTAATGGTGTTTACTTAGTTATCAGATTTAGTAAAATAATGTTTAGGGACTATTATTTAATACCTTGCAAACTAACAACCTTTCTGGGTAAATATTCTTTAGCAGGCAAGCACATGTTCTAAGCTGTTTTCTAAGCAGTTAGCAGTTAAAGCTAACAAAAGAAGCTGATAGCTTAGCACCAGAATCGAACACACACCTTTAAAATACCGTTAATAAAAGGGTTAAAATGCATAAGCGTTATGGCCAATCTTCTGTGTTTAAAATCACCCTTTAAATAAAGTTTGTCTTAACTTTAAAAACACACAAACACCGAACACAAAGCTGAGCATGTGTGCTGCAGATAGCCTGCTAGCACCAAGATAGCTGAGTTCAACACAAACAAAACCAAACTTCATAAAATGAAAAACGTTTAGATAATTTCATCCTAAATATCTCTCTATTACTCTGCCCAAACACCTAACCTCGTATGAACCATGCTGAGGAGTTGTCCGGGCGACGACAAAGTTTAAAGAAAGCTCTGTGAACAAAAGGTTAGCTTCCATGCCTGCTAACTGTTTGTGTTTATGCATTTGTCATAGGCATAAGCTACATCAATCAAAAGACTGTGTGATATTAATCTCTTTGCTCACAGAATATCTACCTTTGCATGCTCAAAGGTCCAGTGTGAACTGGGGAAGAGGTCTTTTCGATATGCCACTCCAGTTGCAGAATATCTTAAGTCTTAAGGAACTGGTTCTGCTTAACACTTTGAAAAGGACCTGAAAGTATGTCCCATTGTAGATGCCTTTAAGTCTTGTGCTTATGTTTATTGTATGCGGTAATGTTTAAAATTGTGTCTGAAACCATTTTTGTGCTGCTGCCAAGATCCCCTTTCAAAAGAGATATATAATCTGAGATTGTGTTACCTGGGTAAATACAGGTCAAATAAAATGAAAATGATAAAAACAAAGTGCGCAGTTGGTAGCACTGTTGCCTTGCAGCAGGAAGGTTCTGGGTTCAACTCCTGGCCGGGGTCTTTCTGCATGGAGTCCCACTCTCAAAAACCATGACTGTTAGGTTAATTGGTTTCTGTGAATGGGTGTGTGCTTGGTTCTTTGTCCTGTGTGTGTCTGTGTTGCCCTGCGATGGACTTGCAACCTGTCCAGGGTGTACCCTGCCTCCTGCCCATAGACTGTTGGAGACAGGCACCAGCTTCCCAGTGACCCACTATGGAAGAAGCGGTAGAAAATGACTGACTGATAAAAGCAAACTCAAACTAATCCTAAAATAACTAGTGCTAAAATAACTGTAATACAATAACGGAAATGACAATTCATACTTTTGTAATTATTCTTTATCTTTTTGTGTAAACAAAAGAAAAACTAACCATCCAAGGTTAGTTTGAACATCTGGATGATGAATATCCTTCTCATAACTAAATGCAGAAGAGGGTCCAGATGACTTCTATGGGTCCAACCTGCAGAGAGGCGTCCCAGAGTGTTGAGAAGACCTCCACTGTGTTGTCTTTATTCTCTTTCCTCACTATTTATGCATATATTGTTATTTCTGTACCTGACTTTTTCTTTTTTCATTGTTTCTAATAGCAGACATTTTCTGCTCTTTCCCAGTTAATTATTCATGGGTACGTAATGATGACAAAACATGTTATTGTATAATGTTTGTTTAATATAACTGTCTCTTGCATGTAAATCTTTGTTTGTACAGGTCAAATGTTCACACTTTCAGGCAAGTATGTACAGCAAAGACATTTAACTGTGTAGTTGTATATGCTCCCTTATTTTCCTATACATCAGTAATTCCCATCATTTATCTCTAACCAGATCTTTTATCTTCTGCATAGCAAAAAAAAGTCTACAAAATTCACTTCTTTCTAAACGATGTGTTTTTACTGATAACACTGCTGTGCCGTGTTCTCCACAACATGTGATTTTAATCAGACGTTCCTTCTAGCAAGTGCGGCTCCTTCATTAGTATTCGCTGCGCTCACCTCGGTGCACTGCTGGCTGCTCTCATTCTCACTCGCAGCACTGTCTTCTTCACTGTAGGATATGATACATAATGCATGCACTTCAATGACTCCCCACCTTGCTCCCACGTTCTCCTGTGCTGCTGTAGCTCCTCAACCTGATGTCCGCAGAAAATAATTGGGTAAAGGTTGCGTTATTAACAGAAAGAAAGGAGGAGATTGATTACCTGAAGATCCAGCCAATGAACTGACCCCAAGAGATGAGACGCAATATGGTCTTTATGCAAATTTTATTTGCGTTAACATAATTTGTACAGTAATAAACTGCAGAGGAAGAGCAAAGATTAGAATATAAAGATTTAAATAACCTCAAGATGAGTTTTGAATAACAAAATGACTTTTTTGAGTACTGATAAGAACAGAGAAGTATGTTTACATAAGATATTTTATGTAACTCTTTTCAAACTGCTTTAGTTATTTGATTGTATGTCATCAGACACGACAATGAATGAATAAATACATGAATATGAATAAATATCCTTTATTCTCATTGTCATGAGTACAACGAAACTGAAAAAAGAAGATAATTTCCACCAGATATAGTTTTGTTGCTGTGATGTTGTAATGTATGTTGCTATTTTTTAGGAGATTTTGTGGACATGTTGAGTATAAAAACTTATACTGAAACTGTAGCTTCTCAGAAAACATTACTGAGAGTCCTATATCCAGTCTGCAGTGAGCTTTTCTTGGCCAGACCAAAATGAAGTGGAGCACCAGCCCTCATCAAATCACTGAATAATTCTGTCAGTTTTAAAGTTATCTCCAACCGATTTTTCATACATCTCAGCTGAGACACAATCACAGTTGACTCTCCTTTTTCATGAACAGAGGTTTCGTCAGATGATGCTGTGCCTGAAAAATATCCCTATTTTATGTAAGTGGAGCATGAGCATCGCTGAATTGCTGTAAAAGTGACCGCAGTTAGGCAACACTGACAAAATGAGCCTCTTTCTAGTCACATTTTCAGGTTCCTTTTGTTGTCTGAGAACAGAAACAGGAATGTAAGGAGTGTAAGAACAAGCTTTTCTTGGAATTTAGTTGAATTAAGACAAGGTATGTGAGCAAAGACAGTTGTAAAAAGCAATTAATTGAGAACAAGCAGAATGCAACAGGTAGAGCTTTAATTTATTAATGTTTTATCCCCCCTGCACCTTTGGTGGTCATCAGGGTACTGAGGCCTCTCAAAACAAATTAAGTCAACTATTTTTAAAGCAAAGTAATTAAAACGACCACCATTGACCAAAGTGTGAAACACTAAATTGCACTCCAACATCCAGCAGAGCATATTAAAATTATTCAAAGACATAACTGAGAAAATAAAAAGCAAAATAAAATGGCATTACATCATAAATAAAAGAAAAGTTACTTCACCAAACCACAAAGAGGTCACTTTTACTGCTTATAGGTTTGCAGTTATTGGTAGCTTTTCAACTAAATCTTATGTGTTTTCTTCAACATAACTTTTACAAAAGTGTTTTTTTAACAATTCATCAATTACAGGATCTGTAATTATTTATACTTACTGGTGTAAATAAAATGTATACCCCCCAAAAATTGGTGAAAGATCCTTTGCTTTTGTTAAAGTTTTAATGTTGCTATGGCAATCGGTTCTTAGCATTAACATCTAAAAGCATTACTAAAAACATAAAACCAACAAAATTTTGGGTTTGATGACTGAATGATACACATTTGAAATAGACTAATTTATAAAATAGATTTCACTTATTTGGCAATGTTACTTCTGATTGCCTTTTATTACATAATTTGACAAACAAACAGAATGATAATAATAATAGGGCCAGATAAAACTAAACGATAGACCACAATTTATTTTTAAATACCTGAAAACAAGAACAAAGTGAAAGAACAAATGTAAAACTAGTCTTGGCAAAACGTTGGAAAATGAACAAAAGGTATTTGTCATTGAAAATCCTAAGTTGTCAAACAAAGAGAAATCCGAGGAAAATAAAATTATTGATCAAAATTAGACCCTAAGAGGAATTAGGCCTGAAAAATTGTCTGGAAAATATTCTAGCAAAGCTGCAACCAGAAGACACCTGGGTCCTCATACTGAGACTTGATGCCTTTAAGGCGTGCAGAATTGCAGGCATTCAATTCAATTCAGTTCAATTCAATTCACAACACATGTTGTCTCAAGGCACTTCACAAAAGTCAGGTACATACATTCCAATTAATCCTATCCACTGAACTGTACAGTCAGATTCATTTATTCAAATTGGATAAAAAGTTTTTCTATCTTAGGAAGACTCGATGCAACAGATTGCATTGAGTCAGAGACTTGTAACAGTCACTCCTCCTGGATGAGCATGTAGAGACAGTGGACAGTCACTGGCGTTGACTTTGAAGCGATGCCTCATACTGAGCATGCATGTAGCAACAGTGGAGAGGAAAAACTCCCTTTTAACAGGAAGAAACCTCCAGCAGAACCAGGCTCAGTGTGAGCGGCCATCTGCCATGACCGACAGGGGGTTAGAGAGAACAGATCAGAGACACAAAGAGAACAAAGAAGCACTGATCCAGGAGTACTTTCTGGGAAGGAAATGTAAATGTTAATGGATGTACAATAGCTCCTTTACTTGTTTCATCTAGAAAGAAATAACAGGTACACTCTGAACCAGTTTTTAAGGAAGAGCACATATAATCAGTTACAGTAAAAGCTCAATCAATTGCTATGAGAAAGGGTTAAACGCTGAAAGACAGGGCCATGTGGATCATCAGTAGAGAGTGAGCATTAAGTTGTTGCCAGCAGAAGCTTGGATGCCCCCTCCAGAAAGGTATCAGAGGTAGACACAGAGTCAGGCCAGGTGTAGCTTCTAGGAAGAGAAAAGAGAGAGAACATAAAGTTAAAAGCTGAAATTACGGCAAATAATGCAAAATTAGAGAGTAGTGTGAGAATGTAGCGAAGAAGGTGAAAGTGGTCATTATGTCCTCCAGCAGCCTAAGCCTATAGCAGCATAACTACAGAGATAGCTCAGGATAAACTAAGCCACTCTAACTATAAGCTTTATCAAAAAGGAAAGTTTTAAGCCTAGCCTTAAAAATAGACAGGGTGTCTGCCTCACGGACTAAAACTGGGAGTTGGTTCCACAGGAGAGGAGCCTGATAACTAAAAGATCTGCCTCCCATTCTACTTCTAGAGACTCTAGTATAGGATAGGATATTTCTAATTTTGGCAATGTTCTGGAGGTGAAAGAAGGATATCCTAGAAACCTGTTTAATATGGGATTTAAGTGACATGTCCTGGTCAAAAATAACACCAAGGTTTTTTACTTTATTACCGGAGGTCAATTTAATGCCATCCAGGTTAAGTAATTGACTAAGCAGTTTCTTTTTTAAAGACTCCGGTCCAAAGACGACAACTTCTGTTTAGAAGCAAAATATTTAAAGTCATCCAAGTTTTTATGTCTTCCAAGACATGCTTGTAGTTTATCTAACTGGTTGGGCTCATCAGGATTTATGGATAAGTAAAGCTAAGTTCATCAGCGTAACAGTGAAAATTTATTCAATGCTGCCTGATAATTTTACCTATTGGAAGCATATATATAGTAAAGAGAATTGGCCCAAGTACTGAACCCTGTGGTACTCCACAATTAACCCTGGAGTTTAAAGATGATTTATCATTTACATGAACAAACTGGAATCTGTCAGACTAATAAGATTTCAATCTGAGAAGACTCACAAAGAAAGGGATGGCAATTAGAAAAGTTTTAATTATGTGAAATTACATGGTTATTTATTTGGCTCTCGGACCTGGGAGGAAGACATGAATGCTGAGAATGACATGAGCTAAGATGATCATTTGTAAGGCTTAGATTTAGAGATGTCTTCTCCCTGATCTGACATGATGGGGGTTTTGTCCACAATGAGGGTTTTGTCCACAATGAGGGTTTTGTCCACGATGAATCGCGCAGGAATCCAGGACCTCTCCTCAGGACCATAGCCCTCCCAGTCCACTGGGTAACGTATGCCACGTCCTTGCCGTCTAGACCGGATGATGCGCCGGACAATGTAGACCGGGCCATCAGCAAGAAGCCGGGCATGTGGAGGGGGCCCGGAGACGGGACACCACATAGGGCTTGATCCGGGACACATGGAAGGTAGGGTGAACTTTCATGGAGCGAGGCAGACGTTAATGAACAGCTACGGGACTGATGATCTTGGATATGGGAAAAGGTCCCACAAAACGAGGTGCCAGCTTACGGGAGTCAACCAGGAGCGGGAGGTCCTTGGTGAACAGCCAAACCTTCTTTCCCACCTGGTAGCTTGGAGCAGGGACTCTCCAACGATTTGCTGTGTGTGCCTGCATCTCCGACATCCTGATCATAGACCTTCTTGCCTTTCTCCATATGCTTTGACATCTTAGGGTCGCGGCCTGAGCAGAGGGAACCTTAGCTTCTTTCTCCTGGACTGTGAACATGGGTAGCTGAAAACCAAACACTACTTGGAAAGGGGATAACCCTGTGGCACTAGCCAGAAGGGTGCTGACAGCATATTCAACCCAGGGTAAATTTTGAGACCATTTTGTTGCGTCTGACTCACGTAGTGCACGAAGTTTGGTCTCCAACTCCTGGTTGGCCCTCTCAGTCCTGAGGACAAACTAACTGTAATCCCCAGCAAGTAACAAAACTCTTTCCAGAAACGTGACACAAAGTGGGGCCCCCTGTCTGAGTCAATGTCTGTGGGTATGCCATGAAGGCGAAAAACCTCACGTGCCAGAATGTCCCCCATTTCCTTGGATGAAGGCAGCTTCTTGAGAGGAACTAGGTGAACCATCTTTGAAAATCTGTCAATGACAGTTAACAGAACTGTGAAGCCATTAGAAACTGGAAAACCTGTGACGAAGTCCATGGCTATGTGTGACCAGGGACATGGAGGAATGGGTAGGGGATGCAAGAGTCCAGCAGGAGGGCGACGAAAAGACTTGGCTTGGGAACATTGAGTACAGGCCGTGATGTAATCTGTGACATCTTTGACAAGAGATGGCCACCAAAATTGAGTCTGGATCATCTGCAACGTGCTGCTGATACCAGGATGACAGAACAGACGTGAATTATGGCATGAATTAAGTACCTTGGGTACGAGGCGCTCCGGGACAAAACACCGGTCAGGTGGGAATGAAGTTGGGATAGGGAGGTCTTTGGTGGCATCCCTAACCTCTCCTTCCAACTCCAACCTGGTGACAGAGAGTCTCACTGATTCCGGGAGAATAAACTCATCCTCCCCAGAGGCCTGTGACTCAGAGGGCTCCTGTATTCTGGACAGGGCGTGTGGTTTGCCATTTTTTACTCCAGGTCTGAAAGACAGAGAGAAGTTGAATCTTCCAAAAAAAAAAGCCCACCTTGCCTGCCTGGGATTAAGGCGCTTCGCTGGTCTCAGGTACTCCAGGTTCTTATGATCTGTCCAAACAAGAAACTGTTCCTTAGCCCCCTCTAGCCAATGCCTCCACTCCTTGAGAGCCAACTTGACTGCCAGCTGTTCTTGGTCCCCCACATCATAATTGCGCTCTGCTTGGGACAAAGTCCTAGAAAAGAAGGCACATGGGTGAATACGATCATCAGACCTTCTTTGGCTTAGGACTGCTCCAACCCCAGTGTTAGAGGCGTCAACCTCCACTATTGGGGTTAGGGGACCGTAGAACAGTAGCAGATGTAAATAAACCTTTGAGCTTGACAAAAGCTCTTTCTGCCATCTCGTTCCATACAAACTTGGTCTTAGACAAAGTGAGAGTATTGAGAGGGGCTGCTACAAGGCTATAATTTCTGATGAAACGTCTGCAAAAGTTAGCAAACCCCAGAAACCTATGAAGCTGTTTGCGATCGGCAGGAGAAGGCCATTCCAAGACCGCCTTGACTTTGGAAGGGTCCACTATGACTTGGTCTGGAAAGATGATGAATCCTAGGAATGAAGTGGTGGTGGTTTGAAATTCACACTTTTCAGCTTTGAAAAACAGATGATTTTGAAGAAGACGGAGGAGAACGGCCCGAACATGACTTCTGTGAGTTTCCAGATCCTGGGAATAAATCAGAATGTCATCAAGGTAAACAAAAACAAACTGTCCAACCATGTCCCTCAGGACATCATTCACCAATGCCTGAAAAACTGCAGGGGCATTGGTTAAACCAAAAGGCATTACACAGTACTCATAGTGACCAGTGGGAGTGTTAAATGCCGTCTTCCATTCGTCCCCTTCCTTGATGCGGACAAGGTGGTAAGCGTTTCTCAAATCTAGCTTGGAGAAAATATTGGCGCCTTGAATCTGGTCAAAAGCAGTGTTCATTAGTGGTAGAGGATATCGGTTATTGATGGTGATGTTGTTTAGTCCCCTATAGTCGATGCATGGTCTCAAGGAACCATCCTTCTTCCCCACAAAGAAGAAGCCTGCCCCTGCTGGAGAAGAAGAGGGTCTGATTATACCAGCTTTAAGTGACTCATCAACATATTTCCTCATGGCTTGGTTCTCTGGTCCAGACAATGAATACAATCGACCCCTAGGGGGAGATGTGCATGGTAGGAGCTCAATGGCGCAGTAATAGGGTCTGTGAGGTGGAAGTGCCGTGGCACTGGACTTGATGAAAACCTCCTTAAAAGCATGATATTCAGGAGGCACCTTAGACAAATCAGGGTATGTCTCCTCAATGTCATTTTGGAATATTATCTGTGGTGGCAGAAGACAGACACGTGGCCGAGCAGGATTTAGACCAGCCCAAAATATCTTTGGCTTGCCAGTCAATGTGGGGGTTGTGCTTTTGTAACCAGGAGGCCCCTAAAACAATGGGTAGTTTAGGCAAGTTGATGATCCTGAAAGTCACTTCATCCAAATGGTTGCACCCCAGTGTGAGTTTGATTACCTCCGTTTTGTAGTGTGAACTGTTGATACTATGACCATCAAAAGCCAGGACATTACGGGTGTCAGACGTGGGAATGAGCTTGATGTCATGGTCCCTGGCGAATGACTCATCCATAAATTCTGTGTCTGCCCCTGAGTCAATGAACACTGACACCTGATGAGAAGTAGAAGACACTTGAATGGTTGCAGGAAATGTGCATGAGGAGACAGACAGTTGACTACGGCTCAGTAGAGATCTCCTCACCTCTACTGAGCCTGGGCTTTTAACGGACACTTGAAGGCAACATGACCCTGTCCACCACAATAAAAACACAAGTTGTTCTTCCTTCGTTGATCACGCTCCCCCGCAGAAATCTTTGAACGACCCAACTGCATGGGCTCCAGGTCATAACAGTAATCAGAAGGGGGTGGAAGATCCTTGGGTTCTCGGTGGTGAACAGGACTGTGAGCTGAGGAGGGTTTAACCTCCCTATGACGCCTCTCCCTCCTCCTTTCTGTGAGCCGTAAATCGATGTGGGTTGCCAGGTCCTCAAGTTGGTGAAGGGAGGCAGGGTAGACCCGGGTAGCCAGTTCATCCTTGATGTTCTCATTAATACCTTGCATGAAAGCATCCATTTGAGCATGCTCATTCCAGAAACTGTCAGCTGCCAACAAATTAAAGTCAATAATATATGATGTGATGCTTCTCGCCCCCTGTTTAATGGAGAGTAAACCTCTGGCAGCTTCACAACTAGGAAGAACTGGATCAAAAACCCTGATGAGCTCCTTCGAGAATCCAGAATAAGAAGCACACGTGACCAAACCATTTTGCCACTCAGCAGTGCCCCATTGCTTAGCCTTTCCAGAGAGCAGGGAAATAACAAACGCCACCTTAGAGCGCTCAGAATGAAACGAAGATGGCTGAAGCTCAAAATGAATCTCACACTGAGTAAGAAAAGCACTGCAATGGTCAGGATCTCCCTTAAACAGCTCAGGGGGCATGAGTCTAGGTTATCTTACCACAGCGGAAAAATCGGGAACTCTGGGGGAAACTGGCTGTGAGGGTGCTGGCGTGGAGGCAGGAGTCATGGAACACAGCATAGAAATTATTTCCTCCATGCCAGAATCTAGATGGGCAATAGAGTGATCAACATTAGTGCGCCACTGCTGTGCTGGCGATGGGTCCATCTTTTGGCCAGATTTTACTATCACGACCAGAGACAAGGAACCCAAATTCAGCCAAACACAAAGTGATAAGTAAAAAGGTTTATTCAGTAACTCAGGATCAGAAAGCAGGAGAACAGCAGTCAGCTTCCAGGAACCACTGAGGACAGAGAGACTAGTTAGTGGCTGAATAAAACTCAGGATTTGCAAAGAGTTAGATAAATCACTAACCTTCTCAGTATGGGGATGAGGCACAGAATCAGGAGAAGGAAGTGATCCAGACAGTTAATGAGGAAGCGTCCAACAGACTGCAGTCAGATTGCTGACTGATCCAAATCCTCCGGGGAATCAGCTGAAGCTGTGACAGGAACACAGAGAGCTGTGATTGTCCTCTTGACAATAATTCCAGGTGGACTTGAGAGCCAGGCGGGCTCAGGCTGAGTAAACCAGTGTCTAGGCTGAGGCATAAATCCAGGGACAGAAACAGGGTTGAATTCCAGGGCTAGAGGCGTCAGACAAGGGGCAGACAGAGGCAGAAAACAGAGTCGAAATCCAGAAATCCAATCCATCAGACAAGGAGCAGGCAGGCAAAATCCATGAGGCAAGGCAAGGTCAGAGACCAAGATCAGTCAGGAAGGAACGCTGGATAACTACTCACAAATGTTTTTGAAAATCTGGCACTGTCTGCCTGTCAGAGGGCTGTATATAACTACAGCTCCACAGGTGTGTGGCATGACAGTGATTGCGCAGCAGCAGACAGGTGAAGCAGATGAGTTGATTGCATGAGTGAGAGCAGAGCAGGCAGACGGGCCAGAATCATAACAGAGCGAGGAACCCAAGAGTAGATGAGAAGGAAGATAGTGGAGGAGGGATGAGCTCAGCTGACAAGCGAGGATGAACACAGCTGATGGTCCTTTAAAAGCAAGGCGTCGGAAGTTGGTTGGATGGAGAATCAGATGGACAAGATGCTGATTGTAAGGCTGGGAGATGCACAAAAGAGTAATTGGAAGGAGGAGATGGTGAAGGTGAGTCATTCTGAATTTTCATCTAAACTCCATTTAAATCAGCCTAGCGCAGTTCCTCTGATCCCTACGGCAAATTCCAGCCTTTCTAAGAGAATATTGTGATCGACTGTATCAAATGCAGCACTGAGATCTAACAGAACCAGTACAGACACAAGTCCATTATCTGAGGCCATAAGAATATCATTAGTGACTTTCAGCAGAGCTGTTTCAGTGCTATAATGAACTCTGAAACCTGACTGAAACTCTTCAAACAGGTCATTGCTGTGTAAATGCTCACACATTTGATTAGCAACTATTTTCTCAAGAATTTTAGATAAGAATGGAAGATTGGATATAGGTCTGTAATTTTTTTAATCATCTCGATCAAGCGAAGTTTCTTAAGTAAAGGTTTAATTACAGCTACCTTAAAAGCTTGTGGTACATATCCAAGATTTTCTTTTTAATAGAATCAATTTTATTTTGGAAGAATCCCATAAAGTCATGACTGCTGAGAGCTAAGGGAATGGATGGCTCAACAGAACTATGACTCTGTATAAGTTTAGCAACTGTACTAAAGAGAAACCTAGGATTATTCTTGTTCTCTTCTATTAATGATGAGAAATAAGCTGTTCTAGCTTGGTGAAGTGTCTTTTTATACCACATTAGGCTATTTTTCCAGATTAAGTAGGAATCCTCTATGTGTGTAGAGCGCCATTTTCTCTCCAATTTTCTAACATTGTGCTTTAAAGTAGGCAGCTCTGAATTAAACCAGGGAGCTAGCCTCCTATGAATAATCACCTTCTTTTTCAAGGGGTCTGCATTGTCTAATGCACCACGCAATGATGAAGTAACACTATGAACAAGAGAATCTATTTGCGAAGGTGAAGAAACAAAATTATTGCCCTCCACTGTGTTTTTTTTTTGTGATAATGAGGAAATTAAAAGTGGAACAGATTCTTTAAAGGTTGTTACAGCATTGTCTGATAATGATCTACTATAATGAAATTTTCTTTCAGGTGTGGAGTACTCGGTTAAATTAAACTCAAAGGTTATTAAGAAATGGTCAGACAGGACAGGGTTATGAGAAAATATTGTTATTTCTTTACACTCAATGGCATATGTCAGCACAAGGTCCAGAGAATGAATACAAAGATGGGTAGGTTTGTTAATGTTTTGTGCAAACCCAGTTTCAGTCTCAACATGTTAAAATCCCCCACTATTATAACCTTATCTGTATTTAACACTAAATCAGATAAAAAGGTCTGAAAACTGATCTAAAACTGAGAGTAAGGACCTGGTGGACGGTACAAAACAACAAACAGAAGTGGTTTTAGTGCTTTGCAATTTGGATGAGGAAAACTAAGGATTAAATATTCAAAAGAGTTGTAGCTATTGATTGGTCTGGGACAAATCAATAAATCAGACTGAAAGATGGTTGCTACTCCTCCTCCTCAACCAGTATTTCGAGGAATGTGAAAATTTCAATAATTAGTAGGAGTTGACTCATTTATAGTAACATAATCCTCTTGCTGCAGCCAGGTTTATGTGAGGCAAAATAAATCAATCTGATTGTCACCAATCAGATCACTAACTAGCAAAGTCTTTGAAGAGACAGATCATATGTTCAGTAGGCCACATTTAATTGTTTTATTTTTCTTTTTAGTCTGAGTTGTGTTTATTTTTATGAAATTTTCCTGATTTCCTCCTTTTAGATTATTTTTTAATCCATTCAATTTTGGCCATGGGGGAGACACTGTCTTAATAGGGTAATGGGTGGGTAGCAGTACAGAAGCTGCAGAGAGGAGTGTTAAACAATGACCCTGCTTCCTGGTCTGAACCCTGGGTTGTCAGAGTTTTGGAGAACTAATAAACTCAGCCAGATTCCTAGAAAGAAGAGCTCCTCCATCCAAAGTGGGATGGATGCCGTCTCTCCGGATCAGACCAGGTTTTCCCCAAAATGTTCGCCAGTTATCAATGTAACCCACATCATTTTCTGGACACCACCTAGACAGCAGCCAGCGGTTGAATGACAGCATGCGGCTAAACATGTCGTAACTGGTCAGATCAGGGAGTGGACCAGAGAAAATTACGGAGTCCGACATTGTTTTGGCAAACTTACACACCGAAGCAACACTAACTTTGGTGACCTCCAATTGACGTAACCGCGTGTCATTACCGCCAGCGTGAATAACAATCTTATTGTATTTACACTTATCCTTAGCCAGCAGCTTCAGGTAGGATTTGATATCGCCCGTTCTGGCCCCTGGCAGACATTTGACTATGGTCGCTGGTGTCTCTAGTGCCACATTTCTGACTATGGAGCTGCCAATTACCAGAGTTGGCTTCTCAGCGGGTGTGTTGCTGAGCGGGGAAAATCTGTTAGAAATGTTGGTGATGCCCTGTGGCATAAAGTGGGCTTATGATTACACAGTGAATACATTCACTGGTCAGTTGGTTAACTGTCTGAAAAATATGCTCTATGATGAGTGAATAAACTAAAAAGGACAGTGGAGTAAAATGTTAAGTGTAAAAAGGGTAAAACCACAAATATCTGCAAAAAGGGCATCCTGCATTGAGTGCACAGGAGTACAGGTAGTGTTTTGATTAAAATATTTGTTCATCCAAAAAATAACTGTTTTTCCAAAATGATTCATCTCTGAAAATTAGAATATCATAGAAAAGGTAAAAGGTTATTTAATTCAAAAGGTGAAACTCAAATATTTTAGTTTGTTACACAACAGGGAAGTATTACAAGTGTGGCCTATAGCTAATGAAAACTCAAAATTCAGTTTCTCAGAGAATGTGAACATTGTATAAAACCAATAAAAAATACTTTTGAAACAGAAATGAGAGCAGATTGAAAAATATGTGGACATACTGTATAGTATATGCAGTCAGTACTTGGTCAGGGGTCCTTTTTGGTATTAAATCCTACTGGAAAATGACATTAGCATATGTTAGCATACAATGTTTGATGGCTTATCCTCCTTATGAAGGGTGCTAGTGACTGTCTGCCGGACACCTGTTAAGTCAACAGTCATTCCCATGATTGTATAGGCCATAACATTTAATCCTCTAATTGTCTAAGAAACAAAATTTTTATTTAAAAAATGAACACTAAATAGATGAATTCCATAGATTTTCCACAGATTTCACATTTTTTAAGTTAAAATCATTTATCTATTTTGAGTTTCATTTTTGCAATAATTAAGTTGAAAATTAATCAATTTGTGGTAATTAAACCCTATTACTTTTAGTTTCAGTAATTTGTAGCTCTGCATATTTGACTGAAACAGTTGGGAGTCAGTGATCGACAATAACTTGAGTTGCAAGATTTGTTACTTGGCAACAAGCAAAGGCCTGAGCAACGTTCCAAGATAAAGACACAGCAGTGCTCATCTGTCTTTCTGTTCTGTCTGACTCCTGCTTGTTCCTCTTTTACTGTAAATATCTTTTATGTAGCAACTAATTCCGTTCAGATTGAAAACCCCATTACCAGCCTTTACTCTTTCTCCCCTTTTTTCCTCTGTCAGTGTTTCCAAGCTTTCACTCAGCACTCCTCTAAATAAACCTCATCAATCTGCAGCACCAACAAATCCTCTACAGTCTTCAGAGACAGTTCACCCCCTGCTCCGCACACACTGAGTTCAAGACCTGAGATGAGGACACAGAAGATGGTCATGGCAAATCAGATAATGACCATGTCTCGGGCACAGAAACTTCACGAAATGAAAGCTAAAGATACGGAGCAGAGGTTTGAATCAGGGACTCTTCCTTTTCCGAGGTTGCTCCATACATGCTCATCCAGGAGGATCTGTTGCTGCAAGTCAGTGACTCAATGAAATCTACTGGGTTTCTTTAGACAGAGCACTTTCTAAACTATTTGAATAATAAACTGAACTTTACTGCATGGTTTGATAACTAGGATCAATTTGAAATTGATGTAACTGACTTGGAATCTTGGAATTAATTGGTTTCTCTAAATTGCCATTAGGCGTAAATGAGTGTGTGTGTGCATGGTTGTTTGTCCTGTGTGTGTCTGTGTTGCCCTGCGATGGAATGGCGACCTGTCCAGGGTGTACCCCGTCTCCCGCCCATACACTGCTGGAGATAGACACCAGCTTTCCCGTGACCCACTATGGAAGAAGCAGTAGAAAATGACTGACTGACTGACTTTTTTTAATTTTATGACAGAGCATCACAAAGTAGTGCATAATAACCAGTCAATAGTCCATCTGAGAGTTATTTAGTCTTAGTATAAATGCAACTTTTCTGTGGTTTCAGAGGTTTGTTAGAAAACATTGTCAAGCTAACAGCATAATGAAGATCAAGGAACAGAGCAGGCAGACCGGGGTAAAGTTGTGGAGAGTTTTAAAGCAGGATTAGGTTATAAATGGATATCCCAAGCTTTGAACATTTCACAGAACACATACATCATCTGAAAATGGAAAGAGTTTGGCACAAACACCTACCAAAATAGGCATGTACACCAAATTTGTTTGGCTTGTTTTTAGGGCACTAGTGGCCTTTATGTTTTGTTTTTTTTTCTAAAAGGAAGCAGAGAGGACATGCACTGGAAAGAGAGGGAGGACATGTGGCAAAAGTCAACAGGCCAGGAGTCGAACCGGGGACAGCCACATTGAGGACTAAAGCCTCCATACCTGGATGCACTCTACTGCTGCACCACGAGCCTCACTCCTTGTACACCTAAATTAACCAATCCAGGCAAGTAAAGCATTAATTAGAGAAGCACCCAAGAGACTCATGGTAACTCAGAAGTACCTGCAGGGATCCACAGCTCTGATGAGAGAATCTGTCAACAGGAAAACTATTAGTTGTGCTTTCCACACATCTGGTCTTTATGGAAGAGTGACAAAAATAAAGTTCTTGTTAAAGGAAAGCCATAAGAAGTCTTGTTTGTAAGCCATGTAGGGGACAACAAACATATGGAAGAAAGTGATATGGTCAGATGAGACCAAAAGTTAATCTTTTGGCTCCTATGCAAAGTTTTTTTGAAATACGACATCCTACTCTGAAGACACCATCCTCACTGTGAAATATGGTGGTGGCAGTATTATGCTGTGGGGATGGTTTTCTACAGCAAGGAAAGAAAACCTGTTCAGAGTTGATGAGAAGATTGATGGAGATAAATACAAGGTGACAGGACAATGACCACAAACACACAGACATCGCTACAATGAAATAATTGTGCTGCACCATAGTTATTGTTACAGTATAATCCAACTTGTAGGAAAAGATTTAGTGAACAGACTTTTGTTCATGGAAAACACACACCCAAATCTAATTGAGTTTTTCTCAGAAATTACAAACTCTGTTTAAATAATCCTTATGTTAATAATGTTAATAATGTTTTTTTAAATGCGAGTGATAATTTTGGTCTTTCTTTGCTGCTGTTAAGTAAATCATGGGTGGATTGTGACAAAACCTATATTTTTGGAACCTGTGAGATATCTGCTTTCAACAGACAGGCTGGCTGTGTGTTGTTGGAGTCATCTATTTTGGGTGCACCGTTGAACATGCTCAGCTCAAAAGACATCGCAGCTCTGACGTCACCCAGGATTATAGAACTCGCGGAAAATAAACATTCGTTGCCATTTCCAGCGTGTCTCACTGGACGACGCAACGGAGGCGCATATCTGGAGAGACAAAAGCTTGCAGGCAAACTTTTGCTCCACAAGGCCATTCCCAGAAGATCTTGAAAGCTGGAATTCTGTCGGATACAAGAAGGTCAGAAGATTCATATGCCGATCGAGGACCACGCCGTCACCCTCCTCAGGTGAAAACCTACAGAGGTTTTATTTCCAAGGAGACAAGTTTCCTCATTGTTGATTCACTCAAACAAACGGTTCTTCATATTTTTCCCTCCAGGACGGATGAGAAGTTTACAGTTTCTTTTTTTTCTTTAGGTAATCACGGACGCGTGACCCCCACCCCCCCTCCTCGTTTTTCTTCAGACCTGACCCATCCTCAACCGGTGGAGAGAAAAAATCAAAGTCAAAGTAATTTCATTCTTTTTACATATATATATATATATATATATATATGAATCATACAGCTAGCTGAGTGCTTAGTCTGTTTGTGTTACTGCTAATTGACTTTAGCAATCATAACTGAATAGTTTGGGCTGTTTGTGTTATTGCTAATTGTTACTACTGGTAATTTTAGTGATCATTCATAGCCGAACAGCTTTGTTTATTTTTTGTCGTTGTGTTCATTGTGCATTTTGGCTGATATGGATAAAACTTCCCAGGCTGCTGCTGGATCTGCGAGTCAAGTGGTGTCCTCAGGAATGCAGGCACAGGAAGCGATTGGAGCTTTGATTTTATTGTCATCAGAGGAGCGTAAATTTCTTAATGATTATAGCATTGAGCAATATGAATCAAGGATTCAGGAGTTGCTCCAGGTCATTAAGAACCCACCAAAAGACAGACAGGTGGCCAATGTGTTAGGACAGCTCACTCTTTTATATCAGCGAAGGGTAATTTTGGAAAAAAACAGTGTGCAGTTTATGCTGAATGTGTTATGATTCTGGCCCATCTGCCTGCTCTGTCTTCATTGAATCGGCTCATCTGCTTCACCTGTCTCCGGCTGGGCTGGAGTGCAATCACAGTCATGCCATGCACCTGTTTTTCTGCAGTTATATACAGTACAGCCCTCAGACAGGCAGACGGTGCCATATTTTTTGAAAACCTACCAGTTAGTAAATGTCCAGCATTCCCTTTTGCCTGACCATGTTTTTGACCACTTTTGCATCTTGGATTTCCCTGTCTTGCCTGACCTTCATTGGATGTCTCTCACCTCTGGATCACGACCTTGTGTCTGCCTCTCGACCAAAGCCTCCTGCCTCGCCCCTGGATTTGTCTCCCTAGCCTGCCTCCCTGGTTTCTGACCCAGTTTCTGACCCCCTGACCACCGAGTCTTGGATCTTCCCCCCTGTTGGCAATCTGACTTCTGGCTGCGGCGTGTTCTGCACCGACCCCCCGGTCCGGAGATCGCCAGGACCACACCCCGTAAAGGAGCCTATTCTGATTCCTCCACCCTACACGGACTCTGTGAAGGTGGGTGGCTTCTTTGGACTCACACACATTTACCCAAGCTTTTTCAAGCCACTAACCTGCCTCTCCGTTCCCAGTGATCCCGGGTCCCAGGCTGGTGGTGTCCTGAGTATTTGTGCGCTGCTCCTGAATTAATCTTTTAACCATTTATTGTGTTTCTGGCTGAAATTCTGGGTCCTCCGTCCTGAACGTTACAGAATGATACTTTGCAGACAGCAGATGCCACTAGGTGTGAGCTGTTAGAAGTGGAAGAGAAATTGGAAGCAGTTGATTTGAGAGCCATAAGGTTGGAGGTAGCTGAGCATAGCCAGAACACACCCCCATCCCCAGAGGACTTGGGGGTGGACATAAATCCCGTCTCACAGGTTGAAACCTTTGAAGGTGAGACACAGCAGCAACACCCTGAAAGAACCTTCCACTCAGAGCTGGAAAATGTAGAAGCTGCTCTCCAGAGATTTCCTTCCCAAGCTCGTGGATTTCCCCACACATCCACAGAGTCCAGAACAGATGTGAGTTGGCAGGTTAGATTCAGTGGTGCGGTGTCCCACCTCACTGTAGTAGACAGCCATGAACAATATCTGGCAGTGGACTCACTAGAAGTAAATAGTTCAAGGGTTAGGGGCGAGCAGCCTTCACACTTGACTCACTGCTCTACAATCCCTCACCTCCGCCAAGGCGACAGGAGAGTCGTCTCTCGGACTCAGTTGGTTCATACCGCCTTCAACCACTGCCCAGGACCCGAGTCCATGGAGCACAGGGCCCACCATTGTACCATGAGCAGCCTCAGGTGCCTCCCCCAAGGGTGAAGCGTGATGCTTTGACACAGGAGGGATGCAGCAGGAGTGAACCTTAAAATGAGGACTCAGATGGGCCAGCACCAATCCCTGAGACTCGATTGCGCACCAGCCAACTTGAGTCTCTTGCCCAAGACATAGAGCGTTTTGACCCAAATAATGCAGAATCAAACATTGATCATTATCTTAGGGCAGTTGAACGCTGCCTTTTAGACTTGTACTGCCCATCAGCATGGGAAAAGTTCAAGCTCATCCAGAAGACAACATCCAGGAGCGTCCATGTTTTTATGGAGAGCCTGCCTTCTAGAGTCCAAGACCATTATTCAACCCTCTGTGAAGCTTTAAGGGAAGAATATTCTGTGTACATGGACCGGGCCTCCAAAACACTTGGTGCTTTTGCTATCCAGCATAAGAAAAGTGAAGCACCCACAGAGTATTACCGGCGCCTGAGAGCCACTTACTTCCAAGGACGTAATGCTCCCGGCATAGAGGAGGAACATGCTTTTAAATCATTAGTCCTCTACAACCTTCATGAAAGCGTACGTTATGACGTTACTATGTACTGTAGAACAAAAACCCTCACCATGCAAGAGATCTGTGAATATGCTCAGATGGCGTGGGAAACACGTGCACACCCTACTAATGGATCAGGAGGTGAGGCTAGAGTTTTACAGCTGCACACAGAAGAAGACAGTGGTGCCTTCAAACAGAACCCTTGTTAAGAACAGTTTAAGGGAACAATATAGGTTTGGTCAGCTGGACCGGGGGGGTGGTACTGAGTACCAACCACAGCCAAAGGCCCAAAGGTAAGCCTGACGGTAATGGTTGGAGTCAACAAGCAGGATGGAACCCAAAGAGAGAGAGATGGAGGATGCCTTCTGCGAGATTCTGACAGAAGCAGTGCGCCAGGCATGCGCCCAACCTCCACAATCATTAGAGGCAGCCAACCATCTGGTGAAACCGGATCTTGTCAGCATGACTAAGAGTGGACCCAGTCTCCACAGCCATCAGCGTCTACCTGATCGGATGGGGAGACAAACCTGGGAAACTCCAAGAACCCCTTGAAGCCTCTCCAGGATAAACACCACAAACTATTTTTCCAAGGTTATTTGGTGAACTGAACCAAAATGAACATGCATGTCGCCTATACTTTCTGACCATTATAGTAGGACGTTTCAAACAGAGTTTCCAAACATGATCAGAGATCAGCCTGATGTGCTCAGTCGTGTTTGATGAGGTGAGTAGAGCCATGCTCTCCCTCAGTAAACCATTTCAGACTAAAGCTTGTGATGCCCCTGGATGCCAGCTTAGAGGAGCCCAAAGAACCTCTCAGGCCCTCGTCAGAGCCAGTCATGGGCACCTCTGGGACACGGCTGCACCCAGCCACCCTGAAAACTCCTCCCTGCAGTCTTGCATCGTTTCTTTGCTCTTTAAAGAACCCAGGTGTGAATACTTACAACCCCAAAGTCGTGGAATGTGTGCACCTGCAAACCATGTTCATACCAGAAGTGCTTCTAGCATTTTGGCTGGAAAAAACAGTAATCAGTAGAGAGCTGTATGACCACTTGTGCCAAGAAGATCCCCTTTTAACACAACACAGCCTCACACTACTTTCCACCTATGCCCTCTCCTTAAGACAGCCAAAGTGTGCACCTCCATTGTGCAGATTGGAATAAAACAGTTCTCCCATGCTTTCAACATTGTTCCAACAGACCAAAGGGGGGTCACATTAGCCTACGCCCATTGCTCTCCTGTAGGAGGCCATAGGAGCTACAAAACCACACTCCACACCCTCCAACAGATGGCGTACTGGCCTCCTCACGACACTCAGGTCTACATCCAAGGATGCTTAACCTGCTGCCAGCTTCAGCCATCCCAGCCAATCAGTCAACCTCCGCTTCATTACTTTGGTTCCACCTTCAGACCAACTGGGTCGAACCAGCTCCAAAATTAGCAGGAAGTAACAAATTCCTCCTAACTGTGACATGCAGCTTCATTAAGTGGGTTGGATGCTTGTCAGCACCAAATAACACCGTCATCCCAGCTGCTGCTCTTTTGCTAAACCAGATGAAGTTCTACATCGAACTCTCCTCCCCAAGAACAGAGCTGGTCTCCATGTTTTTTCTTGAGGTGATCACGCACGCATGACCCCCGTCGTTTTTCTTCAGACCTGACCCATCCTCAACCGGTGGAGAGAAGAAATCAAAGTCAAAGTAATTTTGCTCTTTTTACATTAAATTGGATAGGTATATTTAGAAGTCTGGGCAGGATGAGGCATAGTTAAGGTGATTTAGAATCACCAGTAGTTAATCCATGGTATCAACTTGTTGCATGCAATACTGATTGACGTGTTTAATGCTGAGCTGTGTTTTGATTTGTTGTGCAACACTGCTGAATTGTGTGTGTTCACATTTTGTCTAGCTGATCCCAAATCAGCCAGGAGTTAGTTGGACTTTTAAAGTTTTCATTCAAAGCAAATGGGCCTCGCCTGACCACTCCTTTGTTCCAGTTTTATTACTGGAGTTTTTTTCCACTGAGTTCCCGCCTCAGAGTTTTATGACTCTTTGTGCGAGATTTGGGGCAATCAGCTGTACAGCTAAAGGGGCGTGGTCCCACCGTTTTATCAGCTGATCGCTGCAATCGAGACATCAACACACCAGGAGGACTTCTCTTTCCAAGTTAACCCAAATTGCACATTTTGTCCATAAAACTGCTGGTTTGATCTTCATAGACACTCAATGCGCATATATTTTTCTTTTATTATTGTTGGGTAGTCATTTTTATTCCCTTTGTGTAGAATAGTGCTTGTTAGTTAGGTGAAGGTTTTTGGTTCTATTAATAAGTAATGATTTTTGGTTAAGAAATTATTTTCCTGAATTATGATTTTTTTATTATGATTTTTGATAAATATTAATTAATCAATAATCATAATTCTTACAGTGTGTAGAAGCTGAACAGAAGCTGAGACTGGGTTTTGCAGTGAGGCCTTTTTGTAGGGTTTGCTTTCTTTTCTTATTCAACTGATTTTAGTTTTAACTGTATTTGATGTTTGTAGAAATGGTTTATATTAGCTTTTAGCCAAGACTAACATTTCAGTGGATACTGCACAAATTTATGTTTAACTAAGGCAGCTTACAGTACTGGAGGAAGTACTTGGGGAAGAACTAAAACACTGACTTTGACAAAAAGGGACTTATAGCTTGTACTATAATGAGAAGTTTTATTTTAAATGGGAGTATCGCTCTATTTTGCCCCTTCTTTACCTTTATGATTCTAATGCATGAACACAAGCAGTTCAAAAACCCTAAAACTCTGCTTTCTGTTGGTGGTTTCGTTGTCCGATGAGCTAACCCCTCCATCCTACTCCCCTATTTCTAAGGGGATTGCTCAATCCAGCTCTCCATCCAACGGGTCCGGACTTCCCTAAACCTGGAAGGTCTTACTAAGCAGGTTTACTGGAAAATCTGTTTAAGCTGGTGTCGGGAAATGACACGCCTAAACTCTGACAGCCTGCATCCAAAGGTCTCGCCCTTCTTCAACTGGTGGCCTGGATGACCGAGTAGCCCACAGCAGTCATCCACTCCTCGACAGTCACTTCTGTTAACGGCTGCTCATTCCCTATTTTACAACTTGCAATTGGTATATGGGTTAGGTTGATTTTAGTGGCTCGGCATGAGCCCCGAGGGCATTGTATAAACAAGTTTGGCTTAAGGCAACCTATAAAAACCTCCTAATATCATTGGGAACCAGGCAACAAGACTTTTTACCACCACTGAAAAACCCAAAAACAAGGTGACTCAAATAATTGACTGTCCACAATAAATCTAGAATTTTATATACTTTCTTTAATTAGTAATGCTTTTGCAGGGGTCAGTAACAGCTTAAAAATCAGCAAAACTTAATAATTTGAACAATAGGTTAAGTTGATTGATTTATTTCTCTTTCCCTAATGCTGAAATTGGTAAGGCTGAAGAGGCTTTGGAGACGGAGGCTCACCATAGATCCGAATGGAATGATTTCTTCAATAGGCAGCTAGTGATTTTCTTCTTGGGTGAAAGGCAAATCTTCAGTTCTCTTCCTCTAAGTGGACAGGCGCTGATGCTTGATTGAGGTTGGTTCAGGACTTCCATTAGCCTGAAACTTAGAGCAATCAGTTGTTCACTGACCAAGTTCACCTCAGTTGTCTTGGTAAAAATGCAACAGATGAAATTCAGATTCTCAATTTTGAGTTGCAGCTCTTCTCAGGGCACACGGGTTGATCCTCTTTATAATGCAGAATTTGTTGACATGTCTTCTGATTCATCTGTAGCTTCTTTCTCCGTCCGATCTTGTTTGCTGGTCTTCTGTGAGGAAACAACCCTGTTTCTTTCTTTGGCACAGTTTTTATATTGCAGATAGCCTCATTGCTCATCCCCTGTTGCCGGGCAAGCTTTCCCATCATTGAGTGATGTGATCACCATGACTTTTTGGTGCTGTCTCTCAGCCTCTGTTGACAAAGTCGTAAACAGCCCACAGCTGGCTCCCTGTGTTATGACTTTTGCCTGTTTTTTGAACTTCAGACTGACGCAAAACAGCGTGCACCTGGGTTCTTGTTTCTCGCTCCCATGCTTGTTATGACTCGAGCTTGCTCATTGACGTTCCATTCATGCCCAGTTCCCGTGCTGGCTCTCCTCAGCCCCTCCTGTCCTGATGTTATGACTCTGCCGCTTCTTGCTCCCAGACCATGGTGCCCTCCTTATCTGCTCAGCCTCAAGCTTTCTAATAGTATTTCTCTCCTTTTTGCTCTCAAACAAGTTACAGCTAAAAAAAAACATCACTTCATTTTCACAATTGATTAACATTTCCCCTCTTCATTACATGTAATAATTGTAGAAAAACAGAAAATCATCTTACATTTTTCTTTGATTATACTTGTAGTTTTCTGAAAAAGATAAGACAGTTAAGACTTCTGAAAAAGATAAGACAGTCACAGTTAATGTGCGACTCCATACAGGCCTTTTCAGTCCTCCGTTCCAGAGTGCGAAGATATATTAATTTTACTGTTTCATCTTATCCATGTAATATGATCATTATTTATTTGATTAGGCTCTCATTTCATCAAAAGTGATTGTTGTTAAACTCACTTCTGCAAAAGAAAGAAGAATTAAAACATACACCAAATAGGCCCCCAGACTTCATAGCTTTAAAATGTGAACATTTCCTGCTGTATATTTCACTGATCTAATTATGAGGGTTTAATTAATTTCAGCATGGATACATGGAAGGATCTCACCTCATTTTGACAGTGGACAAGGGTGAGAAGTTCCGCCCAAATGCTCAGTTTCCTGCAAAGAACAGATGGTGTTAACATCAGCAGCTTTCTAACATGCTCTTTCCTTATTAGCAGCTATTGAAAAACGGCTCTGACGCTCAGCAAAATGAAATGATACGGGCGCTCAGCCTTAGTCATCACACTCTGTGGGTAACAACACAACGGAATAATTAGAGCTCTGTTCCTTCAGCTGACATCTCATTTGACGGAACGAAGGAACATGCAGCAAACACAGACAACACAACCAGGAACACAGGAACACCCCGTAAACAGTGCCATAGGCCCTCCATAACTGCACCAGCATAATACAGGAGAGAAACATGACAGGCAATTACTTTTATAAGGTAAGATTTCCTCAGGAGCCAACAACTAGGTAAAATGAGCAGAATAGAGACTCATGATGGACTCAAAATATTTGTTTACTCTTGGACAAATTAGACTGCAGCTGTAACTTATAGTGTAGGAGCTTCTGCTTGAATTGAAGAGACACTGTGATTGGTCTGCAGTGAGGTAAAATAGACAGAATCAGGAGTGCACAAAGATTTTATGAGTTGATATTAGCTCTTGTGGCTAAACTGGACAGACGTTTGTAGCATCCATGACTGAAAAAGAAGTGTGAAAATCTTAGTCAATCTCATAATCTGTCAAAATTCTGTGAATTCTTTCCTTCCATTTAAACAATTTCTATCAGTTTTAAAGAAGCAAGGTTATTTCTCTATATTTATAAGATTAAGATTTATTTTGTATTAATCAAAAACAATTATGCCGCAATTAAAGATTATAAGAAAAATGTATAAGAGCTAACAGCTGATGTTATCAAGGATTACATTTATTGGTCATGACAGTGGCACAGGGGTAGAGTGTGAAACCCATGTACTGAAGCCTTAGTCCTTGATGCAGCCTGTCACAGGTTCTAGTCCAGGCCCGTTGACCTTTACTGCATGTCTTCCCCCAATCTCACCCTTACCTTCTCGAAAGGCGCCAGTGAACTGCTTACCTCAAGAGCTTGCATGCTCCAGTTTACCATCAGAAGGACCTGCTCATCCAAAACACATGCACTCACTTGCAGTACCTACCAGCCAACCCTAAAGTTGCCTTGCTGGTTGCAGGAAAGGAACAAGCCAAACTCACCGTTCTTTTGTCTCTCATTCATTGTCACCACTCTGAAATTCTACCTCCCAATTTCAAGTCATCTGGAAATAAAAAATGGAAGAAATTAATTCACTTGCAAAAGATCCCTCTGTCACCTTGTAGGGAACTCTGGACCAGTCAACAAGAAAATACTTCATCTTTCCATTTGCTGGTGTTTTCTGTTCTCGGGTCACAAATCTAAACAAAAACATGACAAAGAGGGAAAACTTAAAAAGAGGAAACCACATTTGATCTGTTAGTGTCCAACACCAAAACTGCCATTAGAATGTTGTATAGACCACTTTCTGTACTGCATGAAGAAAATTTTGAAATATGTAAATAAAATATAAATAATTTTTTTTTTTTAAAAAAGGTTCTGGAATCACTTAGAGTGAAGAAAATGAATACAGCTGCTATTTGCATTTCTAAGACAAATATTTGCACATTTCTAAATCTGCAAACAAGTCTTTTATTCACAATGTAGTTTACAAGTCATTTTTCCGAGTCCAAGTCAAGTCTCAAGTCTTCGAGAGGCAAATCCAAGTTGAGGCTTAATAACTAAAATAAACATGTTCTCATCAAATTCGCAACATGTACAGGTCCTTCTCAAAATATTAGCATATTGTGATAAAGTTCATTATTTTCCATAATGTCATGATGAAAATTTAACATTCATATATTTTAGATTCATTGCACACTAACTGAAATATTTCAGGTCTTTTATTGTCTTAATACGGATGATTTTGGCATACAGCTCATGAAAACCCAAAATTCCTATCTCACAAAATTAGCATATTTTATCCGACCAATAAAAGAAAAGTGTTTTTAATACAAAAAACGTCAACCTTCAAATAATCATGTACAGTTATGCACTCAATACTTGGTCGGGAATCCTTTGGCAGAAATGACTGCTTCAATGCGGCGTGGCAGGGAGGCAATCAGCTTGTGGCACTGCTGAGGTCTTATGGAGGCCCAGGATGCTTCGATAGCGGCCTTTAGCTCATCCAGAGTGTTGGGTCTTGAGTCTCTCAACGTTCTCTTCACAATATCCCACAGATTCTCTATGGGGTTCAGGTCAGGAGAGTTGGCAGGCCAATTGAGCACAGTGATACCATGGTCAGTAAACCATTTACCAGTGGTTTTGGCACTGTGAGCAGGTGCCAGGTCGTGCTGAAAAATGAAATCTTCATCTCCATAAAGCTTTTCAGCAGATGGAAGCATGAAGTGCTCCAAAATCTCCTGATAGCTAGCTGCATTGACCCTGCCCTTGATAAAACACAGTGGACCAACACCAGCAGCTGACACGGCGCCCCAGACCATCACTGACTGTGGGTACTTGACACTGGACTTCTGGCATTTTGGCATTTCCTTCTCCCCAGTCTTCCTCCAGACTCTGGCACCTTGATTTCCGAATGACATGCAGAATTTGCTTTCATCCGAAAAAAGTACTTTGGACCACTGAGCAACAGTCCAGTGCTGCTTCTCTGTAGCCCAGGTCAGGCGCTTCTGCCGCTGTTTCTGGTTCAAAAGTGGCTTGACCTGGGGAATGCGGCACCTGTAGCCCATTTCCTGCACACGCCTGTGCACGGTGGCTCTGGATGTTTCTACTCCAGACTCAGTCCACTGCTTTCGCAGGTCCCCCAAGGTCTGGAATCGGCCCTTCTCCACAATCTTCCTCAGGGTCCGGTCACCTCTTCTCGTTGTGCAGCGTTTTCTGCCACACTTTTTCCTTCCCACAGACTTCCCACTGAGGTGCCTTGATACAGCACTCTGGGAACAGCCTATTCGTTCAGAAATTTCTTTCTGTGTCGTACCCTCTTGCTTGAGGGTGTCAATAGTGGCCTTCTGGACAGCAGTCAGGTCGGCAGTCTTACCCATGATTGGGGTTTTAAGTGATGAACCAGGCTGGGAGTTTTAAAGGCCTCAGGAATCTTTTGCAGGTGTTTAGAGTTAACTCGTTGATTCAGATGATTAGGTTCATAGCTCATTTAGAGACCCTTTTAATGATATGCTAATTTTGTGAGATAGGAATTTTGAGTTTTCATGAGCTGTATGCCAAAATCATCCGTATTAAGACAATAAAAGACCTGAAATATTTCAGTTAGTGTGCAATGAATCTAAAACATATGAATGTTAAATTTTCATCATGACATTATGGAAAATAATGAACTTTATCACAATATGCTAATATTTTGAGAAGGACCTGTAGAGCGCTTCTAACCCTGCATTGCTGTGGGTTAAGATTCCAAACCTGTACTGTTGATCCTTATGCCTAAAAAGCCATATTAATATTTAATAATTATTTTACAGTGTTTGAATATTTATGAACAGTGATATTTGAATCATTTAACATTTTATTTGGCATCCATAAATCTGCTAAAGGCTGATTTACATTATTTTGATCAAATTTATTATTTGCACTATTCGAAATATAAATATACATTTATGCCCTAAAAAATGATAAACTTATAGATTAAAACCGATTAATGTCGAATTTCTGCCTTTTTGTCATTGTCAAGACTAAGTAAACACATATTTATCTCTGTCTTTATATTGTCCACTCTTTCATTATATATTGCACCAAATTGCAACATGATGAACGACTCTAAAGATGGGTGTTTGTTCTGGACATGCAATGATTGACACTCTAACTTTGTACATGCCTATGGATTTAGGCAATAAAAAATTATTTGTTATACTGCAGGAAGAATGAAAACAGCACATAACAAAATGAAAAAAAAAAAACAATAGTTTATGTTTCTTTATATTGCTGTGATTTTATTAGTATGTGACCTATTATTTGCATTACTGCTGCGGCAACCAAGTATTTACTAACACGGCAATCGTTTATTTTTATTATGGAGTCTGTATGAATGCTTCTAATGGAAGCAACATTGCCCACTCATAGAGGCGTAACATTTGAAAATGGATTCAGCAATGCTCATTGTCATTTTCCTCATGCAACAGGAAAAGTGAGATAAAGAGAGAAACAGAGAAGCAGGGAGCATAAACAAAGACTGAGTGAAAAGGCAAATTTGAGGATGAACAGTTTACCAAATGAACAGACAATAAGACATTCAGTCATCTCCCACATCACAGGGATCGTGCTGCCTTTTGGAAACCATTCAAAAGAAACAAACACTTTTCATCATGATAACAGTTATAAGGTTTGAAGTAGAGAAAAATTACCCTGCATACAAAAAATGCAGTTAAATAGAATCAATGTAAATAATAGCAATTTTTCCTTGAATAATTTAGAGGCAGAGTATCCAATTATCCATATAGTAGGAAAGAACTGAATTCACTGAAAAACAACACAGTTATCACTTAGCTGCCTCTCATCTGTTTTTTCTTGGATATTAGGCTCATTGAGGCATCAACGTTTCTAATTACAGACAACAATCTTTATCAGTGAGGCTCTAACTTTCTCCTAAAGCAGATAACAGATCAGTTTTACAAGAAGGCACATTGTAGTTGAACATTTTCAGTCTCCAGCAACATTTATCAATCAAATTAGGTAACTTCAGACACCTTGGTAGCAAAGTCATTTCGTTTCCTACCTGAAGAAAGGTTTAACCACTTCTGGTAAGTTGCTTCATTAATATCCATCCATTAATGGAATAGGATTACCTCTGTATTATTTACAGATTCACCAACATCATCTCATTTTCCAACAGAAATGACTTCTCTTTAGCCTCCTTTAGGCATGTTTTCTACCCTTTAACCCCTACTGGTTGTTTCTTTCCATTATTTTCAGGTAGTAAATCAGGTTTCCTACCAGGTATGTTGAAAGGTTATTTTTCAACATGAGTCAGTAGCAATGTCCTCAGCTGTTATAGCAAATTACTGCCCACTGAGTATATACATATGTAAATACGTCTAAACTATATTTACATTCTCATAGACCTCTGGGCCAACATCATGGTATACTTGGTCTAAAAGCAATGTTTTAGCTTTACAAGTTTACTTTAAGACAGAAAAAATAAATGGTGCCAAGGTAGTAGATGCAACAGGGTTCCGTCCACCAAAGCAGTTCCAGTGCTTAACGAGAGCTAATGCTGTCATTCCTAAACTGGTTTAACTTAACTTCGTTTTCAGCAACCAGAGAGCTGGCTTAAAGCCACATCATCACATCCCTAAGTGTTTATCCTCTGTTTCATTTTGTATTTTTGTGAAGATTTGCAGTGCAGAGAGACAGTTTAACTACAGTACAAAAAGTATTCATGCTATATATTAATGCTGTATTTAACAAAAAGTTGTGTTTGTGAATGCTTCACAGTCCCATCCAGCAGATCTCTGATTGGCACCAGTAAAACACAATATCTACACCTGGATTTAGTAAAACTATCTGTCAATATGTTTGGTGCATCAAGACTCACTAACTTCCAAACTAATAATTACTAAATACTTTTTGAAAACGTTTTACAGTAAAACGTTTATTTTAGTTGTAAACACATTAAGCTGTTTTTTCACTATTGTATTGTCACTACCCCAGCATTACTCCTCTCTCCTACAGAAGCAATTAAAATTATATGCAGTTACATGCTGTTGTAATTATGAATCTGAGAATATTATTTAATATTTAAATATTAATATTTTATCAAATAATATTTCGGTCTGTTAAATGTTGTCCTGTGAATACCAGCCCAGTAAGGCGATGGTATTAGGACAGAATAGAAAGGTGTGAGACGAGCTCTGACATTATTGAACAGCATAAACTCTGCACATATATGGAATGAATTCACACAATTTCTTAAAATACAAGAATTTATTAACAAAAATAAGTCAACTCAAAGTCAAACATATTTCAATCAACAAACTGTTTATTTTGCTAAAATAATCCAACTAAACTACCAAGCAGAATTAAAGAATAACAAAGACTAATGGACTATGTACAATATAAACAAGTTGATTAAAGATGATTAGAAATCATGACCAAAAAGAGTGATGCAACATTACCATGCAATGTTTATGTTTGAGAACCAAGGATTATCTTGAAGAACCTGGAAGTGAAGTTAAGTTAGTTTTGGAACCAACTTAGGAAATAATCAGCAAACCTTTAGACAACCCTTCACAATGCAAGATCAGATAAAATATTATTTTAATAAAATAATGTTTTAAATAATGATCTGCCGAATAAAACCAACCTCCTGGATGACCAATTCTCAACGGTGTCTCATTAACTGTCTTTATTTATTGAAATAATATTTGAAGAAATATCATTGACTATTTTGGAAAAGAGCCAAATCTTTCTGGAGAAATGGGGCTTAATGGTGTTTACTTAGTTATCAAATCTAGTGAATGATGTTCAGGGACTATTATTCACTAGCTTGAAAACCAACAACCTTTCTGTTGACTAGCCTTAATGCTAGCACACGTGTTCTTACCGGCTGGCCGTTGGGCTAACAAAGAAGCTAGCTAAAGTGCTAAGCTAGAAGATAGCTTAGCACCAGAATCAACACATACCTTTAAAATACCAGGGTTAAAATGCATAAGCGCGGACGGTGCGTTATGAACAATGTTCTGGTTGAAACCACCCTTTAAATAAAGTTTATCTTAGCTTTAAAACATACAAAGAACACAGAACCGGCGCATGCCGTAGCTAGCCTACTAGCGCTAAAGATCGCCAGGTTCCACAAAACAAAACTTCATAACATGAAAACGTTTAGATCATTTCATCCTAAACCTATCTGTTAATCTGCCCAAACCTAACCTCTGACCGTAGCGAGGATGTGTTGTCCAAGGGCGATGAAGTTCGACAAAACGTCCACAGTCAAACAAGCGGTTGGCTTTCAGCTAACCTCTGCGTTCGCTCTGTGAACAATAGCGTTAGCTCCGGAAAGCTGGCGGCTCGGCCTGTCCGCTGCCCAGCTGTTCGTTACCGTAACACGGTTGTGCAGGTCGTAGTAACTTCCTCAGTTTCTCCCGATCAGGTGAGTTCGTTCTGTGAACAAAAGGTTAGCTTCCCGCTAACCTCCAGCTGTGGATGAAGAACGAACGTTGTCCGCTGCGGTCTCTGCTGTCTTCCTTCAGGCCGGGGCTTCTCTCGAACACCGTTTGAGTCTGCGGGGCCTCGGAGAGAGAGTCAGCAATGCTTGTACCTTAATTATCCGCGTTCATGAATGAAAATACCGGATACACAGACAGTATTTCATTCTACTTAACTTTGCATATGATCGATGATCGTATGGCTATGGATCCAGTTGAATTTATGTCTTTTTGCCAGCAAAAGACATCAGCGCGCTTTTCTCTCCTATCCGGTCCCTATGGAAGGCCGCGTGGAAGAGAAAGATTTGTGGAAAGGTGGGGGCTTTTATTTGGGTAATGGCGCCACAGGAAGTCCGCAGTTACTCCCTTTCCTGGCTGTGCTGGAAGAAGGTTAATGCGCTTTATTTTGAAAAGTTCCAGGAAAGTATGTACCGGAGTTTTAGTGTTGAAACCCATGGCTGTGGTCCCAACACATGCAGACACTTTCCTTACTGAGGAGTTGGCTAAAAGGTCTGGTGGTGGAAAGAGCGAACACCAGTTTAGCACTGGGACCAGTTATGTGTAAGACCCCCAAATTTGTTAACCGTGTGTTACCATCCATATGTAGTTATGGATATGCCAGTTATACAGTAGTTTAAAAGTAGGATTCTAACTTGTCTTCTGCAATTTTCTTACAAATTCTACATAATTTTCTGAATTGTGAAAAGACGCTTATATTTGCAGAACATAAATTAAAATATGTAAAGTTTTGTTTTAGTTACTGGCACTTTTGCACAATGCATCCATTTTCTACACCCGCTTCTTCCGTACAGAGTCACAGGGGAGCTGGTGCCTATCTCCAGCGGTCTACGGGCGAGAGGCGCGGTACACCATGGACAGGCCGCCAGTCCATCGCACGGCAACACACAGACACACAGGACAAACAACCATGCACACACCCATTCACACCTAGGGGCAATTAAGAGAAACCAGTTAACCTAACAGTCATGTTTTTGGACTGAAGCCGGAGTACCTGGAGAGAACCCACGCATGCGTGGGCAGAACATGCAAACATGGCACCATTCATACACAGGGTAATTCTAAGTTATTTACATTAAAAACAAAGGAACAGAGATTAACACATAAATCTAAAAGTCAAACTGAGCATCACATAAAAGCATAAAAACACAAGACATATTTACTTAAAACAAAAACTGTTCCTGCTTATGTCAGAGCTGAAGATGTGCTTCCCCTTCTCATCTTTGGAAAATAGAGTGAAGACGTCTATGATGACCTGAGGGATCTACATGGTTCATATCTAACCAGCAATTCTGAAATGTATTTAGGCCTAAGACCATTCAAAGCCTTGTAGACCATCAACATTATTTTAAACACTGTCCTATTTTTTGTTCTATTTATCTATTTTTTCCAAGCTTCTTCTGCGAAAATTCAAAAGGTGTTTTCCTTGGCCAGCAGGTTTAAAACGTTCACATGAACAGACGCTTCCTTACACGGCAAGCCGTTGGGGTCAAAAGTAAGCTTTCTCTGTGGACCGGCTCTTTATATGTCAGTGATATCAGCAAAATCCCAGCACTACTATGAATGCTGGGAGATGTAGTTTGATCAGTCCTTTCTTTATGGATAGCAGGGCCCCAGCAGTGTTAAAACCCCATTTGTTGCTCTAAATAAACACTCAGCCGCTTCATAAATATGTCGAAATTATTAAATAAAATTAAAATATATAGATTAGCTCCTAAGGCCAAAACCAGTTTAGTTTCAGTTGTATTATTTTTATCTCTGCCCTCCTTTACAATGAGTGTCAGTCATTACAAGGATGTGCAACTGCTAAAAACAAATAAAAGAATGTGTTTTGCTGTTGCTGCTCATATTTAATATTACATTGCAAAATCAAGGAGTTTTTAATCCATTGCTGGGTTTGTTTCTTGTCTGCTACCCAGTTGACAAAGCTGAATTATCTCAGCTAATCTTCAGTCTCATTCACATATTTAGATGTGCAAAGGTTTTCCTTTTAGAAATGAAAATCATGAGATATTTTCTTAATTTATTGAATATATTTTTGTCCTTCACTAATCTGAAAAACTAAAGCAACTAGGGTATATTTTTAGTTTGAACAAATTCTGTAAACATCCTCAAGAAATGGTATTTCAAAATGTTTTGCAATTGATTTTAAACAAGTCTTCTGTTGGGAGTTTTCACAAGTAAAAAAAATGATTTATTTCATGACGGAGAATGAAAGGATGTTCATGAAGGTGAAAAATGTTTGACAAAGGATTAAAAACCCAGGGAAAAACAATTAGCTGTAATCTGCATTACGCAACACCAAAAGGGCTATGACAGACAAAGTCAATTTGATTCTGGTCATTAATCTACACATTCTGGGCACACCTGCATGTGAACAGCCCTCAAAGTCACGTCTTTCTGCGATAAGGCTCTCTGGGTGGATGGCCGGTCCTTATGTCACCTCAGCAGGTGAAGCATCTTCTGAGGTTAAAATGTCGACCCCTCTGGGTTATTTCAATCTGTCAGACCACTGCTTGAATGCAGAAAGCCTCCTTTCTACCTAATCTAATCATCCGTATAATCTACTGCTTTCCCAGCAGCACCATCTGCACACATCACACAAGCGGTTTTTGGTGCAATGTTATTGAAAGAAGTCCAGAAGAGGTTAAACAAGATAGATAGTGTGAGGTGGAGCAGTGCATTGGAATCTAACAACATAAACCTGACTAGGCCTGTTTTTTTTTAGTACTTAATCCCACTGGAGATGGATAAACAGACAACCTGTGTCAGCATCTAAGATTTAAAGACGACATAGCCACGGAAAATTTCAATCTTCAATCTAAACATTTAAAACAAGAATGACTTCAAAATGAGTAAATATGATGCTGATTTCCGTAATACTTGGACTACGGTTGTAAGAATCTTTCTAGTAGATATGAAACTAGCAGATATTTATGATTTGCACCTTAGAAAATGATTGAACGAGTGAAAAACTGTATTTTGAAGTTGAATTATCTAAGACAAAATTCTAATATAAGAAATTAAGGTAAATACTCTAAAATAGAAGCAACTTCATGTTATTTATCACGAAAACTACAACCAACTTAACTACAAAGTTTAGATGGCGGGCCTTTATCATGCTTTCCATCCGTCCGTCCGTCCCGCAGATACTTGGGGTCATTTCATGAGTCCATAAAATTGAATAAAACATGTGCCTCTATTGAGCTGTTCACAGAAACAAAGGACAGAAAAGAAATAAGTTATCTTTAAACAGACATGGAAAAGGGATAAGGCGACACCAGATCTTTTCATTCTTTTCATGCACCAATACAGGTCAAAGTTTATCACTGTGCACAGTAAAACGGAAACCGTGATGGCCCACACCCACTCATTAAGCTGTCTGCTTGCTCGACTTTGCAAGATACATGTTTATCTTTGAAGAGCAGAGAAGGTTATGAAGCCTGGGGTGAATAATATCACCTGTGGCACTGCAGCTTGATGGTGAGCCTCAAGGTGAAGGAAAATTGAAATTTATTCTGTATTGTGGTGGTTTATACACAAACATGGGTCAACCGGAGGGGACTGGATGATGATAAATGTTTGTTATATAAACAGTCAAGGAGAGGACAGAGGGAGATAAATATGAGATAAAATCAAATTCTCCAAACATCAGCCAGCAATCTCCATGCCGTCCAACACTTACCATCCCAAACAGAAAGCCTTTTAGTGGCTTACATGCAGAAACTATACCTTTTTGTCTCATAACCAAAAAGGCTCCACAGAGAGGAACAGTTTACAGCTAATGTAGCCTGAGAGAAGACAAGTCTGCTTTTTAAAGTCAGAAATAGTTCCAAAAGAAACATGACACAACATTGCAAGGCATTTACTGTTTGCTGTGGGAGATATGGACAGGAAATAAGCAGCATTGACTTGTAGTTGTCAGAAAACTGAAGGTCAGCTACCATTTGCTTTTAGAAGTCAGTCACATAAATGCAAGATTTTGTTTTACGCCAACTGTCACTCAGAAAGGAATATGAAGTCAGATCTGTCCTCCAGTGGCTTAAAATGTTTACACCATAACAGCAGTAACAGCAAGACATCTGCACTTATATTCACAGCCCCTTCCACATGTAATGGCACCCCTGGTGAAGATGTGTGAAAGGGCTTTAAATACATTCATCTTTCATTGCAGCAACATATTTTTACACTGAAAAGTGTAGAAAAATCCAAAATCAGATTTAAAGTTAGTCAGGAGAAAATATGTGCTCACATTTAGTGTTATACTATAAATTAATTCCAAATAATGTTGCTTTCATTTATATGTTTTTCTCTTTCTGATGTCTGAGAAAAGAAGATGTTGCAAAGCGGAACATAAGGACATTTTGATCGCTGTCATTTTCAAAGCACTGCAGGAATCATACTGTGGGCTTTTTATGTATGAAAAGTATAATCTGACAGGATATGTACAATAAAGCTAATTTCTGTGCTGTTTTTTTTACCTAAACACACGTGTGTAAAAACTCAAGAGACAGAATGTACATGCTCTCATGAGGACCTGAAGAATCGGGTCAGCAGGCATGCAGTAAGCTTCAGGGTTTGATAATGAAGGCATTGGAATTAAGTTTTCGGTTTTTCTGGGGTTAATTTTAAGGTAAGTTTTTCAGAACCTACACTGGTACAAATCTGTTTGTATTCCTTTTTCTAATTTAATTAGTTCTTGTCCATGTTTGCCACTTGTCACAATCAGCCTCTGTTAGGTTTTGAGTTTGAATCTGTTTTCTCTGCACTGCCATGTTCTTCAGTTGCTATTATTTCAGCTCATTTCATGTTGATTAGGATAATCATTGATTCATGTGTTTAGATTCTTGGATTCCCATGTTTTAGTTTGTATTTCCTTGTAGATCTGTTCCTCCTGTATTGTTTACTTAGATGTTTTTATTATTCCCCTGGATTCCCTGCTCATTTGTGTTAATTATCCTACCTCCTTCAGTTCCCTGCACATTCTCTCCCACCAGCTGATCTGGATTCCCCTCTGATTAACTCCTTGTATTCACTGGTTCATTCTCCACCCTTCCTCAGCATTTATACTCTCAGGTTTTCATTGTTCTTTACTGGTTCCTCCTGTTTGCTTACCATCTCGTGTCCGTTGCTGTTCCTCATAACCGCAGTTGTTGCTCCTCGTGTTTCCGTTAATCAGTCTGGCTCCATGTTGCTACTCCAAGCCTTGTTCCTTGTGTTTCTGGTAAGTTTTTCTGATTTTTTCCCTTATTAAAGGAAATTTATTATATTTGGATATGCATTTGGGTCCTCCTTCAATCACACCATGACACCACTCAAAAAAGGCACATTCTCCACTTTTCACCTGTTGTAAATTCAAAGAAGTTGTCAAGTTATCAGTAAATAATAATAAATGTCTTTAGACAGCTATAACAATTAGCATAACATTCATAATTTCTTGGAGCACCACCTGTAAATCAGGAACTAATAATCAACAAGAATAGAATCAGTGAAAAATGTTTGTCGGTATGTTGGTGCTGGTACAGATATGACATCTACAGGGTAGATAAATTCAGGTTTTTTAGCCAGCCATTAAAAAAATACATTTCCTAATGTTAGAACAATGATTAAAACCAATAACCCTAAACCTGACCAACATAAATGTCTACTAAATAACAATCTATTGCAACAAGCTTTAAATAATCACAAGACTATTGCTGAAAGATGTCACAATCATAAGGTAACCTAAGGTCTTATAATGAATTACAACTTTCATTTCCTCTGTGTATGAACACCATATAAATTTAGAGTAGAACAATAAAACAAAAAGTATTTTGTAAAAATGTTGGCAGGTGGAAGAAAAATACGTTAGAACAGGCATTTAAGTCAGAAGTAAATATTGAGGATTATCTAGTTGACAACTTAATTACATTTTCTACATTCTTTCTCCTAAACCTGTATAACCTGTCACTGAGTGATGAATGCACACAATGTTTGAATAATGCATTCTGAAAAAAAGGAAAAGAAAAAAAATCACCCACACAACCTCATTAAGTCACCGAAATAACATTATTTTCTAGAGCTTACAGAGAGCACATTGGTAATAAAGGAGCAATATCAGAAATCAAATGCAGGTTTGATGCACATGACAATCTGATGATTTTTTATGTATTGACACAATTTATTTTGGTGACCGTCTTTCGACTCTTGTTCTGTTAAATCCTGACTAACCAAGCTGCTTATTGTCAGAATGAGCATTACTCCAGCATAACTACTGGTGTGCAACACTAATGAGAAGCGGTGGACAGTCTGGCTCATCCGACCTTCAGTGTTTGTCTCTGACCAGATACTGCAAGGGACGTCAGAAAACTCCACAGCTTTAATGAGCGTTAATGCTGCCACCTTTTCTGACAGGTAGTTTAGAACATAGCATACCAGAGTAATCAGTTATGAGAGAGCAAAGATAGGTTCTGCTTGCACCTCACAATCACAGACAAAAAGGATAAAATAATTAAGTCAGCAAAAGATGTGATGTGTTTTTTTTTAAGTGATTCAGTTACATATGATTATTGCCTTCTGATCATAACTGTGGGAACCGATTCTTAGCATTATGTTTCCTAAAGCTCTCCATGAATCGACCTGTTTTTTTTTTTTGTGTGTTTTTAATCTTACTGTGTAGAAAATCCAGATTTTAAATTACTTTAATATAAAACCAAATTTATTGTATAAATGATCAACAACAATAGTCAGACATAAAGTTTTAGTCAGAAGTTTATGTTCCTCCATCACTGGCATGAGTGTCAGTTTAATTTGGGGCTTCTTCCAGGGCAAGGTGAATACAACTTTAATGGCATTTTTAATTCCATAATTGGATGCACACAGGGTCAAAATTTTACAGTCAGGCTCAAATGTTTACATATACTGTCACTAATAGGTGAAATGACCATCACACACTTTTTGTAATCATCAACAAGGTGGTGTTATAAAAATATTATATGTGATTCTATCTGGATATGTGACAATTTGTCTAACTGGTTGATTTCATTCACAGTGGCTGGTTTTCCGACACAGACCAGACTATCAATCATAGTTGAAACATTTAAATTGGCTTGAGCTGAGGGCTTTAGAAGGCCCATTCCAGAAGGATATTTTACTTCTTCCAAAACCCAGCTTAGTTTTTTCAGAGATGTTTAGGATCATTGTCCTGTTAAAACAGTCAGATGTCCATTTGTTTAACATCAATCCCACTTTGGGATCCTGAGACCAATAATTTATTTAGGAACAACCCAGAAACCATTCAGGCTCAAAAGCCTGCCTTGAACTGGAAATTGCTGGAACACCAGTATGATGAAAATTTTATAATCTGTACCATTCACTAGGGATCGTAATGATGCAATTGTTTGATTGTTGTGACTTTCTTGTCTATGCACAACAATAGCAATCCCATTCAAAGGTTGGCATCAAAACAATGGTGGACAGACTAAACAGTATGTTGGATCATTAGCAGTGGAGGAAAAACAACAACGCTTTCTTTAAAAAAAAATACAGTGTCGGGAGAGCTGCTGTTTGATAATTTTCCTCTCATGAACCACAAGGAATAATGCAAAACTGCATGGGTTTCCTGGTCGGTTATTGCTTTATTTGTTCTTTTATTCTTCCTCTCTTTTAATTAGACAGTGAACAAGTGCATTGCTGCCCCCTAGGTGGCTGCTGTGAAAACCGAATATCTCTGAGGGGAACTCTCTGGTATAACATAAAAAAATAGTTACAAGTATAGGTAAGGGAAGTGTAGTTCTAGTGGGTCATGTTCATGGAAATGGAGAACCAGGCTCAGACCTTTGGCATAATAGCAAGCTGCACTAAACTAGGTCAGTAGAATGGTTTTTAAATCCTTTTTAATAGATAAATATACAATTCAATTCAATTCAGTTTTATTTATATAGCGCCAATTCACAACACATGTTGTCTCAAGGCACTTCACAACAGTCAGGTTCATACATTCCAATTAACCCTAACAATTGAACAGTGCAGTCGGAGTTAGCTTTTTATTCAAATTAGATAAAAAGCTTTTCTATCTAAGGAAACCCAGCAGATTGCATCCAGTCAGTGACTTGCAGCATTCCCTCCTCCCGGATGAGCATGTAGAGACAGTGGACAGTCACTGGCATTGACTTTGCAGCAATCCCTCATACTGAGCATGCATGTAGCGACAGCGGAGAGGAAAAACTCCCTTTTAACAGGAAGAAACCTCCAGCAGAACCAGGCTCAGTGTGAGCGGTCATCTGCCACGACCGACTGGGGGTTTGAGAGAACAGAGCAGAGACACAAAAAGAAAACAGAAGCACTGATCCAGAAGTACTTTCTATGGGAAGGAAAAGTAAATGTTAATGGATGTAGCTCCTTTAGTCGTTTCACCTAGAAAGAAAGAACAGATAAACTCAGAGCCAGTTTTCAAGGTTAGAGTCTGAAAGAGAGCACATATAATTAGTTACAGTAAAAGCTCAGTCAATTTCCATGTCTAGGAGAGAGAAAGGGTTAAACACTAAAAGACAGGGCCATGTGGATCATCTGTAGAAGGTGAGCATTAAGTTGTTGCCAGCAGAAGCTTGGACAATTCCCCTCTCCAGAAAGGTGTCACAGGTAGACACAGAGCAAGGACAGGTGTAGCTTCTAGGAAGAGAAAAGAGAGAACAAGGTTAAAAGCTGAAATAACAGCAAACAATGCAAAATTGGAGAGTAGTGTGAGAATGTAGCGAAGAGGGTGAAAGTGGTCGTTATGTCCTCCAGCAGCCTAAGCCTATAGCAGCATAACTACACAGATAGTTTCAGTTCAGATTATTTAGTTAAACGGTGCTTATTTACAACAATGTCGTCTCAAGGAACCCCACAAAGGGTCCCACTGATGGTCATTGTTATACTAAAAACCACAAGGATTGGGATACCTCCCTCTGTCAGACTGATTATAACCATTGGAAAAGAGAAGGGGTCACACAGGTAGCAGAAATGGAGGGTGTGTTTGCACCTCAACCATAACTGAGCCGGTTTGGGCTAAACCTGACTCCCTCTTACTCCAACCAACACAATTTAAATGATTATTTATATTTAGTACAATATGTGATAATATAAAAATTGTTCTTCCATGACTTCCATGACCTTTTTCATTTAAAACACAGCCTTCATAAATTGATTTATTGATGATTGACTGATAAGCGTTAAACCCCCAGGACTGTTCACTACTAATCCAGGTCTCCTTGAAACTCAGATAAACTTCCAACTGAGCTTAAACAACCACACTTAGGAGCAGCTGATGTCTTTTGAATCAGACGTTGAATGTTAAATTAGTTAGAAACACTCCATTCTAGACGTCAATAGTTCAGCGCAGCAGAGAGACTTGTCTTTGAAAAATTATATTACTTCGTGACTCAAACATCCCACTTTGCAAATCACTTCAAATGTCCGCAAGAGATAATTCTATTTTTATGCAAAAAAATATATATATTTTAGTGGAACAAGTTTATCATTTTAGATGGAGAACAACTCGCTGTTAAATAAAGCTTACTGTTTGACGTGATTAGACTTTATTGTCAATCACTTGCCCTATGTGGCATTCTGATTACTATGAACTGAAGATATATATATGAGAAATATCTTGTTTACGTGCTCATCCTATTTGTATTAAAACTTCCCAAAAGATATGTCTGTTTACATGAAATGGAGAGATGATACAAAATACATAGTAATAAACAAAAAAAATGATGCAACTGAATGTTAAATAAAGCTGGATTTTAAACTTAGAAACAAGATGTTAGGGTGATATTGGCATAGCTTGCTGATTCAAGTAAAACAGCAAAGTGAGCATCCTCTTGCTGAGATGAACTTCAGAAGAACAAGGTTACATTTGCTTTTTATTTTATGCAGTTCCCGCAGGGCTGGAAAATATATAGTTTTTAAATTTCAGATATTTAATTTTTCATTTCAAACACAAATTCGCTTTTAGTGTTGAGATGTGATACACCAGAGGAAAGCATAGTGATTAATTAATGATGAAGCTAGTTAGGATATGCCATATGTTTCAGACTTCTTTTAATCCTTTTGCATTTCAACTTCCTGCTCCCAATTAAGACTCTGAACCTCAAAAAAGACATTAAACAACACGTCCAGAAGACAGAACATAGGCGCATCTTTAAAAAATTAGGCCATCATAAAAACTTTATTTAATTGAGCAATTCAGTTTCAAAATTCAATTCAATTCAGTTTTATTTATATAGCGCCAATTCACAACACATGTCATCTCAAGGCACTTCACAAAGGGTTCGAAGTGGTGCGGGGTTGTTGGGGAGGTCAGAATAAACTACTGAGTGTTGGAGTTTGGCCATTTTAGAGTTGGCTATGTGTAGGGGTACTAAGTAAAATAATAAACTGATAAAGTTTGTCCATCTAGAGCCCACTGGTGGCCATTGTTATACTAAAAACCACAAGGATTGGGGGTACCTGTCTCTGTCAGACTAATTATAACCCTTGGAAAAGAGAAGGGGTCATACAGGTAACAGAAATGGAGGGTGTTTGTACCTCAACCATAACTGAGCTGGTTTAGGCTAAACCTGACTCCCCTTTACTCCTTGCAATAGGGAGACAGGAAGGCAGAGGTCAAAATAATTGGAGAGTGTTGTTTCCTGTTGCATTATGTGAAAGGTGGGTAACTTTAAAATGGGCTGAGTCAATTCAATCGAATCATACTGATTCCAAGTCAAGTTCATACATTCTAATTGATCCTAACTATCGAACAGTGCAGTCAGATTCAGTCATTTATTCAAATTGGTTAAAAAGGTTTTCTATCTATGGAAACCCAGCAGATTGCATCCAGTCAGTGACTTGCAGCATTCCCTCCTCCCGGATGAGCATGTAGAGTCAGTGGACAGTCACTGGCGTTGACTTTGCAGCAATCCCTCATACTGAGCATGCATGTAGCGACAGTGGAGAGGAAAAACTCCCTTTTAACAGGAAGAAACCTCCAGCAGAACCAGGCTCAGTGTGAGCGGTCATCTGCCACGACCGACTGGGGGTTTGAGAGAACAGAGCAGAGACACAAAAAGAATACAGAAGCACTGATCCGGAAGTACTTTCTCTGGGAAGGAAAAGTAAATGTTAATGGATGTAGCTCCTTTAGTCGTTTCCCCTAGAAAGAAAGAACAGATAAACTCTGAGCCAGTTTTCAAGGTTAGAGTCTGAAAGAGAGCACATATAATTAGTTACAGTAAAAGCTCAGTCAATTTCCATGTCTAGGAGAGAGAAAGGGTTAAACACTAAAAGACAGGGCCATGTGGATCATCTGTAGAAGGTGAGCATTAAGTTGTTGCCAGCAGAAGCTTGGACAATTCCCCTCTCCAGAAAGGTGTCACAGGCAGACACAGAGTTGATATTTGTTGTGAATCAGAGCTATATAAATAAACTGAACTGAAATTAAATGAATGTTAGATAACAATTTTTGGCAATTTAGTTAAAAAGACAGAGGTCCAGCACAGAAGATTCTAATACGTTCTTTTTCCAGTTATTTATCTTCAAATTTCTAGATATCTCTGCTTGTACACCCAAACTCTTCCCCTTTCTGTCTTCTGCACCTTTCCCTCTTCCACTCTGTGTCTCTATATGACGCATAATTAATCACCCACAGACTGCTGTTTACCCAGTCGGATGGTCTGAACAGAAGGAAGCGTCTCTGAGGCAAAATTCAAAGTCCTTGTCTCAGCAGAATATAAAATTGGAAAAAGAAAACAAGCAGATATTATAGGAAAATGTTTAACTCCTGTATCCTGCAGGGGGGACATTCATGCTCTGATTTTGAAATTAACCTAGGGTTCCTATGTAGTCTTGAAAATGTGGAAAAGTATGGAATTTCCTTTGATTGTTTTAATTTTTTCTCATATTCTGAAGGAAAACAAATCTGTTAATGCTTAATGAATTCAGCGTTTTTTAACATTTATTAATTCAAATTGCATTCTTTATCTAAACAGCTCGCTCTTGGAAAAAGACATGGTGTCTACATAAGATTTACTTGCCTAAATAAACTACTCGTACTCGTCGTCTTCCGCTTATCCGGGACCGGGTCGCGGGGGCAGCAGATTCAGCAGAGACGCCCAGACGTCCCTCTCCCCAGACACTTCCTCCAGCTCCTCCGGGTGGAGACGAAGGCGTTCCCAGGCCAACCGAGACACATAGTCCCTCCAGCGTGTCCTGGGCCTCCTCCCGGTGGGACGTGCCTGGAACACCTCCCGAGGAAGGCGTCCAGGAGGCATCCGGTATAGATGCTCGAGCCACCTCAACTGGCTCCTCTCGATGTGGAGGAGGAGCGGCTCTACTCCGAGCCCCTCCCGGATGGCCGAGCTCCTCACCATATCTCTAAGTCCAACATGCACCGGGAACAGGTCCGACTTAGTGCCGGCAATGCGAACCAAAATCCTGCTCCGCTTGTACAGAGACCGGATGGCCCCTAGTAAAGGGCCCGCGATTCCATACTCCTGGAGCACCCCCCACAGGGCATCACGAGGGACACAGTCGAATGCTTTCTCCGGGTCCACAAAACACATGTGGACCAGTTGGGCAAACTCCCATGAACCCTCGAGTACCCTGTAGAGGGTATAGAGCTGGTCCAGTGTTCCACGGCCAGGACGAAAACCACACTGCTCCTCCTGAAGCCGGGGTTCGACTATCGGCCGGACTCTCCTCTCCAATACCCTGGCGTAGGCCTTACCAGGGAGGCTGAGGAGTGTGATCCCCCTGTAGTTGGAACACACCTTCCGGTCACCCGTCACCCTTCTTATGTAGGGGGACCACCACCCCAGTCCGCCAATCCAGAGGCACTGTCCCCGTCCGCCACGCAATATTGAAGAGGTGTGTCAACCATGACAGCCCCACAACATCCAAAGACTTGAGGTACTCAGGGCGGATCTCATCTAACCCCCGAAGCCTTGCCACCGCAGAGCTTTTTAACCACCTCGGTGACTTCAGCCTGGGTGATGAAAGAGTCAAACCCCGAGTCCCCAGCCTCTGTTTTCACCACGGAATGCGTGATGGCAGGATTAAGGAGATCCTCGAAGTACTCCTTCCACCGCCCGATAATGTCCCCAGTCGAGGTCAGAAGTTCCCCACCCCCACAGTAAACAGTGTTGGCGAAGCACTGCTTCCCCCTCCTGAGGCGCCGGACGGTTTGCCAGAATCGCTTCGGGGCCAACCGGTAGTCCTTCTCCATGGCCTCACCAAACTCCTCCCAGGTCTGAGTTTTTGCCTCTGCCACCACCCGGGCCGTGGCATGCTTGGCCCCATGGTACCCGTCAGCCGCCTCAGGAGTCCCACAAGCCAACCACTGCCGATAGGACTTCTTCAGCTTGACATCGTTCCTTACTGCTGGTGTCCACCACCGTGTCCGGGGATTGCCGCCGCGACAGGCACCGCAGACCTTAATGCCGCAGCTACGGGCAGCAGCATCGACAATAGATGCGGAGAACATGATCCACTCAGACTCTATGTCTCCAACATCCCTCGGAATCCGGTCAAAGCTCTCCCGGAGGTGAGAGTTGAATACATCCCTGGCCGAGGGGTCTGCCAGACGTTCCCAGCCGACTCTCAGTATGCGCTTGGGCCTGCCAAGTCTGTCCGGCTTTCTCCTCCCCCAGCGGATCCAACTCACCACCAGGTGGTGATCAGTGGACAGCTCAGCCCCTCTCTTCACCCGAGTGTCCAAACCATGCGGCCGAAGGTCTGATGATACAACAACAAAGTCGATCATCGACCTCCTGCCTATGGTGTCCTGGTGCCAAGTGCACTGATGGACACCCTTATGTTTGAACATGGTGTTCATTATGGACAATCCATGACTAGCACAGAAGTCCAATAACAAAACACTGCTCGGATTCAGATCGGGGAGGCCATTCCTCCCGATCACGCCTCTCCAGGTGTCACTGTCGTTTCCCACGTGGGCGTTGAACTCCCCCAGCAGAATAATGGAATACCCGGGAGGGGCACTATCCAACACCCCGAACAGGGACGCCAAGAAGGCCAGGTACTCCGCACTACCACTCGGCCCGTAGGCTGAAACCCGAAGGCGCAGGGATGCGACCCTCTCATCAACACTATAGATGGGTGAGCTGGGGGCCAACAAGCAAACCCATCCCAGCCCGCCGCCTCTCCCCGTGGGCCACTCCAGAGTAGAAGAGGGTCCAGCCCCTCTCAAGGAGATGGGTTCCAGAGCCGACGTTGTGCGTGGAGGCGAGCCCAACTATTTCTAGTCGATATCTCTCGACCTCGACAAGCTCAGGCTCCTTGCCCCCCAGCGAGGTGACATTCCATGTCCCTAGAGCCAGCCTAAGCATCCGGCGATCAGGCCGCCGAGGTGTCCACCTTCGTCCGCCGCCCAATCCTCTTTGCAACGGTCCCTCACGGTTCCCCCCTGCAGGTGGTGGGCCCACTGGGGGATGGTCTCGCATCTCTCGTTTGCGCTTGACCCGGTCGGGTCCCACGAGGAGCAACCCTGCCACCAGGCGCTCTCCGACGAGTCCCGACCCCAGGCCTGGCTCCAGGGTGGGACCCCGGCTCCGCTGTACCAGGCGACGTCACGTGCCTCGACTTCGTAATCGTCATGAGGGGTTCTGGAACCGCTCTTTGTCTGACCGTCACCTAGAGCCTGTTTGCCATGGGAGACCCTACCAGGGGCATTTAAGCCCCAGATAACATAGCCTCTAGGATCATTCGAGCACTCAAACCCCTCCACCACGTTAAGGTGGTAGTTCAAGGAGGGGTGCCTAAATAAAGGACAAATGAAAATTAAAAAAAAATAATGAATCTTTGATTTGCCACATTTGATATTGATTTTAACATTTTACTCATCAGTATTTTTGGCTTTCAACTAACTGACTAAATGTATGCTCAATCAAAAATTTTATAATAGGACATTTGAATTCAGGTTGAACTTCATCTGTGGTCCTTAAAATGGGTCTGGCTAAAATGCCAAACAATACATTAAAGGTGTTTTTTTAACTGACAAATGAAATAAAAGAAAACAAAATGTATTTCAAAAAGTAAGAATTTATTATAGGATATTTCAGTGCAACTACTTTGCAAATAAAACGGTTTCAAAAATATAACTGGTCTGTGTTAGTCCATGTACCAAAATAAACAGCCCTATATTGATAATCAGACGTTCCAGCATTGTTTTGGTTGATACCTACAGATAAGACTTCTATTCGTGCAGTTCAAGGTGAATATTTTGTCCTCATATTTCTAAAACAGTTTTGAAAATAACTACAGATAGAAAATCTGACTCTGGAAAAGTAGAGAATTTTGAATTTACAAATGTGTAGTAACCCTGTTTAAATGTATATTTTTGTGTTACGTTATCTATATTTTGTACGCTTGTTATGTCTTTGGGGCCATTTCAGTATTTTGCTGAATGTTTCAATGTAAAGTTTTAAGCTAAGTAGTTTCATCGAACCGATTCATGATATTAGGTTCAGTAGAACAGAACATGATAAAATTTCAAATAATTTTGAGAACGCCAAATGCTGTCCACATGGGAAAGGGGTGATATTAATATGCACAAATGTTTTTCTGGTTATTTTAGCCTTGTGCCCACAGAGACTACTGTAGTCAAAGACAATATTTTTTGGACACAGGTCAGAATGCAACTCTTGCGTTTTGATGTAGATGACCAATACACAACGTTTTACAAACAATGAAGTGAAAACCCCATTGTTTAAATAATAACCTGAAAAATCAACATCAAGTGCAACCAGTTGCTTTCAGAAGTCCCCTAATTGTGTAATTCAGTTTGCTAGAAACATTACTTAACACTTACATTCATGAGGATGAAGAAACACTGTTGACAGTTCGGGGATAACTTGTTGAGCAGAGTTGGTTTATAAAATTATGCTTTAAACATCTCCCAGGACAGTGATCAGTCCATTATCTGAAGATGGTAACTCTGGAGGAGCTGCAGAGATCCACAGCTCAGTTGGGAGAAACTTTTAAAAAGGTAACTATTAGCTGCACATCCACAAATTTGCCCTTTATGGTAGACTGACAAGAAGAACTTATTAAAAGAAACCAATAAGAAGTTATGTCCAAAGATTGTCACAAGCCATGTAGAGGTTAAAGGGGAACATAAAGAAGAGGGTGCTCTGGTCAAAATGTTTTGGCCTACATGAAATATTCTATGTGTGGTGTGTTGAAGCACCCCCCCAAGGGGTGTTCTGCGTCTTCGTTTATTCACCGTAAGCTGAAAGAATTCACAAGACATTAGAAGAAATCACACAGAGACAGCTGTATGTTATTCAAGTACCTGGCCAGGGGAAGCTCTCTGTCATGTGATCTGACCACACACCGAGACGACTTCAGAGCTTCTCACTGGGTACATGGCTTTTATTAAAACACATGAAAATGAACAGCCCCTGTTTACAGTTTGTTTCACACATATGGTTACGTAAACACATTTTCCTGCCTACCATATTAGGACATGTTCCTGTCTCCCAGCACCTGCACTCTGCTTTTCTGCTGATATGAGAAGGGAGTGCTTGGCCAGTTAATCTGTTTCACATCCTCTCCCAACCCCTACAGTTCTTCAGTATTTTTTCTGCTTCACCACATTCAAGGCCAAGTTTGTGCAACAAGGCATAATGTCTTATACTAACACAGGTTATACATTTTATTTCCCACACTGTTTATGAACATAATAATAACACACTGGTTATGAACATAATAATAATTAATGCGCACACATAATATATCTCCACAATTTCCCCTTTTTGAAGTCACCTATGTGCCTTCACCACTACTTGGAGATGCTAAATAAAAGATTTTAACAATCATTACAACCTGTGGAGCAGAAGGAAATGTTTGTCATCATGCTTTTTGGCCCTGCCTCCAATGCCACGCCATGTGCCCAGGGACTATTGCCTGTCCGGCCTATGTAGTCCCAAGGATGCTTACAACCTTCTAAGTCTTGACAGGGAGTCGTGACCCCTCTAACTGGAGGGTGTCAATCCGTGCTTTATTCCATAGTCTGTCCAAATATGCCAATATAATATTCTACCATCCTTCTGCTCCCTAGACAGTAATACATATCAGACGCCCTGTAATTTACTCTTACGGGTTAATCTTCGTCCTCCTCCTCATTAGCATCCACAGGTAACCATAATAGCTACAAAAACAGCAATGGAAATAAACAGTGACATAATCAACCCTTTCCAGTGTCCAAACATGCCCGTCATCCAGTCTTCTAACGGATTGTCTATTCCTGAGTGCTCATGCATAGTGGTTGAAAGTGTTTTTAACCCTTCTAAAGCTTTTGAGATGGAACCATCAGGTGCAGTGTTGTTGGGAATAAAAGTGCAACACATATCCCCAAACATCAAACAGACGCCCCCTTTTTCTGCTAACAACATATCTAATGCCATTCGGTTTTGCACAGCCATGAGGGAGGTTGGTGCCAATTGTTCAGACAGGCCTTCTACTGCATCCCTTGTTAAGTTAGCTAGACGTAAAACATTGTAATGGATGTAGTTGATGCGGTCTACATTTTTATTGGGAGTAACATGGAACAAATCTGTTATAATGGGGATGTTTTCAAAGCCTGCTGAGACTTGATCCGCTAATTTATATTCATTAGGTACGCCTTGAAGAACTCCTATTGCATCAATGTAAGTGGGTGAGTCTTTTCTTAAGTTAAAGGTGTTTGCGCTCCGTTTTATGATATGTCTACGCCTTCTCATAGTTAAAGCTGTGCTTTGGGCATGTGTTGAAGGAAGATACTTAAGGTCTTTTCCTAACAAGAGGAGAGGTGCCTGCAACATAACCAAGGCACACACTCCAATAGTATTATTTTGGATCCTAGACAGAAGGCGGTGTCCTCCACAATAATAATAAAGTCCTGATCTTGCCCAAGGACCTATCACTGAGCCTGACACCGTGGAGTTGCACCAATCGCGAGGAATTTTCCCAACATTCACCTGCGGGGTTTTGGAAGTGAAGTTAAAGCAAGTGTATGTGCCATTTCTCCGTAGAGGGGTAAAAGGGCCAGCCCTGGTTTTGTTGGCAATGGGTGGAGCGCTGCGTTTTGATACTTTATTGTCTGGATGACTGGAGCATGCTTGGAAAAGCAGTTCACAGAACAATCCGAAAATCAATGTAACAATGAAGAATGCTAAAACACCTATACCTACCATGACCCAACCCTTAAGGGGCCTGGGTCCTAGATTTTCACCTCCCATTCGTTTCAAAGGTACCTGCAAAGGAAGATGAGGATTAACAATATGGTGAAACACAAAAGACCTTTTTATTATTATTTTAATTTTTTTTAAAGTTCAGAATGTTCAAGTTCAGTTCTCGGTGGGAGAGCAGCTACGACCACCAGTGAAAGAAAGGAAAGCTCGATCACATCCGCCTCTTCTGTGTGATGTCCTGGTCTTCACTCACAGGTGTAGACTGACCTGGAGCTAAGTGGTCTCACCAGGGTATTATTCTGCGCCTATTGGTGGGACCACTGATCTGACGGTGCACCTAAGGTGTAGACTAACCTTTAGGTGTAAATGAACGCTTTCTCACCCTAAGGGATTATTCTGCACCTTGAATTTGGGTGAGAAAGATCTTCTGGTGTGCTGGTGTTGTCCCTCAGGTTCTGCTGGACCTCTGGCAGCGATCTCAGTGGTGCCTGTGCTGCTGCACATTGGCTCCAAAGATACCACGTGTCTCCTTTGCCCTTGACCCTCACCGCATGTGAGGTTCTCTCTGACCTGGAATGGACCCATCCACCTGGGCTCTGACCACTTCCGTTTGATGAGTTTCAGAAGGATCCACTCAGCTTCGGACGTGGTTGGCTGAAGTCCCTCGGTTGGTTTCTCTGGAACCTGTTTTGAGAACTCTGTACCCAAAATTAAGTTGGTGACTGAGGTGTCCTGCCAGTCACCAGCTGCCAGAGAGTGCTTTACCACTCCTCTCAATTCCTTAGCTTGATGCTCAGGATGCAAAGAAAGAGAATCATGAGGAACAGCTTCATCTGACAGTAAATACCATTCTGCTTGGTCAGGTGTTAAATCCACTGTTGCAGCCACACCCTCAAGAGCCACATAAACATTTTTGGATGAAATAAACCATGTCCTACCTTCTACTGTTTCATTAAACAAATCTGGTACCATTCTGTGTGACAACGGTCGTGGAACAGAGTGACATGGGGCGGGTCAGGCGGAGAGGTGCAGGGGCAGAGACTTTGAATCCAGGGTTTCCACAGCTGGCACACCGAGAAGATGCTGCTTGGAGGTTCGGTCAACAGTGTCCAGTAGATGTCAGCATATGCCTCTGCTACTGGCTGTAAAAATATTGTCCATGCTGAAGCATTTGTCCACATGCCAAAGAGGAACCATCAGGAAAAGTTATCGTTAACCCATCAGTACCACACAACACTGATGCTCCCAGCTTCACTAATGAGTCTCTGCCCAGCAAATTAGCAGGTGTGCTGGATGAACGCACAAAAGGGTGAGTTACTCTCTGAGTCCCAATCTGAACAGGAAGAATTTATGCAACCCCTGAGAAGCCCATCACAGAAACAGTCTTGGTAGAGAGCAGTGGTTTAGGAGGTTGCTGTGTTATGGTGGAATAAGTAGCTCCAGTGTCCACAAAAAAATTCAGACTGTTCTCTCCCACCTTTGCAGGCAACGTGGGATCTGCTGTGCCAACGCTGCACAGTTGTAGCACACATCTCCCGGTGCCCTGCTGGCTCCACCCCTTCCTCTGGGTGCTCCGCACCATACACCAGACCAGCCGACCACCAACATGCCATCTGCCTCCACGACCGGGGACACTGTACCTGTAATTATTAAAATAAATAGGGTGCAAGAGGGAGTACCCCCCTGCTTGCCACTGATCAGTCATAGACATAGGGGTGTGTGCTGCTGGAGGAACAGGTTGAGCTGCAGCTAACATTACATTTTTAGTTATATCACTTTTTCTCTTATTTAATTTTCTTTTTGGCCTCTTGCAGCTGCAATTTAAGGAGCTGATTCTGTAGCTGCTCTTTCTCCTCTTTTCTTTTTCTCTGCCTCCTGAGCTATTGTTTTCCTTAATCTTTAACTGAAACCCTAATGCTCTACAACTTAGTTCTATTAGTTTATTTACAAAATGAGTTCCATTATCTGACCTTATAATCTGTAGGATACCATATGTGGGGAAGAAATGTGTAACTAGGTTAATCTATTACCTCTAGGCAATATTTCTTCCCCCATGTTTGCAACAAATTATGCATGATCTGCAAAAAATTATTTGCATAGTCAGAAAAATTTATAGTGTAGGATTAATGCTTTACCAGATGTAACATATTCTCCTTTTGACACATGGGTCTTCCTAATGTGTCAGTGTAGCCGCTGTCCTTATTACATTTAAAAATGAGATCACTATTTTTGGTAGTTGCTATTATTTTAAATAATGCTTGGTTTAGTTCTTATTAAAAAATAAAAAACTCACTCACTGATGAACACAAAAAATGAAGGGCATATTATATCTTATAATCTTAGTTTGTTTTACCTAGTTTTATAGATACAACATACAGTTTCAGTCAGCTTTGTATTTAGTTCAAGTAACTAAAGTTTGTTTCAATTAGCTCAAGTTTTCTCTATTTCAGTCCAGTCCAGTAATTCTGTTAAGGTACATTTCATCTTATGTTAAGTTTGAGTCTAATTCAATCATTTTGAACCTGACTGGAAAAAGTCTAAACGTCTGTTAAAATCTTTTTGTTTTACTATAGAGAACTGACCTAATATTATTATGGTATGTTGAGGACTCTAATTTTTACATAACATGAAACAGACATTTATTTCACAAACACAGACATTTGGCCACATGAAAGTTTAAATGCTCTGTTTGTAAAAGAATGATGAAAAATTGAAGACGGATCTATGAACTGTCTTATGGTTATCAGTATTTTTAATACAGGTAGAACCTTTGCTATCTTTATATGATTTTTGAGAAAATATTCTGGAAACCTTATTGAGATAGACATTTGGCAAAGATCATCAGAACATCAGACCTTTATTAGCACTTTTAAGGTCCTTCAAAGATGCATTACAATGAAATCAGTCATTCCCATTCACACACATTCACACACTACTTACTTATTTCTCTGTGAGAGTAATTTTATTTGCAAAAATTTGAACATAATTTGACTTCTATTATTCTTAAAATACACATCGTTTCCTCATAACCCCTTTTGTTTCCACAAGGTCTGTTTTGAACGCTTCAATTCTTTTTTATTCACCAAGAATCAATAAGGTGGTCTTAGTGGGTCCACCTTAAAGGTGTTATCTGTTGGGTGTCATGTTATCATTGTCAGGTCAGTGAGGTTCATAAGTCAGTCTGAACCTTGGTCATTTGGTCTGTGCTCATAATGTTTCATAGATCCAGCCTATGATTAGTCAGCAAAACCTCCACCTATAGGAGAAAAATTGATTGTTAATGAATGAGCTGCATTTCCTAGGAACACTGTCTTCCTCCTGGATGAGCATCACCTGTTGAAAAACTTTCATCATTGTTTGTGTCACATATTCAATCAGATCTTTATATTATACCAGTAGGTGAAGTTGTTAGTATCTCATGTAGACTGACATATACTGTTGCATTTGGAGAAGATCTCAGATTAAATAAACATAGTTAGAGCTTCAATCCAGGTTCATTTTGTGTCTGCAGACTTTAGCCAATTTTTTACGTAAAGAGCAAGATTCAAAACATTTTCAAAAGGCAGATTGTGGCAGAATACAGACAAAACTACGTATTGATTGACAAAATAACATTCAAGCACACAATAACCATATTAAAGGCTCTACTTCTAGAGAATCACTAAATTTCTGGGGTCCACTTTTGGCTCGACACATGCAGGGCAGAGTTACAATCTTTATCAGAGCTCTCAGCAGAGAAAGGCTTCTGCTGTGTGCAGAGGTTTTTCAGGCACCTGCATCTCTTTGTCAAGGTCGTTTCACAGAGCTGAAATTTAGCTTCTCCCAAAGAGGAAAATCAAGAATGCAAACAATCTGAGCCAAATATGGAACCTTTTCCCTGCAAAATGAATCTTTTGCATTTTATCTTGGTATTATTGGTAGTATAACAACTAGCACCCTAAAGAGTTTTTACACCTTACAAAAGTATTCACACTTTCAAAAGTTTTCGCACCCAAACAAGTTTTCGCACTCAAAAAAGTATTTGGACTCAAAAACGTATTTGGACTCAGAAAAGTATTGGCATGTCTGGAACTGTCAGTTAGCTTAAGAGCACCAGGGAAAACTTTAAATCTAATAAATCATCAATGATTCTGTATGTAAAACTAATTCTTCAAACTAGGTTAAACTATTTCATTAACCTTTTAATAGTAAAACACATAAATCTAAAAGTTATGCTACATCCTTAATTATTATACAAAAAACATGTTATTAAGGCAACAATCACTACAAGCATTTTGATTCTATTGTCTCTTAAACAGTGTTAAAACTCAGGAAGGGAGGTGCTGAGCGTTACCATGACAGCAAAGGCATGAACCAACCTGGTAGGTGGGCGGAGTCAGGCAGAACTAACCTCTGATTGGCAGCCTATGGGCGGACCCACAGTTTCTTCATTCCAACCCATCTTAATGAACCTTAAACTGCAAAACTGTTAACATGCACCTACCTCAGAAACAAGGTGCTTCTTAACTCTCCTGAAAACTCAAAGTTTTAATCAATCTAGGATTTAGAAACATTATTCTAAACATGGATTGTTGTTTCATGCAACATATAAACAAACATTCCTTCAAACAAAACAAAGACAAAACATCAAAGACAGACAAATGGCCAAATTTGAAGCTTCAAGAATTAAAAGAATTTTTTTAACAATCTCTTTTCATAATATGTTTTCTCAGCCATATCTTTTAATGCTGTAATTGATCAATGTTGTTATGACAATCTTCAGGATCCTTTTTAGATGAGTGCACAAACTATTTAGAAGCACAGCAACAGTTTTCTCTTAAATGAATCCAAATTCACTGATGCTGAAACCCTTTGCTATTTCTTTGTACTGTAACTCTGTAATAATATATATTTCAAGATGGCGCCGCAGATGGTCACCTCGGCGTGTTGGTGCGCATTGTTTTGTTTTGTTTTTTGCTTTAAAACGGTCTTCTGTGATGGTACCCGGAGCTCTCTCACCAGAGAAGAACTCATGAACATCAGGGCTACTACACCAGAGGAGTTATTTCCCACTTTTCTGCCTACTGCTCTGGAATTTTTGGACATTCTGGTCAAAGGTGCGCTCACCTTTGTTCACGCGGTGAAACGCCGGAAGAGAGGGAAACGGGCTGGGGTGCTGGTACGTCTTCGCCAGCGTGGACTACGAACACCGTTTCCTGGAATATTTCTCTCTAACGTGCGCTCACTTCCCAACAAAATTGAGGAACTACAACTGCTGTTGGGGAAAAACAGGGACTTTTATTCATCGGCAGTTTTGTGCTTCACGGAGACGTGGCTGTGTGGATTAATACCGGACTCTGCGCTGCAGCTGGCAGGATTCCAGCTCTACAGAGCGGACAGAGACACGGAACTCTCCGGCAAAGCGAAAGGTGGAGGAATCTGTTTTTACCTCAACAGTGGTTGGTGCAACGACGTGACAGTGATTCAGCAGCACTGTTCTCCAGACCTGGAAGCCTTCATCATAAACTGTAAGCCTTTCTATTCCCCCCGTGAGGTCGCTTCGTTCATCCTGGTCGGTGTTTACATCCCGCCACAAGCTAACGTGCAGGTCGCACAGCGCATGCTCGCCGACCAGATACTGAGTGTAGAGCGGACCAACCCGGACTCCTTAGTAATCGTCGTTGGCGACTTTAACAAAGGTAATCTCACCCACAAACTCCCCAAATATAGACAGTTTATAAAATGTCCGACCAGAGAAGACAACATTCTGGATCACTGTTACACCACCATCAGAGACGCTTATCACGCCGTCCCACGTGCTGCACTGGGCCAATCCGATCACATCATGGTCCACCTGATTCCTGCATACAGGCAGAAACTAAAGCTCTGCAAACCTGTTGTGAGGACGACAAGGAAGTGGAGCAGGGAGGCTGTGGAGAATCTCCAGGCGTGTTTAGGTTGTACAGACTGGGATGTGTTCAGGACTACTACCAACAGTCTGGACGAGTACACAGAGGCTGTGACTTCCTACATCAGCTTCTGTGAGGACAGCTGTGTACCATCATGCACCAGGGTGAGTTACAACAACGACAAACCCTGGTTCACAGCTAAACTCAGAAGGTTAAGACTGGATAAGGAAGAGGCCTTCAGGAGTGGGGACAAAGACATATACAGAGAGGCAAAGTACAAGTTTGGCAAGGCAGTGAAAGAGGCCAAACGACTGTACTCTGAGAAGCTCCAAAACCAGTTCTCAGCCAACGACTCTGCGTCTGTGTGGAAAGGGCTCAGGCAGATCACCAATGACAAGCCGAAAGCCCCCCACTCCATCAACGACCGACGCCTCGCCAACGACCTGAACGAGTTCTACTGCCGCTTTGAAAGACAAAGGGACAGTCCTGCAACCATCCCCCACGTCGCCCCCCAACAGCTGCAGCCACAATCCACCACCCCCATCTCTCCAACCTCAAGAGGGGCCTTGGCACCTCCAACCCCCACCCTGAAGTTCCCCCCCACCAGCCCCCTACCCACGCCGAGGACGGCTCTTTCCATCCAGGAGAGGGACGTCAACAAACTCTTCAGGAGACAGAACCCCCGGAAAGCTGCTGGTCCGGATTCTGTCTCACCAGCCAGCCTGAAGCACTGCACTGATCAGCTGTCTCCAGTCTTCACAGACATTTTTAACACCTCACTGGAGACATGTCATGTGCCAGCCTGCTTCAAGTCCTCCACCATCGTCCCTGTCCCCAAGAAGCCAAGGACCACAGGGCTTAATGACTTCAGACCCGTCGCCCTGACCTCTGTGGTGAAGAAGTCCTTTGAGCGCCTTGTGCTCTCACACCTAAAAGACATCACCGACCCCCTCCTGGACCCCCTGCAGTTTGCCTACAGAGCCAACAGGTCTGTAGATGATGCAGTCAACCTAGCCCTTCACTTCATCCTCCGGCACCTGGACTCCACAGGAACCTATGCCAGGATCCTGTTTGTGGATTTCAGCTCTGCCTTCAACACCATCGTCCAGTTCTGCTACAGGAGAAGCTCTCCCAGCTGAGTGTGCCCGACTCCACCTGCAGGTGGATCACTGACTTCCTGTCTGACAGGAAGCAGCGCGTGAGGCTGGGGAAGCACGTCTCTGACTCCCTGACCATCAGCACCGGTTCCCCCCAAGGCTGTGTTCTCTCTCCTCTGTTCTTCTCCCTGTACACCAACAGCTGCACCTTCAGTCACCAGTCTGTCAAGCTTCTGAAGTTTGCGGACGACACCACCCTGATCGGACTCATCTCTGATGGTGACGAGTCCGCGTACAGATGGGAGGTGGACCATCTGTTGGACTGGTGCAGCCAGAACAACCTTGAGCTCAACGCTCTAAAGACAGTGGAGATGGTTGTGGACTTCAGGCAGAACCCAGCCCCACCTGCCCCCATCACCCTCTGTGACTCCACAATCGACACTGTGGAATCTTTCCGCTTCCTGGGAACCATCATCTCCCAGGATCTCAAGTGGGAGCCAAACATCAGCTCCCTCATCAAGAAAGCCCAGCAGAGGATGTTCTTCCTGCGGCAGCTGAAGAAATTCAACCTGCCAAAGACTATGATGGTGCACTTCTACACAGCCATCATTGAGTCCATCCTTACCTCCTCCATCACCATCTGGTACGCCGCTGCTACAGCCAAGGATAAGGGCAGGCTGCAGCGTGTCATTCGGTCTGCTGAGAAGGTGATTGGCTGCAGTCTACTGTCGCTCCAGGAACTGTACACCTCCAGGACCCTGAAGCGGGCAGGGAAGATTCTGGCTGATCCCTCCCACCCCGGTCACAGACTCTTTGAGACTCTCCCCTCTGGCAGGAGGCTGCGGTCCATCCGGACCAAAACCTCACGCCACAAGAACAGTTTTTTCCCATCTGCCACCAGCCTGGTTAACAAAGCCCGGAAACCATGACAGGACACCCGTAACCTGTAACTCTATGCGTTACATTAACGCTCAGCATGGACTCCTGCTTTACTTGCACAATGATCACCTGCACTGTTGTATTGCTCTTGCATCTTCTACTGCTCTATATTTACTCTCACTCACTTAAAACTGTGCACATATATTTATATTATATTGTAGATATGTATATACTGTTTAATTTGTATTGTATTGCACCGACTACGCCAAAACAAATTCCTTGTATGGCCAAAAACGTACCTGGCAATAAAGCTTTTCTGATTCTGATTTTGATTCTGATAACTACAATCCTGAAAGTTATTGTTATAATTCTCTTTTTGTTTTGCTCAATTTTGATCGCAGCTGCATTCAAGAATTTCTCTGCTCAGGTTAAATGCAAAGAAGTTTTTTAAGCCAGCGTTGACATTTTTATGGTCTACCCAAACAAAACAAAAATACAGATCTGTTTTAAAATAAAGAAAAATCATGCTTAAAAAACTTAGTACTGTGGTGGAAAATAACTCTGCGGTTCTGAGCCTTTTCTATGCAGTGTCTTTTAGGAAACATGAGATTAGTTAAATTTTTGTGTGGTACCACTGTCCAATCAGAATCTTTCTTACCTTCAAAACTAACCCAATTTGTCCAGTAAAGGTTTGTTTTGCCAAGGAAAATGTGTTTAACAAAACCAATTACTCTCAAAAGTTTTAAAAGTTTTTCAAATCCGTATTTTATTTTATTTTTCCATCGTTTACATATTTCTTCGGCCCCCTTCACATAATTTTCCATAAACTTCACATCTCCTTTTAAATCAGAGCTTTTGCTCGGTCCCTTCCATGTTGTTTAAAATCCTGTGAAATAAATGTTCAATGACCTCTTCACAATATGCGCACAAAATCCGCTTATCACTGTATTGTCTTTGTTAACAACACAGTGCATTTATTCATCCGCAATACCCACACACACACACACACACACATACGCAGTCAGCGTTTTCCCACAGTCACTACCGTTTAATATCAGCAAAAACACTTAATATTCACATTTATTCTATAATCCGCCACACAGACACTTATCCACAGCACTCGACAGTTATTTTAACCCAAATGATCATCTAGTTCAGTTACACACACATTTCAGCTTGTATTTCCTCAATTCAACACAACAGTCTGACAGACACTGGCACACAGGAAATATGCACAAATATGCAAAAACAATCCACTACAAGCCACTTCACCCTATATACAACAAATGCATTTTATTTTCGCTTAAGTAATTAACAATCCAACCGCATTTTTAAGTCAGAATGTGTGTTCAAATATTTAAAGTCGACTGCACTTCCCTGTCACTTGTGTAATTCCTCCGTTTGTCCACTAGATGGGGCCTCTAACCCTTGTAACATTTCTGAGTGAATCATTCACCTGTTTTCTTTAAAAAACATTCAGATGAATTACTCGTCTGGACTCTAACCAATGCCAATTATTCGTGTTTTGCTAATTACACGGGCCTCTAACCCAGCTTTATCTCATTAATTCGTCAATTAATGAGTGGAGCAGCCACGCTCAGCAATAAAGGACTTTAACCTTTGACCTTATTTCTTCAGCTTTTCATATCTGACTCCATTTAAACGCGTTCACTTAATGCACACTCTTTAACAGTTTTGCAGAGTAATAACAATCAGAACCACTGAGACCTGGTTTAATTTGGCCTATACATAAATTCAATCGGAGAGTTTAATGAAATAGGCTCTGCCTCACCTTTGATGATTAATTATGGGCGCCCTGGTCTCAGAGGTTTCCGTCTGTCACACTCTCTCTTTGTCCAAATTACCTGATTCAGCCGTGAATCACGTCGGGGTCACCAATTGTTGAAGCACCGCCCCCCCAAGGGGTGTTCTGCGTGTTCGTTTATTCACCGTAAGCTGAAAGAATTCACAAGACATTAGAATAAATCACAACAGCTGTATGTTATTCAAGTACCTGGCCAGGGGAAGCTCTCTGTCATGTGATCTGACCACACACCGAAACGACTTCAGAACTTCAGTCATTTTTCAGTCAGTCATTTTCTACCGCTTATTCCATAGTGGGTCGCGGGGGAGCTGGTGCCTATCTCCAGCAGTCTATGGGTGAGAGGCAGGGTACACCCTGGACAGATCGCCAGTCCATCGCAGGGCAACACACAAACAACCATGCACACACTCATTCATACACCTAAGGTCAATTTAGAGTGACCAATTAACCTAACAGGCATGTCTTTGGACTGTGGGAGGAAGCCGGAGTACCCGGTGAGAACCCACGCATGCACGGGGGAGAACATGCAGAAAGACCCCAGGCCAGGAATCGAACCTGGGACCTTCTTGCTGCAAGGCAACAGTGCTACCAACTGCGCCACCATGCAGCAACTTCAGAACTTCTCACGGCTTTTATTAAAACACATGAAAATGAACAGCGCCCTTGTTTACAGTTTGTTTCACACATATGGTTACGTACACACATTTTCCTGCCTACCATATTAGGACATGTTCCTGTCTCCCAGCACCTGCACTCTGCTTTTCTGCTGATATGAGAAGGGAGTGCTTGGCCAGTTAATCTGTTTCACATCCTCTTCCAACCCCTACAGTTCTTCAGTATTTTTTTTGCTTCACCACACTCAAGGCCAAGTTTGTGCAACAAGGCATAATGTCTTATACTAACACAGGTTATACATTTTATTTCCCACACTGTTTATGAACATAATAATAACACACCGGTTATGAACATAATAATGCACACACATAATATATCTCCACAGGTGCAAAACTAACCCTGCACATCACACTGAAGAAACTATCCCCACAATAAAACATGGTGGTGGGAGCATCAGACTGTAGGGGTCTTTTCTTTAGGAGGGACAGGTAAGATGCTGAAGAATGATGGAAAGATGGATGTAGCTAAATGCAAGGTAATTTTAAAACAAAACCTGCAGAAGAGTAGACACTTGAGCAGAAGTCTGAACACTACCAGAGCAAAGTCCAGACTTTGAACAACAAAATTATGTTTCTCTTGCTTAGCATTTAAAAACATTACAGACATGGTAAAATGAGTAAACCCATAAGTATATGAACATGACACATACTACCCATACATTCACCCATCCATATATTTGCTCACATGCATCAACTGCATATGCATGCATATATGGAGATGTATATAACAACAAAGATAAAACATAGCAAGAAAGTCAAATACCTTTTTGTAGCAGTGGCAATAAATAAGGTGTTTGTTCACATTACGCATCCAGCAATAAAATTTAGCTCTCTCACAGCACTTGAATTTTTTGAATCTAGATGTATGTGTTTTTAAGGACCTGAGACACCTTCCTGAGGACAGCAAGGTGGGAAGATGGTGACCGGGATGTGAAAGTCTTGTAAATGTCCTGTACTGCTGTGATTACTCTCTGCAGGGCCTTCATGTCAGCTACTGTGCTGCTCCGAAACCCCACCAGCATGACACAGGTGAGAATGCTTTCAACAAAACACCTGTAAAAGGAAACAAGCAGTTTCTGAGAAAGACCTGTGTTTTTAGGGAACAAAGGAAATACAGTTGCTGCTGTGATTTCTTACCCAGGGCAGTTATATATGTAGTCAATGTAAGGTCAAGTTTGATATACATTGGCTTGTAAAAGTATTCATACCCCTTGAACTTTTCCACATGTTGTCACATTACAACCACAAACATAATATATTTCATGGGAATTTTATGTGAAAGACCAATACAAAGTGGTATACAATTGTGAAGTGGTAAGAAAATTTATACACGATTTAAAACATTTTTTACAAATAAAAAACTGAAAAGTGCAGTGTGCAAAAGTATTCAGACCCCTTTACCAATTGCCTTCAGCAGTTGCCTGATGATTGCTAATGACTAAATAGAGCCCACCTGTGTGTAATCTAATCTCAGTGCAAATACAACTGCTCTGTGACGGCCTCAGAGGTTTGTTAAGAGAATATTGGTGAGCAAACAGCCTCATGAAGTCTACTGTGTGTGCCAAAGAATTTGTAGGACAGTCTCTCTACTGGACCGCCACTAATATTAAGGGTAGCAAGAAATCCCCCTTCCTTCATGAAATCAGTAATCATCTCCTTGGTTTAGGACATGCTAAGTTTCAGTTTGTTTATTGAGCAACCATATAGGTGTCATCTGCAAATTTAATGATGGTATTTGTGCTATGAATTGGTATGCAGTCATGTGTCAAGTGAGAACAACAGAGGATTCAGGATGCACCCTCGGGGAACCCAGTGTTGGTTTCCAGAGGGAGAGAGGAATAAGTTCCCATCTTGACCACCTGGGAGCGACTGGTTAGAAAGTCAGTCAGTCAGTCATTTTCTACCGCTTATTCCATAGTGGATCGCGGGGGAGCGGGTGCCTATCTCCAGCAGGCACCTGTGCCTAATGAGTTCCACAGAGTTTCTGGGAGGTCCTCTACTCTGCTCAGTCGGGCTCCTGATCTACCTGCAGTTTCCCGCAGGCCGCCACGGTCTCTACGTTTCTGTCGGCCTCCACGTCTTTGGTGCAGGTCGGGTCGCCCGCCTGAACCCTGTGCCTGCTGGGGACAACCTCCTGGTCGCCCGCCTGAACTCTGTTTTTTTTTTTGTTAACTTCAGTGCCATTGGTTAGCATTGGTGTAAAATACAATGTGTTTTTTACAGTGCTTACTAACCAATTGTATCAGTAGAATAACTGGCAACAAGCAACTGTAGAGTGGTTCTTTTTGTAGAAAAACTGATGCAGTGAGCTCTCGACAAACAGTTTGTATACGGTGAAACAAACATTCTCTTGATTATATATATTGTGAAAGATTGAAATATTACAGCAACAAATTTCACACCAACTGCAATCTATTTTCAGCTTCACTCTGCAATGAGGCAATCACTAGTGCAAGATTTCTTTTCTTTCGTGTTGCTCCCGTTTTACTTAACACAAACAGCTGCATTACTATGCTGAGAGCTGATATGTTTGCACTCTCCTGGTGAGGTTGGTCTGGCAATATCGCTGCATGAGAAGGAATTATTAATCACACACAAGCTTCCCTGACTGCTCTCTGCTGTTGCGCATTAACTGTTGCATCGTGAGCTGTTTGTGCTGTCTAGAAGTCAAGGAAGTACATCTCTTTTGAGTATTATATTAGGGGGACGAGAAGGAGTACCTTTCAAGCATGAAATAAACACTACAATAAACCTTCAAGGAATTAACTTCCTCTCTCTTTGTAGTGCTTTTGAACACTGCTGTCAGCTCTGTTTGTCCAAGAAATATGACATTGAAATGTTTGCTGTCTTAAAGTAAACACTGCATTTATGCCATATTTTTTTTACATAGCACTATAAAATTTTAAAATCAATGGAGCTTTGAGTGTTACAATCTGTTGATAGAGAACCAATAATTGTGAATGAAAGAAAGCAATATATTTATTTAAATAAAATAATATTTATGTTTTACATCATAGGTTAGACTCTTAAAATCAAATTTCTTCTCCATAGGAGTGTCCTCAACAAAACAACCAAAATCCTATGTAACTATGTTGTTATTAGGTAATCCTGCAGGGTATCATAAATAGTCAAAGCAATTCCTAAATACCCAATGATCACATATTTTCTACAAAATTAGTCTAAGTGGTTTTAGAGCTGGTTTCATAGCAATCAACAAGCTGCTAAAAGTGTGCATATCCCTACTAAAACAGTAGGTCTTTATGATGTAAAAAGATTTGATTTTGTCAAACCATTTTAAAACTTTAGCCACATATACTGGCTAAAATCTTCCAAACTCTAATGGGAGAATGTTTTAAATCCTTGGATCACAGTGCTAACTAGTATGTAAGGCACAAAGCAACACTGCATGTCACTTAGAGAACACCATATCCATACTGAAACATGGTGGTGGTGGCAGCATCATATTTTGGAGTTACTTGTCCTTAAAAATGTCCTTAAAATGCGATAGATAAGAAAAACAAGTGAGGAATGCAGATAAACTCCTATTAAAGAAGAAAAAGTAGTTTAACAAAACACAAATTTTAGGGTGTACACACGTATGTAACCTGGTTATTGTAACTTTTTTATGATGTTTTTCCTTCTATCAGATTAGTTTGATTTTTTAGTTTTTTAGTGCAGTAATTTGTGGAAAAAGGGTTTGAAAAGATTTAATTCAATTCAGTTTATTTATATAATGCAAATTAACAGCGCAACTGGTTCAAAGTCAATGCAGTCGAATTATACAGATAAGTCAAATACAGACATTCAACTTGATCCTCGAACGATGCAGTCAAATTCAGTTTATTATTGAAATTGTTTAAATTGTTTTATATCTAAGGAAACCCATCTGATTGCATTGAGTCAGTGACTTGCAGCATTCACCCCCCTGTATTGAATATAGCAGCATAACTACAGAGATAGCTCAGGATAACTTAATTCACTCTAACTATAAGCTTTTTCAAAAAGGAAAGCCAAGTCTTGATAGCAGACAGGGTGTCTGGCTCACGGACTAAAACGTTATCATGGTCTTGTTTTTTTACATCACAAAAACTAATCTAAATCCTCCTTTAGGCCTGAACCCTTTGGGCCAAGGATGAGAATCTTCCTCTCTGGAGGAGTTCAGTTACATTGGTGTTTTGTTAATGAATGATGGCACTGCACTAACTTTTTGGCTGTTATGGTGAAGGAGCTGAGCTGAAAGCCAAAGCTTTCAACACAACAGTCCATCTATGTTCCAACCCTCAACCATGGCCAGGAGAAATTGATCATGACAGGATGACATCCTGGCTACAAGTAGCTGGAGCAAGTATTCTCTATAGGGTAGTTTGGCTGTCCGACAGAGATAATGTAAGGAGCTTCTTCCTTTGGGAGTAGTTTGGGATGGAGCCCCTGGTCCTCTGCATTTAAAGGAGTCAGTTGAGCAACATTGCAGGCCTGGGACATCTTGTTTTGGTAAGGCTTTATGTGTAGTTGAAAGAAATTATGCAAACATTTTGGGAGCATAAACATGACAAGAAAATAACATGTAGTGGTGTCGATGAGGTTTGTGATATGTAAGAAAACCTTGTGCTTTGTTGTCCACTGTTCCAATTGCATGTAAGCACTGCATTTAAAAAAGAAAACTAAAAACTAATGCAGTATGGAAAGTATATTGGTGAAATTGTTTGGCCTCCAAAGAGAGTAGCCTTGACTGTGCAGTGGAAACTATACTGGCAAGCTGTCAATTGAAGGCAGAAATGCTTCTTTTTCCTCTTTGATAAATAAAGCATAATGTAGCTTTGCAAACATCACATCATAGTCTCTAGATTTGGCTTAAAATGTGCAATTTATTTACATTTATAATGTAAAATCAGCAGGATGTGTGAGAATAAAGAGAATGTAAACAATATACATTTCCTTCTCAAAATATTAGCATATTGTGATAAAGTTCATTATTTTCCATAATGTCATGATGAAAATGTAACATTCATATATTTTAGATTCATTGCACACTAACTGAAATATTTCAGGTCTTTTATTGTTTTAATACGGATGATTTTGGCATACAGCTCATGAAAACCCAAAATTCCTATCTCACAAAATTAGCATATTATTAAAAGGGTCTCTAAACGAGCTATGAACCTAATCATCTGAATCAACGAGTTAACTCTAAACACCTGCGAAAGATTCCTGAGGCCTTTAAAACTCCCAGCCTGGTTCATCACTCAAAACCCCAATCATGGGTAAGACTGCCGACCTGACTGCTGTCCAGAAGGCCACTATTGACACCCTCAAGCAAGAGGGTAAGACACAGAAAGAAATTTTCAAGGCACCTCAGTGGGAAGTCTGTGGGAAGGAAAAAGTGTGGCAGAAAACGCTGTACAACGAGAAGAGGTGACCAGACCCTGAGGAAGATTGTGGAGAAGGGCCGATTCCAGACCTTGGGGGACCTGCGGAAGCAGTGGACTGAGTCTGGAGTAGAAACATCCAGAGCCACTGTGCACAGGCGTGTGCAGGAAATGGGCTACATGTGCCACATTCCCCAGGTCAAGCTACTTTTGAACCAGAAACAGCGGCAGAAGCGCCTGACCTGGGCTACAGAGAAGCAGCACTGGACTGTTGCTCAGTGGTCCAAAGTACTTTTTTCGGATGAAAGCAAATTCTGCATGTCATTCGGAAATCTTCATGCTTCCATCTGCTGAAAAGCTTTATGGAGATGAAGATTTCATTTTTCAGCACGACCTGGCACCTGCTCACAGTGCCAAAACCACTGGTAAATGGTTTACTGACCATGGTATCACTGTGCTCAATTGGCCTGCCAACTCTCCTGACCTGAACCCCATAGAGAATCTGTGGGATATTGTGAAGAGAACGTTGAGAGACTCAAGACCCAACACTCTGGATGAGCTAAAGGCCGCTGTCGAAGCATCCTGGGCCTCCATAAGACCTCAGCAGTGCCACAGGCTGATTGCCTCCATGCCACGCCGCATTGAAGCAGTCATTTCTGCAAAAGGATTCCTGACCAAGTATTGAGTGCATAACTGTACATGATTATTTGAAGGTTGACGTTTTTTGTATTAAAAACACTTTTCTTTTATTGGTCGGATGAAATATGCTAATTTTGTGAGATAGGAATTTTGGGTTTTCATGAGCTGTATGCCAAAATCATCCGTATTAAGACAATAAAAGACCTGAAATATTTCAGTTAGTGTGCAATGAATCTAACATATATGAATGTTAAATTTTCATCATGACATTATGGAAAATAATGAACTTTATCACAATATGCTAATATTTTGAGAAGGACCTGTAGTAATATAGTTAATACTTGACAGAGTTCCTGCAAATCATGCTATGTCTAGCCTCAGCAACTTTGTTGGCTTCTGACAAAGCCCTGGCGTTAAACTCTGCTGTGAAGGACTGATTCCATCGACATATAACTAATCAATTCCACGTCACGTTGCTGCACTCTGGTTGATCTGCTCAGCTTACTCCCAGGTGGCCAGTCATTAGTGTCTTCATTCAGGTTCTGTCCTCTTGCTGTGATTCATGAATGCACAGAGATACAAAGCGGGATTTTTGGACCCAGTCTCATGTCACAAGAAACGTTTTTTTAGGTCTCCCTCAATTATGAGAATATTTACATTACATTTTATCAGTAACTCAGTTCAAAACATCTGTCATATACAGAATAATTACTCACAGAGTGATTTATTCCAAGTGTTTATTTCTGTGAATGTTAATGATTATGGATTACAGTTAATGAAAATCCAAAATTGAGTCTCTCACACATTGAAACATTTTAAATAGGACCAAAAAATATATTTTTCAACACAGCAATGTGGGCCTGATAAAAAATGGTGTCTATGTATTGTACATTATATGCTCTGTACAGTATATTAGCAGCATTCAGGTCATCTGCATTGTTGCCCTTGGTGTCATATAGGTCTTGACCACACTATAGATTCTCTAATGGGTTTAGGTCAGGCCAGTTCGCTGGCCAATCAAGTACAGTAACACCATGGTCATTGGACCAGCCTTTGGTACCTCTGGCAGTGTGATCAAGTACAAAGATGGTTGAAAAATGAAATCAGCGTCTCCATAAAGCTTGTCAGCAGAAGGAAGCATGAAGTGCTCTAAAATGTCCTTGTAGATGGCTGCATTGACTGTTGACTTCAGAAAACCCAGTGGAGCAACACCAGATGTCATGGCACCCTAAATCAACATTGGCAGTGAAAACTGTTGGAATTATGATTATCGATTAATTAATATTTATCAAGAATTATAATTAACAATCATAATTTGACAAAATTAATTTCTTAACCAAAATCCTCATTTATGAATCGAAGACCAGGGATGTCTTCTGGTGTTGTAACTGTGGCTCAACGTCTTTGATCATTACAACCGTTAAATACTCAGTAATAATTGATAACTATTACCAGAGATGTCACTGTTTGATCGACCGTTTCTGCTGAAACGTGTGGAACTTTTAACCTTATTTTGACTGACAAATCACTCTTGCACAAAATAAACACAAAACGCCTTCTCTTTATCTATGTGAATATTTATGAAATCACAGCCTGATACAATCCGCTCTTCCGATTTAATAATCTTCACCTAATCAAACATGCAAAGTTCTACACAAAAGGGGGGTAAAATATCTAACTAAACAAAATAAAGCAAAACAGCAGTGAGTGCGTATGGAATCAACCAGCAGTTATGGCCAAAGTGATAATATGACAAGGGAATATGGTGTTGAACGAAGCTTTGGGAGCGCAGCCCGCCAGAAAGCGTAGCTCAGTGAGATGCACAATCATAAAACATCCCCCAACTCTGTGTGTGAGCACACAAAGAGTTATAAAACTTTTGGCGGCAAGCTAGTAAGCAGTAAAGTTTAAGACAAAGAAAATGGTGAATTTCCCCATGAGGTTATTATAACAGTTCAGTTTCACAGCGCACCTGCGCACAGGTGTTTGCATGGTAAAGACACACTTGCGAGACACGGCGGTCTCCGAAAGTACCAGCAAGTTTCAAAGCAATGGCATGCACATACAATTCAGAACACATTAGACTCTAAATGGCGACTGTAATCACACTAAAATTTCCTACTCTATCCTGCCCACGCTATTCCTAATAACGAAATAAAAAGATAAATAAAAAAGGATGGGTTTTACTTTGTTGAAGTCTTCCTTCTGAGCAGAGGGAGAGAGGAGTAGGGGGTAGTTGGAAGTTAACATGCATCCACAGTTAACTTCGTCCTTTGGCCTCCTTGGCGAAAAAGGAAAAATATGATCTGACCGTCAGCAGTCGACTAGAACCAAGCAAGAAGGGAAAGTTGCGTCTCCTTGAAACTCCGTGGTTTTGGTTACGTGTTAAACTCACGTCTTCGATCGGCAAAGTGAAATTTCTGGCCTTCTCAGTCCAGAAACCTCGTTCATGAATTTTTCGTTGGCCACTGAAGGAGAATAAATGAAATCCACTTGGGACTCTTCTCCAGAAATTGATGCGCTTCAGTTGCTGGTCCGGCTTCCAGCGTGAAAAGCAAAGCTTCTTTCAAATGTTCCTTCCTATATTGCCTCCTGTGACGTCAAACCTGGGAAGGCCTGGTCATATCAGCCGCAGTAGCTGCTGGGTTTTGTAGGACAGACTATCCTGTGGTACAAAGTGGCCGATGACGTTGGAAAGGCATAGTGGCGTCCAGCAACGTGCAAATGGTCCAATATTCAGCAAACAAGTAGTCCAACAAAACCTCACACTGGACTACTCTTTGACTTGGATTCATTGCCTCTACACTGTTCCTACAGACTCTGAGTCTTTGATTTCCAAATAAAACACATATTTTACTTTTATCTGAAACTAGGACTTTGGACAACTGAGCAGCAGTCTAGTCCTTGTTCTCCTGAGTCCAGTGACAGTTGTAGCCAATGTCTTGCTTATGTCTGTGCTTGGCTCTTGAAGCTTCAACTCCAGCTGCAGTCTACATATCTACCACAAACTCCTGAATGGGCATTGTTCGCAATCATCTCAAGGCTGCAGTTATTCCCGTTGTTTGTACACCTTTCCCTGCCACACGTTTTTTCTGTCCACTGAACTTACTGTTAATATACTTATACAGGGGTTGGACAATGAAACTGAAACACCTGGTTTTAGACCACAATAATTTAGTAGTATGGTGTAGGGCCTCCTTTTGTGGCCAATACAGCATCAATTCGTCTTGGGAATGACATATACAAGTCTTGCACAGTGGTCAGAGGGATTTTAAGCCATTCTTCTTGCAGGATAGTGGCCAGGTCACTACGTGATACTAGTAGAGGAAAACGTTTCCTGACTCGCTCCTCCAAAACACCCCAAAGTGGCTCAACAATATTTAGATCTGGTGACTGTGCAGGCCATGGGAGATGTTCAACTTCACTTTCATGTTCATCAAACCAATCTTTCACCAGTCTTGCTGTGTGTATTGGTGCATTGTCATCCTGATACACGGCACCGTCTTCAGGATACAATGTTTGAACCATTGGATGCACATAGTCCTCAAGAATGGTTCGGTAGTCCTTGGCAGTGACGCGCCCATCTAGCACAAGTATTGGGCAAAGGAAATGCCATGATATGGCAGCCCAAACCATCACTGATCCACCCCCATGCTTCACTCTGGGCATGCAACAATCTGGGTGGTACGCTTCTTTGGGGCTTCTCCACACCGTAACTCTCTCGGATGTGAGGAAAACAGTAAAGGTGGACTCATCAGAGAACAATACATGTTTCACATTGTCCACAGCCCCAAGATTTGTATTGGTCTTATGTATTACTATAATTTTGTGATAAACTAAATTTTGGGTTTTTATTTGCTGCAACACTTAATCAAGAAAATGTATTCTATTTCTTAAGAAAACACTTGTAAAGGGCACCACAATATGGCAAGGTTTTTGTTGCACATTTAAAAACAGTTCAGAATAAAATTAGTTCAAAGATGCTTTTTATGTACAACTTAGACACTCTAATAACATTTTCAAGACATTCACATGTAGGGCCTTGGGGGTGGGCGCGCTCAATGGCATCAAGAGGGAGTGTATTTTATTAACCTAACCTCTGGTGCCTGCGCTCACCTCTAAGGGTTAAGTTGCATGTAGACGTTGAGGGTTCTGGGTGGGGTGGGGGGGAATGGCAGACCCTCTTCCCCACCTGTTTTTGTTTTTAAATCCACACTGCAGACCCTCTTCCCCACCTGTTTTTGTTTTTAAATCCACACTGCAGACCCTCTTCCCCACCTGTTTTTGTTTTTAAATCCACACTACAACAACATGCATCAACACCACATTCGAGCAGGCGGAGGTAGGCTTGGTTTCTTTTCACACCTCTGTTCACTGTTTGCCGTCTGGGGTCGAAGGCCGGGAGAGGGAGTGGGCCTTCTGGTCGGGAGCTGGCTGGGGTTGGGGTTCGGGTCTTGGGGGTTGTCTGGTGCTGGGGCTGGCGTTTCGGCTCTCTCGGGATTGCTTGGATTTCCTTGGATCTCGGTCCCCGGCTTCGGTGACCCGTCCGTCAGTTGGGGGGTGACCAGGAGGGGCATCGGAGCCCGGCACCAGCCTCCACTGAGGGGGTCTTGGCCGGGCATTGTGCGGTGTTGATTGGGATGTGGCTTTTCTATGGTGGAGGGGCTGGCCGGCCGGCCTGCTTGGTGTGGCAGGGTGTGCTGTGCGGGAGTGTGAGTGGCCGGCATGCTGGGGCACCTCCAGGGTTTGGGTGTGGGGTTGGCAGGGTGCCTGGTCCTTGGTGTGCTGTGGTGGCCTTCCTCCAATGCTTCCTTCTGTGGCTCTGGCCCCTGGCGGGGCGCCGGGCTACAGTTGTGTGGGTGGGGCAGTAGAGCATGTCTTGTGCCTACACTGGGGTGGCTGGTGGGTTGTGCTTGGCCTGGAGTGGTTGACCTGCCATGCCCGGTTACCTGGCTGGTTTCCCTCTCATGAACTGACGGGCTGGGGCTGCTGGCGCTGGCCGGATAGTTGGGCGGGCTTGGTGGTGTGCTGCTCTGCTGGCTGTTGTGTCGGGAGGGGGACTGGACAGTGGGCTAGAGAGCGGCGTGGAGTGGATGCATTGTGTGGGGTGGGGGTGGTGGGGGTTGTGTCCTCTTCTTGGATGTGGGGTCACCGGCATTTGGATTAGCTGAGCGGCGATGGTAGAGCTGAGCTGGTTAATGTTTCTCCCTGGGCTGCCATTGCAGTGGCAGTGATGTGGTGTGTTAGTGTGGCTGCTAGGTGCGTGGTGAGGGACACCAGTCCCAAGTGCTTGCCACTGGACAGGGACCTTGTCGGGTCAGTTTGTCCCATCTTGGTGTGAGGTCGGGGGTTCTGTTGTGTGTGCAGTACTCCGTGGTGTCTGCACTGTTGCGCCTGTGGGTGGGGGCTGGGGTAGCGTTGTGCGGGGCCCTTGCCTTGCCATTGCAGTGTGCTGTGTGGTGGGGGTCAGGATGCGGCGGGGGTGCTTGGAGCGAGGCTGTGTGTGGAGCTTGCACTGTGTGTCGGTATGGCTTCATCGGCTTTTCAGGGATGGAGCTCACCTGTGTGGGTGTGCCCCAGAGCTGTGTGGAGGGGATTCATGGCGTTTGGGTTCAGGAGCATGTGTTCGATATCTGTGTCTTGGTGGGGGGATTACCCTTTGGGAAAATTCATGTTGGGGTTGACCACCTCCTGGGTCCAGGGGCTGGTTGCCCCTATGGGGAGTATAGACCTGGGAGTATAGAGTATGCATGAGTGTGGGAATGTGTGATTGTGACTGTGTGTGCCTGTTTTTTGTGTCAGGTTGGGTCTCGGACTGCTCCCTCTACTGGATCAGTTTAGGCCTCCAATCAATTGTGGGGCCTATTTCCTCCCCGCCACACTACCTACCAGTGGTTGGTGTCTCTGCCCGCTGGTATACTTGTGGTTCTTGGTGTCCGGGGCTGGGTGCTTCGGTGTGTGCCAGCTCACTCCCGGTGGCTGCTTGCAAGAGCCTGGAGCAATGGTCTCTGCATGCGGAGTGATATGTCCCAGGGTCTCGGGTCTCTGGGTTAATGGCAGGATCTGTTCAGGCGTAGACGGCTGCCGGCGGTGTCTCGTGGGCTCATCACTGCAGCTCCCTGAGACTTCTGCACTGTGGCTGCTGGGTGGTTCCCCTGGGGCTCTCCACTGCTCTTCTCTGGGGGGTTGCGGTAGTCCCGGCGATGGTTCTCCTGGGTTTCCTGTGCTCTGGTTGGCGTTTGGATGTCTGTGGCTTGGATATCCTCCGTATTTGTCCCAGGTCCAGGGGGGCAGGTCTGTGGCTCCAGGTGTTAACAGATACACAAATGTTGTGCTGCATTACTGAGCTGCATTTACCACTAAATATACCTTGGATTCATAAGTACCGTTCATATTTTGGTTAAAAAAAAAAACAGTTAATATTAATGTTTCTGCAGGTGTAGAAGCAAGCAGGGTATTATCTTGTATTCTCATCATCCTTCTTTCTATCCTCCATTCCCTTTTCAGTTTTGCCCCACCTCTCTCTCTTTCGTGCTTCTTATTTTTTTCCTTCTCGTTTCTGTCTCCGTGTCCGTAACAATTGAAATAATCCCAAAGCAGTTTCTAAAAACGTTTTTCATAAATATCAAGCAGAGCTTTAAAGCGTTAGCTTTAATGCTCCACTTGTGAAAGTAAATCTGTTGGGCTTTTTCTTGGCACTCAGACAACGATTCTGAGCGCTACTCTGCCAGACAAGACAGTTAAAAAATAAAACAAAGAAGCTTTTTATGTCATGAAATTCACTTTTCTAGTTTTGTTCAGGTTCTCCACTTGTTTTCGAACAATGTTACCTTTTTTCTTATACACAAGTTGCTCCTGTAGCACCGCTCGGCGCTGTACCCCTTGCTTTGTCGTTACAAATGACTGGTGAGATGATGAATGTTGTTGTCATTCCTACACGGCGCTGCAGTACAGGCTTTAAGGGGGATCAATGTGAACCTCCCCTCCCCAGAGGGGCTTGCTCTCAGCACTCACACAAAAACCACAGCATGACAACAACACCTCACTCAGTCGATCTGAGCCAAGCCGCCATGAAAGTCAATAATTGAGAGAGGGCCTTTTTTTCTCTTTAATTACATGTGAGCCACACATTCAGTGTAGGCTGTCATGTCTCCAAAAGGAACCTTTGTTGGACATTTCAAGTTTTACCGTTTTTGTTATTTAACATGAAGCAATTTCCTTCTCCCACTTAGCAACATAAAACAGAAACATGAACACTCCGAGTGCTCTTTACTGCCTGCACTTTACATTTCTCTTGCCTTATAAAAGTTTCTGCTCAAGACAGTTTGATTTGTGGTCCACTTTTATATTATTAGTCTCTAAATTAAAGTGAAAGGACAAATGAACATTCTTTTGACTTGCTGGACAAAAAGATCAATAATACTCTATAGTCTGTGTGTGTTAAATTTTAGACAAGAGGAAGCTGTTTCTGAGTGACCAGCAGCACTGAATGTCTCTGGACTTATTTATTTTTTTGCAAACAACTTTTTCCTGCCCTGTTTCATCTATCCTCTCATCCATATGCAAAATGTGTGTTTGGCAGCGGTAAACCCTCAGGGTCTTCTAAGTTTGCAGGAAAGGCCCTGAGTGGACACAGAAATAATTAAGAACAATTATTTTACATCACACCTTAACCTCTTACATTTTATTAAGCTACAACGACAACCTTAACTGCATTTTGGGGAGACCATGTAATGACAAAAACAGGGTTCTGTTTCAACCACATTTGCACATCTAGACTGACATTTCTGTTCATATGTCTTCAAAAAATCAAGATAGGTCAGATTGGATGCAGAGCCTAGAGAACACATGTTTTCAAGTCTCAACACAGATTTACAATTAGATTTAGGTCTGAACTTTTACTGGGCCATTCTAACACATGTTTTGATCTAAACCACTGTTGCTCTGGCGGTATGTTTAGGGTTGTTGTCCTGCTGGAAGGTGAACCTCCACCCTAGTCTTATGTCTTCTGCAGTCTCTTACAGGTATTCTTTCTGGTTTGGCCATTATTGAGCTCCATCCATCTTCCCATGTGCATTCACTAGCCTCACTGTCCCTGCTGAAGAAAGGATTCCCTACAGCATAATGCTGCCAGCACCATGTTTCAATCTGGATGGTAACGTTTCTTTTTTTTTTTGTAAATGTCTTAAAGACAACATGTCTTGAGAATTGGAACAACATAAATAAACATAATTGAACTGAATTGTGTTCAGGGCGATGTGCAGTGTTTTCCATGTTTCCCAAGACAATCAGTTTTTGGTCTCATCTGACCAAAGCACCTTCTTCTGCATGTTCTCTGTGTTCTCTACATGGCTTGTGGGGAACTTCCCACTTTTTCATAAAGGCCAGATTGGTGGAGTGTGACTAATGATGAGTGTGTCTCTGTAGCTCCTCCAGAGTTACCATAAGTCTCTTGGTTGCTTCTATGAGTAATTATCTCCTTTCCCAGCCTTTCAGTTTAGGTGGATGACCAAGTCAGGTTTACACTTGTTCTATAATTCAGCTTTTGCTTTCGAATTACAGATAATGGATTGAACAGTGCTCTTTGTGATGTTCAGAGGCTGGGATGTTGACTTATAGCTTAATTCCTTTGTAAACTGTCTCATTATTGTATTTCTCACCTGCCTGGTCCGTTTCTTGGTCTTCATGATACTGTTTGTTCTCTAATTAACCTCTGAGGCCTTTACAGAACAATTGAATTTATACTGAGATGAAATAAAAACTGGTGGACTCTATCTATTTCCATTTACAATGCAACTTCTAAAGGCAATTTGCTGCATTATATTTTATGTAGGGTTGGCAGAGTAAATGGGACAGAAGGGAAATTCATCTCATAGTTTTTCTTTCAATTATAAATTTGGAAAAATAGCTGAATATCATATACAATTCCAGTTAAATACATTAAAGTTAGTCAAATAGGTCTTAGTTAAGATCATACTAATATTTCCAGAGGTGCTTGTAGGAGGTCACTGGGCAGGTAGATAGAGCGTGTTGGTATTTCTGCAGCTCAGACCTCACTGAGCTTTTGTATTTTTCTGTTTCAAGATTTTTGAAGTATTCTATCGAAGGTGACCTAGCAGGGTGCTTGCTTTGCTCCTGTCAAACGAGTGACTAAAGGAAAGGTTTTTCCTCTTTTTTATTTTCCTTCACCTCAAGTCTTTCATGTTGTGAGAGCTTACTCTCTGGCGTCTACACATCAGACCTTTTTTATCGTAAAAGAACAAAAACACCTCTGATGAATAAAAGAAAACTAGTTTGTTCAGTGCACAGTTCCTAAGTCTGTTGTGGCAGACAAAAATCTATGTGATACAAATAAACAACAGGTGATTTCTCCTTCATCAGAACAGTAATATTTAATCATGTGTGAAACCTACAATTAGCTCCCTGTCACAGATTAATGTTCTGTGATTGTCCTGGTTTTTTTTGTACTTTTAGGAATTTATGAACTGTGCAGCCTGTTTTGGACTGAGGCTTGTTGGGTGTCTTATTCCTTACCTGACTTAGCTCATATCATCCTTCACTGACCAGAGGCTGGGATAATAATGTTTAGGAGTCTGAGTCACCTGGCTGCCAGCATCCCAGAGATGCACATTTTCACAAACACAAAAACAGACATCCATAACATGCTGCAGCTACAGGGACTGTGAAGCTCTCTTCACATAATTGCAGTTCCAAAAGCCACTGAGAGGGTTTTGCTTGAAAATCTTGAGCAGGTAATCCTGTAGTGTCTCAGGTGCTAAGAGCTGACTTTTCTTTATCAACGCAGCTGCACTGCAAATACTCCAGTTCTAACCCAGACGTGGAAATGTAAACAAGTCATGAATTTTAATAGATCTTGTTTTGAGAACAACTTTAATCAGAAACAGCACACATTTCTTTTCATCTCTTGAATGTTTTAGAATTCCAGCACCAGCTCACAGTTTTATTGTCAGTCCTCATTGTTCATGTAAGCCTCTTTAAGGGAGGAGAGAATCTGTGTCTCTACAAAGCTGCTGTGCAAAACTGCGTGCCAGCTTGAGAATATGAAAACAGCTCAGTTTTTATTGATTTAGACAAAAATCTGTATCTTGAAAAAAGTTATTTATTAAACTGAAACATCAATTATTTTTCCAACCCTAGTGGTGATTAACAGCATCCCCAAAATAACGTATGGGCAGCTGCATAACAGATGTTCAGTTAAAGCCTCTCCTGGAGCAGAAATGACGCTTACCTGAATTCTGCAGCATTGTATTTTTTTATCAACCTTTTTGTCACAAACAATAAGCTGTCACTTTAATGCATTACAGACAGACTTCATCCGTGAAGTGCTTTTTTAAACAACATTTAAAAGTTTAATTTTATAAGAAATATTTACCAGCATGTTTTTTGAACCAATTATACAGGCCTCGTGTATCCATGCTGAAAGGTGTATGCGTTCATGTTTCATAACATCCAAACAGTTACAATAACTGTCACCATGTTGTTTGTGTACTGATCAAATTGGCTCTCACAATAAGACAAACTAGCAGTTTGTTGAGCTTTACTGGCAGTGTGGATCAATGTCTGTTAATGTTTTAAAAACAACTAGTGGGATTATTTAACCATATCTGGGTACCACAGGTTTAAATGAAAAAAAGAATGAATACACTCTGTTGCCAGTATATCAAGGTTGCTTCTTGTAATGTGTGAATATGTACAAATATGAAATGACATTTTGATTAACTGTGAAATATTACAGGTGCTGTCATGATGTAGGGTTGTTTGGTGTTTGGTTTCAGGTTTCTTATGTTTTTCACAGTTAAGGTTTTGACTCATGCTTTCTGTTTTGTCGTCTTGTTCATGTTTTGTCAAGTTTGGTTTTCGGATCTGGTTATGCTTTTGCTTCATGTTTTTCTAGTTTGTGTTCAAGAGTCTCTGTTTTGCTCCAGTCACGTTTTGTTCTGTTAATTAAGTTTATTCAGTTCACCTGCTTCAAGTCAATCTGTCTCCTTACTCCACCTGGTTTTCACGCCATATATTCACACCTGTTCTGTTAGTCTTCGCGGAAACATTTCTCATTTTCATGCTCTTGTCTTGTTCGCAAACCAAGTCTTGTCTTTTGATCATGCCATGCCTGTCTTGCCTGCCCATTTGTTTTATTCCTGCATCCTGCTGAATGTGAGTTTTCATAATTAAACCTTTTTTCACTTACCATCACGCTGCCTGCTCGTCTCCATTCTGGGGTCCAACATCCAAGTAAACCGTGACAGGTGCTGGTCATAAAATTAGAATATCATGAAAAAATTGATTTATTTCAGTAATTCCATTCAAAAAGTGAAAAGTGTATATTATATTCATTCATTACACACTGACTAATATATTTCAAATGTTTATTTCTTTTCATTTTGATGACTATAACTGACAACAAATGAAAACTCAAAATTCAGTATCTCAGAAAATTTGAATATTACTTAATACCAATACAAAAAAAGATTTTTAGAAATGTTGGCCAACTGAAAAGTATGAACATGAAACGTATGAGCATGTACAGCTCTCAATACTTAGTTCGGGCTCCTTTTGCCTGGATTACTGCAGCAATGCGGCGTGGCATGGAGTCGATCAGTCTGTGGCACTGCTCAGGTGTTATGAGAGCCCAGGTCGCTCTGATAGTGGCCTTCAGCTCTTCTGAATTGTTGGGTTTGGTGTATTGCATCTTCCTCTTCACAATACCCCATAGGTTTACTATGGGGTTAAGGTCAGGGGAGTTTGCTGGCCAATTAAGAACAGGGATACAATGGTCCTTAAACCAGATACTGGTAGCTTTGACAATGTGTGCAAGTGCCAAGTTCTGTTGGAAAATTCAATTCAATTCAATTCAAAAATACTTTATTAATCCCAAAGGGAAATTAAATGTTGTTGTAGTTCATTATGAAGGTTTCCTCAAAGAGCCGTTGTAGATGCTGATGGCTGTGGGCAGGAAGGATCCCCTGTAGCGGTCTGTCTTACAGCAGATCTGAAGAAGCTTCTGACTGAAGACACTCTGTTGCTGTAGGACAGTCTGATGAAGAGGATGCTCAGAGTTCTCCATAATGTTCTTCATTTTATGAAGAATCCTTCTTTGCACAATGATTTCCAGAGGTTCCAGAGGAGTCCCCAGAACAGAGCCAGCCTTTTGTATCGGCTTGTTGAGCTTTTTTAAGTCCCTGGCTCTGATGCTGCTTCCCCAGCAGATGATGGCAGAAGAGATCACACTTTCCACAACAGACTTATAGAAGATATGCAGCATCTTGCTGCAAACACCAAAGGACCTAAGCTTCCTCAAGAAGTACAGTCTGCTCTGTCCTTTCTTGTAAATGGCTTCACAGTTGCATCTCCACTCTAGTCTGTTGCCCAGGTGAACACCGAGGAATTTATACTCCTCCACCACCTCCACTTCTTCTTCCATGATGGAAATAGTTTTTGACTTATTCCTGTTTCTCTTAAAATCTACAATCATCTCCTTTGTTTTAGTCACATTCAAAATGAGATGATTGTTTCCACACCATGCCACAAAGCGGTCCACCACCTTCCTGTACTCAGCTTCTTGTCCATCTCTGATCCACCCCTCAACTGCAGAATCATCCAAGTATTTCTGCAGATGACAGGAGTCTGTCTTGTACTGGAAGTCTGAGGTGTACATAGTGAAAAGGAATGGTGAGAGTACGAAACAAAAGTATATGGCAATATACTAGAATTTATATTGCCATACATCAGGAAATATATTTCAATATATCAGAAACGTTGTCATATATTTGAAAATATATAGCAATAAAAGGATGGACAACTAATTGCTCTATATTGATTTATATGTTTTAGAATACATTGCTGTGCAAACAAAACTGGATTACATTACTGCATGTATGTTTATTACAACAAAGTACTTGTTTGAGTCAAGCAAGCTCAAAATTACATTTTGCATCACATTCATTGTATTTTACATTTTAAAGCCTATGGACCACATATGGCTACATATTGATTCATATATTGTGAAATGTATATTACAGAACATAAGTTAAATCATTAACAGCAGCAAAAAATAAAGCAAACATTTCTTTGAGTCCACTTCCCTACATAACATGTCATCCTCAACATGACATTTCAGTCCTCCACACTTAAACGTGGAGGTATACATGAATAAAGGTTGGCATAATGTGGCAGATCAACTAACATACATTTCCTGTTGAATGTCATCACATCAAAAACCTGCTTCCTGCCCTCTAATACTCTTTTCAAGCCAACTACATGTTCTAAATGTATCACTGAACTGTGTGATTTGTCATACTGTCTCCCAACAGCAAAACACATTCGGTTATGAAGTCTCTCTACCACAATGTAATAATACACAGTGATTATGTGTCCATTTTCCAACAAAACTGTGAAGCTGTTCCTTTTCGTTACTCTAATGAAATGCTCTGAGTAAAAAGCTATTTGCTATTATTATTTTAGCAACCGTTAGCTAGCTAGCTAGCAAATGAAGCAGGCTTTGCGTGATTATTGGACAAGTCCCGCTTCATTTGAACTTTTAGCTAGCTAGCTAACAGCCATTAGTCACATAGTGTCACTTCATATTAATTTTTAATTGGCATTGAAACATTAATTAAAGACCTAAATTGACAAATGTCAGCTAGGATTTGTGTGAATAAGAATACTAAACTGTTTCACCTCAACAGAAAAAGAGTCTATACTTAAGATTGCTGAGCAGAAACTCCTGCAAGAGGACCTACCAATGAGCAAGAAGAGAAAGAGGGTACTCAACAAACTCTTCCTTGACACACCTAAGGAAACTGTTGAACAAGTTGCAAAAAAGGTAATGGGGTTCTTTTCATTACAGGTGTTTTGATCATATGTATATATATATATATATATATATATATATATATATATATATATATATATATATATATATATATATATATATATATAGTTGATTTGAATATTTTTACCCAACAGAAAAACTACAAATTCATTGCTGCAAGACAGTCTGAATTTGAGGTTCTTTCCCAAGAAGAACATAAAGTCACCCTAGTGGAGACTGCTTCAGAGGCACTTGAGGATGAGATCCGGGCCCTCAGGGAAGAGAATAAAAGACTGCGGGACCAGCAGAGTGTAGGATCTTCCGCAGCCATTAAAGATCTTGAGATTCAAGTCAAGGCCTTGAACAAGGAGAACACCAGACTGCGCCAAATGGCACTTAAAGGCAACTATCTCTTCATTTATACAATCTTTATACACAGGTAAAACACCGTAATTATCCGTGAAATCCATGTCCGCTGTGTTCAGTTGAAACCAGCAAGCAGCAGATGGAAGTTCCTCCTATTTGATGACGCGGCGAAGCGTTGCCGCTTGTTGCCTAATGCCAACGCAGAGTTCATGGGGAATGTCAAGCGGGCAAAAGCACACAAACGAGGCGAAATATTCGCAGAATGCCCGACGCTAATCTTTAAGAGAGAGCTGGTGTCGGCTGGCGTCACCGCGTATTTCTGACTGTCGGCTCACTTGACCGCAGTTTTCTTCTGTACTGATGTCTCCTCACTGAAGCAACGCTGCAAGCCCTGCAGTTCGAGCAGAAGTTCAGAGATGCAGGGGATCAGAGTCTGCTGCTTTAGTCAGCGCTAACCAATAGGGAAACGTCTTACAGCGTTCGTCTTTAGGCCCCGCCCAGGATGTTCATGTTTCCAGAACTCAAAATTCGTTGAGTTCAACCAAAAACAGAGAGCGTCAAAACCAAAAAAGCGAGACTCGTAACCAAAGATTTTTGACATGCGCAAATAAAAGTTTGTGTTTTGCAAATAACTTGTTTCTCTTTGTGAGAAAAAACTCTGAAAGTTTTGATCACAACTTAATATTTTTTGATTGAGATTAGTTTTTTTTGATTGAATATTATTTTTTTGATTGAGATTAGTTTTTTTTGATTGAGATTAGTTTTTTTTTTATTGAGATTAGTTATTTGTTTGATTGAATAATATTGAGACAAATTTAACTCCATATTTATTCTGGTTAACCTTAATATCACCTGAAATATTAAATCGGTTTTCAGTAACAATTAAAATAATAACATAAACTGTTAGAAATCACTTGTGTTAAAGGTTCACTGTGATGACTGCCAGCGGGAGCTTAGTGCCGATAGTCCGGTCAGATATCTACCGGGCTAGCTCGCCTCACCGCCGGTGGGGCTGGCGAGGCGAGCCGGTTACTACGCCGGGAACGGAAAACTCCGAACACGTCGGAGCACGTTTGAAATTAAGCGATGTCTAGATAAATCAAGCAGACATTTCACGTCTACATAGTTATATTCCCGCAATAAAAACATTGTAGAAGTTAATTTGTGTCACAGAAAGTGTAATTTTCCACAATTTACTCACAGCCTTTGTTGCTATGGTCCGCCATGGCTTCCCCTGCTTGACCAATCCGCTTCGACCCGCAATGAATGATGGGAAACGATGAGCTGTGAAGGATACTCACGACCCATCCTTCAAATCGGGCAAAATAAGGACACATTTGTCGGCTGCTTTTGAGGGAGTCTCGGAATGATTCATGAATGCGCTCGGTGCATGCATCACTTCCTCATTTAGCGTGAGGATGGTACGATGTTTCCGGTCGGTATGCGGAAGTGCCGGTGTTATGGCTGAGTCTACGAAGTTCACAAGGTGCCTCTTGGAGTTACCGAAGTTTACCGTTAATGATGTGCGTTGCATTGTGAGAGCATCAAGTACAACGCCACAGAGTAAACTTGAAAAGGGTTTCAAGTTCTATGTTTCATCCTACCTCTGCAATTTTGAAGGTAAGTCGCTAGCTAGCTAGCCTGAGATAGCTGCCTAGTGATGTGACTGTTGTTTTTTTGTCACGAACCAAACCATCCTGGTAGTAGAAATGCCTATTTTTTTAACGTGTTTGTATTTCTGATGGAAGTATCAGGCAAAAATACGGCTAAAGAGATAACAGTGAGGGTTCACTGCTACAGATCTATGAGGAAGACACCAGCTGAGAGTAGGACTGGTTAAAATGAGATGTTCCAAGTTCTGTTCAGTTGTACGTTCGAGGTTCTGTTGAACATGTTCAATATGAGTTCTACCCTTTTTGTCCTTGCTCTTACTTCAATGCATGTTCTAAATGTATTATTTCCTTTCATCTTAACTTCTTTATTAACTTATTGCTTCTACACTTATACTAATTACCATATTCTGGTAACTCTTCCTGAAGCAGTAGAAGCAAAACCTGCACTGTTCCATTGTTGGTGGCACAAGAAACAATGCAAATCTGTAATTCTGTCACTCCTATGTGTAAGCATCTCATCTGGAGTGAAAATGAAAGTCAGATTTAAATTATATTTAGTTCATAGTTCCCACGTCCCACGTCTGTGTGTAAGTGATTCAAAACAGCACAAATGTTACATGAGACAGTAGACAAGTGAAATATACCACTAACAAGAGCACAGGGCAGATGTTGCTCCTATTGCCATTGCTGGAGACTGTCTTCTTTTCAAGATATTACATTTTGTCTCTGTTTTTCAGATGACATTACGTGATTCAACACCAGTTGTGCTGATTAGCAGCAACTGCTCTTGTGTGGCTGGTTGTGGAATCTGCAACCACTTAGTTGCATTGCTTTTCCAGACTGCTCATTATTCCCAATGTGGTCTGTCTGTTGACCCTCCTGTACTTTCATGCACACAGACAGAACAGAAGTGGCATAAACCACGTACTATGGTTTGTCTCATTTCATTATCTAACGTTTGTATTACATTTTACAGTCACTTTACTAACACCATGTTTTCAATAAATAGGGGGTGAAGCCTTGACCTGTGGATGCCATGGTTGTCTTAAAGCCTAAACTAGGGGCTACTACAGCCAGTGGACTAAGGTATGTAATATCAAATTTAATAGGGAGCCTACAGTTTGTAGATACATTTGTAGATTTGTTTGTAAAAATAAATGTTCTTGATCATCTGATGTTATTCCATCAATGCTGTTGCCCTGTTCTCTTCAAAATCTTTCATTTTACCTCCTAGTACTTCAGATGATATGTGATCTGCGCTTCACAGTCAGTTGTGCTGGTAAACAGACTACAATGTGTAAAAATAAATGTCATCAACTGTTCTGTTATTTCAGATCTACACTTTACAAGGCCTACAGCGGTGAGCTCCCACACCCGGCCATCCTCAATCCTGGACCAGCCTATGCTTGAAATCTGAATCTCTTACCCTCATCTGCACTATGAACATCTCCGCTGACAAGCCACTTGTGGACTCCATCTTTGGGAAGGTGCAAGCTGGTAGTGTACTGTCCTATCAACAACCACCACCTCCATCTGATTGTGTTGTCATACATGAGGATGCACCCCCATTCCCGAATGTGCCACTAGAAGGTTACCATTTAAACCCATCCGAATTTTCATTTGTGCCAACACATCAAGAACAGCTACACCTGACCTCACTTTCTGTGACCTGGTCACAGTCACACCTTATTGAGGAGGCAACAAGATGCCAAAGTGAGACACTTGAGTGGCATTCACTTAGGAGAGAAAGAGTGACTGCCTCACATTTCAGAGAGGTGAGCCATGTTAGAGGTCCAGGAACTGCAGAAAGCCTGGCAGAAAGGATAATCCGAGGGAAACGACAAAGGGCACACATGAAGAGGGGACTTGAAATGGAAACGGGGTCCTTAAAGGACTAAGCAGTTTTGAAAAACCTGAACCTGACAAAGTGTGGGCTAGTGATCCATCCAGATGCATCTTGGCTGAGTGTGTCACCTGATGGGCTTGTATATGACCCACTTGAGAGTCCATCATTTGGGCTCGTAGAAATGAAAAGCCCAAATGCACAAAGCTATGTAGACTGCAAATTCCTCAAAGTGACACAAGGGCTACACAAATTGAAGGAGAGCCATGGTTATTATTGGCAAGTCCAGGGCCAGTTAAAGATCACTGGTATGCAGTGGTGCGATTTTGTTATCTGAGCCCATAATGACGTCTTTGTGCAGCAGATATACAGAGAAAACACTGTATTAGAGGAGTTGAAAAAGAGGTGTGACATGTTTTTCTTTAACACTTACCTGCCAAAATACCTCTCCATGAGATATGAACTCATGAACAATTAAAAAACATTTCTCATTTTATTCTGACAATAATAATACTACTGTATTCATTTCATTTTTACATATTCAGTAAAAGTACAAAAAATACAGTGTTGTATTATGTAATCTCAATTTTAACATTAAAGTAAAAGTATTTCATACAAGTTATGAAATTCCACTGTATCTTAACACAAACTATATTTACAGTGCAGTGCATGACCTAAAGGGATCTTTTTGATGTTAGAGATGCAAGTCTCTACACAGATAAGAACTATACACATTATTTTATCATCTTTCTAATCCTGGATTGAGATTAGCAATTGCTTGCCCAGGCTTTCACCAAGGGACCATTTTGATAATTCACCAAAAGACAGGCAACACCAAAAAGTTCATTTAGGCTGCCTGTGATTGAAAGAGGAATCACTGTGCTGAATATTTTATGTTCTTTGACTCTGCAAATCACACGCTCTACATGGACTCTCAGTCTTGCAATAGACTGTGTCTTTCTGATCTCTGACCTAGACAGTTGAGCTCTCTTCGACAGAAACGTGGGAATGTGGACTTTGCCTGGTACACAGTCTTCCACAAGGAAACCCTTGTCCACCATGATGGCCATAGATGGTTTAAGGAGGGCCACAATGCCAGACTGCTTTAAGATCTATTTATCACTGGTGGCACCTTGATAAAGAGAAGACACAATGGTCACTGCATCATGAGGGGCTATCCCAATCAACCCTTTGAATGTGCAGTGTGATTTATAGGTAGAAAACACCTCGCTCTGGAGGAGAAGGGAGTTTGGGGTTTGACATCGCAGTTCTGTGCAATCTAAAATGACTTGAGTGTCAGCGTAGTCCTGAAACACATCTGGGAGGTGAGCTTTCACAGTGTCTTCATCTAGCCAAATATTCACAGCTCCCAATACAGGATAAAGGAAGTTGGCCCAGGTGTTAACAATGCGACTCACAGTTGACCGATGTATTCTAAATCTGTGGGCCAAATCCTTTTGCATCAGTCCCAATGACAGGTAGTTCATGAACAGGAAGAACTCATCAATTGGTTGAAGGACCTGGAAAAAAACAAGTTACCCTTTGGCAGGAAATGCATTATGACCAGTAAAATAAAATGTTCAAAAAATGTCACCAACAAATTATTATTTAGCTCATGTTGAGTGTGAAATCATAGTAAAACAAATTCCACTAACATTTTCTTGTTATTTAGGTCATTGTTAACTAAATAATGCAAATGTGTTAGTGACATTTATTTTACACTTGGCAACCCATATATGATTATCAAAAATCTTTTTGATGTGAGACAAGGCAAGTTTATTTATATAGCACATTTCAGTAACAAGACAATGTGCTTTACATGAACAAAACAATAGAAAAACAAACGGGCAATGCAGTGGCATAGTAAGAAAACAATAGGTATTAAAGGTCGTAAAATGATTAATAAAAATGAATAATAAAGTGATCAAATGATAAAAATAAAAAAAAGATTCATAAACTAAGGGGAAAAAACAATGCTTTGTAAGGACCACAGGAAAACATTTTCCGTTGCACTGGCAAAGTGAGGGACTTGATCAGTCTTTGTGACGCTCTGTGCCCTTGTAACCCGTATAATGTTGAGGGTGGCTGGCTCTATTTGCTTCCAAAAACCCATCAGGTGGGAATGACTTGCAAATCTGTGAAACATATAAGTTATATTGATCAGGCTAATTCATTCATATCTTATTTCAGACCCCAGAGAAGGCCCATCCAGTACTTATACATATACTATCTCCTCACATTGTCCTGTGCCTCTCATCTAATGTATTGCACATCTGGATTACTATCACTGAGCTGTAGACAGATGACATGAGCTGCCTCCAATTTTTATAACTTGCCTGGTTGAAATTACAGTCAGTAATCACCAGTCATAACTCAGATCATCTCTGATAACCAAAACAAGCTTGACATAATTCCCAGCAATACTCACTGATTTGTAAATATCTAGTCATTTGATCTTAATTGTCATCTCTATTATCCAACTCTTGGACATTTAAGAACTATAGTCAGTATGGTCCACCCAGATAATGTTATTTTTACTGCTCTTAATGTAATAGCTCTGCTGATCTATGGTTCTAACTCACACACTGTGGATATTTTAATTACCTGGTAAAGAATCGTATGTCCTCATCAGACGCAGAAAACCTCTCCAAACAGAACTTGCTGCTGACGGTCAAGTCCTCTATCTGTTTTCGGAGATTTGAGATCTCTTCGTTTTCGTTGAGGGAGAGATCAAGTGCAGCAGGCTCAGTACTGGCGCAGTAGTCATGTTCATGACAGGACCCTGGGTCATCTTCATCAGGGTCAGTCTGCATCACTGTTAGATCGGTGTTCGGTGGACGCTCTGTTCTTTCCCATACTCCAAGTCATGGTGTTGGAATATTATAGTTATTCCAATGAAAAGGCACAGGAACAGCTCCAGGTTGCAGTCGTCGACGTCTAGCAGGAGTGAGAGGCTCGATCAGATCAGCAGTAACAAAATGTCGTGAGCACACTCGGGAAGTAGTGGTGATGATAAAATGATCTCTCCTGATCTTAACAGCCCATTGCTTCTGCAATCAATTCGGAGTCCTTTGGAAAGGTGTGGAAGCTCAGGTAAGAATTGGTCTTCGTTGATGGTGTGCAGAATGGCACACAGCAGTGGTGGTTGGACCTGCTGTCCGTACATTGTTGAAACGACAATTTTGCCCGTTTGCATGTCATGTTTAGGACATGTAAATGGACAGGTGATGAGTAGAGAGACTCACATATAAATAACAAAAAGATTTACAAGAGCGGTGAGGTGACTAGCTAGCACAGTGGGCGCTTTCAGCAACTACCGGATGTTAACAACCATCCTGATTTTTTAGCGGAAATTACGTCACGTTCCTATGTGCACATAGCCCATAGGGACAGCCTTCATCACCGCGCTGTAACGTAATCGGCCTACAAATACGGCCTTCAAAGGATGCGGCCCCTGAGGCTGACTTCCGGGTCAGCCTCGGCGTTGGTACATTCCCTTTCCTGTTGATTTTCTGAAATGTAAGTGTTTTCTGAAATGTAAATTTTTTTTCTGAAATGTAAAAGTGTTTTCTGAAATGTAAATTTGTTTTCTGAAATGTAAATTTGTTTTCTGAAATGTAAATTTGTTTCACATCTTGTTAAATTGTTTTCTGAAATGTAAATTTGTTTTCTGAAATGTAAAAGTGTTTTCTGAAATGTAAATTTGTTTTCTGAAATGTAAATTTGTTTCGCATCTTGTTAAATTGTTTTCTGAAAGGTAAATTTGTTTTCTGAAATATAAATTTGTTTTCTGAAATGTAAATTTGTTTCGCATCTTGTTAAATTGTTTTCTGAAATGTAAAAGTGTTTTCTGAAATGTAAAAGTGTTTTCTGAAATGTAAATTTGTTTTTTGAAATGTAAATTTGTTTTCTGAAATGTAAATTTGTTTCGCATCTTGTTAAATTGTTTTCTGAAATGTAAAAGTGTTTTTTGAAATGTAAAAATGTTTTCTGAAATGTAAATTTGTTTCGGTACTTGTGAAAGTGTTTTGCATCTTGTTAATTTATTTTATGAAGCGTAAATTTGTTTTCTGAAATGTAAATTTGTTTTCTGAAATGTAAATTTGTTTCGGTACTTGTAAAAGTGTTTTGCACCCCCCGGCCACCGTAGTTTGTTATTGGGGAAGCACCTCACGGTTCTGGTGGGGATGATGTTATCCACACAGAAGGTTATTTTCTCACAGTCCTGTTTATTACAGGTTGTCTCTGAACAAGGGGCTTATATTTCAAGCAGAGAAAAACAAGATTGTGATCTGATTTGCCTAGAGGAGGTTTTGCTGTAGAGATGTATGAGTCCTTGATATTTGCAGAAAACAAATCCAACGTTTTGTTTTCTCTGGTAGAGCAGCTGACAAACTCTTGAAATGGTGGAAGTGTAGCGGAGAGTGAAGCATGGTTGAAATCACCAGATATTGCCACAAATGCATTGTGATGTTGTGTCTGTAGCTTAGCAACAACTGACCTGATGGCATCACATGCAGTGTTGGTAACGGCGGAAGGTGGAACGTATACTGTTGCCAAAATAACACTGGTGAGCTCTCTGGGTAAATAATATGGACGAAGACTTACTGCTAACAGTTCAATATCTGGACTGCAGAGATGACACTTCACAGTAACATCCTGGATGATGCCATCTGTTGTTCACAAGTACTGCCAGTCAACCTCATTTACATTTACCGCGCCTCTTTAAATCTCTGTCTGCTCATATGATAAGAAAGCCAGGCAGAGAGACACTGGAGTCGGGGATATGATCCTGCAGCCATGTCTCAGTAAAATACTGCATTCCCGGTACTCTGGCTGGGTCCTTTGTAGGGCTTGGAGTTAATCCAACTTGTTTCCCATAAATCTGCATCTCCATAAAGTTGGTCAGCAGCAAGAATCATGAAGTGCTCTAAAACTTCCTGGTAGACAGCTGCGTTGACCTTGGATGTCAGAAAACACAGTGGACCAAGACCAGCAGATGACATGGCACCACAAACCATCACTGACTGTGGACACTTTACACTGGACCTCAAGCAACGTGGATTCTGTGCCTCTCCTCTCTTCCTCCAGACTCTGGGACATTGATTTCCAAAGGAAATGCAAAATTTCCTTTAGTCAGAGAACATAACTTTGGACCACTCAGCAGCAGCCTAGTCCTTCTAGTCTTTAGCCCTGGCAAGACGCTTCTGACGTTGTCTCTTGTTCAAGAGTGGCTTGACACAAAGAATGCGACAGCTGAGACCCATGTCTTGCATACGTCTGTGCATGGTGGTTCTGGAAGCACCAATTCCAGCTACAGTCCACTCTTTGTGAATCTCCCCCAAATTTTTTAATGGGTTTTGTTTCACAATCCTCTCCAGGATGCGGTTATCACTATTGCTTGTACACTTTTTTTCTACCGCATCTTTTACTTCCCTTCACCTCTCTGTTAATGTGCTTGGACACAGAGCTCTGTGAACAACCAGCCTCTTAGCAATTACTTTTTGTGTCCTGCCCTCCTTGTGCAAGGTGTCAATGGCCATCTTTTGGACAACTGTCAAGTCAGCAGTCTTCCCCATGATTGTGTAGCCTACATAACTAGAACGAGAGACCATTTAAAGGCCTTTGCAGGTGTTTAGAGTTAATTAGCTGATTAGAAGTGTCTTCAATATTGATCCTTATCACAATATTCTAATTTTCTGAGATAGTGAATTTGAGGTTTTCATTTGTTCTCAGTTATAATCATCAAAATTAAAAGAAATAAACATTTGAAATATATCAGTCTGTGCGCAATGAATTAATATAATATACAAGCTTCACTTTTTGAATGGAATTACTTTTTTCATGATATTCTAATTTTATGAACAGCATCTAGTTACTCCTTTGCTGCTAAAACTGCTCATGTTTCATCTGTGATGGTCTTCAGTTGTATCTGGAAACTGCGGAAGCTTAAAGCTTCGTTTGGTGGATTAAAAAGTGTTACTATTGTTTCTACCATATGTGAAAATGAATTCTGTGTAGATTATAAGGAAACGTTGTTGGAGTGAGGAAAGACTAATGGACTTGTTATTGTAAAAGCGAACTTGGATAGAAATAGTCCAGCTGGAAAGACATGATATTCTGAATGCTGCCAGGTCGCTTTGACATTAGAGTTCAGGGGTACAGATAAGCTAATGAAATTGTTATAGTACAAATGTCACATAACTAGTTTGATTTTCTGCAGATGTTTTGCTGGTCCTGTATTCCTGGAACTATGATTGAAAATCAGTGTTGTGGATGCCAGAAGTTTTACATAAGTGAAAAGGTACATCTGACTGGTCAAAAAATCTCACATACACAACAATGATATGACTGTTGTATATACAGGGGTTGGACAATGAAACTGAAACACCTGTCATTTTAGTGTGGTAGGTTTCATGGCTAAATTGGAGCAGCCTGGTAGCCAGTCTTCATTGATTGCACATTGCACCAGTAAGAGCAGAGTGTGAAGGTTCAATTAGCAGGGTAAGAGCACAGTTTTGCTCAAAATATTGAAATGCACACAACATTATGGGTGACATACCGGAGTTCAAAAGAGGACAAATTGTTGGCTCACATCTTGCTGGCGCATCTGTGACCAAGACAGCAAGTCTTTGTGATGTATCAAGAGCCATGGTATCCAGGGTAATGTCAGCATACCACCAAGAAGGACGAACCACATCCAACAGGATTAACTGTGGACGCAAGAGGAAGCTGTCTGAAAGGGATGTTCGGGTGCTAACCTGGATTGTATCCAAAAACATAAAACCACGACTGCCCAAATCACGGCAGAATTAAATGTGCACCTCAACTCTCCTGTTTCCACCAGAACTGTCCGTCGGGAGCTCCACAGGGTCAATATACACGGCCGGGCTGCTATAGCCAAACCTTTGGTCACTCATGCCAATGCCAAATGTCGGTTTCAATGGTGCAAGGAGCGCAAATCTTGGGCTGTGGACAATGTGAAACATGTATTGTTCTCTGTTGAGTCCACCTTTACTGTTTTCCCCACATCCGGGAGAGTTACGGTGTGGAGAAGCCCCAAAGAAGCGTACCACCCAGACTGTTGCATGCCCAGAGTGAAGCATGGGGGTGGATCAGTGATGGTTTGGGCTGCCATATCATGGCATTCCCTTGGCCCAATACTTGTGCTAGATGGGCGCGTCACTGCCAAGGACTACCGAACCATTCTTGAGGACTATGTGCATCCAATGGTTCAAACATTGAATCCTGAAGGCGGTGCCATGTATCAGGATGACAATGCACCAATACACACAGCAAGACTGGTGAAAGATTGGTTTGATGATCATGAAAGTGAAGTTGAACATCTCCCATGGCCTCCACAGTCACCAGATCTAAATATTATTGAGCCACTTTGGGGTGTTTTGGAGGAGCGAGTCAGGAAACGTTTTCCTCCACCGGTATCACTTAGTAACCTGGCCACTATCTTGCAAGAAGAATGGCTTAAAATCCCTCTGACCACTGTGCAGTACTTGTATATGTCATTCCCAAGACAAATTGATGCTGTATTGGCCGCAAAAGGAGGCCTGTCAGGTTTAAACAACCTAAAATACTTATAACATCACAAAAAGAATAGAAAGACAAAATAATTAGTTATTTCACTCGCAGCGAGGAGAACGGACAGAGATGTGCTTCAGTTACAAATCTCCTACCACTCTGAAAATCATCTGTCCGACCATCTCTTTTTATTATCTTTCGGGGGTCCCTAGTTACAAAGAACGTTGCTCTCTAAAGAATGGGAAAAACAGCTGCATCATAAACAGGTCATAAACACCATTATCTTTTAACAACACACTTCCACAGTCTCCTCCAATCCTAGGATCAGTGTGTTGTCTGTTCAGCGCAATCAGCCTTCATCTTTTATGACCTCCTCAACTGCGGACTGCTTCCTCCTCAGCAAGCTCAGCTCCACTTTTGATGTTTGCCTGCAGACAAACTCATCACATCCTTTACTCACACAACATCATGAAAGATTATAAAATCAAATAGTCAAGTTAAAGAATAGGAGAAATATATAAGATAAATCTATATTCAATTATTCCAACAAGGCTCTTTCACCATACTAATAAATTATTGTGGTCTAAAACCAGGTGTTTAAGTTTCATTGTCCAACCCCTGTATATGTTCAGATGTGTAAAGGATCTTGGGATTCTTTGGGATTTTGTATGAAGATGTATTCAGAGATGTGTTCTGAATAAAAGGTCCCCCGCATCGGCTTTGAGAGGAAACCAGTTGTCTCTTCATCATTTTTAAATTAGTAAACTTTCTTCTCCCACATAATAAAGTGTTTATTGCCTGCTAACTGCAAGGCAAGGCCTACAAAAATGTGGTTGAGCTCTGGATTAAGATCAGGAGAGTCTGCATGAAAGTTTAATACCTTTAATTTAAGATTTCACTGAGCATTGCCTATAAGCACAACATTGTCCCTCTAATGAGATTACATCCATTTTAATTGGTCTTATTTTGAGAACAACTTTAGCTTGGGGTTGAATCCACATTAAAACTACTTATTTACAGTTACAATACACCCAGGATTCAATAGTGATGACCTAGTCAGGTCCCAATGCAACAAAGCACCCTCAGAACAACTCTGTGATTCATAGTTGTTATGAGGTTATCATGAATCACTTAGGTAGTCAAAGTAGAACAAACCAGAGCATGAAAACAGACTCAACACACAGGATATAGACGGTAAGTGAGGTTTATTTCTAGGGTAGGCTTGCCTAGAAAACTAAGTTGGAGTTGTCCAGGAACCAGGGGAGGAGGCCGGAATCCAGGAATCCAAGGAGAGAGTGCTGATGCTGAGAATATTTACAGTGCAGTCCTTAGGAGGGAATATTACCAGGTGCAGGCAGGCACGTAGGCAGATAGGCAGATAGGCAGATAAGCAGGTCGACAGGTAGACAGGCAGGTAGGTAGGTAGCCAGGCAGGTAGGCAGACAGGCAGTCCACATAACAGAGGTTATGTTCCAGCAAAGGCCTGTACCAGCAGCTGCCTTAAGAAGCCCCGTGAGCTCATCAGGATATGAGTTGCAGCTGCTGATAACGAGCTGCCAGAACCAAGCAGGAGAGGAGCACGAGAGGAGCTGAGATCCTACAGTACCCTCCTCTCAACGATTGCCTCCAGGCAATCTAGAACGTTTTTCAGGATGGTGTTTGTAGAAGGTCGTGATGAGAGCAGGATCAAGGATGTGAGAACGGGGAACCCAGGTTCTCTCTTCGGGTCCATATCCTGCCCAATCCACAAGATATTGAAATCCACGCCCCCTACGCCGAACATCCAGGATACGATTGACCGTATATGCAGGGTGGTCATCAATGAGTCGAGCGGGGAGAGGGGGCTTGGTAGGTGGACTCAGGGGGCTTTCAGAGACTGGCTTGATCTGAGAAACATGGAAAATAGGATGAATGTGCATGGAAGATGGTAGTTTGAGTCTCACCGCAGATGGGTTGATGATCCTCTCGATGAGAAAAGGGCCAATGTAAAGGGGTGCCAACTTTCTGGGAGTATCCTTTAATTTAATATTCCTGGTAGATAGCCAGACCCTCTGATTGATTCGGTAGATGGGTGCAGCAGAACGGCGACGGTTGGCGAATCTCTTATTTTGTTCCAAAGTGCGTAGGAGGGTCCTCCTGGTCTGTTGCCAAATCCTACGACACCTGGAAACATAATGCTGAACAGAGGGGACCAGGATGTCAGATTCAATACTGGGAAACAGCGGCGGTAGATAGCCAAGGGAAGCCTCAAAGGGGGACAAACCAGTAGCAGAGGAAGTATGTGTGTTATGAGCATATTCAATCCATGTGAGATGTTTACACCAAGAAGATGGGTTGTCATTTATTACGCACCTTAAGGCGACTTCAAGTTCCTGGTTGCATCTTTCTGTCTGTCCATTAGATTGGGGGTGGTATCCAGATGAAAGACTTACGGAGGCACCTAGAGCCTTGCAGAACTCCTTCCAGACTTGCGAGATGAACTGCGGGCCTCGGTCAGAAACAATATCCATAGGAATGCCATGGATGCGGAAAACGTGGAGAACCAGTAGTTGGGCAGTCTCAAATGCAGACGGGAGCTTGTTAAAATCCGAAATAGTACAAATGTCGGCACCCCTGATGTTAGAACATTTTCTAACCATTCTTTCCCAACAGAACTGCACTCAGTTTTCTTGTTTAACATTTCACAAGATTGGAGAATACAGAGAGGGATCTTTTACCATTCCTCTTTAAAAAATCTCTATAGATCTTACAGGTTTTCTATATTTCCTTTGTTATGAAATAGATATGAAGAAGGTTTATGTTGTGTTTCTTGTGAACCATTGCTGTGTTGATTCACCTATTTTTAGTTTGCTGGAAGATCCCAGATGATGTTTGCACAGAAGCGCTAATATTTAACAGAGCTCATGATGCCATGCAGTCTAACAAGGTTCCCATGGCTGTTGAAAGAAAAACAGGCCCACAGTATAAGAGTTACTCCACCATACCTAACAATGGGCATAAGATGTTTTTTAAAAATATTTATCGTATATTTTCTACTTAACTCCACCTGTTTGTAATAATAGGTCAACGAGGGCTATTACCAGCATCCCTCCCCAACAAACAGCTGCAATGCAGATGGCTTTTAATGACTGTTATGGACACTTGGTTATACCAAGAAGTCCCTCTTTGATGCAGTTTTTAACAGCTAGTTCTGGAGATTACTTTACTCTCCCTAACCAGCATAAATATGGGTCCTGATCCATCCTCGAGGCCAGTAGCTAAGAGGAATGGGCCTATGTGTTATCTCACATTTATACCCCAGAGCAATAGCATGTAATAGATTACCAATTAACTTGATATAGCTCAGTCTACAGACCCATTCAATAAGTTAAAATATTGTTGAGAAGTGCAATTATTTCAATAACTTAGTGAATAGCGTTATATAGATTAACTTGACACAGACTAATGTTTTGTGTTAATTAAGATGATTTTCCAGTCACAGCTAATGAAAACACAACATTTAAAATATTACTGACCTTAAAGAAACTTTTCAACACAGAAAAGTGGGCTTTATGAAAGTATGCGCAATACCTGCTTAAAGGTTGTTATTTTTAGAAGGTATTTTTAATCTGACAATTGTGATGATCAATAGTTCTCCAGGATCTCTGAAGAATTATTTTTACTCTTGTGCTCATATTCATTTAGTTTTTTAATAAAACATAATTGGGATTATTAAAAAGCATTTCTTGAAGGCCCATGTTTGCAAAATGTAGTGGCATCTGCTAGCTAAAAGAGGTAAGTACATGTAAAAAACCTGGAGAAGACTACTTTAAGACTTATTTAAAGCATGACCTGAAAGTCTTGCTGCTTTAAAGTACACAAAAATAAGGGCTATTTCAAAGCTTTTGCACAGTACAAACATTTTATTTCAACATGCTGAAAGTTAAAACGTTTTCAAACTTTCTTTTAACACTGTCCCTGTTCCAATGAAGTGAGCCAAGCTCCTCGCTTTAAAGATTCCTTTGCAATCATCTTGCAACTTCCAGGAACATGCTCGACCTGGTGAGTCAGTGAGGCACTTTGCATTTTACTGCAGTGTAGCTGTCAGTCATGAGGTTATCATCGATTGACTCCTCTGCAAGGGAAAATCATGCTCCACATGAGGGGATTACAATAAAACAGTGTTCGGTCACCCGTGCAGCATAGAGCACAACCTCCATGTGTCAGATGTGTGTTTTACATGCGTCAGTGTTTATATGGGTTCGATTGGCAGGGGAGTCTCACACACACAAACACTACATCCACAAACCACAAACAAAATGCAAGCATTCAGAGAAAGCTGAAGGAATTTAATAGGATTAAAAACAGGTGACTGTAAATTTTATAGACACATGTTAGTTAGAGAGCTTTAATTAAATCAAATTTTTTGGAATCCTCTTTTTTCTAAAATCACTTTTTTATTTGAAAGACTAATTAAATGCAGTGGAATCTGGTTCCACCTTTACATGGTCTGTCTCAGAAAACTCATAGTTGGACCATGCAACATAATCAGCACTTTCCTCCATCTAGCCATCATCTACTACTTATCTAACACTTGGATGATGGGGCAACAGCAAAGGAAAAGATCTCTGGTGCCACTTTCTGTGCAACTTCATCCTCCATCTTTGAGACATTTTTCCATTGAGACCCATGACTTCCCTAAAGTCTCCTCTATGGTGGCCAACAGGTGCAAACCCGCAGCAAACAGCTAAACACACAGCAAACACATGAATGATGCAAATTCCATAACTCATGAATGATGCAAACTCCAAAACACACAAACACAAAACACCAATGCAACAGAAAAACGCTGCAAAGGAAAAATGCTGCAAGTTTGAAAAATCTGCAAACTCGCTCCACAAAATGGTGGACAAAGTGGTGGGTAGTCCAGTTTGTGTAAGAGCATGTAACATTTCAGTTGTGTGTATGAGAGAATATTAGTAGTGTGTGAAAAAGCATTTCAGTAGTATGTGTTAGAGCATGAAGCGTATCAGTAGTGTGTATGAGAGTATTTCAGTAGTGCATGTAAGAGTATTTCTGTAGTGTGTATGAGAGTATTTCAGTAGTGTGTGTAAGACCGTGTAGCATTTCAGTAGTGTGTATGAGAGTATTTCAGTAGTGCGTGTAAGAGTATTTCTGTAGTGTGTAAGAGCATGTAACGTTTCAGTAGTGTGTGTGAGATTATTTCTGTAGTGTGTGTAAGTGCATTTCAGTAGTGTGTATGAGAGTATTTCAGTAGTGTGTGTAAGAGCTTGTAGTGTTTCTGTAGTGTGTATGAGAGCATTTCAGTAGTGTGCGTAAGTGCATTTCAGTAGTGTGTATGAGAGTATTTCAGTAGTGTGTGTAAGAGCTTGTAGTGTTTCTGTAGTGTGTATGAGAGCATTTCAGTAGTGCGTGTATAAGTATTTCTGTTGTGCGTATGAGAGTATTTCAGTAGTGTGTGTAAGAGTATGTAGAAATTCAGTAGTGCGCATAAGAGCATTTCAGAAGTGTGTATGGGCGTATACAGTAGTGTCTATAAGAGCATTTCAGTAGTGTGTGTAAGAGCGTGTAACGTTTCTGTAGTATGTATGAGAGTATTTCAGTAGTGCGTGTAAGAGCATTTCAGAAGTATGTATGGGAGTATTTCAGTAGTGTGTAAGAGTATTTCAGTAGTGTGTGTAAGAGCATGTAACATTTCTGTAGTATGTATGATAGTATTTCAGTAGTGCGTGCAAGAGCATTTCAGAAGTATCTATGGGAGTATTTCAGTAGTGTGTATAAGAGTAGTTCAGTAGTGTGTAAGAGCATTTCAGTAGAGTGTGTAAGAGCATGTAACATTTCTGTAGTGTGTTTAAGAGTATTTCAGTAGTGTGTGTAAGAGCATGGAGTGTTTTAAGTAGTGTGTATGAGAGCATTTCAGTATTGTATATAAGAGCATGTAGTGTTTCAGTACTGTGTATGCGAGCATTTCAGTAGTGTGTGTAAAAGCATGTAACATAAGCGCATAGTGAGGGTCTGCTTGGAACGTCTGGCGGAGCCCTCAGCCAGGGATGTATTCAACTCCCACCTCCGGGAGAGCTTTGACCAGATTCCGGGGAAGGTTGGAGACATTGAGTCCGAGTGGACCATGTTCTCCGCATCCATTGTCGATGCTGCTGCCCGTAGCTGTGGCCGTAGGGTCTGCGGTTCCTGTCGCTGCGGCAATCCCTGAACCCAGTGGTGGACACCGTCAGTAAGAGATGCTGTCAAGCTGAAGAAGGAGTCCTATCAACTGTGGTTGTCTTGTGGAATTCCTGAGGCGCCTGACAGGTACCATGAGGCCAAGCGTACCGCAGCCCGGGCGGTGGCAGAGGCAAAAAAGCAATGCTTCGCCAACACTGTTTACAGTGAGGGCGGGGAGCTGATGTCTTCGACTGGGAACATTATCGAGCGATGGAAGGAGTACTTCAAGGGTCTCCTCAATCCTACCGTCACACATTCCCTGGTGGAAGCACAGGGTGGGGACTCTGGGTTGGACTCTTTTATCACCCAGGCTGAAGTCACTGAGGTGGTTTAAACGTCTCTGGATGTTGTGGGACTGTCATGGTTGACACAACTCTTCAACATTGCGTGGCTGTCGGGTACAGTGCCTCTGGACTGGCAAACTGGGGTGGTGGTCCACCTTCATAAGAAGGGTGACTGGAGGGCGTGTTCCAACTATAGGGGGATTGCACTCCTAAGCCTCCCTGGTAAGGCCTTTGCCAGGGTATTGGAGAGGAGAGTCCAGCCGATAGTCGAACCTTGGCTTCAGGAGGAGCAGTGTGGTTTTCATCCCGGCCGTGGAACACTGGACCAGCTCTACACCCTCTGCAGGGTACTCGAGGTTTCATGGGAGTTTGCCCAACTGGTCCACATGTGTTTTGTGGACCTGGAAAAGGCATTCAACTGTGTCTCTCGTGGTGCCCTGTTGGGGGTGCTCCAGGAGTACGGAGTTGGGGGCCCTTTATTAGGGACCATCCTGTCTCTGTACAGGTGGAGCAGGAGTGGGGTCCGCATAATTCGGACCTGTTCCCGGTGCATGTTGGACTCTGGCAGGGCCGCCCTTTGTCACCGGTCCTGTTCTTAACTTTTATTTACAGGATTTCTAGGCGCAGCCAAGGGCCGGAGGGGGTCTGGTTTGGAGACCAGAGGATTTTGTCTCTTCTTTCTGCAGATGACGTGGTCCTGCTGGCCCCCTCTAGCATGCACTCGGGCGGTTTGCAGCCGAGTGTGAAGCGGCTGGGTTGAAGATCAGCCCCTCCAAGTCCGAGGCCAAGCAAAAGACGACGACGAGTATCAATTAATATTAATAAATTCGAACCTATGATTAAATGCAGTAACTGTATGCAGTTTAGAGATGAAAATCATTAAATTGCATTGAAGATGAAAATCACACTTCTTCAGGACAACCATAAAATAAAATAAACAGCTAAATAATAGACAGCTAAATAACATCTTGCTACTTCTTTTAAATTTTTTTGTTCTGCTTTATATAATAGAGCATTATATGTGTCCTTCCACGTTCATCAGTTTGTAATATTAATTTCCTAGCAAAATTACTTCTCAAAAAAGAACTCCTTGACGAAAGCCGACTTTCCCTAAATAGAACAAAGTTTTGCCCATGATGCTGTAATTATAAAATATTGTATGTTTGTTTCTATTTCCAAAACTTCATTGTGAGAGTTACTTGACATTCCTCAGCAAAATGTTTGTGGTCAGACTTTTTCTTTTTTTTGTCAGGCTTTGACATCAAAATATTTAAGATATTAAATGAAACAAAGCTAGTTAACTGGTCTAATTTGTCTTTCAATTATCTGTCTGTCTTGTGTGTCTGTCTGTCTGTCTGTATCGCTCCCCCTCTCATATCAATAAACCTGACAAAATGTCAGTGAACAGCTGGAAAGGCTACAAAACATGTCGGCTATATGACTGCTGTATGCGTGGATGCTCTATGTATGAAATGTCCCCCCCATACCCCCTCAATCTTTTTTTGAGGAAACGTCGAGGCAGAAGCAACAGCATAGCTGAAAACAAGTATTGTGGCTAAGTTTGCACCAAACAACATTGGGGATTTCACAAACAATGATGTCACCTGTCTGTCTGATGCTAATGGTCAGAGGAGGAGTGTGGTGGCTGCAGATGTTCAGCCTGGCGCTCAGCACTGAGGAGGAGGGTCAAGGCAGTGGCTTGTGCTTGCTGATCAGGTGGATGAAAAATTAAAATAAAAACTCAAAACAATTTCCATAAAATGTCAGCACCTTTGAGGGCAATTGATGGAATAATATTTTTTTAGTATTGATGAGTGAAGAGAGAAATTGGGCTCGACTAGAAAAGACAGGTGCCTGAACACCACTTGGTGTCTATCTGTGGACATGGCTGGATTTCAGTAAAAGGTTTTTGGTGCATCTTCACGTCTAGCATTTTGACTTCGTGCAGGATTTTTCCCTATAGAATACAACTCAAGTAACAAAAACAAAGTATTGGATGGACATCAGACTGAATGAGAGTTTGAGTTGCTATTCCTTCAGTCTTACTTGTTTGAGCCAGAATTTGACAGACAAGGTGTGGCTAACAGGTAAATCAACCATTCTGAGCACATGTATTTTATCTCGCCGTGTGTGCACATGTATTACTGCAAACCTGCTGCAAGCACTTCACTAGTTGGCAACAAGTTTTTTCATACGACTCCTCTAGATGAGATGGTCGTGGTGCTTACAGGACACTCTTGGACATCCTGGAGCATTCTTTACTGAAACCGAACCTCTTTTATTAGGCTACTTTAACTGACTCTAGTGCCCAACCAGATATCGAAATGCCCACTGAATACATGTTGAAGTTAGTGAAGTGTTGGATTCATTGTCTCTAAATTCTACTCAACTCTAATCTTAGAATCATGAAAATGATATATTTAACAAAATAAACATATGCACTCAGGTGAGGGTCACCAAGTTTGAAGATCAGAATCCTGAACCAAACAAACTCGATGTTTGGATGTAAAAACCCTTCCTTTTTCTATTCCTGGTCAGGACTCAGCCAAATAACAGCTCAGTCTTCTCTCATTTCTCTCGTCTGTATCGGCCTCAGTTGTGACAAGTCAGTCTGTTCAGTGTCTTTCAACATGAATTATGGATGAACCCTACAACCTCTGAGCGTGCAGGGGATTTATGTTGATTGAGCACCATCCTGCTTTAAAATTCTCCTGTTTGTATCACGGGTTTAGAGTGGATTTGAAAGAGGTTGCACAAAAAAAGGAAAAAATCATGGTAGTTTGCAGAACATCCAAATGGAGCATCCAGTTAGCATGCTGATATTCCCTCAGTGGCAGACCAATGATTATCTGTCGAGCTGAAACCTATTACCGGCATTCACTGTGGCATCGAGCTCCCTCTGATGAGTAATTAGTTAGCATCAGTCCTTTCTGGCAGACAATGTCTTGATGGTCCCACACAAATCAGATAAACAAAAGCCACTGATTGTGAAAATGTGGCTCATGTGCTAGCTGTGCTAATACATTTCTAAAGGCTTTGAGTCTGGATAGTGTTGTTTTAAAGCCACAAATTCTTGTAAACAGGGATTAACAGGTGATTCATCCATTTTTACAAAAAGTAGTGCTCCAGTACAACAGAAAGTATTTGTACAGAAAACAGTTGTAACTACTTAGGTTGATGATGCTTACTTTTATTGCATGAACAGCATGCAATTTTAACAGTTAGGGACAATACAAAGAACTGGGTTCACTCCCAGTTTTGACTAATCACAAAGTCATTGTTGCCATCTGACAGAGCAGTTTAGAGCTCAGTAAACTTAATCAGTATAAGAATTACTTTTTTCTAGCTAACATTTATGAATGGGGCCCATAAGAGTAGGCATTGAGCTTAAAATGGACTCACGTGAGGTAGTCTGTGGATTATAACATGGGCCCTTTGTTAATTACCTATACTGGTTTGATATTCAATTCAAATTCAATTCAAAAATACTTTATTAATCCCAAAGGGAAATTAAATGTTGTTGTAGTTCATTATGAAGGTTTCCTCAAAGAGCTGTTGTAGATGCTGATGGCTGTGGGCTGGAAGGATCTCCTGTAGCGCTCCGTCTTACAGCAGATCTGAAGACGCCTCTGACTGAAGACACTCTGTTGTTGTAGGACAGTCTCATGAAGAGGATGCTCAGGGTTCTCCATAATGTTCTTCATTTTATGAAGAATCCGTCTTTCCACAATGATCTCCAGAGGTTCCAGAGGAGTCCCCAGAACAGAGCCAGCCTTTTTTATCAGCTTGTTGAGCTTTTTTAAGTCCCTGGCTCTGATGATGCTTCCCCAGCAGATGATGGCAGAAGAGATCACACTTTCCACAACAGACTTATAGAAGATATGCAGCATCTTGCTGCAAACACCAAAGGACCTAAGCTTCCTCAAGAAGTACAGTCTGCTCTGTCCCTTCTTGTAGATGGCTTCACAGTTGCATCTCCACTCTAGTCTGTTGTCCAGGTGAACACCGAGGTATTTATACTCCTCCACCACCTCCACTTCTTCTCCCATGATAGAAATAGTTTTTGACTTATTCCTGTTTCTCTTAAAATCTACAATCATCTCCTTTGTTTTAGTCACGTTCAAAATGAGATGATTGTTTCCACACCATGCCACAAAGCGGTCCACCACCTTCCTGTACTCAGCTTCTTGTCCATCTCTGATCCACCCCTCAACTGCAGAATCATCCGAGTATTTCTGCAGATGACAGGAGTCTGTTTTGTACTGGAAGTCTGAGGTGTACAGAGTGAAAAGGAATGGTGAGAGTACAGTCCCCTGTGGTGCTCCTGTGCTGCTGACTACCTGGTTAGACTCACAACTCTTCAGTCTCACAAACTGTGGTCTGTTTGTCAGGTAGTCTTTGATCCAGGAGATTGTTGAGGCCTCCACCTGAGTCTTCTGGAGTTTCTGACAAAGCAAATCAGGTTGGATTGTATTAAATGCACTGGAGAAATCAAAGAACATGATCCCCACAGTGCTACTGGCTTTGTCCAGATGACAGTGGGTTTGTTGAAGCAGGTGTATGATGGCATCTTCAACTCCGATAAGCAAACTCATGGGGTCCTGATGGTTTACTGTTTGCTTACTCAGGTGGGCCAACGGGAGTCTCTCTAGGACCTTCATGAAGTGAGATGTCAGGGAAACAGGTCTATAGTCATTGAGGACTGATGGGTGAGTTTTCTTTGATACCAGAACAAGACAGGAGGTCTTCCACAACACCGGAACCTTCTTCTGGGCCTGGCTAAGGTTGAAGAGGTGTTGCAGAATCCCACAGAGCTGCTCTGTACAGGCCTTCAGGACTCTAGGGCTGACATGATCTGGACCTGCAGCCTTATTCCTATTCAGTCTCTCCAGTTGTCTCTTCACCTGACTTCTTGAGACACACAGGTGGAAGGGGGAGGCAAAGGAAGTATCAGCATCTTCTGATATGGTTGAAGGCAAACATGTAGAAGCAGAAGGGTCTAGGGCTGAGGTGGAAGATAAAAAATGTGAGGTGTTACTGGACAGCTGTGGGTCCGGTGGGTCAAAGGAAGGTGGAATGTCTGTTTGGCTGTGAGCAGGAGAGGAGGATGCAAAGCTTGTTTCTGAACTGAACCTATTGAAGAATGTGTTCAGTTCATTGGCTCTGTCCAGACCTCCATCGGTCTGATCATTCTTCTGCTTGAAGCCTGTGATCTTCTTCATCCCTGTCCACACATCTCTGATATTGTTTTGCTGGAGCTTGCTTTCCAGCTTCTTCTTGTACACCTCCTTGCTGTCTCTTATCTTGACTTTAAGTTGCTTCTGTAAACTCCTCAATAATTCTCTGTCTCCCTCTCTGAAGGCCCTTTTTTTCTTGTTAAGCAGGTCCTTCAGGTCACTGGTGATCCAAGGTTTGTTATTGGGGAAGCATCTCATGGTTCTGGTGGGGATGATGTTATCCACACAGACGTTTATATAGTCGGTTACACACTCAGTCGTGGCATTGATGTCCTCTCCATGTGGCTGGCACAGTCCCAGTCTGTAGCCTCAAAGCAACCTTGCAGAGCTTCTTCAGCTTCCTGTGACAATTTTCTCACAGTCCTCTTTATTACAGGTTGCCTCTGAACAAATGGCTTATATTTCGAGCAGAGAAAAACAAGATTGTGATCTGATTTGCCTAGAGGAGGTCTTGCTGTAGAGATGTATGAGTCCTTGACATTTGCATAAAACAAATCCAATGTTTTGTTTTCTCTGGTAGAGCAGCTGACAAACTGTTGAAACGTTGGAAGTGTAGCAGAGAGTGAAGCATGGTTAAAATCACCAGAAATTGCCACAAAAGCATTGGGGTTTTGTGTCTGTAGCTTAGCAACAACTGAGCTGATGGCATCACATGCAGTGTCGGCAACAGCGGAAGGTGGAACGTAAACTGTTGCCAAAATAACACTGGACAAGTTATATAGTTATATATATAGTTATATAGTTATATAGTTATGTAGGACAGGTTATGCTAAAAAGTGGGACTCAATCTTTTTATACTTTATTTATCTAGAAAAAAAAACCTGTAGATTTAAAATCCCATTTGTATGAACAGTACTAAAATATAACCTTAAAACATGAAATACAAACAGTCAGTCAGTCATTTTCTACCGCTTATTCCATAGTGGGTTGCAGGGGATCTGGTGCCTATCTCCAGCAGTCTATGGGCGAGAGGCAGGGTACACCCAGGACAGATCACCAGTCCATCGCAGGGCAACACACATACAACCATGTACACACTCATTCATACACCTAAGGGCAATTTAGAGAGACCAATTAACCTAACAGGCATGTCTTTGGTCTGTGGGAGGAAGCCAGAGTACCCAGTGAGAACCCACGCATGCACGGGGAGAACATGCAACTCCATGCAGAAAGACCCCTGCTCAGGAACCAAACCCAGGACCTTCTTGCTGCAAGGCAACAGTGCTACCAACAGCGCCACCGTGCAGCCCCGTGCAGGTTTTGTTCATAGTTTTTTGTACCCACTGGTTCAGCTGGTGTTTAGTTTTTTTCTCTCCTTGATGAAACCAACACTTTTTTTTCCCAACTCTCATAATAACCTGAATTTGACCACATTGTTTTACAACTGCAATCAAATCAGACTGATGTAAATGCATTTGTAAAGTGCCCTGAGTTTATATATGTTGTCAGTTGATACTATACAGAATAAATTGAACGATGTAAATTTTTTTTTTTCATTTTATTTACATTGAAAACCAAATTTAAGTGACACATTGACATAGCAGCTTATACAGTGATACATCACAGTATCAACTGCAGAAAAAATCAAATTTGTACTCTTAGGATTTTGCAAATCCTTTGAGCATTGCATAGTCTGTTCTTAGGGTGAAAATGTACAGAAATCCACACCTAGAAAAATTTGCAACTGTCTTAATTTTTTTCCACTTGTGAATATTTTGTCTAAAGGCTCCCACATGGTTGGGTGTACTTAACTCTGTGGACATCTGCGTTTACTCGAGGCGGACTCAACGCGGACTCAAAGCGGACGTCCACTGGACATGTCCGCACAAAGCACAATATTAATGATAAACTGCAGGGCGGTCTCCACATTAAACTGTTTTATATCTGACTCACTGCTCTGAGCAACTGGTCAAGAGTAAGCATAGTGTCACTGCATGCTGCACTGACAGGTGTTTTCCCTGGCTCAGTCCCTAGTGTGGTTTAATGGCCCTAAACGCCACCTTCTTTTCTTTTTGTTTTTCCAAAGCTATAAGGCAAATAAGCTCTGGGATGACGTTGTGGCAGAAAGTGTAGTAAATGTAGGAATTTGTCACCAGAATGTAGGAAATTAGTACGCTCAACTATGAAAACTCAAATCACTGCAGACAGTGCGCCCTGAGTCCATGCTGTTCAAAGTACACCCGACTATGTGGTAGCCTTTACTGCAGAATGATAGACAAACAATTCAGAAATTGCTGGTTGCAATACATGTTTCTGTAAGGTCATTGCTGATGTCTTTACATCCTAGCATTGTGTTGTACTTGTATTCTCCAGAGTAGCAAATAACCAAAACTTCTGTTTTCAAAGAGATGCTCAAAATTTAGTTTACTTTTACTTAAATTGTATACCACCTATCTTTGATTTAATGCCACTAGGTAATCATGAAAACTAAATGGAAAACAAAGAAAAGAAGATGTAAAAACGTGAACAAAAGCCTTGAACTCCAGGATGGATGTAAAGTCTCACTCTAACACACACCAACACAGGCTGATGCAACCACAATTCTCAGAAGACAGACAAAAGCAGTAAAATGAATCAATACTTTTGCAGAGCTAACAGACCAGACCAGAGAAGACAACATTCTGGATCACTGTTACACCACCATCAGAGACGCTTATCACGCCGTCCCACGTGCTGCACTTGGCCAATCCGACCACATCATGGTCCACCTGATTCCTGCATACAGGCAGAAACTAAAGCTCTGCAAACCTGTTGTGAGGACGACAAGGAAGTGGGGCAGTGATGCTGTGGAGAATCTCCAGGCGTGTTTAGGCTGTACAGACTGGGATGTGTTCAGGACTACTACCAACAGTCTGGACGAGTACACAGAGGCTGTGACTTCCTACATCAGCTTCTGTGAGGACAGCTGTGTACCATCATGCACCAGGGTGAGTTACAACAACGACAAACCCTGGTTCAAAACTAAACTCAGAAGGTTAAGACTGGATAAGGAAGAGGCCTTCAGGAGTGGGGACAAAGACATATACAGAGAGGCAAAGTACAAGATTGGCAAGGCAGTGAAAGAGGCCAAACGACTGTACTCTGAGAAGCTCCAAAACCAGTTCTCAGCCAACGACTCTGCATCTGTCTGGAAAGGGCTCAAGCAAATCACCAACTACAAGCCGAAAGCCCCCCACTCCATCAACGACCGACGCCTCGCCAACGACCTGAACGAGTTCTACTGCCGCTTTGAAAGACAAAGGGACAGTCCTACAACCATCCCCCACGACGCCCCCCAACAGCTGCAGCCACAATCCACCACCCCCACCTCCCCAACCTCAAGAGGGGCCTTGGCACCTCCAACCCCCACCCTGAAGTTCCCCCCCACCAGCCCCCTTCCCACGCCGAGGACGGCTCTTTCCATCCAGGAGAGGGACGTCAACAAACTCTTCAGGAGACAGAACCCCCGGAAAGCTGCTGGTCCGGATTCTGTCTCACCAGCCAGCCTGAAGCACTGCGCTGATCAGTTGTCTCCAGTCTTCACAGACATATTTAACACCTCATTGGAGACATGTCATGTGCCAGCCTGCTTCAAGTCCTCCACCATCGTCCCTGTTCCCAAGAAGCCAAGGACCACAGGGCTTAATGACTTCAGACCCGTCGCCCTGACCTCTGTGGTGATGAAGTCCTTTGAGCGCATTGTGCTCTCACACCTAAAAGACATCACCGAACCCCTCCTGGACCCCCTGCAGTTTGCCTACAGAGCCAACAGGTCTGTAGATGATGCAGTCAACCTAGCCCTTCACTTCATCCTCCGGCACCTGGACTCCACAGGAACCTATGCCAGGATCCTGTTTGTGGATTTCAGGTCTGCCTTCAACACCATCGTCCCAGTTCTGCTACAGGAGAAGTTCTCCCAGTTGAGTGTGCCCGACTCCACCTGCAGGTGGATCACTGACTTCCTGTCTGACAGGAAGCAGCGCGTGAGGCTGGGGAAGCACGTCTCTGACTCCCTGACCATCAGCACCGGTTCCCCCCAAGGCTGTGTTCTCTCTCCTCTGCTCTTCTCCCTGTACACCAACAGCTGCACCTCCAGTCACCAGTCTGTCAAGCTTCTGAAGTTTGCGGACGACACCACCCTGATCGGACTCATCTCTGATGGTGATGAGTCTGCGTACAGATGGGAGGTGGACCATCTGTTGGACTGGTGCAGCCAGAACAACCTTGAGCTCAACGCTCTAAAGACAGTAGAGATGGTTGTGGACTTCAGGCAGAACCCAGCCCCACCTGCCCCCATCACCCTCTGTGACTCCACAATTGACACTGTGGAATCTTTCCGCTTCCTGGGAACCATCATCTCCCAGGATCTCAAGTGGGAGTCAAACATCAGCTCCCTCATCAAGAAAGCCCAGCAGAGGATGTTCTTCCTGCGGCAGCTGAAGAAATTCAACCTGCCAAAGACTATGATGGTGCACTTCTACACAGCCATCATTGAGTCCATCCTCACCTCCTCCATCACCATCTGGTACGCCGCTGCTACAACAAAGGATAAGGGCAGGCTGCAGCGTGTAATTCGGTCTGCTGAGAAGGTGATTGGCTGCAGTCTACTGTCGCTCCAGGAACTGTACACCTCCAGGACCCTGAAGTGGGCAGGGAAGATTCTGGCTGATCCCTCCCACCCCGGTCACAGACTCTTTGAGACTCTCCCCTCTGGCAGGAGGCTGCGGTCCATCCGGACCAAAACCTCACGCCACAAGAACAGTTTTTTCCCATCTGCCACCAGCCTGGTTAACAAAGCCCGGAAACCACCCTGACACTCTCCCTGTCCCCCACACCCCCCTGTTTTTGCTGACAGGACACCTGTAACCTGCAACTCTATGCGTTACATTAACGTTCAGCATGGACTCCTGCTTTACTTGCACTGCCATACTTGCACAATGATCACCTGCACTGTTGTATTGCTCTTGCATCTTATACTGCTCTATACTTACTCTCACTCACTTAAAACTGTGCACATATATTTATATTATATTGTAGATATGTTTATATTGTTTAATTTGTATTGTATTGCACCGACTACGCCAAAACAAATTCCTTGTATGTCCAAAAACGTATTTGGCAATAAAGCTTTTCTGATTCTGATTCTGATTCTGATTCTGATATTTGTTTCTTTTAAATAGTTCAGATCCAGCTCGAGAGCTCTCACTGATGAGAAGATGGCACATTGTTTTTGATTTCCACTTGAGATTTTCATTATGCAACAAGTGCTGGACAACACATTTGAGACTTAATCATAAAAAGTTTTAAAAGTGTTCTAACTAACTGTTCCCAGAGTGACTTACATGCAGGTTTTGCTCTGATTTTTTTCATAACTCATAAACGTGTCCTGTTACATCCCCAGAGTCATTTTGCTTCAGTCTCGGCAAAAAGTTACATTGGATCAGTTACACCTTATCGGTTTATTTTCGACTCAACTAGACCCTTGAAGCTGTGCTGTGGTATGTGGCACCAACATGCTAGCAGCAGCTGTAAGTTGAAAGGTGGGGAATACCTGTTTGCCAGTACATTACACAATTGCACGATTTGCTTGAGATCGGTGATTTTGAATTCCAAGTCACTATTCTCAAAACCTAAAATGTTCCTAACACTGCTGTACTGCTCAAACTACTCCTGAGTAATTTTTGTCTTGTGGTAGGGTACATTATCTGGCTAAAAGAGGCCACAGCCATCAACGAATACTGTGGTCATTATCAATGATTCATTAGGCATTGCTTGTCAAAGTAACATCCACATGGATTGAAAGATCCAGGGTTTCCCATTGATTTGCCTTCTGTTCATAAGATATCCTGGTGCCATGTGTTCCCCAGGTAAGCAGCACACATGCGCCCAGCCACCCATGTGATGTAAAAAAAAACATGATTTATTAGACCCGGTGGTCATCTTCAATTATTCATCGATCCAGCTGTGATTCTGACATGTCCATTGTTTTAAGTGCTGGGCAGGTGCCAGCATAGGCATCCCGACTGGTCAATTGGAACCAGCAGGAATGTCTTTAGTAGTTTGAGCTACATTAGCCTCTAAAGCTATCCTTAGCTTTCCACATGCACGAATGAGCCCTTAAAAGACCTGGGGAGTCATTAGTTACATGTTACAAGTAATTATACATAATTTAATTACAGAAAAAAAGAATGGCTATTTGTTACAGTTACTGAGGAAAATCTGTAATTAAATTACAGGTTTTTTTTGGTTTTGTGGTTCCAGTGATCTTTATTTAACAGTTTTGATGTCAGTTTTGACTGCAGCCAAGAAAGGGACTGAGAGGGAAAGGAAAGAAATGCATAATGTGACTGGTATGACAGATCAAAATGCTTTCCAGCCTTGGAAATGTCAAAATACGTTTCAAATAATTAATCTAAAAAAGGCAGAAATACAACTATGCAATGTAAAAGATGTTTGCCGCCTATTAAAATGGCCAAATATTTTATCAAGTCTATATCAAAGTTATTAACAGCCACAGTCACAATTGTTGAAATTCTTTCAAAATTTTAAAAAGTAACAAAAGGTAAATGGTAATAGTATTTTTTACAAAGAAATAGTTGTAATGATATCACATTTCAGTGTAATCTATCCAATGGTGGCCTTGACGATGATCCGATGTCAGTTCACCACTCTTTCAGCTTTTACAACAAAATGTTCACTTGCTGCCTAATATATCCTGCCCACTAACATGTGCACTGATGAAGAGATAAGCAATGTTTTTATTTCCTTTGTCACTGGTCATAATGTTATGCAAGTTAAGTATATATACTGTCATGGAATTAATTATTTAATCCCCTGTTAAATTTGGAAATGTACCTCTTACAAAGAAATTGATGGTCTAGCGTTTTTTATTAGACATAAATTGATCTGTATTTGATCAAGTGAAATAGGTATTTAACCCCAGCAAAAATTCTTACTCGCACAGACCAATTAGTTGCCCATGAGACAAATAAGAAACTTTAAGAAAGTAATTAATGAAGTGTGTGTACAAAACACACCTCAAAGAATAGTTTTCTTCTACTCCATCTCCACCAACATGAACAAACCTAAGAGCTGTTAAAGGACATCAGGGCAAAGATAGAATTGCAAAAGGCTGGAATGTGATACAAGACAAGCAAGCAAGAAGCTTGGTAGGACAAAGCCACTGTTGGCACAATAATATGAACATGGTAGAAGTACAAGATAACACTTAAATGCTCTCGCTATGGAGCTCCATGCAAGGTTTCACCTTATGATGAAAGGATCATTCTGAGAAATGGTGGAGATCAGGTCAGAATTATGCAAGAGGAGCTTGTTTCTAATTTCAAGGAAGCTCAGATCATGGTCTCCAAGAAAACCACTAGTAACACGCTTCGCCATTCTTTGGTGAACACAAAGGCTCCCTTCTCAAGGAGGCACATTTACAGGTTCGTCAAAAGTTTGCAGTTGAACACCTGAATAATTCAGATGATGTTTGGGAGAATGTAGATGTCACCAAAATATAGCTTTTTGGCTTCAACTTGAAGGGAATTTCTTAGTATGAACCCAAGAACACAATCTACACTGTTAAACATGGAGGTGGAAACACGATGCTTTGGGGCTGTTTCTCTGTTAAGGGTACAGGAAGACTTCACCATACGAGGGAACAATAATCAGGGCATTGTACCACAATATCTTGGATGAAAACATACTGGTTTCCTTCAGAACACCAATGAAAGATGGGTCCACCAGCATTCCAATGACCCAGAACATACAGGCAAGGTAACAAAGGAGTGGCTCAAGAAAAAGAACATGAATGTCTTGGGTTGATCAAGCTTGTCGTTAGATCTTAAACCCAAATTAAATCTGCTGAATCTTCTAGTTGCCAAGCAACAGTCTCGAAGCCTTCAAGGTTTGGAAAGTATCTTTAAAGAGGTCGGACTAAAATTCCTCCTGAGATGTGTGCAAACCTAGTGACCAACTACAAGAAATGTCTGATCTCTGTGCCTGCCAACAAGAGTTTTGCCACCAAGTACTAATTCACATTTTTCTTGAGGTTCAAATACTTGTATTTCACTTGGTAAGATGCAAATTGTTTTTAACCTTTAATTTATGCTTTTAGGTATTTTTTTTGTTGATAGTCTATCTCTGTGACTGTTGGTTTCTTTGAAAGGGGTAAATTTATAAAGTAAGTGGTCAGATCAGATCAATATTCTCCCAGTGTATCATGTTACAGTTTTCTTTATTAGGGTAACCGAACTTTTGAGTTAGGTGAAGGTTCTGCATATATGTGAGAGTTGCATGAATTGAAAGACATTTTTGTTTTGCCTCATGCACTCGATACCTTTTGTTGTATCTCTCCTCTGTGTTGAGGTTGAATGTAAATGTGAAGCATGTCTAACAGTAATACAAGTTCTTAAAAAAAAAAGAAGTCCACATTGGAGGGGACAATACTGAAGTAACTGAAGTAAATGTTCAGTGCTGCTTCACCTCTAGTAAACTACTGATAAATTCCTCATTTATTTCTTTACGTACACATGAACAGTAACTGAAAGTTAAAGATAGCACATTCCACTGTTGCATGGCCAACATTTCTTTGTTGACATCTTTGAGATATGTGATATGATATTTTTTGCACTAGTCTTCTTTTCTCAATTTTTAAGAAATTCAGATTGCCCTTGAGTATTTTCCTGGACAGAACTGGTTTCCTTGATGTTGCTTCATGTATGACTTCTCACAATAACGTTGTCTAAAAGGCTTCTCCTCACTTTTTGTGCCACTCACATGTACCTGCTGCTTGTGTTAACTAAGTTGTGCACAAGCAGCAACACGATTATTTAGAACACTCCATAGGAGGGTCCTGCCCTAATCCTGGAAAACACCTTTGGAAAATTGCCTCCACTTGTATAGAGCTTTTATCATGTCCTGAGGACCCCGAAGCGCTTAACACAACAATCCCTCATCCACCCATTCATACATACGTTCACACACTGACAGTGTTAGACTACATTGAAACTACAGTTGCCCCGGGGCAGACAGACAGAAGTGGGGCTGCCATACAGTCAGCGCCACCTTACTGACCACCTTCAGCAGGCAAGGCGGGTGAGGTGTCTTGACGAAGGACACAGCGACGGAGACTTTTAGATGCAGCAGGTGATATTTTCATTCCCCAATGGGGCACCTTGTTTGAGCTCCGGAAAAAAAAGACAATAATTTTATTTTTGCCCCGAACATGTTTTCCACTGGTTATGCTTTTTTATTTTGGCCCAGAAGTCTACGAATGATATCATACATGGGTTGAGTGTGTTCTAGTTTCAAGTCAGAAACAGTGGGTTTTGCTAATTGTTGCGATCACTGAGACACATTATTGAGTTCATGAGAATGAGATAAGATTTTAGCCTTACTTTGAGAACAACTAAGCATCCCAATTTGTTTGTTTTCACGAATAGAATAAAGTTTTTCTAAAAATTCGAAGTATGTTTTAAAGAATTTCTGTTCAGTGTAAATATCTCAGTTCAGCTTTGATAAGTCTAAGTCTAGGTTTTAAACTGGAGATGATCAAATGTTTTATTTTAGTGCAGATAGGAAATTCTGAAGTAGATGCTAACTTTAGCATGGGTTGTAGTATTCTCACAGTACTTACAAATAAGCTGCATCTTGTTCATCACCCTGTCAGCAGTTTTTTCTATCATATACTCTAAATGCTACCATAACAATGATATAAAAGTAGTAACAGACAATTTCATGGTATGTTGATAAGCTCTGTCAACATAAAAGTCTCAAATATAAAACTTGTTAGACTCCTACTTTGGAAGTAACCATTGCTAACACAAAACCACAATGATTTCAAGCACATGTTCCATGCTGTTATAGCAGTGTGCTATTTAGATTAATTTTGTGATTTTAGCTGGAATCCTTAACAGATTCCCCTGTGTTAAACTATTGTGCATCAATATGCAACATGAATTCTGTACTATTTCCTCATTAGAAGTGTAACATTTAATTTTAATAGTGGTGTTAATACTAACCATGCAACATTGGGATAAGAGATAGAGAGAAGCAGGACATGAGCAATGAATAAGGAATCAAACAAGAAATTAAGTAAAGACACAAGGAAGGACAGAAAGAAAGAATGTAAGACGCAATGAAGGAGACAGAGAAGGAAGTAGACAGAAGAAGGAAAGAAAGGAAAATATAAGAAAAATAGGAAAGACACAAAAATACAGAAATAAAATTCCATATTTTTTTAGACTTTTCGAAAATGGGTAGGGACCCTGACACAGACACAAGGCAGAAATATTTCTTCATGTCTTCAGATATTTTTGTTGACAGGTGCTGGGTTTTGCAGTTGAGTACAGAAACTGATGTGATGGTAATTAGCTTCGTACATGTTCCGGTCTGAATACATCCAAGGTGATGCATATATGCCACAAATGTTGGTTGACACATATGCCCCTCGTACTAACGATACTGTTAGAAGTGCTCTGCCACCATCTAGTGGTCGGAGTGTGAACTACACTTGTATGTATGTATGTATGCGGAGGTGGGTGCTGGACAGACAGCATTGAATTTGAATAATAAACCCAGCAAACGGTCTGAATCTGAATTAGGTTGTGTAATAACAAAAATATATGTAAGGTTACTAATGTCTTCTACAGCTGATATATCAGAATAGATAACGTGACAAAAATTCTAAAAGGTATTTCAAACTTTGAGTTTGAAGCTTTTTAGCAACATTAGGCCATTAATTAATGGAAATGAGTTATGGGTTTGAAGCAAAAAGATGTAACTTTCAGATGCTCTTCATCTTTGCGATAGGTTTAGGCTGCTGGAGGACATGATGACCACTTTCCCTCACTCTGTTTCATACTACCAAAGTTTGTGTTGTTTGCTGATAGTATATGACTATATTTCCCTCTGCTTTTTTCTCTTCCTAGAAGCTACACCTGGAACTGGTTCTCAAGTCATCGAGATGTCAATATAAGATCCAAAATTTTAAGTTGGTCTTAGTCAGATCCTTGTCCTGTTTTGTTTTTTGTGTTACCTTAGATGTCATTTTATTTCTGCAATGCAGTTTTTGAATTTATGTTTATGGACATCCTGTCCCACCCTTTTATTTCCCGCAAGGAAAATAATTTTTGATAGCCGTCTGCCATTAAAGACTTTTAGGGCCCTGCCTTTAGTGTTTGTTTTCTATTTATTAAACACAAATGAAGTCACAACAATAATCCGGTGAGTAATAAAGGATGTGACACCATATTCAATAGTTTGTAGAACTACCTTTTAGCAGACATTGCTCTCAATAGCCATTTGATGTCTGACTTTACCTCTCACAAAATTGTGGAGAAACTTTGGTCGACTCTTCTTTCCAAAGTTTCTTAATTTATTTTTCTTTTGCAGAATTCACTAATGTAAAGTTATCTCAAAGTCCCATCAAACCATTTCAAAATGGTGGAGGTCTGGACTTTCAACAATTGCAACATCTTGATTTTATTTCTTTTTCAGTCATTCTGTTGTAGATTTGCTGTTGTGTATGAAATCATTGTTCTGTTCATCACACAGTTCTTGTCAAGTTAAGCTGCCATACAGATGACCTGACATTTGACTCTACTTTGATATACAAAGCACATATCATCATCGCTTCGCCACAATGCTAAAGGTTGTTTGAAATGTCTGGGTTGATATGCTGTGTTTGGTTTTCTCCAAAGACGAGGCTATTCATCATGGCCAAACATTTCTAAATATTAATTCAGGCAGATGCAACTTTGCAAATCTCCTTCAGCCCTTCCAAAAGGCTATAATTGTTCAGTCTTTTTTCTAATAGTCCTATATGAACTTTAATTACTTCTCAAAGGTATTTTAGAAGTAGTCAAATTAGCATTTCAATAACTGGTTTTTCAGATTAAAATAACCTTTTGATAAAAACAAAATTGGGCCCACATTTCTGAATTTAAAATGTATTTTTTACTGGCTTGAAAACATCAGTTTGTGTGTAATTAATCTATATAATGTGTGTCCCTCAGTGAACTGAGTTACTAATCTAGGTAGATTTTTCAACAATATTGTAATTTATTGAATATTGCTGTATATACCCCACAGCAGGAACTTTACGAAACTCCTGTTTTTATAGAGATGGTCACACTGATGATAATGATTTAATCTAATCCATTTCATTAGAAACACTTGGCTTCTACTTTGTTTTTCAAATCCTAGAAAGCAGCGGGGATGTACTTAGAATGCCATGGCCTCAGCATTATGTGTGAAGGAACGTGGAAGTTCACATAAAATTTTGAGCAGGTCAGAAAAAAAAAGAAATAAATATATATATATATATATATATTATGTATGTATGCAGACATTTTAGATATTATTATATATATTATATATTTACAGAGATGTGCAATTAACAGAGAAGATGCAGCTGTGTTTATGTTGATGATAAACAGAAATTCTAAAATCCTGATAGAAGTCTCAGAAAGGTCACAAATAAATCAAGCATACAAACACAATTGCTGTATGCTAAAATCCACATTCAATTGAAACAGGAACATTAATCATGATAAAACTAAATCAAGGTCACTGCTAATATTCTTCCATCTTTGCACTGGACTAACACACACCTATGCTCACCAGCATCAAACTACTTCAACTCCTGCTTTTCTAGAGGTGGCCACACTAGCTCATGATCAGTTAATCCAATGAATTAGATTGAACAGTATCTTGCTGGGGAAGATTTTCACACACAGCTTTTCCATTTTTGTTTCATTTTTGTTTAATAGATAACAGCAATGTGGAATCTGAAGTGTGTTGGAGGTCAGTTTAAAATAATTTAAAATCTGATGAAAACTAGACAAAATATATCATGTTCTGAAATGTAAAACCCTGGAGGGTATAAACTATTACTTGTTTACACTGTTTATCTATGGAATGCTGCTACAGTAAGAATAAAAAATAATCTGGTTTGTTTTGCTCTTGTGATTATTATTGCAAAAGGTAAAGCTGTCTCTCTCAACTGAGTTTAAAAACAACCTTAAGTAAACAAAAGTCATCTGTCTAGTTAATGCTTCCTCCTCCCTGTTTTGCTTTACACTGCGGTGCGCCCCCTAGCGGTGGAACTCTGAGCTTGAACGGCGTCACACACGCCGGTGTCCGTTCCCACAGTCGGAGTGAAACTTGTCTGCGCTTCGGGAAAAAAAAACGGGGATTGTGCACTCGTCGCTCCAGACGGTTGTTATTTTTTCATCCTCCCAGGAGAGACATGAGGCGAAAGGAGAAGAGGCTGCTGCAGTTCGCCGGGCTGCTCATAGCGGCTCTCTTGTTTCTCCCTAACGTCGGTCTGTGGTCGCTGTACAGGGACCGAGTCTTCGACAGCTCGCCCGACGTGGTGGACGGTCCGGGCGGGATCCATGCGTTTCAGGTACGGCAACGCTCGGCCTCGGCAGCCTGCGCTTCTCTCAGCCGTCTGTGTAATGGCTGTTATAAACACTTTAGATGTCTTGAGTTTGGCTGCAGTCGCTCAGACATTCAACGCAACACTCCCCCCGGCCCGGTGCCCTGCTGCTGCTGCTCTGAGCGGTTTGAGGCACTCAACCTTTTGCTACATTCCGACACTGTTTGTTGTTTTGTTAAAAAAAGACACACATGAAGCGTATTTTGTATGCCTGGTTAAATATGACTTCTGCATCCTGGATGTTAAGCGGAGCCACGTAGCTCAAGCGGAGGTAGACGTCACAGAAACAAAGTTACATTGCCAGTGAGTTCAGGAAGTTGTCAGAACAGGAGGTGTTGCGTTCATAGGTTACAGAAAAGAGCAAACTTTTAGTCTTTGGCTTTAACTGAGAAATAAAAGCTTAAACCTCGTGTATAAACATAAAGCATCTTACATTTCAAATTAGCAGCAGGAAATGACAAGAAACAGGAGGTGCATAAAGTAGCCATGTGGTTACAAGTATTATAATAACTAGTTGACTGGAAACGACAGAATTTTTTTTTTTTTTGTGTGATTTCTGCCTCCTATAGATAACACAAATAAGAGAAAACTAGAAAATATTGGATAAGAAAAGTTTGTTTATGTTGCTCAGTTGAAAGTATGTGACGTTTTGTTGCTACTTTTGAGATTTTGTGTCTCAAAACTTCCTTGCTTTTTTACAAAACAAAACATCACTGGAAAAGATATCAGCTGCATTATACATACATATATATGTGTGTGTATGTATATATACATACATACACATATGTGTGTGTGTGTGTGTGTGTGTGTTTCATTCCTCCCTGTGACCTTTGGGATTATGTTCTTGCGTCAGGTGCAGTAAAAGTCCATGTGAGGGCCTAAATATCTTACTCACGGCACCTATGATAACTAATGATGATTGCATTCTAAAAAGTATTTTTTTGGATATTAATATTGCAAACACTGTTATTGTAATGATAATATTTTTCATTATAATATTACCATCACAGAGTTATTTAGAGGCTCAAGGGATTTCAATTGTCCAATCCATGTATTACATGGATCTAGAGACAGTTTACAACCACATTCAAGGCATTTAGTGGCCGGTGCTGCAGAAGAATGGAGTGCCGGGGAAATTCTTAAGGTGTGTTCAGTCCTTGTACAGGTCCTTCTCAAAATATTAGCATATTGTGATAAAGTTCATTATTTTCCATAATGTCATGATGAAAATTTAACATTCATATATTTTAGATTCATTGCACACTAACTGAAATATTTCAGGTCTTTTATTGTCTTAATACGGATGATTTTGGCATACAGCTCATGAAAACCCAAAATTCCTATCTCACAAAATTAGCATATTTCATCCGACCAATAAAAGAAAAGTGTTTTTAATACAAAAAACGTCAACCTTCAAATAATCATGTACAGTTATACACTCAATACTTGGTCAGGAATCCTTTTGCAGAAATGACTGCTTCAATGCGGCGTGGCATGGAGGCAATCAGCCTGTGGCACTGCTGAGGTCTTATGGAGGCCCAGGATGCTTCGATAGCGGCCTTTAGCTCATCCAGAGTGTTGGGTCTTGAGTCTCTCAACGTTCTCTTCACAATATCCCACAGATTCTCTATGGGGTTCAGGTCAGGAGAGTTGGCAGGCCAATTGAGCACAGTGATACCATGGTCAGAAAACCATTTACCAGTGGTTTTGGCACTGTGAGCAGGTGCCAGGTCGTGCTGAAAAATGAAATCTTCATTTCCATAAAGCTTTTCAGCAGATGGAAGCATGAAGTGCTCCAAAATCTCCTGATAGCTAGCTGCATTGACCCTGCCCTTGATAAAACACAGTGGTCCAACACCAGCAGCTGACACGGCACCCCAGACCATCACTGACTGTGGGTACTTGACACTGGACTTGGCATTTCCTTCTCCCCAGTCTTTCTCCAGACTCTGGCACCTTGATTTCCGAATGACATGCAGAATTTGCTTTCATCCGAAAAAAGTACTTTGGACCACTGAGCAACAGTCCAGTGCTGCTTCTCTGTAGCCCAGGTCAGGCGCTTCTGCCGCTGTTTCTGGTTCAAAAGTGGCTTGACCTGGGGAATGCGGCACCTGTAGCCCATTCCCTGCACACGCCTGTGCACGGTGGCTCTGGATGTTTCTACTCCAGACTCAGTCCACTGCTTCCGCAGGTCCCCCAAGATCTGGAATCGGCCCTTCTCCACAATCTTCCTCAGTGTCCGGTCACCTCTTCTCGTTGTGCAGCGTTTTCTGCCACACTTTTTCCTTCCCACAGACTTCCCGCTGAGGTGCCTTGATACAGCACTCTGGGAACAGCCTATTCATTCAGAAATTTCTTTCTGTGTCTTACCCTCTTGCTTGAGGGTGTCAATAGTGGCCTTCGGGACAGCAGTCAGGTCGGCAGTCTTACCCATGATTGGGGTTTTGAGTGATGAACCAGGCTGGGAGTTTTAAAGGCCTCAGGAATCTTTTGCAGGTGTTTAGAGTTAACTCGTTGATTCAGATAATTAGGTTCATAGCTCGTTTAGAGACCCTTTTAATAATATGCTAATTTTGTGAGATAGGAATTTTGGGTTTTCATGAGCTGTATGCCAAAATCATCCGTATTAAGACAATAAAAGACCTGAAATATTTCAGTTAGTGTGCAATGAATCTAAAATATATGAATGTTAAATTTTCATCATGACATTATGGAAAATAATGAACTTCATCACAATATGCTAATATTTTGAGAAGGACCTGTATACCCAAAGTAAGAGCTGTATTGCATCCTTTGCAGAAAGCCCAGCTTGTTCCCAGTGCAGGTTCGACAACTCTAGAGCTGGCCATGATCATGTCTATGGCTTTCATAGAGAGGATCTCGAGGTATTGTCATCGAGAGGCAGATGTCTGGTTTAGGAACGTCAGGGTTTTGTGTTTGCTCTTTGCTAGTGATGTAGTTCTGTTGGACTCACCAGGCCATGAACTTCAGAGTGCAGTGGAGGGGTTCAAAGCTGAGTGTAAATCTGCAAGAAAAAGACCACATCCACACGGAGCAGAAGATGGTATTCGCACAGAAATGTTTCACCCTAAAGATGAAATCACCCAAAGCAAAAGGAGCTGTAATAGATGTTGTAATACTTATGCCACGTCTGTGAATGCCGCTGTATCGCTGCAACAGAAGTAAAGAATTTCACATTACGCATATGCGTGAAAATGTAGGAAGAAGAAGAGCAATACCAGTACCCCCTTCTCATGGCCCATTAGGTTGTTCCCTGCCCAGGAACTAAGCAGTTGTGGCGAACATAGTTTTCCAACAGCAGTTTTCACTCACACTCACCTTTGAGGAGCAAAAAATGTTAGTGTGCAGTCCACAATAAATGTAATAAGTAAGGGCTGTCCACACGTAGCGCCACAACTACATTTGAAACTCTGGTAACAGGTTTCAAATGTAGTCGGTTTCGGTGCCGCTTTGTGTGGACGGGACCCCCTTATCTGACCAAGAAGCTTTGCGGATACTCACAAACCCGGCTTTGTGTGGACGGGGCCTAAGAGTCAGCTCCTGTATGCCTAAGGGCATGGTCTTTAACCGTAAAAGAATGGCTTGCTGGTTGGGGATAAGCCACTTCAGATGACAGGGGATCTCCTGGGTGCATTTGCCTCAAAGGTTTGGGAGCTGAGTACAAGAAGGGTATACAGAAAAAGCAGAAGCACAGCGCCTCATGCACTTTCTATGGAGAGGAAAACAATAACAATGCATTAAGGTGCTACTTGTTCACCAATAAATGCTGGACTGTATGGGTGACTTGTTGGGCTGTAGACTTCCAGACTAGCACATAAATACTGTAGTACACTACTGCAACCATTCCCAGTCTTTCTGAAAGACACATTCATGATGGATTTAGAGCTTGAGGGCCACAAGGAAACGTCAAACAGGTGTCTGTCTTTGGTTCAATAGATACAGTTGTTTGCTTTGCAAAAGATGAAAGTGACATATTCAGATGATTCTAATCAGCCACGTTTTATGCTTTCATACACTCTCCTCTCCATCAGACACACACACACACACACAATGTCTAAAGACACTTCAACATTTGAACTGGGAAGGCTAGGGAACAAAAACCTGAATTTCGGAATTTCCACATCAACCTCCACCATGCCTGAATGTGAAAACAAGGTGTTTAAGACAATCTCTGCTTTAGTGTTATAGATGTGCCTAAACTGGTGACTTGTGGCTGAAGCTCTTTTTCCATAGTTCTTTTTATGAAAGCATTTAGACAGAGGCAGATTTCTGAGATTACTCTGTACTGTATGTTTTGCATGCAAACACTCATGGCAGCGAGTACTGTCCTTATCGTATTTAGCTCTGAGTATAGTTACAAGCTGCTGGTCGTTCATCATCTTTTATACTGGACATTGACTGTTTAGTGTTTCAAATTTGGAAACTGAAATCATTGCTGTTACTTCTTTGCAAAATAGCTCAAGCTTAGTTATATTGGATGTAGAGCATCTGTGAACTTTAATTTCCAGGCATTAATAAAGATTTTGAATTGGATTTAGGTCTGGACTTTGACTGGGCCAGTTTAACACAGGAATGTCCTTCGGTCTAAACCATTCTATTGCATCTCTGGCAGTATGGTTGAGCTGTTCTCCTGTTGGAAGGTGAATCTCCTGCCCAGTCTCAAGTCTTTTGCTGCGTCTGCAAGGTATTGCCCCTTTTTAGTGCTGCACAAGGGGCATCATAGGGATTCCTGCATAGGGATGATCTTGTGTGGGCAATATGAATGTTAAATATTGCAATGACGATTTCACTGCAATGAATCCACATCTTCCTCACTCTGCTCTTTCTCATGAAGAAGCTATGAAGCTTTCAACTCGCTTTGTGACATCATCTGTTCCAGGTGTGGGCAAACTTCTTTTAAAAGCTTAAATATCTTAATGGTGTGCAAAATAGGAATTCCTGATACTTGGAATTGGGGGTGCACAATATCAGGAAAATATAGTTAAAAACTGGATAACAATATCAATTATGATTATACCACATTGTCTGGACTCTATTCTTTCTTTACCATTGTTCAGTGTCCCCACAACTCTACATGAGCTTCATCATCTGAGACACTAAACATACACATCCTGTGTGGGCACTAAGTGCATCCAAATGGCCAAATATATTACTGATGCGCAGTTTGAATGCTCAACGCTTGAAGTATAATATAATATTGCATGAAACCAATAATTTATTATTGCAATATTGCACACATTGATATTGAGATGACTGCTCGCAACCAATATATTGTGCAGCCTTACTTGCAATTCAATAACCAACAAACATTGCACTCCAAACAGTCTATTGCTTTAATAATTTTGCACTGATTGATATTCTGATAACTGTATTTGGGATATATTGTGCAGCCCTATCTTGCATTTTAGCTCTACCTTCCCATCAGTTCTCACCAGCTTCCCTGTCTCTGCTGAGGAAGAGCCTCTTTACATTTTCTCCATTGACTTCCTTTTGTTACTTGAACCTAATTTATTAAACGTCTTCAACAGTGGAAGAATATGCAATTATGTTGGTTGGTTGTTAGTCTAGACCACAAAAACGTTCAGTTTTTTCTGCTGCTTTTTTTAAAGAACAAAGCTCCTAACAAAACTGAACCTCTTTGGCAGACAATAACAGCTTCTCCAATTCAAATGAGGCTAAATCTGCTGAATGGAGGCTTTCATGAATGGTATGTGTGTCTAAGTGAGTGTTTTGCAACAAATTTACCAACTTCAGTGAGCCGAGAGTTGGAGTAAAGATGACCAAATCTGGATTAGATTGCTGTTGTTATTGGCAAACCTTATCTTCAAGTAGAATAAAAGTGGAGTAAACCTTCTGTAAATAATTCCAGTTATTATCAGTGAAATCTTCGGTGTCTTATCAGCAGATAAGAAGAAATTGTGGGGATGACAAAGCCAGCTGACCCTGCATAAATTTCCTCCCTGGTTACTTTTGTATGTCTTCTCAATTGACATCTTAAATGATGCAATGAGTGGAGATTAAAGGACGTCAGGGCGTCAACCTGGTACACATTAGCAAACTGTGACATAACAGCTGTCGCTTCCAGAGCTGTTTGATGCGAGTGATGAGCTGATATATAAAAAATAAAATAAACTGATGCCAATTGCTGCCAACAGCACAGAAGAAATTAAAGATTTAATGAGTTCAACAAATTCTGTTTCCAACATCAGAAATGGTTGTGCAGCACCTTTTTAAAACACTAAAGGTGAGTAAAAACACATAACGGCAACATGAACATTTAAAAAAAGTGTCCAAAACACTGGAAGTGTGGGTTAAAAAAAGCGAATAGCTTACCAGTCGAAACATTAAAAATCTTTATTCAATGTAGCCTTTTAAAAAGTTACGTGTATGTAGTAACCACAGAGATTTTGCTATTTTTTAACAGTGGCACTTTTCAAAATAATAGCATTTTTTTCTACCAACTCAAACAAGAAGATTTAGCTTCTCTGTGGGACGGGTAGAACCATTTCTGCATGGAGTTCAACAACTTTTGGTGCCTGTGAACATATATTGAACATATATTCCAGCCAAGTACAACTCAACTACATTCCTCAGTTCCGCTGCATTTCTTTGTTTTGTCTCTGAAACAGGATGTACGGTTTCACCCCACAGGTTTTCTATTGGATTAGTGCCCAGGGATTGGGCTGGCTGCTCCATAACATTAATCTTGTTGGTCTGGAACCAAGATGCTGCTCGGTTATTGGTTTCTTTGAGCTCGTTGTTTAAACACCCATTTTGAGAGCATTGCCTCTTCAGCACAAGGCAGCCTGACCTCTTTAAGTATTGTGATGGATTCTAACTGATTCATAATTCCTGGTATGTGATTTATAGCTTCCATACAATAGTATGAAAAAACATCACCATAGCATGATTCCTAAAAGACAGCATCAGATGAATGTCAGAAAATACGCCTCTAATATTATCTGTATAGTAATTTTTACAGTACTCACAGGGAACTATGGAGCTTCTTTGATTACTCCGAAGCTGATTGTCATTGTCTGAGTCTGTGCCATTTTGGTTATTTCTCGATTCATATACATGGTAGTTTTGTTTTCTTCCATGTCTGTCTGGTTTTGGTTTTCATTTTAAAGCATTTAAAATAATTTTAGGTGGGCAGCCTATCATTTTTACCACTTTATACACTTTCTGATCTCCAATAAATGTTTTAATCAAGGTATACTGCTCTCCTGAGCAATGTTTGGAACAACTGATTTTATTCAGTTGTACACTTATTAACTTTGACCAGCATGTGCAACATTTGTTGCCTTCATCCTTAAATAAGGGCCCGTTTGACACCTTTTTACAGAATTAATGGCTTCATGGGCTGAGCTGCCATTATTTCGAAAAGGTCTCTTTCTAATAATGATTACACAGAATCAGCAACCTGCTCGTTGACTGCTGCGGATGTTAGTTTGGTTTCTACATTTACTAGATTATTTGTCATGCAGAAATATATTTTCCATCCAGAAATTTGTGCTTTTATTTTGAACACAACTGTATGTATGGTGTGGAAAAAAAGAAACAAAAACTTGGAGAAGGGTTGATACCAGCAGGAAATGCATTTAAGAATAAGTGTGTTTTTAGGCAGGATTTGAAAAGTGGGAGAGAGTCAGTGATGCAGATATAAGGAGGGAGAGAGGTCCTTAAGTTAGGGGCAGAGCGACGGAAAGCTCTAAACCCCATGGTATAACACAGGTGAGTGTAAGAGAAAGATCTGAGAATCTCTAGAAGAAATAGGGGAGACATACAGGGGTTGGACAATGAAACTGAAACACCTGTCATTTTAGTGTGGGAGGTTTCATGGCTAAATTGGACCAGCCTGGTAGCCAGTCTTCATTGATTGCACATTGCACCAGTAAGAGCAGAGTGTGAAGGTTCAATTAGCAGGGTAAGAGCACAGTTTTGCTCAAAATATTGAAATGCACACAACATTATGGGTGACATACCAGAGTTCAAAAGAGGACAAATTGTTGGCTCACATCTTGCTGGCGCATCTGTGACCAAGACAGCAAGTCTTTGTGATGTATCAAGAGCCATGGTATCCAGGGTAATGTCAGCATACCACCAAGAAGGACGAACCACATCCAACAGGATTAACTGTGGACGCAAGAGGAAGCTGTCTGAAAGGGATGTTCGGGTGCTAACCTGGATTGTATCCAAAAACATAAAACCACGACTGCCCAAATCACGGCAGAATTAAATGTGCACCTCAACTCTCCTGTTTCCACCAGAACTGTCCATCGGGAGCTCCTCAGGGTCAATATACACGGCCGGGCTGCTATAGCCAAACCTTTGGTCACTCATGCCAATGCCAAATGTCGGTTTCAATGGTGCAAGGAGCGCAAATCTTGGGCTGTGGACAATGTGAAACATGTATTGTTCTCTGTTGAGTCCACCTTTACTGTTTTCCCCACATCCGGGAGAGTTACGGTGTGGAGAAGCCCCAAAGAAGCGTACCACCCAGACTGTTGCATGCCCAGAGTGAAGCATGGGGGTGGATCAGTGATGGTTTGGGTTGCCATATCATGGCATTCCCTTGGCCCAATACTTGTGCTAGATGGGCGCGTCACTGCCAAGGACTACCGAACCATTCTTGAGGACCATGTGCATCCAATGGTTCAAACATTGTATCCTGAAGGTGGTGCCGTGTATCAGGATGACAATGCACCAATACACACAGCAAGACTGGTGAAAGATTGGTTTGATGAACATGAAAGTGAAGTTGAACATCTCCCATGGCCTGCACAGACACCAGATCTAAATATTATTGAGCCACTTTGGGGTGTTTTGGAGGAGCGAGTCAGGAAACATTTTCCTCCACCAGTATCACGTAGTGACCTGGCCACTATCCTGCAAGAAGAATGGCTTAAAATCCCTCTGACCACTGTGCAGTACTTGTATATGTCATTCCGAAGACGAATTGTCGCTGTATTGGCCGCAAAAGGAGGCCCTACACCATAGTAATAAATTATTGTGGTCTAAAACCAGGTGTTTCAGTTTAATTTTCCAACCCCTGTAGTTATCAGTTCTGAGGAAGAAACTGTTGGGTTTGACAAAAATGGATTTGGAACCGATTAGGAAATTATGTTTTGTCACTGTTCAGGAAATTGTTTTCAAATTACCATCATTTTAATTAGAAATGCTCCAACCCTGACTTTTATGTGCTGATCTGGAGTAGATGTACATTTTTAAATATCTGCTGATGCAGCTATTTTCAAACCCTGAGCCCTTTCACTTAAGACATTTAATGTTGCTTTGTCCTGGTGTTGTAAGTCGATAGACACAGCTGCACTGCTGTAATTTGTGCCCATACCTTAAGTTGTATTAGTATATACAAGATTTATAATTACATTTTAGTCCTCGGAGTCATCCTTCTGTACATATATTGCCACTATGCTACAGAGCTGCTGAATCTGTATACAGACTGCTGAGACCAAGGATGGGGTGGAAGGCACAGTGCTTGAAAGCACAGCAGCAGTTTAAAAAGAAGGCTACTTTGATGGTGAGAAGCTGAATCCTCACTCTGCATCCAGAAAACTGTTCATTGACAGCAGACTTCTTTAACAGACACTGCTTGGATGTTTAATTTGATTTAATGGGGAAAATTAAAACAGACACTTCTAATGTTTTATCAGAAACATTTGTTTATATTCAATTTATAAGATTTCTGTGTATAGGGTGCTACACTTCCTTTTTGCTGATTGGTGAAAGTCCAGTGTAAAATCAGACAAGATATGATGTGGTATTCACATACCATTGGAAAATGATGTTGAATTCATGAAAACTGAGAGGAGATGGGATGATAAATACTTGAGAAGTCCGGGACAGAGCCTTGGGGAACACCTTAAGTATCGGGCACAAATATGTATTTTAAAGATCTCAACTGACTGAGGTGAGTCTGGCTAAAGAGATAAGAGTTCAACCAATTAGGAGGTGTGTTGGTATTTCCTATTGTGTGCTTAGACGGATGTTTTGTGATTCAAGGCCACACTCCAGGATCCAGAGGAATGAGCATAGTGAACAGTACAGAATCAGGAAACCCGGATACCAGATTGTTTTTCAGACATTATTTGAAAGATGAGCATGGACCTGGGATGCAATAATTTTCTAATGAATTTTGGAGAGAAATTGAAATTTTGAGATTGGGTGAAAGTTGTTGGAAGTTGTTGCCCTCTGTACTCTGCAAAAACGTGCATCCTATATCTCAAACTCAATGCCAGTGTGAGCTGTGATTCAAATACTGTCATGCATATGGTCCTTGAATAAGTGTTCCATGGTGTGCTGGGAAACGAGAGCTGTCTCAAAGCATCCCCGCTGTGACATTGACAGAAAGGTCATTTGCACATTTCGCTGTCTCTCATTATAAGGCGGACCGTGGAAGTGGAGGTGGCTCAGCTTCGGCGCTGTCCCGCCTGCTCCAGACGCTCAGGTTAAGTGCAGGTTTGAAAAGATGAGAGCAGAGAGTAGAAGTGAAAGGAGTCTGCATGCGTTGACCTGCTACCTGCTGTGCTGCTCAGGTAGCTGTCTGATTTACTCAATAACCTTTTCCTGTCCTGCAGGGGAAGAGAGTCTGAAGATTTCAGGTAGTCTAAGACCCTTTCTTAAATCCTACACGGTATGACATCCTTGAGCAAAAATATTTAAGCCTCCCTTTTGGATAGTTTGGTTGAAAAACTTCTTCATCACTTGTACTGAAGAACACAGTAGATTGGTGATGAATGAGGTAGAGATCCTCTGATGTTTCACTGGCTTGTCTTGTGCTGCATTGGGGGCCTCATTTTCACCTGTATTTTTCTGTCTCCTTCCCTTTTTCACATCAAGTGCCTCTACGTCCACCATGCTTTGAATCTTAAAGGCTTTATTAGGGGGCAGGAACTCATGTTTCCTAAACTTGGGATCTAAAGCAGCAGTAAGTAGGACAGTTTTTCAGGATTGAGGATGACACATAAATAGTCTCTCCCATCGTATCTGTGTTGCCACATCAGTTTGGAATGACTGCGCAGGGGGATCTTAAAGGCTTCAATTCAGTTTCAATTTAATTTATTTATATAGTTCCAATTCACAACACATGTCGTCTCAAGGCACTTCACAAAAGTCAGGTACATACATTCCAATTAATCCTAACCATTGAACAGTGCAGTCAGATTCAGTTATTTATTCAAATTGGATAAAAAGTTTTTCTATCTAAGGAAACCCAGCAGATTGCATCCAGTCAGTGACTTGCAGCATTCACTCCTCCTGGATGAGCATGTAGAGACAGTGGACAGTCACTGGCGTTGACTTTGCAGCAATCCCTCATACTGAGCATGCATGTAGTGACAGCAGAGAGGAAAAACTCCCTTTTATCAGGAAGAAACCTCCAGCAGAACCAGGCTCAGTGTGAGCGGCCATCTGCCATGACCGACTGGGGGTTTGAGAGAACAGAGCAGAGACACAACGAGAACAAAGAAGCACTGATCCAGGAGTCCTTTCTATGGGAAGGAAAAGTAAATGTTAGTGGATATAGCTCCTTCAGTAATTTCACCTAGAAAGAATGAACAGATAAACTCAGAGCCAGTTTTCAAGGATAGAGTCTGAAAGAGAGCATATAGAGTTAGTCACAGTAAAAGCTCAGTCAATTTCCATGTCTAGGAGAGAGAAAGGGTTAAACACTAAAAGGCAGGGCCATGTGGATCATCTGTAGAAGGTGAGCATTAAGTTGTTGCCAGCAGAAGCTTAGACAATTCCCCTCTCCAGAAAGGTGTCACAGGTAGACACAGAGCGAGGCCAGGTGTAGCTTCTAGCAACAGAAAAGAGAGAACAAGGTTAAAAGCTGAAATAACAGCAAATAATGCAAAATTAGAGTAGTGTGAGAATGTAGCGAAGAGGGTGAAAGTGGTCATTATGTCCTCCAGCAGGCTAAGCCTATAGCAGCATAACTACAGAGATAGCTCAGGATAACCTAAGCCACTCTAACTATAAGCTTATGTAAATAATTTTTGTTTAATGACATTTGTTTTTGTTTGTGTTGAGAAACTCAGCTACAGTAAGTGCTAGCAGACTAACACTCAACTAAGGATGAGTTCTGTGTTGTGTTTTTAAAGTGAAGATTAACTTTTTTTAAAGGGTGGTTTTTAAACAAATGATCGGCCATAACACGCCATCCACGCTTATGCATTTCAACCCTTTTATTATTGGTATTTCAAAGGTATGTGTTTGAGTCTGGTAACCAGCTATAAGTTTCTTTTGTTAGCTCCAAACGCTAACAGCTAAGAACACGTGCTCGCCCACTTTATGCGTCAGCTGAAGATTATTTACCCAGAAAGGTTGTTAGTTCCCAATCTAGGAAATAATATTCCCCTAAATATTATTTTACTAAATGTGATAACTAACTAAACAGCTACAGATCATTTACCCAGAAAGGTTGTTGGTCCTTATTCAAAATATTTCCTTAACATTTCCTTAATAATGTTTCCCTAAATATTATTTGTACTAGGTGAAGCCAGCTAATTAAACACTATTAAGACCTATTTATCCAGAATGGTTTGCTTCTTATTCAAAATAATATTTCCTTAAATAATATTATAATATTTCCATAATAATATTTCTTTAAATATTATTTTAATAAATAAAGGCAGCTAATTAAACACCGCTGAGAATTGGTCATCCAGACGGTTGGTTTTATTCAGCAAATCATTCTTTAAAATTATTATTGTTTAAAATAATGTTTTATCGGATCTTGCATTGTGAATGGTTGTTTGAATGTATATCAATTGTTGCCTAAGTTAGTTTCAAGACTAACTTAACTTCATTTCCAGATTCTTCAAGATAATTCTTGCTTCTGAAACATAAATAACATTGATAAATTCTTGTATTTTAAGAAATTGTGTGAATTCATTCCATGTGTGTGCAGAGTTTTGCTGTTCAATAATGCCAGAGCTTGGCTCATCCCTTTCAATTTTGTCCTAATACCACCATCTTATGAGGCTGATATTCACAGGACAACCCTTAACAGACCGACATATTATTTAATAAAATATTAAAGTATTAATATTAACTATTAAATAATATATTAATATTCATAATCACAACAAAGAGTTGCTGCTATTTTAGACCAGAGTCGGATAAAGTCCAAAGTACAAAATGTATTTATATTGTCTGAAAAAAGGCCACAATATGTATGATGCAATTTTTTATTAAAAAATTAAGTCAAAGTTGAATTTATGGAACCCATTTTCGCCGCTTTTGAAGGGGAACAAAACTACAGGAAATCAAAAAAGAACAAAATGATCAAATTCATCTTCATCTGTTTTATGAGATCTAGGGGACCTCCCAACATGTTGGTCCATATTGCTGGAGGATTTTCTTCCTGAATAGATGTGATCAGCTCTGACAAAAGTCCACAAGATAAAGTGTGCTCTTGAGAAACAAATTGGCTGAGATTCAGGGACCTTTCGCTGAGAAATAGCAATCATACAAGCTTCTGTTCACAGGAGGCTGCAGTTATGAGCAAAACACAAAAGGCAAGATTACTGTTAATTTTTTACTGCGGAACACATGCATTTAAATCCTTGACTCATGCACTGAGATGCATGTTTGTATATGTTGTAGAAGGTCAGCCAGTGGCAGTTTTGGTCTTATTAATGAGAAGATCCTCAGGACGTTTATGTGCAACAAACATTATGAAAGGGGAAATGCCTAATAAAAAATGGATTTGCAATTGTAATGACTGTTATGTAACACCACTGTATAAACACATAACATATATTTGAGAACATTTTGACTTTGCAACCATTGTCAAAATAAAGTTACATACATTAACAATTAAATTAATAGGAATCTGTTACCTGTAAATGGCTGCGCTTGTTGGAATTCTAGTTGGAGATGTCAAATAATGTTGTTTGCATCAGGTCGGTTGTTTATTTTATTCAAAATATTTATCTGGTTCAAATCAGTGACCTATTTGCAGAAGTGGTTGAAGCTATTTCATGATGGAGGTAGGAACGTTATTAGAGGTGTTGAGTCTTCTCTGTTTACTTGTACTTACGCTCCAACTTAGCAGGTATTGCTTCCAGTGTTTTGAGTTTTAAATGTACCTTTCAGTGAGATAATATATTGTGAATATATCGTTATCTTAATATCTGTGTGCAATGTTCATATCAAAAGAAATGTTTGAAGTGCAATAATTATGGGCTAATACAGGTCCTTCTCAAAATATTAGCATATTGTGATAAAGTTCATTATTTTCCATAATGTAATGATTAAAATTTTACATTCATATATTTTAGATTCATTGCACACTAACTGAAATATTTCAGGTCTTTTATTGTCTTAATACGGATGATTTTGGCATACAGCTCATGAAAACCCAAAATTCCTATCTCACAAAATTAGCATATTTCATCCGACCAATAAAAGAAAAGTGTTTTTAATACAAAAAACGTCAACCTTCAAATAATCATGTACAGTTATGCACTCAATACTTTGTCGGGAATCCTTTGGCAGAAATGACTGCTTCAATGCGGCGTGGCATGGAGGCAATCACCCTGTGGCACTGCTGAGGTCTTATGGAGGCCCAGGATGCTTCGATAGCGGCCTTTAGCTCATCCAGAGTGTTGGGTCTTGAGTCTCTCAACGTTCTCTTCACAATATCCCACAGATTCTCTATGGGGTTCAGTTCAGGAGAGTTGGCAGGCCAATTGAGCACAGTGATACCATGGTCAGTAAACCATTTACCAGTGGTTTTGGCACTGTGAGCAGATGCCAGGTCGTGCTGAAAAATGAAATCTTCATCTCCATAAAGCTTTTCAGCAGATGGAAGCATGAAGTGCTCCAAAATCTCCTGCTAGCTAGCTGCATTGACCCTGCCCTTGATAAAACACAGTGGACCAACACCAGCAGCTGACACGGCACCCCAGACCATCACTGACTGTGGGTACTTGACACTGGACTTCTGGCATTTTGGCATTTCCTTCTCCCCAGTCTTCCTCCAGACTCTGGCACCTTGATTTCCGAATGACATGCAGAATTTGCTTTCATCCGAAAAAAGTACTTTGGACCACTGAGCAACAGTCCAGTGCTGCTTCTCTGTAGCCCAGGTCAGGCGCTTCTGCCACTGTTTCTGGTTCAAAAGTGGCTTGACCTGGGGAATGCGGCACCTGTAGCCCATTTCCTGCACACGCCTGTGCACGGTGGCTCTGGATGTTTCTACTCCAGACTCAGTCCACTGCTTCCGCAGGTCCCCCAAGGTCTGGAATCGGCCCTTCTCCACAATCTTCCTCAGGGTCCGGTCACCTCTTCTCGTTGTGCAGCGTTTTCTGCCACACTTTTTCCTTCCCACAGACTTCCCACTGAGGTGCCTTGATACAGCACTCTGGGAACAGCCTATTTGTTCAGAAATTTATTTCTGTGTCTTGCCCTCTTGCTTGAGGGTGTCAATAGTGGCCTTCTGGACAGCAGTCAGGTCGGCAGTCTTACCCATGATTGGGGTTTTGAGTGATGAACCAGGCTGGGAGTTTTAAAGGCCTCAGGAATCTTTTGCAGGTGTTTAGAGTTAACTCGTTGATTCAGATGATTAGGTTCATAGCTCGTTTAGAGACCCTTTTAATAATATGCTAATTTTGTGAGATAGGAATTTTGAGTTTTCATGAGCTGTATGCCAAAATCATCCGTATTAAGACAATAAAAAACCTGAAATATTTCAGTTAGTGTGCAATGAATCTAAAATATTTGAATGTTAAATTTTAATCATTACATTATGGAAAATAATGAACTTTATCACAATATGCTAATATTTTGAGAAGGACCTGTATATTCCACGTCTGATGAGTTTGCATTTTACATACTAATGTAATATTTTGCCAGTTGGCAGCAGATGCTCACACCAGATACGAATGACATTGCTCAAAATGCCAAAGGTCACAGAGTTTAAGGAGAGGGAGAGGGTGAGAAAGAGAGGAAGAAAGAAAATAGGGATAAATCACAACAGATTTTGTCTACGCAGGATTTATTATTATTATTGCAAGATTTTGTAATTTGTGCAGCTCTAGGTGACATGTTGGGTTTGCATGAGGTCAGTTGGTTGTGTAGAGGACTTTCATTCTGCAGTCAGGGCATAAAGAGGTTGCATTGTCCTGATGTTTGATTCAATGGGTACGCAAGGGGCACCCATACACTTTGTCAACCCATGCACATTAAACTGTGACTTTTACTTTTGTATAGACGGCTCAGTGCGAAAGTAGCAGAATGCAGTAATGGCTCAGGTACCAAGGATCTCTAAATTGGTCCTCCTATTTGTAATTCCAAAAAAATCAAAGGGGAAAAAAAAAGTATAAGAATTATTTGCAGTTTGTGGTCAGTCCTCCAATCAAACCATCTTACCAAGAACAAATTAGTCTAACAGAAAACTAACAGCAGTAACCAGACACACAAAAACACCTCTATTAAACCCAAACCACATTTTGCTATAAAAATCACTCTGTTTAGGCTAATTAAGTTTAAATGAGTCACTTTTTGGTGATGAGGACATGAAACAACAGTTGTCTTGTTAATGTCCCCTAAAAAATCTTATAGTCAGTTTATCCCTGAACCAATGAACGTCTCCCTTAGCTTCTCATTGTTTATACACATAGTTCAACCTCGCATTAAAAGTTAATACCAAAAATAGTACTGTAAGCTCATCAGCTAGAAAAAAACCCTAACTGTAGTTAACTGTTGTTCTACTACACTGTGGTAGCCTTTGCAGTGTTCTGCGCTGTGGTCTGCTGGGGGAGCGGCTGCACACAGCAGGACAGGAGGAGACTGGACAAGCTGGTCAGGAGGGCCAGTTCAGTTCACTCTACAGTGGAGGTGGGGGAGAGGAGGCTGATGGCTAAACGGACATCCATCATGAACAATGCCTCTCACCCCCTGTAAGACACTGTAGCTGCTCTAATCAGCTCCTCCAGCAGCAGGCTACACGTGCCACAGGGCAGGAAGGAATGTTTGAGAAAGTCTTTCCTGCTCTACCTGCTCTAAAATCAAAACCTATAAATGTACAATACTACCAATATATATGCATCACCACATTTTTATCTCTTCTTTTTATGTATATAGGGTTCATATTTGTGTAATTTTATTTTGGAGCACTAATTTGTTTTGTTGCTTTGCTTGCTCTATTTATTTTTTATTTATAATTTTCTTTAAAATATCTTCCTAGATGTGTGACATTTACTGTGTTTTGCTTTATTCATTTCCCTCTTGGAGGATTAATAAAGTCGTTTCTCTAACGTCTCTGAACATGTTAGCTAGCAGCCTCTCGGCTTCTGACAGACTCGCTAACTCTGACATGAAAACATTGATTTACTATTTAAAGGCCTGCTGTAAAATTCCAGAGTGCATACCTAATCACTGAGCCGATACAGGACTGATACAGTTATCTGCCTAGCAACAGAGCAGAATGACTTGATAGGATAAAAACACTGGAAATTTCAACATTTGCCAAGGGATTGGTTTATAAACAGGCTGTGGGAAGGGTTAGTGAAGTTTCATGCAGGACAGAAATCATTCTTCTCATGAACATTGTCACCAACGTTTAATTAAAACCAAATCACAATACTGAGTTTTGTGGCTATCTCGGGTTGATGTGACACGTTTTCTCTACTAATTATTCAGCCATTGGGCCAGAACGTATCTGAGCAACTGCTCTGTAGAGTAGAAGTTGAATCAATAGGAAATGTGTGAAACAGGAGGTGACATTTTTCTCATCTCTACAAGTAAATTCCAGGAACTAGGCCAACTCAATGTACAGCCATCTAAATGTCCTACATTCTGACATCTTGGTACAACTGCCGTAAGAACCAATCACTGTTTTTTTGTCCCTGTAGTGCCAGAGCGTTTGACCTGCAGCTAACGGTTTCCTGTTTGTTGCTATTCTGATGTACATCAAAGTTGAATAGGAGTTTAGCCCGGAGTCTTATAAAAAATCTCTTTCTGCTCTATTGACATCATATAGGAGAAAGTGTGAGATATTTCAAGCCAATAACAAGCAGTAATTTCAGAATGCTGAGGGACCTTAAGGCTGCGCCTACAGGAAATATTAATCCAAAGTGCACAGAAGCCATACTGAAATTGAATGGATTCAGACTGCCCTTGCAAAATGCTTCTTGTGAATTGCACCACACGTGCTCTACAAAATTGCTGTCCTTAAGGCACATTGCGGAATTGGTTGCTGTTTCAGCTTGCCATGAATTTCTTCATATGGCAGCAAACAACTGTGGGGAAAGGGAGGATTTCGGCAATTAAGGAAAGCACATCAGCACTTTGAATCCTGGGGGTTTAAGAGCAATTAGAGCTGCTGAGACAGGAGGATTAAGACAGTTTAACCATGGTTTACGAGAACTTTTGAAGGAGTTCATTATACAACACGACTGCATATGATTTCTAAGTAAAATGATAATTTCTTGGTGCTTTAGCAGTGTGCAGAAGCTAATTTTGATCTTGAATGTGGCAACATGGTGAATATTTTTATTTGACTTATAGTTGAAACCGGAGAGTGTTCAGTAGATTTAATTTGCACAGTGTCTTTGTGTGATTATTACCTAACTAACCTACTGATTTGTTTTTTTGCCATTTGGGGCTTCAGATGGATCGATCTTTTCAGCTATTATACTAGTACAGAGGGTGGACTTTTACAGATTTTTTTACTGCTCGTATGAGGATTGTTATTTTTTTTAAATAAAAAAGCAATTATAATTTAAATTTTGAGAAAGGACAGTTTTAATAACAATAAATAATACATTTTATTTAAAAGAACTTTTCATAACACTCAAGGACACTGTACAAGACAAGTAAAAAAAAATATAAAATAAAATAAATTTATTTTTTCATTTAAATAGGCTTTTAGCTTGTTACTGTAATATCACTAACAGGATTTCTCTTGAAAAAGGTGTCAATCTTCCCATGTTTTTTTCTTTTATGCATCTTTATTATAATACATATATAAGTGACAAAATGGCAAAAGCGTGACAGTGTCATGAATCTGATGGACATGACAGAAAGACTGCTTTTTCTGGCTTACCAAAGCTTGCACATCCAGAGAAACAATATGTTAGCAATAACTATCCTTTTTGTTGTTACATACTGATGTGTCCTCTGCACGAACTGAACGTAAGATAAACACAAGACATTCGGGACTTAAGGCGGGAATGCCAGTCAGCAGCCAATCAGCAGCCAGTGTCAGGTTTCAACCGGAGGGGAGTGGGTGAGGGCGAGAGGAAGGGGAAAAATACAGTGAACGCAATATGGAGGAAAGAGACTGGAAGCGCTGTGGGTAAAGTAATGGTGTCCAACCGTGTCACAAGGAAAGTGTGGGTGTTAAAACACTAACATCCCTGATGGTTGCGACGCCCATGATTAATGACATCCATACCTAATGTACCCCATACACTGTAAAAACTATTAGAGTAGTTCAACTTAAAAACTTTAGCTCAATTGCTGCCTTAAAAATGTACGTTAACTCAACTTCAAGATAAGAGTTTTTTAAATTTGGAAAGGTAAGTTGTTTAGGATACTGGATTCATGATCATTTCTTGTTTTAACTTGATACTCTGAGTAGAGTTTACTGCTGATTTTGTATTATCCAATATAGAAAACTTAGTTTTTCTTGTTAGAGTAACAATTATGTGCCATTTCAACTCACAAAACCCAGTTATACCAATTTTTTCAATAATGATTAGTTATTGTTTGAACTTGTTACTTTGAGTCAACTCACTGTATCACACCATTGTTAAAACATGTTTTGTTTCGTCAAAAGAAAATACAATTATACATCCATTTAACAAATTTTTAAAATACATCTTTCTGTATCGCTTACCTCTGTAAGTTACTTTAACTCATGTTTATAAGGCAGCAATTGAACTTGAATTTAAAATTCCATTTAACTACCATTTTCAATTTTCATTAGTGGTCTGAACTTATAATGGCAATCTTACCAGATTCCTAAGAAAACACTGAATTCAACTATCACAAATAACGAAACTTCAAAAAAAAATTTAAATAATTTATTTGAATACCACCTTCACTTACAACTTACTTCTGTTTGTACAGAAAATTATTAAAATATATGAGGCCTATCTGGAAAAGTAAACAAAATTGGACCATGGGGATGAAGAACCTGCCATGTTGTAGTCAGTACTTGTCAGACTAAAAAAATAAACGTATATATCTAAATATATCTTTATATATAGAAATATATATCCATCTATGTATATATCTAAATATATATCTATATATAGATATTATATCTCCCTGAATTTCTTTTTTAATGTACCAAATACATGAAGAGTTTGGTTTTTTGAAAATTATGAAAATGTGATGAAAAATCATATGACTGAATAGAACAACTGTCTCCTACCATTCAAAAACAGTTTCAACAGTGCAGAGTCTGCCAACATTTTAAAGTACATTGAACTTTTAAATAACATACAACATACACAATAAAGTAAGTCTGTCTGAAGAAAGAAAACTTACTATAACTTCTTAGTCAAACAAAATTAAGACTGTCAGCGCAGACAAATGTTACAGTTTGTACCTCAGAATTTTATTGGTTAGTCAATGGACTCTGGCAGAAGCTTGGTCTGGTTTGATCTTCATAACTACTCTCTGAAGAATCTCAAATGTATACTTCATGGCATATGGATACTCAAGATTCATGCAATAGATGACACTCATAAGCAATGAAAATGCAACTACAACATCTTTAATGTTGTGAAGAACAATGGTCTCTTCAACAACAACTGCCACATCAAAGACCTCGCGTGGGATAGCATCTGGTTCACCACTCTCACAACCTATCAGGAGGCCAAGTTGCATCCCCTTCATGCCTTTATCCAGAATCTCAACGTGAGCCTTGGGGAACCAGAAATAATGTGTAACCATTTTTGTCAGCAACTACAAGACACCATTACCTCAAGGTCTATATACAAAGCTGTGAAGTTGTAAAGCTGTGTTGATCTAAAGTCCTCGTCATATAAAGTGGTGTGAAAAATCCTTCCTGATTTCTTATTCGGGTGGGGGGGCTCTTGGACTAATATTTACGTTTGTTTGATGTAACACTAAAGTGTGACAAACATGCAAGAAAAAAAGTAAGAAATCAGGAAGGGGCAAGCACTTTTTCACGCCACTGTATGTATATTTGCTTCATCTCAAATCTGTTATCATTGTTTCTGTGATTGCAATATGCTCTGTTTATACAAACTAAGCATGCTGTGAGCCATTTACAACAGGTAAAACACTGACTGCAATATAAATGCACCACTCTAGCCTCTGCAAACGTGTATGAGCAAGCATACACACAGCTCCTCTGCAAAATAATAACAAAAATTTAAAAAGAATGAAACTGACAGTGTATATACACACACAGTTCTGCATTTTACATTTTGTATAACCTTACATCACATATCCTGATGACATTTGCTGGATCTTCGCCTGATATGTATTGTGGCAGACCAAGTAGAGCAGCAGCCCTTCTCCTGTCATTTGTGTCCTACAACACAAAAAAGCTTGCTGTAAAATCAAAAGCTTAAAAGAACGAATGGTGTCTACATTTCTAGTCATCCGTGTATCCACTTACATCCCTCACAAGGCAGTCCAAAATGTGTTTAAGGGCCTGCTTCTTTCCAGATGTTTGTTGCTGCTGAAAAAGTGCAAAGCTCACAACGCAGTTTAGCAACTAAATTTAATCCTTTTTTATGTTCTTTGATATGTTTAGCAAATTCCACGTGCGATTGGAGCAAAGTTAGACAGTTGGGGTAAATGCAACTCAAGCCCTGTCTTCCATGTTCATGACTTCTTTTCTAATGGCTTACTATTGTTCTTTCACTGTAAGTAGCAAAACTGCAGAACTTACAACTCCACTTCATCCACAGTTGTAGCCAAAGTTCAATGATCAAACTGCATCTAGAACACAGAAAATAATTTATTAGAAAGAGCGTGGTATAAAACCCATCGATATATTGACTTGACATGTTGACCAGATGTAAATCTAGTAGTACAACCAAATTTCTCAGAAATAAGAAGAGAAAGGTGGGGAACATGCTATTTTTCAGTTCTTAATATAATAGATATCTCTATTTGTGGCTGACATCATAGGCCCTCTTCTGTTATATCAGATCTTAATAACAATTTAGAAAATCATATAAGCTGAAATTTGGAAAAAAAAATAGAGCAAACTATTTTCATTAAAAAACGTTTTTAACCACATATTACAAAAAAGCTGAACAAAAGTAAAATGAATAAAAATTACTAAAACTAAGAATTTTGGAAAAGTACAAATGAACAAACATGCACCATAAAATATGAATTTGAAAGATTCCATTGTAGTTTTATGCACATAGCATAACTGCAAATTTAGCCTTTATGAAACAGTTTATATAACTACGCTAGAATGAGTATGTGTGAAAGATACATTCGTTAAAACATCCACACGACAAAATTTTTAGTGCAATCTCCGTGCACACATCCTACTCTGGAACCAGTTTTAAAAACGTGCCCTTTTCAGATAAAAAGTGCGCTGCTGTGGTGTACACAAACAGTAGAAACGCAACATCATTCAGTTTACACCCTTAAGACGTCGTATGCGAAGGATATAAATGGCACCTTTATCATCTTCTGCTCCATTCTCGAACGTGTGCCCGCTATGCGCGGGAATGTACGGCTCACCTCTGAAAGCAAGGCTTATATGCTAGCAACTACAGTATGTCACGAGATTAAAGAAAATTTAATAACACGGGTGAAAAATCAGTTTAGAAATAAAGCCTAGTCCCCAAAAGTCCCTTCAGAATCTAGTTTCCTCCCCAAATGCCATACATGCTCTTCTGTAAGACTGAAATCTTTAAGCTAGGTTCACCTCATTTAACTTTACTGGCACTAACAATTTTTTTGTAGAAGTATTATGTGTCACATATCAATGTCACATGTGAAGAAATTAATTTCTTTATATCCAATTTACAAACTAGGTTGGACTAAAATTCGAACAAATGTAACGACTTACCTTACTGCATCGTCTACTCCTCAGGCGGACAGCTCTTTGACCCAATACAGCTTGCTAATGCTCCTGACGAAAAGTATTCCTCCGCCGCTTCTCTTTTCAACGTTCTCAGTGTGCTAAACTGATGTTGCTATTTTAATATTAATGGGCAAATACAACATGCTGGAGCATGTCCTCAAATGTTACATAATTATATCATAATTATCAGCCGTTTATCAGATTAAGACCAATTTCTCAGCACTACTTTGTACCGTGCAGTAATTTTGCCACCATCGTGAGTTTTTGAGATCCAGTTTGATCCGGTCACTATTTTTTAAACTCATATTGATGAGTTATTTTGACACATTCAAATATTCATTTCATTCAACCTACTCAAAACTTTGAGTTGCAAAACCAAAAACTCATGAAAAAAAGTTGAAATTGTATAATGTGTTATTTTGAGTGGAAGCAAATAATAGAAACAAGTTATGATAACTTATTGGGCATCTCTGTTTTTACAGTGTAGTCCCCTTTGTTGAGCACATCATGCAGCCTTGTGCGTTCTGTCCGAATGTATTATGATGAGCCCTGGATACGAAGGAGAGTATTTTACACTTTAAGAAGCCTCCTGCACTTTTAAATCTTTCATGTGGAAAGATTTCAATGGAAGGAAACACTGGCAGAAGGACAGACAAGGTACGAATGATCTTTAAACAATGTGAGTGTCCGAGCTACGCCACCCTGTTGGCAGTTAGACAGCTCGGAGTTCCTCCGGATCTTTCCCCAGGAGCGAACCCACTGTCTACAACACTTTCTCTTAAAACAAGGACTCTCAAACAGAACTAAACTGTTACCACTTTTAATCTAAATAAGACGGTGGAATGGTTGCTGAGATCAGCACTGAGGCTCATCCTGGATCATCTCGGAGATCAAAGTGACGAAGTAGCCCCGAAAGAAGGTCACATGTAGTTTTGTATCTAGTACTCCCTCAGTGTTTATCAGTAGACTATGTGTCACCATTCTGTTGTCTATCTGATATGGTGTGTAATAGCAGGTGTCCAATCCTTAATCTAAGTGTTGCTGCAGCATTCTAATCAACCCAGTTACATACTGTTGCACAATCGAACCCAATGTACTAAAACTTATGTCAAACCGTAGGTCATTTGTCCTTGTAATTTACATCAATGAGGATTCCTATCCATATCATAACAAAAATGAATACAGTAGAATTTATACTTTATCATTATGGTGTGTGTGTGACAGCTCATCTATACGTAATAATAAGGTGATTCCTAACATGAGAATATTGCCACTGGCTACAGCAGTTGGTATCTTCTACGTAGTTTCCTGTTCATTGATTATTTAGATACTGGATAATTCTACACTGACAAGGGATTTATAAATAGACAGTTTGAGACAATAATCTCTATTTATGTAAAAACAGACAAATGAACATTTCAACATTTATATTGCTATTTTTTGCGGTATGATCAAGCAAAAGAAAACAGCAGTACATAAACTGATCAAACCAGCACTGGATTGTACAGTAATTACAGATTTCTTAAAACTTAGTTTGAAATATGTGAAAACCTTGCGCTGATTGTGAAAACAAACTAAAATAGCTGATTTTCTGGGTTTAAACCAGAAAATATAGTTAAACGCTCTCATATTGGCTTATTATCTAGAACCCATTGATGTGAATTGTCTCGTTTTAATGAACTGGATATAAAGTTCCACTGCAGATCACCAAACAGAGGATGCCTTGTAGAAGCTTTTGACATTATTACCAACACTTAATAGAGGCGGTTTGAGAAGTTTTGTAGATATCTGCATCAGGATGGGTTGTTTGGTTTCTGGAATGGGGCATGTACATCCGATATTGATGCTAATTCTTAAAAGCTATTTCTCAGGCTACAGAAGACCTTAAAGCTAAACCCTGTAGCTTCCAGTGGTAATTGAGCCATTGCACCATTGTCTGCTTATTGATAAAGCCTACATCTTTCTTAATACTTTGACTTCTCACAGAGCCTGATTTGCTCTCTCACACACCTAACCAGAATCTGAAGAAGCTCAGTGCCATCCCCGTAATCCTTGTGCAACAACTCCCATTCAGTTATCCTACGGCGCTCGAAGTAGGCTTCTTCAGATTGCTCCACAGCCTGTCTTCTTACAGGAAGCTTATGTGAATGAAAGAGCCATCTCTAACTGAATGAGAGTATTGTCATCATTGCTGATGTTGGTGTTTATCAGGTTGTTTGTGTCTTTGTGGTTAATAAATCGGAGCATCAGATTGTTTCACTGTTGGGGCTTAGAAACAAATGATAGATAGGCTTGTATGCCTTGCAGTCTGAAATTCTAAGTACATAAAAGAGACATACATTTACAGAGTTTAATGCGATTTTTTTTCAGTGAGATTATTCAAAGAAGCAATAATCAGCGTAGCTTCGGGAATTTGTAAGCAGGAACAAAGCTGTTAATGTCAGCACCTGATGCAGCCTCACTAAGCTAAGAGCCAGCAATGCTGCTAGACTGGGAAATGAGATTTTATCTTTAATGTGTTAAGCCTCTGGAAACGAGAGAAACTGAGGGGTGAAAGTCATTTGCAAAGACAAGTGGAGTTACCCGCTGCAGACTTAAGTCGTTGAGTTTTATCACTCGGAGCCACTGAATAACAGGAGAAAGGGAGCACTTCAGTAGGAGTAGGCAGCTAGAGCGGGTAAAAGAGGTGTTTGTTCATGGGTTGACTTTGTTGGAGAGTGTTTCCTCCCCAGGTTCCCCATACAAGGCATACGTTGACTTGTTGCTGGCTGTGGCTCAGGCTGAGCTTGTGCAGAAGCTGCTCTGTATGCCTGTCAGGGATCTGCTGCCCCAGATCAGTGCGAGGAGCAAAATGGACAGGTGCAGCAGACAGCCTGAGGATATGGAGCGAGGAGTTTGGCTTTTAATTACAGCCACATGGGTAATGAGGATGCTTTTTTACATTTTTCATTAAGCTAACCCCAGGATGCTAATTTAAGGCCAACTCTGTTTTTCACTGTTTTAAGGCTTGCAGGAAATGACTTCATCATTTTATTCTATGGACTATTTTAATGGAGCAGTTTGAAACACAAATTTGATTCATATACAGTCATGGTAGAAAAGCAGACGCTCTTTTAAATCTTGAGTGCTGTGTTTAGTCACATGATAAAAATGGCCTTTACCAGGTTCTAGAATTATTTTAATTTAACCTCAAGTCTACTACAACAACACCCAACAGATTTCACAGTTGGTATTTATTGAACAAAACCAATTCTTGCTGCTTCCATTGAATTGTGGAAGGAAAGTATCAGCCCCATGAGCTGCTAATTAAATGCTTGATTAACTGATCATAATTACTGTAACAACCAATAGTCATTTTGGTCTGGAGCATACAAGTGTGTGCTTTTATGGAACAGAAAAACATCTGATAAATTTTGGTGCATTGGATTTAGATAAGGTTAAGGATATATAAATGGTCTAAATAGATAGGAAAAGGATGTGGAAAATATCAAGCCAAATAATGTGTAATTGATTTTGAGATTAAGGATGCATCTCAAGAACTAATCGTAGCCCTTATCTCACATGTATCTTTAATTAGTGTTTTTGTGTTTGCTGCTTGATTTTCGTCCATCATTTGTTGCTCTTTGTAAGTTCATCACCCATAATTGAACCAATTAATATGCTGTATTGTGCTGTAAATTGTCACTCCACCATTTACCCTCCTGCAAGTCTCCTTGTTAACAGTTCTGTTTTCTGGACAGTTGATTTTTTTTCTTTTCCTCCAGCAATCTGCTTTTGATATGACAAACTTTAGTCTTTCTTTGGAATTTTCTCTTTGAGATTGTGGTTTTTGAGTGCAGTCTGCTGTGGGCTTAGCACATATGAGGTAAAAACTCTTTATATGCCTATGTGTGCATGGGAGACAACACAGTAGATTTCCACATCAACCGCCTGGCTGCACAGCAGTAAAGATCAGTTGATAAGGCAAACGACAGGGATTGGCAGTTAAATCAGCCAAGCATCATGGGAAAGGAGAATAACTGGGCCATTACAGATGAACCATTTTACCCGAGGCAGGTTGATACTGCAGTATGTTCCCCTCACTCTGCTGTGTCATTAACAACTGAGTAACAACATGAGCAGTGCGGGGAGGTTGCATATTCATTTAGTAAATGGTGAGCTTCTTCCTCATATTTGTAATCCTGAATTTCAAGTTTACAAGCAACTAGATCATGAGTTTTACCCATCTGCTTCCAGAAGCCCTTATGAAATCCAAGGATGAAAAAACAAAATACCCACCAAAAAGTCAATATTACCAGTGCAGATTCTTCTTACTAACTTCATTAACTCTGAGATGTTGGATATCAACTTCTACACAGCATCCTTAATGATGGTGACCCATTCTTGTCTCATGAGTGGAAGACGCTGATCGCTGATTTTTGGCTCATGGTCATCCACCTGCTTTTTGAGAAGTTACCACAGGTTATCAGTTTAGTTAGGCTCTCTGGAAACTTTGACACCACAGGTCCAGAATGTTAAAGTTCTGGCCTTTCAGATTCTTCTTAAATTTCTGTTTCATGTCATGGTGCTAAAAAATCCAGAAATCGGCAACAGGTTGTTCCTAGATTGTTGAAAAAAGTCTTGAAGTACATTTTGAGACCACAGTATCACAGTGTACGCATAAAAATAAAAACCCTCAGTAGCATCTCAATAATATGATTTTAAACTACAGGAGGAGTTTGATGTAAAACTTTTTAAAACCATAGTATTCCTTGATTCCAGTAACAGGCCCATGCTCAGTCACTATCAAGACACTTGTCTGGTGGGGCTGTAATCTTTAAGCTCTTCACAATTTCACATGATTATGGTTCAGAAAGCTGTAATGTGATAATAAATTCTCTAGGGACGTAACAAACTGTATATTATAGCTGAGGTTTACAAAAACTGCAAAGGATGTGGCTCATGTCCAGCTAATTTCCCCTTAGCCACAGAGAGTGTTGGGTGTTATGCATGTGACCTTATGTGTTTACCACTAATTTTCCAAGGTGCTGCATTTAAGCACTTCTGACTTCAGGCCTTTGCGTTCATAGAAATGAGGTAATATGCTAACTAGGGGTGCACTGATTGATTGACTGGCCGATCAATCGGCCCACAATTTCCTTCATTTTGGGTAATCGGCCAATACTTACACGTGAAATGGATCTTATCCACCGATCTTATCTACTTGTCTAACCTATTGCGCAACTTGTTTCTTTGTAAAATGTGAAAAATGAAAGACTAAAGGAACTGCAATGCTCTAAATTTTTCATTTATATTTGAGAGCACTGCCTCTGGGGCCGTTAAAAAAAGTTTGAATTGTTTCATGGGTATTGTGTAATGTTTTTGAACAAAATAAGATTTCATCTTTGAAGGCATATTGTGACCTTATAACACCTGACAGTGTCAGTTATAAAAAAAAAAAAAATTGGTATCGGCCAAAATCTTAATCGGCGGGTCAGGCTTTTTAAAGATCGGTGATCGGCCAGACAATTGCAAGTGGTGCACCCCTGATGCTAACATATTAAGATAATTGAGTTTGATGTTTGTTAATAATTTCAAAATGGTCAATCTGCAGCTTGATGGATCGAAAAATTGATTTCATCTCCCACCCTTACTACACAGGACTCACCCGTTGCTTTTGTAATTTATTCTAAAGAGAAATGATTTTCTGGATGTCTCAAACAAACAGAAGTAATCAAAGAAAGTAACAAGGCTGAGGTCTTCATCTGTCCATCCTTTGGACAGATAAAGGATCCATCCTCATGCTGTCCTTGATGTTTTTCTGCAGAGACGTGGCGTCTTTGCTGCTCCATTTTGTCCAAAAGTCTTACCTCACCATGCAGATCCACTCACCTGTGCTTCCTGCCAGTGTTCAGCAAGCTTTGCACTGGTGGCAACATGACTCTGTGAAAAAAAGAAATATTGGATGGGTATAGTCCTTGTTCCTGCTGGACATCCTGAAGTCTTCTTTCTTCTGCTAGAACCTGTTAAGTTAAAGGTCTGGATCCTATTAACCTCTCTTTTTGGCAGCTGTTTCCTGTGTTTTGATGATGAAGTAATAATGGCTGCTTCCTTTTCTTTGAAGGTGACCTTTACTACAGCAAAAAAAAACAGTTGTAATGGGACCACCTAAGGAGGGTATAAATGCCCCCATGTTATAGCAATCTGCTAGGTAATTGGATTAATGGTGATTTTAGTGGGCCTATTTCACAGTTTCACCTGAGCTGATGCTGTTTCGACAAAATGTAGTTAAATTTGAAAAAAGTCTTTTTGTTATAGTGTAAACATTTTAAGCCAATAAAAGTCCTGACAATAAATTGTTCCCTATGTGATTGTTGCCCAATAATCTAAAAATAATGAGTGATGTCACCAAAAACCTGTGGCTCCATCTTGCAGAGTTAAAAAGGGGGGTTTAAATCTTTCCTCAACTACTGATCAGTGGACATTTCTTGCAAGTTCTGTTTCAGTCCAAATAACTTTCACAGCTGTTTGTAGAATTTGCCCAGAATTGGCTTTTTTTCACCATTTTTCCAGTCCTTTCCTGTTTTCTTGGTTTATTTTCCTGCAGATTGCCATGGTGTTTTTGTTTTTTGAGGTTAGACACCTTCAGAGTAAGGGTTTGAGCAGGGTCATTTAATCTCGTTTTTTAGTCTTTAAGTGATGTTGAGCAGAAAGGCCACAGCCACACCAGTAAATTAGAGCAGCCGTTTGAAGACCAGCAAGCCATCTCTTGAAGAAATTGCTGCATTTTTTGCTCTGCTAGACCGTGTCTTTGCTTCCTGAGTGACTTCCATAAACAGCAGGTGGTATCAATGTCAGAATTTATGAGGCTTGGATTTGTTTTTTTGCTCTTGTTAAATATTTTCATTGACATTGATGAGAGTTTCAAAATGATTCATGAAAACACAGGCTGTGAGGGGCAGGGGAAGGAGAAATTATTTACAAATTCAAGGAGTGTCTTTTTTAGCTCTGAATAACATGAGGCCATATTAGGGATAGGAGATATAGACCTTAAAAGTTATGACAATATAGTGTGATACTTATTGCAATAACGATAATAGGGATAAAACATATTTAAAAATCCACCTCAGGCTTTTTTCCTTTAGATTATTTGGGTGTTACTGCATGTCACTGGCCTATAAACCAAAATATTGCTCTGGAAAAAAACACAATACAACAAACAGTCAACAACTAAGGAATAACTTATTGATTTATTAAATAGTAACACCAGGATTATTTTATCACTTGCTCATCCCTAGGCGAAATATATTTTGGAGAAAGAAACCTTTAAAAAAAACCTGGAAAAATAAGTAAGTAATTGGCTTTTGTATTTCAAAGCACATTAGTCATTTTAAATGCACCTTTCTAACACAAAACCAGGCTTTGAAATCACGCCCTGATAACTTGATATGCACTTTAATATATGGATGATAACGTAATGTTACTTCACTGTCTGGTAGCATCTCGCTGTCTAGTACAGTAAACAGCGAACGGACAATTTTCTTGATGAAAAGACCTTCTTAAGAGAAATATGTTTAATGGATGTGTGGCTGCTGATTGATGACGCAGAAAGATGATTTTATGTGCACTTCTACCTCAACGGTGCTATATGCATATATGGAACATGTACAAGCAACAGGATTTTCCAGTTTAAATCATAAATTTAGGGAAGAGCCAAAGATGAGGGACACGGTTTCCTTTGTTCAGTGGTCACAACAGCTTTAGCAGCGTTATTTAGTTTGTGGGTGCCCTCTAAGAGTACAAAACATAGTGAGGTTTGCTGATTGCGTTTAGGTATTCAGGTTAAGGTAGTAATCTACTGTTTGGCTGATATTTGACCATTATGCACATATTTGGACATGTATAACTTTACATTTGTATAGATGTGTATATATAAAGGCTAGTGCTTACATTTATTTGTGGATTCCTAGATTAATTTGTACTTTAAATATTGCAGTACATTTATAACTTTATTTATGTTTTGATACACTGGAAAAAAGTTATTTTGCTTTAGTCTGTTATGTCCATTGGAAATTGTCAATATATAATTTATTACAGTAATAATTAATCAAAATCAGTATTTAGGCATTTTGTAAAAAGCATCAGTTGAATTATTTTAGGTATATAATTCTCTGAGAAGCTATAAAAAAACTGACCAACATTATATCCTGCTGTAAAGATTTTTGTTTCATTTTGGAGTTTCTTATATGTCCAAGAACTGCTGTTTGTCATTAGTCTCCATACCCCACACTGATGTGTGCCCTTGGCCTGAAGACATTTTTAGATGCACGTCTTGTTACGAAGCAACAAATGAACAGAGGCTTTCCAACAGTTCTTGAACCAAAGCCATTCACTGGTTGGTTTCGCCTTCTGCTCCTGTATCGGACTGCTGTCTTTTCAGCTATGATCTGCTTGTCCCCATATTGAAAAATTATGGTAATTGCCTTCAAGTGCAGCTGTAAAGCTCTTCCCAGCAAGTCCATTGGTTGAATTGTTTCAGCTAGTGTTGGGAAGAAGCAGCATGCATGTGGCCCTTTGGTTCGGCACGACGTAGCAAAGCTTGGCACAGTGCTTAGAGGCGGCCGTGGGGAGATGTGCGGAGCAATGATTGCAGGATTAGGGCCACTGAGATAACTGATTTGCTGATCATTATGTAAGCCACATCTGTCCCCTGTCACGTCAGTGGCACCCGGCCTCCCACGCTGAGCAGGATGTCGTTCTGAGTTCTGCTTACAAAAGGAAAAATCGGGATGGCATGAGGGAGGCGGGAGTGGAACATATTCCTGGCTGCTGGTACTAGAAACATGAAGACAGTGATGTTGGTAAACAAAGAAATTATAACAAGCCAAATTCCTTTAAATCCAATACAAAAACTCAGAAAGATATTGTTAATATCATTTGTTTTGTTTAAGAGAAAGGATTTCTGGAAGGATTAGTCTGGAATTGTTATGAATTAGTGTGTGTCTGAGCATTCTACAAATCCAATCCTCCACCTTGAAAATTTGTCTGATTGACACATCAGCCCTTTTTATGTTATGCAGTACATGGTACATGTACTTTTTTCATTATATATGGGAAGAAACTTGTGCCATCAGAAACTGAATTTGAATTGCTCATACTGAATCTGTATTTGTGTAATTTGAAATTAAATGCATTGGTTTGAAAATGAATTTCACTAAACTGAAACTGAATATAATGGTTTAAAACTGAATTTGTTTACTTTGAAAATTGCTTTGCTTTATATTGAAAATTCAGTTTGTTTACTTTCCCTTTGAGGTCTGAAATTCAATTTCGTTTCCAAAATTCAGTTTTTTGTGTCACACATCTAGGTCCTTGAATATGGAAGCAAATCGTTACCATATTTCAAATGAAAAAGCATTTTCAGAAATGCTTTTTCATTTTAAGAATGTGGCTGCATTGTTTGACTCATAAATTAAATTAGTTATCAATAATTCTATTTGCATTTTAATTTTCTTCTTCAAGATTGCTCATTCTTTCACTTGATTAAAATGAAAAAGACATTTGAGATTTATTTTTCAAAATGTACCCCAGCAAATAGATACCAAAATTCAATTTGAAATGTAAAATTTGAAAATGAAAAAGCATTTCCAGAAATGCTTTTTCATTTTAAGAATGTGGCTGCATTGTTTGACTCATAAATAAAATTAGTAATCAATCATCCTATTTGCATTTGCATTTTCTTCTTCACGACTGCACATTTTATGCCATAATCAAAAAGAAAACAAAGCAGACATTGCTTTTTCGTTTTCGTGGTCTGCCCACAAAGTACTGCCCAGAACTCAAAAACGAAAAAGCATTCCGAGCTGCGGGCGCAGAAGAGTGACGTCAGCAGCCGCTCTTCCTCAGCTCCCTGCTGACCGAGCTGCCCATCTTGTTCGGTGGGAGGCGCTGTGCACGTCTGCATTGCATTACATTGCAAACGTGCCGAGAAATTGATTGAATTGCAGCAGGGCCGAGCTCAATTTGTGGCAGTGGCAGGCAGAACTGGTAGTTCCGCCACAGCTCCACAGTTCTGGTGGCAGCTTCGGTGGCAGGCTGTGGTAGTTCCGCCACAGCCTGCCACCGAAGCTGCCACCGGAACTGCCACAGCTTGCCGCACGGTGGCACGGGATTCCGCGTGGATGCCAGAAGGTGCCACACCGGCCGTAAAACTTGCCAATGCGGTTGCCGCTGTTTTTGTGGAAGCTGATGCTGATTATCGGGTTGTCATTGTTGTTATAGCCTGTTACCTTTAAATAATGATTTCATTATTGATTATTATTTAATAAACAGCTTTAGACCCATAACATAAGGTGATTGTATTTACTTGACATGGAAAATAAATAGCACTATGTGTATGTGTGACGTGTTGAAAGGATGACGATTTATTGCACAAACAGCCGGTTTATTATAGAGCATGAGCGGCTATTCTGAATCGTCACTCACAGAAAAATATAAATAAATGCTTAAAAACACGCTGGATGTCCCAGGCCATAAGGCTGCCACAAGGATGCCACAGCCTGCCACCGGAACTACCAGTTCTGCCTGCCACTGCCACAAATTGAGCTCGGCCCTGCTGCAATTCAGTCAATTTCTCGGCACGTTTGCAATGTAATGCAATGCAGACGTGCACAGCGCCCCCTACCGAACAAGACAGGTAGCTCGGTCAGCAGGGAGCTGAGGAAGAGCGGCTGCATTTCTGGAAATGCTTTTTCATTTTCAAATTTTACATTTCAAATTGAATTTTGGTATCTATTTGCTGGGGTACATTTTGAAAAATAAATCTCAAATGTCTTTTTCTTTTTTATTTTAATTAAGTGAAAGAATGAGCAGTCTTGAAGAAGAAAATTTAAATGCAAATAGGATTATTGATAACTAATTTAATTTATGAGTCAAACAATGCAGCCACATTCTTAAAATGAAAAAGCATTTCTGAAATGCTTTTTCATTTGAAATATGGTAACGATTTGCTTCCATACTTGAAGCCACGGATTAATCAAACAAAGATTTACTGATCCACGGATGTCATTCTTTTGAAGGATGCATTTGTAGGCCGATAACATCCTGGATGAGGCGACGAATGCTGTCCAATCTCCAATGTTCCAACAAATGCGTCCTTCTTATCCCCAGATTTGAAGGATGGGTCCGGTGTATCCTCCGTGGATCACCCTATCCCATGATCCATTGCGGGTCGAAGTAGATTGTTCAAACGGAAGTAGCAATGGCTGGAGGAGAGAGAAAAGCTGTGAATAAAATTGGATATATTGCGCATTCTGTGAAACAACTGAACTTTTACAATGTTTTTAGACGAGGATGTAGTTGTGTAAACCTAAAATATCTGATCGGTTTATCAAGATATCGCTTAATTGCACAAATGCGCAGATGTGTTCGTCCGCTGCCCCAGCAGCTGCTCGCCTCGCCTCGTCAGTCATCTGACCGGGTGGTTGAGGTGCGCTAAACCCCGAGAGAACATCTGACTCCCGGCACATTGTTTTCAAAATACCGCTGGGTTTCCCCTATGAGTGGAAGTTAAACAGATATAATTCAGTCCGATGAAATCCAATATTAATGTTTGGTTTATTTATTATAATAATAATTATTATTATTATGCTCTGCAAAATGATTTCAACTTTGTTCCTAAAGTTAATAGGTTAGTGTTTAAGTTGTTGACAGCTTTACAAATAAATCAAACAAATGTATTTGTCAATGTATTTTATCTAGTGTTAGATTTTTATAGCCATGAACACAAAAAATATTTTCAACATTTTAAATGGCTGAATAATGAACAAGATCATAAAACAATAACATTTTAAAACAAAACAGCATTATAAGCCATCAGCAATATGTAAAAGGGTAAATAAAAACCATGTAGTTATTTACAATAGAGACAGCGTTATTAACCTTCAGGCTCCATTTGTTCGGCTTCACAGCTCTGGGCTTCATGCTAACACGGTTGCTACGCAACAGAAGATACGCTGAGGTAAGGGCAAGAGAAACGCAGACCGACGTAACACCGGCGGCAGTATGCTAATCTGGCCTGTTTAGCTAATAGCTACAGGTAGCATAAGTTACTGTTTGACCATCATTTGTCTACATGACGTTTCTTATAGATACTCATGTATGCTGCACTGGTCCACTTCAACATGCCGTAAAGGGAGTTTAACCTGATCTGAAAAAAATTTATGAATCTGTGTTTGATTAATCTGTGGCCATCTTCAAGGACCCAAACAAAAAACTGAATTTTGGAACCGAATTGAATTACAGACCTGAAAGTGAAAGTAGTCAAACTGAATTTTTAATACAACTAAATACATTTTAAAAGCAAATAAATTCAGTTTCAGACCATTACATTTAGTTTAGTGAAATTCATTTTCATACCAATGCATTTAATTTCAAATTACACAAATACAATTCAGTCAGAGCAATTCAAATTCAGTTTCTGATGGCACAGGTTTCTTCCCATAATTATATTTTTGTTTCTTCATCTGTTTCACAGAAATAATGATTTCATAATGAAAACCTGACATTTTGCCAGCAAGATTCTCAAGTACCACCTTCTGAGACACATTTTAAACAGGGCTTGGACTTTCTTAGTTTGTTGTGTTATGTTAACAAAATTATTAGTTTTACAGTCCACACTAAATAATTGGTTGGAGGATGCAAGGCAGTCCATTTGTACTCAGAAGTTGAGAATTCTAAATTAGAAGTTGCAAGATTAACAAGACATCCCCAGATGCTGGAATTTTGAGTGGGAAAATTGGGGTTTCCTAAATGCCTTGGCCTTAGTATCCAAGTATGTTTGCCCCGTATCTAAAACACGTTAGTCGCTGTAAAAACTTTGTTTGCACTTCCAAAAATTTCTCATTGAGGTATTGACACAATCCTTTAGTTACCATGTCACTGCGGTGTTTGAAAATACACAATTAGTATGTTGTATTGCTCATAATAGTTACCCTGGTAACCAAGCCAATCAAATAGTCTACATGTACCTGGAAAACAGTGAATTTGGATCTGTCATTCCCCTATTCAACTTCCAAATTCAGAGGTAAATGGAACACCAGACTACCAGTTAAATGTTTTAGATACACTTTCTTACTTAATGGGTCTCTTCATTTTCCTAGATTCTCACCAAAGGCAACAAAGCTATGAATTAACACACATGGAATTATATACCAAACAAAAAGTGTGAAATAAGTATTTTCTTATTTTTAAATTCTTCAAATTAGCCACCCTTTGGTCTGATTACTGCTTTGCTCTCTTGGTGTTCTCTCCATGAGCTTCATGAGGTGGTCACCAGAGATGTTTTTCCAAAAGTCTTGAAAGAACTTCCCAGAGGTTCATTGAGAGACAGTCAAAGGTTAATATTTCAGTCATCACAGCAATGACTTGGCATTACTTTAGGGAATCTAAATTCTAAAACATTATTTTACATTTTTTTGTTTGCTACATGATTCCATATGTGTTCATTCACAATTTTGATGTCTTCAGTGAGAATCTACGTACAATGTAAATAGTCATAAACATAAAGAAAACAATTAAATGATAAAGTGTGCCCGGACGTTTTCACCAGTAGTGTAAATAGTCATCAGATTTCACTCCTGGTTTGTTTTCAGCTGTTGTCCATTGATAATTTGTTTATATTTACTTTGCAAAATAAAATTCTAAATGCCTTGTAGTGCCTCTAGATACTCCCCATGAACAGAGAATTGTGATATTATACTTGAAGAGCAAAGTTCTTTCTGGCTTGGACATTTTATACTTAACAAGAACAATAAAGTGCCAAACTCCTCAGATGTCCTCATAGGGCGTACCCACTGCAGCATGTATTGGTGTCCAATTCAGATTTCTGACTAATTACAAAAACGTTCTGCCCAGATGATGTGTCTAGAACTAGCTGCGAAAACTCCCAATCAGCACTTCAAGAATAGAATGATGTGGTTTTGTTATTGCAGCTCTCTGAGAGAAAATGAATTTATCTGATTCTGTGAAGGTAAGTATAGGCCTTAAAGGCAGCCCAAGTACTGCTAGTGACATATATGGTAACCACGCTACATCAGGTAAATGAATCATAATCATGATGGATACTACATCAGTGCAATAATGTAATTTAATGTTAAATGGCTTGAAAAAAACCTAGCTCCAAGTGTATTTAATTAAGCAACCAAAGTACAGCAACACTGAACAGACCATGGAGTTGCCCTACAATTTGATAAACACAGTGTTTCCCTTCTTCCCTTCCCAACGTGTATGACACTTTTCTCAGAATGGCTTGGACTAAAGCCAGCCATCCTGACCATGTCAAACAGTTACCACTGAAGCCTCTTAAACATCCATGGCACTCCATCTCCTCTTTAAATTCAGCTTCACCCTGAGTGGCATGAGGTAATCTCTCTTGTGTAATGCTGGCTGTATTGCCTCCAGCACTGGAACATATGCTCTGTTGGTTACATTTTTCTGAGTTCTGGATCCAATAGCACTGTGCCTCCCACGAGATACTCTTAGACTCGTTATCAGAGCCTGTTTGAATTTGTTTTTTGTTTTTCACCGACTCAGTTTTTTCTGCACACCGCATGCATTGAGTCTTTCAGCTTGCAAGTAATTCTTTGTAAATATTGTTCATCTTTAATCTAAAAATTCTAAATCCTGCAGAAGGCAGAGAAGCAGTCATGTTTTCTGGCCTCTCTCCAGTCCTATGCTTGGCATCTCTTAGTGCAGCAGAGCTGTGGATAATGACTCCTAATGGGAGATGAGAGAGACTTTGTGGCAAAAGTTGCAGGGGTCTCTTTTCCAGGGAGGTCTCAGTGCCTCGATCTTTGCCCAGAGAGCATCGTTGCTCTTTGCAAAAGCAGCAAAGAGCAATGGAGCTTGAATGCGAGTGGAAAGGTTTGGAAGATATCAAAAGTGAAAACTTCCAACCGACTTTTCAGTATGCTGTTGTTTTATGATGAGAAATCACAGGTAAGTACAATTACTGCCAGTAGAGGTGGTTTTAATTTGTTAATATATCTGTTTGCTTATAATCCCTCAATCTTCTGATTTTAATACAATTTTAATAAGTAAACCTCAACATTTTCATTATGCCCTGAAGACAAGCTATTACTGTTTCCTTTTTCTATATAGTGCTGCATAGTATTGAGGAATTCTCTGAATCTGCATAAAAGACACAACTATATAAAACTATGCAATATTCCCATCTATTTAAAGTTAGAGACCAGAATTTCAAAGTTCCCCATTGTGAAAATAAGCAGGATGGTCTACTGAAGACAGAAATCTAACTTTTAAAGTTGAAGATTGTAGAACTAGTCATTAGGATCCATCAGGAATATCTTAAGCATAAAAAGTGGCTCATTGGCTATCACTGGTTTCCAGTATTGAGGTACACCAACGTTTTAAAAGTCATGGTTTCAAAAGCACAGTTTTCAGTTCCAACAATTTGAATTCCTTTTCATGAGATGCTGTAGCAGGTCCAGGAGTTATCAAAGTTTTCTCTGGTTGTGTAAACCTTAAGCTGTTTATTCTCAGTTGTGGAGTTCTTCCAGCTCTGTGCACATCTGTTTGAAAAATACCCACAGATTTCTAAACAACCTATTAGTTTCTAGTGTTTTATCTCACAATATCTACATGTTATTTCACTACATGAGATATTATTAAGAATTCAACTTTGATCATCAAAGTATTTATAGCTGACCTTAGGCACTGGATCGGTTTTACCATGGTTTTAAAACTGGTAAAATGCTTCATCATACCATTCCTGTGTTTTTGTGTAATGTGTAGGCATAGTTAGCAGTATATGGTTTCAAGGTATTCAGTGTGCAATGTTGTCTCCAGCTGTGTGAAGTGTGGCATGGCACTCCCCCTCCCCTACTTATTGAAGAAAGATGTGGGACCCAATTCTTTCTTCCTGAATGAAACTAAGAGAGAGCTGACTTTTGGAAAATTTGTCCAAAACTGAAAACAGAGTCATGACTTGGATACCAAAGAAGACATTTATTATTTAATCCAGATCAACAAAATTGCTGTAACTGATCAGAGGGTCTTACAACACTCACTCTTGTGTCTGCTCATTCTTAATTTTATTTTACAATTAAATCTTTCAGCTAATTTTTTGGTAAATTGATTGATCTAAACAACCACATTTTCTACAGATATTAAAAACCTTTTTCAACACCCAGATTTGGTAATTATTGACTGCCACAAAAAGAAAAGACTAAATATCCCAAAAAACTAAATAGCCATAGTTATAATGTGCCAACTCCACCATGACAAATAATTAAAATCAGCGTCTTATTATTTAGGTATATACCGTATTTTCCGCACTATAAGACGCACTTAAAAACCTTTAATTCTTTCAAAAAATGACAGTGCGCCTTGTAATCCGGAGCGCCTTATATATGGATCAATTGGTTAATTGGTTGATCCATACTGGTTGTACACGGCGCTCTGTCAAAATGTTTCAGTACGACTGGTAAACTACAAAGCCGCACCGCTTGCAGCATTACGGCTACCGTAGTCAGGGGTGTCGCCGAAGTAATAGCGGTAAACACCTGTACTCTGCTTACTCCTAGTCCAACACCACTTGTGTGTGTATAAGGTTTGAATGTACTGTTGCAGGAATTGCCTGAACTATATGTGATTAGAAGCTCAGTGTGTGGGGTGTATGTTTCGTGTGTGTGTATGGAAGATGTTGACATTACTCCTCCGGACAGAGGTGGCGCTGTGTGCTGCCGTAGCTGAGAATCAAGAGTGAAGGAGTGACGTCGGTATTATTGTGTGTGTGGGGTGGGTAGAGACGGCGACCGGAGCAGCGGTGTATGAGTCTGTAAGCCCTGTGTTTTTACGTGCTGCAAAGTCATTAAAAAGAACCCCGAATCTCGTCAACAACTCAGTGTTTTGATGCTGTTTCTTCATGCTCAACTCAGCAACGTATGAGTGAGGGAGTTAACCCCGAGGAAACTAGTAACTTCGGCCCTGGAGAAAGCGTCTCCCCTGTGTCATCAGACTACGGTCAGGGGACAGAAACAGGAAAGGTTAACAGTACTAACGTTTGATTTAGTGCATCAAACGGTTTCTTTTACGTGTTTACTGAATCAGGGAAAAGTTCCCTTTCACGTTTTAACTAACGTTTGATTTCAACTTCAACTTCATAGACTCCAATGCATTCCTAACGTGCGGTTGGCTCTATTCAATAGAATTCTATGTAGAGGAGACCTTACCATGAGAGTGAATGGAGTTATCAGAACGCTGGTTTGTAGTGTATTAATAAAGTTTGACTGACTGACTTATCTGTTTTGTTGACATTCTCTTTAGCACAGCTCCATCTAGTGGATGCATAACGCAACCCCAGTCAAACGTTTGACTGCAGTAGCTTCTATTCTATGCGCCTTATAATCCGGTGCGCCCTATATATGAAAAAAGTTCTAAAATAGGCCATTCATTGAAGGTGCGCCTTATAATCCGGTGCGCCTTATAGTGCGGAAAATACGGTAAATAAAAAATGAATATTTAGCACACTATGAATTTTAAATATAAGACTAAACTGGAAAAAGATAACTAGAGATAATTTCAGTCATAACTGCAACCAAAGGAAAAATAAACTTTAAAATGCAATAATGGACTGTAACATTCTGTGTAATACGCATATAAGTTGAATTAACACTGTCACCTTTTGAGGTGGTGTAGTTTAAATGTTAAGGTTGGCTGCAATAGGTCTGCAAATCAACACACGCGATACAGCATTATTTAGTCAGCTGTGCAGCGAGGCGTACTCCTGAAAAAGCACCTGTTTTTCAGGAGTTGTGCTTGGCCCCTTTTAATGCTTCAGCATACCAAGACACTTTTGACCATTTTATACTCCCTACTTTGTGGGAACAGCTTGACTAGTTGGCACATAGTCTTAACCGCAACCCAACAGAACTCCTTTGGGATAGATTAGAGCAGAGAATACGAGCCAGGCCTTTCCGTCCAACATCTCCCAATGGGACGGGCCTGTAAAACCTCTAAAGGGAGAGATGCCCACTACCTCACACATGCACTTCTGGAGGAATGGTCAGAAATTCCCATAAAGACACTCCTAAACCTTGTGGAAAGCCTTTCCAGACTACTTTTAGCAGTATGATGTTTATCATTGTTATTATTGTTATTGCAGTGCGTTACAAGTCACAAGAGGGACCGTGAGATTAATGTTTTAAATAAAATCATACTGGTCACGGCATATACAGTACAGACCAAAAGTTTGGACACACCTTCTCATTCAAAGAGTTTTCTTTATTTTCATGACTATGAATATTGTAGCTTCACACTGAAGGCATCAAAACTATAAATTAACACATGTGGAATTATATACTGAACAAAAAGTTGTGAAACAACTGAAAATATGTCTTATATTCTAGGTTCTTCAAAGTAGCCACCTTTTGCTTTGATTACTGCTCCGCACACTCTTGGCATTCTGTTGATGAGTTTCAAGAGGTAGTCACCTGAAATGGTTTTCACTTCACAAGTGTGCCCTGTCAGGTTTAATAAGTGGGATTTCAAGCCTTATAAATGGGGTTGGGACCATCAGTTGTGTTGTGCAGGAGGTGGATACAGTACACAGCTGATAGTCCTACTGAATAGACTGTTAGAATTTGTATTATGGCAAGAAAAAAGCAGCTAAGTAAAGAAAATTGAGTGGCCATCATTACTTTAAGAAAAGAAGGTCAGTCAGTCCGAACAATTGGGAAAACTTTGAAAAGTGTCCCCAAGTGCAGTCGCAAAAACCATCAAGCGCTACAAAGAAACTGGCTCACATGAGGACCGCCCCAGGAAAGGAAGACCAAGAGTCACCTCTGCTGCGGACGATAAGTTCATCCGAGTTATCAGCCTCAGAAATCGCATGTTAACAGCAGCTCAGATTAGAGAACAGGTCAATGCCACACAGAGTTCTAGCAGCAGACACATCTCTAGAACAACTGTTAAGAGGAGACTGTGTGAATCAAGCCTTCATGGTAAAATAGCTGCTAGGAAACCACTGCTGAGGACAGGCAACAAGCAGAAGAGACTTGTTTAGGCTAAAGAACACAAGGAATGGACATTAGACCAGTGGGAATCTGTGCTTTGGTCTGATGAGTCCAAGTTTGAGATCTTTGGTTCCAACCACCATGTCTTTGTGCGGTGCAGAAGAGGTGAACGGATGGACTCTACATGCCTGGTTCCCACCATGAAGCATGGAGGAGGAGGTGTGATGATGTAGGGGTGCTTTGCTGGTGACACTGTTGGGGATTTATTCAAAATTGAAGGCATACTGAACCAGCATGGCCACCACAGTATCTTGCAGCGGCATACTATTCCATCCGGTTTGCGTTTAGTTGGACCATCATTTATTTTTCAACAGGACAATGACCCCAAATACACCTCCAGGCTGTGTAAGGGCTATTTGACCAAGAAGGAGAGTGATGGGGTGCTGCGCCAGATGATCTGGCCTCCACAGTCACCGGACCTGAACCCAATCGAGATGGTTTGGGGTGAGCTGGACCGCAGAGTGAAGGCAAAAGGGCCAACAAGTGCTAAACATCTCTGGGAACCCCTTCAAGACTGTTGGAAAACCATTTCAGGTGACTACCTCTTGAAGCTCATCAACAGAATGCCAAGAGTGTGCCGAGCAGTAATCAAAGCAAAAGGTGGCTACTTTGAAGAACCTACAGTTCTTATTAATCTTTGGGATTAATAAGGTATTTTTGAATTGAATTGTAAGACTAAGAAACTGAGGTGTCTTTGTTTTAGGCTGTATCTCATTCAGGCCCATATTTGATAGCTGCAGTTATAAACACACTATTTGCAGATCAGTCAGTTTTTATCTCAGTAAATTATTCAAACATTGTACTGTTTCATCGGCATTGGAGAGCAAGTTATCACAGCATATGCATGTATAAAATGCAGAGTAATGCCATTTTACATTGTTTTGCACTTCTAATAATCAGACTGGCCCCCTAAAGACAATCAGCTAAGTTGAATGGAATAAAATTCCTACATCTTACTTTTCCTTTTGATTCAAATTAAATGCATCATATTCTCTAGCATTACATGAGACCTTTGCCAGATATGATTCACCTATCTCAGTGTCATCATCAGATATTCGGAGGTGTAGGTTGGTGGTTGGTACAGTGGTATGGTGAACTATTTTAGGAAAGTGTGGGCAGTTTCCGTGCATGTTGACGAAGCAGGAAAGCTGAATCTAATTGTCTTGCCTCTGATGCTGCTGAGGAGAGAATGAGGTGGAGGAAAGGCAGCAGATGGTGAGGCGAAACACAGAAGACAGGTACAATAATTGTGTCTCGCGGGGTTGAGGTGGATCTGCTTGTGATTTGACAGAACAGGAAGGGAGAGAAAAGAGGAGTACAAAAGTTGCCTCTTCCTCTCACTCCAGGCTCCTGTTGGCTCTCAGCAGGAACACAGAAAACTGAAAAAGGGAGGTATTGACCCAAGGTGGTCTGATTTGCCCTTCTTCTGTTTGTATCAGACAGGCTGAACAGCTAAATATACCAGCCTTTCTTTTTCTTCTAGCAAAGGCAGTCCTGAATTGAAAAGAAAAGAATAATACACCTTATATTTACTCATGATTTGCCTGCAATCCCGAAGCGCCCCTTGAAACTTAAGCAGATGGTGATACGTGTAAAATGGATTTTCTTTTATTTATGCAGGATATGTTTATCTAATTGAAGTCCTTTGTTCCAGTTTACTAAGTCAGAATGTCTCCCAGCCTTTTAACTTCAGAAACATGAGCTGCCATTTGAAAGCCTTGACATCCTTTTTTTGTACAGTGTTTTAGCTTTAGGGGGGGAAAAAAAACCCAGAATAAATTAAATAATAACAAATACGATGCAAAGTGTTCCACTCATTCGTTCAAAAATATCCAAATATCATCTTAGAAACAAAAAAAAAAACATCTATTATAAACAAGTTTCTAGATATTTTTGCTTGTCTTTGCCATTTCTTGCTTGAATCTTTCAGATCATTAAGTATAAAACCACAGTAAAAAAACCTCTCAGATGTTGTAACGCATCCCTTGTGGAAGGTCCTTCAGCTAGAGCTCATGTTCTTTGTATGTGTGGATGAAATGATGAGAGATAAAATGTAGAAACATTCCAACCACATTTTGTGCTTGAAAGATTAGAACAGTTGTATTTATTTATTAATACTGGGAAGACTGGACATTGCATACACTGAAAACAGACACAGCCAGTGAAGGATGAACTTGTTTTTAATGCAAAATGGACTGTTAATTAAAACTTCCCAACAGCACATATTGTGAAATCCATTGATCCAAAGCCTAATATTTTTTTTTCTTTGCTCTTTGTCAACTGGAGTGTTTAGCTTGGTTTGCTTTACTTTGTTTGGCCTTTGAATTAAATACTTCCAGAGATGGAACATTTAAATCCCCGACTTTAGTTTGGTGAGTCTGAATGGAGTTGGAATAAAGCCAATGATTTTCATTCTGGATAAAACACTAAAAAAGCAACTTTCCCACAAATAATAAAACCAGATAACTGAAGACATACTCAGATTGATATAAAATAGAGGTGGCAGAGACCTTAGTGCCAGCTGAACATCTATTCATGTGACTCTCTAAAGATGCTTAAAGTTTGTGATATTTACCCAAAAAGATTACATTAAGTAGTGACTTCATGAACAACTCTCTCCCATGTAAGTGCTGTTACTCTGCAGCGTCCTCCTGCAGCTGCTAAGGGTTTAAAGGCTGCCACAGCATCAGGCTCTCTATCTGACCATAAAGCAGACATAATCTGCTGTTGGCCAGATTAACAGAGGACCACTGCAGCATGGAAATGAGGTTAGGCAGCCAGCGTTTCGGAGAAACTCAACATGATCTGGAAATCCCTCAATCGAGGTCATTGGGAGGAAACCAGTCACTTTGATTTTGCTGCCCTCCATAAGTACTAACACAGCTGGTAGGACCAAATATGATCATTTTACAGATAGATTACATCTTTTTCTATGTAATAAGATGTTTTTCTATGTATATGATTTAGTAAGTGTTAAACTTCCTTTTTTCTTTTCACTTTTTTCTTATTTCTGTAATCCTTGTTTTAAAATGTGAAAAATCATCTAAAAAGTGTCTAATCAATTGGTGGGATTTTCTTTCTCAGGACTATTGCACATACACAATCAGGTGTGTAAATGTAAATTAATTCTTATTAATGAGGAAAGATAGCTGGGTTAGTATACAAATGCAAAGGATGCTGTGTTGCTATATTTGGTTGACTATTTAATTTCAAATGGTATGCAGTCATGTTGTAGCTGTTATACATTTGGCCAGTTGTTGAGAGCCCAAAGCTCATAACATAACATAACATAACATAAAAAAGACATATATTGTCACTGAAATATGTAATATTCACATTGCCATCGCATGTTTTCTCAATTTAATGCAGCACTACCCTAACATTCATTTATCTTTTTACAAATCTCAAAACTGAAAACAATAATTAAAGAAAATGATGTGTTTACAGACTGAGAAAAGTATGAGTTCTTAGTTTTAAAACATTTTATTTCCTGGGAAAAAAATAAGTATTTCAGTACAGCTACTAAGCACCAATCAGAGCCGATCAAGGGGGGAAAAATGGTTACATCACTAGTTTTTGGCCTTGCATCCACAGAGAAATTGTGTTTTTAGAGTCCCCAAAATCCTATTTTTCAGAAACAGTTTCAAGAATAAAGAAATATAATGAAAATTATCCTTGTGTTTTTGGCGTAGACATCTATTGGCTTGTACCTGAACTTGTATAGTGCTTTATCAAGTCCCCGGAGACCCCAAAGCGCTTCACACTACAATTAGTCATCCACCCATTTGTACCCATATAGTAGTGAGCTACATTATAGCCACAGCTGCCCTGGGGCAGACTAACAGAAGTGAGGCTGCTATACACAGGTGCCACACAGGTGCCACCGAGCGCTCTGACCACCATCAGTAGGCAAGGCGGATGAAGTGTCTTGCCCAAAGACACGACGACTGAGACAGGCATAGTGGGGGTTCGAACTGGCAACCCACCGGTTACAAGACAGACTGCTGCCAAAACCCCACGGTCGCCCCACCTTTTTGTAAATAATGACATCCCAGTCCCAGAATGCATGCTTTATTGACATTTTCATCTCTTTTGGCCGTGTTGTGGCAGTGCCACATAAAGGCTGTATGTTGCTGTAGCTTTTTCACTCTTTGAGTGTGAAGACATAGAAAAAGATTAAAATTTGCTTAGGGTACACTTTGAATTAAGTTAGCTGCCTCATTTAAAATCTCGCTTAGATTTGCTGGGTAGTATGTTACCAGATCATTAAGTGGGAAACCACAGTAAAGAAACCTCAGATGTCATAGTCCCTTGTGGAAGGTCCCCCAGAAAGAGAAAGAGATACAAAATCAGTACTTTCTACTAATATTTATTGGTTGGTTATCTTATTTCTATATTTACAGTATATAAACCATGTCCAAAAGCTACAACTGGTTATTGAAGTTTAAGCGGGATACAATGGTCTATTTTGCCATGTGAGAACTTCTGCAAAGCTCCGTATTTGACAGGGGACAGATAACGGTTAGCCAGAGTCAGATATGGATCAAAGAAAGATCTGCCTCATCTGACAAAAAGAATTTCCTTACCTAAATCATTTTGTACAAATGTGTGTTCCAAAGGTCTAAAGCTGTGAATTGTGTGGAACTAAATAGGATTTATTATCACATGTTACATCCAGTAAACACCATGTTTGTTTGGTTCCAGCTGGCTGCTGGTGGCTGCAGCTCTGCTTCTTTTACAGCGTAATGGCAGATGAGTCTCACAGGCACAGAGTACATTTAGAGCCATCTGGTGTTCACGAATAAAGGAGTATGCTGTGAGAAACACTAGAAAAAAAGGTTGTGACCTTAATCTAAAGCTGCAGAATTAAGAGATTTGGTGAAACGCAGATGTTTTCCAGTGTTGAAGATTATTGGGGGGGATTGTGTATTAATAAAGGGAGGATTTCTAATGGATCTGCTCTTCCACAAAATAAATGTTAAAATAATTTTAGACTCTTTAGTTTATTGAGACATTAAGGTGCTAAGAAAAACATCTGATACTTGTCTCTTGGTAACTCCTCAAATGTTTAAGGCCTTAAAAATCCAAAAAGCAGCTTATAGTCAAATATCCATCAGGTTGGTTTCAGGTTGGATGATGACTGAGTGTAATAATGTATCTGACCCAGACTGAAAATGTCTCAAACTGCTGCCGTCAAACCCATCCTTTTTCTATTGCGCTTTGCAACAGCTGTTTCTCGCCTGTCGTTTGGAAGCTTCTTGTTAAAAATCTGAGAGTCTGCTGACTCAGAGCTTTTATTGTTTGAGAAAACCCTAGTTGGCCTGTTTTGATATAAAATGATTCCTGTAGAGTTACACCTGTATACAATTTTCTCAATATTTCAACTGCTTATCTTTTTGACAAAGTGAAAGCTTTTGAAGGCAGGCTTTTATAAAACCCGTTCAGCATATGCTGTGGAATCACTTGTTTTATGTTTACCGTTGGAAATGCATTAATGAGATTTTTGTGGCCGATTTTCAAGGTTTCTTTAAAGCTTTAACATGCATATTTTATACCATATTGATGTGTAATCCCAGCTATCCACAAGTCTACACAAAAAAGAGTCCGACCAGAGACTAGGAAGTGATACTTGATGCTGGTTGACAAGTGAAAAAGTAAGTTTAAGAAAATTACACCTGTTTTCTTCTCACATGTATTTTATCGACCTCTCTTTACAAAGAATACTCAGATCACATTTTCTGTTTTTAGTTTTCTTTAAGGTCTGGTGTGTTGTTTTTGCTTTTAAACATTTTAGGTTTATATAAACATAAACATTGCTTCGGCCAGTGTGAGATGCTCATACCATAATACCCCTATAGAAAAATACCACACTTTTGTGATATCATGGTAGACAAAAACTTGAAACACATATATACACTGTATACATAACTTGCCTAAATATTATTCATATTCATAGTCGAAATGTTTCTGAATGATATAACATGTTAATTATGACTAAAACATATTTTTTCTTTATTTTCATACAGAGGCTTTAGCGAGAGTGATCAAACCTTCTTATTACATACCTTTTTGCTTCTCTGCAAAATGCATGACCAGAACATTTTACAAGCAGCTTAATTTGTTTTTCAGTAAAGCAAAGACAAATACTAATGATTTTCTTTCAGCCAGCTGACTGGCAAGGTACAGCAACAAGTGGGGTAGGGGCATTGCTCCATGCTTTACACTTCATACAGCAGTAAAGATATAATTTCTGCACTTTTCCTAGCCTTTAACTAAAACAGCTTTAAACTGTAGAAAAGATATAGATAAAATATTTTTGCGTTTTCGAAATGAACTTTTTTTAAAGCTTGTTAAACTTTGAAAATGGCAACCAACCCATCTATACACATAAAACGGAACAATTTGCTGTTGGTTCTATGAATCCAAATTCCAAGATTACCCACTTAAGATTTTCATAAAACATATTTCTCCAACCTTTGTTTTATTTTTGTACTAAATACAGAAACGCATTGAATGCATGCTGCCGGTGCATGCTGTTGGTCAATAGGTTGCAACCTGTGTGTCCTGTGGACCTTCCACAATAGCTCTCAATAAAAAGCAATAGTTAGCTCCTTTTAAACTAATGCTTTTAAATATAGATAAAATAACAAATGCAGGTTTTAGCAGTTTTTCATGAAATAATTGCATTGAATTTCCACAACAGAATGACGGTAAAAGTACCAGTAATATTATTTTACATCTACTTTCTCTGTCATTACATTGGAAAATGTGTTTTTTTAAACAAAATTTAAGTTTTAACTATTAACACCCTACTCAAGAAAATGTATCCATCCTCTTTTTGGAGAAGTTTTATTTTTTTGCTTCATTTTAAACCCTAAAAATAGAAATAAAATGGTGCTTCTTTAACTAAAAACTAATTTCTTATAGTAGATATTTATAAAAAAATTTTCAAAAGGTCATGTAACATTTGCGGCTCTAAATGAGTTTTCTTTAGCTAGACTAAAGGTAAAATTGGCTCTTTGGATTGTAAAGGTTGCAGACCCCTGATATAATGAATGGCGAAATCCGTCAAAGTTGATAACAGGAAAGTTGACTAACTCAGATCTCCGATTGGATGCATCACCAGCAGCAGCATTTTAATTTAAAAGATAACATCGTTTACCGTTGAAGTTTACTTTTTCTGATCAAGTTCAGAATTTAAAAAAATGTCCCGCTTATGTTCAAAGTCCATCAAAAAACTCCATTCATGAATACTCATTTGAATGAGTTTATGTGTTATCTTCAGACATGGACATTAGATGTTACTATTGTAGGCCCTAAGCCCATATTGCACTCCTGGCAGAAGTGGAGGGTTGTGTGTTTGTCGATAATGTCAGTCGAGGATGTGGAAGATGTGTATAATTGGATGTTTGATATCAGGATTTCTGCTTTTTGGAGTCAGCGGTTACCTGGCATATCGAGAAATTCGGAGAATGTCAGCAGCTGTTCTGGCAATTGGACGATGCCTGGCATGTATGATGGGATCTTCAGGGCGATCAGCACTCACACTGAGATGTTACGTGAGCTGAATCGCAGACTGGATGTGATCCTTACACAGGATCGCAGGCAGGTTGCGGTTCCTGGACTCAGGGGTGAAATGGGAAAATCTCGTAGAAAGTTGTTTGCTCGGATCTGGCGAAAGACCAGGAATTTGGCTGTTAGGATTTGCCTTTGAGAAGCACCAGCGAGACTCTCGAGGCTGACGGAAAATTAACAGTCAGCCTAACCCAAATAATTATTGTTTTTCTGAATCTGGCTCCCCTGCACGGCCTTGATGGCTGGCTATCTTCAACCTCTCCTGGAAGTTATGTAAACATGACGCTCTGCTCCCTCTGCCCCCTCCCTTCCCTGAGGACATCTGTGGACCTGCTCAGAACTTTGTGGCCGGTTGATGAACATTCCAACGAACCATCAAGGACAATGGCCTCTGTGACAGTGCTTCATGGACTTACTTGCACACACTCACTTGCACACACACACATGCTCAAGATAAACATATGCACCCCCTTACGCTGCCTTCACCGTTCCCGGCATGATGTTTTGCATACGTGTTGCTTCTTTGTGCTGAGGTTTTTTGCAATCTCAAACTATATCCTGCTAAGGATAAAGTTTGAAATATGATTTTTTCCCTCTACTTACCGAATGTGGCCTCTTTTCTCATCTAGCAAGGGCAGCGCCTGTGAGTGGGCAGCAAAGCCTCGGTGACCCGTCCCCCCTTGTCTTGTGTCATGATGTATGTTTGGATGGGTTGTACTGGAATTCTAATTTCCCCTCGGGGATCAAAAAAGTATCTTTGAATCTTGAAAAGGAAAAGATGTAAAACTGAAATACAGTATGTGTCCTGTTATAGGACAATTCTATGTCAAACATTTCAAAAATTGAATTGACTTATTATTCTACAACATATTGTTGGACAGTGCTTATATATCAACCACACCCTAATTATTTATTTTAATTTCTTTTTTTAATTTCTTTATGTTTATGACTATTTACATTGTATGTAGATTGTTACTGAAGGCATCAAAACTTTGAATGAACACATATGGAATTATGTAGCGAACACAAAATTGTAAAATAACTTAAATATGTTTTATTTTTCAGATTCATTAAAGTAGCCGCCCTTTGCTGTGATGACTAAAATATTAACTTTTGGCCGTCTCTCAATGAACCTCTGGGAAGTTCTTACTCGACTCCTTAGAAAACCATTTCAGGTGACCACCTCATGAAGCTCATGGTGTATATGCCAAGAGAGCAAAGCCTTGTCTTTGCTGAAAATCTACAATTTAAATAGTCATGAAAATAAAGAGACCCACTAAGTGAGAATGTGTATCTAAAGAATTTGACCGGAATTGAACTTTCCAAAATAATTTTGTACAAATGTACAGTTAAAAGAATCTTAATATATTCATAAATGGCTGAATGGTATCATCTGATAAATGTTTAATATTTTTGAGATCAGAACAATAGCAGTATAAAACATGTTATCCACAGAAACTGAAGAGAAATTGGAATGACCATCACGATGCGTTGTTCATGAAGGCAGGCTCAATAGCATTTCATACCTCTTTTTCCACTCTTTTTTTCAAGCAGTTTCATGGTGGGTAAACCTGGAAATATTAGATTTCACTTGTTGAAAAGGACCACCTGAATGCACCATCCATCATTGTGTCTGAAAAGATTGCAAACCTGCAGCAGAGCTTGTGTTGAGCCATCTGATTTTTGGTTTGAGGTCCATGTGCTGTGCAGCAGCTCTCTGTATTTAGGAGGAACATTCTAAAGGATGTTTTGGCAGAACTAATGTTATTTTAGATAGATAAAACAATGTGTGTGTCCATGCCTTATGCAAATATGCTCAGAGGTGTGTGAATTGACACTGTTAGTCTCTCTTTCATAAACTATATGCAAACACTGACTAATATGTGGCCTTTTGTCATCAGTTAAATAGACCACTAAAAGGCTACATTAAATTTAATGAGGCCTCATGCTGCCTGCTGACAGGAGTTACGCTCCTGTCCTTTGGGCTGTCTAAGCTTCCCTTCCTTCCTGCAGTGTGTGCATTATTTTAGTCTTTTCTGTGTGTCACTTTAAATACTTTACATTCCTGTCATTTGCTCTGAGGATGTTGAATGGAGACAGTACAGCCACTATGGATCGCGTTGTCACTCCTTCAGTGTCCTATCAACACTTTTATGCTGTGTCTTGAATATTAACAGAGCGGAAAAGTGCCCACAGTGGAATGAGTTTGTGTCAGCCTTGAGCCTCGGATTTGTGATGATAGCGACTTGCAGAGTAGAGGAAAGCAATTCTCTGTTGTGTAGTGCAGCAGAGAAACAGATGACTGTGCTTGGCCTTTTTTTCAGCTCAGTTTCAGTGGCTCATCCTGGCTGGTGGGGCTTCGTGAATCTGTTGGCAGTGAGGCTGCATCACTGTGAGCAGGCTGAGATCAAGATAACACCATCTTCCAGAAACTTTGACTAGAACATTAACATCAGTCAATAAAAACCCAAAGTCAAAATAAAACATGGTGTTAGGCGGGGGGACTAAACTGAATCTTAACTTTAAGAACATAGAAGTAAAAATATTGCTATGTGTCATTAATTGTTAAAAAAAAAAACTCCCTCCATATTGCTTTCATACCATTTGGATCAGCCTAGTGCTGCTAGTAAAATGCAGTTAATTGACTGATCATCGGATCTATGAGTGAGTCAGTTTGCTACTGTGGAGGATACACTTGTATCCTCACACAAAGCCAAGGAGGAAAAGCATCACCAATTGCCACCCAACTCTTTCAGTATTGGAAGGGTTATTAGACCAATCAAAACAATGCAATATCCATCATTCTGGAGAGAGTCAGATTTTTCACAGGAGCAAAATATTTAGGAGAGTTGTCATCCTTCCCAGGAGTGGACCTCCCAGCAAATTCACCCTCAAAGTCAGAGCTTGTTTTGCCCCTACAGGACTTGGATTGACCATATACGTCTCTGTTTACCAAACTATTCTAAATGAAAAAAGTCTTTAACATTGGAGTCTGTAGTGCTATTTGTGGCCCTAAACTCTGTATTGGTGATGTTACAAAGAATGTGTTTCATTTATGCTCCATGCAACACTTCTCTCATCAACACCAATCTCCTTGTGTTTACCACAGACCAATGCTGCAGAGATTTTAAATGAGCAAATCTTCTTATTTGTCTTATTGTTTTCTTAGTGCACGCTTGTGATTGCAACTGTTTTTCTATGTGATTCTTTTTCTTTGCTCACCTTTTACTGTCTCAATTTCTGTCTTTGGACGCACCCACATTCTACTTCCACAAAACCAAACATATGCACGCATTAGCTGAGAAGTTTCCCTCTCTCCTTGTCTTGTTTTTCAAGGTCTTGTCGAGCAGCGCAAAGCGCCCCAGAGGAGTATCATGGCGACGTGCGATGAAATTTTAATCAGAAGGAAATGGGGCGGCACACTCTTGCTTCTCTTTAGTATACATTTTCACAGATGTACTGCTGCTGCTTGTCACGCCCATACATGACACACTGGTGTCTGCTTGCAATGGAGAAAGGAATTGTGAAGTCACATTAAGGGTTGCTTGGCTAAGAAAAGAAGTAAACAGGGAGTAGAGTAGAATGAATTCCTAAACAGAGCTTCTTCACACCATCTTTCTATATTAGGAGGCCTTTCTTTCATTGTAAAAGCAGCCTGAAGCTTTTTAATATGGCCTTTAGACTTGGACAGGTTGATATCCATAGAGGGAGGATGAAGCAGTGCATGTAAAAGCTTTCATCGGAAGAGTCAGAATAATATGGGCTAATAAACTAATTGTAATGTCAGCAGCAGCATTTTGCACTGCTGGTGGAAAAAGTCACCACTTGCATTTTGCCAATGAGCCTTGCTTTGGAAGATCACTGCAGTGAATAATATGTTTCAGGCAGCAACAAGTTATTTAACCCTAACTGGCTCTGAAACCCCTTAAAGACTGATAGGTGACTGAACTCTTGAGCAACAAAAGACGTGATTGTGATTTGAGTTAATATTGTTCCATAGTGATGGAAGAATCAGAATGCAGCAGAAGGATAGATGAAATGATTAACCCATCATGTATAATGTACATGCGGTAGCATGATCCAAGGTTCTTTCATTTGGTCCGGTTTGCATTCAGCAGCAGTAAATCATGAGGAAGGACGTGAATATTCTGAATGATCATATTTCATAAATGGATATTCATAAATGATGACATGATATCTTCCAATAGGTCAGTGCTATCATTCATCTCATGGATTACCCAGAAAGGAAGATGTCAGTGTAAAACCATGGCATGCATCTTTTTTGCTTCACCAGTACAAGATTGATGATGCAAAAATTGTTGAATTTATATATAGAAATAAATGGTTTTCCATTGCACATGTTTGTTAAATATTTACCACAGTGAATTATTGTGTGTATCCAGTGTTCAAGTAATTATTTTCTTCAGTTAATCACTAGCGACGCTTCTACCTCAGCACCTCCAGTCTTCGTCTTCATATTCAAACCACGATGTGACGTGGGATCCTAGCGTGCTGCGTCATCATGTCCTCTAGCAGTCTAAGCCTATAGCAGCATGACAGCAGAGATATCTCAGGATAACCTAAGCCACTCTAACGATAAGCTTTATCAAAAAGGAAAGTTTGAAAGTTTTATGCCTATGCTTAAAAGTAGACAGGGTCTCTGCCTCATGGACTAAAACTGGGAGCTGGTTCCACAGGAGAGGAACCTGATAACCAAAAGAAATATTTTCTTTTATAAAAGCGGTTCCTCAAACGCAAGATTTTATTTGTATTTGTATATCTGTTGTTTAGCTATATTACTGTTTAGCTATTGTAGATGGAAGTAATATAAATGTGGACTATATCCATTTTTCAGGTAGGCTATTCTATAGAAACTGCTGGTGTTTTCAGCAAGAAAGAGCTGTTATCGTCCTTTTCCTGCACACGACACTTTAGAGGAACTTCAGAAGAGGTTGAGAAGCTTCTAAATATATACCAAAATTAAATAAACAGTAGTTCACTCATGCACTCAGTGATTTCACATGTATTTAAAGTGTCTGACTAATTGCCACCCCCCCATTGAGCTAATTATTTCTCCATTGTCTTGTGATCCGTAATCACAAAACGGAGTCAGTGAAAAGCACTCTGTGTGTGTAATACGCGCGAGCAAGAAGTTTATGCCGAGTTGCACCACGTTTGTCTGAATGTGTGCGGCTGTGTATAGAAAGCCTCAGCAGAGTTGATTGTCGCGGCATTGATATTCCTCTCACAGTGTTGTCAAGCATGAAATAGAAGAGTGCGCTTTCTGTGGATGAACTCTCAGCAGAGCACTGCTAGATAGTGAGTGCTGAAGCCTTGGAGAAATAATGTAGCTGAAACAGATAGTGACTTAGGATCAAGGGAAGACAAATCTTGTGTGTGCCACATAGTTGTAAAACCAGAGATTTAGCTCATTTTTAAAACAACGTCCCTCAAACTTATTTTTGATGATCACTTTTTTTTTTTTTTCTTTGAGTCTTTGTGGGCGGTTGGTAAGTCTCAGCAGGTTTGGGATGCTGCCGAAAAAACTATCGCCTTGATGGCACTTCTTAACTCAAAATAAATAATACATTTTACAAATGTATCTCTGGCAAATATAGAATTTCCCCCATACACTAAAATTAAGCTGAATGAGAATGTTTCAGTAATATTGATATGAATTATTAAACAAAGTACAATTGAAAACAATTTGCAGGCTTTTGTGTTTTTATAGTTGATGTCCTAAAGGTGTGGGCTGTTGCCTTGCAGCAAGAAGGTCCTAGGTTCGACTCCTGGCCAGGGGTCTATCAACGTGGAGTTTAAATGTTCTCCCAGTGCATGTGTGGGTTTTCTCCAGGTACTGCGGCTTCCTCACACAGCCCAAAAACACGACTGTTTGGTCTTTCTAAATTGCCCTTTGGTGTGAATGGGTGTGTGCATGTTTGTTTGTCCTGTGTGTCTCTGTGTTGCCCTGAGATGGACTGTCGACCTGTCTAGGGCGTACCCCACCTTTTGGCCGTAGACCGGTGAGGAAAGGCACCATCTCCCCTGTGACCCTGTACAGAAGCAGATATAGAAATTGTGCTAAAAGCCTCCTAATACATGTTTATCTGCATGCAGAAATATCCCGAATCATATTGGCTGGGGTGTAACAGTGTAATATTTGTCAATACAAAACTTTTCTTCTAAATTGTGAATCACTTTGGGAAAAGTTGAGCTTCTTATCATTGCTGACAGACAGTTGTGGTGAAAAAAGTGGATCTTTGCTGCTTTCATTGTATTTTAGTACAAAAGTAGCAGCCAGGTGCCACTGAATACACTACAACGTTGTTAACATTGTTATAACTTTACAACTAGAGTACGCTCAATGAATTGAGATGTTGCATCTGCTTGTTGGTTTGAAGATCATCGTATCCATAAGGAATTCAGTTTCAGTCAGTTCAGACTTGTTGCTGCTGTTGCATATCTGTGTTTAACCTTTTCTTCTTCAACACCTTCATTCTTTATTCATTGCACCTAATTCAGGAGTAACTGATATTGTGTGGCGGTATTTCCCTCCCTTTGAAACTTGGTGACTACAGAGCCGTATTCTGTCACATGATTAAACCAAGTATTGAATCAAAGATGTTTTCCTCAAGACATTTTCCAGTCAAGTTAGTTAGTTATGTGATGTTTTATCAGCCCTAACTGTGAGTTTTTTCTCTACAGGGGGTAAACCGGGTAGGGAAGGATGCTAAAGTGGGACATGATGGTGTGCGGCGGAAAGACTGGCATGACCATGAGGTGATCAGAAGAGACGCAGCTCGATCTGGTAAGTTCACACTGTCTCTTAGTCCCTCCTCATGTTTTTCTCATGCACACTCTGTCCTGCTCTTGCTGTGATAGAAATCTGACGCCATAAATATAGTTTATACCATCAACAGCAAACACCAGCTGGGTTTAATTTTCCACTCCAGGAAACCTGCTTGTAAATTAGCTGAAGTAGGTTTATACCTGAAATGAGCCGTAAAGACTAGAAGGTAGCCTTTTCATCTTTAAGGAAAAGAGGATAATTTCTACTTGATTTATCATGTCTCCGGATGAAACAGCTTGGTTAAGTTCTCAGGGCATCCAAAAGCTCTGATTCTTTAAAGATTCTTCGTCTTTAGCATCCAATGCAATTTGCATAAATAAATGTTTGGTCGTCCTAATTTTTAAAATCGGCCAATTATTTTTCTACTTCTGCACAGAAAGGTTTTGCTAAACTGCTAAATTTTAAATGCAAATGGTGTAGGGTGAAGTACCTGAATTTACCTCTAACCTGAAACGTATTTAGAATTTAATCTATGTCACATTTATGTTGCACTTTTTTGCTCCCATGCAGGCATTAAATAGTCTTTAGATCTTGATACCCATCTTCCTCTTGAGAAATTTCCTTTTCCAAATTTCTGCTGGATCAACACAGTTTGGTATAAGATGGATAAGAAGATCAATTTTTGATCTTCTTATCCATGTTTACCCTTTGAGACACTCCCAACCTTTTAGAATCACTTTTGAGAATAATAAAAGTGTCTTTTTATCATCAAGTTCAATTTAACATTCTCCAAAAAGGAGACGAAACTGCAACACCTGGTCTTATCTCATGAACTGTCATTGTGTGCATGACCTAAAGTGTGCATGTTTGTTAGGAAATGGTGAGCAGGGGAAGCCGTTCCCACTGACGGATGCTGACAGAGTGGACCAGGCCTACAGGGAGAACGGCTTCAACATCTACGTCAGCGACAGGATCTCCCTAAATCGCTCTGTCCCTGACATACGCCATCAGAAGTGAGTTGAGCGTCAGAAATCAACGCAAAGTTGCTTCTAATTACATTTTCTTACCTAACAGTAACTTTGTGCAAGGCATTGGATTTTAACTCGCTTCTGTTAGGCTTTAAAGTGCATGTGACACACTTTTCTCACAAATGCAGAAATTGAAAGAAAACATGTTAATATTGAAGAAATTGGGCAGTCATTGATATGTTATTAGGATTAAAGACATGATAAAAGATAATTGTGACACAAAATAGGCATATTTTGTGGTTTGATTTTACAAGACCAAAGTTGCCCGGAAATTATGTCAAAGGGGAAGTCTCTGGTCATTCATTGTGTGAGCATCAATAATAAACGGTTCAGGTAGAAGCCAAGTTGCGTTAAAAAGCAGCAATGTAACGACAGCAGCCGTTAATCTGCACTACTTTCCTGTAAGGAAGAGGATCGAGCTGGAAAACTGAGGAGGGTAGATGGTGATCGGAGTACTTCTCGGCAAACTGCTTTAAACAAGAAACCTCTGAATTCACAAAAGAAATTGCGTTAGAGGTTGGGATATCTGACAGACGAAGGAGAATATTGAAGCAGATGCTATAGCCCCGAAAAGGCTCTCGTTGCTGTTGCTAAATGGATCAAGGCTCAGCAGGTTAGAGAACTTTCTTGTCACCAAAATAAGTAATTTAATATTGGTAATTTAGATATTGGCAGTTATTGTTAATAATTAAAAATCCAAAACAATCATTTTTATTAATACGGATAATAATCCAAAATTATTATTATTTAAATAAGATAAATTACACACGCATACGATGTATTTAAATAAATGTTTCTCTAAAGATTCTAATATAAAGGTAAAAATGACCCACCAGGTAGTGTCTTCAGATCATCCCTTGTATCTGCTCCATGCTGCTCAGCTTTGCCTTCAGTTGTTTCACTCAGTGCCGTATTTACTCTGGATTTACACTGTATCTGCTCCGGTCCGCTGCGAAGCCCGGAGGAGCTCCAACAACCATACGCAGATTGAGCAATAAAAGCCAGTGATAAATACGGTAGCAAGTCCAAAACAACTCATTCTGTTGAACTTAAACCAGTTTAACTGCTTCATTTTTCATTTTATGCGTTTATGCAGATATTTTCATGTATTTTCTTCTACAATGAGTTCACTGAGTGCAGAGAAGCTATATTTGTTGCTCAATTTAGTGCATTTAATGTTTAATTGCTCGGTTTATAAAACCTTACTTAACCCAGTAACTGATTGAGCTAATTGATCTACTGTAAACAACTGCTAGTATATACACGTGTATATATAAATATATGTGTGTATTTATTAATATAGTGAGATCTAGTCTGTCTTTAGTGAATTATTTTGTGCTCGTTCTGTTTCCTGGTGGTCCAATATGATTCATGCATATTGACTCCAGCCGTGCTCCGGCATTAGGCAAAAATAGACTCTGGTGAATTAGATGGCTGCAGCACCTGTGCTCTGCCATCTGATGACTTTGTTCTTCTGACTCTTCTGCGTCTCTCTAATGGTGACTGAAATGTATTTAAAGAAACATCAGATTCTTCGCTGCTGTGTGTTGTCAGCCATTGAAGCAGCAGTCAGTTTACATGCCGGGGTTCCCCTGTGACAACTTAGGAGTAGTCTGGAAATGCATTTTTAGTGAAATTTATGACCATATACCTCAACAACTGTTCACTTCATTGACATGAATTTACATTTTGAGATATTTTATTAATGTTTCCTTTCCATAAATGTAATTGGATTTATCATGATGTCACAGGCATTTTAAGTGTTAACTTTAAAGAGACACCAGCTTTCTTTTTAATCTCAACAAAAGGCAGAACGTACAAAAAATTATTGTCAAATGTCTTTGTTTGTCCAGAAAAAAAAAAAAATAAACTTCCTAAACTTAGCAAAGGCCCAAAATGACATTCAAGCTGTTTTAGAAGCTTGGGCATGCCACAGTTTCACAGTATTGGAAAAACATGCTTAAAGTCTTAATAGCAGGTTAGGCTTTAAAATGAAAAGCAGAAGTTAAAGCCTGATAGATGCAGCTCTGCTGCAGTAGGCTATTAATTTTAGCGGCAAACATGGTAGCTCTTGCAGCTTGTGTTTCTAAACAGTATTGGCAAGTTGTGCTACTTTTTGCAGTGAGGACATTAGTGTGTTTGAACCTTTGGAAATGTGTTTTTCCCCTACAAGCGAAAGAGTTTAGGCGAATTTGCCTCATTCAGTCATTATACAGTGGGGGTGGAAAAGTGCTATGATGTGCTCCACACCACTAGAGATAATGCTGCACTGCCTCTGGCATCTTATTAAAGGTAGATAAAAAGTTTTGGTTTTCTTGAAACTGGGCAATTTAGAGTAACCAGTTAACCTAACAGTCATGTTTTTCAACTGTGGGAGGAAGCTTAAGTGCCTGGAGAGAGCCCATTCATTCATGGGGAGAACATGCAAACTCCATGTAGGCAGAACTCATGCTAGGATTCAGTACTACTCACTTTCCACCGTGAAATCCCCTAAACTGACCCATGCCTACATTAAATAATGAAAAAAAGTTTAATAGATTAGAAACCTATTTTTCCTTTTGCACAAAGTGGCAAAAAGATTGAGTTTGTGTTTATGAAAGTGTTACCTTTATTGACTGATTTAATAAAAAATAGCATTCGGGTTTTACTGTAGAGGCACTTTGCAAAGTGTGTACCAAGTCATTATATCTACTGCATGCTAACTGGCTGATATTTGTAAAACAATTAACATTACAGATACCTGATGATTTAGCATACATGTTAATAGAGAGAAACATGCCACAGTTTGCTCTCTGCTGTGTGCTACTGCACCAGGCCTGGAGAAATGACTCTTGGCATGGTGATGGAGTTTTCACCAGTCCAAACAGATAATAACTGTTGCATTAGATTAAATAATGCAGTTTTGGGTCTTTGCTGTAACATTTCAGCAGAATTCAGTGTATAATATCCCTGAGTTGTGACAATTTGACCAGAAACACCTGCAGCTCGGCTTGGCTGAAGATTACATTGTAACATGATATTTTTTTTGCAGAGATGCATCAATCTTGCACACATGGAGTTCTGCAAAGCTCTAAATTGATATTTTTCTGAATCTTAATTTGTTTGTAAGAACTATGGTTTATATTTATTTTAGTTCAACCACAAGTAAAACAAAACCAAATATTAACAGTGGAAAAAGGAAAACAAGTGCAAAACATTTTTACATGTTCTCCTAAGCTGCACCAAGTAACAGAGCTTCCTCTCTCTCAGTGTCTCTTGCAAATGATAAATAAAAATAACCAATTGTATACTTTTTTTCTTTACCAAAGTTCTTTTTTACATTAGATTTCCCTGAACTCAGTAAACAGCTGTCCAACAGATGAGGTCTTGTTAATGATTTTGATCTTATCTCAGTCTGCCATATCAGTCTGTAAAATGGTGACAACACAAAATAACCAACCCCCACCCCCCCTCCCCCCTTACCTTGCCGAAGGCACAGAAAATATTAATAATTTTTCACCAAAAATAATTACACCTTGGGCCTGTGTGTGCAGTTTTAACTTAATCTGAGCTGGAATGCGCCACAGAGGGCCAAACGTCTTCAGGTTTTCATTGCAGCCAAAGACCAATGCAGTTTATTTCAAAATTGACACTCCATCAACCAGAGAGGGAGGAAATTAATCACCTGCTGAAGTTATCCGTTGGATTGAAAACCTCAACACTCTTGGTCCTTTTGGTGCAGGTGGTTGTTGATTTTCTAAAAATAAGACATGCTATTAAACACAAGGGTCAGCAGGATGAGCACAAAAATATATAGTGTACAGTAAACTCAGGAGTGACAAGAATATATATATATATATATATATATATATATATACTGCACCCTTCATACACAAGGATATTCAGTGTGCAGTAAAAATACCAACTTTGGAGAAAACCAAACATCGTATCAGCACAAAAACCTTATGCCAACTGTCAGGAATGATGGTGGAGGAGTAATGATTTGGGTTTGTTTTGGAGCCACAAGATCTGGGCACCTTGCAGTCATTGAGTTGTGCATGAACCCATGTGTACGAAAGCTTTCTAGAGTTAAATGTGCAGCCATCTGCTCGACAGCTAATGCTTGGCCCAAGCCGGGTCATCAACAGGACAATGATCCCAAGCAATGGAGCATATCTATAGCATAATTCTGAAAAAAAAGAAACGAGGTGCTGCAATAGACCAAAGTCCAGACCTCAACCTGATTAAAATGCTGTTATCGGACCTCGCTAGCTCCATCCTGAGCTCAGAATGAACTGAAGCAGTGTCGTAAAGAGAAGGCCAAAATGCCTCCAATGATGTGAAGCTAATACAGTCAGACAGTTCTACATACTGTTAAGCTATGTGGTGTACGTTTGGTACGCCCTGTGTTCAGAAAACAAACAATTACTTCGCAGTTTTAATGTCTGTGTATTGGGTTCATCCCAAATAAACATAACAAGTAGTTTCTTCATGACTTTACCAGCCTACCATCACTTTACTTTTTACAACATTTGTATGCAGCTTTGAAAAGCTTTAGCAAATATAGCATAAAAAGCCTGAATCCATGGGACCTAAATAATAAGCGAATATTTAATGGAGTCCAAGCAGTTCTTTGGAGTGCTGATAATTGTGTCATATATTGTACAGCCCTATTGTACTTAGACTGTACTGACAGTCATGAAAGTTTAAGGCCGCCATAAAAACTGATTTATTTTTCTAAAAGCTTCTAACAGCTTTTTTGATTTCCCTAACCTTATTTTTAAACATCTTAAAATGGCTACCTTTGAGTCTTCCTCCTTCAATACAAACTTTGACACTAAAAAGGGTTGTCAGTGTGACCCGGTAACTCTTCAGTGTGATTGGAATAAAACAAAATTAAGATTTTAGTTTCCAGTCCAGTCACTGATCAGGGCCCATCAAGATAAATTTAGGCCAGATAAATTGGCAGGTCCAGATGAAAATTGGTATATTCTGGTCAACAGCCGATTCTAAGTACATCTGTAGTTTACATTTGGCCCTTCCATACCTGAACAGTGTGATGCATTTAAAAACAGAGGCCGCTGAGCACTGTATGGACATTTGATTGCAGTACATAAGGGTGAGTTTGTCCCCACCAACCTGTGACTTATCAGAAAGGTCTTGGAAAAAAAATAACAGACCAGAAACACTATAAATGCAGCTGTCTAAACATCTCAAGACCTGCTGACCTGTTTCATCTCAGATCAGCCTTCAGCGCTTTTCTCTACCTGACAGGTGCTTCTTTCTCTCCGCCGCCGACACTTTCATGTGGAAAGCATTTTTAAACGCTTTCACTCCCAAGGTCCCTCTATACTTCTCTCATTTTTATCCCTCAGACTTATAAATCTCCCACATCTTGTGACCTTATCAAACACGCTTTCCATCCTACGCTCCTCAGTCTCCACCAGGGTGGCATCACTGTAGCACGCTATCAAACGGATCATTTTATTGCTCTCCCGCTGCAGCTGTCAAAGGATTGAAGTTCAGATTTGCTTTGGGGCAGACTAAGCAGTTTTTGTAGTAAATCTCTGGTAAGCATGACTGAAAAGTATCCGACTTAAACATCTTGGCAAAGAAATATGCCTAAATTGTAGTCGCATTTTAATGTTCTCACTTTGTGGAAACTTATTTTGCCAAGGCACGTCATTACTTTCAAAAACTCACTAAAGAGTAGTTTTTTCTTTGTCTGTCTTGGCAAGATTTAAATGAAAATCAGGCTCAACAGAAAGGATTTGAAACTTAAATCTTTCCACCAGAATCACATTATTGTCAGATTGTTGGACAGAGAAGCTGGATGTTGGCATCAGTTAGACTGTTCGAAGCGACAGGAGAGTGACAGGTGTCCGACAGCCATGTGCCACCTGGGTTCTCCTTGGGCCCGGGTCCTTCCTACAGCTTCCATTCACTTGTCTCACTCTCACTCACTATGAGAATGATGCGATGGAGTGAGAGCCAGACAAGCCTGAGAGCCTCCGAGGTAATTACAGTCTCTATAGATTCCCCTTCTGATCTCACAGAGAGTGTACAGAGAGAGAAGACAAAAGAAAAAGCAACTGAAGGGCAAATCAGCAGGTGGTATGCTTCATTACATCTTATTAAAAGAGTAACACATTGTTCAGGTTGGACTGCTGCAGAGCACAGCAATACAATTACGTAAAGGCCAATGTCATGGGTTCGAGAAGGCTTCTTTTTCTCTGTCAATTAGCATTTCAAATATGGCAATAATGACCTCAAAAATACCATAAAGAATAGCACCAACCTTGAAATGTTATGTCCAACATGTTTATTATGAAATTAACCATGTATAACCCTTTATTACCATAGCCATACAGAATACTATTGGCTTGTGGTACATGAGGTTACTGTAATTCTTACTACATAATTATCTCACGTAATAATTAGACAACACAATGTTCTGTGTCAATTAATAGATGTACTGTTCTCCTTACAAAACAGTTTTTTTTTGTTCCAGTAAGTTTATTTCGTTTCTTGTCTGGTGTTGAAGCTCTGTGGTTTTATTGCTTAATCTTGAATTAAAAATGAAAAACTACCTCAGGAGTTTTAAACATAGCCACTAGCCTTGCTCCTTCCAAGTGGTGGAAACAGAGAAATGATGCTATATAATGCTGGAAATGATTTGCTGTAAACCCTCTAGTGTCTCTTTCTATCCATGTGCATTTCAATAAATAAAAATATTCAAAAAGTTAAACTCTTGAATTTTTTACACACATAGTGTCCAGCATTTCTTCCCGTTCATTTTGATGATTGCTTACAGCTAATTAAAAATGATCTTGACTGTCTTGGGCTTGTAGCTCAGTTGATCCCTTTCACTGTGGAGAAGCAGAAGCTCCTCGTCTTGCTGCCCCTGGATGACAGAGCCTGTCACCCTCTCTGTAAAGATTAGCTCATCCACCTTATGGAAGAAGCTGATTTTATTTGTCAGGTTAATTTACTCATCACTAATATGTCATGAGCAAAGGTTAGGGTTAGAATATGGATGGAGAAATCACCAGCTTTGATTTTTGCCTCTGCTTTTTCTTCATCACAACAGATTAGAGCAGTGCCCCACTCAGTCTATCCATCTCTCGCTCCATCCTACCACTAGTCGTGAACTAGACAGCAAGATACAGGTCCTTCTCAAAATATTAGCATATTGGGATAATGTTCATTATTTTCCACAATGTCATGATGAAAATTTAACATTCATATATTTTAGATTCATTGCACACTAACTGAAATATTTCAGGTCTTTTATTGTCTTAATACGGATGATTTTGGCATACAGCTCATGAAAACCCAAAATTCCTCTCTCACAAAATTAGCATATCATTAAAAGGGTCTCTAAACGAGCTATGAACCTAATCATCTGAATCAACGAGTTAACTCTAAACACCTGCAAAAGATTCCTGAGGCCTTTAAAACTCCCAGCCTGGTTCATCACTCAAAACCCCAATCATGGGTAAGACTGCCGACCTGACTGCTGTCCAGAAGGCCACTATTGACACCCTCAAGCAAGAGGGTAAGACACAGAAAGAAATTTCTGAACGAATAGGCTGTTCCCAGAGTGCTGTATCAAGGCACCTCAGTGGGAAGTCTGTGGGAAGGAAAAAGTGTGGCAGAAAACGCTGCACAACGAGAAGAGGTTACCGGACCCTGAGGAAGATTGTGTAGAAGGGCCGATTCCAGACCTTGGGGGACCTGCGGAAGCAGTGGACTGCGTCTGGAGTAGAAACATCCAGAGCCACCGTGCACAGGCGTGTGCAGGAAATGGGCTACAGGTGCCGCATTCCCCGGGTCAAGCCACCTTTGAACCAGAAACAGCGGCAGAAGCGCCTGACCTGGGCTACAGAGAAGCAGCACTGGACTGTTGCTCAGTGGTCCAAAGTACTTTTTTCAGATGAAAGCAAATTCTGCATGTCATTCGGAAATCAAGGTGCCAGAGTCTGGAGGAAGAATGGGGAGAAGGAAATGCCAAAATGCCAGAAGTCCAGTGTCAAGTACCCACAGTCAGTGATGGTCTGGGTTGCCGTGTCAGCTGCTGGTGTTGGTCCACTGTGTTTTATCAAGGGCAGGGTCAATGCAGCTAGCTATCAGGAGATTTTGGAGCACTTCATGCTTCCATCTGCTGAAAAGCTTAATGGAGATGAAGATTTCATTTTTCAGCATGACCTGGCACCTGCTCACAGTGCCAAAACCACTGGTAAATGGTTTACTGACCATGGTATCACTGTGCTCAATTGGCCTGCCAACTCTCCTGACCTGAACCCCATAGAGAATCTGTGGGATATTGTGAAGAGAACGTTGAGAGACTCAAGACCCGACACTCTGGATGAGCTAAAGGCTGCTGTCGAAGCATCCTGGGCCTCCATAAGACCTCAGCAGTGCCACAGGCTGATTGCCTCCATGCCACGCCGCATTGAAGCAGTCATTTCTGCAAAAGGATTCCTGACCAAGTATTGAATGCATAACTGTACATGATTATTTGAAGGTTGACGTTTTTTGTATTAAAAACACTTTTCTTTTATTGGTCAGATGAAATATGCTAATTTTGTGAGATATAAATTTTGGGTTTTCATAAGCTGTATGTCAAAATCATCCGTATTAAGACAATAAAAGACCTGAAATATTTCAGTTAGTGTGCAATGAATCTAAAATATATGAATGTTAAATTTTCATCATGACATTATGGAAAATAATGAACTTTATCACAATATGCTAATTTTTTTTGAGAAGGACCTGTATGTAACCTTTTCACTTGAGGCACTGACTGACTCTCAACCCAGAGGGAGCCTACCAGTCTTTTCTGGTTACAAACCTTGTCCTGAAACTTGACACCACCTTTCTATGACTACGCATGGAGATCCTGTCCATGAACACCACAAACTGGATTGGTTATCAAGGAACACCCATGCAAACTCCAACATGCAACAAGCTCGATTTTGTGCTTAGAATGTGGGCACTGCTTTTGCTTTGGACATACATTAAAGAGATAGACCTTAAAGCAACAAGACGCTCTGTATTCCCATTGCACGCCACACAAAATACCTTGAAAGAAACAGACATTAGCTTTCTTCAGATTCACAGAACACATACGGACCATGCAACATAAACTGCCACGACTCCCTTAGCTATTCTGAAAGGGCACAGATCTGGTTCACTGTTTTAAGGCCAGGACAAAAGCCACACTGCTCCTCCTGAATCCGAGGCTGATATGAGACAGACATACTGTTCCACGCACTTATGTAATCTTTCTCAGGACGACTTAGATATATGATCCCTTGATAGTTGGAACACCCTTACTTAAAATTTGGAACCACCTCGCAGTGCTGCCATTGATGTTTTCCCATTCCTCTATGCGAGATTGAACAGGCGTGTCAACCATGAAAGCCTCACAATGTGAGCAAAATCTTAATAAATTCTGAAATCTCTAACAACATAAAAATGAACTTAGCATTGACACCATCTCCCTGTCGTCACCTCTCATTTATGTGCTGTTTTATGTGTTTGTGCAGCTGCAAACAGAAGCTGTACTCGGAGAAGCTGCCAAACACCAGCATCATCATCCCATTTCATAACGAGGGCTGGTCGTCGCTACTGAGGACCGTTCACAGCGTGCTCAACCGCTCTCCTCCAGAGCTAATCGCAGAAATCATCCTGGTCGACGACTTCAGTGACAAAGGTACGGGGGAAACACCCAGACATGCCCACACAGACTCTCATTAGCACAGCCGTTGGGATCTGCCGCTAATATTTGTATTTGTACTGGACCATGTCTTTTTTTCTTTGCACACAGACAGCTGCTCATACTCACAAATCACTGAGTCATTTCTTTGCAAGGTTTGTTGACTGTTAGTCAAATAATGATCTGCTCAGAAATAAAAGCACCAGCCTGCATCGCAGGGAGCCAAATGAATTTTTAAGACACTTGCTATGTACTTCATAAACAAGATGGGAGCATAGACGTGCTGGTGAGTCACTGTTTTTGAGACACGTCCCACAGGTTTGTTAGATACACAGAATATTAGAGACATCTGAGAATTGTTGACTTTACTTCTCTACCCTGCAAATAAATGTGCTCTTGCATGGCCATGTCAAACTTTGTCGTTTCATTTGCTGGAAAGCTAATCATTACAGTCAAAATTCCTGATGTGTGGAAGTTTGTACTTGATTACAATCTCAAAGAAATGCCAATCTTTGCAAATGTTTTTTGGTGCATTAAAAGCCTGATAAATTATGCCAGAATTGATGTATTCTATATATCGATGTCAGTCATTTACCACTGCAGGAAATTTAAGTAACTCCGAGGGCTGTCAAAAACTATGAGACACACAATGACTTTTAAGAATATTTCCTTTCTCAACAATGATGGTCTCAGAGTGTGAACCAGTTTTTAAATTGTTATAGAGCTCCTCTGGTGTTAGAGCAAATCAGTAAAGAGATCTAGGTCCTTGTATACAGTATGTTCTGGTGCACTTCACTTACTGCATTGTCCTTGTAATCTATAAATAACACTAGACAGAAAGCCCACCACTATTTAATAGCTGGTAGCAGAATAACAAACACACTGAAAGAGCTTTTTAAAGATATAAACTTCACCACAAAGTTTAAACTTCTCAGCTTGAATTTAAAGTGGTACGTTTATACATTCTTAGGTTTTGTTGAGCCATGCAGATGGCTGTCGAAAATTATGTTTGCCAAACAACGCCGTGAAGTCTGCAACAGCTTTGCAAAAATCTCGTCCTACTGGTATTGCAGCTTCCTTTTTAGCGAGAAATGCCATTTGTGTTGTGGCACTAGAGGCCTTTACTTTTTATTTTTCGACAGTAGGCAGACAGGAAAGAGGGGCAAAGACATTCGGTAAACCGCACTGGGTCTGGGACTCGAACCCAGTAAGGCTGCATCGAGTGCTAGTGGTGTAGGGGTTCAGTCGTGCACTGAACCCCTACACCACTAGCGCCGCGCCCATGAAGCTGAGATAATTATGTATAAAACAGCAGTAACTGGCAGAGCCTTGGAGCTGTTTGGTGTAAAAGCCTGTATTGACTGCCATGTTGGAAAATCAAAATCCAAGTTTGAGTTCGTTGTTATAACTGCAAGTAAGCCCAAAAATGTCAATGATAGCTTGAAAGTTGGCATTGAGATAAAAAGTTTGAAGCAATAGATTTCTGGATTTCAGCTGAGATTTTTTGCTGGATTTTTGGGTCATGATAAAATATCTAAATTAAATATTTGTTAATTATTTCCCACTGTTTACATACATCAACCTTCTTCAGTTTAAACATTGTAGAGCACACCCAAAAGATTATTCTGTGCTGCCCTTGTTGCAAAATGCAAGGATTTGGATGGGCAGAGGAACAAGTTAACAGTGCAAGTTCAACCGTAGAAGACAGCTCAACAACATTGGTCTTCAAACCTAATCCTCAGGATGACATGAAACAAAGTGTGCTGGGAAGAGCTTTGACCTGCTAATATCGCAGCTATTTTTTTGATAACAGTCACATCGTTGTTTTTTTCTGCGCCATGATTTAAGTACTCAACTTCATCTGAACATGCTTCTAATTAGCGATGGGTACCGAATTTGGTACATTTTTAGGTACCGACTGAATTCCGTCGATACAACTGAGTACCGATTCACGTAAAATCAAACGGTACCATGTTTTGGTACCTAAACACATCATTGTGACACTGATGGAGAGGACGAGTGGGCGATTTTCCAGGCCGAACATGAACACAGCATTGCACGCATAAGAGCGTAATGACGTCAGTAGCTGCTGGTACTGTAAACAAAGCAAGCATGGCTGATAGAAATCCCTGGAAAGTATGGCTCCACTTTTCAAAATACGATACAGATTACGCTCGCTATGTGCAAGACCAGCGGCAGGAATACTTCTAATCTACAGAAGCACCAGCAGTGTTTCTCCACCGCTATCAAGGAGGCGCTTCGCACCTCCAACCAGACTACTCTGTGTCACCAACGCTGACACAATGAGTTACATGCGCTCGCACGCAGGTGAACACAAGCTCCTGACAGCGGACAGAAAATCATGCGCTAAAACCTAGAAAGCGGGCAAGGATATCTGCGGTTTTAAAAAGCACCAAATTTAGTTTTGATGGCAGCACTTCCTCTCCTGCGAGCAGCAGTAGGGCTAACTCTCCTACCCCAGTCACCACCGAATAACAATTTTTCACCTCGCTTGGTGAAATTATCTCCCTGGATCTACAGGTCCTTCTCAAAATATTAGCATATTGTGATAAAGTTCATTATTTTCCATAATGTCATGATGAAAATTTAACATTCATATATTTTAGATTCATTGCACACTAACTGAAATATTTCAGGTCTTTTACTGTCTTAATACGGATGATTTTGGCATACAGCTCATGAAAACCCAAAATTCCTCTCTCACAAAATTAGCATATCATTAAAAGGGTCTCTAAACGAGCTATGAACCTAATCATCTGAATCAACGAGTTAACTCTAAACACCTGCAAAAGATTCCTGAGGCCTTTAAAACTCCCAGCCTGGTTCATCACTCAAAACCCCAATCATGGGTAAGACTGCCGACCTGACTGCTGTCCAGAAGGCCACTATTGACACCCTCAAGCAAGAGGGTAAGACACAGAAAGAAATTTCTGAAAGAATAGGCTGTTCCCAGAGTGCTGTATCAAGGCACCTCAGTGGGAAGTCTGTGGGAAGGAAAAAGTGTGGCAGAAAATGCTGCACAACGAGAAGAGGTGACCGGACCCTGAGGAAGATTGTGGAGAAGGGCCGATTCCAGACCTTGGGGGACCTGCGGAAGCAGTGGACTGAGTGTGTAGTAGAAACATCCAGAGCCACCGTGCACAGGCGTGTGCAGGAAATGGGCTACAGGTGCCGCATTCCCCAGGTCAAGCCACTTCTGAACCAGAAACAGCGGCAGAAGCGCCTGACCTGGGCTACAGAGAAGCAGCACTGGACTGTTGCTCAGTGGTCCAAAGTACTTTTTTTGAATGAAAGCAAATTCTGCATGTCATTCGGAAATCAAGGTGCCAGAGTCTGGAGGAAGACTGGGGAGAAGGAAATGCCAAAATGCCAGAAGTCCAGTGTCAAGTACCCACAGTCAGTGATGGTCTGGGATGCCGTGTCAGCTGCTGGTGTTGGTCCACTGTGTTTTATCAAGGGCAGGGTCAATGCAGCTAGCTATCAGGAGATTTTGGAGAACTTCATGCTTCCATCTGCTGAAAAGCTTTATGGAGATGAAGATTTTATTTTTCAGCACGACCTGGCACCTGCTCACAGTGCCAAAACCACTGGTAAATGGTTTACTGACCATGGTATCACTGTGCTCAATTGGCCTGCCAACTCTCCTGACCTGAACCCCATAGAAAATCTGTGGGATATTGTGAAGAGAACGTTGAGAGACTCAAGACCCAACACTCTGGATGAGCTAAAGGCCGCTATCGAAGCATCCTGGGCCTCCATAAGACCTCAGCAGTGCCACAGGCTGATTGCCTCCATGCCACGCCGCATTGAATCAGTCATTTCTGCAAAAGGATTCCCGACCAAGTATTGAGTGCATAACTGTACATGATTATTTGAAGGTTGACGTTTTTTGTATTAAAAACACTTTTCTTTTATTGGTCGGATGAAATTTGCTAATTTTGTGAGATAGGAATTTTGGGTTTTCATGAGCTGTATGCCACAATCATCCGTATTAAGACAATAAAAGACCTGAAATATTTCAGTTAGTGTGCAATGAATCTAAAATATATGAATGTTAAATTTTCATCATGACATTATGGAAAATAATGTACTTTATCACAATATGCTAATATTTTGAGAAGGACCTGTATAAGACTGGCTTGGTAATTAAATACATACATGATAGATAGAGAAAAGAAAGAAAGATACAAAAACAGATAAAAGATGTGATAAAGAGACAGAAAGATGAATATAGACATACTATATAAATAGAGTAGATGGAAGATAAATAAACATTTCAGAGTTTTGTTTTCGTAGGAATGTTCTGTCAAATATGTAGAGAGCTTAAACAGGCTGCAATCAGAGGAAAACATGGGCCCAGCCATTTATATATTCTTCTGAGTGTGTGTGTATACACACTGACCTGGTTAAGCACAGGATTTTTGTCAAGGCTGAAGAGACAATTTTCGTCAGCCTTTCTACTGCAACAACTCCTCCATTCAGCACTGTTAGCACGCCTGCATTCATTAGCGACTCGTCTGCAGCCTGGCTGGGTTTTAATTAGTGCATTACACAGCGTAGTCAGTTAAGGGTTTTAATGTTAAAGAAATGTTTGAAACATCTGAGATGTTACAATACAAACAGCTGGATGTTGTTTTGATATATTCATTAAAGTTTATGTAAATAACCATGTTAAATTGAAAGTTTTTGAGTTTTTATTATTAAACAAATTAATATTTATTACCACATAAACAAACACGAAAGTACCGGAAACTAGTACCATTGACTACCGGTACCGATTCCCTGGTACTGATAATCGGTACCGTGTTGGTTCAAATGTGAAAGGTACCCATCCATAGTGAGAAAAGTGCTTGGAAAAATAAAACTCAAGATTTGTACTTTAATATGTAATGTAATTTTATTTTTGTTAGAATTGAAATTATTAAACTGGTATTGAAAAAGTATTGTTCAGGAACCGATATCAAAGTGAAGGTATCGATATTGGTACCGGTATCGAAAATGTTTGATTGATACCCAGCACTACTTCTAATGCACATCTACCTTTTCTTCTGCTAAACTATATTATCCAGTAGTTTTTTAATATGCTAACCTTCAAAGTTAGCATACTTCACATCCCTTTATAAAACAAATTTTTGCGTGGAACCTAGAGTAAACGGTGACAGTGTGACCCTGCTCCTGTTAGTGAGGTTACTGCAGAATAATAATACAGTGTCTCTCACAATGGCAGCTTAATCGGTTTGAACTCTGGAGTTAAGCTCCTGCTTTGAACCCTTGCATAATAAATCTAGGGACAAGTGCAGCATTATCAGAGTAGATGTGAGAACAAGATATTCATCATGAAGCCTGTTTCATGGACACTGCAGGAAGCACAATTTCCTGTCCTCTTTTCCATTACCTTAGATATTAACTGATGTGCTGAGGTTATACAGGGAGAGGAGATACGGGATGGAAAAGTGTTTTTATTGAGTTCAGCAGTGAGTTCCTGTTTCTATTTTTTCCTCATACCTGATCCAGTGCTGTCACTGGCAGATTCCTGGTGTAAAATCTTTTACCCCAACAGACGCTGGACCATGTCTTTATTAATTGACACAGCTTTGTTTTGTTGCCTCGCCAGTGACACAGTAATAACAGAAATGTTTTTCAAAGTTTTATTTTCTGTCTGGCTAATTAGTAACCACTTCCTGCATTATGTTGTGTAATTATAGCCGTGGTGCAGAGCCGTGTTTCAGAACATTAATATCATAATTAATACATCTGTTCAGATTTGACTCTGAGGATACCTGGTGGTTTATATTTATTTCTGCACTTGCTTTGCTCTGCTGTAGCTTCCTTTCTGGAAAAGGCTACTCTCTGTGTCCAGGAATCATGCCTGAAGGTGAACTCATGAAGTGGGTAAACTTTGGCTTTATGCTTCATCCTTTTACCTTACAACCAAAGGTGCTCAGCAGCTTTGATGCACTTCTCATGTCTTTACATATTGCTTTCAGATAGACAGTCCCGTAATATTTTAGAGTGGTTTTGATCAAAGGTTCTCCAGGACTTTCTCAAGGTTTTTCAGTTTTCTGTCTATTTTCAGCTGCTTTTTACTGATTTTCAAACAGGTCTTTGTACCTGATCGTGATGGATCCCAAGGCATTTCCAGGCCAGAGGTCACATATAAAGGATATATACTCTGTCCATTGAGTTGTGGATCTGACCGGGGTCCAGATGGAGATATCCTGGAGTCATTCTCATCCACTCCAAACCACCTAGCCTGAATCCTTTTGATGCAGCGGATTGGACTTCAGAGATTCAGTTAAGGCTAAGGCTAAGACCAGCCACCCCACACAGGAAGCTCATTTCAGCTGCTTGTATTAGGGAGGTTCTTCCTTAAGTCATGAACCCTCTTTCATGAACACTTGTTAAGTTGGGACTAATAAATCAAGAATCTTGTCTAACTATGAGAGTTGTCTCAAAGCAGAGCCTTCATTACTGCAGGTAGGACACCAATCCATCTATCCATCCTCAGCTCCAGCCTACCAAAACGACAAGAAACTTTTAACTCCACCGCTTGAGGAAAAAACTACATTTATTTGTCTTAACTTTAGTTTGTTATAAAATGGCTTAAGAAAGCATCAGCTCCTCTTCATCTCATCTTTTGTTTTAACATCTCATTTCATAAGTCAAGGGGAAATGGGCCTCTTTTTTTCCATCACACCTGCTGAGTTTTTGCCCTGAAGCTCAAACAGCATGAAATGGATAAGAATAATAAAAACAGTAAATTTAATATAAGTCATATTGCAGTGAAAGCTTCTTTATTCATTTGTGTGTTGTTCTTTATCTGTGTATCTCAGATGAACTGAGCTGTTGAGAAATAGTGGACCACATTAGAGTCATGTCATTAAGTAGTTATGAACAAAAAACCTGTGGCAGGAATCTGATGACCTGTGCTAAAGGAAGTGATGTAAAGGGTTAGTCAATTTTAGTATTCAAGATGAAATCGCATGTTTGGAAACATTTGGATTGACTAAAGCATTCCATAAAGTGGTTTATGGGCAGAGGGAAGGTGAAAGTGGGTGGACTAAGTTCCTGAGTGCTTGAGAGTTTCCAGCATCACTGTGGGAGTAATATGCAAGAGCAGATACACATCATTATTAAGCTGAGTAGGCAGAGCCTACACAGTTTTAATACCAGACAATGCTTCTGCAGAGAAAATAACATCTGCATTTACCATCGCTGCCTTGAGAAGTTGAGAAAAATTGACTTCTTCCGTCACCAGTATTTGACATTTAAATTACCTATACATGCACCCATATTCATCTGTTTTTGTTACGCATCACCTTACAGGCTTAACGCAATGTCGCACCGCTTACTGCTCACTCTTTACCTCATGCTACCTTTGTCACTCTTGCTCGCCTACACTTACCTCCTCGTTGCTGGAGGAATTCATTCAGGCAGAACACTGAATCACAGATACAACGCAAGCATCGGGACCTGCAGTTTTGATTTTCTCTCTCCTCCTCATGCTTCCAGGTAACAAAAGAGTGTAACCCAACTGGTGAACTCTGCATGTGTGTCAGCTAATAGATGCTGTAAAGTTGTCCAGTTTAGCAGATTTCATGTTGTTGAGAGAGTTTCTTTATTGAAGACACAACTTCCCAAAGCTAGACTTGCTGAAAGCTGGTCTTTAAGAAAAATAATAACACATACATGCAACTGAATTTAAAAAGTCACTGAATAGAAGTAAACCCTATTTAATTCCAGGTTTTTTTAATAAAGATTATCTGGTCTTAATAATTCAAACCTAACCTCAAGTATACAAAGACAGCATATTAGATTCCACACTGTCGTTATTGATTAAAGAATGACGCAGAAAAATTAACGCTGTAAGAGAAAGTTATGTACACCCCTTAATTCAACAGCTTTTAGCAGTAGTTAAGTAGTTATTTTCTTTCTGACTTTATCAGTCTTTCACATAGTTTTCAAAGAATTTCCGACCATACCTCCTTTCATCAACAGACATTTGTTTCTGCACATCTCTAAAAAGCTTCCACTTTGGGCTTTGACTGGGCCATTATAACACCTTGATCGCTTTCCTATGCAGACATTTTATTGTAGATTTGCTACTATGTTTAGGGTAATTTTGCTGATAATGACACAGTTTAGGTTAAATTTTAGCTATTGGGCAATCGGTCATTTAAAATATTTCGCATACACAGCATTTACTCAATTACTGCAAGGTGCCCAGGTCTCGGGGCTCCAAAACATCATCCTACCACCCCCATGCTTGGCAGTTGGAACGAGCTGTTTGTGTTAATATGCTGTGTTTTGCTTTCCTCAAACATGGCCCACATGAATCGCGTAACCTGCTAAATTTGAAGCTAGTTCATCTATCCAGCCATTGAGACTTCTGCCTGTCTTCTTACTGACCTTACTCGCTGCTAAGTTTTGCTGCTGTACACTTGCAAAACTTTACTCAATGGAAAACGGTGTGCAGCAGTAAATGTCAGCTTTTAGCGATTGTCTCTCAATCAAATTGCAACTGTGTCTTTCGTTTTATTTTTTCATCCCTGCTGAAATTCAGCAGTCAAGGAGCAAGAAATCAATCATCAAAAAAGCACTCAACAACAGCCACAATAAAATGATATGATGTAGCCATAGCAGCAGCTGGGTTTTGATTAAAGAGCGAGATTTGGGAAAAATGATTTCTGAGGCTTAAAAATGAATCTTCTGCTTCTAAATATATTTTTCTTCCTTTGCTTAAAGCACATGGCATAGAATAATCCATCACAGTATGTCTCAGGTTTACTGCTAAGTAGAGTCATATGCACACCCAGCTGGAAACATATTAAAATGCCAGACAGGGTACTTTTATTCTTTATTAATCTAAAAATGCAGCATGTTCTAAGAGGAGGTTGCCAGGAGGGCAAAAACTATCAGAAAGAGCAATAAGTGGTTTATATAAAGGAAGTAAAAAAGACCATTATCTCCTAACTACTGTGTTGTGTTCTAAGTATTCTAAATTATTAACATAAAAATGAGCCTCTTTACATGCATAAAGATGCTCTAATCAAAGTTTCTTTATTAAAAAGAGGTGACATGCCTGCATGTGACGTAGAAAGTGCTGTGTATAGTGATAAACCCATTTTACTATCTGCTGTTTCTTTGAAATACAAAGATCATTGAGCGGAATATTGGCTTTGCTTTGACTATTGTTGTCTTCATCATTTAGCTGAACTTGTTAAGCTTTTCTTATAAGTACCATTTTCTTTGTTGTCTCCAGAGATGCCACCCAACTGTGTGTTCCAGAGACCCATATACATGTACTGAATTTAAAAGGGGAATTCATGATTTCAGCTTCCACTTGACCACAGGGCCTGTGTGCCGACTTTTTGAAGCTCAGATTCTTAGAAATCTGCTTCCTGGCAATGCAAAGTATATTTTATTTTGGGTGAATGTCGCATTTGAAATGAATTAACCCTATTAGTAGCATCTATAGATCTGATTGTACTTAAAGGTATACAGAATTTTAAAATATAACTTGAAGTTTCATTGTATTCAGATGTTCGTTCGTTCGTCGTCTTCCGCTTATCCAGGACCGGGTCGCGGGGGCAGCAGACTCAGCAGAGACGCCCAAACGTCCCTCTCTCCAGACACCTCCTCCAGTTCCTCCAGGGGGAGCCCAAGGCGTTCCCAGGCCAGCCGAGAGACATAGTCCCTCCAGCGTGTCCTGGGCCGTCCCCTGGGCCTCCTCCCGGTGGGACGTGCCTGGAACACCTTCCGAGGAAGGCGTCCAGGAGGCATCCGGTATAGATGCCCGAGCCACCTCAACTGGCTCCTCTCGATGTGGAGGAGCAGCGGCTCTACTCCGAGCCCCTCCCGGATGGCCGAGTTCCTCACCCTATCTCTAAGGGAGTGCCCGGCCACCCTACGGAGGAAGCTCATTTCAGCCGCTTGTATCCGTGATCTCGTTCTTTCGGTCATGACCCAAAGTTCATGGCCATAGGTGAGGGTAGGAACGTAGACCGACCGGTAAATTGAGAGCTTTGCTTTTCGGCTCAGCTCTCTCTTCACCACAATGGACCGGCACAGCGCCCCCATTACTGTGGCAGCCGCACCGATCCGTCTGTCGATCTCCCGCTCCATTCTTCCCTCACTCGTGAACAAGACCCCGAGATACTTAAACTCCTCCACTTGAGGCAGGAACTCCCCTCCAACCTGAAGAGGACAAGCCACCCTTTTCCGGTCGAGTACCATGGCCTCGGACTTGGAGGAGCTGATCCTCATCCCAGCCGCTTCACACTCGGCTGCGAACCGCCACAGCGCATGCTGTAGGTCTTGGCTAGAGGGGGCCAGCAGGACCACGTCATCCGCAAAAAGAAGAGACGAAATCCACTGGTCCCCAAACCAGACCCCCTCCGGCCCTTGGCTGCATCTAGAAATCCTGTCCATAAAAGTTATGAACAGGACCGGTGACAAAGGGCAGCCCTGCCGGAGTCCAACATGCACTGGGAACAGGTCCGACTTAGTGCCGGCAATGCGAACCAAACTCCTGCTCCGCTCGTACAGGGACCGGATGGCCCCTAATAAAGGGCCCCCGATTCCATACTCCTGGAGCACCCCCCACAGGGCATCACGAGGGACACAGTCGAATGCCTTCTCCAGGTCCACAAAACACATGTGAACCGGTTGGGCAAACTCCCACGAACCCTCGAGCACCCTGTAGAGGGTATAGAGCTGGTCCAGTGTTCCACGGCTGGGACGAAAACCACACTGCTCCTCCTGAAGCCGAGGTTCGACTATCGGTCGGACTCTCCTCTCCAATACCCTGGCGTAGGCCTTACCAGGGAGGCTGAGGAGTGTGATCCGCCTGTAGTTGGAACACACCCTCCGGTCCCCCTTCTTATAAAGGGGGACCACCACCCCAGTCTGCCAGTCCAGAGGCACTGTCCCCGACCGCCACGCAATGTTGAAGAGGCGTGTCAACCATGACAGCCCTACAACATCCAGAGACTTGAGGTACTCAGGGCGGATCTCATCCACCCCCGAAGCCTTGCCACCGCGGAGCTTTTTAACCACCTCAGTGACTTCAGCCCGGGTGATGAAAGAGTCCAACCCCGAGTCCCCAGCCTCTGTTTCCACCACGGAATGCGTGATGGCAGGATTGAGGAGATCCTCGAAGTACTCCTTCCACCGCCCGATAATGTCCTCAGTCGAGGTCAGCAGTCTCCCGCCCCCACTATAAACAGTGTTGGCAAAGCACTGCTTCCCTCTCCTGAGTCGCCGGACGGTTTGCCAGAATCGCTTCGAGGCCAACCGGTAGTCCTTCTCCATGGCCTCACCGAACTCTTCCCAGGCCCGAGTTTTTGCCTCTGCCACAGCCCGGACCGCAGCACGCTTGGCCTCACGGTACCCGTCAGCCGCCTCAGGAGTCCCACAAGCCAACCACAGCCGATAGGACTCCTTCTTCAGCTTAACAGCATCCCTTACTGCCGGTGTCCACCACCGGGTTCTGGGATTGCCGCCACGACAGGCACCGCAGACCTTACGGCCGCAGCTATGGGCAGCAGCATCGACAATAGATGCGGAGAACATGGTCCACTCGGACTCTATGTCTCCAACATCCCCCGGGATCTGGTCGAAGCTCTCCCGGAGGTGGGAGTTGAATACATCCCTGGCCGAGGGCTCCGCCAGGCGTTCCCAGCAGACCATCACTATGCGCTTGGGCCTGCCAAGTCTGTCTGGCTTTCTCCTCCTCCAGCGGATCCAACTCACCACCAGGTGATGATCAGTGGACAGCTCAGCCCCTCTCTTCACCCGAGTGTCCAAAACATGCGGCCGAAGGTCTGATGATACGACAACAAAGTCGATCATCGACCTCCTGCCTAGGGTGTCCTGGTGCCAAGTGCACTGATGGACACCCTTATGTTTGAACATGGTGTTCGTTATGGACAATCCGTGACTAGCACAGAAGTCCAATAACAAAACACCACTCGGATTCAGATCGGGGAGGCCATTCCTCCCAATCACGCCTCTCCAGGTGTCACTGTCGTTCCCCACGTGGGCGTTGAAGTCCCCCAGCAGAATAATGGAGTCCCCGGGAGGGGCACTATCCAGCACCCCCGACAGGGACGCCAAGAAGGCCGGGTACTCTGCACTACCACTAGGCCCGTAGGCTGAAATGATGAGACCTCTCCCCAACCCGAAGGCGCAGGGATACGACCCTCTCATCCACTGGGGTAAACCCCAACACGAGACGGCTGAGCTGGGGGGCAACAAGAAAACCCACCCCAGCCCGCCGCCTCCCCCCGTGGGCCACTCCAGAGTAGAAGAGAGTCCAACCTCTCTCAAGGAGATGGGTTCCAGAGCCCACGCTGTGCGTGGAGGCGAGCCCGACTATTTCTAGTCGATATCTCTCGACCTCCCGCACAAGCTCAGGCTCCTTCCCCCACAGCGAGGTGACATTCCACGTCCCTAGAGCCAGCCTAAGCATCCGGGGATTGGGCCGCTGGGGTCTCCACCTTCGTCCGCCACCCAATCCTCTTTGCACCGGTCCCTCACGGTTCCCCCTGCAGGTGGTGGGCCCACTGGGGGATGGCCTCGCGTCTCTCGTTCGGGCTTGGCCCGGCCGGGTCCCGCGAGGAGCAACCCGGCCACCAGGCGCTCTCCGACGAGTCCCGACCCCAGGCCTGGCTCCAGGGTGGGACCCCGGCTCCGCCGTACCGGGCGACGTCACGTGCCTCGATATTTTGTTCTTCATGAGGGGTTCTTGAACCATTCTTTGTCTGACCCATCACCTAGAGCCTGTTTGCCATGGGAGACCCTACCAGGGGCATTTAGGCCCCAGACAACATAGCCTCTAGGATCATTTGAGCACTCAAACCCCTCCACCACGTTAAGGTGACAGTTCAAGGAGGGGTGTATTCAGATGTCCCAAACTTTATTTCGCCCTCTAAACTAGCATGTACTGCTTACTTATTGTGGTAGTTTAAAGGTGAATATAGTCCATGTCCAGTTTATAACCCCAACATTTATAATTTTCCTATTGAAATAATGTTTGTCTGTACTTTAGTTTTCACACCTGTATAGAAATATTTCCAAACTGTCAAATGTCTCTTTCTTGTAAGCAAGGGAAAAGTGTAGCAGCTAACCCTAGCATTAGCATCCTATGCTGGCTTCTAACCTCAGGTCTCAATATCTGTGCATTACTTTTAATGTACTTTGTGAGAATAGTTTAACGTAATTGGTTTGAGTTATTTTTTAATGACCAATAGCTTGCATTTAAGATTCAATATCTGAATGGCTGATATTACTGCAAAGCGCAGTAAAATAACTTTTCAATTATACCTACTTGATTTGTGGCACAAATAATTAGAACACTATAACGTAACTAATGTGCCATTAAGGCACAGCAAGGTTGCTCTAGTAGGGATTTCTGCTTCTTGGATGCACATACAAAGAATAGTAATTAATAACAAAGATATGCAGAAGTGTGTAAGCCGTGTATTTAAATGTTCTGAAGGTCATTTAGGGCTGCTATTATGATGTACAGTGCAAAATTCTGTCTGGATCTTTTTTTTTAAGAAATACACTGCTCAAAAAAATAAAGGGAACACTCAAATAACACATTCTAGATCTGAATGAATGAAATATTCTCATTGAATACTTTGTTCTGTACAAAGTTGAATGTGCTGACAACAAAATCACACAAAAATCATCAATGGAAATCAAATTTATTAACCAATGGAGGCCTGGATTTGGAGTCACACACAAAATTAAAGTGGAAAAACACACTACAGGCTGATCCAACTTTGATGTAATGTCCTTAAAACAAGTTAAAATGAGGCTCAGTATTGTGTGTGGCCTCCACGTGCCTGTATGACCTCCCTACAACACCTGGACAGTCTGTGGTGCAACGTGACGTTGGTGGATGGAGCGAGACATGATGTCCCAGATGTGCTCAGCTGGATTCAGGTCTGGGGAACGGGCGGGCCAGTCCATAGCTTCAATGTCTTCATCTTGCAGGAACTGCTGACACACTCCAGCCACATGAGGTCTAGCATTGTCCTGCTTTAGGAGGAACCCAGGGCCAACCGCACCAGCATATGGTCTCACAAGGGGTCTGAGGATCTCATCTCAGTACCTAATGGCATGCGGCCCTCCAAAGAAATGCCACCCCACCCCACACCATTACTGACCCACTGCCAAACCGGTCATGCTGAAGGATGTTGCAGGCAGCAGATCGCTCTCCACGGTGTCTCCAGACTCTGTCACGTCTGTCACATGTGCTCAGTGTGAATCTGCTTTCATCTGTGAAGAGCACAGGGCGCCAGTGGCGAATTTGCCATTCCTGGTGTTCTCTGGCAAATGCCAAGCGTCCTGCACTGTGAGCACAACCCCCATTTGTGGACGTCGGGCCCTCATACCATCCTCATGGAGTTGGTTTCTAACCGTTTGTGCAGACACATGCACATTTGTGGCCTGCTGGAGGTCATTTTGCAGGGCTCTGGCAGTGCTCCTCCTGTTCCTCCTTGCACAAAGGCAGAGGTAGCGGTCCTGCTACTGGGTTGTTGCCCTCCTACGGCCTCCTCCACGTCTCCTGGTGTATTGGCCTGTCTCCTGGTAGCGCCTTCAGGCTCTGGACACTACGCTGACAGACACAGCAAACCTTCTTGACACAGCCCGCATTGATGTGCCATCCTGGATGAGCTGCACTACCTGAGACACTTGTGTGGGTTGTAGAGTCCGTCTCATGCTACCACGAGTGTGAAAGCACGACCAACATTCAAAAGTGACCAAAAACATCACCCAGAAAGCATCGGTACTGAGAAGTGGTCTGTGGTCCCCACCTGCAGAACCACTCCTTTATTGAGTGTCTTGCTAATCGCCAAAGGTTTCCTCCTGTTGTCTATTCCATTTGCACAACAGCTGTGAAATTAATTGTCAATAAGTGTTACTTCCTAAGTGGACAGTTTAATTTCACAGAAGTTTGATTTACTTGGAGTTATACTGTGTTGTTTAAGTGTTCCCTTTATTTTTATGAGCAGTGTATATTAGGAGATTGTGGCTAAATTTCTGCTGTTTTAGAGAAGCAGCTGTTCTGAAGACTAAACGTAGCACAAAGACGTTACAAACAGTCAACTTACTTATAAGCAATAGCATATAGGAAAGGCTGGCACTTAACAGAAACAGGTGAAGGAGGGGGGAGAGGGCAGTGACTCTTTTCAATACACACTGAAACTTTCTGTTGCATTTTATTGAAAGGCCGTTTAACCGTAGGAAATGTATGATGGATAATAGGTAACGTACTTTAATACGATAATCTGGCTCATGCCTCTTGGTCATAAGAGTAGGTTCCTTCTCTTGATCCACAAACAGTCATGTTTTCTGTTGCATAATAAATAAACTTTCCTGTCTTTACTGACAACATAATTTGGGCAAACTATCAAACTATCACCAGTCACATTTTTCCTTTGAATGTGCTTCTCTTCTGGCTCTCAGAGTTATAGTTTGTCACTTGTCTTTTTATTGTCTTTTTTTGTGTGAAGCAAAATCTGTCTGGATCTGAACCATGCTGTAAATAATTTAAGCTTTGGGTGATTAAAGCAATTTCTAATGTATTAGAGTACTACAAAAAAGAACTAGATGGCTTTGATTATTGTCAGCCAAACAACAGCTTCTAATATTTCATTCACATCTCCTCTCTGGCTTATTATTGTGCTCAGACGGCTTTAATGCAGGGTTTCATTAGAGCGGGATGTGGGCCCAGATTTATGCATCACGGTTAAGTGTCAGGACCGCTGAGCCACACTGCAGCAAGCAACAGAAGTTTTTGACTTCAGATTTATTGTTTGATTGTTCCTTGTTTATCCCGACGGGATTAATTAACAACTGTCTGAGATGCAATACATACTTAAATATAAGAGAATAAAAAGAGCATATAGCAAATTAAGCATTGCATTGTTCTAGTGAGTATTAACCACTTAATTAGCCCCATGTACTTGGTGGCCGTGACTCAGTAAATGTGGTTTTAATCATGTTTTAGCTGTGCTGCAGTGAGGAGGCAAAAGATGAATAATTTACTCTTATAAGAAGCAATCAAGAGAAATAAAAACATAAAAACAAAAAATACATAACGGACACAGATGTAAAGTGCATGTTTCAAAATGGAATAAAATTAAGCAATTTAAATTTAGTTTCACTGTTTGTTAGACATTAATTTATTTCTGTTTTAGTTTTGGTAAAGTGTAATTAGTGTGAAATGAGAAAACATTGCTTTCAGAACTGAATGAGTATACCAGGTAATATGAGAATAGGTCCTAAGGCCTTATTTTAGATTAAATACTTTGTATCTATGAAGATTAAATATTTTGTATCTTTGAACAAATAGTTCTGTTTCTACTGTTTACTGTGAACTTTGCCACTCTGTTTTACATTGTTTTGTTCCCAAAGTACTTAGAGGCAATCTCTAAACTTGAAACTTGTTTCTTATTCAGCTTTTGAGAACAACTGAACATTTCCAAAATCAGATTTTTTTTTAAACTTTTTTAGATTTTTTGTTGTTTTAATTGAATGGTATATCTTTTAATTGTAATATTGTAATTAATAAGTTCCCAGTTGATTTTGCATATGGTTTTTCAGAAAAAAACCAAAATAAATCTTTTTTTTTTCTACTATGGCTACATAACCGAGACAAAAACATCCAGGTCTCCACCCAGCAGTGTGGGGGAACCGCTGTGTTGGCCAGTTTGATGTGAAAGTGCGTTTTCTGTTGATGTAGCATGTGTCTTTGTGTGATCGCTGGACGCAGCTGTGTGCTGTCAGTGGACGTGTCTGGAAATGTAGCGGCATAGAAATATCCAGTGCACAGCAAAATTAGTTGAAACATGGGAATTACCTGTCTCTGTAGAGAAATAGAGTTAGACTCTTTGGGAATTAAAACATGACAGAGAGGGATTACTTTTGTAGGAGTCTATATATGTTATTTATTTTTAGAAATCTGATGCATTCCTAGAAATAAATAATATACAGACTAAAGAGGACAGAATGCAACTATTTTTCAGAAAAGTCTAGATAGAGAAAGGGATTGCCACAAGATCTGGGAGTGAACATACATAAAAACTGTAAGGACATCATCCTTTGTCTTTGGATAGCAAAGTGGGCAAAATGCTGTCCGGTGTTCCTTGGTCATCTGCTATTATTCTTCACATGCATGTTGTGCAGGTCTGTGGTTACACTGCCACTTCGGCCATTTCACCACCACTCATCCAGACCTGGGACAAATTTTACATGTAACATCATCAGTTATGCGTTCATGCTTTATCCATTCAGGGTCATGGGTTGGAACTGGAGTCGATCCCAGCTGCCAAAAGGATCACTTGGAGTACCTCAAGGACAAATTGTCAGCTGAAATATATTGTGATCGGAAAATAGAAAAAGAATTCTGTATTGATAGCATTGCTCTTTAACTTCAAACAGTCACTGCTGCTAAGACACGCATGTTGGTTACGAATAGATGCTTTGCTGTCAGATAATGCAGGTAAATAAATTCAATGTCCTTATCAGTGACAAAAAATAGAGGAGAAGCAGATTCCTCTCCACTCACATCCCCCCACCCCCCCACTGCGTGTTTAAGAGGAGGATTAAATTAAAGAGAATATTTCAAGCACTCTGGTAGCCCTCTGAGTTTAACTGTTTTACTGCTAATTTACTGAATTATTAGTGTATTAAATTTTAATTAAATGGATTGTATATAATTCTAAATGCATTACGGACTGTTTAGTTTGGTTAAAGCTTGGCCGTGTTTGAGTTTAGTAGAACGAAGTGGAAAGAGTTGATTTGGACCGGATTGGAATGACTTTGATTTCTTTGAACTTTACTGAAATGAACTGGATTACATTGAGCTGTGTCGAAATTATGTGTATTGAAATGGACTGCTTGTCATTACGTTTAAATCGTTGTTATGATACCTGATTTAATTGGATTCTATAGTCATTTGGATTGAATTCAAACTAACTATCAGTTTGAATTTTTCTGAAGTGCATTTCTTTTGAGTTAAAACTGAAACTGACTCGGAGTTGGAATGTACTCGGATTGCAATGTTATTAATGTGGCTGCATTTCACTGAATGGTATTGGAATAACCTGGATAAAACAGGACCATGTTTTGGACAATATCTAAAATAAGTTGGATATTTGTGGGTATTTTTTAATTGCTTGGATTAGAAATAATCAGACTGAACTGTTATAGAATAAAATGAGTTAAAGAGAAGAGAAATGGAGAAAATTGTCCTGCTTTGTATTGGTTTTTGATTGGAATCTGATTGCTTTAAATTTCATTATATTTGGATTCTGTTGAAATTAATTGAACTAAATTAAACTAGATTGTATTGAAACGAACTGGATTAAACTGAAAGTGCATTTTTATTTGTAATCGATTTTGTAATCTGAATGTATTATACTAAATTGCATTAAACAGGGAAGCTGGTTGTTTGGTTGCTGTCACTATGAGTGACAGGTCTGACAACCATCTTTACCTTTTGAGACGGAAGAATGAGGTTGGTCAAATGAAAGGGACTAAAATTAAACTGTAAGAGATGGATGTGGTCCAACACATGGGTTAGGTCATGGGACACAGATGCTCTGTGGACAGTTCTGGCCCAAATGAAATCAGGTTGCCGTGCTAACCTGCCCAGCTACAGTAAGTAATGAGCTTCAGCTGGTTGAGAGGGAGGTAGGCAGGGGGGAGGCTGCAGGGTGGTGGTGATGGTGCAGGGAGGTCAGCTCACTCTTCATTAGGCTGTAATTGAATTTCCGCAGCCCATGCAGGGAGGATGTTCAGCTCTCGCTCTCCCTGCAGGGGAGAGCTGGCTCGCTCCGGCTTCCCAACCTCCCCAATAGTTTCAAGGTTAGCTCGGCTAATGGACTACTTTCTCCATGGATTTCTCGGCTAGCCATCTGTCATCTGCATGTCCGACCATGTAGGTGAGCAGGTACATGCTCCATTATGTGATACTGCTCAAATAGAATACAGCCGGGCAGACACAATTTAGAACAGCAGAAGGCCATGTCTGGCCCTCTAACAGCTGAAACGCACTCAAGTGGTGACTCAACAAGAGACCTACTGTGTCCCAGTGGGAGATACCAACATAAAGATGTGGTAAAGGACAATCATTTAAAACTTGATAAAAAGAAAAGTAAAAGTAAAAATGATCAACATTCATGAATTGATTAAACAGTAATGGAAAACAATTATTGCAGAATTAAAGTTTCTGTTGAAATAGTCAATGTTACAGCAGGCACATCTGCCAGACTGCAGCTACTTGATTATTTTAGTAATCTAGTATTCTATTGATTTATTCTGATGATTTATCAAGTAATTAGATAAAAAATTAGCACCTTCTGCAGATTTCTCATTTAACTTCTTAAGCTTATTTTATGACTGATATAAATACATGAAAGAGAACATGCTAGTAAACAAATAATTCAGTTCATTTCTTTAAAACAAAAAGAAACATGTTATTGATTAAAACGCAGCATGTGTTTACTTGAACATTTCCAGCACAGGATGCCTCTGCAGCTGAAGAACAAAGTTCTAATGTCAAAAATTCAAAAGCTCAGGCCTTTTTGGTTGACCTAACATCAATACAGTGCTAATGGCTGCCTGTGTAAAGTAAATGCTCCAAAACAGAGTGCAGAAACTGTCACTTGCATATTTCATTCTGGATTATTAAAGAGATTTTTAGATAATCAAAAACCATATTGTTATCCAATAACAAATAAAATGGAACCCTTGCTGGGTTATTTAAGTCCCACTCTTCCTGTTTTTTCCAGCTTTGAGTGAATGTTTGCAAAAAACCACAAAGTTTATAAGTTTGAACATTAAATATCAAAATCATTGTATTCTGATTTCTTTACCTTTTACACAGTGTACCAACTTCATTGAGATTGTGGTTGTACAACTGAATGAGTCTAAATGTAATTTAATCACAATTTTTGAGAATGTGGGTTAAAAACATGTTTATTTCAGGTTGTTTTGCTTTTTTGTGCTGTCCTTCAATCTAAACTTACACTTATTTGTGTCGCTTGTGTCACAGTTTGCATTAGCTTTCACATTTTTCATATTCTTTTTGTGACACATCTTTGATTTTGACATTTTAGGGCAGTCTTTAATCAGCTAATAATACTCACTTATTGAATGCTTATTTTGACAACTCCTCAGAGTTTCCCTTTAACTGGTCGGATTTTATGTCTGTTTAAGTTTTGTTTTGCTTCCTCACCTTTTTAACCATTCAAATTACTTAATGTGACTAGTTCCAATATAGTTTTTCAGCTATTTCAACTGAAGTCTAAATATTGTAATTCTCAAAATAAACACATTTTTAAATATACAAATCTAATGCCTCTTCATAATAAGATGGCTCCCTGACCAAGATGATGTTCTTCAAAACCAGTATTTATAAATTTGAAACTTATTAGATAAATAATATTTCATTTGATTAATTGCTGCAAACCAGTGTATAGTCAGTGCCATGGTCTTTAAAGCAGGGATTGATACCTTTGGCAGTGTGTGTAGGGACCGAGTCTTCCTGAAAAATGAAATTAGCATCTCCATTAAGTTTGTCAGCAGAGAGAAACACGAAGCGCTCTAAAATTTCTTGGTAGACATCTTTGGACTTAATGAACTTCAGTGGACCCACAGCTGCAGAATACATGGCTCCTCAAATCATTACTGTCTGTGGAACCTTCACATTGGACCTCTAGCAGCTTGGAATCTGCACCTCTCCATTCTTCCTCTGGACTCTGGGGCTGTGATTTCCAGATAAAAAGCAGAATTTACCGTTATCTGATGGGAGGATCACTGAGCAACAGTCCAGTCTTTTCTAGCCCAGGGAAGATGCTTCGGACATTGTCTGTGGTTCAGGAGAAGCTTGACAAGGAATATTACAGTTGTAGGCCATGTCCTAGATACATCTCTGTGTGATGGCTCTTAAATTTCTGACTCCAGCTGCAGTCTACACCTTGTGAGTCTCCTATATAGTCTTGCCAGGCAGGCCAGGAACAAACTAACAAAAGAGATCAAAGCAGCTAAGAGAAGCTACAGTGAGAAGCTGAAGAACAACCTTTCTACTGGTGATACTTCAGCTGTATGGACTGGTCTGAGAAACGTGACTGCCTACAAGAGCCCCTCCACCTATCCTGAACAGAGTTGTCTCCTGGCCAACCGTCTGAATGGCTTCTACTGCAGACATGACAAGAAGCCATTCACACCTCAAATCATCTCTTCTACATCCCATTCAGGAACAAATTCCTCCCATAAAGCAACCAACCCCCGACCTTCAGATCCTCTGCCTGCACTAAAGATCTCTGAGGAAGTGGTAAACAGGCTCTTTCAGCGCATGAAAACAAAGAAAGCTGGAGGACCTGATAACGTCTCCCCATCATACCTGAAAGCCTGCGCACATCAACTTGCTCCAATCTTCACAAGGATCTTCAACAAGTCACTGGAGAAATGTGAGGTCCCCTCCTGTCTCAAACGATACACCATCATCCCGGTTCCCAAGAAACCCACCATCGTAGGATTAAATGACTACAGGCCTGTAGCCCTGACATCTGTGATCATGAAGTCCTTTGAGCGGCTGGTGTTGAAGCACCTGAAAGACATCACAAGCCCCCTGCTGGACCCCCTGCAATTTGCTTACCGAGCAAACAGGTCGGCAGATGATGCTGTCAACTTAGGTCTACACTTCATCCTGCAACACCTCGACCACCCAGGGACGTACGCCAGGATCCTGTTTGTAGACTTCAGCTCGGCCTTCAACACCATCATACCAGACATCCTCCACCAGAAGCTCACACAGCTCAACGTCCCAGCCTCCACCTGTCAGTGGATCAACAGCTTCCTGACAGACCGACAGCAGCAGGTGAGACTGGGGAGCATCTTCTCCCGATCCAGATCAATAAGTACTGGTGCCCCCCAGGGGTGTGTTCTATCCCAACTCCTCTTCTCTCTGTACACAAATGACTGCACCTCATCGGACTCGTCCGTGAAACTCCTTAAGTTTGCAGATGACACCACTGTCTGCATACAGACAGCAGGTGGATCGGTTGGTACACTGGTGCTGTCAGAACTACCTTGAACTGAACCCACTCAAGACTGTGGAAATGGTGGTGGACTTTCGGAGAACACCACCCCCATACACCCCCCTCACCATCCTCAACAACACTGTATCGGCCGTGGACCACTTCAGGTTCTTAGGAACCACCATCTCTGAGGACCTGAGATGGTCTTCACACATAGACACTGTAGACACAAGAAGGCCCAGCAGACACTGTACTTCCTGAGGCAACTCGAGAAGTTCAATCTTCCACAGGAGCTGTTGGTTATCTTCTACACTGCCATCATTCAGTCTGTCCTGTCTTCATCCATCTCAGTGTGGTTTGGCTCATCCACAAAACAGGACAGGTCCAGACTGCAACGAATAATCAGGCCTGTAGAGAGAATAATCAGAGCTGACCTTCCCTCCATCCAGGACTTATACAGGTCTAGGGTCAGAAAAAGAGCTGCAAGAATCTCTGCAGACCCCACACACCCTGCACATAAACTGTACAGAGTTTTACCTTCAGGCCATCGCTACAGAGCACTGTTCACTAAAACCAGCCACCACAGAGACAGTTTCTTCCCCCAGGCTGTTTCTCTGTTGAACATTCAACAGAATACAGAACAACAGCATACAGATGTTGCAAATGCACCTTTTTTATTAGATATGTGTACATTGTACATTGTAAATTGTAAAATTGTATATTCTGTAATGCAGAATATTGCATTGTACATTGTATATTGTACATTGTAAATTGTAAATTTGTATATTCTGTAATGCAAAAACAGAACAAAAGAGCAAAGTGTACCGGAGGCAAATTCCTTGTTTGTATGTACGAACTTGGCAATAAAGCTGATTCTGATTCTGAATAACCTTTGCTTCGCAATCTTCTCAACACTGTTATAATCCCTGATGCTTGTGCACCCTTTTCTACCACTGTTTTTTCCTTCCACTAACTTTCCACTATATATTTCCACAGTTTATATCCAGCAATGTTTAAACAGCCACATTCATAGGAATGACCTTCCGTGCCTATACCATGCTTGTACAGGGTGTCCTATCTGCTGGACAACTGTCATGTCAGCAGTCTTCCCATGATTGTGTAGGCCATATCATGACATAACATAACACTTTATTTACAAAGCACCAAGGCTAACCAAAGTGCTGAACAGTAACATAAAAGGGATGCATCAAGTATAAAAACAGTGATTGATGTCTCACACTGGGTTAAAGGCCAAGCAGTTAAAATAGGTTTTCAAACGAGATTTGAAAACAGCCATAAAGAAGCCTGCCTGGGTTGGGGCGGCGAGGTGTTCCAAAGTTTAGGACCCGGATGGCAAAAGCTGTCATGACATAACATTTCTGTATTTAAAAATAATGTTTTGGTTTGATGTATTTTTCTTTTTTTTTAAGAACCATAATCAGCAAGATTATTAGAAATAAATGCTTGAAATATGCGCTTCCATTTGTTCTGTTTATGTTTCGACACCACCCTCTTTAGTCAGTTTGTGGTTTGATGTATTTTTTCTCGTTTAAAGCCATATTTTTGAAGCTGGTACTGTACATGAGAGGATGTGGAACATGTTAACGTATTCAACAAGTTTATTTTTTTAATAAGAGTGCACTTTGGAGAACAGTGCTGCTCCTCTTCATGGAGGATCTGACTTCATTAGCAACTGTAAGGGTCCAGACATCCAAACAGCAACATTAAGAGAGGGAACCTCTTTTTTAAGGGCACATCATTGATTTAATGATTAAGTGAAATTTTGTTGAACTAGACAGGATTTTTCTTTGTTTTAAGATTTTATGTTCTGTTTTTGTTTCATAAACACATTTTTTATTAATGTTTCTGATTATCCCGAAAGTGGAGCTGCTCTCTGAGGAGTGCCACTAGAATTTACAACAGAAATAAGTGACCTTCTTCATGTTTAATTGGAGCAATTGTAATACCAAAGCAGCCATAGGTAGAGGTTTATGAAAAAAAGAGAGGAAAATGATAAGATAGATGACCAAAGAGACACGGAGGATGTCTGGGCTGTTTCCCTGGAGAGCACAGAGGCCACTTTAGCTGTTTGGTAAATTGAAAAAGGGAAGAATCATTAGAAAATAGTTGCATATCAGCTGAATGCGCTGATTTGAGTCAAATGGGAACTGGTATTTTGTTATTCAGAATGGATGTTGGTGTCGTGCTTTCTGCATGTGGTGCCTACTGATCTGCAGACAGCATACCATGATAAATGAAAATTGGTTTTAATGATCACCAAGCCTCCGCACCTCTTGTTCATGTGGCCGCTTTTCTTTTTCTCGAATTCACCTTCTGCACAGCTTTTTAGTTTCCTGTTTTGTTTTGCTTTATTTACAGCATTTCTGTTCTTCTCAACAGTAAAATGCCCCAGTTTGCAAAACGCGTGAACTACTGTTACCTATTGATTCCAGGACACTAAGAAGAGATGGGAACAGACAAAAAAGCTACAGAGAATCAATAGACATGAGGAGCACCGTTTTGTAGCTTGCTGCAATTACAGCTAAACATGAAAAGCTTATCCAAAACAAATTAAATATCAGCATTTGTTTTCCTTGTAAATCTCTAAGTACTGGACATATATGTTGGGCCTTCACAATGTGGGTGAATTTGGAGAACAATGAGAATTTAAAGGCATAAACACAACTGCAACGCATCTTTCCACAGACTTGACCTATCTTGATGATTGCATTTAGGAGACCAGGTTTTTCTTTGGTTTATTTTCATCACCAATGGCAGTTTTCACACTTGTCGTTGGGTTCTGATGATGAAAAATTAAACATGTTTGAGGGTTAAAAGCTGCGATACATACTTCTATGTCTACCCCAAGGTAAAGCTGGCCGCGCACGCCAGAGAAACTGATGTGTGAAGACAAAAGCATCAGCCTGGCCATCAATAATTGAAAATGAAAAAAAAACATGGGAACATTTTGATATTTCCAAATTCTCTATCCTACAATTCATTTTCATCTATCCATCTTTTTATCATTTTATTTGTCAGTCTATCCATCCATCCATATAGGGCTGCAACTAACGAATATTTTGATAATTGATTAATCTGTCGATTATTTTTTGATTAATCGATTAATAATTGGATAGCAAAAGGTGGCTAATAGGAGATTTTTTTACAGTATTTGTACCAGATTGAGCTAACACTATGCCACTTAAGGAATTCTGGATAGAGCATATTTACCGACAAAGAAAGTTTTTCATCTTAAATGCACAATCTATATATTTTTTGTACAATTTTGGCCTAATTACTGCCCTGAGTGGGTTGACTCTTACACATACAAATGGCATGTTTTAGTCTGTATTCCAGTTAACAATTATTTGATTACTAAATTAGTTGACGACTATATTAATAATCGATTAATCACCACTAATCTGATTAATTGTTTCAGCCCTACATACATACATATAATATTTAAACTGCCATCTTTAGAAATGTCTGCCATAAATTCATGACAAACTGTTGTATCTATAGCTTCAACTTTGCCTGAGAAGGACTGAGATTTGTGATTTAATCTTATAGGTGTGTTGATTATAAAGCCCCATGCTTTCTATAGAAATCATCACATTATGATCATCTTTTCTGTTAGCATTAAACAAGAAGTTCCCAATTTTAATGGTCGTTAAGGCTGTTGATATGATCACTGCTGTCTTTTTATTGGCCTATTAGCTCATAAGTTTGCATTATTTAACCAGGTTTAGTTGGAACAAGTTTCTTCCAAATTTTCCCTATTTCTTTAGTCGAAGTTGAAAAGCAACATCATAAAGATTTGGTTTCCAGCTGTTATGGTGCCTTTTTTCTTTATTATCTGCACATTGTTCAAAAACTCTGTGTGTTAATGTGTGAGAAACATGTGTATTTAAGGCCTACTGACTTCCTCTGTTTGATGGTTTTCAAACCTTAGGATGACGTTCACTCAGATTGAGAAAAGGCAGTAGTCGTGTTATAATAGCCGTATTTTCGCTGCTGCGGCTCCCTTTCTGAGTTGTGAGGTTCCCCTCCACGATTTGAAGATAAGTTATGACCTTCAGAATAAAATAAATTCTGGTGTAAATGAAGATATGGTTTTTGTTCTCCTTCAGCACTTGTTTCCAGAGCAGTATCAACGAGAAAACTTGAACTCTCAAGTACAAACTGGCAGGTGGCTATTCTCACTGAAAATGACTCGAGAACTAACAATACCCTAAGGGATGATTTTACTGCAGGCGACAGCAGCAGCTGGATGTGTTCTCTTGATTTTGACTGAACACAATATTAGAGATGCCGTGTTAACGGCGACTAACAGTCACTCTGTCTTTTTCTCAGTTTCCAGCTGTATTGCGGCATTTTACTTGCTTTTGCTGTCTTGTCACTTTTTCCATCTCCTGTAGTCCTTGCTTTGTTGTATTGTCAGATGCTCTGTAAATATTTTGTTGCACCATATTCCAGTCATTTCCTTTTTTCCAGTTCTGTTCTTCACAGTTATAAAGCCAAATGCTGGCCTTATATTCTATCTTTTGAAGTACCAGAAAATGAAGTGCAAAAATCAGAGTGATATAGAAATAATTAATCTATACATATGATGGTTGAAAACTGATTCTTCTTTCTTTCATGGAGGAACTGCTGATCCATTTCTTGGCCTGTTGTTTACCCTTCAGCTCCCCTCTGCTAGAATGGCTCACCTCATGTCATTAAATTGGAAGCACTGACTGAACATATTGATGCAAGTATAGACTTGTACTTGGAGCAACTGGGTACATTTGGTAGACTTTGGTCTACCAAAATAAAATAAAAGAAAAATGTTTCAGTCTCCATAATCTGTTAAAGGAATAGTATGTTGAAAAAGCTGCTTTACAACCAACTGAATATTTTTGGTAATGTTTTCAGTTGAATTCAGGTATCCATAGAGCACAAAATTACAGCAAACATTATCTCAATACACTTAAATCAATCCACGTAATTCCAGTATGGTCCAGTCATATAGTCAGATTCAGAGCCAGTTACATTTACTCCACTTTGATCCAAATTATAATTTATAGTACAAACAAATTCAGATGGTAATAAAATTCTCATTGGTCAAAAGTCATATGTCTAAATTAGTCTAGCTGATTGAATCAGGTCAATAACTTTGTAGCAGTCTCTCATCTCAGGCAAGCATATGGCAAAAGTGAGGAAGAGCTACAGGTTCTTCTCAAAATATTAGCATATTGTGATAAAGTTCATTACTTTCCATAATGTCATGATGAAAATTTTACATTCATATATTTTAGATTCATTGCACACTAACTGAAATATTTCAGGTCTTTTATTGTCTTAATATGGATGATTTTGGCATACAGCTCATGAAAACCCAAAATTCCTATCTCACAAAATTAGCATATTTCATCCGACCAATAAAAGAAAAGTGTATTTAATACAAAAAACGTCAACCTTCAAATAATCATGTACAGTTATGCACTCAATACTTGGTCGGGAATCCTTTGGCAGAAATGATTGCTTCAATGCGGCGTGGCATGGAGGAAATCAGCCTGTGGCACTGCTGAGGTCTTATGGAGGCCCAGGATGCTTCGATAGCGGCCTTTAGCTCATCCAGATTGTTGGGTCTTGAGTCTCTCAACGTTCTCTTCACAATATCCCACAGATTCTCTATGGGGTTCAGGTCAGGAGAGTTGGCAGGAGAATTGAGCACAGTGATACCATGGTCAGTAAACCATTTACCAGTGGTTTTGGCACTGTGAGCAGGTGCCAGGTCGTGCTGAAAAATGAAATCTTCATCTCCATAAAGCTTTTCAGCAGATGGAAGTATGAAGTGCTCCAAAATCTCCTGATAGCTAGCTGCATTGACCCTGCCCTTGATAAAACACAGTGGACCAACACCAGCAGCTGACACGGCACCCCAGACCATCACTGACTGTGGGTACTTGACACTGGACTTCTGGCATTTTGGCATTTCCTTCTCCCCAGTCTTCCTCCAGACTCTGGCACCTTGATTTCCGAATGACATGCAGAATTTGCTTTCATCCGAAAAAAGTACTTTGGACCACTGAGCAACAGTCCAGTGCTGCTTCTCTGTAGCCCAGGTCAGGCGCTTCTGCCGCTGTTTCTGGTTCAAAAGTGGCTTGACCTGGGGAATGCGGCACCTGTAGCCCATTTCCTGCACACGCCTGTGCACGGTGGCTCTGGATGTTTCTACTCCAGACTCAGTCCACTGCTTCCGCAGGTCCCCCAAGGTCTGGAATCGGCCCTTCTCCACAATCTTCCTCAGGATCCGGTCACCTCTTCTCGTTGTGCAGCGTTTTCTGCCACACTTTTTCCTTCCCACAGACTTCCCACTGAGGTGCCTTGATACAGCACTCTGGGAACAGCCTATTCGTTCAGAAATTTCTTTCTGTGTCTTACCCTCTTGCTTGAGGGTGTCAATAGTGGCCTTCTGGACAGCAGTCAGGTCGGCAGTCTTACCCATGATTGGGGTTTTGAGTGATGAACCAGGCTGGGAGTTTTAAAGGCCTCAGGAATCTTTTGCAGGTGTTTAGAGTTAACTCGTTGATTCAGATGATTAGGTTCATAGCTCGTTTAGAGACCCTTTTAATGATATGCTAATTTTGTGAGATAGGAATTTTGGGTTTTCATGAGCTGTATGCCAAAATCATCCGTATTAAGACAATAAAAGACCTGAAATATTTCAGTTAGTGTGCAATGAATCTAAAATATATGAATGTTAAATTTTCATCATTACATTATGGAAAATAATTAACTTTATCACAATATGCTAATATTTTGAGAAGGGCCTGTACTTCTTTTTAATAGGAAGAAACCTCCAGCAGAATCGGGCTTGGTGTGAGCAGCCATTTAATTGTTTCTGTTTATGCAACTGGCAGATCCTTTCATCCAAACTGACAAATGATTATATAGCAATGCAGTCAATATCAAAGCTTAACAATAAGCTACTTACCTGGGGATTAAAAATACAATAGTAACAAAGAAAAAAAAATAATGTCAGTGAATTTGGGCAGAACTTTAGTTTGTCCTTGATGTTTTTCCAGGATATACGTTTCCTCTTTGCAGTCATTCTTGCGCTTTCAGACCCCTAGTTGCCAATGTTGGGTAAACACTGCAGCTGAATTTCACACCAAGTTCTTGATTATTAAAAAAGAAATGTTTCTTTCAGTTGCAAAAATCTTAGCAGCATTCTCTTTAACCTGATGCAAAGCAGCGATTGCTGCATGCTTTGCTTTAGAGGATGCTATTGGTAACACAAGAAGAGAATGGTATCAATTATGTGTCCCTCTTTTATAGCACTCAGTCTGCTAATTACATTAATGGACTGATTGCAGCTGGACTCTTTCATCATTTCAGTCATTTCATCAGCTTCACCTAAATTAATGAAATCATTGAAACTATATTAGCAAAAATTGGGATGTTATGTTTTTGATACAAGGCAAGGCAAGTTTATTTATATAGCATTTTTCAGTAGCAGGACAATTCAAAGTGCTGTAGGCTACATGAAAAAAAAGAAAAAGAAACATAATGGAAAAGTGCATTGCAATGAAATAAAGGTAATTTAATAATTAAAGACAATAAAAAATGTATAACTAAAAGATGATAATAAAAGCATAAAATAAAGAAATAATGATAAGAAAATGAAAGGAAAGTTGGACTGAAAACTTAACTAATAATTTTTAGATAGCACAGTCAAAGGCCACTCTATGGAGCTAAATTGGGGCCATAAAGTTTGTTCAAAAGAAAAAAATTTAAACCTGAAAAATAAGTTGGTTCAAAAGAAAAGAATGTTAACCTGAAAAAATAAAGGTTTACTCAAAAGAAAATAATTTAACCTGAAAAATTATTTTGAACCTCCCCAAAAAAAATGTGAAAACTGGGAAAAAGTTTTGCAACTGAAAAAGAAGATGTGAAACTGGGGGAAAAAAAGTTCAAAACTAATTTTCATATTCAAGTTTTTTTTGTACTCGCAGATTTTATTTTTTCGGCTTCAAACTTTTGGCCCTGTTTGGCGTGGGGGGTGGGGCCTCAGGTCACGGGGGTGCGGAATCATGACTGACAGCTCAACACAGCGGCTGAACAACATATTCCATTAGAAATTAGATATTCCATAGACAACACCATTACTAGATTCCCAAACATCCAAACCATTGAACTGCCGTCAAAACAGCTTCTTTTCAACATGGCATTTCACACATTTTTAGCAGTTTTCCCCATGAGCATAATTACATGCCCAACTACCAGAGCTGAGAAGGGCTTAACTGAGATCCCGATATGAGGTAAACATATTGATTCCCAGATCTAAGACCATATAGTTGTGAGTTCATTCTTGATTAGGTTGGATAAGTGCAGGATGGATTCGAAGTAACTGGATAAGATCTTATTTACACATATAGAAGAGGGGCTTGTACAAGCTTGTTGTAATTGGTAAAAACAATATAGAAATATATATGAATTCTGAAGTACTGTCATATCAGAATAGTGGAAAGTCTAAAAGCAGAGAATTAGGTTTCAGGCAAGGAGCAGCAACCTGTTTCTGCAGCTGCTGGTTCTGCATGCAGCCAGCTTCCAGTCAGAGACATGAAATTGTCTGCCTTCTTTTCTTGCTTGTCAAATTAGTCATTTTGCGATGTAATGGTGAGGCACACATATGTAATACATCACTTAGAACAGGCTTGGTAGCTGCTTAAGGGATGTGCTTTTGTGTGATCGGGAGAGTGTTTGTCTGCATTTAGGGAAGAAGCCCTCAAACTGGCTAAAATTGTTTTCTTATTTTTAATGACAGTTGTTAAAAAGTAGCACCACATGCTTTGAGAATGGCATTGGACTGAGCAGGAGGAAGTGTGATGGGGTGTACAGGATCAGCTGAATATTTTGGAGCAATAAACTGGCCGCTTGGCCATGCCAGCTACTCACAATAAACTGGCCGCTTGGCCATGCCAGCTACTCACATGCCTTGCCGAAGCTTCTGGGAAGTAACCCGGGCACCTTGGAAAGGTGATTTGGATGCAATATTGGTTCCACTGTAATTTCAGGTTAATTGAATTGAAATCCCCCTCCACCACCCCCTCCACACCTCCTCGCATCAATCAAGAAAGGCTAAAAAATGTTCTGCAGGGTATGATATGAATTGTTTTTATAGAAGTAAACATATTCTAGGTGAACCTGTTGCAGGTGGAGTAAATTCTCAATATAGGCATACTAAAAGAGCAGAACTGTATGCTTCTCACACAGCTTTGCTTAATATTTTTAATGTTTTTAGCTGAATTCTCAGAAATAACTCAAATGCTTATCTAGTGTATCTTTGCCAGAGAAACAGGAGGAGAATAGTGGATGTTTGGGTATTGGTAAATGGGACCTGTAGCAGTGACCCCGATGTCAGTGATGTCCAATCCTTCCTTGTGTCCTTGATTCCGCATTCTAATAGTGACTGATGTGCATGTCGAAATCAGCCGCTTCTCATTAAAGTGATTTATTGCCTCGATAGTTTTTTTGTAAACCAGACAAGCCTTATTCCAATTTATTCCTGTCAAATTAACCATTCATAATTAGACACCGCAACCTTTCCGTGCTCCCCAATCATATCCAGAATGGGCTGTACATGCAATACAAATGTTCGCTGTTTAATCTCTTCGCCTGTTATTAGGAAACGTTTCATAAGAATCTACCCATGCAGGGTAAAAGTTTAGCTTGAATCAATTTCCCTTTGGTTAATAGCTACTGGGCTGATTTATTGCCATGTTATGAAGGTGAAGGGCCCTCTTTGTGTGACACTAACCCTGTGGAGCTCTTTAGACATTAATTCAGTGTCAAAATTGCAGCACAGTACAACTGCAATGAGTGGATGGGATGTTGCCTACTATGATGTTGAAGGTTTTGCTGTATCTGGGTAGACTTTGGGAGCAAAACTGGACAACACTTTAAATTGAGTTTTGTTAGGTTAAAGTTTTGGCGTTTATTTATGAAACATGTAAACTAAAACCACTGACAGCAAGATGTTAACCTCTCAGCAGAATTAGTTCAACTTAGGCTTAGTTTAATTTGGGTGGTTGTATCAGGCAAATGTTTTTGTACTCTTTGCAGCACATTGCAGGGTATAACAATGTACCCAGTTGTTTTTAATGATGGGAAACTGTGACAGCTGTACACCCTGCAAACCAGACAGGTGGATAATAAAATCATGCAGCCTCATGCAAACCCAACCCCTCACAAGCCTACCCAGTGTCTCATCTCCTACCAACTCAGATAAATCTCCTTTGCTGGTGTGCATGTGTACCAAATTCTAACTGGACCATTTCTACAAGACATAAGCATATACCTATATACTGCCATTAGGTGTATATGAAATCATCTTCATCTATAAAACTGTATTACTAAAAACAGGATGATTTACCATTTGCCAACTTCTAGCTTGTTGTTAAGTTTTGGCTAAAACCAAATGTTTTGCTTTATTAACAATAACTTGAACGCACAAATATTTGATGCCTGTAAAATTCTTCTTTTTTTTTTTTGCCAGATTAGTTGTAACGTTGGGTCAGAGCCAGTATGAGTTCTTTCAGTTCCAACTGCCAAAATACCTTGTTGAACAACTTGTCACTGCTTTGCTTTTCAATAGCAGCAAAGAGAAAACCAGTGTTTCAAAATGTTTCTGCTATTTGTTTTAAATTGTCAAACATTGCTTTAAACAGTGTTTCAAAATGTGGACTGAACATATGAAGATAACCTTAAAATAATCAAATAAAGTGTTGTTTCGATAGCTTCATGGTGGTGGAGAAGCCTGCAATGCCATGGAAAAATATTCTTGCACCTTGCACATTTGCCCATTTTTCATATTACAACCACAGACGTCAGTGTGTTTTATTTAGATTTTATAAGATAGACCTACACAAACTAGTGAGTGTTTGGGAAGATCGCTCCTGAGTCAATAATTTCTAAACCCACCTTTCAGTGCATTCACACTTCCATCATTTTCTTCAACTTCACAAATATTCATTACTTTGTTTAGGTCAATTATATCAGATCCAAGTAAAATGCACATATATTTGTGGCTGTAACCTGACTATATGTGCAAAAGTTTAAGTGTATGGTATACTTTCACCATGCACTGTAAATTTGCTCATACCTGTTTTCTAGGGCTGCACATTATAATGAAAACTTATGATTTGTGTTACTATTGATGAATGTTGCAATAACAAAGTGACTTGGGACAAGTAAACAAGTATAAAAGTTGTAATGTGTTTCTGCTTTTGGTTCATAGCAGACATAGACCCCAGATAATGAGCAGGCTGTCCAGCTAAATAAATAAAAACATTAACTTTAAAAATTCCATCTCAACAAGGTTTGTTGATAAACCTATATCCTAAATGTGCTATTTTCGCATTTAAACAACATAGCTGTAGTTTTTTTAATGACTTGACTGCCTTATTACAAAATCTGCAATATATTGTGGAGCCCTACCTGATTCCAGTGAAGACTCCAGAGCCAACAACTGGTTAAAGCTGAATAAAAACATATTATTGCAAAGCATCCTCCAAGCAGCTTTCCACTTGTGGAATACAGGGTTTGGACAATGAAACTGAAACACCTGTCATTTTAGTGTGGGAGGTTTCATGGCTAAATTGGACCAGCCTGGTAGCCAGTCTTCATTGATTGCACATTGCACCAGTAAGAGCAGAGTGTGAAGGTTCAATTAGCAGGGTAAGAGCACAGTTTTGCTCAAAATATTGAAATGCACACAACATTATGGGTGACATACCAGAGGTCAAAAGAGGACAAATTGTTGGTGCACGTCTTGCTGGTGCATCTGTGACCAAGACAGCAAGTCTTTGTGATGTATCAAGAGCCACGGTATCCAGGGTAATGTCAGCATACCACCAAGAAGGACGAACCACATCCAACAGGATTAACTGTGGACGCAAGAGGAAGCTGTCTGAAAGGGATGTTCAGGTGCTAACCCGGATTGTATCCAAAAAACATAAAACCACGGCTGCCCAAATCACGACAGAATTAAATGTGCACCTCAACTCTCCTGTTTCCACCAGAACTGTCCGTCAGGAGCTCCACAGGGTCAATATACACGGCCGGTCTGTTATAGCCAAACCTTTGGTCAATCATGCCAATGCCAAACGTCAGTTTCAATGGTGCAAGGAGCGCAAATCTCGGGCTGTGGACAATGTGAAACATGTATTGTTCTCTGATGAGTCCACCTTTACTGTTTTCCCCACATCCGGGAGAGTTACGGTGTGGAGAAGCCCCAAAGAAGCGTACCACCCCAACTGTTGCATGCCTAGAGTGAAGCATGGGGGTGGATCAGTGATGCTTTGGGCTGCCATATCATCGCATTCCCTTGGCCCAATACTTGTGCTAGATGGGCGCGTCACTGCCAAGGACTACCGAACCATTCTTGAGGACCATGTGCATCCAATGGTTCAAACATTGTATCCTGAAGGCGATGCCGTGTATCAGGATGACAATGCCCCAATACACACAGCAAGACTGGTGAAAGATTGGTTTGATGAACATGAAAGTGAAGTTGAACATCTCCCATGGCCTCCACAGTCACCAGATCTAAATATTATTGAGCCACTTAGGGGTGTTTTGGAGGAGCGAGTCAGGAAACGTTTTCCTCCACCAGTATCACGTAGTGACCTGGCCACTATCCTGCAAGAAGAATGGCTTAAAATCCCTCTGACCACTGTGCAGGACTTGTATGTCATTCCCAAGACGAATTGACGCTGTATTGGCCGCAAAAGGAGGCCCTACACCATACTAATAAATTATTGTGGTCTAAAACCAGGTGTTTCAGTTTCATTGTCCAACCCCTGTATGTCCATGCAATACAGCTCAGGTCTAAGGGGAGGGACTCAAAATATCCTTGAATATAACGTCTTTATAAAGTCTTTATTTAAACTAAACTATACTCCAGTATTTCTCATTACCAAAACAAACCTATAGAACTGAACACTCTGTTTTCAACAATATATAGCATTTAAATGTACTCACTGAAACCTTAATGTCAAAAACAGGTTTGATTCTTACTGTGATAATAAATGTTGATTAAAGTGTTTTGGCTTCCATCATACTTTACTGTACATCTAAAGCCAAGAGGATATCTTCAAATTGAAGTGGATACATTGCATCATCGTTGTGTCATACGATGAACTTCAATTTGACCTGTTTGTCCTTAGCTTCATATCAGCCTTTGAATAAACTAAATGTAATTAATCACACATGACGCATCACCTTGGTGAAAAGTTACAAAGTTGGTGACTGAATAAAAGGATATAGAAGGTTGTTTTATTATGATGTGAGTAAGAGGGGTTGACAAAAGCAGTATTAAAATCCTGACATTGAACAAGTGCTGCCCTGGTGGAAATATGTAAAGGTAAGGAACATAAGAATTCAGGAAGGAGTTGCTGGTCTTCAGGGCGGAGGTGTTTTGGACCTGCTTCATGGGCAAGAAACCTTGACAGATCTAGGACCTATTATCCAGGACGTAGACAGAATGTTGCACAGGTAGAGCATACTGGAAGCTGGATTTGGGTGCATAAAGCATGTGGAGAAATTAAGATGTTTTTTTTATTTTTTTTTTATTAATTTTAATTGTGGTGATCAACTGTAAATGGTGCGCAACAATTGTGTTAACACCGTGGCTGAATCAGGTAACAGTGAGCAGGTTTAGGCTTAGGTGTGCTGTCGCTAAAATCCAGCATAAAGGATTAAAGGTCAGTTAAGTCACTTTACAGCTGTTCTAAATAGCTCAAACGCCTTATAAAAACTTTTATTTCAATGCACTCAAATCTCAAATGAAAAAAAAAAAGCAAATTATGTTCAAAACTAGAAACTTAAACAATTAAATTGCTTGGAGATTTAACTCTTCTGTAAATCACTAAACTAATATTTAGTTGTCAAAACACTTGGTTTGCCGTGATTAATCAATGCAACCTAATTTTTATGATTTGATCTTTTTTGTTTTTTTAAAAGTCTTAACTAAAGTTAAAACTACTTTCCTCCTCGTTGTGTGCTGTTTTCCTTTTGTTATTTGTAACTCCGTAAATAGTAAAGGCTTCATTTAACTTCTTTTTGGCCTGCTGGAAGTGGCACTTTATAGATTGAACTAATCATTTAAGTGCAAAACATTGTTAAATTTTTTTTTGCAGTATGCAAAAAAGACATTTTTTTAAATAAATTTAAAAAATTGGCCTTGGAAAAATAACCGTGGTAATTGGTTAATCCTGGAATCATGGCATCTCTGCAATGCATTTTAACCAGAATGTACAACTTTTGCTGCCATTGTTCTTAAAGCAGGGCTACCAGAATGAATGGCTGCTGTGGCTGAACTCCACTCTCCAATCCTTTTTGAATAATTATTCAATTACACAGAATTGGCAGCTTTTCATGTCATGATTATTAGTTTTCTATTAATCTACTACACCTACTAGTAAATTATTTGCCATGTAAAAATGTGTGTGTGTATATATATATATATAATTATTATGTTTTTTTTTTTTACCATAAACATTGATAAAACTAGTTAGTTTTGTTGGACTGGTGTCATTTTAAACACAACTATACAGGTCCTTCTCAAAATATTAGCATATTGTGATAAAGTTCATTATTTTCCATAATGTCATGATGAAAATTTAACATTCATATATTTTAGATTCATTGCACACTAACTGAAATATTTCAGGTCTTTTATTGTCTTAATACGGATGATTTTGGCATACAGCTCATGAAAACCCAAAATTCCTATCTCACAAAATTAGCATATCATTAAAAGGGTCTCTAAACGAGCTATGAACCTAATCATCTGAATCAACGAGTTAACTCTAAACACCTGCAAAAGATTCCTGAGGCCTTTAAAACTCCCAGCCTGGTTCATCACTCAAAACCCCAATCATGGGTAAGTCTGCCGACCGGACTGCTGTCCAGAAGGCCACTATTGATACCCTCAAGCAAGAGGGTAAGACACAGAAAGAAATTTCTGAACGAATAGGCTGTTCCCAGAGTGCTGTATCAAGGCAACTCAGTGGGAAGTCTGTGGGAAGGAAAAAGTGTGGCAGAAAACGCTGCACAACGAGAAGAGGTGACCGGACCCTGAGGAAGATTGTGGAGAAGGACCGATTCCAGACCTTGGGGGACCTGCGGAAGCAGTGGACTGAGTCTGGAGTAGAAACATCCAGATCCACCGTGCACAGGCGTGTGCAGGAAATGGGCTACAGGTGCCGCATTCCCCAGACCTGGGCTACAGAGAAGCAGCACTAGACTGTTGCTCAGTGGTCCAAAGTACTTTTTTCGGATGAAAGCAAATTCTGCATGTCATTCGGAAATCAAGGTGCCGGAGTCTGGAGGAAGACTGGGGAGAAGGAAATGCCAAAATGCCAGAAGTCCAGTGTCAAGTACCCACAGTCAGTGATGGTGTGGGGTGCCGTGTCAGCTGCTGGTGTTGGTCCACTGTGTTTTATCAAGGGCAGAGTCAATGCAGCTAGCTATCAGGAGATTTTGGAGCACTTCATGCTTCCATCTGCTGAAAAGCTTTATGGAGATGAAGATTTCATTTTTCAGCACGACCTGGCACCTGCTCACAGTGCCAAAACCACTGGTAAATGGTTTACTGACCATGGTATCACTGTGCTCAATTGGCCTGCCAACTCTCCTGACCTGAACCCCATAGAGAATCTGTGGGATATTGTGAAGAGAACGTTGAGAGACTCAAGACCCAACACTCTGGATGAGCTAAAGGCCGCTATCGAAGCATCCTGGGCCTCCATAAGACCTCAGCAGTGCCACAGGCTGATTGCCTCCATGCCACGCCGCATTGAAGCAGTCATTTCTGCAAAAGGATTCCCGACCAAGTATTGAGTGCATAACTGTACATGATTATTTGAAGGTTGACGTTTTTTGTATTAAAAACACTTTTCTTTTATTGGTCGGATGAAATATGCTAATTTTGTGAGATAGGAATTTTGGGTTTTCATGAGCTGTATGCCAAAATCATCCGTATTAAGACAATGAAAGACCTGAAATATTTCAGTTAGTGTGCAATGAATCTAAAATATATGAATATTAAATTTTCATTATTACATTATAGAAAATAATTAACTTTATCACAATATGCTAATTTTTTGAGAAGGACCTGTACATGCGTCACAAGACAAAAAAGCTCTGTTATGTTTTATATATGGGATTGAATCAGCAGGCAGTTTTCAGTTAAACAAGACAAAATGTGTTTTGAGTTCTGTTAATTCAGGAAACAAGAAGTTGGAATTGATCAAATTAGGTTTCATCAGGCCAGAACTTTAGAAAACAAGGAAATGTGATTTGGTTTACAAAATTCTGCTTGCAAGTTAGAGTAAGTAAGGAAGAGGATAAAAGGCAATAATACCAGCATATGTTTATTTTAGATGATTAAAACACATAAATAAAACAGCATTAACAATGTATTCCTTCCAGAGGTTTTTATAGGCAGTTTAACTGTCTATAGAGGATGGAATGTGATCTCCCTCTGAGTAACTGTCCTGGGTAGCTTTGGATGCAGTTAAACTGTTTATTTTCCAGGAGACAGATGGATTATAAGAGACTGCTGACAAATAATTATTTTTCAGGTGGAGAGAAGCAGGTTTTTTTTCTTTCAGATGCATCTGATATGTGTTTATCTATGATGAACAGAGTGTTGTGGGTGTGTGTGTGTGTGTGTGTGTGTGTGTGCGCATGCGTGAGCATTCTTGGCAGGTTGGTTTGCATCATATGGTTAAGACTTTTGCCAACCAAGATGGAATTAAAGGCACATTAATTTCAGCAAGATGTCGGGGATTGAAACGGAGGCTGCAAAGCAGATGATGGATGGAATCAGATGAGTTCACACAATGTATGTTATGGACGGGATGATGGAGGCCCACATATTTAAGGTTGGCCTGACAAGTACAGACTGCTTTGGAACCGCCATGAAAGTAGTCAGATGGCGAATAAAAATGTGCCTTCAAATTTCACTCTATCTTTCCATTGACTCGTCAGAATGTGCTTGACATTTGAGCAGAAGGATTTACAAGCTCCATTTGCCACAGAATTGATCTGTCAAAGGCAGCAGCGAGAAATACTGGGAAAAATACGTGCATTTAAAGTTTTAGTTTGATTGAGTTTTTTTTTTTTTTTTTCATTCCTAACCATCTGCATGGTTTCGGTAGGTTTACTGTTTTAGCAGAAGAAACTGTGCCTTTGGTCTCGGTTTTGTTCTCCAAGCTGGGGAAAGAATGAAATTCACCATCAGTCCTGCTGGTCAGACTTAAATAAACTTTATGATTCTATGGAGTTAAGTAATCTCCCCTCTGACAAAGAAAAGTGAAGAGATTATCTGAGGACACAGCAGTTTTAATTCCCTCATGGTGCATTATGAATTTTGGTAAAAATGATGAGCATCATCATTTTTAGAGGAAGCACTGGTTTTTGCCAACAGCTTTATGGCTCCACATGTTAGGAGGGGTTGATTTAATCCTTTTTTTCATCACTCACAGTTGGACTCTGACTCTTCAGGCTTACATTCTGTCTAATGACTGCAGTACAGATATAAAAAGGGCTGAAAAGTAAGTAAGAAGTTTTTCTCAGTTAGTGTGAGTCTGTTATGATGTAGAGGCCTAAAGGGGAACATCTCAGTCTGCAGCATGTGGCACAGGCAGATGTCTTGCTTCACAGAGATGCCTAATGGTTTTCTTTTGATCTTGCTTTGTGAGGGCATGTTAGAGGACAGCTTTTCAGTCCATCTCTCAGTTTGCATCAGTAGGTATTAATTTGCTGGAACCCCTCTGAATTAATCAGACAATTTTACCATCTTGTTTTCTTTCCAGAGCACCTCAAAGTGGCCCTAGAGGAGTACATGATACGGCTGCCAAAGGTTCGCATCCTAAGGACAAATAAGAGGGAGGGTCTGATCAGGACGCGGCTGCTGGGAGCAAACGCCGCTAAAGGGGAGGTCATCACCTTCCTGGATTCTCATTGTGAGGCCAACGTCAACTGGCTGCCCCCTCTGCTGGGTGAGCAAAGATTCTCAGTATTACAACCATCTCATTGATCTTGATTCACTGACCAAAAATCATGACCTTAAAAAAGAATGTTCAGCAAGGCTGGTGGAAACCTAATCCAATTGACCTAATTAAGATTGATTTAACTTATTGTTAGTTAAAGAAACTCTAAGTATTTGCTTAGTTTTCATCTTGTTTAGAGATGCACCAATCAGGCTTTCCTGGTTGTCTGGTTTGCTTTGAGGTTGGACTTGCGGATTCTGATTTAGGCTGATTTTGATTGTTGTTTCCTAAGGACTAGAACATATAAAGAGAAAAACAAGATAAACCCCCATTTATTCAAGCATAGCCTTTATCTGCTTAATGTTCTACACAGAAAAGTGCATGAAACTACCCGATGTTTACTAATGCATTCATTGACTACATTTGGTGGGAGCTCTTTGTTTTCATGGTTTTAATCACAACGAATAAATAAATTTTTATATTTCTGTACTTGCTAATGACAAATCCAGGGGAGATTTCCAAATCTCTGGCTGATTGATTGGTGCATCTTTCATGTTGCCGTATTATTTGTTTTTCTGAATAACTGGTAAAAGAGCCAACAATAGGTAATTTTTCCTAATTCTTATGTGGTAAAACTCTGGCTAAGCAACAACAGGACTTCTTGCAAGAGAAATGACTCAAGGTGCTGCAAGGCCCCAGTCAAAGTTCAGACTTCAACCGGATTGAAGTAGTTGGTGGGACATTAAGAGGGCTGTGCAGAAGCAAATTATTTCAAAGAACAGGAGCAACATTGGAAAGAATAGCGCACCAAACGTCCTCCACAATGATGACAGACACGGATAGTCAGAACAACGTCTTGGAGATATTGACTACTCAAACCTCTTCTCATCACCTTTTTATAGTGTTAGGATTTTCCTTTATATTTGTTTATTCCCTCAGTCTTCTTTTTAAAGCATTAATAGAACTCAAATTTGCTGATATTTGGGGTTTTTAAAGTTTCGTCTGAGTTTATTAAAATTTGTGTTCTCTAATCAAATCTCTGTTTTCAATCACTTCAATGCCATCTATTTTTCTTTTGATCATTTAATAGCCACTTTTTGGATTGTTTTGGCACATGAACTGATTTGTGTAAAAAGTTATTTTTATATTGGCTATTAAAATATGCTGTTGTGTTAAAGAAAAGAGAAAGAGAAAAGAAAAGAAAAGAAAAAGAGAGAAAGTGGAACCCTAAACTAAACTGTCTGAGGAAGAGCTGAGGGAGTTTTAAGGCCCTGTCACATTGGATACGCAATTCCTACCTCAAGGCTTCATCTATTTTTTATTTTGCCAAGAATTTAGATTTTCCAGGCCATGGTAATCCTAAGTGCCTCATTAGAAGGCGAATGGACCTACTTTCTTGTTTCTAGATGTTTTTTCTCTGATCTGAAACGTAGAAAGGCATAGCAGTTGCCCTCTGATCTGGCGTATACCATCTTCAATAAAATAAATGAACCAAAGGGTGTTTTTCTTTCTGTAAGAATTGATTCTTTTAAGATTCAATGCTTTATACTCTTTGTATTTATTGTGATTGGGTGTTATCAGCACAGAGACGGCTCTATATCAGATCACAGACATCTGCAGTCTGTGAAAAGGAGCAGAGAGCAGGCTTGTCTTTGTTCCTTAAAGCTTTAAAAGCAAAAAGCCAATCTGTTGCCATTAACTGTCTGCCAACATGTCTGCATCCTTTTATGCCCACTCAGACCGAATAGCCCAGAACAGGAAGACTATCGTGTGCCCGATGATCGACGTCATCGACCACGATAACTTTGGCTATGAAACACAGGCGGGCGACGCCATGCGAGGAGCTTTCGACTGGGAAATGTACTACAAACGTATCCCCATCCCTCTGGAGCTTCAGAAGGACGACCCCAGTGAGCCGTTTGAGTAAGCGGAGTTATTTCAGAAACATCTGACATTTTTTAGGGATATTTCCTGCTGATTAGTTGATTGTGTCATGAATGCATACATCTGTAGGACAAGTGGGGGTGGCAGCCTTTCATCTGGGCTTTTTGTGAGCTCTTCTCTGTTCATGTACACATTCACACTGGCATCCTGCACGGCAGCTCTTGAAACCCACATCAGACAGCTGATACAGGAAGATGAATCCTTTTACATTTATCTTTTCCAAAATACTGGTGAGCTTTTACGTAGGTTTTCAGAAAGGATTGGTGCCAAAATACTGGTATCTATTTTATGAAAAATAGAAAAAAAAAATTCCTGCTGCCTATTAATGTTATTTCTTGCAGCTACAGTCAGTAAATCAGCTGAAAGCACATAACGCATAACATAGCTGTTTGGGGAGCCAAGTGTTTTCTCTACATTTCTGCACACAAAGTAAATAAAACTAAAAACTTCAAAGTCCTTATGTAGCTTTTTTTAATTTATTATAAGATACTGTTAAACTTGGACTAATCAGATAAATAATCAGATAAATGTTAAAATTGGAATTTATGTTTTGATCTGCGCTGAGTGCAGTTTGGGATTTCTCCAAAGTTTTAGTAGGAGCTTGCTGAAGTTCGTTTTGTAGGTTGCCACAGCTGGGTTTTGTGATGTTGGCTATCATTTTAGCACTTATGTCACATCTGTCTGATTGTCCACCCATTCATCCAGCCACAGAATATTAAGAGAGAGAGGTGGGGCAAAAACGGTCAAAGGGGGAGAAGGCTAAAAGAATAGAGGAGAGAAAGACGGATGAGAGAATACAAGATAACACCCTAGAAGATTGCTTCTACAGCTGCAGAAACATATAAGAACAGCAATGTTACCGGACGTTCACAGTTCTAATGAATGCAAGATGTATTTACAGCTCAATAACATTTGTAGATCTGTTAACACCTGAATCCAAACACCTGTGGGTGTAAGTGTGAGCGTGCTTGTCTACATAAGGTTTCTCCATAAAAATATGCAACAGAGACAGACACAGAGGAGATCTGAGTCACAGACATCCAAAGGCCCCCAGAGCACGAGAACCATGGGAGGATCTCCACCGGGACCACCGCAACCCCACCAGAGAAGAGCAGAGGAGAGCCCCAGGGGAGCCACTCAACACCCACAGTGTAGAGGCCCCAGGGAGCTGCAGCGACGAGCCAACAGGCACCGGCAGCAGCTGTCTACAGCGGTGCAAATCCAGCCATGGACCCAGAGACCTGAGACCCCAAGGCACATCACTCCCAAGCAGAGGCCCAACAGAGCCAAGGGGCCCAGGCCCTGGCAAGAATCCACCGGAAGTAAGCCAGCACACACCAGAGCATCCAGTCCCAGACACCGAGAACCACCAATACACTGGCGGATCTCCTCTGTATCTGTCCTGTGTCCAGGGAGGCAGGTCTGTGGCTCCTCACTTGCGCGTACCCATAAAAAGACTCACACCCACGCATCCAACGTAAAGACACACAACAAAGGACATCATACACTCACTCACAATCCCCATACATACTTTATAAACCAGTTAGGTCCAGGTACTGATACCCCAAAGGGGCAACCAGCCCCCGACCCAGGAGTCGGCCCCCTTCTTTCCGGGATGGAGACAGGCAGACCACACCAGCCCAGACTAGTGTCAGCACCTCCTGAACCCGAACCACTCTGGCCCAGACCCCGACCCCCCTCCGAGACCAACGACCCAACGACCCCTCTCCCCAGCGGGAGGGGGCCACGAACACTATTAAATTCTAGAATTGACACAGGATATACTGTCTTATTACCATGACTTCACCTACTTATTTCTGTTCAGTATTTCTGTTCACCCTTCTGGTGAGTAAAAGGTTTTGCATTTAATAGTTATTTTTTTTGGATTTGACATGTACTTCTCATTGAAATTGTTTTTGCTATTGCATCATTCCTTGGCACAGTTGCCCTTTGATCAATGGAAAACAGAGCAAATAAGTTAAACGTTGCAGTTTTCTCAGGCCAAATAACTGCATTTGATGCCAGCTACTCTAGGCCATTTGTCTGTGTTTGGATGCCAGGGACTATTTAAAAATACAGTAGGTATCATCAGGCAGAGGGTCTGTGCTGGACGATAAGAAACCAAAGAAGAAATAAGCTGCAGAACAATCAGAATCGATCCTCATTTGAATTAGTCTGCTCTTCTTGCTCAATGAAATAACCTTCATCAGTGCAAATTCAATTTGACTCGCAAAGATTTCATTTTCTTTCTGAGTGACATTGCTATAGCAGAAAATGAGCCTCGATGGGATGGCAAAATCTATCTTGAAGGTGTGTGTGTTTGCATGTGTGTGTGTGTTTGAATGCTTGTGAGGATGATTTTATCCATCTTCTTGTCTGTCATTGACTATTTTGTCAATGCACGCACCTGTTGTTTCCATTTTCTGCCTTTCTCTCCTTTTCTCATTCGTTGTTTAGGAATGAATATAACCTTCTAGTCTTCCTTCAAGGTCAGCAAACTGAAGTGAAAAATAAAAGCCAGAGCATTACTAATTAAAGCTGAATTGTGAGCAGAAATATTAATAGCCCATTGACTTGGATTTTTCTACATCTACAGAAAGTGATACCCCATCCCAGAGTCTATAACCAGAAGTGTTTTAGACCACCAAACCTTTAATTAAACCAGTGAAAACAGGTTCAAATGTCAATTTCATTTTCTGCTTTCATCTCCAGGGCAGTTTCAGTCAGTGTAAGGATATACAGGTCCATCTAAATAAATTAGGATCTAATCAAAAATGTTAATTTTATTTCACTGATTCTATTAAGATGTAAAACCTGTACATATATTCATTAGAAACATAGTTGTATACTTTATTATGGTCTTTAAATTTTGATGACTCTGGCTTCCACGCTAATGAAGACCCAAAATCCAATTTCTCTGAAAATCAGAATGTTACAATAGAGAAAAAAAAGGATTATTAATGCTGAAATGTGGGCCAACTGAAAGGTTTGTCCATGTACTGTACACTATATGCACTCAGTACCTGGCCAGGGCTCTTTATGCATGAATTATTGCATACGTGCGTCGGGGCCTAGAAGTGATCAGCCTGTGGCTCTACTGAGATGTTAAGCAGGCCCAGGTTGCTTTATTACCAGCCTTTAGCTTGTCTAAATTGTAGGTTTTGGTGTGTCTCATCTTCCTCCTGACTCTCTATGAAGTGTCCTTTTTCCTTAGCCCAGGTAAGAAGCTTCTGCAATTGCCTCTTTTTCATTTCTTGATATTGTTTTTGGTGGCACTAGAAGCATCGAGTTTAGCTGCGGAGCCTATTTGCTGAGCCTTCATGCCAGCCAATATTCATTTACTGGAGTTTCATACCGAATAATCTCTATGACAACATTCTTTTGAAGAAATTTGAATTTTTCTGGATGTAATGATGCATTCAGCCAAGCTTTTGGTAGAGTAAATGTTTGATACAGTGCAGGTTTGACTTCCCCAAGTTCTGCTGTTTCCAAACAGGACCCCATAAATGGTGCTAAAATCCCCCTACTTTTGTGCCATTGCAGAGTAAACAGGGTACAGAACAATCCTGGCAATATCAGCTGAATCTTATTAAAGGTCAAGGAATATAATGTTTATTAATTTTTTTTTTTTTATAAAGTGTTGTGAATATTTTACCTAGAAGAAAAAGATTGTTGATGTTCCATTTGTGTAATCTTTGACCATTAGTTCCCATATAGCTTTACACAATACAGTCACTTAGCAACAACCCAATCAGCGCTAAGAGTGGTGACAGGAGGTTGCCTATTTAGCATTTTAGATAAAGAGGAATACAGTTACAGGCATTTTGCTTGGTTTTGAGAAACGTTTTGTTACTTTATAACAGATGGAAATTATGTTGTTATCAGGCGTTTCTGCAGTGGACTGCATTTTAGAGTCAGAAATACTTTAACGGAATAACAAAAGAGTGAATTTCAATGACAAAACATGAATATTAAAGTTGAAACATGATTTTGAGGCTTAACATTTCCTCCAGGGGAAATTTGCAAATTTTCATTAAGACAGTCTTGTCCTGAACCTAATGTTACCCTAGGTTTTTTCTCTTTGTTTGCAGTGTAGCTGAACCTGTTACTGTTAGCCATGCTGTAGCTTGCGGTAAAATTATACTGCCTTGTGAAATGTAATCGCCGTCTCCCCCAAAGAAACTTTGTTTTCTGCAAAACTCTTGGGAGGTGAAGTGTGTTTGTGTGTTTTTCCCTCCGGTGAGCAAGAGCTAACAATCTCCACCCCACAAATCAGTGCACACACAGTGTTTCTGCAATGCCTCTGTTAAGCTCACACACTCCACTGAACATGGCCACAGAGTTCACACACACCGCACCACTCCTCCTAGTTCCCCTTGCAGCTGGCGTTGTTTACCCTTTGTTGCCTGATGATGAGGAAAGTCTGTCTGGTGCGTTTTGGACCCTAGGGAAGATGTGGGTTTGTGACACCATTTGATTTCTGTTTCTTTCTTCTGGATGTGACTTTGACAATCGAAAACTTACAAACCCGTTCCTATGCTGCTTTTAAATTAGTAGGTTAAAAATATAAAAGGAACTGTAGAAACATGAGAGAAAATATGCAATTTGGCCCTAACAGTGTGGTGTCTGGAAGATGCATAGAGATGTTTTGTTCAAACAAAGGAAGGGGGAAAAGACGGGGAAATTGGAAAATAAACAACGTTTTCAGAAAAAAAATCAGACATGTAGGCGAGACTGATATATACCTAACTTTATCAGATCACGGCGTTGTTAAAGGTGGATCTCATCAGTCTTCTGTTTCTTTCTTCTTTTTTAATAAACAAAATTATCTCTGCAGAAAATGAGCTCTCCTGAATGGCCCTGCTGGTCTGATGTGAGGCTGTTTAAACATTATTTAGCCGAAAGACAAGAGACTGCTTTCACACGGCACTTAGATCTGAGGAACATAAGGTTGTTTAAATGAATTCTCATTTGTGCTGGTGGCCTAATTGGTTGTTTTGCCAGGTCTTGGATTCTAATGCAGCTCTGAACAAATTGGTTTAGATATTTGAGCAAACCCATTCTATTTAAAGTTATAATTTCAGGTGTTTTTGAAGATTCTCTGATGCTAAAAGTGTTTTATTTTCCATTTGCAATAGAAAGCTGTGTCACTATATACAAGTGTATACAATGAAATAAATGAATGGCACAAATTTACAATAAATATAAAGAAATACCTTTTTTTATCAGTAGGTATTGCATGCTAAAAATGACAGCTGTCAAACTTTAAAAACCCTTAAAATCAGGGGCCTGTGCTCATATATAACTTCGGTAAAATCAACTCCTACTTTTTCTGCTGGGTAAAAGGACATATTGATCAAAATCAGTGACATGATCTCCATCACAAGTATACAAATAATGAAAACTATGGATTTGTTTTCTTTCCAGGTAAATGAAGAAATTAAAAAAAGGTGATATAGAAAAAAAATGTTTCTAGATTTATTTTCTCTTCATTTGTAATAGAAAAGATTACAAGACACATTGTTCAGAAATGCAGAAAGCTTTTTAAACTTTCATCTAAGAAGGATGGAAACCACAATTTATTTTCTATGAATCCACTTTAGATAGGAGCTGTGCTATTAGGAAAACACAATATGAAGCAGCACATGGGATTAGCTTAGTTTTAAAGAAACCATGCATCATATATTGCATACACTCTATAAATCTTTTTTTCTTGTGTCTATCTAACTATTTACCAGCTCCCTTCAGGTGGGTGTTGATGTTCTGCTTCATGTGGAGGCGTTCAGAAGTCTTGGTCTTCTTCAGGAGAGCTGGCAGGGTGGAGCAGGAGATGGATGGATGGATGGATTGTGGCTTCATCCACAGAAATAAGGGAGTTGCATGAGTCTGACTTGGTGAAAGTAGAGCTGAGTCCTAGTTATTGAAAGCTTCACCAACAGTCAGGAAAAATGTGTCATGCATCCTGAATACAATCGGCTAAAATGAACTCCCTCTGCAGGGTGACCATTTAGGTGCTTGAACTAAAACCTCTGCTCCCCTGCAGTGAAAGTGGTCAACTGAAGAGATTTTGGTATCTGATAAGGAGGCTTTCCATTTTTTTTCAGATCCATTTCACCGAGAGGAAACTGCAGGGCAGACCCAGAACTCGGTGAAGGGACTTTATGTCCCTTCTGGCATTAAAACATATACTCGGTTTATTGTAATTGTTTGTACATGGATGCGAAAAATGTTTAGAATTGACAAAGAAAGAAAGAAAAAACTATAACATAATCTTTTAAAATATTATCATTTGTTATCCAATGTTTTAAGATCCCAGGATTTCAGATATGACTTCTCTCTCCACTTTTATTCCACTTGCTCTATGTATTTGTGTTGTTTTATCTGTCTCCAGGTTATCTGACTGTCTGCTGTTTTTATTTTCCAGATCTCCGGTGATGGCAGGTGGACTGTTTGCTGTGGACAGGAAGTGGTTCTGGGAGCTGGGAGGATACGACACTGGGCTGGAGATCTGGGGAGGGGAGCAGTATGAGATTTCCTTCAAGGTATAAAGAAATGCTCTTCTAAAGAGCCATTTTAACTGTGTGAATGAATAATGAGTAATATATGTTATGTTTAGAATCCCAGTGTACTCAGGCCTGTCACAGTTTACATAATTACAGTTTTTCCATTATCTGAGCTAACTGTATTCGTTTTATGTAATGGTTTCCTTTTAGCCATCTAAAAATGAATTAGTGATAATGGCAAAAAAGTGAACATCCATCAGTTTTCATGTCATGTTCTACCATTTGTGGCCCTTGAATTAGTTTAATTGGCACCAAGTGTTTATCTCACGGCACTTAACTTACATCCTTGGACTGACTGAATTTTAATGAGTGTCTACAGACATAAACATCAGGAAATTTGCTGTAAAGCCAAAGCTTGCAGCAGTACTTGGAGCCATTTTGGTTTCATGCCAAATTGAAAAGGAAAGCCAATAATTTGAAGGAGGCTTCAAGCTTGATTTGCTACATGGTGGCGGTTAAAGGTGCCAATACCACAGATTTCAGGAAAATTGAAGCATTAGGAACTGTCCTCTCTCCTTTTTCCCTGCCTTTTTCATAATGTAAATATGTATTTGGAATGACATCATTCATGCTTAGCTGTGATTGGTTTAGTTTGTGCACAGGTTTCATCCACAGCTCATAGAAAACTGTAAGACTTTTCAAGCAGCACGCTGTGTTCCTTGTTATGATTTCAGGTCTCGAGCATAGCACAAACCATTGCATAGATGAGCTTCCACATTAATCATGCTCTGAGTTCCATATTAGATTATGTTTTTGTCTGGCGCTTCAGCATGAATTATTCTGTAACTGCTTGCAACTCGTCTCGGCTGCCTCTGTCAGTGAGCTCGGGACAAACAGACACAACGGCCGGTCGCAATTATTCAATTATGGTTTGAACAAGTAAGAACTTTTGTCGTCTCACTCAATTAAGCACAAATGCCTCTGCTAAGAAGGTGGATTTGATTGGACGTACACAGCTGTGTGATGCTGCTGTGATTGTTATTTAAACTACATTGTCCTACACTGTGCATTTATTATGTAGAAACCTTTTGTCAGAAATCAAATTCACTGTCAAATCTCCAGATTTCTGCTGTTTCTTCATCCTAATGTTTGCCTCTTTGATGACTTGCTGCTAATTGGAACTGAATGAAAGTGACTCAACATGCATGAAACAGTATTTTGATGAGCATTAGGTCACTTACTGTAAAGAATATACTTTTGAATGAAATATCTGTAATCCAATTAAACACAAGCTCAGACAAGCCAACAAGGAAACGTCCCCAAACTAGGCTTTCTCCTGCCTTTTGACCAACTTTTTAAGATGTTATTGGGATTGAATACAGAGGGGAAATTTTCCTCTGAAAATAATTCGATTTATATATCATTCTTAACATTTGATATGTTGTCCTAGTTAATGATCCGAGCTTCATGAGAGTAGTTCATGTGCAAAACAGTATTTTCTTTTGTTCTGTTATGTTGTAATTTTTCCATTAACACCTAACCTGCAGTAACCTGATTGGATATTTGTAAAATGTAAAAGGTTTTTACATTGATTATATCTCTACTGGATTAAAGTTGTAAGACATCTGATTTTTACTGCAAGTGCAACATTAAAAAGGCCATCTAAGCAATTTATAACATTGATGCCCCTGAACAATGTTCACAATATTAAATTGTTTCAGAATCTCTAAAGGTTGCTGTTATTAGAAATCATCATATCAGCAAATTGGCTTCATCAGGTCTGAAACACCTTCAATGTGTCCAAATAAAGACGTGTTCCAAAGGTATTCTTGTAGTGCAGGGAACATGGAGGTTTCACTTCGTTTTTTTTTTTGTGTGAGCTGACAACTCCACCTACTAGCTTTGGGTTATACAAAGATGTGCTGCCATGGGTAAACAACGCTCCAGCAAAGCCAAGATTCCTTTAAAGGTTTTGGACCTGCTGAAAACTTCTGGTACCTTGAGCATCACAACACTGAGACGCCATATATTCTGCTAATTTGCAAAATTTGCAAAGGGCAACCAAATAAGTAATCCCCACAGATTTCTAGACTGAGCTGATTTAGATTTGTGCCAACAGCGCCTCTCTAGTTCCATGGCCAAGTTAAGCATTTCCTTTTATTATTCAGATGTTGTGCTTGCAAGTGTTTTGGTAAGAATGGAAAATCCAGGAAGAAGAGGATGGAAATTAACCCATACTGAGTTTTTAAACACTGGTTGCTACTGAAGAGTGTGTAATGTCGGGATGCAATTAAACAACTAACAAATGCATTCTAGGCTTTCTAAATAATTATGATTTATTGTATTTTCATCAGATATATTTGTAAGCATCTAATGATTGCAATATTGCAATATTTGAAACAAAATGCCAAGGTTTTTATTTGAAATAATGTGTGGATGTATATTATTCTTCACATATTATTAGTCACTGCTTTTTTGTTGAAATGTTTCTTTGCGTCGTCTAGAAGAAATTCAGTTTCCTTAACATGCTTCAAAACCCAGTCCGAGTGCTGGACTGGGTTAAGGGTAAACTTAAAGGTAAAAAAAGAAGCATGCCGATAAAATTAACCTCAGCCTAAAACAAACACAAGTGGCAACTGCAAAGCTGTGATTCCTGCAGGTTTTATCCTGTAAACACCTGTGAATAATGAAGACATTAGAAATATGTGGGATTACTTCTGTTTATAAATGCCTGTAATTACAAAAGCGTCTGTAAACATTTGTGGCGACTGCAGTAGCATTTTTTTGTTTTGGGTTCATAGTGCTCACAGTATTTGACCATATCCCCTCTTATCTAAACTAAATCATCAGCCAGTCTCCAAGTTTAAAATTCGCCTCACTGTGAGCCTCAAAGGTGGCTCCTTTTTTGTGAATTAGCTTTCCGATTCTAATTCTAGACTCTAAGTACAATTGAGTTTTCTTCACTCTGCTGTCAATAATTTGAGTTTGGTACCTTCTGAGTAATGCGGTATTGGGAGATTGAGATTCGTAGATATCTCAGGCTGCCAACATCACTCCTGAGTCCACAGCTCTCTTTCTGCTTTTATGTTAGATACTCTATTTCTTTCTGCTAGAACACATCATACCTGGCAGTCACCTTCTGGTTCTGCTGATCTCACCTATTCTTTTGAATTTGACCCCAGTTAGCTTTTTGTTTTCAGTGCTGTTTTGTTTTTTATCTTTGATCTGTTCACCTTTTCTTATCTGGCGCACAAATAAAGACCAATCCAAAACAACATTTTCAGATATGGATCTCTGCTGCCTCCCCTTCTTGTCATATCACTGCAGGTATGGATGTGTGGCGGTCGGATGGAGGACATCCCCTGCTCACGGGTGGGACATATCTACAGGAAATACGTCCCCTATAAAGTTCCAGGAGGTGTTAGCTTGGCCAGGGTAAGATTCACATCATTTAATGACATATTGATGTCAACAGATTAACAGAAAACTTTGTTTAAACAATTACTTCTCAATTTCCAGGTTGTGTCCCTGTTTCTTTGTGCCAAATTCATAATCCAGTGTTTGACATAAAGTTAGCAGTGGTATGTTTTTGTAAAAATGTTTAAAGAAAATTATTTCATGTATTCTGCTTTTGCAGCAATCAAACTATTTGTAAGGCAATGCAAGTGTATTTGTATAGCACCTTTAATATGACTTTGTGCAACATGAAGTGGTTTAAAAGATCAAAATCTAATTAAAATCTGCCTATAATAAAAATAAAAACACTAATAAAAATGCGTGAATATAAAAATCTTAAGCATTAATAAAAAATATAAAGGTAAAAAATAAAATAAAAGTGAATCTCAGATGAGGTGCTGGAGCTGTGAGGGTAAGCAGGAGTGCTTTAGGTTTAGATTTCCAGTGACAAACAGAGAAAGCTTTAACACCTGGACCCATTTTTATCGTAAATGTTCAGAGAATTGCAAATCTTAGAAAAACAGTTCCGGCCTGAATCCTGCTATCTGTGCATTTCTAGTAACTAAAGCATGACTCACATTACAATGGATTAAAACACATAAAGCAGAAAAATATTTTTTGTGCCGTTAATTGTGTCTTTTAGAGTTAGGTTTGATAAAAAATTAGAGTCGGCAGATCAGTGCCTTACAAATTAAGGGAATTTGCATTGTTCTAAAAAGAACTGCAATGTTCTGTCTTGTGTTTCTGATTTATGCTAAACCTCGAACCATATTAGAAAGTATTTATTGCATAAGGCATCAAAAAATGTAGATGCCATGAGATTGGGTATATTGTGTCAGTGTCACGCATCAACAACTTCCTCCACCTTTTAGCTCGAACATTCCTCAAAACTCATCCACTTATAATCCCTAACTAGTGTTTTCTAAAAAAAAAAAAAACTCCCATAGGAACTTTGACACTGACTGCTAGGTTTGAGAAATGTTCATCTAGTCTGTAGCTGAATATTATTTAATTATGCATGGCTTATTCTGACACCTGGCTTTGTCTGGCCCTGCTGAATATTTGACTGAACCTCTTGACCTCTGTTGCTGCTGTCTCTGTAAGACCATTAACCCCTGGAACAGGCTGTATTGAATGCTGATCAAACTGACTATACCTGCAGCTACAACAAGGTATATAAGATATATATCTGTGCTTCAATTCATGTAAAAGGTACAAATCAGAAACTTAGAAGTCCAAACTTACTTTTGATTACTTTACCTATAGCAGCGCTAAAGTAATAATGTTTTGTCTCATTCACTTAAGTTTTAGTTTGCAAATAAATAAATAGAACTGGAGTCAAAGATAATCTTTGGCTAGAGATAGTTTAAGAGAGATTTTAAAGATGTGGCTCAAAAGCAGATTGTGAAACTATTTCTGTTGTTGTAACAGTATAAGAAACAAAATATTGAAAGGATTCAGAAAACTCTACTGTAAAGACAGATTTAAGGAGTGAAAGCTTCCCTATACAACAGGGAATATGCTGAATTTTGAGTGTTTTAAAAGACACATGTTTGAACCCTTGTGGCATGGAATTACTTGAGTAAAACCTTTGCCAAACATAACAATATGGAATTAAATTCAGAAAAGATGCTTCATATTTTATCATGCAAAAAAAGCCTCACGTTAACTTTATGGATTATCCCAAAGTGGAAACATGGACTGTTGACAGACGGGACAGCATTTCAGGGTTTTTATTTTCAATGCCATATGCTCCAGCCCAAGGACAAAGTAGGCTTCCAGCGTGTCGTCAGCAACAAGCCCTAAAGCCAGGCTCTGTGATGGTATGGAGTTAGGCTCATTTCCATTTCTGCAAAGGCAGCAATGAAGTAGAGTCCAACAGATATTTTAGATGAACATATGTTGCCTTCAAGAGCACATCTATATAATGCAGTTTTCACCAAGACAATGGAAAACCCAAAGTCTGGACACATTAGGAAGGCATTGGGAGGAGGAGGAAGACTGCTGGGTTGGCCTGCCTGCAGTCTCACAATGTGTGAGAATTTCCAAAAGAATGATAAAACAATAATTATTCTGTACTATTACAAACATATATTAAAAGCATATGCAAGAACAACAGAGCATAACAGAATCTGAAAACCCTATTTGGTAACCTCATTGTCTAATGAACATTGTGAGACAAAGTAGCAACATTTACGGTCCAACTTTTATTGGAAAAGTGATGTTCTGAAATGTTAACTGCCATGTTTAACTGTGTAACTATACTCACTTACCTAATGTTATTTTCAAATGTTAGATTCTTGCAAAAGGTGGGCTGAACCAGAGTTGTTTCTGTTGGAAGACAGAACCATGATGTATGATATGAAAAATTATCTGGAACTATCTGGAAGTAGCAAAAGATACCCAACACTTGACAGGAAATCTATCAGAAAGCAGCTCCGGTGATAGATGTCAGGCAGTAGATCCAAAGCTTTTGTTATGTGCGGACAATAGATGAATAGGAGCCAGAACAAAAAAGTTTCAACTTGTTTTGATTATTAAAAAAAAAGTTCTTAAAACAAGAAAAAATTATGGATCCTTTCATTCACAAACATTTGGAGATGCTTGTACCAGAAAACACAAGGACAGATTTTAGTGGGACAGTTTGTCTTGAAGTCATTTGGGAGGGCTATTCTGAGTGAATTTCTTTCTCTAATGAGTTTCTAATACAATTGGCTTTGATTCAGCCAATTTTAAATCCTAAAGTAAATCTAACTGTCTCTCCATCAATATTGGATGTTTGGATGGTAACTGATTGCATGGCACGCAGTCAGAACATCCAGTGTATTCAGAGAATGGCCTGAATGGTTTGAATATTAAATGATATTTCATTTCTATAAAATAACTACAATAATTTATAGGCTGCTTCTTAAAAACATAACAGGGAAAACGTCATAAATGTTCTGTTTTCTGGTCTGTATGCTCCAGCCATTAAACCAAAGGGAAGTGTATGTTTTTTAATGAAATCTAATCAAACACCCTCAGCACCACTGATAATAGCAACAGAACATGAAACGGGTATTGCTGGTGTGATTATTAAAGGGAGTTTTCATCTAAAGGTCAAAGTTCAGCAAAGTGTGGGTTCAAAAAAACCTCTTTAATACTACTAAAATGTTCTGCCAGATATTTTCTGCAGTTTAAAATCAGTTTAAAAAAGAAAATGTTAGTATGAATGTCAAATGTAGTTGTCTGCATCCTCTTGTAGCACAGCCCCTCCCCCACTTGTTGTTGGATGCTGTCAGTCAACAGGCTGAGGAAAGGGAAATCTTACGGTGCCCTTTCATTGAAAGAACGATGAAGTCCAGGTTCCAGGCTTTTGTCCCCGGAATAGAACCGGGGGGATCGGTTGTTGGTCCAGCTAACACTCAGAGCTTCAGAGAACCACCTGGGAAGGGTCCCTTCTTTTGTGTGTAGAGGACTTGGAGGTGTGGCTACTTGAGAGGGAAGTAGTTCCACAAAGTCAACATTTAAAAAAGAAAAGGGGTTCTGTTTAAAATGCATAATGATTCTCAGGCTATGAAAAGATTGTTGATGAATTTATCGGACACAGGAATGGATTTTTGTTGTTGAGTGACGCTCAGAGATAAGTGAAAAAGTTTTACTTGTTACCGGTGTCATTGAACCAGGTAATTTTTTCTTTGTTCCCATTCACATTCTCCAGTTGCAGTTTTGGCAAAGTTATTGTCTTATATATTTTTAACTTGATTCTTTAGTTTTGATGTGGTCTTTGTACTGCTAAAGGATAGGAGAAAGTTTAAATTCAAGAAACAGTTAATTATTTTGTCTGTCCTAGTGTGTGTGTCACTTTCATATGTTTTAGGGGCGATTAGGTACAAATTACACCATGTCTTTTGAGTTTTTCTTACCACATAACCTTCGGGGATGTATGGAGACACTCAGTCCTTCAGTTTCCTCTTGGCTTTATGTATTTTCGATTATTGTAAAGACACAGATTAGTATCAGTTGCATTAGAAGAGAACCAGCCTAACAGTTGTCCATGGCATGCACAGCCAATCACAGACAGTTAAAAGTATTGTTATTTCTGCTAATTTCACCACATTACCGGAGCATCTCTTATTGAAATGTTACATTAATTTAGAGGTGTGTTTTTCTGTCTTGCTTCACTATGAAACTCTTTCAGCATTTTTTCTGAGAAAGCATCTGTCTCCTGTAATTCACCTATAACTTGCATGACAGAGTCCCTTCAGCAGGTGCTATGGTTCTGAATCAAAAAATCCTCCTGACACCTTCATTGACAGTCTGGGTCTTGTGTGGATCAGAGGATCCCAGAACTCTCAGAATGCAGTCAGCCTGCTGGGAAAACCAACCGTTGCACTCAAGTTCACCTGAAGCAGCTCAGAGCTTTAGTTTCACTGCAGGCAATGAGCCGTGCTGCGGGCTTTGTGTGTGGCTGGAAGCACTTTCCCAAAACATCTGTACCTGTGAGGGCTGGAGGAGATGTATTCATTCTTCCCTGGGAGCCTTGCTGAACCCAGATTATTCTTCCTTTCATCATTCATACCTCTAAGGCTCCAGCATGTTCTCCCAGACATGCAAACACACTTCAGAAGGTGCTGTTTTCTGTAATCCTTTACAGCGATGAGGCTTCAAATGGCTGGATTTCCAACTGAGGTAGCAGATTATTCTTACCTGTGCAATTGCAGCTAAAAAAAAAAAAAACTGTCAAACTTGATGCAGTATTGGTTGTCAGTTTGTGTGGGAATTGCATTTTGCCCAGATTAGTTTTAGGGATGTGGTTGCGTTTCCATGTAGAATATGTGTCTCTAATGTGTTCTTATAGTACCAGTTTAATTTCGCTAATTTAGATAAATTTATGAAACTCACAATGCTTCATTATACACAGAAGGATATATTTCAAGCATTTATTTCTGTTAAATTTGATGATTTTGGTTTATTACTAATGAAAACCAAAACTTAAATGTCTCTGAAATTAAGAAAATGACATAAGACCAGTCAAAAAAGGTCAGCCTGCTGAAAAGCATGTCCATGTCTGTGGTTTAGAAGTGTCTTGGATTCGTCCATGTCTGATGGCTCCATTAGATCTGACTCCAGTCTCCACCCAAGCCTGGTAAATCTCCTCCAAACTCTTGTGTTGCAGTTTTCACAAGGCTGCTATCATCACTGTTACTTGTGCACCATTTTTTACCACAATGTATTGTTCCATTAAATATTCTAATAATATACTTGGATGCAGCACTTTGTGAACAGCCATCTTCTTTATGAATAACCTTTACGGCTTACTGTCTTTGTGCATCGAGTCAGTGAATGCTTGACAATTGTCTGTCAGCAATCGTCCCCCTAGTTGTGTTCGTCATAACATTACAACTCTGAGTTTTTTCTTGGTCTTATATCAGTTGTTTTTTTGTTTTTTTTACAACAGTTTTCATTAACTGTAAGCCATAATCATGAAAATTAACAGAAATAAACACTTGAATTATATCACTCTGTCTGTAATAAATTTGCACATGCATAAACAAAACAAAAAAACACTTCCATTTTAGCTCTGGCTCTGTGTTTCACGTCATTTTCCTGCTGGAAGGTGAACCTTTGCCTCAGTCTCCAATCCAAAACTGGTTTTCTTACAGTAATGCCATATATTTATCTCCATCCATCTTCCCATCAACTCTGACCAGCTTCTTAGTCGCTGATGAAAATAGATTACACCTGAGTATAATGCAGCCATGTGTTACCATGGAGATGGCTTGTTCAGGGTGACATGCAGGGCTTGTCTCCACACATAGTTTAAAAATAATAGTTTCTGTACAGAGAAGAGGAAGAAAATCCATCCTGAGATGGATGCAAACTTTGATAATCAACCATAAACAATTCCAGCACTGTGCTTGCCAACAGAGTTTCACCACCCGATTCCAAGTCATGATTAAATATGAGATCAAATACCTATTTCACGTAATGACAAATCAGTTTGTTACTTCTCTTATTTGTCTGGCTAAAGGAGCAGTCATACATCTTATGGATATAAAGCTGAAAATTGCCTTTGGCTGTAGTTTTTACTTTGTAAAACCTTAAGAATGAAACAACATTAATAACTGGTGCAGGAGGTTTGTTTTTTGCTGTTGTTGTGCTAAACTTGGCACATCTGCCTGGATGGGTGCAGTGTGTTATGGAGAACTGATCCTAAACCAATCTTCAAATGATAGATTTTAATACATTAGTGTTCCAAGCAGTTTTTGAAAACTGAATGTTTATTTAAAAATATATATTAATGTTTGAATGACCACAAATGTTTCACTTTTTTTTATAAAATTGGTGCCGATCGGAACAATTAATCTAATCCCTATGAAAATTGCCACAATAATATAAACCTGTTTTAATTTTAGAACCTGAAGCGTGTCGCAGAGGTGTGGATGGACGAGTATGCAGAGTACATCTACCAGCGTCGGCCCGAGTACCGGCACCTGTCCGCAGGAGACGTGACGACACAGAAGGAGCTACGCAACAAACTCAACTGCAAGAACTTCAAGTGGTTCATGAACGAGGTAGCCTGGGATCTGCCCAAACACTACCCGCCTGTGGAGCCCCCTGCTGCCGCATGGGGAGAGGTACAGTTTCTCCATTTAGATTTTTTTTTTTGGATAAAGGACCCAGAAATGTAAGGTTTTGTGTACATTTTATGTTTTTGGTCTCTTGTTTACATCCATCATCAGGAGCAGGAACATGATGAAACAGTCAGTCAGTCATTTTCTACCGCTTATTCCATAGTGGGTCGCGGGGGAGCTGGTGCCTATCTCCAGCAGTCTATGGGCAAGAGGCGGGGTACACCCTGGACGGGTCGCCAATCCATCCATCGCAGGGCAACACACAAACAACCATGCACACACTCATTCATACACCTAAGGGCAATTTAGAATGACCAATTAACCTAACAGGCATGTCTTTGGACTGTGGGAGGAAGCCGGAGTACCCGATGAGAACCCACGCATGCACGGGGAGAACATGCAAACTCCATGCAGAAAGACCCCTGGCCAGGAATCGAACCCAGGACCTTCTTGCTGCAAGGCAACAGTGCTACCAACTGCGCCACCGTGCAGCCCTTTTCAGAAACAACTGCAGTTATTTATAGGAAACAAACACTGGGTGCACACAATTTCAGTTCATTATGTTTTCTGAAACCACACGGGGTCAAAATGTTACATTCAGGCTCAAATATATACTCACAACCCAACTAATATTTGGTCAAATGCCTTGTAGCAAGTTGCACTTTTTTATTGCCTGAACTGGTAGTTTATTTAAATGGGTTGGTTTCCTGGGCCTTTAAAGCATCGTCATCCTGTTTTCCATTCCATGTTTGGATCCATGTTTCTCAATTTCAAAACCAGTTTGATGTTTGCTTGGAATCATTGACTTGTTAAAACACCAACCATGTGTGAAAGTTTTAACCATCTTGCTGTTGATTTGAGGAGATACTAAAGAATTTGGAAGTAGTCCTCCATTATTCCACCCACTTGTTGTAATTCACCATTATGCTGTCAGTGCTTCAGGGCTCTAGAAATATTTAGGTCAGCGCTGAATTCTAACTTGACTTAAATGCTTTTTTTGCATGTGACAGTTTTTTCCTGACTGTTATTTCAGGTCCGTAATATGGCCAGTGGATTGTGCATGGAGAGCAAACACTTTGTGTCTGGAAGTCCGATCCGACTGGAGAACTGTGTAAAAGGCCGAGTTGACGTTAGTTGGAGTCATGGACAGGTAAACATTAGCTGACCTTATTTACTGATTTATTTGATGAAAATGGGTATATGGGTTATTGAATCATTTTTAAATCAGTTCCAATGGTTTTATTTGCAAATCCATCCAATATTCAGCTTATTCTCTCGGTCAAGCTGCATGATATGACTACTACTGGTTACCCATTCTTGGCATATTGGTGCTTTGGATTGATCACAGTTTGTTAGCTCTTGTTTCTCCACCTGCCCTTGGACCACAGAGTCTCAATGAAGTTAACACGTGTCTCTGGACAGAATTAAGAAGATTTCGACTTGTTTGGATGAGAAGCAGCCCCACCCATGGATTGTTTTAGGGTCCTTCACTGTTGGTCTGTGTGGAAAAGTAGCATTATGCACCGCTTTCTTTTAAAAAAAACAGCAACAAAAGGATTTAAGGTTGTATTTTTTTGTTTTCTCCATTTTGCTTGTACATAATCACCTTTTAATTCTCATTGGCTTTATGTTGAGTTATGCAGAAGTAAATCAGGATCAAATTCAGCAGATTACACAAAGAAAATATGAACTGATTTATTCTTTGTAAAACTTAAATGTATATTTTTTAATCTGCTGAAATGATTTGACTATACTGAAGTTGACATTTATTTTTATGAAAATGAGCTCATCCTTTATGCACATGACAACCTCACCCTACTGTCTACCATATCTGTTTGTAAGACAAATGATAATTCCTACAATTGGTAAGTTGACAGAAAAAATCTTGATCTTGGGTCTTTATCAGTGGATTTTGTATGATAGCTCTAGTTTATGTAGCATTTTATATTTGTGTTATCATGAAAAGAAATTCAGTCCAAACATTTACTTCCTGTTGGTCAGCATTTATATATTACCTTATTAAATGTATGTATGAACAGTGAGTAAGGATATTTACGTCTGTTCTGGGGAACACACATCTAATTTGCTGCAGGTAATTAATTTTCTTATCTCCACCACGTTAGGCTCCTTGTGACTGTGGTTCAACAGCTTAAGATCTGCTTATCACTGTAGTTCAATGAGTTAATTGGTCTCTGAACAAACATTTGTTTTGGATGAAGAGATACCTGCATCAAATGTTTCTATATCTGCAGCTGGTCCAGTATTCTTACCAGGGTGACCCATGGTGAGTTTCAATTTAGTTTTATAATTCAGTTTACATTCAGTTTTGTGTATATTGTGCCAGTTTACAAGGAACATCATCTCAAGACAAACAGGTCCAAATTTAATACAATTATAGGAAAACATTAAAAACAAATAAGTATGATTTAACCTAATTCACACAAATCAGTATAGATTCAGTTGCAAAGTCAATTACCTATACATAGGGACAGGAGTACTTTCTTTGGGAATGAAAAACCAAAAAGAGTAGACAGATGAAATGGCGCCAATATCTTAATCATTGACTGTCTAGGAAGGCACTGGGCGTGGAGCACTTGTGAATAAATAATAGAGTACACCTAGTAAAAGACAGCAATATTTCTTCAGATGCTCTGTTTGACAACTTCTGTCAGAGTTTAGAAGCAGTATATTTAAATTTAAGACATGCCTGTGGTCTAATTAACTGATTGAATTAAGCATGTTTCTATGAATAAATATAGCTGAGCATCTTGAGCATAACAATGGGAATTTATCCCATGCTGTCTAATTTTACCAAGTAACAGCATATATATATATATACAGTAAGGAGAATATACCGAAGCACTGAACCCTGTGATACTCCATTAGTAATTCTGGGGGGTAAGGAAGATTTACCAATAAAATTCACAAACTGGGATCTGTCTGTCAGACAGGTGTCAACCTAGTGTCGTTTTCCCTACAACTCGCTGAGCTCATGTTCTAAATAAATAGGTAATGTTATTTCTATACAAAAACGCTGCCTTTGGCAGAAGCCTAATTCCTTTGCAAAACAAAAACTGTTACAGTACTACTGAGTCTATCCTGGTAATATTTTAAAACATGATCCCCTTACTGCTCCCCACAAAACAGTTTTTGTCTAATCTGTCAAGCAGATCTTCTTGGTTTGTGTGGTTAAACTACTGAGGACTCCAGATTAAACTACAAATATGCATATTTTTCTGATGACCATTCAGTTCAAACGATGACATTTGAATAACTTGCATGTGAAATCTGTAGGAATGGATTGTCATTATTACTCATATCTATCATTCTTTCAGTTTTAGTTACATCATGGTGCTGTTGAGCTGCATAAATTTGATCAGATCTCACGAGATCTAAATAATAAGTCACTCAGACTACAAACATTTAGATCATAAAGTATGATTCCAAGAAGCTTTTTCAGGAAATTGAAGGTTTCTCCCCATAGATTTCACCACTGTTATTATCTCTTTATTGCTCTTCATCCTCAGCTAAACACACGTCACACACAGGCAAAGACTTCATTACTTTCCTATCTCTACAAAGGCCTGCGTTTGTACTAGCGTGTCACACCAAGGATCTTCAACTTGAGCTCATAATACAACCTTAATGGATTGAACGTCCCCTTTTGTTTCCTGGACGTCTCATACCTTCGACACTTTAATAGCTTTTGTCCAAAGAGTCATTGTAGTTTCATTTGTGACATGGTTGCACGTCGTTTTTAGCATCAAAGAGAAATGGATTTGCTGCAAATCACTGGGGGTCTTTAAGTGGTGTCCTTGTCAGGTCCTTTTTGGTTCATCACAAAAGGAGCGAGGAAACTTGTTTGAGAGCAAGGATGGCTACGCTTGATACTGTAGTTAAAAAAACACAAATAAAGCAATACTTTCTGGTTTCATTGAGACCATGTAATCACATTTTCTAACTTTTACAGATTCACACTGATTTGCCTGTCTAGATCCAACATGAAGTCTGTGTTTCCTGCAGGTGTTCACGTTCGGCTGGAGAGAGGACATTCGGGTAGGCGACCCAATGCACACCAAAAAAGTCTGCTTTGATGCCATTTCCCACCACAGTCCTGTCACTCTGTACGACTGCCACGGCATGAGGGGGAACCAGCTGTGGCGCTATAGGAAGGTACTCCAGAGGCTTTTTTCCTTCAGAACTTTTTTCAATTGGAAAAACAACACTGACTATTTTGAGTTGAATACAGCATGTTTTATTGATGTTAGTTTGAATACATTAAATTAATTTGTTATGGTAAGAAGAAAAAACAGCTATCTTTAGAAGCTAGGGTTTATTGCATCTAGTTATGAATTCTTGCTCTATTCCTTGTTCGAAAGTTATATACATTGCAGAGTTCATTCTATAATTATTCATTAAACAAAGGTAAGGCCAAACTGCAGTAGCAACTTGTAGAACCACCATTGGCAACAATACATCTCAGTATTTTCTTTCAATCCCTCATATCATGCTGGAGGAGTTTTGGTCTACTTATTAAATTATGCTGAAATTTGTTTCTGCAGAGCTCCCTTAGGGTCCCACCATAGTATTTCAGTCAGGTTAAGGCCTGGACAATTGCTGGGCCACCTCGATGCTTTTTCAACCATTTTGTTGTAAATTTGCTGCTGTATTCAGGATAATTGTCTTGCTGATGACACAGATTGGGCCATGCTTTCTTTGTTGGACAGATTACTTCACATTTGACTCTAGAATAACTCTATGATACTTTAGAAGGGTTAATGTTCACAGTCGACTCGATGACAACATGCTGACTTGGTCCTGTGGCTGCAAAATAAGCCCATATTATTACCCTTCCACCAACTGTTTGCACTGATATGAAGTGTTGTTTATGTCCAAACATGTTACTGTGTCTCATTCCAACACATCCTGAGTTTAATCTCATCTGTCTACATGTCATTGCTCCAGAAATCTTATTGTTCATTCAGAAGCTACTTTGTAAACTTAAATGACGCTGCCATACTTTTTTAGGGAGAAGAGACAGTTCTGTTTTTTTCTAATTTTCCTTTCATGAACTTTAACATTTAATGCCTGGTTCACACGGCGGGATTTTAATGCCGTTTTTGCCCCAATCTTCCCCTTCTGACATGCCTCAATTATGGTGATGGCTCTTAAGATAATCTTATGAGATATTCCTGCCATGTTTGGTGTGTTAAGATGACATGATGCTGATCTAGTCTGCTCGGAAAGACGTTGGGAACCCTGCAACCTCAAATCGGGGATATTCAACATGTTGGAATTGCCTTGGGCCAATATCCTACCATGCGGAGTATTCCCTGAGGACAAACGAGCACGCAGCCCGTTGAATGTGGTGTATAGCCAATCAGAAAATCTTTGAAAAAATCAGCCGACAATTTTTAAATCTTTCCCTGTGAACCAGGCATTACATGCTAACTGATACCTGATGGAAATGGCTTGAAAACCCTCTTCAGGTTACTGTGTAGCAACAGTTTCTCTTTAATTTCATTGCTGATGTCTTTCCGTCTCGGCATTGTAAAAACACACACCTGTATACACTACCCGTTAAACATCAGTTCATTTTTATAGTGTCCAACATTTAAACTAGTCATTAAAGAAGATCTTAGAACTGAAATCCATTAGCAAACCCATCAGTTGTCTTACACCCTTCCTTCCTCTGACCTTTCTGTCTCATCGTTTTCCAGGACAAAAGCCTCTATCACCCCATCAGCAACAGCTGCGTGGACAGCAACGCCAATGAGCGGCGGGTCTTCATGAACTTGTGTGACCCCTCCTCCCCCAGCCAGCAGTGGCAGTTTGAGAGAACCAACACCACCGTTTTGGAAAATTTTAACCGCGCGACGAACTGAGTCCGAGCAACTAAGGGAGTCTGGACTCATGCAGCCATGAAGCTGCTGCTGATGTTGCTGCTACTGCTCTGATCAGGGGCGTACCCTGTTTTTTTTTTGGAGCTAGGGGAAATGCTGCTTTTATTGTAAAGGTGCCAGAAGTAAATCAAGATGGGATATCGAGGAGGAAAATGAATGGAGAGTTCCAAAATTGATGGGTTTAAAAGTTGCTTCAGGGTGTATTAGTTGTGCTTTGGCAGCGGGTCTGTCTCACTTCCTGGTTTTGCTTTTGAGTTATTATCCAAAATTCCTCCTCATTCCATCTCCTTTATATCTATCCCCCCACCCCCCACAACGCTCACTGTGTCCCTGCCCTCCCGTCCGTCTCAATCTCGCTGCATGACTGCACCTTTGCCCGCCCTTTCCATTCTCTCACTTTTAAATCCCCTTATGTCTCTCCAGCTCTGACAACCTCCCTAGGGGGGCTTGTGGAAGGGAGGGGACTGGTTTGTGCTGAGCCAAAGTCATCCTGACACTCGGTGAAGCCAGGCAGAACCACTCTGAAAATCAGCCAGCAAATGGGTTCTCCTCTATAGCACGCCTATGCTCCACGTCTGCAGGCAGAGTTGCCATGAGCGGAGCCCACAGAGAGACCGAGGGGACAAGACTGCCACCTTCTGCACACGCTCAGCTCATTTTCCCCCTTTATTCTCTGTCCTCCTCAACATTTATCCATGAGTCACTCTCAGATTTGTCTCTGTGCCACGATGGCCTTCTATTTTCTTCAAAAACAATTGCTGTCTGATGTTGGGATCTGTGTTGGCTGAGTCCTGCTGGCATGTTCTTAGTACAATGGGACGTCTTTGCAGAGCAGAACGATGCACATTTGTTTCTGGCTGCAAACTGACCTGTTTCTTCAGCACCTCGCAGAGTCACATCTTGACTTTGAAACTTAAAATGTGTTCCCCGTGCTTCATTTTCTGCCACACATGTAAACATTTCTAAGATGCCCTCTGCTGCTTCCCAGTTCAGCCACTGGGACGACCTCGTGACAGACGGCCATGCGGCGGGTCTCGTCTTCTGGCTGCATGACGGGCGGGGCCGCTGATTCACAGCTGGCCCGTGCCTTATTGGCTGGCAGCTGAGCTGATGCATCACTTTCGCTGAATTACTCCGGATGGTCTTACCGCGGTAGCGCTGGGATTCAGATAAACTTGAATAAGATCTTAGTGCCTTTTGCCGGACTCAGAAAGTTTGTGTCCACAGAGTGTTTCAGGCAGTCACAGAAGACTTTTGGTGACTTTAAAATGAGGCTGAAATGACCTGTGGTGCACTGAACGCATCACTGTTTATTCTTGACTCCTGTGAAGCATTCGAAGTGAGCGTGCTCTGAAAGCACAGAGCTAAAGAGACTGTTTTTCCTACCATAGTTGCTCCTACTTTCAAAGCTTAATTACAGCCTTTTCAGACCTTTCTTTTATGTTGATCATAACATGATGCTGTGTGTTTGTTTTTTTCTCTCCTGTATTTAATCAAAAGTACTTTAATGGCAAAGGAGAAGTTCTGGCTGTTTGTGTTTTTGTTTTGGGTTATTCTGGGATGCTCTGATTCTCTAATACAGTTTGCACAGATCCAGTAAATCAGATAGAGAAAGAAAATCACTCTTTCAGTCTATTTCTAGGATTTTGCTTCATATCAAGTACTGTCTTGAGATGCAACTAGAGATGGACCAATTAATTGGCTGGACATCAGCATTTGACAGTTTTCCCTGAATCTGTTCTGATCAGTGTTCAGTAGCTCAAAGGCCAACAAATAAGATTTTCTTTTTTTTTTCTCTCATAAAGTGTATTGTAACTAAAAGCTCTGATCATTTTCATGAGACATCGACCAACAGCATGCGCTTTGATAAAACTGTAAAGTAAATCAAAGTCAGATAAAGATAACATCCTTTGATGCATTATTTGGTTAGTCATATAACTTCTTAATTTATTTTTATGTCTTACAATCCTTTGAATAAAAGAATGGTCAAAATCAGAATCAGCAGGTACTGAACAGCCTAAAAGAATATCAGAAATTTGAGCAGGGCAGAAAAAGCATGAACAGTCTATCTGAAGCACCTTTCTGGATGCACATCTAAAAAAAATAACATCATAAAAAGTTATGTTTGAGATTCATTATGAGCAGAGCTGCAAAAAAAAAAGCTGAAGACAGGCTTTTATAGATTTATGTAGGAAAGAAGTGCATCATCCTGTGAAAATGCATCTGCAATTTCTTGTAGTTTTATTCAATCAGTTGTTAAGCAAACACTCAAGAAGTTTTTTATTTCTGGCATTGTGATGTACTGATTCTGTTTTTGTAGAGAAAGTTTGGTAGAGCGGTGGATATATACAGCAACATTTTCTGGTTAAAAAGGAAAAAAACTACAAGAGTCATCTCAACACAAATTCGATGAGCTTGACCGTCACCCATTTAATGAAAAGGAAGCTGAATTCTAAAGTGATAATGTCTGAGACTTGTTGGTTTGGTATTTTAGGCTGTGAGATAAAAAGCAGTACAAAGGTTCAGTGGTCTGACATACCTGAGCAAAGGGGCCTTGATTTTTCTTTTTTTTTCAATGAAAACATTTAGAGCACCAGAATCTAACACACCAAAGAAGGCAATGGAGTAAATATATTACAAAAAACTCAGTCTCACTTTCTGATGTTTTAAGGGCTGAAGAGCAGAGGAAGACTCTTCTGTTCTACAACACATTATAGCATGGATTGGTTTTCATTATTGCAGATAATATTGGTGCACCTTAGGGGAAATATCCCTTCATTGTCAATGGTTTCGCTTAAAAAAACTGAAAATCACTTTTCATGTCTACCTTCACCTTTAAATCACCTCAGGACATATATTTCAACACACTCTGGTATCCTTGGTGTTATGCATATAATAGTAGAAAACTAACGCACACATTCCATCGTTTTTCAGCTTTTCTGTATTATAAATGTGTATTATTCTGTGATATAAATTTGTTTTCTGCTAGTGTGTTCATCCTAGAAATGCTCCTATGTCACATTTCTGCAGACTGAGAATCAGTCAGTTGTTTTTTGAAGCAGTCGAAGGTGTAAATCTTTTTCTATCTGTTCACCCTGTTCAACGCTCCTGCTCTCCCACATTATGACACTCCCTTTTCCATACAAGTACTGTGATCCTCCAAGACCTGTTGCATAAATTTGTGAAATGTTATATGCAACATCTTTTGCAAAGCTGTGCAGAAAAAAAACATGTATGCATTATTTTTAAGACTCTGAGGCCTGTGAAAATGTTTCCATTTTATACTTCCATGCTTTCAAACAAGCTGCAACTGTTTTATCCTGTTTGTTCACTTCTTGTAGCCTGATTTTTGCAAGGACACCACTCCCACTTTGACGTTTGACTCCATGACCTGCAGCGTTTTAACGTGTTTGTGGTTTTGTTTTGTTTCACAGAGCTTTTTTTTTTTTGTGTTTGTGAACCTTCCGAATCAGATTTAAGGCATGATGACGGTCAAGGACGCTATTTTCCACCTCTTTACTAAAGCCTTTGATTTGCTCAAAAGAACAAATGATCAGTTCTGCCCCAGATGAGGTTTTTATTGCCGACTTGGAAGGGGGTGCACATTAAAAGCACTATAGGGGAATTTGGCCGTAAACTGAAAGAGGCTAATGATTGGTGAAATTGGCATTTGATTTGCAGATTCCAGTTCAGTACTTAATTTAAGGTCTATTGCAGACTGTTTTTTTCTAAAAGGGATATGATGTGAATTAGTTTAAAATTTAAACCATATAGATTTGTCAAACCTCAGCTAGATTAAGATAAATTCTTGCTTTTCGTGGGGATTAGGAGCGCCTTAGATTGAGACTAGAGTGAAAACTAAAATTGATAAGCTATAAAACATGAACTTGATTCTTTTAAACCTCTGTTTTTATTTCGGAAATATAAAATTTAGTTGTGAAAAGCGAAAAATGCGTTCAGGGCTGAGAAGGAGGACTCACCCAGAATGCCATTAATGCAAGAACCACCACTGCAGATATGATTGAACTTTGAGTCATTTGACATTTAAGTGATACTCCTGGAGGGTGTATTCACTTTTTTCACATTTATAAACCATATAATCAAGTGATTTGCTCTTACTGTAATAGCTTTACACCCAGTCTTAGGCTGCAGGCAGACACACTTTAGTAAATCCACTGACTGCACAGCAGGACTGAAAACTCAGAAAGTGTAGATAGTAAAGAATGTATAACCTTAGGAACTGAATATTTATTCTCAGGTTTTAGTGCAGACACCAAAATGGCAAAATTTGGACATATTTGTGGAATTCCTCCTTCCAAACACGCCTCAATCCGGTTTATCCATGCAGCTTAAAGCAAAAGCTTGCTAAGTGATGCTTTATGGACCAAACTCTGATTCACCATCAACTCTCATGGCTTTTAAAAACAGCCCCCTGTTGTGTTGCTCAACTAGTCACTACTAAGAGTATATCATGACAGTAATGACAATCTAAGCTCTTTGAAACAGGGTTCAGAGGATTGCTGAGGTTCAGTCTGAGCCCAAAACTGTAACTTGCATGAACATTTGTTCCTGTAAATGAAACTGCTGCCTGCTGCATCCCTTGATGTTTGCAGCAGGTTTTTTTTGAGCTCCATCTCTTTGGACGTGATGTGCATTTTAAGCATGAAACGGATTCTTTGGGTCTTCATGGTTCTATTAATGTCTGCTTTATTTCATTTGTATACATTTTGGTAAAGGCCCTTAAACTATTATATTGCAACTGCATAAATTCACCATGACTCAGAATGACAAGATAAAAGCAGTTCAGCTGCACAAAATGTTTCCTAGCATTTACTCAGTAATTTCCCAGCATTAAAGGGGAAGCTCTGTTGTGAATATGTCGTTCATCTTTACTGTAACATCTAAATTATTATTTTTTTTCCCTCTCTAGGATGTCATGTTTGGAGAAAATTGGCAGGAAAAAAAATTAAATCTTGTTTTCTAAAAGTTTTTAATGGGTCGGCCTGTCGCACGACGTCACCTACATGTGAAAATAGTGTTGTGTACATTTTGTAACTGGAAAATTAAAAATTAATCCTGTATTTTTTCTACTGAGATTACAAGTGTAAAACTGTATTTAGATATTTACAAAACTGTTCAAATCAACTGGAGATGTAGGATATTTTGATGAAACTGTAAAATAAAAAGGTTTATATATTTGGAGGACATTTTGTCAGTCCCTTGTGTGATTTTAAAAATGTTCCAAAACTAAATACAAGGGCTGCACGGTGGCACAGTTGGTAGCACTGTTGCCTTGCAGCAAGAAGGTCCTGGGTTCAATTCCTGGCTGGGGGTCTTTCTGCATGGAGTTTGCATGTTCTCCCTGTGCATGCGTGGGTTCTCACCGGGTACTCCGGCTTCCTCCCATAGTCCAAAGACATGCCTGTTAGGTTAATTGGTCAATCTAAATTGCCCTTAGGTGTATGAATGAGTGTGTGCATGGTTGCTTGTGTGTTGCCCTGCGACGGACTGGCGACCTGTCCAGGGTGTACCCCGCCTCTTGCCCATAGACTGCTGGAGATAGGCACCAGCTCCCCCGCGACCCACTATGGAATAAGTGGTAGAAAATGACTGACTGACTGACTAAATACAAGACAAAAGCATGATTCTTTCCAACCGTTCTGTTGGGAAGGGAGTTAGTATTTTATCTTTGCTGAGATTAGTTTTCCTGTTGAGAGCCAAGACAAAATCAATCACTTCCAGTTTTGCAAATGCATTTTTATAGACCTTTAAGCCACCATCACATTTGTGTTTGATCCAGGTGTGATGAAACAGGGATGCATCTAAAAGTTGCAGGACATTGGCTCTCGAGGACTGGAGTGGGAGTCACTGCTACATAGTGACTGAAAAATTACATTTCCAGTACCAAAACAAATTGACTATCTCACGACATGGTAAACAAGTAGAATATTTGAACAGGTCTGTTTGTCATAAGTACAATAAAACAAAATGTTTGGTAAATAAATAACACCAGGGTAGAAGTAAAAAAATGTCTACATTTTCTACAAAAAAATAATAACAAAAAAAAATTGAAAATGCCTGGAGAGTCATGATCCTTTTTGTCACTTTTCCGCCACGTCAAAACTGACAAACCGTCATTGTTAAGACTTTTTAAAAACTATTAAAGCAACATTTTAGATTTGCAAATAATTTCTTAAGCTATTAGATAAATTAACAGAAAAATAATCAAAATGTTTTCCAAATGTCACTAGATCTCCTGGATGACCTTTTTCTTGTCTTTTCATGTTTCGCGTGCAGATCTGATTTGCCTTCAGTCTGTTAGAGGCTGTGACCGCAGAGACTCGAGCACCAGGTGGATGAAGCGGCTGCTCATTCCAGCCACGATCAACTCTCCTATCTAACTCTGCTGCCCACAGCTTTCTAATTTCCTCCTCTTGTCGCTTCTTGTTGCTGCCTTTATATCATTTTAAGCACTTCTTCGACTGGTGCAAAAATGCACTTTCCACCAACATTAATCCCGTAATCATATTTCCCTCTGCGGCCTGGTAGCTCTGATAGTTTTCCAGGTTTCCATGATTCATTCTTTGCCCGGCTAATGTTGCTTTTGCAATTGGTTTCTTGCTCAGCTCGTCACGGTGACTCTGACAGTGCGCGTTTTAGTTTGAGTGAACATTTTATAGCTTCCATGTTATTGGAGCTTTAACATGATTACACAATCTCAGTAAGCATGGAGCATGTGCTGTATAGTCCTAATTAAAAAGTGTTAGATTTTTTTTCCAATTTATTTCTATAATATCAAATTCCTTTTCCACTATAGCAAGGGTGAGTGCACCAGACTTTAATAAGCAACGGTTATGTTTCTGCATAGACCATTACTTTTACCATTCATATTTATTCCAAGTTAATTACCAAATAATCAGCATTCCCTCAGACTCATGAGCTGTAACTAGGACAGAGATCAGGCTATTACATTAGCACAGTGTTCCATTAAAGATCTCCATTAAGTTTCTTTATTAGACTCAGCACCATTATAAAAGGGAAAAGGGAATCCTATTGTCTCCCATAGTTCACTCACTCTGTGGCTCTCTGCAGGTCGACACATCCCTCCGATTACACAGCAAAATGGAGAAATGCTTCAGTGACAGAGAGTCACAGTTGTTTTGCACGATCTGAGAGGGTGGGCTGCCGGTTGACATTTGTGCACAACAGGGTTCCATTGGGGAGAGATATTTTCATATGCAATATTATTTTTGGACTCACTTCTCCTGTTAGAGGCAGAAGGCTTAAGAGAGAAAATGAAGGCATGTGAAAGAAAAGATCTAGCTTTTCTGTGCAAAAACGGAGACAGTAAAAGGAACTTAGTCTATTTTCTGCAACCTTCAAGGTTGAATGTCTTGATACACATTGTATCGTAGCTGAATGCATATTTAACTGCTTCAGGCATTTAAACAAATGTGCATTGGTTCCACCAGGTTTTCTGTCTCCAAGTAACGCTTTGATCTGGACATAAGCCACATGTGGTATAAACCATCATTCATTTGTTCATATTGTGGTTCCAAGCAGCCATAATTTATTGTAATCTTTAAAAGCTGTCTGGACCAGTAGTTCTCCAAACTTTTAGAAGGTCTTTCAAAGTTTTTTTTTGGGGGGGGGATTTTGGGTGCTTTACTTATGCTCTGTACAATAATGGGGAAGACTGCTGATCTGACAGTCAATTCAGGTTAATTTAGTTTATTTATATGATGCTAATTCACAACAAATGTTTTTAGGCACTTTGAAGAAAACAAAAACATACAATTTATATACAACAATACACTGAATCCAATTCCATCAAGTCGCAGACTTGCCGCAATCACTTCTCCTGGAGGAGCATGTAGCGACAGTGGAGAGGAAAACTCCCTTTTGACAAGAAGAAACCTCAAGCAGAACCTGGCTCAGTGTGAGCGGCCATCTAATGGCATTAGTAGCTTTTTAATCTAGGATAGAAACACAACTAAACAGATACGCTTGGAGTTGGTTTTCAAATCTATTTGAGGAAAGGTGGTGCATTGGTACCCTCCCCAGGGAAGAGGAGCCAGAAAAGCCATTGCTTAAGAAACTGTTCACAGAGTGGAAGCATATTGATGGAAAGTTTAGTGAAAGGAAAACTCTGGTTAATTAAAACTATGCACATGCACCAGAAATAACAGCAGCCTGGAGAAATTCTAAATGCAACTATGAATCCTGAACACCTCAGCAGAGGAACAGATTGATCCCCTTTATGCCTTGCTGTATCGGTGCAGTAATCCATGCAAATGGAGTCCAGACCAAGTACTGAATCCATATACTGTACATTATTTAGACATGTTTTTCAGTAAACTGGTATTTATGTTCTTTCTTCATTGGTCTTATGAAACATTCTGTTTTTTTAAGGGTTTTAATTAGCTGTGAGACGTGAATCTTTTAAATGAACAGAAACTCTGTCACTAGCTAGTTGCTTCGTCTAGGACAGAAACAACCTAAACAGATTCGCTTAGTCCGTGGTACCGTCTATGGGATGATAGGGAGAATGCATATAGGTTGTAGCGGTTATGTCTTTCAACATATTTGTCCAAAAAAGGGACACAGTTGGGCACAGAGTCCATGGGCCAAGTGTTTATTACATGGACTGAAAAACTGAGAGAACAGTTATTGGTAGTAACAACATTAATCTTTGATTTGTTTGCTGTAATTCTATTGGCTTCACTCTGTTATACATAATAAGAACTTTGTCTCACTATGCTGTCCCAGAAGGAAGGACAGTTTTCACATTAGTGGCATGATACCTCATCAAAAGCCAGGAAATCTTCAAGGACCTTCAAAAAGTCTTTGGAGTCTTTCTCTGGAGAAAATCACCCAATATAACCCTAGTTTGTACTTCCTTAGCACAACCATAAAAGTGGAATCCGTTTTAGCTTATAAAGCTTACACCAGGTTTTGTTCTGTAATTAGGCATAATATGGGAGTCATGCACACCCTCAAAGAATGATACCGCTCACAAGTGTCTTTTCACCAAACCTCAACTACTTTATCTCAACATTTTCAAAGCTAAAACTACAACAAGATATATGAAGCCTTCGGTAATGAAGATATATATGTTTTTCTCATTCAAGACAAAATCTGCAATAAAAAAAAAAATTTCTGACCTTAGTCTGTTTCTGCAGAATCTTGTGTTCTCCATTGCTGCCATCATCCTGTTGGCAAAAAGGCCAATGCTAACCTTTGGTTCTTAAAGAGCAAGTCAAACTCATTCATATCAAGTGTTTTCCCCAATCATGATGTCTGTAAAACATAAATTTAACAATGGGGTCAATCACAGAAGCTTATTAATAAATAGATCCTCATTCATACCTGTAGGAGCTAAACTCTTAAAACAAAAATATCCAGATTGTCTCTCTCTCTTTTCTAATAAGATTAATATTATCTCCTCTTTGCCTGGGTTTGATGGCTTCCATGCCTATAAAAAATAATAACAATGAAGGTGAGCTGCGATGTTTTTCATTAAAATGTTTTGCAACAGGACAAGTTAGATCATTCCTCTTGATGGAACTTCTGTGTTCATTGATTCAGTCTTTTAAGGGACGGGATGTTTCTCCTATGTATATTTTATTGCATGGGCAGTGTATCATATAAATGACATTTTTTGGTTTTACAAGTAATAAAGCCTTTATGTTGATGACCTTTCTGCCAGTTGGATGTTAAAATGATTTTAAATGGTAAATGGACTGAATTTATATAGCGCTTTTCCAGTCATACGGACCGCTCAAAGTGCTTTACACTAGAGCCATATTAACCCAGACGCACTCACTAACGCTCACACATTCATACACCGATATGCAGATCGGTAGGCAACTTGAGGTTAAGTGCCTTGCCCAGGGGCACATTGACATACAGCAGGAGGAAGCTGGAATCAAACCCACAACCTTCCAATTGCAAGACGACTACTCTTCCTACTGAGCCACTGTCGCCTCCATTACATTTTAGTACATTGACAATTTATGCAAGCTGTTTATGCTGTTTCTAATATTTTACCTCTCTTATAGGTTATCATTGGGGGTTCAATAAAAATGCCTTTTAAATTCAGATCCCTCTGCAGAATGTGCTAATTTTTAAAGATAATTTCTATAATGTTCCTTGTTTTTGGTGTGCAAAAAACAAGATTTGATTTAGGTTTTAGGGCTTTTTTTAGTTTAGTAAATGTAACAAGAGCTAAAGAATAAAAATTGGGTGTTCTAAATCAGGAAATTGGTTCCCTGAGGCCCCTTGTTTGCTACCAAAAATCAAATGGCACTAATTGATAAATAGATATGGTAAAATTAGTAGTATTAAAGGATGAGCCATGTATGAAAAATGGAGGGAATAGGAATGGTGGATGTAGAGGCGAGTAGGGATGAAAGAGCTAAGGAGTAGAATGACTTGGGTGAAGTTGTAGGGATGAGAGAGGCGAAGATAAGGGATGAAGGGGGTGGGGGAATAGATGGATGAGGCAGGTAGAGGTGGGTAGGATAAATGGAGTTGGGGGTGAAATATGTAAGGGGTGGTGATGAAGGGATGAAAATGAAAGAAGTGAACAGTGAGAGGAGTTGGATGAAAAATTATGGTGAAGGTAATGAGCAATTGTGCTGAGTGAGATGAGGGACAGATGAGCTAAGATTTAGAGGGATCAAGATGATGGGCATGAGGAATGAGAGGGGTAGAGAGGAAACAAACTTAACCGAACAGGAAGCTAAATCCTAGAAAAAAGCCTGAAGATTTCAAGTTCACCTTAGAGACTGTAAAGTGTTACTGGTTCAAAGGTCAAGGTGATTATATAAAACCATTCTACACTCCCATTTAATCTTTCTTTTGCTTTCCTCTTTTCCTATAAGATAAAACACTCGTCATATGTATCATGCATAACTGGTTGCCTTTAGCCAAAAAATGGCAAATGTTAACATTTCTGAAAAGCTGCCAAAACAGTTGATATTTTTTTAATATTGCTAATTTATTGCAAACTGAAGTTAGCAGTAGATTAATTTAGCAATAGCAGCTGTTCCAGTGGACAGTCATTAAGGGTAATAAACCAGTCCTCAAAGCTACACATGTTCAGCTTTACTCTGACCACTATGTTCTCTTGACTGTATGCAGATGGCTTAAAAAGAACTGCAACAAAAAAGTATTTAAAGCAAAGGATGCAGATAAAATTGACAAAATCCTGTTGTTTGACCATAACTCCTTCAGGGTAAAACATAAAAAAAAAAGGTGAGCGATTTAGAGTGAGTAAATACTGCATTAATAAAAAAAATTTAAAACAACACCTGAACAAATGCAAATAAAAGATTGACACAGAGTCTCAACAAACTAACAGCTATGCTAATTTATAGTAAGTTAGAAAACAGATACACTGCATGGAGAACATTTTTCTTTTTTGACCTTAAAACATACCACTCTTCTTTCTGGTCCTCTCTGTAGCCTTTACATTAAACAACTACAATGTTTTTTTCATTCTGTAGATCATTTTACAGTGCTCTGTTTTCTGCAAAACCAAACATAACTGCTTCCACTCCATATACGACTCTGAGTATATGTTCACTGGTGTAGATGCATTTTTTTTTAAATGATGAAAAAGTTTGTCTTGATGGCCAAAACAATGTTTTGTTTTTCTCACCTTGTAATCCTTAAGGGGGACTTCACCTGAACCATGATCTAAGTATTTGCTTAAACAGAATGAATATGTACTATCATATTCGATACATTAGAATATGCATTCTGATGAGGCCCGTTTGTCAGATTGAAAGTACTTTTTGAAACTAGCCTTCAAGCAGGTATTAAACATACTTTTCATTAAGTCTGTGTGTAATTAATCTTTGTTTTGTTTCACTTAGTGAATTGAGATACTGAAATAAATGAATATGACCGTATGTCTCTTTAATGATGAAACATATGTAACTACCAGATCTGCCAATCTCTACCTTTTTTACAAAATATACTTATTCCAATGAACAATAAATCTAACATTCTATAATTATATTGAAAAAAGGTTGATGAGGTCTTTATTAGCCAACCTCCCCAACGTTGGTCATTTTCTAACCCTAACAAGCTTTGATTTTCACCCAATTGGTTTAAAGACATAAAGACACCAAAAATGATAAAGAAAAGCATTTTAGTGAAGTCGTGTGGTGTTATTGCCAGGATTTATCAGGGATGTTATAACTGATTAACATTGGACAAATATTTTAAACAGATGCAAACGTTTCATCCACATCTTTCTAGTAGTGACAAAAATAAATTGAAACCAGCCTATTTTTCAAAAGGTAGCATTTACACACGTGCACAAAATTGTTGGTACACCTCGGTTAATGAAAGAAAAACCCACAATGGTCACAGAAATAACTTAAATCTGACAAAGGTAATAATGAATAAAAATTCTATGAAAATTAACAAATGAAAGTTGAATGTTGCTGTTCAAACATGCTCCAACAGAATTATTTAAAAAAATAAACTCATGAAACAGGCCTGAACAAAAATGATGGTACCCCTGAAAATAATGTGACCAAAGGGACATGTTAAATCAAGGTGTGTCCATTAATTAGATCACAGGTGTCTACATTCTTGTAATCACTCAGTGGGCCTATATATAGGCTACAGGTAGTCACTGTGCTGTTTGGTGACATGGTACCACACTCAACATGGACCAGAGGAAGCCAAGGAAAGAGTTGTCTCAGGAGATTAGAAAGAAAATTATAGACAAGCATGTTAAAGGTAAAGGTTATAAGACCATCTCCAAGCAGCTTCATGTTCCTGTGACTACAGTTGCACATATTATTCAGAAATTTAAGATCCATGGGACGGTAGCCAATCTCCCTGGACGTGGCCGCAGGAGGAAAATTGATGACAAATCAAAGAGACGGATAATAGGAACAGTAACAAAAGAACCCAGAAAAACTTCTAAAGAGATTAAAGGTGAACTTCAAGCTCAAGGAACATCAGTGTCAGATCGTACCATCCGACGTTGTTTGAGGCAAAGTGGACTTAATGGGAGATGACCAAGGAGACCATTGTTGAAAACAAATCATAAAAAAGCCATACTGGAGGTTGTCAAACTGCATGTTGACAAGCCACAAAGCTTCTGGGAGAATGTCCTATGGACAGATGAGACAAAAACTGAATTTTTTGGCAAGGCACATCAGCTCTTTGTTCGCAGATGGGAAAATGAAGCATATGAAGAAAATAACTCTGTCCCTACTGTGAACATGGAGGAGGCTCTGTTATGTTCTGGGGCTGCTTTGCTGCATCTGGTACAGGGTGTCTTGAATCTGTGCAGAGTATAATGAAATCTCAAGACTATCAAGGGATTCTAGAGAGAAATGTGCTGCCCAGTGTCAGAAAGCTTGGTGTCAGTCGCAGGTCATGGGCCTTGCAACAGGATAATGACCCAAAACACACAGCTAAAACCACCCGATAATTGCTAAGAGGAAAACATTGGACTATTCTGAAGTGGCCTTCTATGAGCCCTGACCTAAATCCTATTGAGCATCTTTGGAAGGAGCTGAAACATGCTGTCTGGAAAAGGCACATTTTTATCATCATTTTTGTCGAGGCCTGAGTTTATTTTTTAAAATAATTCTGTTGAAGTATGTTGGAAAAGCAATGTCTGACTTTCAATTGTTCATTTTCATTGAATTTGTATTCATAATTGCCTTCTGATTATCGTCAGATTCAAGTTATTTCTGTGACCATTGTGGGTTTTTCTGTCATTAACCGAGGGGTACCAACAACTTTGTCCACGTGTGTAAAAGCCACAGTGTGAATATTTGCACGCAGGCCTTTGCCAAACAGACTTTGCACTACCAAATACGGAGCGATGACATAGTGAACAGAAGAGCAAAGCCCTGTGGTTATACCAGGAATGAAAGCAGACCTTTTCTAAATGGACTCAGCTGATTTGAACTCAGAGCCAACCAGCAAAGTGTCAGAACATAGATGTGCTAAAATCTGTCCTGAGCCATCCAAATGTGCCCGGACAACACTAATTACAAGTGTGAATACCTTTCAAGTTTTTAAGGACAATTTTCCTCAGATCACATTCAGAGGTGCTCTGAGACCCATTCATCTACATTAATTAAGCAGTCTGTAACAAGTCACGCTGAAGGACCACTCACTGGCCTAATGTGACTCACATCAAGCAGCAGCTGCCCAGTTATTACATTGACAGCTCTCAGTTAAACAACACTAGCAAAATCAGCACTGGCTTAATCTAAGCTAAAATGATTAAACAACTATTTGTAATACTGTAAAGATAGGACCTTTAAGTCAATATACTTGTTGGCATCCCCCTCACTAGTCAAGATTTTATTGATTTTCACATATTAGGACACTGTACAAGTGAGTTTTCTCTTTGCTATGTACTTTCTTTAGAATGACTTGGGAGCTGTTTGAACCTTCTGGGGTCACCACATTATAAAATGACTCATGCAAAGCCAAAAAAAAAAAAAGCCCTCTAAGTGTAGAATGCCCATAAACCTTTATGCATTGCAGTGTGCGTAAACTTCTCCCTTATATTGGGCCTGTTTGGCTAGTTAGGTTTGTAGCTGAACCAACTCTGCAAAAACCTAAATCAGATGCAGCTCAACTGTGTTGGAATAGGAATAATAACATAGCGCAATAGAATAAATATAGCCATCTGATGTGACACTAAGATCCCCAGATGTGTGGCTACCCTGTTTACTGCTCCACTGACTTTCCTCTCTGGGATGTGGCTTCGCGTTTATTGGCATGTAAAGTGAAAAACTTTGATCTGATTACTCAGGATGGATTTTAATGCCAGATATGAATGCCCATGCCTGGAGAGGCCTGTGCCTGTTCATGTCTGAACAGGACTAAAGTTAAACCAGGTTAGACAGGTGAACAAGTAATGTTACAGAAATAACAGCTGCTTACTTCTCTCTGTATTTTGTCAATCTTCTAAAGATAACACGCATGTTTCCCAGTCTCGCTGTTCTGTGGAACACAACAACACAGTCTTTCTTCTCCACCTGTTTTGCACAAGGTGCCACTTGTGGCTATGACATAGCCATCTCATTGGGCGGGATCAAACTGGTAGGATCCAGTCCATTTAGTCTCAATGCTACTGATGTTTGGAGAACATTTGTCCATAGTTATTCTTCCTCCCGGGACAAATGATCACATAAACCTTCATTGTATGAGCTCACAGTCAATTTGTTGTCTTCTCTCTTATTACGTTCTTCTTGGTTTGCCATATGTGACATCACTCTTGGATACTTTCAGCTTCAGATATACCAATTAATATTATCTTTGCGATCTACAAGTTAGAAGTCAATTAAAATGGAAAATTAGTTAAATCTTAAAATATAAACAACTCCTCATTTCTGTATCATAATACCTGAGTTCCTGCCAGCTTAAAAACCTTTACAGTGAATCTCAATTATGTTGGGGTCATCCATTTTGGTCGAACAGACTGACTAGGCTGTGCAGTTCGACGTGTGCAGTTCGCAGCTCTGACATCACCTGGGATTATAAAACCCGCGGAAACCAAACTTTTGTTGTCATTTCCAGCGTGTCTCACAGGACGATGCAATGGAGGTGCATATCTGTAGCGACAGAAACTCACAGGCGAGTTTAACTTTTCCTCCACATGGCCATTCCCGGAAGAGCTTGAAAGCTGGAATTCTGTCTGATACAAGAAGGTCAGAAGATTCATAACCGATCAAAGACCCCGCTGACACTCCGGCGCAGGTGAAAACCCACAGAGGTTTATGTCCAAGGAGACCCCTTGCTGATTCAGTCGACTGCAACGGTTCCTCATATTTTCCCCGTTTTGGACACGGATGAGATGTTTACTGTTTTTCAGTTGATCACGGACGTGTGACAATCTGGTATCCCCCCCCCCCCCCCGTTTTTCTTCAGACCTACAACCCATCCTTAAGCCGGTGAAGAGAAGAAGTCGTCAAAGTTTCTTTCTTTTTGTATTAAAAAAGGAGTTAGAAGATGGACTTTAAAAAATTTTTCATTCAAGGCAGCCGCGGTCTGGGATTCGCCTGACCACTCCTTTGTCCCAGTTTTATTACTGGAGTTTTTCCACCGAGTTCCCGCCTCAGAGTTTTATGACCTTTTGTTCGAGATTTGGGGCAATCAGCTGTTAGTGGCCCACCATCTACCAGCTATTAAGGGCTTTGAGCCCATAATCACAACACCAGAGGACATCTCTGATTTCTATTCGTAAGCAATGATTTTTGGTTAAGAAAATTATTTTTAATTATAATTTTTTATAATTAAAGGGGCTGCACGGTGGTGCAGTTGGTAGCACTGTTGCCTTGCAGCAAGAAGGTCCTGGGTTCAATTCCCAGCCAGGGGTCTTTCTGCATGGAGTTTGCATGTTCTCCCTGTGCATGCATGGGTTCTTACTGGGTACTCTGGCTTCCTCCCACAGTCCAAAGACATGCCTGTTAGGTTAATTGGTCACTCTAAATTGCCCTTAGGTGTATGAATGACTGTGTGCTTGGTTGTTTGTGTGTTGCCCTGCGACGGACTGGCGACCTGTCCAGGGTGTACCCTGCCTCTTGCCCATAGACTACTGGAGATAGGTACCAGCTCCACTGCGACCCACTATGGAATAAGCGGTAGAAAATGACTGACTGGGTGACTGACATTAATCAATAATCATAATCCTTACAATGTGTTTTGGAGACATCCTTGCCACACCTCTTTGCAGTGTTTCCCCATAAATCTGTGATTGTGAGCACTCTGACAATCTCAAAAGAACTGGGACACACCTAGCCCCAAACATGAACGTATCAACTGCAAGGTTAGGCCCATTGGTAAAAGTCAAAGGGTGGAATGGGTTTCACCATTAATGGTGATTAAAAAGCATTTTCTAAAATGATTAGAAGTTACAAAATTATATGTTTAAATTTTTTGTGTATAAGCCAAATTTAAAGGCTCTGAATATTTTTTGCTAGTGGATAATTGTATGTTAAATAATCTAACCTGAATTTACCTGTATGGAGCTGTAGGACAGCTTCCTTGTTTCACATGGAATTTACCCCACCCCTCCAAGCTAAGACTACAGACACTTAAAATAATGCTTTTACAATTCCCAATATCAAAAGGGAAGTTAACTTTATAGTTACTGAAAGAATCTAATCCAAACTTCCGAGAATATTGAATTAGTTCTTTACTGATTCCCAGTGCTGCTGTTGGACAGTTCAGTCCCAAGGTGAGACTCACAAGAAAAGTGAGCTTTATCTCTTGGCATTGATTTTAACAAAGGTCAGAGCATTTATTTATAGAATCATTATACCCTCTGAAATAGTGATGCTGAATTGATTTGAGTCTTTCTGCTGCCTCTGATTGATGAATGGGGCCCATTGAGGTTCTCATGCTTTGGTCGGAGTGTGCGTGCTCAGTCAGGGATACAAAGAGCAGTCTCCTCTGATTCCACATTGATTATTCTGCAGCTTTGCTGAGAGAAATGACAACAACATTCATCACCGTCTCTGTGACTAAGAACAACAGAGTTTAAAAAGTTCTCTGATAGAAGCTGTGAGAGCTTTATTGAGTCTTGTCCTGATAAAAAGTCGGGAAACAAGCATAAAGTGAAGCCAGGCCAACTGACAGCTTTTTCATTTTCTAAGACACTGAATTTGTTCAGCGTCTTAAAATATTTCACTCTATGTGTAAGTGAATACATGAGTTTCACTTTCTAAAATTTGTGACAAAAAATAATGAACTTGTAAGTTTAGAACCACCAGAAAAGGTTTTTGTGTTTCAGTTTGTGGGGTTAAACTTTGGAACAGTCTGAAAGTGGAGGTAAAGTCACGACAAACCATCAAACAGTTTGAGATGCTATTCAAAGAAATGTCATTAACAACATATAAGGTATAACTACTGATGACTATAATATTGTTCTTATTGCCACAATTATTACAGAATTAATAACATTTATTATGTATATATAATATAATATAATAATATAATATAATATATATATATATATATATATATATATATATATATATATGAAAAAGTTTGATATTTCTTTTGAATATTATTAAGTATTATTAAGTATGGGAACAGGGGATGCATTATTATTGTATAGTGTATGCAATAGAAATCCAATACATAGATCTGTATGGTACATAGGGGTAATTATTAATATATTAAGAACAAGATGAAACAAGTAAGTTTTACTGCAAACCACTCCTTTTGAATATGTGTTAAAAATTGCTCTGTGTTTTTGTTGTAATCGCTCATTGTTAATACTCTCTCAAATTAAAAAAATTCCTTAAGGATTAGTTCAGATCAAAGCAGATTAATGTGTTAGAATGACCTGGCCAATCACAGTCCAGACCCAAATGCAATTGGAAACCTGTAGTAAAACTAAAGCAGATGTTCACAGAGGCTCCTAAACAAATCTGAGCTTCAGGTAGTTTGCAACAAAAAATGAGCAAGTTTTACATGTGAAAAGCTGGTAGACAAACGTCCCAAAAGACTGATAAGTACTGACTCAGAGTGGCTGAATAAAAGTACATGTATTATTTTCCTTTCACTTTTCACAATTACGCACTATTTTGTGTTGATCATTGGCATAAAGCCCCAATAAAATAAAAAGGTAGATGTATTGTGACAAAATGTAAAGATGTTCAAAGGGTATGAATATGTTTACAATGCTCTGTAACTCAGTGACTTTTCTGTCTGGGATATTAAACTAATCCATAAGGTTTACCTAGAAGGACGCTGGGCTTAAAGATAAGTGTTGTTTTTGCCTGTCTAAGCCTTTAGGAGTGTTGAAATATCCAGTACTAGAAATACATGAAGCAATACTTTTAAAGCTATTCTTAAGGATGAGGAAATCAACTCCAAAATTAACACAGAGTAGAATTCAAATACTGGTGAGAGTGATCAGATAAATGGAGACAAATGAGGTGTTTTAGTCAAAGATCAAGGTGAGGTAGAACTAAAGGTGAGGGGGACCTAAAAAAGCCAATAAAAACAAACAAGACTGAGTGAAAAATAAAAGACAAAAAAAGCAACCCTGCCATGTTTAATCTTCATCAAAAATCTCTGTCATTTCCTGAAATGAAAGCAGTCTGTTGCCACATGAGAGAAACCCTCACAGCCACATCTGGCAGCAATGTTGGCAGCAGCAGCAACAACCCTGTCCCTATGGCGAAACACGGCAAACATGCCCAGACGGCCACAGATGTCTTTGTGTTTTAATCTGCCAGGATGTGAGCCTTCATGTATCGTATTTGTCAACAACAGCACGGTATTTAAAGTGATGAAATCCTAGGAAGAGAGGTACTACTAACCATCAGAAGTTTACCTACTGGAAGCATGACTTAAAATAATTTAGACAAACACAGGCGAGGTGACAAGAAGTAGAATTCATAATGTGTTTTTTCTCCTACAAAAAAACATGAAAAATAGGCAAAGGAAAAAGACACTCAAAGCGAACAGTTATGTATGTAAATAAAATAAACATATGTCTTATGGCTTCTTCTCTTCAGCTCACCACACTCTTGAAGCATTTCTGTGTTGATGTATTTGTTTAAAAAAACCAAGCAGTGATCCGTTTTCAATTTAACAGCTGAATCCACTAAAATCTTATTTTAAATATCCTAAAAATTCATTGGTCCCACAGCATTATAGATCTCCTATACAGAGCAGTTGGCAGAATGTCCTTAAGCAACCTCTGTTTTACAAAGTCCAGATATTTCTATTTTTCATGGTTGGACTGAAAAGCATTTTTCTGGCATGCCTCCAACGCAGCCAGTTAGCATGTACAAAATGTCTCATGGTTGTTATAGAGACCTCGTGACCCCCCAAGGTGTTACATCTTTGCTAGTTCTCTTAACAGTGACTTTTGGAAAAAAAACAATTTAACCCTTCTTACCATCCTTAGGACTGTAAATGGTAGGAAGATGAATTTATGCCAGCATTTAACCCCAAAAAGGCAGAGGTTGTGTGAATACAGAGTGAGCAATGAGGGGAAGGCCTGACTGCTGAGCAGAGGTGATGAGAGGAGAGATAATAATAGACATTAGAAGAAATTAGATGTGAGGAGGCGAGGGGTGGATTCAAAGGGTGTAGGGTGAAGCACCATGACAATTTGCACAGTCTGTCCACAGTGTTCATGCTGCTTCGGAAGGCTTTTACTGGGTGTAATCCTTTATATTAAACATTAAATATTTAACTTACTATTATCAACTATACTTAAAAATATTTAACAAACAAACACAAGGAGTTCCTTGCATACAGGTCCTTCTCAGAATATTAGCATATTGTGATAAAGTTAATTATTTTCCATAATGTCATGATGAAAATTTAACCTTCATATATTTCAGATTCATTGCACACTAACTGAAATATTTCAGGTCTTTTATTGTCTTAATACGGATGATTTTGGCATACAGCTCATGAAAACCCAAAATTCCTATCTCACAAAATTAGCATATTTCATCCGACCAATAAAAGAAAAGTGTTTTTAATACAAAAAACGTCAACCTTCAAATAATCATGTACAGTTATGCACTCAATACTTGGTCGGGAATCCTTTTGCAGAAATGACTGCTTCAATGCGGCGTGGCATGGAGGCAATCAGCCTGTGGCACTGCTGAGGTCTTATGGAGGCCCAGGATGCTTCGATAGCGGCCTTTAGCTCATCCAGAGTGTTGGGTCTTGAGTCTCTCAACGTTCTCTTCACAATATCCCACAGATTCTCTGTGGGGTTCAGGTCAGGAGAGTTGGCAGGCCAATTGAGCACAGTGATGCCATGGTCAGTAAACCATTTACCAGTGGTTTTGGCACTGTGAGCAGGTGCCAGGTCGTGCTGAAAAATGAAATCTTCATCTCCATAAAGCTTTTCAGCAGATGGAAGCATGAAGTGCTCCAAAATCTCCTGATAGCTAGCTGCATTGACCCTGCCCTTGATAAAACACAGTGGACCAACACCAGCAGCTGACACGGCACCCCAGACCATCACTGACTGTGGGTACTTGACACTGGACTTCTGGCATTTTGGCATTTCCTTCTCCCCAGTCTTCCTCCAGACTCTGGCACCTTGATTTCCGAATGACATGCAGAATTTGCTTTCATCCGAAAAAAGTACTTTGACCACTGAGCAACAGTCCAGTGCTGCTTCTCTGTAGCCCAGGTCAGGTGCTTCTGCCGCTGTTTCTGGTTCAAAAGTGGCTTGACCTGGGGAATGCGGCACCTGTAGCCCATTTCCTGCACACGCCTGTGCACGGTGGCTCTGGATGTTTCTACTCCAGACTCAGTCCACTGCTTCCGCAGGTCCCCCAAGGTCTGGAATCGGCCCTTCTCCACAATCTTCCTCAGGGTCCGGTCACCTCTTCTCGTTGTGCAGCGTTTTCTGCCACACTTTTTCCTTCCCACAGACTTCCCACTGAGGTGCCTTGATACAGCACTCTGGGAACAGCCTATTCGTTCAGAAATTTCTTTCTGTGTCTTACCCTCTTGCTTGAGGGTGTCAATAGTGGCCTTCTGGACAGCAGTCAGGTCGGCAGTCTTACCCATGATTGGGGTTTTGAGTGATGAACCAGGCTGGGAGTTTTAAAGGCCTCAGGAATCTTTTGCAGGTGTTTAGAGTTAACTCGTTGATTCAGATGATTAGGTTCATAGCTCGTTTAGAGACCCTTTTAATGATATGCTAATTTTGTGAGATAGGAATTTTGGGTTTTCATGAGCTGTATGCCAAAATCATCCGTATTAAGACAATAAAAGACCTGAAATATTTCAGTTAGTGTGCAATGAATCTAAAATATATGAATGTTAAATTTTTATCATGACATTATGGAAAATAATGAACTTTATCACAATATGCTAATATTTTGAGAAGGACCTGTATTTGATGTGTAAAGAACTTTTTTACAGCTGCTTTAGTTTGTCAAAGTTTGTACATTTAATTGGTCAAACATTTACAATAGTGAAACACGCTCCTGCTAGAATTCAAGATCTCTCATAAGCTTTTCATACCATTATTCACAACCCGAAACAATCCTAACATTAAAAAAGGTGGAATGCTCCCTTTAAGTTGGGCACGAGTCTCTGCCTCAAGGTGACGTGTTCAAGTATCTTGGTGTTTTAATCACAAGAGATTGTAAGATGGAGCAGAAGGTGTTTAGACAGATTGTTGCTTCTTCTGTATTAATGAAGGTGTTGTTTTGATCTATCATGTTGAAGAAAGAGCTGAGTCCAAAGGCCACTTGTCCGGTGACCATTAGATATGAATCTTAACTAAAAGAATGAGATCTTGAACATTAGCAACTGAAATCAACATCCTCGGTATGTTGGCTAAGTTCCGCTTTAAAGAAAAAGCGCCATCCTGGAAGACAGCTTATCCTAGAGCTGCTTTCGTCCCTGAATGGAAAGGAATCAGATGAGATATAGTTTGGGCGTCTGATGAGGATGTCCCCTGTGTGTCCACCTTTGAAGGTTTTTCAGACATGTTCCACTTGGAGAAATCTTGCAGAAAGGAATTATATTGCTTTTCAGGTCGAGGAACAACTTGAGATCCCAGAGTATGATTATTCATTTAAAGTAATCACATTTAAATAGTTACGCAATTTTTGTGAAAGGTCCTAAACAAATAAAGTTGATTAATTTTACTATTCTGCTCCAAGATATATGTCTGGGTTTCCCTCTTAAACCTTTAACCTCCGTGCCATGATCTAAAATAAGCGGAAGATTATGAATAAATGGTTAGATGAAAAATTTGGTTTTGATGTTCTTTAAAACATGTATGGATTTATGGAAATTAGGTATTAAGCACAAACTATACGAATGTTAGTAGTAATAATTCCTACTAAAGCAACTTAACACTGTTTGGCTTGGAACTCAGAATAATATCCGCAGTTCAACTGGATATCGGCAACAAAACCAGTGGGACATTATAACTGTTTTTAGTGATCAATCTAACTGTTAATACCACTTAAAGCTGATGATGACCTTTAATGCTGGTATCTGTGTATTCAATCCCTGTTGCTTTGTGTTCATAAATGGAGAGTACTCCAAGCACAACTGATATTATTAAATACAAACTGGAGTTTGTGCTAAACAATTTTTTCCTGAAGCTTTTAGCCAATTTGGCTTTGAGGCAGACATATTTGGTTTTGAAACTGCGGCTGATGAGAAGTCTAGTTGGTAAAATGTGTATTAAATTAGACATGTTTAAGTTGTTTTTGCCATCTTTTAATTAGGGAAATCTGACTTAAAATAGAATGGACCATTACTCAGGGGAAAAATGATGAGTTTCTATTATTTATTATTTGTGATATGACTTGATTTCAAATGGGGGTAGGAGTGGAGGGTATTTTTACTTTTTAACCTTTATATTGACTTTCAAGCCAATGGTTATTGAGTCTTTCATAATTAGACTTTATGATTTGTGTTAAGGGCAGGTGGCGCAGCTGGTAGCACTATTGCCTTGCAGCAAGAAGGTCCTTGGTGTGACTCCTGGCTGGGGGTCTTTCTGCATGGAGTTTGCAGGTTCTCCCCGTTACGGATGGGTACGTTTCACATTTGAATCGATATAGGCCTGGTTCCTGGGAAACGGTATCGGTACTCAAAAGCCCCTTTTCCACTGGCTCAATTTGGCTCACTCGACTGCACTCGGCTTGCTATGCGAGCGTTTCCATTACTGTTTTTTCCGTACCGGTACTTACTTTTTTGGTCCCTGCTCCTGAGCAGGTACGACCTGGGCTGAGTAAGGACTACATGTGACGTGGACTGCTGTTCACTGATTGACCGTAGGAGGAAGAGAAATGAGAAGGTTTTCGTTGACACAGTGCAGGGAAAAGTTCATAAAACTCAAGAGCAACTACCATAATATTAAGGACCACAGTGGCCGGAGCAGGTCATACATGGAATTTTACCATTTAGAGATCAAACCAGCTTTCCGAATTACATGCAGGCAGATTTGCTGTATTTAATAACATCCAATCACACATAAAATAAGCTGTTCAGAGGCACAAACATTTCCACCAAAACACAAAAAAACTATACCACCATGAAACAACGTGTTTGGTCTAGACATTTATTGACGGTCCTTAAGAGAACCAGCATCTGCAGGAGGTGGGAGCAGGCAGAGAGCAGCTGCCCATAATCACACTGCCTGCATTGGACCAAACGGGAGGACGAGTCCGCTGAATAGCTCAAATTAGAGGTATTCCTGCTGCTGACCTTGCACTTCGCGTCACAAATATTGCAGTGAGCGTAATCTGCATCGCATTTCAAAAGTGGAGCCTGCTTTGTTGGCGGTACCAGTGGCTACTGACGTCATTACGCTCTCGTGTGTGCAATGCTGAATTTATCTCCAGCATGGAAAATTGCCCACTCTTCCACTCCCTCAGTTCCACAATGATGTGTTTAGGTACTGAAACATGGTTTGATTTTACGTGATGAGTACTCGGTAGTACCGATAGAATTCAGTCAGTACCTATAAAAGTACCAAATTCATTACCCATCACTACTCCCCGTGCATGCATGGGTTTTCTCCAGGTACTCTGGCTTCCTTCAGCAGACTAAAAACATGATTGTTAGGTTAACTGGTTGCCCTTAGGTGTGGATTGCTGTATGCATGGTTGTTTGTTCTGTGTGTCTCTGTGTCGCCGTGCGATGGACTGGCGACCTGTCCAGGGTGTACCCTGCATCTCGCCTCTAGACCGCTGGAGATAGGCACCAGGTTCCAACGCGACCCAGTATGGAAGATGGAAGAATTGGGCATATAAAATGGATGGATGGATGGATTTATGTTCAAATAAATCAGAATAAATGAATAACTCATGTCACAGAGACTTTGGGTAACAAGACTGGTTTTGTTTTATAGTATATCTACATTAATTAGAAGATGTCTGTATTATCATGGTTAAATTAACCTACTTCTTTTTAAGGTTAATCATGATTCACATTAAAACAAATACGTATAAATATCAGGGATTACCAGCCACTGATACACAGACCCTTTGATAAAACACACAAAGCCTCTTAGACAAGAAATAGCAGTTCCATTTGAGATAAATTACTTTAAAACTTGTAAAAATCAAATGTGTTCAGAAGCACAATCAATGTTTTTTTATTTCATTTCTTCTATGGTGTTTGGGCTGTAGGACTAATCTGTGATCAGGGACATAGGAACACAGGAACATTTCAGGTGAAAAAAATGTAAAGGAAGCCAGACAGTTGAAATATTGTTCAGATAAGGAGACATGTGGTCTCTATTTGCTGCCCTTCGGTTTCAATTCAGCATCCCAGCTCATATCTTATTTCTGCAGTCTGTTTCTGGCACCAGGATGAGCTGACAGCGACACATGTGGGTACAACAACAATAACTGAAGATGTCACTTCTGTGTCCATGCCTTCACTTCCCCCGAATTGTTTTCAAATTCATCCCAGTTCTGGTATCTGCCTCCAGATTCAGATAGGATTCAGGAGGCTCCTTTGAATACCAAGTAAGCCTTCTCCGCTTGTTTATGGTGTATTTCCTACAGCAATTGTTGGCTTAAACAAGATGCCAAATGGATTGCTTTGTACTTCAAATAATGTAATACATAGTACTGTCTGTACTTAATAGTCCAATTTAGGGCATTCAAAAACAAGTATTTTTCTTTGTTTTTAGATTTAATGCCTCTAGCTTTAATATATTTATACCATATTTAAGGGGTATTCATGCTTTTATTACTTCTAGACTGGACTACCGCAACTTACCCTATGGTGGGACTCTTCAGCAGGTTCACATTTCAGCTGCCCGTCTGCTAACGGGGACAAGACAACATATCACCCCGATTTTCTATTCCCTCCACTGGCTGCCCGTTTCTTTTGTTTTTGGCTTTTAGTTGTTAAATGTCTAAATGGTCTGGCACTTCTTTACCTTAACAAGCCTTTACACATCTGATTTTGTTGCTCACATGCGGCTCGTATCCAACTTTTTCATGCCTGTCTGACTGGTATAATATGTGCTGCTTCCACGTGTGAAAACGAATGGACCCTAATCCATTAGTTTTCAAAGCGTCCACAGTCTGAACGGTCATTTCATCCAACTTTTTATGTCATTGTCCTGGCTTTGACTACACATCCACACAGACTTTCTACAGTAGTCACTGCTCCATAAAGGCCATTGTTAATAGTTTCTTTTCTTACCATTCTTAGTCTTGAGGTGGTGATAATATTGTCAGCTCCCACTGCTCAGCAACTTAAAAAAATATACACAGACACCAACATTAAGTTTTACTTCCGTAAAAAGTGAGCTGTTGTGTGATGTCAGTATTCTTCTTCTGTGCACAGTTTGGGGTCGGGAACTGTTCAGACCAACTTGGCTTGTGATCAGGGGAGGTAGAGCTTTTTTAACCGCAGCTTCTAGGCCTCTGAAACTCTCTTTTTCTTTTTGAGAGGTCTGCTGGAACTTTAACTGAATTTAAGTCTCGTATAAACATATATTTTTAAACTGGCTTTTAATTCCAGAGAGCACAACTACTAAGTCTGTCCCTATTTCTTTTGTGCTGGGTATTGCTCATGACATTGTCAACCTTGCATTTTATTGCTTATTCCTTTTAATATTTAGTATTTTTATCTTCTATTGTATTTCTTATTCACTTGTACAGCACTTTGGTTGTCTTTTGGTTTGTAAAGCGCTGTATAAATGAACAAATGAATGAAATGAATGAACGAATGATGGTACAATAGGTTGGGTAGGTGAGAGAAAGGATGTAAATATAAAAAAGAAAACACATAAGTCTCAAGATCCAAAATGACTTTTAAGATAGGGATGAGCAGAAATACATTGGTCTGCTTAAGGTTATTTATAGTAAATCCTGAAGAAGTGAGATAATGGGGCTGTGGGTAATCAATGACATATCGATCAAAAACCAAAATGTAATGTTGAAACTGAAGAGATTTTTCCTTTAAGTTACAAATTTCTACATCAAGTCTAACTAGAAAGTCTGGAAGGAATAATAAGATGGGACCAATGTCAGAATTAATGGTCACACCTAAATAAGGGCTTTGCATGACCTTAACGTCTGTTATTTCAGCATGTCGTCCCAATGTCCTGAGAATGGGCCGATGCAACAAAGGCGTAGAATTCAGCCCGCCTGTGCTACCCTCATGGCACCCTTATGTATGGTCACGAGATATAGGTTAGGGCCGAAAAACAAGGGAGTAGAATGAGCTTCCTCTGTAGGGTGGCATGTCACAGCCTTAGATATACTATGAGGAGCTCAAGCTTAAAGTAAAGCTGATCTCTATCAAAATGAGTCTGCTGAGGGAGGTGGTTGAAGCATTCAATTATAAACCTTCTCTTAACTCCTTTTGGAGGTGTTCCTGGCACTCCCTCTTGGGAAGAGACAAGTACAGACCTGTAGCTCACTGGAGTGACTATTCCTTCTTGGAATCTTTTTGGAATCTCCCATGAGCTACTGGAGTGTGTCACTGGGGAGACTGAATTTCTCTCCTGGACCTGTCACTTCCTATCCAGGATCTTGGATGAGCATAAAATAAATTAAAGGATGAAATAAAACAAGAAACTGTGCTCTTTTTGAAGGTTTGATACAGTTCACAGCTCCAAGTCTGGCTGGAGACTTAAGGCTTAGTTGCTCAATTGATGGGTTACATGATGAAAAAAAATAAATAAACTATGTATTATTTTCACCTCCAATGTGATCAAATGACTTCCAGTCTTGTTACACTGGCGAATTGATGGGTAGCTAATGACAAACTGAGATTTATTCTTGCTCTGGAAATTTCTTGTCATCTGTCACATCGTATTTAGGGACATTAATCCGGTCGTGACTTTTGATCTCAGAATTACATGCACTGCAGACTTCTAAACTGCCATCAGCCTCCCTCTTAAAGTATTTAGACTCACACCTTAGTGAGTGTCATGACAACAAAAAGCAGCAGTGAGTGAGTTAGATGAATTTCTGTACCTGTTTGTTTTATGGTCTTAAATTTTAAAGGTAATTATGTGTAAAACATCCAGAGGTAATCTGATCACACACTGTAGCTGGAAGGCAGCAGATAGATTTAATGTGACTTGTGTGTCGGGAAAAGGAATCAGCGTCAGCAGTTCAGCTGATGGTTTCAGACACATGCAGGCCGTGATGCGGTCGTCTGTGGGAGGAGGAGGACCAGTCAGGATGTTTGTGATGTTACAGCTAACTTCATTATCCGAGCGCAGCTGTGAGGTAAATAGGAAAATGTCTTGGATGTGGGATGTTGACAATAAAGACCCATTTGCAGCTAATTCGGTCCTCCACATCCTCTCTGAGTGCTCTGTGCTTCGTACTGTGCAGATAACAGCTGGCCTTCCTCTCATTTAATACTTTATTTCCTCCACAGTGCAGCCTTAATGCCTTCATCAGCTTCTAAACAAATAACATCATTAAAAGGTATGTGTTTTTTTAAATGAATTTCTCAAAAGGTTTTGGTGACCTGCTGTTTTTCCCTGAGCTGAATTAAAGCTACAGCAACAACTTGTGTCTCAGTGTACCCCAAAATCTTTCGGCTGGGTAGATTTCTGCATCCACTCCCAAACATTATGAGTAAACTAAATTCTGTTTGTGACATTTAGATTGTATACATCTTTGACAAAGGCACAGGTGTAGGTTGCTTTGGTATCGCTACCTTTTTATTTCAGTAGCAGAGATGCTTTAAACTCAAAGTTTCCGCCATTGTTTAAGAAACACTTAAAATACCTTCCAGCACGACAACGGCATCATTTTTTAATAAATGTCCAAAAAGAAGTTATACATGTATTAAAGTTAACACAACAATTAATGGAATTACTTTACAGCTCATGAAAAGTGGGAGCTGTATTCTTGTTTTTGAGAAGAGAAGTAAAGTGTAGCAGTAAATAATTAAACTGAAATGAAAGCAAGTAATTATGTTACATATGTACTCGAAGAAAATAAAAAGATTATAAAGAAACAAGTAAAGTGGGAAACATAAAACCTTTTTTTTTTTTTTTTTGTTCTAAATCCTTACAGAGCAGAAGAAATAGAGGAAAAGAGGAGGTAGAAGGAGTGAAGAAAGAAATGATAAACACAATCACCTGGGATTGTATTGATTGACTCACAGTGTATTTTCTGCTCCACCCAGAATAAGGCTTATGCTGTGGGAGGAATAAGGCGAGAAGGTGAAGAAGTGCATACAGAAATCTGCTATATATTATTCATCTAAGTCAAGCAATGCAGGCCCACATCTGACACTTCTCACTGTGTGCCTGACCTTGTGAGTCAGAGTGAAACACTTCTGTGTTTTTACACTTTTTGTGCAAATCTTCCAAAGTCATACCTCTGTCTCTTTCAGACAAACTTCTGCCTCACTGGAAATAAAACCCATATTAGACTGTGATATCAGCTAACACAGGGGAAACTGGATGAATTGTGTTCGCGAATAACAAATTTATCAGTCTTTTCTCATCCTCCACTTCTTTTTTCGCTTGTTTTGTATGAAATCCTATGAAAGTGAGAATCACTCTGGTCGGAGTGGGAGTCTGATTGGCTCAACATTCAGCTTTAATCACAGAGAACAGAAAATCCATTAATTATACATATCCTTTGTAGTTGTGGCCACAGTAACGTTGAACTTTGGGAGCTGTGTAATTAACGGTTATCTGCTGTGTTATGGATTTACTACAATGGCCTCTGCATGAACATGTAGGAAAGAAAAATCTAAGTCAAATATCAAATACAAAACTATTTGAAGAGTTTTGCTGATAATATGTCACTGCTTTATAAATACTAGGAAGCTTAAAATGGAAAAAAAAACTAATCAAAATCATCAAATGTTTGAAACAGCTCAGTTGCAGCTTTTTATAGACATGTACACTGAAAAATAAAATCTCATCTAAGGCCTTTTCACTTCAAATGGAGGTATTTTGATAATTGCAGATCTAATTATTGTGCCTATTGATGAAATGGAAAGTTTCTATCCCTGAAAATTAATATCTTAAATACTCAAGCCAGTGGAAATGGCTTTAAGCATATTCAGCACTTATACTCCATAAAATAAAATCATTTACTTTCAGTCTTTGTTCAGAAAAATGCTTGCAGCATAATTCATAACTGTAGAACCTCTTATCATGAAGTTTATCAATCACCAATATAAAAGCAAGGTCCTCTGTAATACTAACATCGAAAACTACTGAACACACTGGTTACAATAATCATTTGCCAAAACAACTGGCATATGGTAAATATAAAAATGCCCAATAAAAGGAATTATAAACTTTTATTTTTCTGTCTTTCAGATATGTAGGAAGGCATGTTCAGGTCTTAAAGATTTTGTTACATTTTTGAAGTTTGTATTGTAAAGACCGGATCTGTACCTGATGTTGCATCAATAAAAACTTAAGACGATATTTATTTAATCTTCATATTCGGGTTCTTTAGAGCCTAGAACATTTCAATACATGCGTAATGCTTTTCAATCACTAGTTCTTTTTCTATGCCATGACCTGTTAGATCAACAATACATCTCCTAATCAAGACTTTTATAATGTACTGTATCTTTTTAATCTTTCAATCTTCATTTAGTAGAAATGCAATGTATACACTTCCAGTCAAAAGTTTGGACACACCTTCTCATTCAATGGTTTGTCATTATTTTTATTCCTACCTCTGGGAACTCCTTCAAGACTGTTGGAAAACCATTTCAGGTCATCACCTCATGAAGCTCATTGAGAGAATGCCAAGAGTGCAAAGCAGTGAACAAAGCAGTTTTGATGTCTTCACTATGTATCTACAATGTAAAAAAGTGGTGAAAATAAGGAAAATCCATTGAATGACAAAGTGTTGAGTTGCAACAGGAGGAGTACCCAAGTACAGACAAAACCAGAACAACGAGGCAGAGACTGATGAAAAGTTTAAGTGAAGTTTATTCACAAAAGAAATGATGGAAGTTGATTCGTCCTACAAGGGAATAGGAGGATGTTAAATGAATAATCCAAAGGAGTATAAGTGAGTATGAAGAGGAGAATGTATCTTTCTTTCTTACAGGCTCTTGGGAGGGAGGTAAGCTCGGAGGAGGAGGCAAAGGATATCCAGGAGGTAAGTGATTCCGTTTTCGGGGTAAGTTTGTGTTCCAGGTCCGAGAGAGAGAGAGAGAGAGAGTGGCAGGATGGAGGATTGTTGACCTTCAGGGGAGAGTTTCCAGGAGTGAGTCCACATCCAAGAGTCCTATGCTCCAGCAAAAGCTGAGTTCCAGACTTCACAAAGTGTCCTTAAGAAAACACAAAAACACAAGATTATTTGAGAATATCTCAAGGGTCGATTGTTGGCTGTCTCATTCACTACCAGTGTCACTGAATAATCCGGCAAGGAACGGATCACATCCAGGAGCTTAAATTCCAGCTGCACTCATCAGCAGGATCCAGGACAGGTGTGTGAAGAAGGCTCCACCCCTGCCACTCTGACTGTGGAAGGTAAGGAAACAACAAACATGTCCTCCAACAGAACACAATCCTTACACAAAGGTGTGTTTGACTGATATGCAAATGTGTAGTAATGCTAGTATGTTCAGTAACTCTGCATTTATTATTTTAGATAAAAAACTATTAAAATTGTTTTATGCCATGTCTTGACCTCATTGTTTATTGTGAAAGTATTTATTTTGTGCTGTTTCATACATTCAAATGAGAAGCGTGTTTATATTTAGGCGGCCTGTCCTTTGGGGAGTCTGAGCTGCTTGGCTGCTGTGGTGGCGTCATGATTGTCAGAGCTGTTCTCTGCGGCTCAGCTCAGTGTGCCAGCGGCTGCTTAAATTGAAGCCTAAGCCACTGTCCATTACAAGGACAGTCATTATGCTTATTAAGGACTCTGTGTTTTCCATTGTTTTTCTGTGGGCCCCTCACAGCTGTTGGTCAAATCTGAACAAAGAGGGCCGGATGAGCCCAACTATCCATTATTCTCTATTGAGCTCCAGCTATCACTCACCAGCAGAAGCTATTGTCTCTGTTGTGGCTTTTTCTCCCAAATTAGCACATCTAATCATCTCTTCTGTGATTACAGAACCAGGAAAGACAAGCAGCTGGAGAAATGTATGGCTTGTATATGAAGCCTGCTCATATAGAAGCAATATTGGCTAATAAGAACTGATTGACTGTCTGAATGTTAGAGAGGTAAAGGCAGAGATCTTCCTGATCCCCAGAGCCATGGGAAAAGTTTGTGAGAAACGAGTCTAGAATCATGTCTGTTCCTGTCTTGGAGCAAGTAAATGTGTTTGTCTCCTTTCTTTTACTTGATTGTAAAGCTGTGTTTAATTCTAAAGATTTTTACTGTCAGGGTAAAAGGAAAGTATTTCTCCATTCAGTTCTAGGGCCTTATCAGGGGTATCACAAAAATAATCTGGTCTTTTCTAGGTGAATTTCCTTTAATCTAGCCTCAAGTGTATACAGACAGACTCCATTCTATAATTATCAACTATTAAACAAAAATGAATTTGTGGGTGCTATACATCCTTTCTGCTTCCCTGGGATTCAGGAGGGACAGTAGGTGACAGGATTTAGACATTTTGGACTTTGTTTGTGTTTTGTATTCATGTTGTTTGTGGTTTCTGTTTTCTGACAGTTTTGGTTTTCTTCTGCCCCAGTGTGTTCTCCTCTTACGCTTAGATCCCTTTGCGTTGCTTTCCTGTTTATTTTCTTAGAATGGTTTCCTTATTATTATTATTATTATTATTATTATTACTGTAATTATAGTTCTCTGGTTCTCTTGCACTCTCGTATTTATCACTTTCTTTTCTGTTACTCCTCTCGTCATTAGTTTTCCTCTTTTAGTTATTTATTACTCATTTTTAGTTTCCTTTATTCTCCAGTTCCTCCTTATAGGTTAGCTTTAGTTATTGTTTACTTTGATTCTAGTCCTCGTTTCTCTGCTTCATTCTCAGTTTGTTCTATCAGTGTTGGTTTAGGTTTGTTTACTTTTGTAGTCAGGGTTTCCTTGTGGTTTCTATTTTGCTAAGTCCTTAGGTTGTTGTGTTCCCTCCAGTTTCTCAGTTTCCTTTAGTTCATCTTTATTCTTGATTCTTATCTTTGATTTATCTTGGTCTATGGTTTCATTTTGGTCTGCTCACTGTCTTGTTATTTAGTTCCTTTCCTCATGCTTTAGTTTTATTAGGTTCACCTGCTCCCTCTGCCTCCCTGCTTCCACGTCTCACCTGTGTCTGTTTTCCCTGATTACCTGCCCTATTGTCCACCTGTATCTGTATTTAAGTTCGTCCTTATCCTTTGTTCCACACGGTGTCGTCATGTCTTTTTGCATGTCTCTTTGAGGACTCTTTTGGAAATTAGTCCTTGCTTCTGACCGTGTTATGTTTTGTTCCTGTTTGAAGACTCCTGGTGATCAGGATTATTTTGTAATCCTGAGCCTCGCCTGCAAGTAAGCAGACACTTTAAATTAAAGAAGGAGTTTTTCTACTCACACTGTTTTCTCTGTGCTTGTCTGTCTTTGGTCCACCACACAAACTCCAACCATGACAGTAGGGACCAGATGCTGTTAATCAAATATATTTGATTAAGTGATGATCAACAGTCTGACCATCTCTATAAGAGCAGCCGAATGTACCATTTTATAAATTCTAAAACCTCTAACTTTTAACTTTGAAAGTAAGTGTATTCCTCATAAAGCTACCTAACTGAGAAAATGTTTTAAAATATATTTCAACCTGGAAAGACTCACAAAATGGAGAAACAACAAAAAGACGGTTAAAGAGTTTATTAATAAAAGATTATTTATTTGGCGCTCAGACCCCTGAGGAAGATGTGAACGCTGAGGATGATGTGGGTTTGAATAAACATCTTAGGATTATGATTAGGTGTGTCTTCCCCTGCTGGGATCTGATCCTGGTGGTGGTGTAGGCCTTGGTATGTAAGGAGTTGGGAGCCTATGGTGGAGAAGGGATGGAGGAGGGTTGAAGCTCAGCAGAAGAGCGGTGTCTTCCATGGAAATGGTCTTTAAAAGTGATGCCCTGGGAAATGATTGGCCGAGGAGAAGTGCGGACCTGCCGTGGATCAGCCAGTGAGGAGTGATTGGATGTGGTGGGGTGGTGAGTCTTCCATGTTGAATTTTCGTTTAAACTCCATTTTTCACATTTTATATAATTATAGAAAATACCTAAAAAATGTAGTTTCAAAAATTGTAAAAGATGGAAATCAGGGTAGGCAAAGTCCAGTCCTCGAGACCTAATATCCTGCAACTTTTAGATGCTGCCCTTGTCCAACACACCTGAATCAAATGAATTTCTCATTACAAGATATCTGCAGAGCTGAAATACATGCTGATGAGCAGATTCAGCCATTTGATTAAGTCCGTCCAGAAGTTACAGGATTGTAGCTCTGGAGGACTGGAGTTGGGCAAGCATGGTATAAAAGCTTGCCTAATTCATATATTGCAGTCCATTATACCCAAGGTTCCCAACCTTCCCTGCTGCTGCAAATCTGATTTAAATGAATGGGTGATAAACAGACTTCAATAGCACTTGATGGCATCCTGAGGAGTTGACGCAATCATTTGAATCAGCTGTGCTTGAGCAGGGACACAGCCAATACATGCTGAACAGTGGACCCTGGTGGGAACCACTGTTACACTGAAAATGAGCTTATTTATAAAAAGGTTGATGAACAATAGTAGCTGATCTTGCATCCAAAAAAAATGATGTGTTCAATAAAATATTTGGATCTAATTATTTGAGGTTCTACATAAAAACTGGTTTGGTGTTGGGTTTTCCATGGATCTGCTGAGACCTGAAAAGGCAGACTCTGTCCATGGTTCTGAATCAACAGGGCTGGCAGCAGTTGCTGTTTCTGGTGCTAAACCTTGCTGTGGGAAGTGGACTTGATTATAAAAACCAAAACAGGCTTCTTGTGTTAATTTTTTTGTGCAAAATTGTCCTTGATGTTGGACTTAAGGTGGCTCATATTCATACTCGATGTTTTTGACATTTTGTTGCATTACCACCACAAACTTTAATGTGTTTCCAGGCATCATACATCAAAAACAAACACGGAGAAGTAAAGTGGAAGCAAAGGGAAAAATGCTTTTAAGAATCTTTTAAAAGAAAAAAAACTAAAAAGGTGTGGTCTGTATTTTTATTCAAAACCTTTTAGTCTGACACTATCATGTTTTTTTGGTTAATAGCTGGACCAAAGTGCAGACAGGAACGAGGAAGCAGCAAGGTGAGATGAATGGATTTAATAAGACAAAAACTTACAGTGGAGCACAAGCAGAACAGATCATGGAAATGGAATATAACATGGCATGGCAAAGGGAGGATCCAGCAGAGAACAATGACAACTGGAGAGCTAACAAACTGAGGGAGGTGTGAAGAATACCATTGGATGCCGGTGAGTTAATCAGAGGATGATGTGAAACAGCTGAGGCTGAGGGAGGGAGACTAGTTAATACAAATGGAGCTAAACTGAGACACAAGGAACCACCAAACCCTGAGGAAAATACAAATACAAGTCAAAGGAGAAGAAACTAGAATATACAGGGAATTGAACATATGTATATACTTTGAAACTAAAATAAAGAAAATAACTATTAAGGCAACAACTAACTGACACTAATGAACACAGAAATGAATAGAATATGGCAAGAATAGGAACATAATGAACAACAGGAAATAATGAAAACACAAATGAAAACCAAATCTAAACACTCAAGGACCGTGACTCCTAAATAACACCTGTGAAATTTAATCTTGGCACAAATCTGTGAAGGCCTCAGAGGTCAGGGAGAGAGCTATGTACAAATTCAAAGCAAAATTAAGTTATAAAACATCCCAAGCTTTTATCATCTCACAGAGCTCTGTTAAATTCATTATCTAAAAAAGATTGTGACAGAACTGCAAACCTACCAAGACAGAAACTGACAGAACTAGGAGCAATACACATAGACATAGTCAAGTCAGAACATGGTTAGAATGGTTTTGATCAAAGCATGTTCATATGTTAAAATGGCCCAGACCTAAATCCAACCATTCAAGTTTACTGATCTAGAGCTGCTTTGCAAAGAGGATTGCATTATTTTAGTTTCTAGATTTGCAAAAGTGGCAGAGACATACCACAAAAGATTTACAGTTATCACAGTGGTTGGTGGTTCTTGTTTTGACTCAGGGGGATTGAATGCAAATAACATATTCCTTTTATTTATTTGAAATTTGAAAACAATTTTCATTCCACTTAGCAATTATACTGTACTTTGTGTTAGTCTGTCACAACATCTGAAAATAATACATTAAAGTTTGTGGTTATAATGTGACAAAATACAGAAAGTTCAAATGGTATAAATAGTTTTTTAAGGCACTGTATGCCTTTTAATGTTATGATGAGTACTTCTGAACTCGCTACCAAGCTTTATATTTGCCAATTAGAACCTACATAGCTGCACTGTAGATGCTTTTAAATGCATAAATGTAGCATGAAATAGTTCTCTCAGCAACCTGAGCAGCAATAATGCCTCTGCTGCACTCTGTTGACCTGCATCAAAGTGACAACACAGTGGCTCATTGTTTTGTCTGCAACATGCAAGTCATGGAAGATGAACTGTGAATCACAGTCTGATCACCTGAGCAAGTCTCACTGTGATTTCTGCAGGTGTTTCTTTTAACATAGGCCTCAACTTTGGCGGAAGTTACAGAAAATTTCTCATCCTTTTGAAGCTGTCCCAACTCGGAACTTTTTCGATTTGTCAAATATTATGAAATTCCCTTCATTGTTGAACATTTCACAAATAGAAAGGCTTTTTCGCCATGCTTGAAAGAAGAAAATGAATGTTAATTGCACTGAAATTTCAGTCTTCCAAGCTTTGATTCCATTCATGTTTTGTGACCTTTGCTAATGCAGGTGAGCTGCTCCCAAACAGGTCTAATTAATTGTGCATGTTTGGCCAAGTGTGCTATGAATGGTTTTGTTGTTTTGAGATGAGATTTTTGTGCAGGCTGGTTAGGCTGTGTTTTGATAAAAAAAGATCCAGCTGCCACCTACAGTTCTGGCACATGGAGCCTAACCAAGACTGCTCCTGGACACAAAGATTAGGGAATGAATGGACTTGGATGAAGCAGAGGCAAAAAAGACACGGAAACATCCTACTGTAAAGGCAGAAAAAAACAATAAGCCTTAAAAGGAGGAGAACCATTGGGGAATTACTAAAAGGGGAACATAGATATAGCAAGCATTTAGGAGAAGTGACGGTAAAAAAGGTGCTGCTATAGAACTTCTTTTAGCTGAAAATACCCCCAGCAGCCTTTAACTTGTTGAAGTAACAAGAATGCAAAGCTGAGCAGATAAAAAAAAAAACAACAATCAGTTAATCTTTTTTCCAGACTCGGTGAGACTGATTGTTTTAAGTCTTTTCAGTTTAGCTGCAGAGTGAAACCAAGACTCTATTTGTTGTTTTGGCTACTCAGTAGAAAAGCACCTTTCCTTGAAAGCTGTAGATCTCAAATCTGAACCCATACCTAATTCTACAAATTTAGCCGATTCTCATTTAATCATTTGCCCTTGCTTTAAACCTTTTAACCATATCTTGTACATTCTCACTGAAAGCTGGGATTCCTGTTCGTCTTTGTAATGCAAAGAGAAGGTTACTATTTGTGGTTACTGGTTTCAAGAAAGAACCTCGCTCCTTGTCTGTTGGGATGGGCTTTGCAATACCTGTAAATTTGCTTGTTGAAAAAGATAATAAATTCACCCATCACATGGCAGCAATTAAGTGCATTTAGGTTTCTACATGGGGTGAACAGACCTTGCTGAAGTTCAAACTATGCATCAGAATGGGGAAAAAAGGGGATGAAAGGGACTTTGGCATAGTTGAGTGGTCAGACAGGCTGGTCTTGGTGTTTCAGAGTGGCTGATATACTGAGGTTTCCCACACAACCATCTCCCAGGTTTAGAGAGAATAGTATGAAAATGCGAAAATATAAGTATACAAAATACATTGTTAAAGTCAGAGGAGTATGTGTAGACTGGTTTCAGGTGACAAAAGGGCAACAGCTGCTCAATTAACCACTCTTTAATGTTAGTGGCCGACTTGACGCACATACAGCAGAAACACCCAGAGAACAGAGAACCGTTTAGGAAGTTTATCGAGAGGCTGTAGGGTGAGGAAAGGACAGCTGCTGCCTGGAACAGGAAGCTTCAACAGATAGAACAGGTGAGAATCTGCCTGCACGACAAATGAGAAATAAACCGATGGGTTTACGGACCTAGCTGGGTTCAGATCCACCAGGTAGAGGGAGCTGAGTCCAGACCGGTGGATGGCTGCACTGGTGGCCGCCAGAGCTTCAGAGGATGGAGGTTGGAGGACCGTCGGAGGGTAGACAGGCTGGGCAAGGCGGGGCTCAGGCGGATTTCCAGCTGGTAAGTAGTCTGGGTTTCTTTCCTCTGTTCAGGTTGGTTCAGGTCTCCCCTTAAGGGAGCGAGACGGGTTCAGGATCCTAAACGATTCAGAGGCTTAGTATTTTTTCAAAGGTAACTTGCAACAAACAAGACTTAATCAGGCCAAGTTGAAATACCGCATCGGCAAAACACTCAGGCGATGAGATACTGGCAATCCATCTTTTTTGTACTTCTCCAGGTGATCATCCCAACAAGCCGCACCTGTCACCCTCTAGGAACGGTCTCTGGCGGCAACTAGTGGCTGAAGATGGTTAGTAGCAGCCTAAGATAGAGTCCAGACTCTGACACCACCTCCTCCCTCAACAGCCGCCACCCAGCCCGAGAGGAGCGGAGGTCCCGGAGAAGCGAGGGATCCAGGATGAAGGACTTCGGAACTCAGGAGTGATCCTCTAGACCGTAGCCAGCCCTGTCGACCAGATACTGCCAGCCCCGACCAGGCCGATGGGTGGCCACAATCCTGTGGACCATGTAGACCGGATGGCCCTGGAAGTCCTGGGCGGGAGAAGGGGGCTGAGGTGGAGGGAAGAACGTGCTGGTACAAGCTTTAGCTGGGAAACGTGGAACACTGGGTGAATACGGAAACTAGCAGGTAAGCGGAGATGGACGGACGTGGGACTAACCAGAGATTCTATAGGGTAGGGACCAATGAACCTGGGAGACAACTTCTTGGAGAGGGACTTGAGGGGAATGTCCCGAGCGGCCACACCTTCTGACCCGGGCGGTACTCTGGGGCCGGCAAACGACGTCTGTCCACGTACCTTTTGTTCTGCTTGGAAGTCCTCTGAAGGGCTTCGACGGTCTGCGGCACCGTCGGATGTGGCTCTGCACGGAGGCGGATCCTGCCCAAAATACTTATAACATCACAAAAAGAAGAGAAAGACAAATAATTAGTTATTTCACTCGCCGCGAGGAGAACGGACAGAAATGTACTTTCAGTTACAAATCTTCTACCGCTCTGAAAACCATTTGTCCGTTGCTCTCTTTTTATTATCTTTCGGGGGTCCCTAGTTACAAAGAACGTTACTCTCCAAGGATGGGAAAAACAGCTGCATCGTAAACAGGTCATAAACAGCATTATCTTTTAACAACACACTTCCACAGTCTCCTCCAATCCTAAGATCAGTGTGTTGTCCGTTCAGCACAATCAACCTTCATCTTTTATGACCTCCTCAACTGCGGACTGCTTCCTCCTCAGCTCCACTTTTGATGTTTGCCTGCAGACAAACTCATCACATCATTTACTCACACAAACATCATGAACGTTTATAAAATCAAATAGTCAAGTTAAAGAATAGGAGAAAATATAAGATAAATCTATATTCAATTATTCCAACATTTCCCCGCTTATCTTATATTTGCTCATATTCTCATATCACTTAACAGCCACTTCTTTCAGATTTTTTAACTGTAAGATTATTTTCATGAGTACAAAGACAATTATACTTACTGACATTTAAATCACAGCTTCATATAGATATGGATCTGGGTACAGGTCAGAAAAGTGGTCAGTCACATCCTCATCATCTTCATCATCCTGATGTTTAAATAACGGATAGAGTTATGTAACTCTGTTTTCCATAGGAGAAATAGCTGTGGTGATAAAACTGTTAAACAGAGAACAACGGCAGGGAATACAACAACATCCACACAATGTCAAAATTGCAGCAAACACTGCAAAGGAAATTATTACAGATTATACTAAAATGTTATACTTCCCAAACACATCCAGCCAGGAGTCCCACATCGAGGTGTCTACTCCAAAATGCTCCTTTATTTTGCCAAGAGATCTCAAACCTTCTATGGCTTTAATTTGGCTGCCATCAGCAGCAGTGTTGTTAGGTGTGAATGTGCAACATTTTTCTCCAAAAATGGCACAAACTCCTCCTTTTTCAGCTAACAACATGTCCGAAGCAATTCTATTCTGGAATGCTATCAGGGAAGTTGAAGCCAATTGGTCAGTTCAAACCTGCTTTGTGTCCAATTTCCTAGTTTTTGTCCATTGTAATGGATATAATTGATCCTGTCTACGTTTTTGTTCATCGTACACCACCAACAGATACTTAATTCAAATCTTGCAGCTACTTGATCAGTTAATTTATCTTCATCTATAACATCTATGTATGTAGAGTCTCCCTCAATCTGCCAAGCTGCTTCTCTGCACTTTCTATCACGCCAGTCATGTGGGATTACACTAGATAGTCCATCCGTTACTTCATCTACATAGAATATACTGAAACTGGTAACAATAAAGTGACTAGAGCACAGAGTCCCGTTACTTTTTGAAGGTAATTGATCAAACAACCTGTCGTCATCACAACACCACCAAATGTCTCCTCTAGAGACTGGTTTAAAATACTTATTTACTTTTACAGTTGTAGTACACCATACTGCAGTGAGATTTCCCAATTTATGGCCTCTCTCTGTCATATTTATACATGTGTAGTTTCCAATGGTGACCCGCTTATGGAAAACTGATTTATCCTTATCTGCTGTAGTTACAGGAAAAACAGAATCCTTGTGCTGACACATTTCATTAAAATTAGTTTGATTCATTACTTCCATCACACAGGGTTGTGGTATCACAGCTGGAATTATTTGTAACAAAAGCCTGGGACCCATATATACAACACAATCTATTTTAGTCATGTTAGCCGCTTGCTCTACCATCAATAACCAGTTATTATTTGTTCCCGATACTCCAGTAATAACCTGGAACTAGTCATCTGTGGTTAACTTTCCTAACATAATTTTTACTATCTGCGCTTTGTTACCTGGATTGCATTATCAGCTTTATGGAGCTTAAACAACTTCTTTTAATAACTAGCATAAGCAGTGGTGCCCACTCTGGTGTCCAATTATTTCCTTCATCAGCTACCATCATGGACCATGAGGTGTCTCTTCTATCATTAGTTAAGTACCATTTATAACTTCTATAATCCTGTCCTTTCCTTCCTCATTTGGTCAACCTAATGAGTGGGATCAGCACCACAACTATGGTTTTATATTTCACGCACACTTGAATACGATAAGTATAAGAAGTTTGTTTAGTGCACATAGTTAGGTTATCTTGCCTTCCTTGACTTAACGCTACTTGTTTCATATGACTCATAGCAGGTGTTGTTACATCCTGATTCATCTTGACTGGTTCCCAGAAATACCAGAAAAATAAAAAAATAAATTAAAAGAAAATATATATATATATAAATGCCCAGCAACGAAAAACATTGTTCATCCATCTAAAAGTCATTTTGGCTGAAATTCTGACTCCTCTAAGTGGTTCTAGTGTCTTAATTGTCTTCACTGACTTTCGGGTCTCTCCAGACTCTAAATGTCTGGGTCCACCCTATTATCAGTCTGTAAATCACTTCCCCTGACGGAGCTTTCAACCAAAATGATCTTTTTACAATGTGTAATGTGAATCCAGGTTGATCTCTCAGTTATTTTACTGCTGTAGGAGTGGTTAGTAATAACTGATATGGGTCCTCCCACTTAGGTGAAATACCAATGTTTCTTTTCTACACTCCTTATTAACACCCAGTCTCCTGGTTTCACTAGTTAGTTTTCCTGCTGGGAAATAGAACATTCCTCATTAGTTTAAATTTATTTCTGTTGGTTTCTAACATACTCCTCATATAATCAGCTAGGTTAGCTTCTTCATCTAACTCCCACTTATTTTTGAACTGTGGTAATCTGTATGGTCTTCCAAATAACATTTCATAGGGTGTTAGCCCTGAGGTGCTTGTAATGTTTAGTTGGAAATAGTTCTATCCGTTTAGAAAATGCATCTATAATGACTAAACAGAACTTATTCCCTTCACTGTGGTTTAGCTCAATAAAATCCATATGAATTGTTTGAAAAGGGTATTTTGGTTTTGGAAATTGTCCCCTTTGTGGTCTTAAATTCCCTTGTGGATAATGTTTTACACATGCTAAACATGTTTTACAAAAATATTTTTTTAATAAGAATTAAGAATTAAATCCATATGTTATATAATATTGATATATCTGTCTTGGCTGTAAAACTCTTTCTATAGCCTAAAGTATTGTCAATTCAAAACTGTCTATTTATTCAGATTATTTTTAGTCAAATAGATTGAAGTCAGTTTTGTAATGTGAGAAGAAATTCTTGTTCAGGTCTGTCCTGGTTTCATTCAGCGTTGCATCTCTAAGGGTGCAAGCTTTAGTTTCTGTACAAAAACCAGAAGCTCTTCACAATCTGTTTTCCACCATTTTATATAAAAAGCACACACCCTGCAATTCCATTGAAAGACTGCATGTAAAAGGTGAAAAGGGATCGGTGAGAAGCTTCATCTCCTCCTGGATTAAATTTGTAACACAGTCTTCACTTTGTAGAGCTTTCTGCTTTTTGAGCTACAGCTACACAGGTATCAAAATAGTTCCCAAAGGTGCTGTGGCTATGTCCACTAACGTCATTGGTTTAGGCTTCAACCAGTCAGTGACATTGGGTCTCTGAGGCAGAAAAAGTCTGTCATTGTGTTTGGTACATTAGTAAAGATTGTAAAGGGGTTTCATTTTTAATTCTTGGGGTAGTAACAACTCAGTCCTGCCCTTTTCTTATATGTGATTCGCAAATTCTAAACAACTCCAACTGTGCACTAAAGAAAATGTTTTTAAGGTATTGCTCTTTGGTTTTCTCATTAAATCATCCCCTATTAAAAATATCTAAATACAATGGTGACTGAATTTAGAGACCTAAAATATATATAATATCCACAAATGGTTTTGTGTGAATATCAGTGATCATGATTGGCCTGTGCTATGCATCATATAGCATCGTAGTAAACTAATTACAATTTCTCACTGTTGTGAGAAATGTGGACTTTGGTTTGAGTTGTGTGTCATTTTGTGTTGGTTTTGTGTGTCTGGGGGAGTCCTGTGTTTGCTACTCTTCGTCACTCTTGTCTTTGCTCATGTTTTGTTTAGGTTTTGGTTTTCTTATCCCTGTCCTCCACTTCTGTCTATTCTGTTCTGTCATTTGTTATCTCAAACCTGCAGTGCATCAGTTAATCTGTTTTAGATTCCAGAAATTCTTCCCCCAGGAATTTATAATCACAGTTTTCTTTCTGTTACATGTTGATCCTTCTGTTGGATCCATAAACATCAACAGACAGCAGGATCTGAGCATGACAGTGAAAAAGGCTGAGTTTGGTCAGCAGGCTGTACACACTGAACTATTTTGCATCCCTCCCATGCCTCAGGCTCAAAGATTGTCACAGTTGCCTTTAAAAGAGCTTTCTTCACCAGGTCCACCTTCATCAGAGCCATCTTCAGCAGAGCGTCCTTCATCAGGGGCATCTTAACTGGAGCCTCCTTCGCCTTCATCAGAGCCATCTTTGTTTGAGCTACCATCAGTGTCACTTTCACTCTCCTTATTCTCCTCTTCAGAGCTCCCATTATGATCATAACCTTTACATAAACCGCGTTCACCTGAGCCACTTTCATCTAGGCTATCTTCACTAAGCCTCTTTCTTCATCCTCAGCATTCTCACTCTCCTCTTTAGAGCCACCATCATCAATATGTCTGTACTTAAACTGTCATCATCACAGGCATCTTTACTCAAGCCCTTATCATCAGAGCCATCTTGACCCAAGTCACTTCATCAACATCATCATCACCATATATGTACTAGCTATTGTCATATTTGTCCTCTCTGCCTAAGTCACCATCATCAGAGGGATCATCACCAAAGTCATAGCCATTTTCACCTGAGCCACTACCACCATCATCATTCTCCTCTGTAGCGACCATCAAGTTCCATTCTTTTGGTCACTTCTGGGTTTGGGCGGATCCAGGTTCCAACGTGCTTACAAATAATATCCAGACTGCCAAATATGTTGGGGAATGCTCCCATTTATTGAACAGCTTGCGAGGTTTGATTGTTTAATCCACTGAGCTCTAACATAACACAAGACCACCAATAAAAGCTAGGCTTGGCCAGCAGAGCTGTAAAAACTATAGGACCTTCCCTCACCCAAACCTTCTGCCTTCTCACCTCTGCACATATATAACTTTCACCCCACACCGCCACCAGTGGTAGAACCAATTATAGGTCAGTGTGTAAACCAGCGTGAAAACACCGCCCCAAACAAACCACATAAAATAAATCAAATTATAACCCAACACCAAGAACATAGATGACTCCTACATCCTCTTTAGAACCACATTCTTCATCTTATCTACCTTCTATCATAGTCATCATCTCTACCTGTGTTGTCATCATAATCGCTACCCTAGTTGACCTAATCCTTATCATCTCCACCCAAACTGCCATTATCATCATCAGAGCCATCATTGTCACCAGAGTAACACCATTATTTTCAGAGCTCCAGCCTCAAATCAGATCATCAGAGTTATAACTTGCTGCTGCTACAGCTATGATCATCAGGGCACCCCAAGAAGCCTCCAGCTTGTCCATCCGCTTGTTCTGCTTGTTCGGCCCACCTCTACGTGCTTAGCCTTCAGCTCCATTCCCTGAGAGGTTTAAGAACAACCTGTCACCACCAGGGACTGTTCAACAGCTGGTCAATTTATGGCCCTTACATCAGAGTCCATGTTGAACATCTAAACATGAGAATGAAAGATTAAGCAAATCTCCAAACTCAGAAAATTGAGCAAAGGATCGAGATCCTAGGGTCACCAAGTCTCCTTAACAACAATTTTAATACTTTTACACATCTTTACCAGGGGTGCCAATATTTCTAGAGGGCACTGTAGACATACAGAGCAGCTCTGCAAGCCTTCCTTGAATGTTTTTTTAATCTGAAACATTTTAAACACTAAATAATGTAAACATTTCATGTATTTATTTATAATTCACTTCATGGTCAAACTCATTATTCATTCAACATCTACACTCTCCTGAGCAATGCTCTTCGTACCTCTGACAGCTGCACACACTCAGTCAGGTGGCTGAAAGCCTTTATACACACATGGAAAGTATGCACGACGTAAGAATATGAACACTGACAGATGAGGACTTGGGTATACACTTCCTCCGCACTCTGCCTGGGAATGATTTTGACTCAAGCTGACCTCTAAAGTGTTTTTTTTTTTTTCCTCAGTGCAACAAGGGAACCGGTCTTTGGATCAGGTAAGAGGAAGGACTTTTTGACCTAAAGTGTTTGTGACAGGAGCTTCAGCTTTCGCACAACCTAACGAACATGACACTGTTCATGTGTTACCTGCAGATCATGTCTTCACTCACTGCCTGGCACACCAACTGTTAAAGCAAAGGGAAATAGGAGCAGAATGAAGTCATTTCTTGTGATTGGCCTATTACCTGAATGTTCCAACAATTGGTAAATTATTAATTTTAATCTTTATTTAGATGAGCCAACCCCCAGAGAGTCACAATCTTACTGTGAGAGAGGAAACAAATAGTAGAGAGCCAAAATTCTGTTCGTGAGAGTTAAAACGTGTGATGTCAAATTTACCATTTAACTTGGAAATAGTCCTTGACAGCCTCTGTTGGTGTTTCATCTTTAATGTTCTTATTGCACAAAAATATTGCAAGTGGGTAGTTCTCCAATCATTAGCTGGATTTAAAGCAGCTCCGCCACCCTAAATGGAAAATATATTGTAAATGAAACAGATTTTGTCTCAGTTAGACCTGGGATTTAATTCAGATTTTAGCAATTTGAAAATGGCAAAAGTTCTACGTTCCTATTTTCACTGTAGCTCCATTTATTAAGGTTTAAATGGGAGCCATGAAAATCAATAAATAGCTCTTGCTGTGGCTGCAGAAGCTTTTCTTTTTCCTCAGTTCCACTTAATGAAAAGTCTGGCTGCTTTGGCCAGCATTTTGAAAATAGGAACAGAAAACAATACAATTGCTCACCTGATGGGGTTGAATGCATTACAGGTAATTCACTCTGTTAATGTTACTGTGATGTCAGCAGCTGTAAAACAGCAGCAAAGCAAAGACAAAGGTGGCAGCATAATTCCGAGTTATTACTTCCAGACCAAAATAGCTCTGCTGCAAGCAACATGAAATGACACTTTGATTGTGTCTAGTTCCTGCAGCACAAAGTGCAATGAAGTAAAACTGAGTTGTGTCTCTGAGCTCTTCATTTTAGTCAAAGCAAGGCAGGCTTAGTTATGTAATCACTGCTGTTCAAAGAGAGGTCTGGCCAAGGGTCTCAGGATGCATCATAAGATCCATGAACAACCTCAACTCACTCCTTAATGTGTGAAAGGGTAATGGCTCCATTTGTTTCAGATTATATAATTCTTCACTCCATCTCTAATGAAGAATATGACTAACCTACAAAGAATCTCAATTTAGGCATTAGTATTGAATCTATTTCTTTTGTTCATGATCCATGTCTCATGAGCACTGGTGAAGGTTGGAATATAAGTGGGCCGGTAAATCTATATACTAGTGTTTCAGCTCCTTTCTCACCATAATACAGGTCCTTCTCAAAATATTAGCATATTGTGCTAAAGTTTATTATTTTCCATAATGTAATGATGAAAATTTAACCTTCATATATTTTAGATTCATTGCACACTAACTGAAATATTTCAGGTCTTTTATTGTCTTAATACGGATGATTTTGGCATACAGCTCATGAAAACCCAAATTTCCTATCTCACAAAATTAGCATATTTCATCCGACCAATAAAAGAAAAGTGTTTTTAATACAAAAAACGTCGACCTTCAAATAATCATGTACAGTTATGCACTCAATACTTGGTCGGGAATCCTTTGGCAGAAATGACTGCTTCAATGCGGCGTGGCATGGAGGCAATTAGCCTGTGGCACTGCTGAGGTCTTATGGAGGCCCAGGATGCTTCGATAGCGGCCTTTAGCTCATCCAGAGTGTTGGGTCTTGAGTCTCTCAACGTTCTCTTCACAATATCCCACAGATTCTCTATGGGGTTCAGGTCAGGAGAGTTGGCAGGCCAATTGAACACAGTGATACCATGGTCAGTAAACCATTTACCAGTGGTTTTGGCACTGTGAGCAGGTGCCAGGTCGTGCTGAAAAATGAAATCTTCATCTCCTTAAAGCTTTTCAGCAGATGGAAGCATGAAGTGCTCCAAAATCTCCTGCTAGCTAGCTGCATTGACCCTGCCCTTGATAAAACACAGTGGACCAACACCAGCAGCTGACACGGCACCCCAGACCATCACTGACTGTGGGTACTTGACACTGGACTTCTGGTATTTTGGCATTTCCTTCTCCCCAGTCTTCCTCCAGACTCTGGCATCTTGATTTCCGAATGACATGCAGAATTTGCTTTCATCCGAAAAAAGTACTTTGGACCACTGAGCAACAGTCCAGTGCTGCTTCTCTGTAGCCCAGGTCAGGCGCTTCTGCCGCTGTTTCTGGCTCAAAAGTGGCTTGACCTGGGGAATGCGGCACCTGTAGCCCATTTCCTGCACACGCCTGTGCACGGTGGCTCTGGATGTTTCTACTCCAGACTCAGTCCACTGCTTCCGCAGGTCCCCCAAGGTCTGGAATCGGCCCTTCTCCACAATCTTCCTCACGGTCCGGTCACCTCTTCTCGTTGTGCAGCGTTTTCTGCCACACTTTTTCCTTCCCACAGACGTCCCACTGAGGTGCCTTGATACAGCACTCTGGGAACAGCCTATTCGTTCAGAAATTTCTTTCTGTGTCTTACCCTCTTGCTTGAGGGTGTCATAGTGGCCTTCTGGACAGCAGTCAGGTCGGCAGTCTTACCCATGATTGGGGTTTTGAGTGATGAACCAGGCTGGGAGTTTTAAAGGCCTCAGGAATCTTTTGCAGGTGTTTAGAGTTAACTCGTTGATTCAGATGATTAGGTTCATAGCTCGTTTAGAGACCCTTTTAATAATATGCTAATTTTGTGAAATAGGAATTTTGGGTTTTCATGAGCTGTATGCCAAAATCATCCGTATTAAGACAATAAAAGACCTGAAATATTTCAGTTAGTGTGCAATGAATCTAAAATATATGAATGTTAAATTTTCATCATGACATTATGGAAAATAATGAACTTTATCACAATATGCTAATATTTTGAGAAGGACCTGTAGACCAAAGCAGCGCCCTTTTTAATTTGGGCTGAAGCTCTGGTAGATCTGTGATCTCCTGCTCCAAAAACTTGCATTCACTAATGAGCCAGACCACGAGATAATTACACTCCTCTGTTTGAGGGCAAGAGTCATCCTCAATCTGGAGGGATCACTCCACCTTTTTTCTGTTGAGAACAATGGCCTTTTATTTGGTGGAGCTGACACCTAGCCACCTCACACTGTACTCTGAATTGCTCTCACTTAAGATCATGATGTTAAAATGGCAGCAGAAAAAATAAAAAGTTCTCATATTAAACATTGTCTCACATCTTTACCTTCAAATCTTGCCCGTAAACACCACAGGCAGATTCATTAACAGCCCAGGCAAAGTCAGAACCTTAATGGTAACAAGCCTTACTTGGTGCAGAGAACGAACAGCAATGCTCCAGATTTTATAGACTGCGATGTGCAATGTATAAAAAAGCAATCATTTTCTGTAGAGCAATTTATGAGTCCCTCCACCACCACCCCGTCACCCTCCACCACCACCCCTCCCCCAATGACAAAGAGTCTGGCCTAACTTTGGAAGAAGCTCAGTTCAGCCACTTGTCTCTGGTTCTTTTCTCCATGACCCAGAAACATCAGTGATGGTTGGAAAAATGGATCACTAAATTGAGAGCTCTGTCTTTAAGTTACTTTCTACACCACTATACGCCGAAGCAGCACCCTCCTTTCTAAAGTCGAAACACTGATGCATCTGTCACCTCCTACTCCATCATATATTGAACTTATGAACTTTAACTCCTCAATTAGAGATGAAGAATCACTGCCAACTTGGAAGGATAATCCCACCCTTTTACCTGTTGAGAACCATGCTCAGACTTTGTGGAACAGACACATGGAAAATTCACTATAGTTTTTTATTTGCTGTCGTGTGGTCAAGTCCTGAGATATTGTCTCAGGACGTTGCTTTCAACGCTTGTCCATGAACACCACAAACAAGATCAGTAAAATCTCTTTTAGAGTTCAATCAGTTTTCAAAATAAGTACAACTGTGTCAAGTTTAATAGACCTTAATACTTCATATTCGATAGACAACAATATGAAATGTAAAAAAAGCTTTTTTTCAAATTATATGCATGTGCCACAGAAATTGACACACTTCTTCCGGTTCCTTTAAGGTGTGAAAAAGTACTGCTGCTTTAATACTCTCCTGATCAAAATCTTAAGACCTGGGAAAAAGTTATGTGTTTGCATTTCACATTACACATTCATTGTAAACACTTATAACTGGAGCAACATTCACAAAGAAGAAATAGGAGCAAACAACAAAAAAAGAATAGGCAAGTTGTTGAAAACTGTATTTAAGCTTGCGGTTATCTAGCTAACCAGAAGTTTAAAACCATATCCAAAAAAAACCAAAACAGTCCTAATGTTCTTTTTGATCCGTTGTTGATTCAAAAATTTGTTTAGCCATGCTTGACGTTGCGCTGGGCATTCATGTCTGGACCTGATGTTCATTTTTGTAAACCCTATTTGTCATCCATTCACAGATGTTTTCAATCGGATTAAGATCAGGAGAAAATGCAGGATGATCCAACATGGGACACATGTTTGCACTCATACACAAACATTAATAATCCAAAAGGTTGAAGGACATACAAACACAGGTTTATATTTCATTAATTCAACCTGTCTGCATTGATGCCACATGCAATCCTATTTTAATAAAGTCAATCATGCAATTCGTACTCCCAAACATGTAGTCAGCCAGCTTCTCCATGTGGAATGGTTGATATGGACAGGACATGTCCTTAATAGACATACCTTGAGAAAAAAGGGATGTTATTCTCCTGGAAGAAGTCCTTTTCCAGATGGGTTTTGTGAAATGCAGTTTTGTCCTGTTGATCAATGCACACATTAGGGCCCAAGAAGGATGCTGGCTGCAACATCTCCAGAAAGCCAGCTGCGGTTTGAAACCCTGGACAACCTGAAGCTCCATTGTTCCATTAAAGAAAAAGCTCCCCAGATCATGATGAAATAGAAGACATCTCTAGTGGGGTCCCCTTGTCATACCAGTTACAATAGAAGATCATTCTTTTTCTAGAAGTTTTAATGGGCTGAAGAACAGTTTGTTTCAGATTAAAGGCAGCTGGCAATAAACTGCCTGCTCTGTTGTTTTTTATTTTTTTTTATTTTATATCGCTTGGTTCTGTTTCTTTTCGTTTTGACTTTTGAAGCTCTACTTATAACCTGGTTACAATCCAGAAGTATGAAATGCAAATACTAGTCTCTTTTCCTAAAGGCATAACATTTTAATCAAGAAAGTATGGAAACAGAGTTATTTCTTAACACTTTTTGTTCATCTTTGTTGATGAGTAATCCAACAGTTATTTGATTATTAATTTTTATTATGAAGACATCCTTTTAAACAATCCTGATCTTAAAATGCCTTGATGCTTGATAAGTAAACACAACAATCTGCTGCTAAATGTATTCATAACAACTCAAAGTGCTCTTAAATTGAATTGTCACACATTGCGGTCCCTCTATGCTGTTTATTTTAAATTGCATCAAATTGTCCTGCAAGAAAAAAAATGATGGCGAAAAACAACTAATGCAGTCAAACCATAAGGATGGAAGTGGTTGTCTCAAAGAAAGACCACATTTAATTTTCAGATGAATTTAATTTTGACAGAAATTGCACAGCCATGTAAAAAGGGCTTAAGCACTTGGGGTTTGAAGCTCCTTCAAGCTTTAAAAGCCTCATTTATTATAATGAATAAAGACTTCAGGGTAGCACTATAGGAGAAGAAGGTTTCGGGAATACATTTACAAAATTAATTAAATGAAAAAAGTAAGGAGGTCATTAAATCTGCTGCAGGTTATCAGAGGTTGGATTAAAAAAGCCAAATGTTTTTGAGGGCTGGGGAATATTGTGCTTCAATAAAGATAACAGCAACGGCATAACAACAGGACCCACAACACTGTTATGGGTCCTTGAAAATATAACTATCCAAGTTTTCCAAAACTTTTTTGGAAATTCACAAAAACAAAAGTGTAACATTAGCAAATACAACATACTCAACAACTACTACAACTACTATTACAATCAATACTACTATTTATTTTATTCGAATCCTCTCACACAGTTTTTGCCATCACTAACTATTTCTACTGAAATGCGTTTACTCCTGTTGCCAACACCGGTTGGACCGGGATGTTTTCCAGTCGATGAAAGCAAAAAGCAGAGTATATCTCTTGCCCCAGAGCATGGTGTCCAGCAACAGTGTGTTGAACAGCTGAGCACATGTGGGAACAGTAGGTCATCTGCTCATTATAGCAATGTGCCTACAATACTGTACTGAAGCAGAAATCTGTCCTGGCAGTGACTCTTTTTCATTTATTCGTATTTTAGCACAAGCTTATTCTGAGTTAGGCTTTAAATATTTGTGAGGTCACCTTTTTTTGTTTTTCTCTTGCTCTCGGTGGAAGACACACGCATTTTCTCTCCCTCCCTCCCTGCTGATCCCTGCTTCTGCTTTTGTCTGTATTTTTCTCAGAGCCTCGCTTTGCATATCCTCCAAAACTTGTAAATTATGGATTTGGTTAGCTGGTCTCTCAATGTAATTGGTCAATTTTTTTTTTTCCTACGGGAAGACAGGGTAAAGGAGACCCTCTTGTCCAGGCGGGACGTTCTTCTCTGGAAACACAATGGATTCTTGGCAGCAGTGGAAGATTGTGTGCCTGACTACGATGTTGGTCGCGGACGTAGAAAATGTGTACATATTTGGACTTTTGATAACAGGACTTCTGCTTTTTGGAGTTGGTGGTTACCTGGCTTATCGAGTGATTCGCAAAACGTGGGCGGCTGTTCAAAGCATTCCAAAGCTGCCTGCGATGTTAGATGGAGTCTGTAGAACAATCAACACTCACACTGAAATGTTAAGAGAGCAGAATCGCAAGCTGGACACGATTCTTGAACAGAATCGCAGCCTGGCAGCGGTTGGACTCAGAGGTTAAAGGATATAATCTTGGAGAAGTTGTATGCTCCAGATCTGCGGAAAATACCAGAAATTTGGCTATTTGGATTCGCAATTGAGACATACCAGTAAAACTCTTAAGGTGGTTGGAAATTCACAACTGCCTGAACAACAGCATTTATTGTTTCTCTAAATCTGGCGCCCCAATATGGCCTTGGCAACTTCTGCTTACTGGCTATCGACAAAATATCTCCTGGATGTTATATAAACACGACGCTCTTCCCCAGCAATCCCCAACCAGCTGTGTGCTGATAGGACTATGCGGCCGATTGATAAAACTTCCACCGCTCTTCTCAAGGACAATGGCGCTTCTATCAGTGTTGACAGTCTAATTCTTGCAAACACACTCAGACTTACATTCGCACCCTCAAGATTCCACTGTACCCTTGCTGAATCTTTACTTATGTGTGTGTTGCTTACCCCTGCTGAGGTTTTTTTGTACTATTTCAGACTCTATTCTGCTAAGAATAGAGTCTGAAATATTATTTTTTCCCCTCCTATCTTACTTTACCTAAATGTGTGATTTCATTACTTTTCATAGATTTTACCAGCGAAAACCAAACATTATTAGTAACTTGGACTTTAGCTGCTCTTACACCAATGACCCAGCTTTCTTAATTAGATTACTTAGTTCAACTTCAGCACCAGTAAAAGCAATATATTATTAGCACCTGAAAATGTGGATTAAAGCTGTTTTGTACCAGTGACTCAACTTCACTAGTTAGAATTCAGTGGAATGATGAGACTTCTTAGCACAAGAGGCTTTCCCCTACATAGAGGACTTAATGATATAATTACCTCTTTAGAAAGATTGGTTTAGAACCATCTCTTACCAGTAAAACCCAAAGGATTATTAATGTTATCTGTATCATTGTAATATTGACCAGAGAGTTTTAGAATTCTTAGCATTTGATTTGTTTTTCTGTGTTCTTTATGATTGTATTGTAATTGTATGTACAGCGCTTTGAGTGTCTCGTTACTGAAAATCACTATATAAATAAATTTACCTTACCTTAATTTCACACTTGTAGGTTTTAAACCATGTTAAACAACATTAATGTACGTAAATAAATAAGTCTCATAATCAGTCGTCAAACATCTGTCTGAAGTTGCATTAACCTTGTGTATGAGGTGCTCCGGGACAAAACACCGGTCAGGTGGGCATGAAGTTGGGATAGGGAGGTCTTTGGTGGCATCCCTAACCTCTCCTTCCAACTCCAACATGGTGACAGAGAGTCTCACTGATTCCGGGAGAATAAATTAATCCTCCCCAGAGTTCCTGTATTGTGGACAGGGCATCCGGTTTGCCATTTTTGACGCCAGGTCTGAAAGACAGAGAAAAGTTGAATCTTGTAAAAAATAAAACCCACCTTGCCTGCCTGGGATTAAGGCGCTTCGCTGATCTCAGGTACTCCAGGTTCTTATGATCTGTCCATACAAGAAACGGTTCCTTAGCCCCCTCTAGCCAATGCCTCCACTCCTCGAGAGCCAACTTGACTGCCAACAGTTCTCAGTCCCCCACATCATAATTGCGCTCTGCTTGGGACAAAGTCCTAGAAAAGAAGGCACATGGGTGAATACGGTCATCAGAATTTATTTGGCTTAGGACTGCTCCAACCCCTGTGTTTGAGGCGTCAACCTCCACAATGAACTGTTTATCGGGGTTAGGAGACCGTTGAACAGGAGCAGATGTAAATAATCCTTTGAGCTTGACAAAAGCTCTTTCTGTTGTCTCGTTCCAAACAAACCTAGTCTTAGACGATGTGAGAGCATTAAGAGGGGCTGCTACGAGGCTATAATTCCTGATGAATCGTCTGTAAAAATTAGCAAACCCCAGAAACCTTTGAAGCTGTTTGCGGTCGGTAGGAGAAGGCCATTCCAAGACTGCCTTGACTTTGGAGGGGTCCACTATGACTTGGTCTGGAGAAATGATGAATCCAAGGAATGAAGTGGTAGTGTTGTGAAACTCACACTTTTCAGCTTTGACAAACATGATTTTGAAGGAGACGGAGGAGGAGGAGAACGGTCCGAACATGATTTCTGTGAGTTTCCAGATCCTGGGAATAAATCAGAATGTCGTCAAGGTAAACAAAAACAAACTGTCCAACCATGTCCCTCAGGACATCATTCACCAATGCCTGAAAAACTGCAGGGGCATTGGTTAAACCAAAAGGCATCACACAGTACTCATAGTGACCAGTGGGAGTGTTAAATGCCGTCTTCCATTCATCTCCCTCCTTGATACGAACAAGGTGGTAAGTGTTTCTCAAATCCAACTTAGAGAAGTTCTTGGCGCCTTGAATCTGGTCGAAAGCAGTGTTCATAAGTGGTAGAGGGTATTGGTTTTTGATGGTGATGTCGTTTAAACCCCTGTAGTCGATACATGGTCTCAAGGAACCATCCTTATTTCCCACAAAGATGAAGCCTACCCCTGCTGGAGAAGAAGAAGGTCTGATAATACCAGCTTTTAGTGACTTATCAACATACTTCCTCATGGCTTGGTTCTCTGGTCCTGACAATGAATACAATCGACCCCTAGGGGGAGAAGTGCCTGGTAGGAGCTCAATGGCGCAGTCATAGGGTCTATGAGGTGGAAGTGCCGTGGCCCTAGACTTGTTGAAAACCTCCTTAAATGCTTGATATTTGGGCAGCACCTTAGACAGATCAGGGTATGTCTCCTCAATGTCATTCTCCGGAATAATATCTGTAGAGGCAGTAGACAGACAAGTGGCCGAGCAGGACTTAGCCCAGCCCAATATCTCTTTGGCTTGCCAGTCAATGTGGGGGTTGTGCTTTTGTAACCAGGAGGCCCCTAAAACAATGGGTAGTTTAGGCGGGTTTATGATCCTGAATGTGACTTCGTCCTGATGATTTCCCCCCAGTGTGAGTCTTATTACCTCTGTATTGTAGTGTGAACTGTTGATACTATGACCATCCAATGCCAGAACATTATGGGTGTCAGACGTGGGAAGGAGCTTGATGTCATGGTCCCTGGCAAACGACTCATCCATAAACGTCTGTGAGCCGCAAATCGATGCGGGTTGCCAGGTTCTCAAGTTGGTGAAGGGAGGCAAGGTAGTCCCGGTAGCCAGTTCATCCTTGATGTTCTCATTAAGACCTTGCATAAAAGCATCCATTTTAGCATGCTCGTTCCAGTCAGGAAGGAACGCTGGATAACTACTCTCAAATGTTTTCGAAAATCTGGCACCGTCTGCCTGTCAGATGGCTGTATATAACTGCAGCTCTACAGGTGTGTGGCATGACGGTGATTGCGCAGCAGCGCAGCAGCAGACAGGTGAAGCAGATGAGTTGATTGCATGAGTGAGAGCAGAGCAGGCAGACGGGCCGAAATCATAACAATTATAAAGAGATTAAGTCATGTTTTAGACTGCCTATTGGTAGCGGATCTGATCTTCTTTGTGTGCTCGTGAATTTCTGTAGCCGTAACTGGTTCTGGATAACGGCTTCATAGCAAACAGCCATAGTTGGTAAAGCTGACACCCACCACCCACATAAAAAATTTCGGCAAATAGACAGAATGGTTTGTGCTGTTAAAATTTTTGTTTGTGCTGTTTTGGTTTATGAGATATTAAAGATTATTTTTTAAGTCATCCAGAAGTCACCATCCCCCCATTTTGCTCCGAATTTAACCAGAGTGGTCTCATTTTTTAGTGCTTCGTTTGTCCAGGTTGGTGCCGTTGAAATTTTCGCTTGTGCTGTTTTCTTCTTCTTTTTTGATTTAGTTTATTGATGGTAGGCAAGGAAATTGGTGCATTACCATCACCAACTGGTATAGTGTGTGAACCAGAATGTCACTCAGGGGTTACAGGGGTTGGACAATGAAACTGAAACACCTGTCATTTTAGTGTGGGAGGTTTCATGGCTAAATTGGACCAGCCTGGTAGCCAGTCTTCATTGATTGCACATTGCACCAGTAGGAGCAGAGTGTGAAGGTTCAATTAGCAGGGTAAGAGCACAGTTTTGCTCAAAATATTGAAATGCACACAACATTATGGGTGACATACCAGAGTTCAAAAGAGGACAAATTGTTGGTGCACATCTTGCTGGCGCATCAGTGACCAAGACAGCAAGTCTTTGTGATGTATCAAGAGCCACGGTATCCAGGGTAATGTCAGCATACCACCAAGAAGGACGAACCACATCCAACAGGATTAACTGTGGACGCAAGAGGAAGCTGTCTGAAAGGGATGTTCAGGTGCTAACCTGGATTGTATCCAAAAAACATAAAACCACGGCTGCCCAAATCACGACAGAATTAAATGTGCACATCAACTCTCTTGTTTAAACCAGAACTGTCCGTCAGGAGCTCCACAGGGTCAATATACACGGCCGGGCTGCTATAGCCAAACCTTTGGTCACTCATGCCAATGCCAAACATCGGTTTCAATGGTGCAAGGAGCGCAAATCTTTGGCTGTGGACAATGTGAAGCATGTATTGTTCTCTGATGAGTCCACCTTTACTGTTTTTCCCACATCCGGGAGAGTTACGGTGTGGAGAAGCCCCAAAGAAGCGTACCACCCAGACTGTTGCATGCCCAGAGTGAAGCATGGGGATGGATCAGTGATGGTTTGGGCTGCCATATCATGGCATTCCCTTGGCCCAATACTTGTGCTAGACGGGCGTATCACTGCCAAGGACTACCGAACCATTCTTGAGGACCATGTGCATCCAATGGTTCAAACATTGTATCCTGAAGGCGGTGACATGTATGACAGTGTATGACAGGATGACAGTGCACCAATACACACAGCGAGACTGGTGAAAGATTGGTTTGATGAACATGAAAGTGAAGTTGAACATCTCCCATGGCCTGCACAGTCACCAGATCTAAATATTATTGAGCCACTTTGGGGTGTTTTGGAGGTGCCAGTCAGGAAACGTTTTCCTCCACCAGTATCACGTAGTGACCTGGCCACTATCCTGCAAGAAGAATGGCTTAAAATCCCTCTGACCACTTTGCAGGACTTGCAAAAATATTCGGCTCCCTTGAACTTTTCAACCTCTTGCCACATTTCAGGCTTCAAACATAAAGCTATCAAATTTAATTTTTTGTGAAGAATCAACAAGTGGGACACAATCGTGAAGTGGAATGAAATTTATTGGATGTGTCAAACGTTTTTAACAAATAAAAAACTGAAAAGTGGGGCGTGCAATATTATTCGGCCCCTTTACTTTCAGTGCAGCAAACTCACTCCAGAAGTTCAGTGAGGATCTCTGAATGATCCAATGTTGTCCAAAATCACTGATGATGATAAATAGAATCCACCTGTGTGTAATCAAGTCTCCGTATAAATGCACCTGCTCTGTGATAGTCTCAGGGTTCTGTTCAAAGCGCAGAGAGCATCATGAAGACCAAGGAACACACCAGGCAGGTCTGAGATACTGTTGTGGAGAAGTTTAAAGCCGGATTTGGATACAAAAAGATTTCTCAACCTTTAAACATCCCAAGGAGCACTGTGCAAGCAATCATATTGAAATGGAAGGAGTATCAGACCACTGCACATCTACCAAGACCCGGCGATCCCTCTAAACTCTCATCTCGAACAAGGAGAAGACTGATCAGAGATGCAGCCAAGAGGCCCATGATCACTCTGGATGAACTGCAGAGATCTACAGCTGAGTTGGGAGAGTCTGTCCATAGGACAACAACCAGTCGTACACTGCACAAATCTGGCCTTTATGGAAGAGTGGCAAGAAGAAAGCCATTTCTCAAAAATTTCCATAAAAAGTCTCGTTTAAAGTTTGCCACAAGCCACCTTGGAGACAAACCAAACATGTGGAAGAAGGTGCTCTGGTCAGATGAAACCAAAATCGAACTGTTTGGCCACAATGCAAAAAGATATGTTTGGCATAAAAGCAACACAGCTCATCACCCTGAACACACCATCCCCACTGTAAAACATGGTGGTGGCAGCATCATGGTTTGGGCCTGTTTTTCGTCAGCAGGACAGGGAAGATGGTCAAAATTGATGGGAAGATGGATGGGGCCAAATACAGGACCATTCTGGAAGAAAACCTATTGGAGTCTGCAAGAGACCTGAGACTGGGACGGAGATTTATCTTCCAACAAGACAATGATCCAAAACATGAAGCCAAATCTACAATGGAATGGTTCACAAATAAAAGTATCCAGGTGTTGTAATGGCCAAGTCAAAGTCCAGACCTGAATCCAATTGAGAATCTGTTGAAAGAGCTGAAGACTGCTGTTCACGAACGCTCTCCATCCAACCTCACTGAGCTCCAGCTGTTATGCAAGGAAGAATGGGCAAGAATTTCAGTCTCTCGATGTGCAAAACTGATAGAGACATACCCCAAGCGACTTGCAGCAAAGGGTGGTGCTACAAAGTATTAACACAAGGGGGTCGAATAATATTGCAAGCCCCACATTTCAGTTTTTTATTTGTTAAAAAAGTTTGACACATCCAATAAATTTCATTCCACTTCATGATTGTGTCCCACTTGTTGTTGATTCTTCACAAAAAATTAGAATTTTATATCTTTATGTTTGAAGCCTGAAATGTGGCAAGAGGTTGAAAAGTTCAAGGGGGCCGAATACTTTCGCAAGGCACTGTATGTCATTCCCAAGACGAAATGATGCTGTATTGGCCGCAAAAGGAGGCCCTACACCATACTAATAAATTATTGTGGTCTAAAACCAGGTGTTTCAGTTTCATTGTCCAACCCCTGTATATGTGTAACTTTGGATAACAAAATACTCACTGATAATTTTTCATTTTTGAGATTTTTCCAAATATATCAACTAAATCTATTGTATGTTTTTTTTATTTTATTTTAAATGTTGCAGTTTTACTACTACTTGTCTTGTGAATTTTTAATTGAAGTATCTGTTCAACTTTAAAAATGTGTCTTAGTTCTTTGGAGTCTACTGATGTGCCTAAACATCAATGACTGAATATGAATGGAAAAGCTGCAAGATGAAGCCTTGCAGAATCTTTGTTTCAACATTTTTTAAAAGTCTGGACTTAAAATGTAATTGAATTGTGGGTTTACAGAAATATATATGTAAGGCACACAACCATGCATCCCTCTCTGCTAATCGGGGGCTGGATTGCAGTGTGTTTTATCTAAAACCTCAAGATTATTAGTTTACTTAACTTGTACAAAGATCAAATTTAACAGTGTATTCTAAGGGTGTAGCCTGCATTTTACATAAAAACACACTATTCGATGTTTTAAAAGCTACTGGTCAGTGGAAAATCTTGAACGGGAAGTTTAAATTACCGCCAAAACAAGGTCACTGGCTCACCGTGGTGGGGGTCATTACATGGGTGGAGCCAATCCCTATGACATTGCGTGAGAACTTCATATATCAAAGTTGCCAAACGCTCAATGCTCTTTTAAAAATTCTTACATTTAATGTCAGAAATTAAACATTAATGCTTGATGCATTTCAAATTTTATTTAAACAAAAAGTTAATTACTTGGTTAAATGAACTTTGAGCCAATGACCTACTCGCACTTCCAGTTTTGTCCGGCATACACAAGCTGAATTAAATTATTAAAACCACCCTTAAAAAAACACAGTTATAACACAGGTAGAACAGTTATTGAAATTATAAACATTACATCATAGCGGTCGCAGGACCATGTCAGGTTTTGGGCAAGGAGTGTGTAGGCTGCAGCTGGTGGTTTTTTCCCCATTTGTGAGAGGATAATATTGAATTAGTGTGTAGAAAGCTAAATGTATTGGTGACTTAGTTGACATATTTAAAACAAATTTCTTTGACACCAAAACAATTTCATAATCTTTATGAAGGAATAAAATGCAAAACAATATAACAAGGCACACATTTTACAACATCGGCTAAAAACACAATTTAACTTGCATGATGAAAGAGAAACATGAAATTAATAACTGCTTGCTTTGTGGTGATGTCCAGTGCAGACCATAGACGTCATCAATTTAAGTCGTCAGTGATGGCCTGAAACAAAATTATATAGCTCATAAATAAAAGCGGCTCAAACAGAGCATTAAAAAAGTAGACCACTCCGGTTCAATTTGGAGCAAAATGGGGGGATGGTGACGTCATCGTCCGAAATTAAAACTTATAATATCTCGGAAACCATAACAGCACAAATTTAATGTGTAACACTTTCAACGGCACAAACCTGCACAAACGAAGCACTAAAAAATGAGTCCAGTTGGAGCAAAATGGGGGAATGATGATCTCTGGATGACCTAAAAAATAACATTTAATAACATTTAATATCTCAGAAACCAAAACAGCACAAACAAAAATTTTAATGGCACAAACCTGCACAAACAAAGCACTAAAAAATGAGCCCACTCCGTTTCAATTTGGAGCAAAATGGGGGAATGGTGATCTCTGGATGACCTAAAAAATAACATTTAATATCTCTGAAACCAAAACAGCACAAACAAAAATTTTAATGGCACAAACGAAGCACTAACCATTCTGTTTATTTGCCGGAATGTTTCATTTGGGTGGGCTGTCAGCTTCACATAGCTGACAGCCGTTGTTCCCTCTTCCCAGTACTGCGTACCGGCGCAGAATATTTTAGTGGTACCCTCACTTTCACCCCTGGGCTTAGGCTACTATTCCACACAAATGGCCAAGCATCGCTAAATCTTAGGATTCTTAGTTGAATCTCAATAAGTTCCTGAATTACCAACTGATTCTCATTTTGTTCTTAGTCAGTTCCTGCAGTTCTTGGCAATTCATGGCAAAGGTTTTGAGCACCTGAATTCAAAACATCTCAGTTAATTCTTAACAAATTTGTAGTTCATTCTAATATATCGTAGCCGATTCCTAATTGATTCATAGGCATTACCATGTTTCTTAACTCAATCTGGGATATGTGAGGCATTGTCTTGACCACTCAGGGCCTTTGCACCCCCTAAAACTGCCCAACTAGCTCTTTTGCACCTTGAAAAAATAAGAAATAAAGGAAAAAAAAACATGAAAACCCCCTAAAAAAATAGGATATATATAAAACAAAGAAAAATTCTTGTCAGATTTTATTGCCAAAAACATTTACTGTTACACCACTGTCTGTAATACATAACTCAACCACCACTATAACAAATTGTGGCAGTTGCTCTTTTTAAAGATGATAATGTATAAATGTGGCACCTCGTGCAATAACCGATCACAAGGTCAACTTCCTATCACCCTAGAAGCGATCATATTTTTATCACCATGGAGAGCATAGTCTTTAAGCGACTCACCAGCGACGGGGATGAGTGTAGGACATTCTGATTTGCCATTTTATCCACAGTTTCAGAGCTTTACATGTCTAGGATCCATAGCATGACACTTATTAGATGTATATTGATTAGGATGAACACAAACTGTCTCTGATTGTTTATTGCATAATGCGCCATATTATTACACTATCATTTTTAGAAAAGAGCAACCGCAGTATTTTGTAAAAGCCACCATAACATGTAATAATGTTGCAAAATAAGATGAAAGGAAAATCCCACACATTGTCAAGAATAGTAACAAATTCTAATTTAATTATACCTGATTCTTAGTTGCATTCGGCATATTGTTAACTGATTCCTAATGTTTATGCAGCATTCTTAATAGATTCTTGTAAATTGTGCTTAATTCTTGTCAAAATATTCATGCGTATCTGTGAATTCATGTGAAAATTCCAAGAATCCTAATGAATCCTTAAACTTTGCTATTCTTGGCAATTCATATTATTCTTGGTCTGTGTGGAATTGTAGGATTAGGGAGTTCACTTCAGATTGGTCAACTTTTCAAGAATTATTAAACCACTTCTACACTAAAAATCTGATTAACACACCATATTTTATTAAGTAGAGCAAGTGTATAAACAAATCTCAACATGGATGAGTAGACTTAAGGCAGAGGCTTGGGATAAAAGCGCTGACTATCCAACTGGTTCACTCTTTCGTGATCCACAGATGAACCAAGTAAGGTAGTAGCTGAGATTTATGACAGCCTTTGGATGCTAGTTAGCCACAGTTTCTCAAAGAAAAACTTCAAGGTCTTTTCATTTTTTTTTTTTTATGTCTCCTCTCTCCTCCATCTTTCTGCCTGTGAACCAGAAATACATCAAATATTCCTTAATTCATAAAATGCGGCCACAAGAGAGAGGAGGCTTGCTGGAAGAGCTATAAAGGGGGAAGATTTTCAACATCTACTACATATAAAGACAGAGTAACACGCTGTCCCACTTTTTAAGTTGAACCAAAAGTAAATAAATGCATAGTCACGCTGTTAATAGTCAGCCCAAAGGTAAACTAAAAATAAAGGTGTTTGTAACAGAAACTGCCAATTTTCTTGCATGTAAAGAACATCAGATGAACTTAAAATTAAATGAAAACGCAAATTGCTTCAAGTGAATTGATGTGCCTGACAAAGCAATGGTGTGTCTCACATTTGTTTTGAATACAGACTCATTAGGTATAATGTAATTTCATGCTGGCTAAGATCAACAGTACTAATAATAAGACTGGCAAGAGTGGTGCTACATCAAACGTGACTTCAAAGAAAGCTTGCTGCTGATATTTTCAACTTTGCAGTGTTACAAATACAATTAAGTTAAAATTAAGGCAGATGTTTTAGGTTTTCGCTGACAATAATTATAAATACTGTAATATACTCATTGGCCCCTCTTTTAGGTACCTTGCTAGTATCAGAGTTGACCCTATTTGGCCTTCAGAACAACCTTTTTTTGTGCCATCGGTTGTCAAGTTCAACAAACACGTTCGAGATGCAGTGTTTGAACAAGCTGCATTATCCTGGAAGTAGCTGTGGTCCTAAAGAGATAAATATAAATGACCCTACCAAATGAACGAATGGCTGGAATCGATACTCATTGAACCAGGCGATGTTTTCCCAAACTGTTATTGTCCAGACCTGTTCCTAGCAAACAGAAGTGACACCTGGTATGGGCTTATGCTGCTGTAGACCATCTGCTTCAAGGTTCAATGTGTTGTGCCTTCAGTCATTGTATCCCACATACCTTTGTTTGTAACAAATGGTTATAAAATCTACTGTTTCTTTTCTATCATCTTGAGCCAGACTACCTTTTAACCTCTGACATCAACAAGGTACATCTGCCACACAGCTGTTGCTGGATATTTTCTATTTTTCAGACCATTCCCCATAATCCCTAACAATGGTGGTGCATGGAAATCCCAGATCACCAGTTTCGGAAATACTGAGACCTGGCTGTCATGCACCAACAACCATGCCACGTTCAGTCACTTGAGAGGTCTTTCTTCCTTCTCCTGAAGCTCTTTCTGAACTTCAGAAAGTTGTCTCCAGACAGTTCTATACAGATGCTTTAATATGCTGCTGCTGCCATGTGATTGGTTGATTTGCTATTTATGTTAACAAACAATATAAAAGGTGTACCTTATGAATCGGCTGGTGACGGTAGTCTAACGTGTTTCTCTATAGCTTCAACATTTTTTCCAGAATATTAATGTTATTTCACTTTCTGGTTTCATTTTGCTAAAAAAAGACTTAATACAGTACAGCAGCAGATATCTTTCTCAGTTATCTTTTAAAGAGACACTAATGAGAATAGTTCAGAATTTATATAACACCAAAAGCTGATGACAGTAAGTGGTAACCGCTGTATGTATATTCACACTGAAGCAAAGAATTAGTGGAGTATTTGTGATTAAACTGATCTGTGATATCTTTTAATAACTCTAGAATAAAGCAAATAAAACAGTGCAGACATTAAAACAGCACTGTTCCTAGTCTCTCTTCTGAAACCTTGGGAGATGCTGATCCTGTCAACCATGTCCAGCATCAGAGGATTGTAACAGAGAGGAAGACGAGGGTTCCAGTCCCCGCTTGTGCAGCTCTCAGCTGATCAGCTTGCTTTGTGTCTGAATGAAGGAGTTTCACATCTTGCCCTCGGGATCCTTGAGCTTTTTAAGAAACTCGCAATAGAGAAAGAGCGGAGGAAAGAGGTGGGAGATTTAGATTTAGTCTTGCAATCACATGATCCCATTTCCTGTTTTAAGCACATGTAATAAACCTGGCTCAGATAGGACAACTTTACTGGGTCAGGGAATTTAGGGGTTATGGGAAACTGCTGGTGCAGTGCTTTCCCCAGTTGTATCCATCCAATTAAAGCCCACAACAACAGAAAGAAATCTACTTTCAATAAAAGATATAAGCAGGGCCAGTGGAGTTTGTTCTTCGTGTCATCTCAAACAGAAAATAAATCTGCTTTGGTTGAAGCGTGAGGTCATGGGAACTCTGAGCTGAGTATGGTCAATATTAATAAACGTGTCAGATGAAAAACAAAAAGATTAAAAGCCTGATTATCACAGTGCTATACAAACATCCATCTGGGTAAATACTGTCCTCTCTGAGGTGCTGCAGAGGCTCGATTTAAGGTTTGGTTGTCATAGTGTTACGTATGGCTCTGACCCACATGCAGAATCACGCTCAAGGGAAACGGGTACAAGTTTGAAAAAGGTTTATTTAAGGAGAATGGATCGTTATGGTGTGCAGGAACAACTGTAAGGAAAAACGACAAGTAAGTGGCACAGTAAACGAAACCGGAACTTAAATGTGAAATGTCTCTTACTAGGAGGGAGTAGGCAATCCGACAGGAGGAGAGGGATTCGGACTGGAGAAGAAGTGAATATGGAGACAATGCTAAGTCCGATGATTTCTTAGTTACTTGGGTTAGAGCTTGGAGTGCAGGCGAAGCTTCAGCGGAGAGGTGGAGGGTGGACAGGTTAGGTTGAATGGGCTCTGGAGAATCATAGTCCGGAAGCAGCCAGCTGGGGAAGTTCCAGAGTTCGGCGTCGGGTAGGTGTGTATGGAAGATCCTTCCTGGGGAGATCCTAGGAGCGAGGCTAGTGCGAAACGAAGCCACCGGGGCCAGCCTGGGTAACCTCCAGGTAGTCGTATGATATAATCCTTGGAAGGTCCTTGAAAACGTAGTTAGTGTTTGAACGAAGCCACCGGAGCCAGCCCGGGTAACCTCCAGGTAGTTGTCGGTTCAGTTCACTAAGAAGAACAAAGAACAGGTTAAACGTTGTCGAAGGCAAACTACACATAAACTTAATTAATACGAGGTTGGCAGAGTAGCTACCACAGAGGCTAATACTCGAGCGATGAGATGCTGGCTGCTTCCTGCTTGAGTACTCCAGGACTCAATCACCGAGATGGAAAACACCTGTCTCCACCACTGCTGAGCACTAGCGCCTACTAATTTCTGCGAAAGGAGCGGCCAGTTCACGTGTTATCCCTATGTAGAGGCGCGTTCAGGAGCGGAGCGGCGCGGCGCGGTGCGAAGGACGTGGAGGGCTCGGCGCGGAAGGCGCGGCAAGCGAAGCGGGAGCGGAGCGGCGCGATGGACGAGTTGAAAAATCGGAACTTTTTCCTAAATTCGCGTCGCGTCAACCAATCAGGGACTGGATGTGGCTGTGACGTAGGGTGAAGGACCAAAGCGGAGAAGAAGCGGTTGTCAGTGAAGATGAAGGACCAGATCATAGTGGCAGTGTGCGGCAAGCCAGAGTTGTATGATTCAACTAATTACTTTTACTGAGACAAGTACAGAAAGGACCTGGCCTGGTTATGTTTAGGCACAAATATCTTATATTTAGGAGATGTGGACATTAAAAATCGGCTGTTTTTTTACTGAGCTGAGATTTATTTACTCACCGAAGACAGATGGACAGGCGTTCAGCAGCGGGGATACAGCGCCGGTAAACCGCGGTGAAGTTAGTTTGAAGTTGGATGTTCAAGCTCCGCGGAGTTAGCGGCATCTAGCTCAGGGTTGATCCGATTCAGGCACTCAGAGTTTCCACGATTGTTTGGTTCGGAAACTTATTGACGGTCCACCGCGCATCAGAAGAGGGAGCAACAGAGAGCAGCTAGCAGAAATCTGGGTGCCTGACTCGGATCGGCCGTGGGCTAGATGCTGCTGGCTCCGCAGAGCTTGAGTGTCCGGTGTCCGGCTTCGGGCTGGCTTCACTGCGGTCGCCGGTAGTTGGTGTCCCGGAGGCTGATTCATCTCCCAACACGGGGCAGCAGATCTTCGAACTGGGTCCTGGATAGACGGAAGTACCGCTGAAATCGACCGTCATCCAGACGCAGCTCCTGGAGTAGGTGGTGGTACTCTCCGAACTGTTCCCGTCCCTGAACAATCTGGTGAACCCAGGGACATTGACGTCGGCGGCGTTTTTCGGCTCTCCACAGGTAAAACACCGTGATTATACATGAAATCCATGTCCAGCATGTTCAGTTGAAACCAGCAAGCAGCAGATGGAAGCTCCTCCTATTTGATGACGTGGCGAAGCGTTGCCGCTTGTTGCAGAATGCCAACGCGGAGTTCACGCGGAATGTGAAGCGGGCAAAAGCACACAAATGAGGCGAAAAATTCGCAGAAATCGCGTAGGGTGTGAAAAAACACAGACACAAACATACAACAGAAACTCCAGCCCCAACATTGGTAGCAAAATAAAAACATTACTCGAAACCTATTGGGGATATCTGAAGGGTACTTCCAGGATACTTCAGCGGTTTCTACAGCAGTACTCATGAGTTAGTTATTGCGTACCTACGGCAGATCTTATAGAGTACTTACAAGGTGCTCAAGTACTTTTTGGCTACTTACGGGGTACTTAGTACGTACCAACAGATTTTTTACAGTGCACGTATGGAGTACTCAAGGGGGGGGGGGGGGTATCTGTTTTCCAAAATGCATTATGCAAAATAAAAAGATCAGAAACAAAGATTAAAGGAAGAAGCATAAGCAAAACCAACTGTGGGTAAAAACTGTGGATTTATTTGAAGTGAAAGCAGTTATCAAACATTAGCTACTTTAGGTACATTGTAGAAGCTTTTAACTTGCACCTTAATTCAACAAAACACCAAAAGGAAATTATACTTTTTATGGTTATTTAGAGCAAGACACTTGCACTGCTTCAATGTGTCAGTTATGTTGTAAGTATTACTGTATTACCCCAAAGAGTTCATAGAGGTTACGGGTTTATTACTACTGGAGGTGGACCAAGGGTGTAATCTGGGTGGTTCAATTTCAACCACCCATTTTATGTCTGGACCTTTCAGATGATCACGTGATACACATGTGTATCATGGCTCATGTAAAAGTATTTTTTATAGGTGAAGATTATATGAAATTAACTCAAAGCATTTTAGCAGATGAGTGAAAAATTGTTGAAACTTTTTTTTATTATTACATTGATCATGTTTGGTGCATACATGGTTTGTTTCTTAGTTGATATTGTTTTATGGTACAGAGAGGAAAATGAATAAAGTAAAATGAAGCACATTCTTTAGCAAAACAAATCCAAGAAAATGCTGTGTTGTTTAAGAACACAGATGATCAACACAAAATGTTGCTGTTTCTCTGGATGCAAGTTGGAACTTAACTTGCATGATAATCACATAAATGATTGGCAGGAGCTGGTATTGAGTGCATGAATAATGAGGGCAAACATTCCTCTGCGAACCCATTCTTCTGCATTAAGCCAAACGAGAAAACTTTTGAGATCTCAAAGTTTTCTAAAAATTAGATTCCTTAGAGCATCTGGAATTCCGGGGAGTCGGGCTGCAGCAGAGACGTTAATTGGACACAGTTTCTCACTCCCTCTTCCATCCATCGCCTTGTGTGGGATGATCAACAACAGCACACTATTTTCAATTCAGTTTATTTATATAGCACCAATTCACAACACGTTGTCTCAAGGCACTTCACAAACGTCAGGTACATACATTCCAATTAATCCTAACCATTGAACAGTGCAGTCAGATTCTGTTATTTGTTCAATTTGGATAAAAAGCTTTTCTATCTAAGGAGAACTAGCAGATTGCATCGAGTCAGAGACTTGCAGCAGTCACTCCTCCTGGATGAGCATGTAGAAACAGTGGACTGTCACTGGCATTGACTTTGCAGCAACCCCTCATACTGAGCATGCATGTAGCGACAGTGGAGAAGAAAAACTCCCTTTTAACAAGGAGAAACCTCCAGCAGAACCAGGCTCAGTGTGAGCGGCCATCTGCCACGACCAACTGGGGGTTTGAGAGAACAGAGCAGGGACACAAAAAGAACACAGAAGCACTGATCCATGAGTACTTTCTATAGGAAGGAAAAGTAAATGTTGATGGATATACAGGGGTTGGACAATGAAACTGAAACACCTGTCATTTTAGTGTGGGAGGTTTCATGGCTAAATTGGACCAGCCTGGTACCCAGTCATCATTGATTGCACATTGCACCAATAAGAGCAGAGTGTGAAGGTTCAATTAGCAGGGTAAGAGCACAGTTTTGCTCAAAATATTGAAATGCACACAACATTATGGGTAACATACCAGAGTTCAAAACAGGACAAATTGTTGGTGCACGTCTTGCTGGCGCATCTGTGGCCAAGACAACAAGTCTTTGTGATGTATCAAGAGCCACGGTATCCAGGGTAATGTCAGCATACCACCAAGAAGGATGAACCACATCCAACAGGATTAACTGTGGACGCAAGAGGAAGCTGTCTGAAAGGGATGTTCGGGTGCTAACCCAGATTGTATCCAAAAAACATAAAACCACTGCTGCCCAAATCACGACAGAATTAAATGTGCACCTCAACTCTCCTGTTTCCACCAGAACTGTCCGTTGGGAGCTCCACAGGGTCAATATACACGGCCGGGCTGCTATAGCCAAACCTTTGGTCACTCATGCCAATGCCAAACGTCGGTTTCAATGGTGCAAGGAGCGCAAATATTGGGCTGTGGACAATATGAAACATGTATTGTTCTCTGATGAGTCCACCTTTACTGTTTTCCCCACATCCGAGAGAGTTACGGTGTGGAGAAACCCCAAAGAAGCGTACCACCCAGACTGTTGCATGCCCAGAGTGAAACATGGGGGTGGATCAGTGATGGTTTGGGTTGCCATATCATGGCATTCCCTTGGCCCAATACTTGTGCTAGATGGGCGCGTCACTGCCAAGGACTACCGAACCATTCTTGAGGACCATGTGCATCCAATGGTTCAAACATTGTATCCTGAAGGCGGTGCCCTGCATCAGGATGACAATGCACAATACACACAGCGAGACTGGTGAAAGATTGGTTTGATGAACATGAAAGTGAAGTTGAACATCTCCCATGGCCTGCACAGTCACCAGATCTAAATATTATTGAGCCACTTTGGGGTGTTTTGGAGGAGCGAGTCAGGAAACGTTTTCCTCCACCAGTATCACGTAGTGACCTGGCCACTATCCTGCAAGAAGAATGGCTTAAAATCCCTCTGACCACTGTGCAGGACGAATTGACGATGTATTGGCCGCAAAAGGAGGCCCTACACCATACTAATAAATTATTGTGGTCTAAAACCAGTTTCATTGTCCAACCCCTGTAGCTCCTTTAGTCATTTCATCTAGAAAGAAAGAACAGATAAACGTTGAGCCAGTTTTCAAGGTTAGAGTCTGAAAGAGATCACATATAAGTTACAGTAAACGCTCAGTCAATTGCTATGTCTAGGAGAGAGAAAGGGTTAAACACTGAAAGACAGGGCCATGTGGATCATTGGTAGAGGGTGAGCATTAAGTTGTTGCCAGCAGAAGCTTGGACGATGCCCCCCTCCAGAAAGGTGTCACAGGTAGACACAGAGTCAGGCCAGGTGTAGCTTCTAGGAAGAGAAAAGAGAGAGAACATAAAGTTAAAAGCTGAAATAACAGCAAATAATACAAAATTGGAGAGTAGTGTGAGAATGTAGCGAAGAGGGTGAAAGTGCTCATTATGTCCTCCAGCAGCCTAAGCCTGTAGCAGCGTAACTACAGAGATAGCTCAGGATAACCTAAGCCAATCTAACTATAACCTTTATCAAAAAGGAAAGTTTTAAGCCTAGCCATAAAAGTAGACAGGTTGTCTGCCTCAAGGACCAATAGCGGGAGCTGGTTCCACTGGAGAGGAGCCTTATAACTAAAGGATCTGCCTCCCATTCTACTTCTAGAGACTCTAGGAACCACCAGTAAACCTGCAGTCTGGGAACGAAGTGCTCTGTTAGGAGCATATGGAACAATCAGATCTCTGATGTATGATAGAGCTAGATCATTAAGGGCTTTATATGTGAGGAGGAGAATTTTAAATTCTATTCTGGATTTAACAGGGAGCCAATGAAGGGAAGCTAAAGTAGGAGAAATCTGATCTCTCTTAATTTTCATCAGAACTCTTGCTGCAGCATTTTGAATCAGCTGAAGGCTTTTAACTGCATTTTGTGGACATCCTGACTGTAAAGAATTACAATAGTCCAGCCTTGAAGTAACAAATGCATGGACTCGTTTTTTAGCATCACTCCTGGATAGGATATTTCTAATTTTGTCAATGTTCCAGAGGTGAAAGAAGGAAATCCTAGAAACCTGGATTTAAATGACATGTCCTGGTCAAAAATAACACCAAGGTTTTTTACTTTATTATTGGAGGTCAATTTAATACCATCCAGGTTAAGTGATTGACTAAGTAGTTTCTTTTGTAAAGACTCTGGTCCAAAGATGACAACTTCTGCCTTGTCTGAATTTAGAAGCAGAAAATTTAAAGTCATCCAAGTTTTTACGTTTAGGTCACAAGAATATCTCAGAGAAATTTGCAAATCAGGAACAGGATACAGGGCTTGAGGTACCACAGAGGACGACACTCAGGCGTTGAATGCTCAGCAACCCTTTCCTGAAAAGACTGCCATAACGAGCCTAATGGCTCACAGGTGTGAGACGGCAGCATGCAGCTCCACCCTCCAACTGAACCTGTTAAAAAAAACAACAACAGAGAAGAACACACAGACAGATCCTGACATTGCCCCTCCCTCAACGAACGCCACAAGGCAGTCCAGCAGAAACAGACGAACCACATCAGGAAGCCTTGAAATCCTGGATGAGGGACTTGTCCAGGATGAAGGACCCAGGGATCCAGGAGCAGTCCTCTGGGCCGTATCCCTTCCAGTCAACCAGGTATTGCCATCCCCGGCCGCGGCGACGGGACCCCAGGATACGTCGCACAGCATAGGCAGGTTGCCCGTCGATGTCCTGGGAGGGTGGTGGGGGCTCGGAAGGAGAGCACAGGGTACTGGAACAGACAGGTTTTACATGGGAGATGTGGAACGTAGGGTGAATAAGTAGGTGTGGCGGCAGCCGGAGGTGGACTGTTGTGGGACTGATTACTGCGTCAATGACGTAGGGGCCAATGTATCTGGGGGAGAGCTTGCCGGACGCTGGTTTCAGGGGAATGTGACTGGTGGAGAGCCATACCTGCTGTCCAGGGGTGTAATAGGGAGCTTGGATTCTTCTCCGGTCGGCCAAGCGGCGATTAGTGGCTGCGGAGCGATGAAGCGCTGCGGTGGTCAGTTGCCATAGGCGCTTGCAGCGTCTAATGTAATGTTGAACAGAGGTGACTGAGGCATCCTTCTCATCGGCTGTAAATAGAGGGGGCTGGTATCCCAGTGAGGCTTCAAAAGGAGAGAACCCAGGAGCAGCTGACACGTGAGTTATGAGTGTACTCAATCCCAGGGAGCTGATGAGGTCACACACCTTAGAGCGGCCTCCAGTTCCTGGTTAATTCTCTCCGTCTGACCATTGGATTGAGGGTGGAAACCAGAGGAGAGATTGACAGAGGTATTTAAGGCTGTGCAAAACTGTTTCCATACCTGGGTAATGAACTGCGGTCCCCGGTCGGAGACAATGTCTCGTGGGATGCCGTGGAGACGGAAAACATGTTTTATGAGGATCTGGGCTGTTTGAAGTGCTGTGGGCAGCTTTCTGAGGGCAACAAGATGGCAGGCTTTAGAAAAACGATCAATAATTGTAACAATGGTGGTCATACCTCATGATCTAGGCAGGCCGGTCACAAAATCTAGAGTGATGTGGGACCAGGGCCTCTTAGGGATTGGGAGGGGTTGTAATAACCCTGACGGGGTCCCGGTCTTGTTTCTGGTGCATATGGAGCAAGCAAGTATGTAGGTCGTGATATCATGGTGAAGAGAGGGCCACCAGAATCGGCGGGTAATGAGGGCGATGGTGCGGCCTACTCCTGGGTGGCGGGTAAATTTGGCGGTATGGAACCAATGAATAAGTTTGGCATGAATAGAGGATGGAACGTAGGTACGGTTAGGTGGTCCCGTACCAGCGTCTGGTTCTGACAACAGGGCCTGTTTAACCCAATCTTCAACCTCCCATGTGATGGCTCCAATAATGCAGTGAGGCGGTAGGATGGGTTCAGCCCGTTCATCATCCTGGAAGGAGTATAACCGGGACAAGGAGTCTGGTTTGGTATTTTTTTAACCTGGGCGATAAGTGATGTTAAAGTTAAATCGTGAGAAGAACAATGACCACCTAGACTGCCTGGGGTTAAGACGCTTGGCTGATTGCAGATATGAAAGATTTTTATGGTCGGTAAAGATCTGCACCGGGATTTCAGATCCCTCAAGTAAGTGGCACCATTCCTCCAGAGCTAACTTAATAGCCAACAACTCCCGATCCCCCACGTCATAATTGTGTTCAGTGGGAGTAAGACGATGGGAGAAAAAGGCACAGGGATGAAGTTTGTGGTCCGAACTGGAGTGCTGCGACAGTACTGCCCCCACCCCAGAGTCTGAAGCATCAACTTCTAAAACGAATTGTTTGGATGGCTGAGGCTAAGTCAAAATGGGGGCCGTGGAGAAACGTGTTTTGAGCTCTAGGAAGGCTGCTTGAGTTGCGGGGGTCCAGGAGTAGGGAAGTGAAAGTGCCCGACTCTTGCTGAATACCTCTTTAAAATCCAGGTATTCCTCCAGAACTCCAGCCAGATCGGAGGAGTCTGCCCCCTCCTCATTAACTGGCTGGACACATTGAGGAACTGCAGACTGGAGGCAGGAAGAGAGACAAGGAGTGGACCAGGAGTCAATGGACAGTGTGATCCAGTTAATTTGAGGGTCGTGTCTTTGCAGCCAACTGAAACCTAGGACGACGGGGGTAGCTTGGCTCAGCAACCCTCTCCTTAAAAGACTGCCATAATGAACCTAATGGCTCACAGGTGTGAGACGGTAGCACACAGCTCCACCCTCCAACTGAACCTGCTAAAAAAACCAACACAGAGAAGAACACACAGACTGATCCTGACAATTACTAGATGTCACTGTTTAATCAACCATTTCACCGAAACGCGAGGAACTTTGACCTTATTTTGACAGACAAATCACTTTTGTTCAAAATAAACACCAACGCTTTCTCTTTCTCTACATGAATATTTATTAAATCAACAGCCCTGATACACCTCGCTAGTCCGATTCAATAATCTTCACCTAATCAAGCATGAAAAGTTCTACACAAAAGGGGTAAAATAACTAACTAAACAAGATAGAACAGCATTGAGTGTGTATGAAAATCAAACCAGCAGTTATGGCAAAACAAGAGGAAATATGGTGCTGAACAGAGCTTTGGGAGTGCCCCCCCCAAAGTGTAGCTCAGTGGAACACAAAGAGTCATAACCCCCCCCCCCCCCCCCCCAAATTTTAAGCTCAGCGCACACAAAGAGTCATAAACCTTTCGGCGGCAACCAGTAAAAAACACGAAGGGTGAAGACAAATAAATGGTGAGTCTCCACCATGAGATTCTAGCAGTCCAACTTTAAAATGCACCTGAGTCTCCTCTTAGGTGTTCAAACAAAACAGTGAGACACACACAGCTTCAAAGCACAGCGACTTTCAGAGTCCCACAACAATCAAAGTTTCAATAAAACATGGCATGCACATACAACTTAGAACACATTGGACAATAAGTGGCAATTCTAAATCGCCCTAAAATCCTACTCTATCCTGCCCAAGCTATTTCTAATAGAAATGAAACGAAACGGGTTACTAGTTGTCATGTTCTGTGAAGAAGGGGAAAGAGAGAGAAGGGGAAAGTTGTCGCGCGTCCGCAATTAACTCGTCAGGAGAGCGGTCAGTCTTTGTCCTCTGGCCTCCTTTGGTGAAAGGGGAAAATATGACTGATACATGACAGTAGTCGACTGGAACAAAAACAAGGATGGCAATTCCGTCTCCTTGAAACCTCCGTGGGGTTTTTGGTCACGTGTTGAATTCATGTCTTCGATCGGTAAAGTGAAGGTTCCTGACCTTCCTATTCCAGGAACTTCTTTCATGAATTTTTCTTCTCGTTGGCCAACGGGGGAGAATGAATGAAAGTCCACGTGGGATTTTCTTCTCCAGAATGATGCGCTTCAGTTGCCAGATACTGGTCCGGTTTCCAGCGTAAAAAGCAAAGCTGAGAGATATCTCATATGGTTATATAGTCCACTGTTACATCAGAGCTGTAATGCCCCCTTCCTATCAGCCACGATTCTTGCTGGGAGTTGTAGTAGCAGACTATCCTGGGTACAAAATGGCTGATGACGCTGGAAGGCATAGCAGCTCCAGCAGCGTCCAAATGGTCCAACATTCAGCAAACAAATGGTCCAACACTATGCTGCCTGATAATTTTACCTATTGGAAGTTTATACAGGTCCTTCTCAAAATATTAGCATATTGTGATAAAGTTCATTATTTTCCATAATGTCATGATGAAAATTTAACATTCATATATTTTAGATTCATTGCACACTAACTGAAATATTTCAGGTCTTTTATTGTCTTAATACGGATGATTTTGGCATACAGCTCATGAAAACCCAAAATTCCTATCTCACAAAATTAGCATATCATTAAAAAGGTCTCTAAACGAGCTATGAACCTAATCTGAATCAACGAGTTAACTCTAAACACCTGCAAAAGATTCCTGAGGCCTTTAAAACTCCCAGCCTGGTTCATCACTCAAAACCCCAATCATGGGTAAGACTGCCGACCTGACTGCTGTCCAGAAGGCCACTATTGACACCCTCAAGCAAGAGGGTAAGACACAGAAAGAAATTTCTGAACGAATAGGCTGTTCCCAGAGTGCTGTATCAAGGCACCTCAGTGGGAAGTCTGTGGGAAGGAAAAAGTGTGGCAGAAAACGCTGCACAACGAGAAGAGGTGACCGGACCCTAAGGAAGATTGTGGAGAAGGGCCGATTCCAGACCTTGGGGGACCTGCGGAAGCAGTGGACTGAGTCTGGAGTAGAAACATCCAGAGCCACCGTGCACAGGCATGTGCAGGAAATGGGCTACAGGTGCCGCATTTCCCAGGTCAAGCCACTTTTGTACCAGAAACAACGGCAGAAGCACCTGACCTGGGCTACAGAGAAGCAGCACTGGACTGTTGCTCAGTGGTCCAAAGTACTTTTTTCGGATGAAAGCAAATTCTGCATGTCATTCGGAAATCAAGGTGCCAGAGTCTGGAGGAAGACTTGGGAGAAGGAAATGCCAAAATGCCAGAAGTCCAGTGTCAAGTACCCACAGTCAGTGATGGTCTGGGGTGCCGTGTCAGCTGCTGGTGTTGGTCCACTGTGTTTTATCAAGGGCAGGGTCAATGCAGCTAGCTATCAGGAGATTTTGGAGCACTTCATGCTTCCATCTGCTGAAAAGCTTTAAGGAGATGAAGATTTCATTTTTCAGCACGACCTGGCACCTGCTCACAGTGCCAAAATCACTGGTAAATGGTTTACTGACCATGGTATCACTGTGCTCAATTGGCCTGCCAACTCTTCTGACCTGAACCCCATAGAGAATCTGTGGGATATTGTGAAGAGAACGTTGAGAGACTCAAGACCCAACACTCTGGATGAGCTAAAGGCCGCTATCGAAGCATCCTGGACCTCCATAAGACCTCAGCAGTGCCTCCATGCCACGCCGTATTGAAGCAGTCATTTCTGCAAAAGGATTCCCGACCAAGTATTGAGTGCATAACTGTACATGATTATTTGAAGGTTGACGTTTTTTGTATTAAAAACACTTTTCTTTTATTGGTCGGATGAAATATGCTAATTTTGTGAGATAGGAATTTTGGGTTTTTATGAGCTGTATGCCAAAATCATCCGTATTAAGACAATAAAAGACCTGAAATATTTCAGTTAGTGTGCAATGAATCTAAAATATATTCATGTTAAATTTTCATCATGACATTATGGAAAATAATGAACTTTATCACAATATGCTAATATTTTGAGAAGGACCTGTATATAATAAAGAGAATTGGCCCAAGTACTGAACCCTGTGGTACTACACAATTAACCCTGGAGTTTAAAGATGATTTATCATTTACATGAACAAACTGGAATTTATCAGACAAATAAGATTTAAACCAGCCTAGCGCTGTTCCCCTGATCCCTACAGCATTTTCCAGCCTTTCTAAGAGAATATTATGGTCGACTGTATCAAATGCAGCGCTGAGATCTAACAGAACCAGAACAGAAAAAAGTCCATTATCTGAGGCCATAAGAATATCCTTAGTGACTTTCAGCAGAGCTGTTTCAGTGCTTTGATGAGCTCTGAAACCTGACTGAAACTCTTCAAACAGGTCATTGCTGTGTAAATGCTCACACATTTGATTAACAACTATTTTCTCAAGAATTTTAGATAAGAATACAAGATTGGATATAGGTCTGTAATTGTTCAAGTCATCTCGAGCGAAGGTTTCTTAAGTAAAGGTTTAATTACAGCTACCTTAAAAGCTTGTGGTACATATCCATTTACTGAGGATAGATTAATCATATTTAAAATGGGTCTGGTAATCAGAGGGAACACTTCCTAAAATAATTTGGTTGGGATTGGGTCTAACACACAAGTTGAAGGTTTAAATGAAACTAATATTTCTGATAACTCAAGAATCTCCACAGGATGAAAACAGTCCAAACACAGATCAGGTTTTACAGTTACTTGCAATGTTGTCTCACTTGCTGAGGGTGAAGTAATCATCTTCGGGATTATGTCAAAGATTTAATTTTTAATAGAATCAATTTTATTTAAGAAGAATCCCATAAAGTCATTACTGCTGAGAGCTAAGAGAATGGATAGCTCAACAGAGCTTTGACTCTGTGTAAGTTTAGCAACTGTACTAAAGAGAAACCTAGGATTATTCTTGTTCTCTTCTATGATGAGAAATAAGCTGTTCTGGCTTGGCGAAGTGTCTTTTTATACAACAGTAGGCTATTTTTTCCAGATTAAGTAGGAATCCTCTAGGTGTGTAGAGCGCCATTTTCTCTCCAATTTTCTAACATTGTGCTTTAAAGTATGCAACTCTGAATTAAACAAGGGAGCCAGCCACCTATCAATAACTACCTTCTTTTTCAAGGGGGCTGCATTGTCTAATGCATCACGCAATGTTGAAATAACACTATGAACAAGAGAATCAATTTGTGAAGGGGAAGAAACAAAATGATTGCCTCCACTGTGTTTTTCTGTGATAATGAGGAAGTTAAAAGTGGAACAAATTCTTCAAAGGTTGTTACAGCATTGTCTGATAATGATCTACTATAATGAAATTTTCTTTCAGGTGTGGAGTACTCAGTTAAATTAAACTCAAAGGTTATTAAAAAATGGTCAGACAAGACAGGGTTACAAGAAAATATTATGTATTTACACTCAATGGCATATGTCAGCACAAGGTCCAGAGAATGAAGACAAAGGTGGGTAGGTTTGTTAATGTTTTGAGCAAAGCCAATTGAGTCTAAGATAGCATTAAAGGCTATATTAAGGCTATCACTTTCAGTGTCAACATGAATGTTAAAATCCCCCACTATTATAACCTTACCTGTATTTAACACTAAATCAGATAAAAGGTCTGAAAATGTATCTAAAAAGTGAGAGTAAGGGCCTGGTGGACGGTACAAAACAACAAACAGAAGTGGTTTTAGTGCTTTGCAATTTGGATGAGGAAAACTAAGGATTAAATATTCAAAAGAGTTGTAGCTATTGATTGGTCTGGGACAAATCAATAAATCGGATTTAAAGATGGTTGCTACTCCTTCTCCTCGCCCAATATTTTGAGGAATGTGAAAATTTAAATAATTTGTAGGAGTTGACTCATTTGTAGTAACATAATCCTCTTGCTTCAGCCAGGTTTCTGTGAGCCAAAATAAATCAATCTGATTGTCACAAATCAGGTCACTAACTAGCAAAGTCTTTGAAGAGAGAGATCTTATGTTCAGTAAGCCACATTTAATTGTTTTATTTTTCTTTTTAGTCTGAGTTGTGTTTATTTTTATAAGATTTTCCTGATTTCCTCCTTTTAGATTATGTTTTAAGTTTTGGCTGTGGGTGAGACACTGTCTTAATAGGGTAATGGGTGGGTAGCAGTACAGAAGCTGCAGAGAGGAGTGTTAAACTACGACCCTGCTTCCTGGTCTGAACCCTGGGTTGTCAGAGTTTTGGAGAACCAATACATTCGGCCAGATTCCTAGAAAGAAGAGCTGCTTCATCCAAAGTGGGATGGATGCCGTCTCTTTGGATCAGACCAGGTTGTCCCCAAAATGTTTGCCAATTATCAATGTAGCCCACATTGTTTTATGGACACTGCCTAGACAGCCAGCGGTTGAATGACAGCATGCGGCTAAACACAACATACCACACTAGTGGTATGTTGTGATTAATAATGAAGCTTGCCATTCTAAGACACAGACTGACAAGGAGGTCAAGAAGACGTTGAAGAGGGAAGGTAAAGCTTACAACAACAGCTAAAGTGTAAAGGTACAAACAGAAAGGGAATTAATTTTCTTTTTTTAAGAACTGGAACCATGCGGGGAAAATATATTGTTTACACTAAAATAGTATTTACAGATCAGGGATAACATTATAACCACTGAGATGTGAACTGTATAGTTGTCATGTTATGTTAAGGTAAGACCCAAATGCAGTGGAGTGGAGTAGATGAGACAGATTTAATGGTAAACAAACTTACAATTTGACCAAGTACAGGAACACAGGCAGGTGAGTAACATGAGCAGGATGATAACAGGAGGGTAGGAACAGAAGTAATGGAATCAGGCAGCAAGCAGGGTAGCAAGCAGGGTAATTTGCAGGAAGAACCGGTCTAGAATAATGACAATCTGGAAGTATAAAGACTGAGGTAGGTAGGAGAAGGGACCAGTGAACCAGGGGAACTAATCGGGAGGAATATGAGGCAGCTGGTGACAAAGGGACTACAGGAAACTGAGGGAAAGAGGGAAAGAGGGACTTATTAACACCGATTAGCAGGGAGGTAACACAAAACATCTTAATGAACTGAAATAAGCAAACAATGAGACTACAAAAGGAACACACACAGGCAGGAACCAGATGTAAGGAAATATAAACTAGCATATCTAACACAGAATGAATCTTATAAACCTGAATGAACTAAAACTAAGCAAGAGAATAATCTGGCTGTGAATAAAAAGTAAACAGAAGAAAAAACAAAAACCCCAAACACAGGCAGATTATGACAATAGTACTGATTATTTCCTTATAATGGCATCTAAAAGTGGGTGGGATTGCTGATTTGGCAGCAAGTGCCCATTTTGTCCTCAAAGTGGATTTGTTAGGAGGAAAATTATGCTGTGATGCTAGATGACTGGGTCAGAGCATCTCGTGTAGGGTGTTACTGATATACAGTGGTCAGTATTTATCTAAAGTGGTCCAAGTAAGGAACGGTGGTGAACCAGTGACAATATCATGTTCGGTCAAGGCTTATTGATAGGAGTGAAGGCTGGCCCTTGTGGTCCAATCTAACAGAAAAGGTCATACTGCAGAAGAAATGAATGCCGGCTCTGATGGAAAGTTGTCAGAATGCACCATGCATTGTGTATGTTGTGTATTGGGCTGCATAGTTGCAGAACTATCAGCGTGCACCAGCTGATCCATGTCCATCACCAAAAGGACCCAAATACTAATCAGAAGAAATGTGGAGCAGCTAAGGCAGAATTAAGGCAGGCAAGCTGTGGGAAGGAGACTAATTACCCTGTGGATCATGACAAAATTGGCAGGTGAGGAACAGAACTGGACCATCGAGCAATAGAAGAAGGCAGCCTGAGATGATGTATCCTGTTTTTGCCTTCCAATTATGTGGATGATTGGGTACCTCTGTACCACTTACCTGGGGAAAACATCCTACTGTATGCACTAAGGCAAGAGGGAAGAAGGGAAATTGATGGAAGCAGCATGATGGTTTGTGCAATGGTCTGCTGAGAAACCTTGGGTCCATTTATTTATTTGGATATGGTTTTGACACATACCTAAGCATTATTGCAGACCATCTACAGCTAGAGGATGATATTCCCTGATGGCTGTAGCTTCTTTCATTGGGATGGCCAGATTTTGCATGCGATTTCTAGTCCAAAATAATCTACATCAGTCTGCAGTTGTTTTCAGTCGGCAGCTGAGTTGGCCCAAAATTCTGCCAAAGTGTGAGGGGAACAGACCTGACCTGAGGTCAGCTGCAATCAAACAAACACGTTTCAAAATCTTTAGTCAAATCTGGATGCATTGTGAATGAATTACTGATCCAACTGTAAAAAACATAAGAAAAACATAAGAAAAAACCAAAAACCAAACAACCCCAAATCATAACAGTAGAGGAACTCTGTTGAATGAACTCAAGAGGATTAAATACTAAAATGGAATCAAAAGGTGCTTTATCAATGTAGTTTAATGGTGTGCAAACTTGTGTAAGGAGTTTGCTGCACCCTTTTGTTCTTGTAGAAGATAAATATCACCATAAAGTTGGAAAAACCTTTGAAATGATTCATCATGATCTTATTTTTTGTCACAAAAATATTTGGATTTGATTTGGATTTAACTGCATGATATGGTTTAATTAAATGTAAATCAAGGATCCATGAACTTTTACTGTAGTAATCTCTTAAAGAATTATAAAGAAAAGCAGATTAGAAAAATAAAGTAAGACAACAGTAGCTTGCAGGACAGAAGTTTTAATGGCAAGCCAGCACATTACAAATTAAATCAACTTCTTAAAACATCAGCATAAAATGTCAATCACAACACAGGTTTTAACTGTACTCTCATCAGATGTAAAAAAAAACACTGATTCCCCCACTGCAGACTGGATCAAGGTTCCATTTAACATCTGAGACTGCGGCTCTGCTGCATCTCAGGAGATCACAGTTGAAGGGCAGTGTGTGATGATTCAGTCTATTTAAGTCACAGAGCCGCTAAAACCCCCGATGAGTTCCTCTGAGGCAGAGAGGAAGTGAAGAAAGTAGGCAAGTTTAACAGAGAGACAGCTGCAAGAACCTGCGAAGAAAAATGGAATCTAATTGAGATTGAAAGCAGGGACTTGTAAAACGTTCTAATATATTAGTTTTTGGGATTAGCACATATTCATAAAAAGCAGTCTTTAAAGAACAAACGTAGGTTTAAAGAAGCATTTCAAGTGACAACGACCTCTAAAAACGGCATTTTGCAAGTCATGCATCAATTATCGTCTTGTTGACTCTACAGAAAATGTTTCCTTTATTAACTTATTTGTCTTGTATGACATTTACAGTTTTCATGTTGACACATTTGCTTCTTTGTTCAAAGTTTGATATTTAATAAACCTTTCTGTAAACTGAAGGTTAAAATCAGTGAATTATATACTTACTGTATGCAGTTTTAGCTTTTTACATTTTTTACTCTTTTCTCATTAATTATTCATTCCCTTGTTTGGCACTAAAACAGTCATTTTCACTCATGTCATCAGTGCACCCTTGATGTAACATAAGTAGGATAACAGCTTTCACAGAACACTGTTTGCAACAAATAATCTGTTCATCTGTCATTGGAACATGCTATACATGGAAAACAAAATCCAAAAGCATCCTTTAATAGAAATGTTTATGTTTTCTCGGTTGGTGTATAGAGCTTAGTAAAACCTACTGATGTAAGTATTGCTGAAAGTTTAGTTTATGAGTTTATTTCAATTTGATTCAATTCAATTTAATTCAAAAATAATTTATTCATCCCAAAGGGAAATTAATTGTGGTTGTTACAGTATTTCAAACATCATTGGAATAAAACAATTAAAGAGATGAAAAAGTATATAAAAGTACAGTATATGGTGAACAGAGATTTCACACTTTTTTTAATATAACAGCTCACTTCTATGTTTGAAATGGAGATGAAAGAAGTGTAAACTTAGTCTATCGTACCCCAGTACCTCAAAGTCAAAACTGTCCTGCTCTCATCATGGTAGATCCATTGATAGCATTAGGCATGACTTTTTTCAAATATAAAACAGTAGAGCTTATTCAGTTTTAGATTGGTATTTATATAATATATAATAATTGTTTACAAGTACGTTTGGATCGGTTCCCAACAGGCTTGGAAAGTTTGAACTAATTTGGCCAGACCAATCCTGACACTTTTTGCGGTAACTCTTTGTTTGCTTGAAATGCAGCCTTGTTCTGCTTGTCAGAGGCCATTGAACACATTTAAATTTTGCTGGGCCCATTAACAACCTACACGCTCCAACAGTTATGTACTATTACAAATCTGAAGTGTCAGCACTCTGTTGTTTTACTTGTGATGAAATGCAATAGAGATGGGGATTATTTCATAAGCGGCTGATGATCCGGATGAGGGAAAGAAAGGTGGCCAGATGTCAGCGAACCACGCACCCTGAAGAAATCCCCCAAAACCCACGGACGGAGCTGCGTCCGTGAAAACTGAATGGAATCTGCTGACGTGACGATGTCATCATAGAAGAAAGATATACCGTTCCAGTTCTGCAGGAGGGAGGACCAGAAAGACAGATCAGAGCGTCAACCTCATTTAAAGAAACCGAATCTAGCAGAGAGGGCATGGAATTAGCCACATCCAAAAGGCAAGGAATAACGGAGCGACCTTGGGGAATTAAGCGCATTGCGAAATGCAATGTTTTGAGATGCCTTTGAGGAGAAGTTAATGGGTAATGAGTAAAAAGACTCGGAGTGGGCTCAGAAACATGATCTTTCGATAAAAATGTATGCCTGCCAAAAGCTGCTGCTGTAGGGGACCTTAAAACGATGGTGTTTGAACAATGAGTAATGAAAGCTAGGACTGAATGTAGACCAGGTATGATGACGTGTTATTAGCAAGGAAAGATTTCCAAGTTTTTCAAAGTTTTGCCAGGCTAAGGAATAAGGTTTGAAAGTAGAAAGAGCTAGACCTGAGATACAGCAGTGTTTAGCAGATTGCGAAAGAGGAAGGAGAGAGAAATAATCAGAGTAGGGTAAAAGTAGGCTGATGGACAGAGACGGCGGAAGACCTGAAAATTTAAACGAGACAGGGCATGATCAACTGAATTAGAAACCTGGATCATGATGGGCAGAAATGATCAATTTATGAGTTACGGCCAGCCAGGATTTGCCGGAGGTAAGAGCTACGTCCGTGAAATGAACTTAATAATATTGTCTGTACGTAGATTGTTAGGTAAGAGTTTGTTATTTTGCTGTGGCAGTAATGCAGTTAATGCTGAAATTTGAAAACACTTAGTCCGGGAAGGTGCTGTAAATCAGTTGACTCAAACTGAACAACGCAGCACCAACCCGATATGCAGAAAGAAAGTGTGCTCCACGATTAGACGGGATAAGATATAGATAAGATGAATATCTATATCTTATCCCGTCTAATCGTGATAAGATATAGATAAGATGAATATTAAAACAGTAAATGGTTCCTTAGCGCCTGATTAATACAGGAAGAAGTTTGGTATAAATGTTCGAATGCGTAAATGAAAATTTAGATATTTTACGGAGCAAACAGGCTGCTTTTAAAAGTACATCCCCCCAGTAGAGGGAGCTAATACAAAGGTTTACTAGTTTTAATATAATAAGCCAAGTAAAGTCACAGACAACAAATATAATTTGCGTTGCATTTAATTTATTGTATGGAGAAACTATTGAAGGCGATGGTTACAAATTTAATAAATATACGTGGTAAAAAGCACTCAGGGGAAAGACTGTCAAGGATAAACGGGGGTTGGAAATATTTATGGTAAAATTCATTTATGGTAAATAATAAGGCAAAAGATTTAAAGCAGCATGTTGTTAGAGTTACTAAAGGTATTTATGTTCTGTATATATTTTTTAGCTATAATGATGTGTTCACATGCAAGGCTCTGACAACAAAAGGATTAAGAACCATCCGTTTGAGAGACCCTCTTTTAAACCGAGATGGTACAGACTGTAAAGAACTTAAACGAGGCCAACTGAGCTGCATGAATCAAAGGTGGCTTGCGTCATGACAAATTTTAGTGGTGAGAATAAACCAATCTAGGCAAACTCCTGATAGAGCGAGTGAGGATGCAGCTTTGGCAGAGAAGAATTTGTGATATTGATAGAAAATCTGGAAGTCATGTTTGAAATGTCGGTCGACGATGAGAGAGGAATAGGTATCACGATTATTCTATGCTCAGTTAACGGAGCAGAAGACGTCTCTGAAATGCTTAAAGGCAGCCGAAAGCTCGCCAAAGGGGATTCTTAGAAAGGTGGGGAGTAGATCATTTAAACACAGCATTAAAGCCATCAGGGAAAGCGTTACAATGGTCAACCTCGGGAGATAGTAAAATGAGAGAAACCAGATAGTGAGCTGCCCCTGCACGATTTGGAGCGGAGCCTGAGTGAGATGTTCAAATGCATGGAAGTATATGATCTACCTGAATGTAAAGGTTGAGTGGGAAACACAGCGTGCTTGAAGGGCATATGAATGAGGAAACAGTTGAGAAAAGAGAATGAAGTGATACATCTCACCCTTATAAACGAGCTAGGAGAGACAGGGGTCACTGCAGACTAAAAGTGGGCGTTTCTCAACCGAAGTGAGGGTTTCTCAACCTGTAGGCGTTCCGTGATCACGAACAGTGATTGGTTGGCTTTGTGTCTTCTGTTTTTCACGGAGGTATATATACAGAGCTAACCTGTATGAAGTGGTAATATCAGTCATTAAGTTTAAGTTAATTACCGTGTTTTCCGCACTATAAGGCGCACCGGATTATAAGGCGCACCTTCAATGAATGGCCTATTTTAGAACTTTTTTCATATATAGGGCGCACCGGATTATAAGGCGCATAGAATAGAAGCTACTGCAGTCAAACTTTTGACTGGGGTTGCGTTATGCATCCACTAGATGGAGCTGTGCTAAAGAGAATGTCAACAAAACAGTCAGATAAGTCAGTCAGTCAAACTTTATTAATACACTACAAACCAGCGTTCTGATAACTCCATTCACTCTCATGGTAAGGTCTCCTCTACATAGAATTCTATTGAATAGAGCCAACCGCACGTTAGGAATGCATTGGAGTCTATGAAGTTGAAGTTGAAATCAAACGTTAGTTAAAACGTGAAAGGGTACTTTTCCCTGATTCAGTAAACACGTAAAAGAAACAGTTTGATGCACTAAATCAAACGTTAGTACATTCACAATATAGTAGCGTTAACTGTTGAATTCTCTAGCTGCTGCTCTATTCCCATGTTCAACTGCGTAGCTGACAGCCTTGAGTTTGAACTCAGCATCGTAAGCGTGTCTCTTGAAAGGTGCAATTTTGGGGTCGTTATACACACACAAGTGGTGTTGGACTAGGAGTAAGCTCAGTACAGGTGTTTACCGCTATTACTTCGGCGATGCCCCTGACTACGGTAGCCGTAATGCTGCAAGCGGTGCGGCTTTGTAGTTTACCAGTCGTACTGAAACATTTTGACAGAGCGCCGTGTACAACCAGTATGGATCAACCAATTAACCAATTGATCCATATATAAGGCGCTCCGGATTACAAGGCGCACTGTCATTTTTTGAGAAAATTAATGGTTTTTAAGTGCGCCTTATAGTGCGGAAAATACGGTAAGTTAATTTTTGAAATTATATGTTTTATGTTGTCAGTTTGAATTATGAAGCCTACATGTACAAATTTGCAGGTAAAAAAGTACAGCTCAAAAGTACAGGTTTAAAATATAAGTGAAGAAAGGTGATCTATCGTTCTTATGTTTCAAACGTGATCGTAGCGTCACCGAAGCAGTGAAGTCAAAGAGTGAAAAAAATAAAATAAAAAGACTAGTTATGCTAGTTTCAAAGTTATTTATACTTAAAAAATTAACACATTGGAGAGACATGGACCATAAACGTCTTTATGTATTGTGTTGAGGTATATTACTAGCATGTCACCATAGCAAAAATACACCTATGTATAGAAAGTTTTGTAGCATAACGTAGCTTAGTTACATGAATTTGGCTGATATGTTGCGTTTTGCGGATGGATTAATGCTAAATATATATATTTCTTGTAGTAAATAAACATAGTTTTGTAAATTTTGTCATATATTTTGGAGATGTGTGTAGTGTTGATATTGAAATTGGGTTTTGTGGAGACTTGCAAATGGAAAGTTGCCATTTTGTATTCATGGTCTTTGACTATAGGACCCCAAGAAAGAAGTGCTAAATGGCAGTGGATAACATTACAGAATTTGAATAGACTATTACGTAAGGTTGATATTAAACTAAATATTTCAAAATAATTCTCACAACTGATTATTCAAAATTAAGTGGATATAGGAAAACAAACTGTGAAGGTTTTCTGGCTTCTGCTGTGCAAATGTAGTGTCAAGGTGGCTTAACTAAATATATTTGCAATTAAATAATTTATTATACATGTATATTATATTTGTTTATATTTATATAACATATTTATTTACAAATTAGGATTAGTCAGTTTTTCTTTTGCTTAGCTATAAGAGAAGCATTTTAAATAGTACACTTTGTGCTCTTTTTAAATATTCTTACACTTTTTTTTTATCATTTTCATACAGCACTGTAAAGTAAACAGTGCATTGTAAAGGTGAAAAAAACCTCTACCTGTTCCCATCTTGGAAAATCCAGACCAGTATCAATGTCCCTTCTGTTCCCCCGATTTATATAAACCAGCTGGTTATTCACAAATAGCTACACATGTGTCAAAATGTGTGTGTTGCAAAATCTCACAGATAACCAAACCCAAACATCAGAGATGGCCAGGGTGAACTCCCAACTAAACAGAGAAGCAACTTTTATAGGGCAGGACCACACCGGGCCCGGATGCATCCCATGGCAGGGTCCAGCCTGAAAAAACCCCAAAACAAAACAGACCCCTGAGTGGTCGAGTTGTTACAGTATAGAGTTTTATCAAAATATTTTGTCACCAGAAGCACATTTTGTATCCTTACCATATTAACGAGATTGCTGGATGACGACCCTTGTTAATCTTGCCACCACACACAATCAGGAAAACAGTAAGGGAAGTAAAAAAATGTAAACTTACAGGGAGTCAGAAGTTGCAAAGAGTGGCATCTTGTCAACAAGTTACAATAATGGCCAGATGTACATTTTCTTTTTAACAGCTGCACAGTTATACAAAAAAGTCATTCTGCCTAGTAACAATCTGGGTCACGAGTTATTACAGTGGACAGTAGGACCCAAAAGATAGTAAGAAGAATTGTAAATGAGGAATGCTGATACTAAGGTCTGAGTTTTAGGGTGATTTGTTAGCTTTAGTAAAAACAGATGAACAGATTTTAATTCTAAAGCATTTTCATCCAGTTGAATAGACTTTTTACTGGAGGAGCAGTGATTGCATGATAATAATCTTTAGAATTTAAAAGGGCAAACATGTATTTGTATTCAATATTACTCTTTTTCATTTAAATGTTTTCCACTTAGTTTGCATGTTCTCCATGCATGGGTTCTCTCTGGGCACTCATGCTTCCTCCGACAGTCGAAAACCATGACTGTTAGGTTAATTGGTGTCTCTAAATTGCCCTTAGGTATAAATGAGTTTGTGAATTGGGGTTTGTTCTGTGTGTCTCTGTGTATCCCTGTGATGGACTGGCAACCTGTCCAATGTGTATGCTGCCTCTCGCCCGTAAACCACTGGAGATAGGCACCAGCTCCCCTGGTCACAATGGAATATATGGATGGATGATTTTCCCTCAAGCTCCCCTCTTGTAGACGCCATATTCTGTTGGTTTGCTTAAAAACAAGAATTAATTGCAGAGGTTTGACTTTATTGTGGATTTTATCTCACCACAATAGGGTCAAAATTATGTATACAGGCCCAAATGTATAAAGATGCATGCGGACGTTTTTTAAGAATCAACTGAAACAGGTAAAACTGGCAACCAAGAAAGACAAAGAGGGCAAAAAAGGTTAAAAAGTGTATTGCAATAAAAAGTTAAGAAATAAACTAAAGGTTTCACAGCAGTCGCACACCTTCTGAGTCCCCGGCATTTCTCTTTAAAAAAAACCCAAAAAACTACAGCTTGCTTGCTGATTGGTTATTCGGCTTACACAGTCATTTCTGTACCACCAGAATTAAGCAGCCAATAACAAAATGAAAATATTTAAATAAATCATGCCAAATACCATATAATCATGCAAAAAGCCAGGAAAAAAAATACACTAAAGGAAGCTTCACCCTTTGACAAATACACCCTCATTATTATTTGGTCAAAGCTCCCTTAGCAAGTTGCAGAGAAACTGCATGCTTTCTGTGGCTTTCTGTATTTGACCATACCTGAAATAGTACAGCTAATTTCATATGGCTGGTTATTTTAAATAAACTAATGTTTATTTGAGATGAAGGAAAATAATTTTTAGGTAGTTGTCCTACATTATTCCAACTAAATTGTGAGTACTGAGGCTCAATCTTTGTCTTTTCTGACCATAAAACTTTAATACAAAAGCCATTTGACTTGTCCATTTAGGAAGCTACAACTTTCAGTCCAGCCTGAGAGTGCTGATTTTGAAGCAGGTGCTTCTTTCTTGGTTGGTGATCTTTCAGCCCATGTTGATGTAAAACTCAGTTCACTGAGGACATTAAACATTGATGTTCCATCATCTTCCAGTGTATAATTAAGGTAAGTAAGGTAAGGTAAGTTTATTGATATAGCGCTTTTCAGCAACGAGACACTCAAAGCGCTTCAGCCTTGGTGGTTCCAGGATCATAAATACTCCTGATCAATTTTCTTTTAACTCAAATGACAGTTTGGGTAACATGAATGAAACTTTGTTACAGCTGGATGTTCCAGCGCACAATGGTCCTAAACATGCATCAAGATGCTGTTCTTGGGAAAGATGAAGCAGGCTAAAAGTAGGCTACTTGAATGATCCTTACTTTACTTTGGTTGCTCTCTTGCTCTCGGTGGAAGACACAAGTTGTCTCTCTCTCCCTCCCTCCCTGCTAATCCCTGCTTCTGCTTTTGTCTGTATTTGTCAGAGCCTCGCTTTGCATATCTTCCAAACGTGTAACTTATGGATTTGGTCAGCTGGTCTCTCAACGTAATTGATAAGATTTTTTCAAAGGGAAGACAAGGTAAAGGAGAACCCTCTTGTCCAGATGGGACGTTCTTCTCTGGAAACACAATGGATTCTTGGCAGTAGTGGAAGATTGTATCCCTGACTACAATGTCAGTCGAGGACGTAGAAGATGTGTACATATTTGAACTTTTGATAACAGGATTTCTGCTTTTTGGAGTTGGTGGTTACCTGGCTTATTGAGTGATTCTCAAAACATGGGCGGCTGTTCAAAGCTTTCCAAAACTTCCTGCGATGTTAGATGGAGTCTGTAGAGCGATCAACACTCACACTGAAATGTTAAGAGAGCAGAATCGCAAGCTGGACACAATTCTTGAACAGAATGGCAGCCTGGCAGCAGTTGGACTCAGAGGTTAAAGGATATAATCTTGGAGAAGTTGTATGCTCGAGATCTGTGGAAAGTACCAGAAATTTGGCTATTTGGATTCGCAATTGAGACATACCAGTAAAACTCTTAAGTTAGTTGGAAATTCACAACTGCCTGAACAACAACATTTATTGTTTTTCTAAATCTGGCGCCCCAATGTGGCCTTGGCAACTTCTGGTAACTGGCTATAGACAAAATATCTTCTAGATGTTATATAAACACAACGCTCTTCCCTAGTACTCCCTTACCAGCTGTGTGCTGATAGAACTATGCGTCCGATTGATAAAACTTCCACCTCTCTTCTCAAGGACAATGGCGCTTCTATCAGTGTTGACAGTCTAATTCTTGCAAACACTCAGACTTACATTCGCACTCTCAAGATTCCACCGTACCCTTGCTAAATCTTTACTTATGTGTGTGTTGCTTACCCCTGCTGAGGTTTTTTGTACTACTTCAGACTCTATTCTGCTCAGAATAGTCTGAATTTTTTTTCCTCCTATCTTACTTTACCTTAATGTGTGATTTCATTACTTTTCATAGATTTTCAGATTTCTCAGGATTACCAGCAAAAGCCAAATATTATTAGTATATGAAAATGTGACTAAAGCTGTTTTTACACCAATGACCTGAGATTTTTAGGTTTCTTAGGATTGTGTTAGTTAAAAAGCTGATAAATACAGACAAATGTAATTAAAGACACAAGTGAACCAAATAAGTTTGACTTGCAAGGGAGAGACAGTCCTCTGCTAAACAGCAACTTCCTTCTCACAAAGGGAGAAATCCTTGCACCAGCCTTTTATTTACAACTCACATTCCAACCAGCAAAAAGCAGGAATTGGTTCAGTCAATTCTTACAGAGATTTCAACTTAGAAGAGTGGTCATTCCCATGTATGATATAAGCTTGTCATGTCCAAGGATTGATCCACTCCAGACCACATTCCTTAACTTTCCACAAACCCTTTTTCACACTAAAACCAATCACAGGAATCATCTTAACTAGAGTAGAATTTCAAACATAAACAAAGTTTGAACTAAACAATGATAACTTATATACATTTTTCCAATAATTCCCTCCTGTTAATTATTGATTAGTTTAATAACACATCCATGTTTACACTTACAAAAAGCTTTATGCATACACCTCATTAAACATTAAACCATTGTTAAGTTTAGTGACTTCTCCTACATAGTGTCATCATAGTCCTGGTCCTCGTCCAGAAGTTGGTAATCCTGGGACAACATTGTATCAAATATTCCTCCAACCATCCTTAATATCATTGCTCTGATACAGGGAACAACACACAGAGTAAAAAAACAGAACAACAATAACACAGTGATGACAGGGGTCATGATTTTCAAAAGCAGTTGCCACCCCTGTCCAGAAGTAAGTCATGAAAGAAAATTCGTCGGCCGGTTTGGACATCCTGCTGCATACCCCTTTTAATTTCATTTAATTGGCATATAGCATCGCTCACTCTTCGCCGTTGGTCTCATTGGGGATGTAGGCGCAGCAGGTCTCATTCAGGAGAGCGCAAATTCCCCTAACCGAAGCCGTCAGCAGATCCAACACCATCATATTCTGCAACACCATGGTTCAAAGAGCTGTGACTTCTGTGGACAGTCCTGTAAGAGCTTTCATGGTTGCATTAACAAACAGTCCAAGTCGATAATCTATAGTTTCTAATCCAAGCATGTTCTTTCCTACTCCCAACCACAGGAATAAACTTAGCAAAATTTTATTTCCTGTTGATCTATGCTTGAATTCCTCATGTGGCTTCACACGGATGAGTTTCCTCTTTAGGGAAGGTTGAACTGAAATGGCATAAGTGTGATCAGTGACATAAACAGGTCCACAAACACCACTCCAACTTGGAGGCAACTGCAAATAAATGGCAGTTCCACACATCCAGTGAAATCCATCTATTGCATAAGTGTCCTTTAGATCATGGACCTTTCCCCCTGGTCCAGCTTGGTGGAAAGAATAATAGTAAGTCGTGTTACACATGCGCAATGGAATAGTCCCCACTGGGATGGAACCGGTGCCTACGACACAATGAGTTGGACACAGGGGTTTTAACATTAAACTGTTTAAACTCTGTAATATCACAGTTGTAAAATGTTACATAACCCATTACCACGCGGAAACTGGTACTGGCACCAGAAACACTGTTTCTGATAAAACACTCATCTCTTGGCGCTGGTACTGGTCTAGCTGTCAACCTGGGCTGGCTGGAAGAGATAGGAAGTTCAGTGCATACATAACAACCAGAAATGTTTCTGGACTTGATTACAATTTTTGCATATTGGTACCAGTTGTTAGTCTCATACCAGTAATTTATGTCTTGTGTAAACATTTCATTGAAATCTTCATTTATCCACCTGTAATTTTCTGGAAATTATGAGATTGTGGAAATGTCTAGCATATTATTAACAAAATCAGGGCACATGTGATAAACAAAACTAAATTTTTCAACAACATCTTTCCTTTAGATTTACCTGTCAGTCTTTCTCACTTTTTGTTTCTTCCATTGTCTTCCTAAGTTTACTTTTAACTGTCCCATTTGTTCTTTCTACCAACCCTGCACTTTGGGGATGATAGATACAGTGTGTTTTCAGGTCAATCTTGAAACATTTACCAAGTTCTTGTATGACTTTGTTAACAAAATGTGTTCTATTATAACTATAAATCCTTCTTGGAATTCCAAATGTACATAGTCCATTTTTTGCCACTGTTATAGCATCTGGTCCTTTGCAACAAAAGATTTCCTTGGGAGTTATGTTTCAGACATATCAAACAAGATGCACAACAAAATATATATATATTTTTAGTAATTATTAAATCCATACGTAGTAAATTATTAAATCCATATGTAGTAAATTGTTGTTCACTACCCTCCTGTTGAGACATGGCTCCTGCACATGGCTCACATTTGCAACCCAGTGGAACATTAATTTAGGTAATATAGGCTTGCCTTCAGGGCATCTAGTAATCCCTTCACATTTACACTCAGCTAATTTAGCTGGTAACAGCACAGCATCTAATAATTTCAGCAATAACTCTGCATTTTTCCATTGTGCTACCAATTAATTCAATTCAATTATATTCAAAAATACTTTATTAATCCCAAAGGGAAGTTAAATGTTGTTGTAGCTCATTATGAAGGTTTCTTCAAAGAGCCGTTGCTGATGGCTGTGGGCAGGAAGGATCTCCTGTAGCGCTCCGTCTTACAGCACATCTGAAGAAGCCTCTGACTGAAGACACTCTGTTGTTGTAGGACAGTCTCATGAAGATGCTCAGGGTTCTCCATAATGTTCTTCATTTTATGAAGAATCCATCTTACCACAATGATCTCCAGAGGTTCCAGAGGAGTCCCAGAACAGAGCCAGCCTTTTTTATCAGCTTGTTGAGCTTTTTTAAGTCCCTGGCTCTGATGCTGCTTTCCAAGCAGATGATGGCAGCAGAGATCACACTCTCCACAACAGACTTATAGAAGATATGCAGCATCTTGCTGCAAACACCAAAGGACCTAAGCTTCCTCAAGAAATAGTCTGCTCTGTCCCTTCTTGTAGATGGCTTCACAGTTGCATCTCCCCTCTAGTCTGTTGCCCAGGTGACCACCAAGGTATTTATACTTCTCCACCACCTCCACTTCTTCTCCCATGATAGAAATAGTTTTTGACTTATTCCTGTTTCTCTTAAAATCTACAATCATCTCCTTTGTTTTATTCACATTCAAGATGAGATGATTGTTTCCACACCATGCCACAAAGCGGTCCACCACCTTCCTGTACTCAGCTTCTTGTCCATCTCTGATCCACCCCACAACTGCAGAATCATCCGAGTATTTCTGCAGATGACAGGAGTCTGTCTTGTACTGGAAGTCTGAGGTGTACAGAGTGAAGAGGAATGGTGAGAGTACCGTCCCCTGTGGTGCTCTTGTGCTGCTGACTACCTGGTTAGACTCATAACCCTTCAGTCTCACAAACTGTGGTCTGTTTGTCAGGTAGTCTTTGATCCAGGAGATTGTTGAGGCCTCCACCTGAGTCTTCTGGAGTTTCTGACAAAGCAAATCAGGTTGGATTGTGTTAAATGCACTGGAGAAATCAAAGAACATGATCCTGACAGTGCTACTGGCTTTGTCCAGATGACAGTGGGTTTGTTGAAGCAGGTGTATGATGGCATCTTCAACTCCAACTCCACTGCAATAAGTATACTGAAGGGGGTCCTGAAAGTTTATTGTTTGCTTACTCAGGTGGGCCAACAGGAGTCTCTCTAGGACCTTCATGATGTGGGATGTCATGGCAACAGGTCTATAGTCATTTAAGTTTTCTTTGGTACTGGAACAAGACAGGAGGTCTTCCACAATACCGGGACCTTCTTCTGGGCCAGGCTAAGGTTCAAGAGGTGTTGCAGAATCCCACAGAGCTGCTCTGCACAGGCCTTCAGGACTCTAGGGCTGACATGATCTGGACCTGCAGCCTTATTCCGATTCAGTCTCTCCAGTTGCATCTTCACCTGACGTCTTGAGACACACAGGTAGAAGGGGGTGGCAAAGGAACCATCAGCATCTTCTGATATGGTTGAAGGCAAACATGTAGAAGCAGAAGGGTCTACGGCTGAGGTGGAAGATAAAACATTTGAGGTGTTAATGGACAGCTGTGGGTCCTGTGGGTCAAAGGAGGGTGGGATGTCTGTTTGGCTGTGAGCAGGAGAGGAGGATGCTGAGCTTGTTTCTGAACTGAACCTATTGAAGATTGTGTTCAGTTCATTTGCTCTGTCCAGACCTCCATTGGTCTGATCATCCTTCTGCTTGAAGCCTGTGATCTTCTTCATCCCTGACCACACATCTCTGATAATGTTTTTGCTGGAGCTTGCTCTCCAGCTTCTTCTTGAACACCTCCTTACTGTCTCTTATCTTGACTTTAAGTTGCTTCTGTATACCCCTCAATAATTCTCTGTCTCCCTCTCTGAAGGCTCTTTTTGTCTTGTTAAGCAGGTCCTTCAGGTCACTGGTGATCCAGGGTTTGTTATTGGGAAGCATCTCACAGTTCTGGTGGGGATGATGTTATCCACACAGAAGTTTATATAGTCAGTTACACACTCAGTCAAGGCATTGATGTCCTCTCCATGTGGCTGGCACAGTGCGTCCCAGTCTGTAGCCTCAAAGCAACCTTGCAGAGCTTCTTCAGCTTCCTGTGACCATTTTCTCACAGTCCTCTTTATTACAAGTTGCCTCTGAACAAGGGGCTTATATTTCGAGCAGAGAAAAAGAAGATTGTGATCTGATTTGCCTAGAGGAGGTCTTGCTGTAGAGATGTATGAGTCCTTGACATTTGCATGAAACAAATCCAACGTTTTGTTTTCTCTGGTAGAGCAGCTGACAAACTGTTGCAATGTTGGAAGTGTAGCAGAG